>NW_028262331.1:7192500-8392500 GCF_047370975.1 Nipponia nippon
GTTTAGCCACTTAGCCAGCTTCTGCTTTTTCCAGTTTAGCCCCCTAGGCACGTTGCCCAGAGAGGCTGCGGAGACTCCTGCCTTGGAGATACTCAAAAGCCATCTGGATGTGGTTCGGGCAACCAGCTCTAGGTGGCCCTGGGTGAGCAGGAGAGCTGGGGAAGGTGACCTCCAGGGCTTCCTTCCAACCTCCGCCATTCTCCGATTCAATCGCTGCTCGCCGGATGCCTCGTAGCTCACTGTCTGCTCAGCGGTGTATAAACTCCCTGAGCAATTTCTAGCCCAGAGGAGACACAGCACTGAATAAATTTACATTACTTAGCTTTTTCTGCTGATGATTTGCTCCATGGTAAAACTAGCGGCTTTGTCTTCCCTGGCTCATATTTAAGAGATGTCCTTTCTCAAGCTCTTCCAATAATTAAGCTCTGCTGTATGGTAACAGGTACGGGCACTAACTGGTCAGATAGTGGAGGCTGCAGTGCAGTTTGCGTTGTTTTAGATACAGGTCTGTAAATGGCAGGTACCTTTTCTCCAGTCAGTTACTGAATGAGAGCTGTTGCAGAAGCGTTGCTCAAATACGGTGTGGAACTCGGACTCGCTAGGCAATGTTAGGTGCAGTGGGCTTTGTGCAGAGCTGTCTTTGGGGTCTGGTCTGCTCTGCAAGGACAGGGACCTTGGGAACGTGAGGTGTAGCTGTCTGAGCAGGTCCGCACCAGCTTCCCGGTGCGTGCTCGCTCTAGCTTTGTTCCGCCCAAGCCAAACCTGTGTTGAACCATTGCCTCTGCTGGTACTTGTGGTGGTCCTGTTTGTGGATGGTTCGTAAGCGAAGCCATGCGTGGAGCCCGCTTTTGCCTGACGTTGCACCTGAGGTAACAAGCGCTGGGAAGAGGGGGTGATGTTCAGGCATTTCGTGGCTGTGGGGAGCAGCTCAGGCCTAGTTCAGGCAGCCTGAGCTGATGGTGTGAAACGGAACGTGTCTGTGTGCGGTTTTCCCCAGGCCTGTAGGAAGATTTCCTTAGGTGAGGCTTGTGCTGAAAATTAACTGGCTTACTAGAAATGGCACAGAACGGCACATCCTCAAAGCCAGAGTACAAGGAGTGAAATCCCCAGATGCTGTCGTGTCGCAGCACTACCCTGGGTGAAGTACGGAGCCGGGCTCTCAGGTGGGTCACTGCGAGGACACAGGGCCACTGGTGCTGGGCTTCTGCTTCTCTTGCAGGAGCTGGGTTATGGGGGTTCTGGTCCCCCAGCTAACGGAGAGGTGACAGTCACTGGCTGGAAGAGATGACTGCAAGGGATTTCTTCATTAATAAAGAGAAATCTTTGCAATTTCTCCTAAATGATGTGAATTGGGGAAATGTATATAAATGACGAGGAAATATGAATTTGCGTAACATGCATTGTTTACACTGAAGAAGTTCTGAACAAAAGACTAAGAAAGTATCAGGCAATATGAATCATTGATGTTGTTAAGATAGAACAGTTGTTTTTCTTATAATGTGGTGGTAACCCAATTCAATCTGCTTCAAGCCAGCTATTCATCACTAAAATAAGAATTTAATAGGCTTTAGCCAGAATCTATATGCTATTAAAATGGAATAATCCTAATGCTCCCGTATAGACAACAGATTCTGATAGCATCTTTTAATCCTGCCGCAGCCAGAGCTTTGTGGCTGGCCTTTGTGTTATTTCTTATAGCTTCAGTTAATTTCTAGTTTGTCCTCTCTTTAAAAAAAATTAAAATTCGAAGATTTCAGGGGTTTCATCTTTAGTGCTTTTAAAAAAATTGAAGTCAAATGAGATAACCCCGTTATACTGGGTTTTGGATACATTTAGCATTTTGCTGTGGTAGCAACTGCCCCAAAGCGTAATCATATAGGGAAAGTGAGGGTTAAGGCAGAGAAACACTGGGAATACCTCAGTATTTTTCCAGTCTTGTCTGCAGTTCCAAAGGCATTGCATAGTAGCTGCATTCAAAGATCCTTGGCTGCACAATTTTGTATCTATGGAACATCGCTGCGTCATCAAAACCAGCCTTATTTGGAACTTGAGTTTTTAAATTAGACACGTTTCTGTTAACTATTTGATACAAACAGTAGGTGAGTGACTGTAATTCTCACAAGGGTATGCTTGCAGCTCCTTTTTGCTACTTTTGAAGAATTTCCTATAGAGGCTGTTTTCCTAAGCAGCAGGAATTCAGGTTTACTTAATGGCCACTGGATGTCACTGTTTCCCCACAAAAGTGTTATTTTGGAACATGACCGTTGGATTTCATATTTTGCTGCTATTTGATTGTCAGTGGAGCATTCCTTCAGGCTGTAATCCTACAGAAAGGGATACATCAAGTAGAAAGATACTTCCATTTAAGGAATAAGACAAGTGGATGGTTCCTTCCAAGGCCTGAGAAGTGTATAGATAGGAGCCTTTAAATATTATGATGTAAGTCTAGTAGTGACAGAAATACTGTCATGTAAATTAATTGAGTCCCCAGGGGTATCAGACAAGTTCTGACAAGGTATTATATTTAAGAATATTTGGATTTTAGACTGGTGTCTCTAGAGGTGGAGGATTCCATCTGTGTAACTATAACAAATGAAGCTGCCAAAATTATCCCTTCAGTGTGGGTTTTACATAAGTTGCATGAAAAAGTGTCTGGCCTTGCAAAAACACTTGATATTTTCCCAAGTGTGAACGTACACCTTTAAAAGAAACAGTTTTCTCTTTTAGCTGTGTGGCCTTCGTGAGGTTTGAATGAAGCACTGGCCTACCTGTTCTGGAGAAAATGTTAATGGTCCACCCTTGCATGCTGTTATTACAGGCTTCCTTCTTAAAGTGGCTACAGATCAATGGTGTAATTAAATTACAGACACATGTAAGTGATCTTCTGTTTACAGCATACAGAAAACAGGAGTATTATATTTTTCAGTATTTGGTAAAAATGGGCACTTGGGTGAACAGATTTTAGGAAATGTGCTTGTTTCCATCTTTTCAGAAAGCCGTCTTCCTCATGCTTCCTTTTGCCTTCTGTTTCAGCAGGTTCCGGTCATTGCTTTTCCTGCCATGAATTATTGTACTTTTTCATATATCATCTATAATTATATCATCATTTTAATTGTGAAAATATTTGATGATATTATGAAATTAAAATTATTGATTTGTCTTAAAATTTCACTGAGTAGTTAAGAGTTTGACTTCTCTTTTCCCAGATTTACGATTTCCACAGAATGTCTCCCCTGTCAGGAGAAACTTAGTGCCATCATACATATGTGGTGCTTAGGGACGTGGTTTAGAGGTGGACCTGGCAGTTAGGTTAACGGTTGGACTCGATGATCTCAGAGGTCCTTTCCAACCTTAATGATTCTGTATTTTCATCAGCAAAATAAGCACTGAGCAATTGCAAGATTCCTCCTCGTTCCCCCAAATAAAAGCCTCAGAAGGCAAGAGGATCATGTGTTGCTTTTGAAAACCCAGGCTGGCAGAGAGGTGAAATGAAATTGCCACTTTTATTCTCCCTGCATGCTGCTTTGGATGGCTTTCTCCTGATTCTTAACAGCTATCAGGATTTTAAATTTTGGTGGCAAGACGCTTGTTACGCGTTGTAACCAGCTCAGCTGGCTAGTGCACAGCAGTGACATAATCCCATTACTGACCTCGGAGCGCTGTTAATAGCAAGTGCACCTTTGGGCAGATCTTGTCTTTTTTTTCTGCCTTGCTTCTCCCTCCTCTGAAATGGAAGTGCAAGTGTTTGCCTCATATACTCTCTGGGAAAGCATGTGCACATGTGTGTATGCATACCGATGTTTCTGTGTTCCCCCAGCAGCTCCGTGTTTCTGTTTTGCTGTGGTGACCTCTCGGCTGGCGGTGATTCCTTTCCCAGCAAGCTGCACATTCTCCTTCCTCTGTGTAAGCGATTAAAACCAGATGCGCATAAAGAACTCTGTTATGATGCACTTTTGTGGGCTGATTTCATTCCCTGGCTAGAATGGTGGGCTGCCTCCCATGAAAGATGGGGGAGAAGCCCAGGCGGATTTAAACCCCTAAGTCTGAGCTCAACTCCCAGGCCTGAATCTATGTTGATATCACAGTGAATTAAGTGTAACATGACAAAAGCAAACTGAACTAAATCAGTGCTGGAGTGAGGGAGAGGAGAGGTGAGATCTGGTCTTGCATTTATCTGCATATGTTTGTTCTTTATAGGCTATTCTGTGGGTATTAATGAATCATTAAAGCCTGGAAAGAATAAGTAGCTTTGCATTGTTCCTGGATCAGCTTAATTTTGAAACACAGGAATCTGAGAAATAAGCTTGTGATCTCATGCAAAACTATGGAAGAGGAAAAGGCACCCTGCCATTTAATGGGTGTATTTATAGGAAGGTCATCTCACAGCCTGCATCTGACTCAAAGTAGGAGCCCTCTGGGAGTGTTTCTGGGGGTGATGGCCACGTTCCAGGGAGCCCCACATCATCCTGCAGCCCTGTCAGACGAGGATTGCTTTAGGCAGCAACATCGTGGTGGGGAAGGCCATCGAGACTCTGTGTGCTGAATGTCTTCCTTTATTGATGCTGTGGGAAATAACGATCACGCTGCCTCCTCAGGCCTCAGTTCTGTTAGGAGAGAAAAAACTAAGACACTTTGTGTGGGCTAATGTCCTCTGTTTCCCAGGGGTCCTGTTTTGTGAGTGACAAGGGGTATTAGTGGGCGTGCATGGTCGCCACTACAATCAGTTGTAAGGGTGGTCAGTCTGTGCTCCCAGAACCTCCAAGCGTCTCCAAGACTTGCACTCCTTTGAAGAACCAGCCCATTAAGAAACGGGCACTAGTGGCAAATTAAGTAACCAGTAGCCTAAGCGTTTTGGAACTGGGGCTGCTCTGTGCAGTCTCCTGTGCTTGTGATGAGCAGCTGACACTGTGTTCTTTGCAGGGTAACGTTCTGGCTAGTGTATTGTCTCATATGGCTTGCGCTGCCTCGTAACTGGGGTGTGTGAAGCGTGAGGAGAACTGGCTACCCACAGAAACAGTTGACCTCTGATGTTTCAATGCATGCTTGCTTGTCTTGGGGCTGAGGGAGCCTTGTGACAAACCTCACAACTAAACCACGGGCTCTAGCACTGTCGGGGTCAAATCAGCCGCCTCCCTTGAGATCTGAGTGGGCCGTTGTTGAAAGTCACGAGATGTTGCCTCTATACGTGCAGGCAGGGGTTAAGCATTATGAATTTGCAATAGCCAGCCAGCTTTCCCATATAAGAGCACTGCACTCATTGGCTCTCTTTTACTGAGAAATCTATCTAGTCATTTCCTGTGCAAGCCCTTCTTCACTTTGCAAAAAGCTATACCGTTGAGTAAATGACAATAATCCGTGCTTGTTCCTTCTCACAGGCAGCCTGGATTCTCTCATGGACCACCACCAACTAGGAGCTCGATGTTGTGCCATTAATAGAGTGCTAATATGAGCGTTGTCTTCTCTGCAGAAGAAGAGGACTCTCACCCATGGATGTAAATAATTTGGGGTCTGCTTTCATGCTTATTGATGCTTGTTGGTATTTGACTTGAATTCTACTGAGAGATTATTTACCCTCTGAAGGATCTGTTGGGACTCCTTGTCAGATCAGGTCTTGGGTGGAGCTCGCAGCAACTTGGGGTAAGTGCTGTGCTCTTCCTGTTTTGACAGCAGGGCTTTTTTGTGCTGCGCAACTCAAAATGGCTTGGTAAAGTCGTAGAAAGAAACAACTCAGCTTTTGAGTAGAGAAGTGAAAGTTGAGCTGGCAGACAGAGAGTGGTCTCTGTGTTTCCTAGGGATGCACAAAGTGGATTATATATTATAGGGTCTCTTTTTTTAGGACCATTTTGCTCTTGCTTTTAAACCAGACAGTCTGCCTGTACAAGACTGACAATAAATAACTCTCTCAAGCACTGTGGAGAGTTGGAAACTGCAGCTGAGAAATGATTTTGGGGAAAGGAAGACAGAAAAGCACAAGCAAACTATTGTGGAAGTACAAATAGCCATCTAAAGGATTGGCAAATGTACCAGTAAGTGTTTTGGGGGAGGAAATAAGTCTGAAAAGGGATTATAGGGTGTATGCCTGTGTGTGCAGAGGAATGTTTGTTATTAGAGTGCAGACTAAACTGAATGGCTGAATTATCGTAATGGTTCGTCTTGAAATCAGCCCTTGGATTTCTTGCTGTGAGCTGCATAAAGATGTTTTATGGCTGTTTTCTGCCTAGAACTATGTTTCTCCACATCCTAATCTAAGCCAGAATGCTTATTCTGTGTCAATTTACCTCTTTGCTGGTATAGGCTATGGAGTCTGGCTGTAGTCCCAGCAAGAGAGATTTCTCTTCAGAGAAAACCTGTTAACCATTTGGAGGGAGTACATGTGAATAAGACGGAGTTATTAAAAAAAGCTCTGCTTCAGGTTGGTAATCATGGATGTTTCCTCGCTGCCTCACAAACTGTGTGTGAATCTGCAGTCATATGCTGACTACAGATAGCTTGCATTGGGTGTGGATCTGAGATGTAGCCAGATATACGTGAAGAGATATCTCAGAAGAGTAAAGAAGGAGTACAGGACATAGTAGATGAGAGAAGTGGGCTGCCTGGGTGCTCTGATGAATACTGATGCTCTCTGTACAGCAGATCTGGATCCAGCTTTGCTCTTGGGAGAGCTGTGCTGTGTTCAGGCTCTGAGGACTGTGAGTGTCCACATGGCAGCTGGGGTGTGTGTTTGCCTGTGCTGTAGAGCTGGAAGTTCAAAGCCTGTGCCCGCATGGATAGCCAACAGCTCCAAACACTGGGGAGATCCCACTCGTTTTGCCCCAGGATGAAATGTGAGAATGCATGAGGGGAACATAATTTGTGCATATGTTTTCCCTGTAGAAATATTGTCATTCTTACCAACGGAGAACATGAACAAACCTATCACTCTGTTCCAAAGAAGGCCTACAGTTAGTCTTATCTTTTTGGCCGCTTGGTGACTAGCCTGCGTTGGCTGCACTGAGACAAGAACAATGATCATAGTCTCCTAAAGATCCACTTTCTTTGCCTTTTATGTAAGGACCCTGTGCTGCTGCCAACAGGTGAGGTCATCTCACAAAGGGGGTTCAGATGTTCTGCAGACAAGTTGCCTGTATTTCATGAACTGCTTTTGAACTTATCCATTGGTACCCTATTTAAGGCCTTCATCCTTTATTCAAGCACTCCCACCATGCAGAATTTTATTGAATCTGTCTCTCAAGGGACCCATAGTCAACTGTAGGAATGCTGGACCTGGAAACATGCTTTCTTCTACGTGTGCCTCACCGTACGTGTTCTAGGTTTGTGAACAAATTGTGTTAATTCTCCCTCTCCCTCGCAGGTTTAGTCTCCCAGTGGGGAACATCTTTGGTGATCTGCAAGACCATCTCTACTAGAAATGGATAACTTCACAAATGGGCAGCCGGGCCCAGGTCAGAGGAACAGGTTGATAGGATTGCTAGAAACAGATGACAGTATCCAGGATGATAAACCTGCATCTAGTAAAAAAGAAGAAAGATCAGGGCTACATGGAAAGAAAGGAGAGCCACGGCCTTTGGAGACACCTTATCAGAAGGAGAGCAGTGACTTTGCTCCTCAAGTCAAGGTTAATCTGAACTATCGGCCAGGACTTGTCAGCAAGTGAGTAACTTGGATATTTGACAAGGGTTGGATCCCTGTTGATCTGTACTGATCCCTGCTGGTAGGGGCCTGTGGACTTTACCAAAGTCTAAACTAAAAGTGACAATACAGGAATATTACAGGAATCTGGTGGGGGGTAGTTAAAGGCAGATAATTAAAGGCAGAAAGGGGACATATTAGCCCTTTACTTCTGCACTTGGAAGGTATGTGTATGGTGTGTGTTGTGGTGTATTTTGGGTATATCTGAACTAGCACCAAATAAGCTAAGTTGGGTGTGAGAGCAGCTTAGCATGGAGCCCTGAACTGTTCTTGCCAGGGAGGGATGTAAACTAGCTCACAGAGCGTTTCACACCATGTGATGGGACTGATTCTGGTCCTGCAGCTATCTTGGGCTTCTCTGTCTTTGTTCTCTGGATGCGTTCCAGGGTTGCACATCAGACTGGATCTGGGAAGAGCTCCAGCTGATGGAAAGAGCAACCACTCAATAGACAGTTATTTCCCAGAATTCTCCTTTTCTCTTGACTAAAAAAATAAAATACTTGTTTTTTCTGACAAACTTTTCTGCCTCCCTCCTTTCTTACACCGTCCCACTGGAACTTACTGCACGCTCTTGTCTTCCGCTTTCCAGAACTTCTTAACGCTTTGCATTTCTTCCGTAGCCAAAAGGACCCCAATCGCTTTGACAGAGACAGGCTCTTCAGTGCAGTCTCAAGGGGCAGCCCCGAGGCACTGGATGGTTTACTTGAGTACTTAAGGAGGACCTCCAAATTTCTCACCAATTCTGAATACACAGGTAGATTCCTGCTCAGTACTTCATAAACAGGGTTAGCAGAGGCAGCGCTTGTTAATGTAGGAGGGAAGGAGGGGAATCTGCTCGTGGTTCTTTGCTTTCTCCAGCCCTCTGTCCATTCTTTTGTTTTCCTAATGTCCACCTAAGGATGGAGAATGCCATTAATTACATATATCCTAAGGCTTTTGCCTCTACTGCAGACTAAAAATACCGAGAAAGGCCTTTAAAATAATTATTGTATTTGGTCCTACAGTGACAGTTAAGTGCTGAAACAAGTAATACAGATGTGTGCAAAGTACGTGTGCAACCCATTCAATACTCCTTTTCTACTAGATGCAAAGACTGGGAAGACCTGCTTAATGAAAGCCCTGTTAAACTTAAAAAATGGAAAGAATGACACAATCCCACTTTTGCTGGAAATAGACCAAAAGACACAGAATCCCAGGCCACTCGTCAATGTGGCATGCTCTGACTGTTACTACGGAGGTAAGGTTTCTGTTCTCATGCTGTGACAGAGCAGCCTCCCCATTAGGCAGGTGAGATGTGGAGATACAAGGAAAAAGAGGGGAACCAGAGCTTATGCAGCACTGCAGTTCCAGAGTTCTGGTGCAGTTACAGTAACGGCCTTCTTACCTTTTAATTCTGATTTCTGATTCTGGTCTGCATCCTCTTCAGCCCTGAATTATACACTTCACTTTGCAACTTTGTTCTCAGTCTATAAAACAGAAATTACAGACATTTAATAACACAGGAATATGAGAGGATTTGCTTTGGAAAGCTTAAAAAGCACATCTAAAAGTGAAAAAGAAATAGTATATCGCTATTAAAGAGTGAATTCTGCTGGCTGGGTTATCCTTTTAATAGCAGACCCGCAACAGTCATGTATGTGTATAGTTGTCTTTATCCTCTCATAGCTGCTTGGGATCTTAGTGCGAGGCAGGGATAATTGCCTGGTCTTGTGTTGAATTTCTGAGTCTTGGGGCTTGTCTTCTGACTTAGTGTTTCCAACATGCTTTTCCCATGAACATTGTTGAAAGTCATCACTTGCCACCCACCCCCTGCCTAGCACTGGGAATGCAGGATTGCTATGCAGAACTCACAGTGATTGTTGAAACAGTGCTTTGCTGAAGCGTCCTTTGCCTGTTCCCTCTGACAGTGGCTCTGAGTGATAGGTTTTGCCTGTTTCCTTAGGTCAGACAGCACTCCATATTGCCATAGAGAAAAGGAGCCTAGATTTAGTGAAAATTCTAGTAGAGAATGGAGCTGATGTCCATGCCAGAGCCCATGGTGAATTCTTCAAGAAGAAGAAAGAAGGCGTTTCCTTTTATTTTGGTGAGTCAGTGTGGAACATGTT
The DNA here is from genome assembly GCF_047370975.1 of Nipponia nippon. NCBI lineage: Eukaryota > Metazoa > Chordata > Aves > Pelecaniformes > Threskiornithidae > Nipponia > Nipponia nippon. The sequence continues at coordinate 7,202,295 of NW_028262331.1, forward strand.
CCTTCACTTTTTTTATTGCCTTACTGCATGCGATGCTGCTAATTCTGGTTGGGTTTGCTTCTCTGTGCATGGGTTGCCATGTCCACTGTCCTGTAATCAAGCTCTTGTCTTATTTGAATGGCAGGATCTTTTCACAGATTGAGGTGTCCAATGAGGATTTGCCATCATCATTGGGTTTATGTATTTAATCATATCCAAGGGGCTTCAGACAGAGACAAATACTTAGTTAGTTTAGCCAAATTAGGGGTCTGGGAAAGTGTTTTAGCTGCCCCCAGAAATAAGGAGTAATTGTTTACTGCAAAACCCTTTCTGAATCTAGAGACGCTGAGAAAGAACTTGTTGTGTGTTCCAGTTGTAAAACTATAGGCTAAATATATTTTCCTACAATTGCTATTTTTTTTTCTTTAATTTTATTCCACCCCTTTCTGCTTCCCCTCCAAATACTGTCCTAATCTCTTCAGGTGAACTTCCCCTCTCCTTGGCTGCTTGTACCAACCAGCTTGAGGTGGTGGAATATCTTCTAAACAATCCCCACCAGAAAGCCAGGCTCCAGGAGCAGGATACACAGGGCAACACCGTCCTCCATGCCCTGGTGATGATTGCAGATGACACTAAGGAGAACACAGAGTTTGTGAGCACAACATATGTTGAGATCTTGAAGGCAGGTGTGAAGGTTGACCCAACGTGGAAACTGGAGGAGATAGTGAATTATGATGGATTAAATCCTCTGCAGCTTGCTGCCAAGACAGGCAAAGTGGAGGTAAAGACAACTAGAGGGAATCGCTGGGGTTGCTGAGAAACAAGGAAGACTGCAGCATACACCCTCAGCATAGCAGTGGGGTTCGATGTAGGAGCATCGTGCACCCAACCCATAGTGATGCTGCTGACGGTGGCAGTGCCACCGGAGACAATAAAGGAGGCCGCCTCCAGGCCACTCCAGTTAGTGTCCTACAGAGTCTCAGCTGGCTGATGCTGCTCTCTGTCCCAGCCAAGACGGCTGGTCTGGACTGAAATCGGTTCTACTCCTGGAAGAGCTGATACAAGGTGTAGTTAGACTGCCCACTTTTAGCCGGATAGTCTGGTGTTTGGATGCGTCGAAGTGTATAATGCAAAAAGTTGGGTGTCCTGTATTTGCAGGTGATTTGGGTGTGCTTGTGTCATTCTGCACCTTCACCACATACACGCTTTTCTGATACACATCCGGTTTCTCTTCAGATCTTCAAGCGCATCATCCAAAGAGAGATCAAAGACCCAGTGTACAGGCACCTGTCGCGCAAGTTCACTGAATGGACCTATGGACCTATCCATGTGTCTCTCTATGACTTGTCCTCTATAGACAGCTTTGAGGAAAATTCTGTGCTGGAGATTCTCGCATACAGCAGTGACACACCGGTGAGTGCTTTTACTGACAGTCAAAGACAGCACCGTTTTTTCTGCCTTTCTATAGTGTTGCTGTATAATTATGCAAATCATTTCAAGTTAATGTGGTTATTTCACATGATCGTTTTTCTGGAAAAGAAATGCATGATGGAAGTATATGCATATTTTATTATTTATAGTCTGCTTGATGTGCCTCTGATAATCTATACTATGAGAGAAATTTTTGATCCTTTGGTTGTCCTAAGCGTAGGTGTGTCCAAATACCTTGATGAAGCCAAGCAGAAGTAACTTCCTATGGGATGGTTGACTTCTTCCATACTGAAAGGCCTGACTGAATAAGCCCTTAGGGATACCCTAACTGGAGCCACTGGACTCCAGCCCTGAAAAAGACAATCCTCTGGTGAATTTGCATTCCTGTTGACACATGGGTACATTTTTGTTGTTTTGTTTTTTTTTTTTTCCACAGAATCGGTACAAGATGGTGGTTTTGGAGCCACTGAACAAACTGCTTCAGCAAAAATGGGAAACGTTTGCTTCCAAGAGATTCTACTTCAGTTTTGTCTCGTACTTGTCATTCATGATCATCTTTACAGCCATTGCGTACTATCAGCCCTTACGGGTAAAGGTAGGCCTAGTCGTCTTTTATCTGGAAAGGCCTGAATGGATGGAGCTGAGTTTAAAAAGTGCGGGGTGGTTATCATCACTACCTCTGCCTGTCTTCAGTGCTTTGGGTTTTTTTGTTTTTATCTTGCAGCCCTCATTTCCAGTGGAGTTCACGGCTGGAGGCTTCCTGTGGGTCTCTGGACTGATCATTATCTTGCTAGGAGGTGTTTATCTAATTTTTGCTCAGGTATGGGGATCTCTCATCTAGTTTCACTGTAAGAAAGAAAAAAAGGAAACCATCGCTGACATTGAGGCAAGAGATTCAGTTCTTCTGACATCAGGATGTGCGTGAGTGGATGGCAGGATGGAATCCTGCTCTGAAACACTTACAGTGTCAGTACGAGATATCTAGCAGTGACAGGGGTGGCACAAGCCAGGTTGCTGGGCAAGAGGAAGAATAGGCTCACAGCAGTAAATAATTATGAGAGACTTCTGTGATTTATGGTACTAAAATGCATCATTGGCATCTAATGCAGTCTATTAATAAAGACATTGCGCTGAGCCATGATTCAGCCCTTGTTTATCTGTGCCCTTTATAAACAAGTCCTTTTTGTCATCTCGGAAGGATGACTAGCTGAAATTTGGGATCTTGAAAATGAAAGCATGAAGAGGAGCTTATGGAGCAAACCTTTCCCCTGATAGGCTATGTATGCCAGGCAGGAATCACTCTCTAGCATGCCCTGTTGTTTTGATTAATGGCTACTATTGTTTTTTCTCTATTAGAGTCTGTACTTGCGGAGGAGACGCCAATCCCTGAAGACTATGTGTTCTGACAGCTGCATTGAGATCTTGATGTATGTCTCTCGAGGTTTTTTGCACAATGAAAGCATGGGTGAAATTGGTTCTCTGCTGTGTGCAGCTAAGTTGCCCTAACATTACTAGAGAGACGGTGAGCAGGAAAGATTGATTCTCTGCCACTGCCTCCTCTTTCCATCCCTTCCCTGCTTGCTTCTCCTACCTGCTGAATCTTGTCATAACCCTTTGTTGTAATGGAATTTGCTGGGTAGGGTCTGTCCTTGGATTTGTAGCTGAACACAGCAAAGGTCAGACCCTCAATTATTCCACAGTTAAGAACGTATACTTGTTAGAAAAAAGAACTCAAGTTTTTAATCATACAGTTGCTATGGCTCAGATTTGATCAAAAGGAAAATAATTTTCCATTTTTCTGAGGAGAAATATATGTAGATGCACGTGTGCGCACGTAGGTGTGCATGTGTTTGTAAGCGTTAAAATTCTTTTCCATTTAGTATCAGTTATGTGAGTTACATCAAGCACTTCAGAGTTTCCATACTGTGAGATTAACCAGTTCATAACAAAACTGCAGCAATTTGTGGGTCTGGTTATAACAGGATTTGCTTATATAAACTGTGTGTCTGATTAACTGCCACTCTATATGTTCCATGTAGCCTCGTAAAATGTGTTTGCTTTTCCTTGCAAAACAGAGCAAGGCCCTGCAAATGGGCCTTTTTGCTGAGGTAAGTCACTGTGTGACTACTTCTCTCCAGCTTCATCCAGGCTTTCTCATTGCTGCTGTCAGCAGTCCTGTATGGTGCAAGTTCAGAAAACTATGTGGCGGTGATGGTATTCTCCCTGCTTTTGGGATGGGTGAACATGCTGTATTACACTCGGGGCTTTCAACGCACTGGGATCTACAGTGTCATGATACAGAAGGTCAGTACTCGGAAAAAACTTTATATGAAAAGCTTTTGGGTGTGAGGAGCTAATAGAAGGCCTGCAATTACTTTTCTTCTCTCAGGATCATGAAAACCATAAATGGAATTGATGTACTGGCTATGGAAGTAAAGAAATTGCAGAAGGCAATTAGATCAGTGTCTTCAGGGAAGTACAGTTGTGGCAAACCACTAGTTTGCCATCTTTGAATATAGCAAGTGAGAGCAGCTGACACCCGTTTGTCACAAAATGACTCAAAACTAGCAGTCAAAACCAGTGCAAGTTCCCTGGAACTGTTATGCTTGGGCTGAGAAGTGTTTCCAGGTCCATAAAGAAAGGCAAGACGAAGCAAGTGAATTGAGGTGTCAGGGAAGAATTCTGATCACCACTTGTGTGAAACCCAGTGAAGACAGAAAACAAAGACGTGTGTTGAAACAATTTGGAAACAGCCATACTGGGGAACTGATATGATATTTATTTGTTTCAAAGAAGCTATTCATACAAACATAACAAAGAGGTTCATGTAGTGCTCTCAGATTAAGCTACTAATGATGTTACTTACCCAAGGAAGTAATTTAACATGTTAAACTGGATAAAAGCATTTTCCAACTTGCTTTCAGTATTGTTACTGGCAGTTGGTTTATGATGTGTGAGAACAGGAGATCATCCTGGTGATTTCACGTGAGATAAAGAATGGCACTTCCTCCTGATTTGTGTTTCAGACTATTCTGAGAGATCTGCTGCGTTTCCTCTTGGTTTATATGATCTTCCTCTTTGGCTTTGCTGCAGGTAAGGACTTAGGCAGCATTATGTTATAGGCCGGGCTGCAAGAAGTAAATTTTTCTGAGGAGGATTCAAATTCTGTTTTTCTCATAGCTCTGGTTACGCTGATGGGGGATGCTCCTTCAGTCTCTCAGAACAAGTCTCTTGCTCAGATGGAGAGCGCTGGGAGCCATGCTATGTATGGCGGGCTGCTTAGCGTCTCCCTGGAGCTCTTCAAGATCACCATTGGGATGGGCGACCTGGAGTTCCAGGAACATGCCAGATTCAGATACTTCGTCATGCTCCTGCTGCTTCTCTTTGTGATCCTCACTTACATTCTTTTGCTCAACATGCTGATTGCGCTCATGAGCGAGACTGTCACGGGTATTTCTGATGATAGCAAAAGCATCTGGAAGCTGCAGGTGGGACACAGTGCTGCTCAGCAGCTACGTCATGGCCCAAACTCCTACTTGAGTCTCATAACATCAGAGATGACAGTGCCTGTCCTTGTCCTAAGCTTCCGCTATAAACTTCTCTTTTACATAAATATGCCACTCTGGGGGTAAATCCTAACATAATTTTTGGACATATTTAAAACTCATGCTGTTTGCATGGCTACCAGCTAGTCCAGATCCACGTGCATAAGTAACTTGAGAGAGTAAGTAACTGACTGGTGCTATTAAGCTAAGGAGCACTTTGGGATTGAGTTCCAAAGTGATTTTCTAAGTCAAAGTAGTTGCTGATTGGGGAAGGCTTAATTGAAAAGAGGGGCTGGGCTCTGTATGCCCTTTTTCTCTCTGACATTGACTTCTTCTTTCAGAGGGCTATTGCTATTCTAGAAATAGAGAAGGCCTGGCTGTGGCGCCAAGGTGGGAAGAGGAGATCTGGCTGCTTCATGTCAGTGGGCCTCAATAAGAAAGACGAGAGATGGTGTTTCAGGTAGGACAGATGTACCATTACCTCTTATGCTCCAGTCTAGTAATGGGTTCCCATGATTCATAAGCTGGTAGCCCTGAACTGCCGCAGGGAATTTCAGCACTGACTCAACAGAGTAACTCAACCTGTTTCTGGGTACATGCAAATTGGTTGGTGAGTGCAATGCTGGAAGTTTGAGAGCTAGTTGAGATGCCAACATTGTCACCCAGACATGCTGTCACCAAAAGATGTCCTGTTTAACCCACATCTGTGCAAGTGGTTATGGTGGCAGGGTGTCTGCAATGATGTTTTCTTTGCTGCTTCAAGTATAGCTGTGCCCGGAGCAGGCTGTGGTGGGAGGGATGCAGGCTGGTGGCCCCCTCCCTCAGGAACACACAACTTGAGTGCAACACGAGGGGGCAGCACCCTTCCTCGCACAGAGGGTCTGGGAAAGCAGATGTACCTTTCTCCAACCAGCGAACTGAACCGCAGGCAGCACTTCGGTAACTCCAGGGTGTTATGGGCTATGGAGCGTGTATAGAAAGTAGAATCTTCTCCTTTGCATTAAGTATGTTCTCTGGGAGGAGCTAAACTATTTTAAAACAAACAACCTAGACCAGCACACAGTATGCAGGGGAAGATATTTACCTTGTGGTGCTTAGACTACAGAAGATCTTTACTCAAAAAAAAAAAAAAAATCTGTAGGGTGTTGTTGCTACAGCCAAACCATTGGGATTGTGTTGGCAGGATGAACTGGGTTGGGATGCTGTGGGGCAATCAGATATGGACTGAAATGCTGTGCTCCATGCATCAGCGTCTGTTGCATTTTGTCTCTCCAGAGTAGAGGAAATTAAATGGACGAATTGGGCAAAGGATGTGGGAGTTCTTAAAGAAGACCCTGGAAACACCAATGATTCAGAAATAAATCCAGAAGGTAAATTAAATCATGAAGAAAGGTCTTCAGTATCCTGTTAGCTTCCTGCTCAGCAACTACTCTTGGCATGTTATTATGTCTTTGGTAACAGAAATTTTAGGCAGGCCAGCTTGCTCATGAAATTGCTTCCACACAGCATCCCTCAATAGTAGCAGCGTCACTTGTGAGCTGAGAAAATAAAGAATTATAGTAGGTATGGACCTGGTCAGAGTTTGGGAACAAATAATGAGAATGAAGGAGATGCCATTCCTACTTACCTCTGGTAGAAACAGGCAGGAAGCGCTGCTGAGAAAAGCAAGGGCTGTTCTTCCCTCCGACGCAGTAGCCCAAATGTGCTTTTTCTAGGAAAGGCAAAATCTAGGCCCACTCATACTGCAAGTGTTAAAACTACAGGGCTTTTATAGCACAAATCAGGGCATTAACATTGGCAACTTTGTCAAATTCTGCCTAAGATAATTGTTTGCTTCCTTTGTTACACCTGGGAATCAAATCTGTGGGGAAAATGGGGAGCTGTTACTTTCTCTAGAGATATTTTGTTCAGCCTGACAGAGCTTGGACAAGAAGCTCCACCAGATTTAAACACAGCCCCCTGCTCTTCCAGCGTAGGTTCTTCCTAGATGCCAGTTTTCTAGGAGTGGGGAGGTTGCAACACTTAAAATACTATCTGTTCTATGTTGGGTTTTCCCTAAACCTGTGCTCTTCTAAAAACTGGATCCCTTTGTCAGCTTCCTGCTGACAAAGGGCTGCTGTTTTTATGTCTCCTGCTGTAGAGACAAGATCATGGAAACGGATGCCACAGAAACAACTGAGATCAGCTGTTTCAGAGGAGCAGTCACTATTGCAGCCCCAGCTATCAGCAACTGAGATGATGCCTCTAGAGGGACAAACCAGAAATCTTTAGCAGGTTTTCTGGATTGCAACCTTGCTTCCAACTTCAAAGGAGTAGTTCTTCCTATAGCGGCTGGAAGAATTGAAGGCATTATTAGTATTAAAGTGCATTTCATCGAAGACTGTGGTTCAGCCTGTGGCTTTAAAGATTTTCATGCACTTTAACCATTAATTTCCTCTGAAGAAACTATTTTTACTCAACTTTCTCTGCCTAACACTTTCTTATTACTATGTCTAATGGTATAAGTGCAAGAGCAAGATCATAGGGGCAGTGGGGAGTGGTCTTTGGGAAGGCAGTGCTTTCTGAGCTGTATAGAAATAATGCTGTTTGCCATAGAGAAGCAAAGGATGGAGTGACCTATCTAAGAATGGGTGGACTGCTATTTTTTTGGCACAAGAGACTGTGCTTTGGAATAAAGAGTGTTGCAGAGGCATAAAAAGTTGCGAAGGATGGAGTTGGCTTCTGTGCAAAACACTGTCAGTTTGAGACATGAGTGGACAAATACTCAGTCTTCAGTCATCAAGAGCCATACTGAGTCTTTGTGTCAGCACCTGCAGTGCTCGGTGTTTAGTCCACATCAGAATTCCCGTTTTACAGTATTAAAATGAAATCGTTTGCACGGTGTGCGCATTTGCTTAAGAGCACAAAAGCGATGTGTATTTCCTGGATCTGTAAGTTCACATGGTGAATTTCTGAAACATCTGTCTTTCACAGGTTGCTTTGTCTCTGTAGAAAACAGCAGCAGAATCCTGCACATGGCTTCTGAGAGAGAGACGGGCCAAAATGCGTCGTGCGGTTAATATTTCCTGTCGGTCTTAGTGGGTATCCTGTCTTGCTGTAAACGATTACAAAGACCTAATTTCTTTTTGTAATGTGCACGTTGCTTCAGTCGGGATGGGAAACATATTTCAAACTCTGTGGAAAAGAGATAAAAATGAGCTGGCTCACTTTCAGCCTATATTTAAAAATAACATGTATTTCTATAAACTATCAATATAGTAAGTTTACTTAATAGAAAATGTTCATCCTTGGATGTATTTTCAGAGCTTCAGGCTCCCTGAAAAAGGAAGAGGAGATGTGATCAGTATGGACTACAAGGCCTTATCAAATTCCTGATTGCCTTTCACCCAGCACCATGCTGACCTCACTGCCATGCGACTGAACTCTTGTTTTTCATGACCTCATGTCAGTTTATGCAGCCACATCTGAAGCTCTAACAGCCAATGTTGTGTTGGACACATCTTTCATAGAGAGAATGGCTAGTGATAACCCTGGAAAAGCTGCAGGCTACACATGTTGGCAGCACCTTTTGTTCAGTAGGATAAACTATGCAACTCAGGGTCTCTTGTCTCTCATTTCTACTCTGAGCAAGTGAAGCTAGGAGGTTTGTCTTTTGGAGACAGTCATCTTAATCTTGTTGATTATGGGACTGGCAGCAAAAGCATTGCTTTTAGAACTTATTCCCTGTCGCTTCAGATGGGTTCTTCCCCTGTGCTGGGCAATTTCCTCTGCAGCTTCACTGCATTGGGTCTCTGGATTGTAACTACCTTTTCTCACTCCAGCTTCTGCTGTTTTCTTGCTTTGTGAAGCCTTCAGCTGCTTTTTCCACCTATGGCTTTGTCCTAAACGTTCCCAAGATTTGGCAAGGTGCTCATATTGCACAAAAGGATTATCTGGCATATGGTAATCTGTTGCTGTGCTTGGTGCTTTGCTGTGGTAGGGAAACTTTGAGATTCTCAAGAACTGCAGAATCTGATCTGCCATCCCTGCCTGGAGTCTTAATAAACAACAAAAGTGAAATCTTGCTTATTGGTAGTTTTTGACAGCTGTGGGCTGTGACAGCTTGCTTTTGAGATAACCTGCCTCTTCAGCCATTCCTTGAACCTGCTTCTCTCTAAATCCCTTTCTTAAGCTTGCAGTGTTAGTTTATCTTTTGATCTGCATCAAAAATGTTCTTAAACATCTAGTGTCTGCTGTGAAACAGGGCCTTGGCATTCCTTGTGCTTCACAGTCACGCCACAGACCACCAGTCCCAGCCCTTTCAAGCTCATGAATTGAAGGATGATGGACAGCAGACAGGGACAGGTACATGCAGCAAACAGATATGTCACGTTGGTCAGAAGAGGTAGGAGCGCCCAAACTGTTGTGCAGTTCTTTTTGCTATGGAAAAAAGGAGACTTTTGAGGAGTTACAACCTCCTTGCAGTGAGAGTTGAGTCAGCACTATTGAGATTAATATCAGTAACCTCCCAGTTTTCTGTATTCCTAATGCACAAGGCTCCTCTTTAGTTTCAGCATCTGCACCACTTCCCATTTTGGTCACATTACAAATAGGAGGGCTGTCTGGGGTTTATTTTGTGGGATGTCTGCAGCTGCTTGCAAGAGGAAGGACTTACAAGCTGGCTCATAGCTTTGAAGGCCCAACAGGATTTTGGGATCCACTCGTAATAGATCATAATGTTTTGTCAGGAAACACTTCAGTCATTTACACAAGAAATTATCAACAGATGAAGTGCCCTCTCCTTTCTGCCTCTTGTGACAGGTAAACCCACCTGCATGTGAACCCATCCCTGTGCAAATGGAGAGGCTTTGCAGGGCTCTCATCTGAGAAAACAGAAACCTTTCACAAACGTCAGTGAAGGAACAGCTGTGGTTTCTCTCCTCTGTCTACTCTGTATGTATGAGCCACAGAGACTCTGAAGGCCCAGCCATGCCATGAAGAAAAGACACCAGCAGGTCCCCTTACTTTCCATGCAGGGTTATGGATGCTCAAACCCTCTCCTGTGTGATTTAGTCAAAGTTGCTTGGTTCCTCGCAGGGTTGGGAGATGAATGCAGACCTTGTTGCTTCCAAACTCCTCCTCCTCCTCTGCTCAAGTACACTTTGCCTGGTCATTGCTCCCTGTGGCCTCTCTACTAGGCTCCAGGTGCTTCCCAGTGCACAGTGACCTATCTCACCACTTATCTGTGTAATTTTCGTAAAAGAAACGTCATGTCTGGTTTGTATGGTTCCCAGTTCTCCATAAGGCCGTTTTCATTAGGCGTATGGGTGGAAGCAAGACTTTCTTGTTCCTCAAATGCTTTGCACATTTTGTTTTATTGTTGTTTTTTTCCCCTGTTCTTTTCAAAGCGTGCTCTGAAGCTGAAGGCAGTATGGGGAGGTGTATCTGTGTCTCGGTTGATTCCTTCTCTCTTCATCTCTTCGTGACCCCACTTGCAACTGAGCATACTTTCCGTTGCCTCTGTAGCGAGCAAAAGGAGTCTTTGAAATGTGACAAGCAAAAGGGCTCAGACAAAGAACAGATGCTTTATGTAAGTCTACATAAGCTGCAAAGCGCTATTTCTGAAGTGATACAGCTGGCAGATTTCTCAGCTGGACTGTTCCTGTGGCTAGCTATCACTTTTGTTCTTCTTTGCTGTATTTAAGAAATTTCATTTGTTGCTCTGGGACTAAAATGAAAATAAAATTGGAAAAAATAAAAAAAGACATTTTAAAAGAAAACTGTTCCAGTTTGCAACCTCACATTTGCTTCAGCGGCACAAATAAAAGTAGAACCAGAGAGGACCAGACAATTCCTCAGAAGTGTGACTGCAGTTGCCTGCTGGCTGCCACATAACCATTACTAAAATCTGAGGGCAAAGAGTGTTTTCTGCACTTCCTCTGTTGACATAATCGTTTTTTTCAGTTCAGATTTGTGAAATGTGGAGCACGACAGCATTTCTGGACTGCGAGGATGGTTGCTCAATGTTGTTAAACACAGGGAGTCCTCAGAGGACGAGAGTTGGTTAGCTAGAACGTGTCCATGTAATTTGTTGCACTCTTTTCTGAGAATGCTTTGAAAATTTTCTCCCCCCCCCCCCTCCCGCCCAAGGATTTGCTATGCAGTTAGCTCTTCTGATTGCTCAGCATTTGCTATTTCAGCTCATTTAGCACTTGTAATAAAAACACACTGCATCCGAATAATACTTGCTACACAGCACTCTGGTAGTATGAACTATCTGGGAGTAATTCTGTGCTAGTCTGGTCCAGACTAGGGTCAACAGTACAGAGAAAGAAGGGATCAATAGAAACCAGTGAATTGTTGGTAGAGGGGAGAAGAGACGTGCAGAATCCCTTAATGTACCCTGGGCATCCTGCCATAAAATGTCACTGTTTCTGACACCAGTAATACACAAAATAAAAGGGAACACCAAGTGCTCTGTGTGTGTGTGGGGGGGGAACCTCTGCATTAAAAAAATTTACTGTGAGGGACATCTAAAGGCTGACATCTCTCTTAAATCCCTGCTGTGAGTTCACTCGAGTCAATCTGTTTGCACATTGCAATGGGATGTGCGTGTCCACGTAGCAAGCACCAAAGGACAAGGTGGACAGTACAAATGTAGATCCTAGTGGCTTTTCCAGACAGATCCTGTTGTTCTAGGTATACTAAAGGTGCCGATGGACAGAAACGGAGACACTGCTAAAAATTACCTTTCAGTAACATGCTGACCTTTTAGTAGGTCTTTGCATCTGTAGTTTTATTAAAATGTCTGTAGCGTACGCCTTGAAACCTCACTTAGGAAATCCACAACAGAGTCACTGTCTCAGCAAGCGCAATGAGATATGCAGATCTGGAGAATCATCATCAGAAGAGAGCAGCTTTTGCCTGGTATCTCCAGTTCTCCTCCTTCCTTCACCTTAAAGCTGGGAACAATGAGATTGCTCCTGTATCTACTCTTCCTAATGAGTGAGTCTTATCTCTATATTTATTTTATGTATATTAGAAAGTAAAAGTTTTAGTCCAGAAACAAAGTAATTTCTGGAAACTCAGACTGGTTCCTTAATGTGAGCCAATAAAATGATTCTTATGTAGAAAGTTCCGGATGTTTGGACTTGTATGGAAAGTCCTTAGTTTGCGATGTGTTTCAGAGAAATTCATACATTCAGGTGGAGAGAGTTTTATAGTTTGTCCTTAGTAGGAGAAAAGCAGTTGCTGGGTGAAATTATACTCTCAAATCCGAAGCTAACAAGCTAAGTTTGGCCTTTTATAGTTTTTTATTTACTTCTCTGTTTTTTCTTAGTGAAGTAGGTGAGAGTAGAATGTAGGAGAGATTTTTTTTATATTCTTCCCTTTCTGGTGTCATTTTAGATACACCTTGGATTCAGCAGTATGCGCTTTCAGGGGTATATTTCCCACAAATTTTTGGCTTGTTGATCTCCTTAACAAGAGCTCTAGAACATGTAGGATTTTTTAAAAGAAAATTCAGAAGACCTTTATTTGGGAGTAAGTTTGTGTAAAGTAAAGCCCGGGTATGGATTAGAAGAAATGTTTCCTGAGTCAGAGTCTGTATCCATGTCATTCTGTCCTGTAGTCTCGTGGGGATAGTTCTGTCATGAATTTGTCTTTGAGCTGCCTAGAAAGGGTAACTAACACCCTTGTACTGTTACACCATTAGCTCAAGCAGTGGACAACTGCACTGGGGATGTTATTGGCCCCTCTTCCAGAAACTCCACAAATAAATGCTAGTTTGCTTCCGTATGATAGAATTTCTGTTTGTCTGGTTCCCTTTTCAAAAGACTCAGCACTGCACATACCTACTCCATCCATACAGAAAGAATGTTATTCTTTAAGTATTCATTTTGTGCCCTCACAGACTTCCTGACAAGCTTTACGCTTCCAGTGTGTGGGGGAAAAAGTTGTTATTAATTTTATTCTTTTAATGAGATACCCATCAAAGTTTCCTGTAGCTTGCTTTGCTGTGATTTTAGATTTAACATCAAGATTTATGCTCTGCTGTTTTCCTTATTTGGGTTTGACTGCTATATGTTGCATGATAATGTATTATTTCTGCTAATATATTTCTTCTCAAGTTTGTCACTATGCTAGGTAACTCCTAGCTTTGTAAACATAAATCCTTAATGAATATGCCTACAGAAGTTACTGATATTTTTTCAAATCTTGACCTTTCTTGATTTGGCTTATGCAAAATTAAGGTGGAATCGTTGGTGGAGGCTTCTGTCTTTGCGTGCTTCTGCCGGTCTTTTCTATCGCTCTTCTCTAGCAACCTTTTTTTTCTTTTTTTTTGCGTTTGTGGGTTTTACTGATGAAAGCAGCAGTGCAGGAAAATGTAGCTGTCTGACCTGGTGGGTCTCTGTTACGTTCCTAGAATGAATCTAACAGATCTGTGCTGAGCATCTAAACTCTACAGATAGTTTGTCTGTATAGTTGGCTAATCAGCAACATGCGACTTTTTTTTTTTTTTCCTTCCTCACTTTAAGTACAGTGCACTTAATTTCAATAACTAAAGTGCTAAAACTCCCTGAGTCATCTGTTTTGGAAATCCCTGTGAGCAGGGAGTTAGGAGCAAAAAGTTCAAATAACTTGGCTTGGCAGGATGGCAGCAGCAGAACCAAGCACAGAGTTGAGGAGCCTCTGGTTCCCAGGCCAAATGCCGTATGGGCACAGGAATATTCACAAGAGTAAGGTTAGCTCCCTGGCCGTCGTTTTTTTCTTTTTGTTGCCTGCTTGAGAATTGTCCCTTACTTCAAAGACAGTTGAACTTTCTAGGGAGCTTGTTCCAGCATATCTGGAATTCTGGTTTTGTTTTAGTGGAAATTTGCTGGGAGCCTTTGTAAATGTGTGGTATCATTAGGCTGATACCCTTACAGTGGAAACATGCACAGATGCCTAGGAGCATCGCTAAGTTAATTTAGGCGTTTTAACTGGTGAAGTGGGATTTGCAAAGCAAGGTGGTAGTTCAGGATGGTCTGCCTACGCTGAGAGGGATGCACGCCATGTGCCTGAAGTATGGGACGTTTCAGGAGGCAGAAGCAAAGACTAGAAGTTCACACTATTTGCATGTTTCATGCCATTGCTCTGATTGCGGTATTTCACTTCTTCTTTCACTTGTGCTTTCATAGCCAGGCTGGGAAATGCCATGGAATTTGATTGCATAAGCTCAGATTCAGCTCTCAGTAAAATTAAAATCAGGAAAGACTCTAGATGGATACAAGGGCAGAATTTGACCTCTTGTTAGTACATCAGAGGTTATATTAAAAAGGCTAGATTGCGTGTTTAAATATAGGCTCAACCTACAGCTTCTAGAGTTGGAGTTTGGGCATTCAAAGCAAGGATTTTAGGCTGGAGTAATTTGTAAAATTCAGATTTTGTACTTTTCTTTTGTTCTAGTTTCAAACAGGGACAGAGTTTGTGATCGGAGTCACTTGGCCTTGTTCCTGAGATTAGTGTGAAGTTTTCAAAGTCGTTGTGTGATTGACAGAGGTTTGATGATACGGTACAGCTCAGTGCTTGACTTTATAGCATTTATCATAGTAGCTTACCTTTCACGCATCCTACTTTGTGACGCTTTCAGTCTGTCACTTAGAGTCAAGTATATTTATGTTCCCAGCCTGTGCGTTTACTTAAGTGTTAACACGCTTACAGAAAGCAAGAGCTGAGCTATGAACAGCAATACGGGTTGGCTTGCCGCAGAGTTTTACAGCTAAAACACCAATATCAGCCCCGATTTTTGTGGGCTGCCTTGCAAAAAGGAAGTGTATTCGTGCAAAAAAAGAAGTTACCTTCAGGATGCCAATTCAGTTACAGCTCTGTGAATAATGGGTAGAAGTTTGGGTTTGGTTTTTTTTTGATGGGTGTTTTATATCTATTTTGGGAAGTTATTGGACTTTTAGCAGAGCTGCATCCTCAGCAGAGTATCTATCACATTCAGCACCAATTTGCTACCTTGATGCCAAACGTTGAGCTTTTTGTTAACATCCCACAAAATCTATGTTCTGCTCTTCTTACCAGGTTTATGACAATGCTATTCTTGTGGGAAACAATCCCTCTTGCTACCTAAACTGCTTATTCTTTAATCTAATGGGTTTCAGTGTC
The DNA here is from genome assembly GCF_047370975.1 of Nipponia nippon. NCBI lineage: Eukaryota > Metazoa > Chordata > Aves > Pelecaniformes > Threskiornithidae > Nipponia > Nipponia nippon. The sequence goes on from NW_028262331.1 coordinate 7,217,381, forward strand.
CTGGTCTGTTGAATCTCAGCTTTACAAGAAGGAAGCCACTGGTGCCACCCTGAAGCAGCATGCCACTTGCACAAGCCCTGGAGTTTTGTTTCCTCTCCTGCCTAAATGCAGGCTTATGAGCGTTAGCCAGTAGGAATGTTTCTTGATATCCAAGATGGACTTTCATAACAGAACAGCAGGACTTGTGTTACTTTATTTTTTATTAGGCTGGGCAAGAAAATCCTTTGTTAATCTAAATCAGTGACATCTCCATAGCTTGGTATCTCCCTCCCACCAGCTGCCTCTGCTGTCATGGTGGGCCAGGTTCAGGGATAGCTGCCTCAAGAGCCTGTTAACCATGACTCTACAGATCACAGTCTGTGCTTATTTATTTTTTTGTTTTCAGTGGTCAAGTCCTTGAGGAGCTTTAATGTTGACACTGGCAAGATGTGGATCACACCACACACAGCCTCTTTGTTGTGGCCCACGGTTCTTCAGCACTCAGATGGCAACACAACCATGTAAGGAACAGAAGAAAGAAAAACATACCCAGACTTCCCAGGTCTTTATGAATGAATGTGACCTGAGATCATGTAGCTTCTCACTTTCTACAACTGTTAACACAGGTTCCTCTGCCTGGGACCCAGAATTGTTCCTCAGTTCTCAGGGGCTGATGAGCTGTGTTAGAGCTTCATCAGTGTGAGGTGTACATTGTCAGCCTGTGAGTCTTCACGATGCTTCTCCCCTCACCCACAGCTAAGTTGTAGCACTGTACAGAAAGGACGTCTGCTCGTTGAACCAAATGGCAGAAACAAGTAGCTGGGTTTTTGCAGTACTTCCTGGCATACAGCATTGTTTCTCAGGCTGCAGCAGCCACAGCACCCACCAGCTGTCAAGAGCTCTGTCGTGAGCTTGGTCTGAAGACCATAAAGTGCTAGAAACTGCTCTATTTTGACTATTGGGTCTGTAGGAGAAGAGAAATGGATGGCTAGGCTGCTGAATAGAAGCCAAACACAAGTGGTTGCTATAGAGATAACCTATATTATGCTGAGCAGATTGCTCAGGCTGTGTAGCAGACAGTGTATTTTAAGTTTCGGAGTAAAGAAACTTTTCTGCCCCCTGAGCAGAAATTGGCTGACTCAAAGAACAGTCTCCATTTCATACAGCAGTGCTGCCATTTCCTAGTACGGAGGCTGGACTTCCTCGCTGCACCTCTGGCCTCTCTTTACCTCCAGTATTTTATGGGCAAGTGACTTCCAGACCTCGTCCTTGGTCCGGGATAGCTCTCTTGATTTCATAGTTCAGATAGTGGGAAGAACGATGATTTGTAGGAGAAAATAAGTGTTTTCCTCTTAGTGGCTCATTCAGCTCAAAACCACACTGGAGTCCAGTTAATTAAGAGACAATGTCAGAATAATGGGTGGCCACCCTGGCACACAGATGGTTGTTTTGCACTGAAAAAAAAAAAAAAAATCTGCCTGATTGTGCCACCTTCTCTCTTTTCCACCTTTTTTCTTGTTCTACAGGATTTTGGCTACTTCCTCAGTAGACAAGGGGCTGGGCAGGCTGAGGAAGTGCACTGTTTTGCAGGAGGAGATCCAGTGCCAGGAGATACCTCTGCGAGGTACAGTCCCCCTTCCCAACACTTGCTTTGCCACGGGCACGAGGAGGTGCAGAGGCTGGGTGTTTCAGAGAGAAATGGAAACGCTGCTAGGTCCCGTAGATCAGCACTTCATAGAGAGAAATGCAAACCCATGGTCCCAATGGTTGGGAGTGTTGTGTCTGGAGGCTGCAAGACCTCTTCTGCCGCAGCTTAAGTCTTCACCTAAACTCTGTTGAAATACAAGGCAAAGTTTTTGTTTCCAGCATATTCGTTACTGCTACAGTTGCTGATAACATTAATTCTGAGTCCTCCTTCTAGGAGAGCAGATATAGCTGACCTCAGTAGTTGTAGCCTTTCTCTGTATTTATTCTGTTTGCCCAAGGTTGACAAGTACCATATCCATTTCAATTCTATTCTCCTCCTTCTTCATTCATTCAATCGTTCATTCAATTTCAGGAAAGATTAAAGGCTCCAAAAACATCCAGGATGGTGGCATAGCTATTGACAGGAATTCAGACTGGATCCTGGTAAGGGACTGAAAATATCCATGGCTGGGAATGACTGTATTTTTCCAAAATGCTGTGTATTTTTGCTGGGAAATGCAAATGAGCAGACATAACAGAAGGATGAAGGCTAAAAGCTCTTGGCTGGATACTGGCTGGTTGGAAAGCCAGCTGGTGCATTGCCAGCCAGGAGGGATAACTGAGAAGGGCCCTTCTCATCGGCTGAGGACTGCAGTGAACCTTGTACTTCACTGCAGCCGCCCCCACTCATAGGAAAAGGGAGGATTGGCAGAGGAAGCTTAGGAGAGCCACCAATTTGGAGGCTAACACCTCAGTCTGGTGAGGCCCCTAGCCCCACTCTTTGCCTCAGCTCAGGGCTGAAGTCCTGGGCAACCTGATGTGGCAGGGGTCACATCAAGGAAGGTGCTTTTTTACTCTCTCTAGGAGGCTTTCAGTGCTGTGCAGGGGATGCTGAATGTTTGCCAGACGGCATCTTCAGTCATCCTCTGTCTACAGGTTTGTTCAACATTCATTAGCCTTCCCTGCTACCCCCACAGGCTTGCCTGCAGAAGAAGCACCGCCGAGCCTTCGCCACTACCGAAGACATGAATGGAGTCTGTACTCTGCTCACCCCCGACTTGCGCAGCACAGCTTTCCTCAACCTCACCAAGATGGGTATAGGAGCAAAGCCAGTACTGTGCCTTTGCAGAGGGACAGAAACAACATCACGAGGCTCTGCTCTAACAGCAGGGGCCTTCTGGGTTCCTAGCCAGCAAGGTCCACGGTCCACTGGGAGAGACTAAAAACTGAATTTTAACAATATTATAGTAGCTTCAACAGGGTTACAAGGTTCAGCCTTGAAGACTAGCACACAGCAGCAGGGATTTTCTGTTGTGGTGTCCCATGCATCCAAAAGATCCAGCTCTTGAGCCGAAATTTAGAAAAGCCTCAGCATTCTTAGTGGATGGATATGACAAACATCCACTGGGATTTTTAAAGGTGCCTGGTCACTCAAGGCTGTTTCTTCCAACTTAACTGGGCTATTGGGCATTTAATCAAGGGAGCAGAGAGTTGGTCTGATTGTCTAGCCTTGCTCTGCTTCTTGCTGTCACTGCAAAGAAGCCGAGAAGTTTAAATTAGACACCTCGATGGTCTCGGTTCATCTTCAGTTGTCTAACTGCTACTAATAGTCTGATCCTCAGGTCTTCTGCAAATTTGGGAACCTGGGTGGAAACAGATCTTGAGTTTAAGGTGTGTTAATTAGAAGAGTATTTTCAAAAGGTAGAGTGTATTTTTTTCTTGCTTTTTAAATTCTTTAGTTGAGACCAAATTAAACAGCGTTCAAAGTAAAAACAGCAGAGACAAGATTACTGACACCAGCGGCTCTGTCAGCACAGACAACATCAGCAGTGCTTGCGGTGAGCTCTTTGGCAGCACAGGGAACAACCACATGTGCAAAGGTAGGCACTGGGCAGGAACAAGCACTGCTTCCTTCTGTATCAGCTCACTTTGAAGCAGCTTGCATCCATCTGGTGGGAGAGAGGTGGGGAGGGAAAAGGTTGAGGTTTTGAAGGCTATTTGTAATGGCAAATTTCAATCATTAGTGCAGTCATCATTAACTGAGATTTTTAAAAAATAAAACCTGTCACTACAGCCTAGATCACATCATCAGCTAGACCTGCTTTGGGAATGGCTGGATGGTGCTGTAGTCAAATTTTTGGTTGTTTAATAATATGTCAATGTTCTTGAATGCTTGCTAAATGTTAGACTGTTTAGGTGTCCCTTCAAATGTCCTTTTGTATTTAACTGCATTGACAGAACTGGGAACAGAGATTGCTGTCGTTCTGGGTGGATCAGAGGATGCCAAACCAGATGATTTCCAAAATGCCAAGACATCTGTCCTCAATATGATGAAGTCAATGTGGCAGAAATGCTCGAAGGTGTGTGAACCTCCTCAGAGTCTGATAATCTGATAGGCAGGATGGATCAGAGCTCTAATGAAGAATGGAAAGTCTCCTGGTTCACATAATTATTGCTTTTTAAACTTCACAGTGGTGCTGGTATTAATTCTACATATTCTAATGCAAGAGTTAAATGTTAGTTAGCCGAGGAGGAGGAGTAGCTGAAGAGAGAAATGGGAGAGCTGGGAGTGGGTTTTCATGCCAGAAGCATGCTTAGATATTTTACCAGGCAAATCTCTCAGGGCATCTTGAAACAGTACACACAAAAATAAGGAGTGAGGTTTATAAGCCATTACTTTAAATGATTTAAATAAATCTGGGGACAATGTGAGGCTGAGCCATGTGGTCACGAAAGGTCTAGCCAGATAGATAAATACGGGAAATTGAGACAGAGAAATCATTGTCCTGAGCCAAAGAAAATGAAGTCAGTTCCTGGAGCTGATCCACAAGGGATCACCAGAATACAAATGTGTGATGGAGACAGAGGGATAAAGACAGTTGATCTATGTATTACTTGCAATATATGCTTTCTGTGTTTGTGCAGTAAAGTTTGGGACTGAACTTAGCACTCTGAGGGACTTAGGGATCTTGTCTTAGATCTTGTCTAACCAGCTCTGGCTTTGCGATCTGATTTCTCCAGGTCAGGTTTGCTGTGGTGCAGTATGGAGCACAGATCCAAACTGAACTGAGCCTGCAAGAAAGCTGCAACAGACTAACTGCTTTCTTCAAGGTCCGAAACATCAAGCAGCAGGGCTCAGGGACTGACATTGCAGCCACACTACAGCATGTGTTGTGAGTTCACATGTCTCAAGAAGCTCCAGGAACACTTAAGTGATTCCTTATGTTTCATGTGCATCAATCCAGCCTCCTGTGCCTCCTCTCCACTCTTCTTTTTCTCACGCCCTTGAAGCTTTCACCTTTCCAATGCTTCTCTTAGTGACAGGCTCTGCCAGCTGAGGCCTGTGAATGGGTCTGTCTGGGGGACCATCAGGTACACAAAGAGAAATTGCCAAGAGGCAAAGTGTGCAATCCTTCCTGGCTGACATAGGAGCCTCAGAATGAAAATTCAGTCACCTGGGTCTTGCTTTGAGCATGTGTTCATTTGTAAACCCAAGACCTTTCCCATCTTTTTCACTGATCTGCTGCATCTCTGGGAGTCATGCTTTTCCCCTCTTGACTCCATTTTCTTCTCAGTAGCATGACTCTAACAATACTGACTTGCACTGTAAAAATGCCCCATATGCTTCTTGTGAAAGTGCTCGTGAAGTCAGAGTTACCAGTTGTGGACCACCAATGTCCCTGAAAAGCACAAACCCTTGTGCATGTGAATGTGCACGTTTGCTTTGCACGTCTGTACTCTTGTGGGCTGAGAGCTCAATGAACGTCAGCACCCTGCTACCAACACTGACATTAGCTCTGCAGATGTGGCTTGTCCCATGAAATACCTCTAGGCTTCTGTTTCCACAGGGATAAAGTCTTTGACTATGACTCCAGCCAGACTGGTGACAAGATAATCATTGTCATGGCATCTGGGCAAGTGTTTCTGGAAAACCATAGATTGAGAAATGTGATGAACTCCCTGGAAATGGCTATGGTCAAACTCTATGCTCCTAGGGTGAGTGGGAAACAACACCAAAGCCATGCTTTTTTGCATCAAAGCACATGTGTAGGAGAGTGATGTTTCTGTCCATCCCATGTGTGTGCTCTTATGCTTTAGTGGTGGGTGGAAGAAAAAATAGTCATGCATTAGACATGCAGGATGTCCAATTTGAGATGCCCGGGCTCCCTTGTTTCACTGAGGCCTCCATCTTCTTGATGCCAGAGAGCTTATTTTGGATGAGGTTAAGGAATACGTGCTAGAAAGAAAGATGCTTAAGTTGCATACATCTTGTGGCTCTAGAACTTTTATTAGCCTTTTTTTTTTTTCTCTCAAATAAGGGCTTTCTATGGTATCTAGGATCAGGGTTGCTTTATCAAGCTTTCAGAAAACTCCCTCCCTTTTTAGGGCTTTCAAGTTTTTAAGGGCAATTTGGGAATTTGTTGGGTTCCGTGTTTGTCTGTGTATGAAATGTGTTCAATCTCCCCATGCGATGGCTTTTCTCCCTAGATTGGAGAGTTCATTAGCAACCAGTGGGTCCCAGAAGAGTTGCAGAAAGTTGGTAGTGACTGGTTCATGCTGTCCACATATGAAGATTTTGACAGTTTCCTTTCAGAGTTGGAGAGAGAGACTCTGAGTGCTTCAGGTAGAAGAAATCCTACTCCTGACACATCTGTCTTCTCTGTAACTTATAGAGTGGATCTGTGATGGTGGGTAGTTTCATTGCTCAAAGAATGTAAATACATCTCCAGATCTTATCTGTTCTCGTAGTCACTTGCCCAGCAACAGCAAAACAAATAAAAGTGATTTGTGTTACACTGGTAACAGTCCTCCTCAGCCAGCCAACTGGGAGGACAAGAGATCATATTCTGTATCTGTGACCTGCAGCCATAACATCAGTATGGAAATAGGTGCTTTACAATACACCCATTCACCGCACGATCAGCGTTTCTGTTGTGATACTTACACTTCTGGGTGTGCTCAGAGCAGTTTATTTCTATTGAACTGTAGCTGTAGTTTTAAGACACAGTCCTGATCCCCACAGCCTTCAAAACTCACAAATATTTCTCTAGCACCTGTAGTCTTGCGCCTGAAAGCAATATTGACTGCAGGGAGGAGGAAGAGTTCAGCTGCCAGGCAGCAAGGTGCAGGAACACTGTGTAGGCAATAATGCAAGGTTTTCGTTCACCTTTTGCTTTCTCTCCCAATGCCCTGTCATCTTTGCTCAAACTCGTTTCCTGTTTTAGCTGAAAATATTCCAACCGAAGCGCCAGAGCACAGAAACACTAATGACAGTGGTGACAGCAAGCTCCCTTCCTGGATGGAGGAGGACAAAGAGGAGGAGGAGAATAGCTTGCGTATGTGGTGAAGTATCTTTTAATAGAATCATGCTGTGGACTGACAGAGTCTGGGGAGTTGCTGTACTGTGAGCTGCCAGACCTGAGCTGTAGCTGAAATGACAGCTGAGCAGTCTTCGTACAGTTCAGTTGCTTGTTCAAGTGAGATTACTTGTGCATTGGTCGACTAACACTAGATAAAGAACTTGGTGCAGACCAAGACTGCTGATTGCCTTCTCCTCATTCCTTTATGTTCCATATCCTGGGCAGCTTCTGGAACAGAGATTGCTTTTATTCTGGATGGATCAGGGAGCATTGAGCCAGAGGATTTTGAAAGAGCAAAAGCATTCATCCACAAGATGATGAAAACACTGTATAAGGAGTGCTTTGAGGTACTCTCTACTCTCTTTCTTTAGCAAGCTAAAGAATGTGCTGTGCTTTATTTAAGCTGCCTCTTCACCAGAATTTGGGACTATGCAAGTTTGTTTCCATTAGGATGGAAAAGCACTTCCACAACTTGCATGTATTCTCGACATAATTTTGCTTACTTCTTAGCAGTACATTCCCAGTCTTGATCCCATATAAAAAGTCTGATTTGTATGCTCAGAAATCCCTAGCTCTGCTACGCTGCCATGCTTGGAGCCCAGGGAACACCATCTCTGCTTTCTTGTGAGGTGATGGTCATGACTTTCTTCTGGTTTCCTGTCTCTATTCCTATATTGTAACACCTGTACCCGCAATCACAGAAGCACTAATTAGACTGCCTCTTCAGCCATGCCCCTTGCCAGTCTCGTTAGCTCCAGTCACGTATTCTGCGTGAAGGTACTCTACTGCTTTCTCCACTGAGGCTGAGAAGCGTGATCCCAGACACCAACTTTAGGAAAGTCTCTACCTCTCAAATGCTCCAAGCATCAGCATATTTTAAACTTGGTGTTTGCATAGTGGAAGCAAGAAACATTATGTTACGTGTTGTGTAAATACAAAATGAAGAAATGGTCCCATTCTCCAGACTGTCTTTGATAATCAGATCATCATGGAATAGGAGTAGTCGAAGGAAAGACCATGTGCAGCAGGGAGCAATGAAGGAACAATTCAGTAATATCACAGATAATCCCCTCTGCAACATGCATATGGGCCAAACAGAGCAGGAAAATACAAGGACTGAAAACAAATCAGTGTTTCCCAAAACAATTTTTCTCTCTGTACCTAATAGTGCTTTCATCTTCCTCAGCTATAATATACTTACAACAATCTCTGTGTTTGTACTAGACATATTTAAAAGCCACATTCTCCTGAAAAAAAAATCTTCCTTTCTGCATAGTCTGGCTAATGTTTCTGTTGGGATTTCTGGGCTAGTTGTTGCAGAGAACCCTCTTTCTCTGAATCAACAGTTGTCACAAGCAGGTGCTTATCGGCTGCTTCCTTCCAGTGTGATTTTGCAGTGGTACAGTACGGGTATGAAATCAGAACGGAGTTCGACCTGCGAGAAAACTGGGATCCTCGTGCCACCCTCCAGAAAGTACTTGATATTGTGCAGGTGTGCAATGTGACAAAAACAGCATCTGCCATGCAGCATGTCCTGTAAGTAACAAAGAAAAGAGCACAGGAAATTAAGGGGATGAATTTCTGGGGCGTTTCGTGACTAAGGGAGAGGGACTTCTATGGACGTTCAGGTCCTGAAAGCAGTCATTTATCTGGCAATGGTTGAATGGCAGGCAGCAGTTCCTGTGCCGTGTTTTAGAGAGTTATAAAAGCCAGCTGTCAGTGCCTAATTCTTTGTGTGGGGGTGCTCAGGAAGCAATAGAAAGGGAGACAGCACCTGGTATTTTTAAGATGGATGAATATGAAAGAAACTATCTTGCCTCCTTGCTGTGACTGTTAGTTGCAAGTGCATAATTCAACAAGACTCTTCCCTCTGTCCCAAGGAGGGAAGCTTCAACTTTCATCCCAAGTTCTTTGTTTTGATATTTCCCCAGGGATTCTATCTTCACTGAAAGTCACGGATCCCGCAAGGATGCAGCCAAGGTCATGATTGTGCTTACAGATGGGGAAATCCTCCTGGATGAAATGAACTTGACAACAGTGATAAATTCACCCAAAATGGCAGGAATTGAGCGCTATGCCATTGGGGTAAGTTGGGAATGTACTTGGATAGTATCTTCCTTCCATTTCTTGGTAGCACTGGGGGCAGAGAAAAGGAGAAACTGATCCATGCGTGGTTCCAGTAAATAAGAGGCATGTATAAAATAAGGAGGTGAAAGATAAAGCTACGGTATGAACTGATACTGTAATCTATGTAGTGTCAACTATATGCCCATGTTTGTTCCTTCCTACACCTACTACATTCAGCGCCCTGTATCCACTTACTCAGACTTTTCTGAACAGAGTTGTGCTTTCAGTAGATCAGACCATCTTGTTCTTCCTTGTACAAAGTTTAGAAAAATCTTTCTAGAATGACTGAATCTGGCAAAGTACTTAACCTCAGTCAAGTCTAGCTCCACAAAGGGTGATTTATGTTTTCTTATCTAGGTTATTCTGGAAAATGTCAAAGTGATAAATAAATATTAAAAGGTTTTCTGACCTACCCACCCAAGGACAAAATAGCAGAACCGAGGGGTCGTTCATTGCTTGTTATCAGCTGCAGTCATCCTGACTAGGCCAAGGATTTAAAGCTACCTTTAGATGAAGTGCATGCTTAAAAATTTAAGTTTTTTAGAACAAAACTTCTGATATATTCTTAACTTGGCCAGCAAATTAGCCCGTGCGTTAGTTTGTCAACAAGGCTTTGTCCTGAAGTCTGAAGTTTGGTTTCAGACGTGCTATATGTCTCCTCAAATAATCTTTTTGCTATCTCTTTTCATTCTTTCAGGACAGGAAAATGTTCAATTTTATGATGTCTTGTAACTTGTTGATTTCCAAAATTAATTGTTGGGTACAACAAAGGTATATACACCGAATACAGCACCAGCCAGTTACATGAAGAGATTTTGTAAAGGTTTGGCTCCAGGAGACACTGAGACCATCCAATTCAATGCCTCCAAGCAATTGCTGTTTCTGAGTTTACAGAGAGTGGCTGAAGCTGAGGTTTTTACCACAAACTGTTGAATGAAGTAGGTGGGGGTAAGGAGACTCTAAAGGATGCTTCTTTTGATAGATTTGCATCTCTTCTGCAGGTGGGAGATGCCTTCAAAAAACCAAAGGCCCTAAATGAATTGCGGCTAATTGCGTCTGGTCCAGATGACACTAATGTATTTCAGGTGACCAATTATTCAGCATTAGATGGGCTGCTTTCAACCCTGCAGCAGAGTATTATTGGTATAGAAGGTAAACAGCGATCTTTCTATTTCATTAGTACCTTTTGAGAAATAAGGAGAAAGTGGCTTACCCTGTTCCTGTTGCATCCTCAGGTATGCAGGGTGATGCTCTGGAATATGAGCTTGCACAAGCTGGTTTCAGTGTGCAGATCTTGGATAAAGTAAGTGTTCTGCATTTAATCCTGCTAAACGGTTGTATGCTGTGCTGCTGCTTCAATACTTGTAAGGATTCAGGAGGTCTCCCACAAGAAATTATGGTGATACAAAAGTGTAAGGCCCATGTAGTCAAATCTGCTTTACAAGCCACTGCTTGCTTTGAATGTGTCAGATAAGCAAAAAAGTCACTTTTATATAGTCAGTCAGTAGTGAATTTTATTTTAGGATGGGATTTATCTCATGTGACCCCTGTTCTAACCACTGGATCCTTTTTATTCCACTGGGTAAAAGAGCTATCTCCAGTTGACAGCTTTGATTTTGCTGGCATTCACATCTCCAATGTAAGAATCATTTGATGGAGCATGGGCTCCGTCATGTTGTAAATAAAATAATTCTGCTCTTTTGGAATCAGCTGGCTTAAAACCTTGGTCCATCCAGGACAAGAATGATCTCTGTCCTTGTCGGGAGGGGGAAATAGTAGATGCTGAGGGGGCTAATGAACATTCAGCAGCCTTGGCTGCAAAGGCATCACTGATCCAGTTTTGCAAAAAACCTCATGTAGTAAGCTGGGAGATGTGCAGCTGCTTCTCTGATGCAGGGCAGTCACCTTGTCTTTCTTTAATATTTGGCAGGAGCTGGTAGAACTGCCCAAGCTTACAGGGTCTAGGAAAGAGTGCAGGAGGTGTAGGCCAGAAAACATTGCTCCTTACTAAACTGCTTTGCAGAGTGCTAGAGGCACTTGCCCTGTGTTCATCTCTTCTAATTTGTAGTATGTTACTTCTGCAGCAAGTCTTAATGTTTGGTGCGGTGGGGGCCTTTGACTGGTCTGGTGGAATTCTGTTGTATGATCTGGCAACGAAGACCGCTGTTTTCCTGAATGAATCTAAAGAAGAAGCCAAAAAAGCAAAATACAGTTACCTAGGTAATCAGCGTAACCCTCTCTGAGATCAAATGCTAACCTGACTGCGGTTTTGCTTGGTTTGTGTTTAGTGCAGTATGACAACACTGACAGCATTTACCAGAAGAAGGCCACCTCCTGCAGCATCTTACTGGATTTTGAATATTTTCTCTACCAGGGAGAGAGATACTGATGAAAACACTCTCTGTCTCCTTATTTTGGGGAAGATACAACTTGTTTTCTCCTATGAGTTATAATGTCTTGTGGTATTATTCTGTTAACACGTGCCGTTTGGTTTCACTGTGTAAGAACACTTGCAATGGAGGGCATTTTTGAGAGCTGATAAGGAGAAATATTTCACTTGTGAGTGTCTGGAGAAGAAATAGCTTGTGAATCAATACTGTTCTTGGCCTGGTGACAAATAAAGCCCTGCTTATTCACCCCAGTGCTTTGTGGCCTCATGAGCCCTGTATCTCCTGACCAGCCTTGGCTAGAAAGTCTTACCAGGTAATATGAGGTGCTAGGGACTGTTTGTGTCAGGATAATCCTTCTCCCATTACCTCCCTGTTATCAAAGCCCCATAACAGATCTCTTTTTGCTTTCTATACAGAGTATAGTGTTGGCTTCACTTCTGTGAAGGGTGATAAACCTTCCAGCTTGGAGACTTAATAATTAAAAAAAACCAAGTGTGTACGTTGGATAATCACTCAGGAACTGTGACAAATGCTAAGAAAAGTCATCAAGAGTTCAAGCGTGTTTTTCAGAGCAATAATTTATTCAATTACCCAACCAGCTACTAAGAGAGGAAAACCTCAGCTTTGCTGGCTTTTCTCTCAGAAAAGTTACCTGCTATTTCCTAATCAATATTTTAGTGAGATGGTCTGTAATCAAAACCATGGGCCACAACTAGACATGGTGCGAACTCTTGGATCTCATTGAATATGTAGGTCCATGTCTCTGTCCAAACTCTGTGGGCTTTTTCCTCCAGACATAGAGTATGGTACTGATAATATGTGCTGGTTTTGCTCCTTGTGTGAATGCACCAGGATATAGTGTGGCAGTGGTACACACAGAATATGGACCCTTGTACGTGGCTGGAGCTCCACGGCACAGCATGAGAGGGAAGGTGTTGGTGTTTCAGGACAACCGCTTAAAGCAAACCCTGCAAGGAGAACAGGTACTGTGCTTCACTCGCCCACAGCAGTCAGGTCAGTGGGGCTCAGGTGGGCTGCACGCATCTCGTTTGCTCCAACAGCAGCTGCATTTTCTCCTCCAGGCACACTTAGACCCTTACACAAGCATCCGATTTAGCCAGATGTGGATTACATAGTCTTTGTTCACTCCATAATGCTTTGGGAACACCAGAAGAAATAATGAAATTTGGAAAAAGACCAGGAAGGAATTTAGCTAAATAGGGTGTACCATATTTATGTTCTGTTCTCATGGCTCCTGGGGAAAGAAGTCATCAACTGTGGTATTTTTTTTCCTCTGTCAAATTGTTGAATAATGATTTTGTTACTGCTAAACTGGTTACAGGATCTGTCCCTAAGGATGGCTGTAATAAAATAAATAATAGGGAAATGATCCACATATAAGTAGATATGTGATGTTTTGTTCTAAAAATTGCTGCAAAGGACACTAATTCTACACAACTATATATAGAGAATTCCAGTGAAAGAGCTGCTTGTCTTTTTCTGGAGCACAGGTTGGATCTTATTTTGGCTCTGAGCTCTGCCCAGTTGATGTGAACCACGATGGGGTGACAGATCTTCTCCTTGTTGGAGCTCCGTTTTATCACATTCGAGGGGAAGAAGGAAGGGTTTACGTCTATCGCCTGGAGACAGAGGTAAAAACACTGGTAGCGTAAACACTCCATGTTGGGGATTTTCCAACCATGCCTAAGTAGTGACAAATAAAACATTCCTCCTTTGTGCTCTCACTGAATGTGCTCTCCCTGTATGGTAGAGGACTGCAGGATGAAGCCAGCGCTCCTGTCTTAGTCGTTAGAATATAAAAGAGAAATAACTAAAGAAATAAAACCATTCTGTACCTAAGGTATACTCTTGTCACAGTGTGATGAAATCATGTCTTTTGCCTGTACATAGGCAATTTGTTGGTGCAGACCTTGCTCTGCCAAGCAGTGTTCTTTGCAATGCTTGCAATAAACATGGTCATGGGTACCTGCTAAAACTTTGCTTCCCGGGACTTGCGGAAAACAAAATGTTTTGTGGGCCTAGCTACACAATATACAGGATATAAGTTCAATATACAGGATATAAGTTAATTGTGTCATTTTGAATGAGAGGTGAACTTTAACAGCAGACCAGGAGAAAACCCTCTTTGGTGCACTGCTAAAATTTGCTCAGGGCACGTACATGATGGTTGGAGGCAGAAAACAGCAGTCCAGGCAGCTGTTAGAATTCAAATAACGTGCACCCTCTTGTGGCTTATTTCTGTAATAGGGTGGAGAAGACGGGATGGTTTCTGTTGTGAAACAAGCTGGGGGTCAACTCAATCCGCTGTTGATTTAAGAAAAGACAGTGCTTCAGTGTGTCCGCTTGCATAGGGCTGTCCAGAGGCACTGCTTCTGTGGGAGAATTTGCATGCTCTCGATGCAGAAGGATCAAGTTTTTGTTCCGAGAGCTGGTATCTTGAACTTCTTATTGCATTGTTTAGGGCTTTATTGTTCACCTTTAAGTATTTTAAGTGTACAGTAAGATGATTTTTTTTTTTTTCGTGTAAGAGCTACTCATGCTACATTTGCTATAAAGGGATTTCCTTCTTGGATGTTTTTCAGACTGGTTTATTCACCAAGAAAGGACACCTTAATGTGCAGGTGACCTCTCCTTTTGCAAGGTTTGGGTTTACAGTGGCCAGCGTTGGAGACATCAATGGGGATGGATATGAGGATATTGCAGTTGGAGCCCCCCTTGAGGATCAGCTTTCACATAGTTCCTCTTTTGGCAGCATTTACATCTTTAATGGTGATAAAGACAAGATTAAGAGCTCTTTTTCTCAAGTACGTATCTTATTGGGAATTGCATCCACTACCCCTTGAGAGGGAAAAGCTTGTGTTTTTGTAGCAAGAGGCTGGGAGGAAGGACTTCTACATTTCATTTGCATCGATGGGTGAGAAATTTGCAGATGTCAGATGGTTTATGTGACTCCGCAGATTTCTGCAGCAGAGCTGCTCCTTAATTGTAATTATTCACCTGTCTGCTTGGGCAAGGGAGCAGGATTCAGGTGCTGCCAATAGAACAGCACAGCCTTTTGCAAGGCTGCCCATCCGTTCCAGGAAGTTAAAAGTCGGTATTTTGCATCTCACGAGTGTTACAAAATCATCTTTACAGCAGCCTTGTGAAAAGAAGTATGTTTTCCAAAGGGCAAAAGAGAGATCCTGACTTTTATTTGTTGATGTGTCCCCCCACCCGTTTTAGAGAGTAAAAGCCTCTGAAATTTCTTCAGGACTCCAGTATTTTGGGCAATCCATTGACGGTGGCTTTGATTTCACTAATGATGGCCTCCGAGATATTACAGTAGGATCACTGGAGAACGTGGTTGTGCTCCGGTAGGTAATGAGTGCTACTTTTTAGTATGCTGGGGAAATGCTTCAAAGACAAATATAGAATGTGTGTTCTAAGCACTGTGTAATAATTCTATTTTTAATTCAGCATCAGAGGGACATTATAAAATATTTCCCAGTGCTAGAAATTGTATAAAATGTAAAACCTTTAGTTCAAGTTGCAAAGGCTTTGCCTTTTTATGTCTAAAGCTTTGAACAAGTATGAGATAGTGAACATGAACTGATTAATGTAGATCTAGGTCTAAGAAGACCTTGATGTCTGCAATTCAGCACTGATAGTGGAGGTCATTTAGACAAAAAAAAATTCTTTACAGATTGTACCTCATTTTCAATCAGGCATCTAGTAGCTGAGTGACCCATGGAGTTCAAAAAGGCTAAGACATGGCAGACAGATTTGATTTTGTTCTTGCATTTTGTATTTGAAAACAAATTGTAGATAAAGAGAGAATTTGAACAGCTAGATAATGTGTTTATCTAATGGAAACATAAACACTGTGTTTAATTCTGAAACTCTAGCCATATTCGTGTATTTTGGCTGTCTGTTCCTTAAGACTCTTGGGATTTTGTATGTTCTGAACGTTCCCAGCAGAAACTGGAATTTCTGTAAATAGGCCAGCTTGGTCCAGGTGAAATACCATGGAAATACTGAGCCGTTCTTATTCTTGCTGCCAAGCTTTCTTAAAACATTTTTCCTGTAATGTTTCAGTTCAAGAATTTATATTTGATTCTGTTCCTTATCTGTTCTTCACTGACTAGCTCGAGGCCAGTTGTCCACTTTCTCACCAGCATGAGATTCAACCCTGAGAGAATTCTGATTTTCCAAAATAACAGCATTCTTACAGCAACACTATGTTTCGATACAATCTCAGCTTTACCCGTGTCTCAACAAGGTAATAAATGGGAATTGTGATCAGATTGAAATCTACAGTCCTACACTGTCCTCGGAAACCTGGCACCGAGGGCAATTTCTGGTACGTCTAACAAAGGATTTTGAAAATCTTGCAGTGTTTTCACAGTTATACGTTCTCTACACGGTGGACTTAGATGTGAAAATGGCAAAGAGGAGAGTACAGTTTGAAGATCAGAACACCACAACAAGTGGAAAGCTGTTGGTCAGCAAGCACATGTGCTCTGAGCTGCAGCTTCACACGCTGGTAGGTGATGGTGGTCAGACTTCCTACAGAAAGAAGGGTTAAGAGGAAAGGATTTTTTTAGCAGAATCTGTGTGATGATGACTCTTTCCTGAAATGCAAAAATACTACACCAGGGTGGAGTTTTCTCGGTGTTAGACTCGCTGAGCATGTTTTACAGCTGAGGCAGGAGATGTGTCATGTGCCGTTTTGATTTGCATTGCTATAAATCAAAGGTTCATCCTTTTGTGTGTGTGTGTAAAGTATTTATAATCCTAGAACTGTAGGAGAGACATGAAGCTTTACAGGATTAAAGCAAACATAAGGAAACTGTTTTTCACAATGCATAACTGAGTCACCGAACACATTATCCAGGGGATGACATGGGAGCCAAATGTATAAAATGATCCAAAAAAAACATTTGAGGAGCTTGTGGTCCACTGGTGGCTATTAAACACAGTGGCCCAAAGAAAATGTCTGAGCCAGAAGGCCCCTAAATATGCCAGATAACAGAAGCTGGAACAGAGGTGACGTGTGACGACTTTTGCATTTTAATGCCGAGATATTTTCTCAACTTCTTGTTCTTCCTTTCTTGTAGCCGTGTGAATTTGACTGTTTTTCCAGTGTTTTTCTGAGAGTTAAACACAAGCTCTATAAGAAAAATGACAACCTGGAATTTGCTGTTCCTGTGCTGGATAGATACAAGCCATCAGAAATGCATTTTCAGGTAATAAAACAAAACACTAGCAAAGAACTCTCTCTCTTTCCAGGATGCAAAGCTTTTACTATTAAAAAATAAATAAATTAAATTGTGGTTTTCTTAGCCTCTGCGTGTCATCTGCCCTCTGCTCCCTTTCTAGTTATCAATACTGTATTCTGGGCAGACTTTAGGCCCAGGTTTCCCCAAACATATACTCGTATCTTGTTAAGAGAATCTCATCTCTAAGGTCCAACCTCAGATCTGCTAAAAAATTACTTTTCTTTTGACCATGACATTTCTCCTGTGCCTCTGTATAAAATGGGATTAGATGCTACCTGTGAAGGCGGCAGATAGTTTGTGTGTTTTGTGAAGTATTTGTCACATATTGAGCTCTCCATTGGAACTTATATTAAGACTTGTTATTTGAATGGTGTATTTGCTAGTAACAAATATACAAGTTTCTAATGAAGTAATTTTAAAAATCATTAAAATTATGTATATGTTTTTTAGCTTATTTTAGTTGTTTGTTTCAAATCGATACTTGGGAGGCTGCAAACTTCTAATAAACCTAAAGTTTGATATCCTGTCTCCTCTCTTGCAGTTTAGTAGCAGGATTCCTACAAGCTAATCTAGCTCTTTTTCACAGTTAGTCTGAAATCCAAATCACAGCTTCTGAAAAAAATCCACAAAGCTCTGTAAAGAGGCAGCTTTTTGCTACTTAATAGGAATCTTTACCACAATTCAATATTTAAGTAGCTGTCCATAAAGCATAGGACAGAGAAGTTAGGACAACATTTAGCACTGAGCAATAATGAACACTAATTACTATAGTTGCAGTACTCTTAGGGATTATGATGTTGATGGTACATTTATTTCCTAAGAATAATTAATGAGATTCTTGAGTGTTGGTCAGCATTGCTTAGTACTTATGCGCCCACCATCTAATTATTAATTATCATTGAACTTCTCCAGAAATATCAGCCCCAGACAGTAGATTTTTATTGGTGAATAAAATTATTGCTAAAGGAAGTAACCTCATCTCTACAAAACAGTATGCCTATAAGATGGCACAGCATATGAACATATTTATTCAAGAAAAACATAGCATCTCTGGAAAAGAAATTAATATTATTGCCCTGTGGCAATCCAGGAGTAAACAACTGACGTTTCTTTAACAAGACCTTGCCCCCAGTGAAGACTTTTCATGTTATTGCTAATAGACTTTCTCCTGGGAGTTGAATTACAAATCATCATCAGTTTAGGACTGACTAGAGGGTCTTTTATTTCTAACTTCTCCTTAACTGAGGTCATGGGAATTTTGGTTTTCAGAAAATGTATGTGTATATGTAAAGATATTCTGAATCTGCTACCTTAGAAATATTAGGACCGTTAAAATCTGACTTGATCTGTGTTTGCTTTCAGTTGCCTTATAAGAAGGACTGCAACAACAAGACCATCTGCACTGCTCATTTAACTTTGACAAGTCAGATTCAGTGAGTCATAGTAGTTGTCTTATCCAGATTTTGCATTTAGCATTCATATCAAATGTCATCTTTGTGCACAAGACATTTTCTTCAAATTCTCTGACGAGATTTGCTGTCCTTTTGTTTACATAACTTTCCATTCAGTTCATCCCTTCGATAACATCACATTCATACGGTGCTGTAACTGTGTGCCTCCCCGGGCATTGCGGGTCTGCTCTAGGAAATCTCAGAGGAAAGACAGAGGTTTAAACAACTATAGTCATCCTAAAATCACAATTCTGGCATTTAATTGTGAACATGTGATTTTGTTTTAGGCTGATGCACAGCATAGCTCTACAGCAAAGAGTTGCTCAGTTTACATAGCCTTAGACAAAACGGCAGGCATCACTTCATTGTAAAAAGCTACCCTGGAGATTCACTGAAGAGCTAATCAAGTGGAACAACACTTAAAATCTATGTAAAACAGAAATGATAAAACGTTACATAAAGTTTGGAGATGACTGCCTTCAATATTAAGAAGGAAGCATTTTCCTACACACCCTGAAGAATACTGAACGATTAATCGGGCTATTGCATTATCCTGTGTGTGAAGCATTTGGAGGGAGTAATGACTAGAACCAGAATGCTTCAGGCATCGTATTAAATAACCACCCTTAGAAATTACATGTCACCCATCTCATTTTTTCTGTCTGCTTCTAGAAAGGAATTAGTGGTGGGCCACACCAAAGAAGTGACCATGAACGTTTCACTAACAAACAGTGGAGATGACTCGTACATGACAACTATGGTCTTGAACTATCCTAAAAACCTACATTTTAAGAAGGTGACTGTTGAGGTAAGAGTGTAGAACAACTCTTCAGCTAGCAGCAGACTGCTGAAAGAAAACCCAGCGCAGACTCCTATTAATTTACTACCTAAATAAATCTTGAAGTGAGGTCGAGGGAAGGGAAGGAGCATTTCAGTTGTTAGGACTACAGCCTGAATACTGGATTTATCTGATTTAAGACTCCCAAGCTTTTATTGAGCTATTTGTACCTAATTTGTTTTATGGGAGCAGACACAGACTGACTTGAATTTCCCAGTCTGTTTTTATTCAACATTAAAGAGTGATCCTATTCTGTTGGCAGCCATTCTCTCCTGCTGTTCGCTGTGGCCAACCAATGCCATTAACTTCTGTAGTTTTATCCTGTAACTGCAGAATTGGGCATCCAGTATTCAAGACAACAACTGTAAGTAGAGATCATTATTTTCACTTTTTCCCTACCTCTAAATGATTCTTTAAGTAGCTGCTCTTGCATCCTCTATCTCTACAATTAGGCCAGAGCCGCTGTTCTTTCTAATTCGGCTTATGGCTGGTATGCATTTTCTCAAGGCAAGAGAAAATTTTCATATTCCTGCACTTTACTTGATGTCTAATTTCTCCAGAAGGGAACGGTGAGCAGAAAATACATTACCCATCATGTTTTAGCAGTACTCTGGTGAGTTAAAGAGTATTTACAGGGTAATCGATATTTTGTTATGTCTTTCTCTTCCCTCAAAATAGGCAAATTTTTCAGTGATTTGGCAATTAGATGAAACCGTATTCCAAAATAAGTCTGCCATCACCATTAATATCACCAAGTAAGTATTGCTATTTTCACCACAAAATACACTGTGAGCTAGAAAGGAAATATCAGAATTCCTACTCGGTGTCCATGCTATTTATCAGTCACTGGTTACACAAAACTACACTTGTTCTTTTCAGCCTTCTAAAGCATTTGGATCCATGTGAAAAATCTTTCCTTCCATTATGATAATTTTATCTTTGCTCATACTTCATTATTTCAGTAAAAAATGGAGCACCCTTTAAGGTCCTAATTTAAGTGTAGTACATATTTAAAAGCTTGTGTTTTCTGAAATGGCAAACTGGGTTCTGGCATCCTCCTTCCTTAGCAGAGAGAACAGATGATTAAAATATATAATCCAGCTCTGTTCCAAGTAAAGCTTTCACTCCAAATGATTGGGCTGAGAACATACAGTCAGGGCATTTTTCTTGATTAGGGGCTTTCTAATGGGGGGAAGTTACCGTTCAGATTCCTTTCTTGTCACGTTCCTCCCATTAAAATCTATGGGGCCGACTAGTACACAGCATTTTTTAAACAGAGAGCATCTTTAAAAAGGAAATCTCAGAGAACTCATCTCTGCCAGCTACACTTCCTTGCAAGCACAGTTTAAGGCAAAGGTTTCTATATGAATTTAATGTCCAGTTTTGCGAGGGGCAGAAGCTTTAAATTTTGATTAATTAAAGCAATACTACATATTTACAAATTAGCACTGGTTTGCAGGGAAACATTTCAAGGCACTGGCAGCTTTCAAAATCTATAGCAATAAAGGGCTACTCCAACACTGCTGTACCATGTCACCAAGCGACAAAGGCACCTCTCCTTTCATTAATTACTGCCACTGTTTCCATCCCTCTTGTACAGCCAATATTAGCAGTTCTCAAACCATAGAAATAAACGACCAAGGCAGGCAGATAATAATGTTGTTTCATCCATCTTTTTTTTTTTTTTTTAAGCATAAACGAAAATAGCACCATTCTGACTGAAGAACACGTCCTTGATGTCAGATATGCATTCACTGCAGTCCTTACCAAGTAAGTTTTAAGAATATTCAATTATATTGCATTACTTTAGTCAATTAGAGGAAAAAAGATTGAGAGGATGCCTGGTAAGATTCCAATACAAGTTCCATCTTAATAATTTCAAGCCCTGCAGATTGTCAAGTCGCTTTCTGTGGTACACTTCAGCAAAAGAGTCTGGAAGACGGAACAATAAAACCGTATCATAGGCGGGGGGTACCTAGGGTCTCTAACCACTTAGCTTGTGAAAAGTAGACTTCAAGATAGGTTCAAAGATGCATCTAGTTGATAGACTGCATATATAGCCAGACTGCATAGCCAGCATTCCAGTTATAACAAATCTGATGATGCTACCTCTTAATTACTTAATCCGTCTGGGTCATTGGATGTACTAATTTTTAATAATAATCTAATTCACTTTTCACTTAGTTTGATTTATCGTTCTCTTTAGACCAGTTTCTTTAATGTACGTGAATGTTAGCGAAGGACTTCTTGAAAACAAAGAATTCAAATTTAATGTAAGTATAGCTTCAAATTTAGGTCATCTGACCCATCTGCAATCAGGACTAAAGAACACTTATTACCTTGTGCATTTTCTTCTGTAGATAAATGGAGAAAATCACTTCAACGCTACCATCAAGTTACAGATTTGGGTTCCTATCAGTATACAAGGTCACAACATAATAACGGTCAAAAATGCATCAGGAACACAGGTACTTTTTCTTTTTTTTTTTCCTAATCCAATACCTCTTCACTGGTCCTCACAGCAGAAAAAAAAAATCGTATTATTGCAGATCAGAGTGTTTTTAAAACCTACACTACAGAAAATAGGTATTGACATTTTGTGGCGTCATTCCAGGTACAAATTTTGCCAAACTGAACAAAAGTTCATTTTTAAAATTAAGTCAAAAGGTGGGGTTTTTCCCCTCTCTGTCCCCAACTGGACTAGGAATACTTACCTTTGTCCTCACTGTCCAGATTTGTATTTTTTTTCTTTTTTCTTTAAAAAAAAAAAAAGAATTTGTAAGAAAGACAATACAGTAAGGAAAAAACTTGTAATAATCTAAGACTAAAAAGGTAAGAAAACTTCTGTGGAATTCAAAACAGGCCAAAGAAATCTTTCCCCTCCCCTTCTCAAACATCAACTCTGTTCTCTCCCTGCCATCACCCCTCAAAAAAAGTACACATGGAAACATCTTAAAGCAGAAGACTTTTTATTTTCAGGTTTTTTTAAGACATTTTTGGTAGCGTATCATACACATTGGTAACCGATCATAACAGTTCTTCATTGTGCCAACATTTAAAGAGATCATACATAAAAAGCAGCAAAGGAGAAAGGCAGCATCAGTGACTTAGTTCTTGGAAATGCTGCACTCCCTTGCTCACTGGAAGAGGCTGCTGTTTTGTAAAACTTCATTAGCAGACTCGAAGGTCAGTACTTCTTTGTGGAACTTATTGAGCTCCTTCTTTATTTTCCTCATGGCAGCAGTTGATTCCTTTTTCTTGTAGCTCATGCCTTTCAGAAGTTTATCTGACAAGTAGTGCAGCCAGAGGACGTTGCTGTGTGGATGATAGTCAGTCCAGCTGTTGGAGTTCTCCGCTTTCATTTGCCTGTAGATATCAAACTGGTAGTCCCCTGTGCCTTGAAACAGTCCTTCATCAGTGGAAAGGTCACAAAACACAGTTAACCCGTCCTTCTCCAGCCGAGACAAGGTATAATCTATGATGTTGACATGAAGCCCTGCTGTGGGGATTGTGTGTGTTGCCCCATTCAACACATAATTAAGCTCCTTTACATCCGTTTTCTTTACCAGCACGTTCCCCCAGTGCAAGTCTCTGTGCTCGAAGTGCAGTTCTTGTTCTGCCACAGCCAGGGATGCGGTGACCTGGTGCAAAATGCTTTTTGCTGATGCCACTGAACTGAACCTGTTTCTCATATTCTCCAAGTCACTGCCTCCAAATTCAAACTCCAGAACCATGAAGAGCTGCTTGTCCCCAAAAAGGTCTGGCCGATCATTTTCTGATCCCGTTACTTTGTGGTATTTGTCCCAGGCTTCCAGGAGATACTTAGGATAGGCCCCTTGAACACAGTGCACAGAGTACAAGCTGATGAACCCAACAGTCCTATTCATGGACTCTTCAGAGAGAAGACTGAGTTCTTTTGATATTATTATCTCAGGCAGAATCTCTGCAAAGCTCTTTTGAGCTTCACCATTTACTCTTTCATTCCCCTCAATGGGAATTATTTTTAAGGCCACAGGTCCTCTCTCACTGTCAATCTGGAAGACCTCTCCGAACACCCCTTCTCCAATTTTCTTGCAATCTTTCATCTTATCTAAAGGAATACATTCCTCAAAAGCGACAGGCCCCTCCTGGTGGCATTCCCCAAACACCTTCTCTGCGTCTGTAAGCATTAGCTCCAGGACAGAACAGGAATCCCTGGGAGCCAGCAGGGCCATGGAGGAAGAAGACCAAGTGCAGCACTGACCCTTAGCAGCAGATAGGGTTGCTTGGTGCCTTGAAAGCTGGGATTTCACAGAAGGGGTACAAAGGATGCTGTTGCAGAAACTCTGTTCTGTGGTAACTTTCTTCTTCTTATGGAAGGACAAAGATGCTCGCACTCTACCCCAGGAATGGGAGCTATTGAGAAATGAATAGTCATTGTCTCTTACATCTGCGGACATCTCCAAAACACCCTTCTTCTTTCCTTTTGGCCTCCTCTGTAGTCTGAAAAAGGAGTTATTAGGCTGCTGCTGTCTTTTATTTTTGCGCCTTGCTTGCCTCCCCCACCGGCTGGCACTGAAGCCACTGATGCAAGCTTTTCTACAGGTACTTCCCTCTCCAGAAACAACCTTGGTACTTTTATGTTTATTGTCCAAGATTCCTTGAAGGCCCAAAGGAAACACTGGCTGCTGGCAGGCAGGTTGAATATCTGCCTTTTTGTTGCATTTCATGCTCGTCAGCCATGCTGGCACTTCTTGAGGGTCTAAGACCACCACCGGCGTAAGCTGGTACTTCTCGGTTTTGCCTCGCTGACCATGCAAGCTTCCTATTGTTGAACCTCTCCTTAGATCATCGCACGGTTCACTGGAAGTGGCACTGTCATACAGTGCAGGGGGCCGTGGCTCACCATTAACAGGAGGCAGCACTGCCTGAGGAGCGGCTGTGGCTTTCTGTGGGGTCAAGGGAGCTTGTGCCAGGCAGCGTCCCGGCACCGGCGCCCTCAGAACCCTGCCGGACTTCTGCAAGGCCGCAGCGGGCTCACCGCTCCTCTCCGTGCCTCCGGGACAGGACCGTCCGGCCCCCTCTTCCCTCGCACCGTCAGCCCCCGGCAAGGGCGGGAGCCGCTCCGGCTCTCCCGCAGATGACTCCAGCGAGCTGAGGGCGCTGCCGGCCGAGGCGGTCCGCTGCCTCCGCGGCGGGGAGTAGAGCTCCAGGCTGCCGTCCAGCCCCGAGCCGCTCTCCACGGTGGTGCTGAACAGGACGAGGGAGCTGAGCGCGGCCGGCGGGGCCTGGCGGCGGCGCGGCCGGCGGCGCGGGGGCGACCACTGCGGGGTGCTGCACAGGAGGGGGCGGCGGGCGGCGCCCCGCGGCAGCGGGGACGCGGAGGGCGAGGCGGGGGAGGCGGGGACCGCCGGGCCCGGCGGACGGTTCTCCTTCTCGGCGGGGCCGCCGCCGCGGCGGGTCCGCAGGCGCCGGGCGGGGCGCTTACCCAGCGGCTGTCGGCGGCGCTTGTCGGGCGGTGAGAAATCGGGGTCGTCCGAGGGGGCGGAGAGGGCGCTGGAGCCGGTTGAGGTGGCGCTGGAGCCGGCCGAGGTGGAGCTGAAGAACCGCTTGCGGTCCTGTGGCGGCGAAATCCATCGGGGGTGCGGCGGCAGCAGGCGGAGGCGCCCGCCGCGCCGCGAGTACGTGCGGAGCAGGCGCGGCTGGAACGACATCGCGGCGGCGGCGGCCCCGGGCCGGGCCCTGCCTGACGGGGAGCCGCGGCGCCCGCCCGCCTCCGTTCAAACGGGGTATCGCGAGAGCGGGGCGGGGCGAGAACGGGAGCGGAGGCCCCAGGCCCCGCCCCCGGCGCCCAGGCCCCGCCCCCGGCGCCCAGGCCCCGCCCCCGGCGCCCAGGCCCCGCCCCCGCGCGGTTTTCGCGCGGGTTGGGCCCGCGGCCCCGTGTAATGTCGCTGTAAACGTGCAATTTCAGGAGGCGACGGAGTGCGAGGTCAGCGATGAGCTGGTGCCGGGTCCCTGGGCGTACGCCGGCAGCACAGAACCAGAGGTGAGCGCTGCTGGCACCGGCGGCGGGGACGAACCCACGGGCACTGGTGGCAGCTGGCGACTGAGCCGCCCCCTTGCATTTCAGGGCATTCGGGACGTCCGGTATCAGTGTGTGCAGTGCTCTATCCAAACCGACGGAGACAACATCACCGTGGCAGCAGAATTGTCTTTAAAAAACTCGCACCAGGTATGCACAAAAGACGACACTCCTCTGCCTTCACTAAAACCTGTTACCTGCCAGAGGTTCAGGGTCAGGGTTTCTTCCGCATCGCAGCGGAGATGTTGCTCTTCCACATGCGATGCTATTTTCTGACCCTGCAGAGCAAAAGGTATGTTTTATTCATGACAGTGTCTCCCAGGAGGCACTCGGCACTTATAAGAGGTGCTGCAGTCGTCTTCCTTCCTTCAAAAATTGCTCCTGGTGAAATGACTCTTCCAGTTCTGCAAGTTTTCATCGCTCCAGACAATTTCTTATGAGCAACAGTTACACATAAGGTTATATACACAAGATACAGCTTGGTGGCAGCACTGTACGGGATGGTTCTTGCAGTCTGAATAAGGATTTGCTGTTGCAACACGTTTTTCTGAAAAGACTGAAAAGCAACTGATATTTTGTTCCTTTTATTTCTTTTTCCATAGTTCTTAAAAAGCAGAACTGTTCTGCTGGTCCCTGGAAAAATCACCTTCAACAGAGAACTGTATCTGGGCCTGAAAGACGAGAATCATAACGCTGAGGTATCAGAGCATCATGTAGGCAGCTTGGGCTTCTCTTGGGGCAGGAACAAGTGAGAAATCCAGATATTGTTGCCAAATCTAGAAAACTGATCAAGTTCCCAGAGTTAAATCCTGGACCTTTTGAAGCAAGCATCTGTTCTGCCATTGAATTTAGTGAAATCAGGTTTCGACTATAGGATAAAAGCAGAGGGAGGATATTTGCTAGTGCACATCAGAAGGGCTTTAAGTGTTCTGTATTGAACGCTGCGTATCATCTGTGGCTACCACAGAGACCTCCTGTCCTCTCAGGAATTTCAACGTGAATATTCCTTCTCTTTCCCTAGTGAAGACATGCTCTATAGCCTGAAAGATTGTCACTGGTGACTATCGTAATCACGGTAAACTCCTAAAAAAGTCTCAGTAAATTTAACTCCCTTGACTAGGCTGGCAATACAAAAAATGATTTTATATTGTATTGCAGAGTACCTGCACAGTGAGACTGATGGTGCATCTAGCACAGTTTAAAGGTTGAATGCTAGCTCAAACTATATAGCTTTCTCAATTAAAAGCTAGCCAGGAAAAAAATAACTGGCCTTGATTCTGTTCCAGATTACTCTTGTCTTCCTGAGAGATGAAGTGTTTGATCCCTTGCCTGTTATCATAGGAAGCTGTGTTGGTGGACTTGCCTTGCTGGTGTTCATTATTCTGCTCCTCTGGAAAGTGGGTATCATTAATGCACACACAACAAAATAGAAATCTTTTTTTTTAGATGTTTTAACATATTTTAAGATTTCTCTAAGTATGAAAGCAATTTTTTTTCAAATGCACACTGAAGGACATCTGCCGCTTATTGTAAAACCTCAGTCTTAGATTTTGAGCTATTCTGGGCATTGCAGTGTAACCTCTCAAGTCCTGTTTCAAAGTGCTTTGCAGAATATTTTAACATTATGAAATGTTTATAGATGTTCTGAAAAGTTTTGTACAATGTAGGTCTTCAGGCTTACAGCTCTGTCAGAAGTCATACCTTGTTGCATCCTGCATTCACTCATTCACTTATTGCCACTCTGAGAAGGAAAAGCTTTTAAAATTTTTTTAAGAAAAAGCAAAAATTAATGCATACAAAAAGACTTAATAAGCTCTTTTAATTTTTTCCCCAGTGTGGCTTTTTCAAAAGAAACTATAAAACTATGATGGAGCAAGAAGATACTTCCTGAAGACTAAACTGGCCAAAGCAGAAAGCTCTCTATTATTTCGCCGGCTTTTTGGAAATAACAGAGTCAAAAGTCTGGCTAAGATGCCAAACAATTCCTTTTCCCCGGTAGAGCTACGGCACTCTGGATCTTGGGACTCTCCCAAACTGCTGTTTTGACCACAGGGGCCCAGCTGTTTTGGGCAATCCAGATGCCTGCTTGTTTAATTTGAACTGACTATTCATCATAGAGGGACAGCCTGGTATTGATAAACTAGACTCCCCATGAGAAATTTTGCTTTAACGTAGATATGCTAGGAAAATTCATCTTGGAGCCGGTTAGGTTTATGTATTGGATTGCAGGCTTAGTTGCTGTGATGCTGAGTGGTTTTTAAATTGATTTTAGTACTGAGTAGCTTCAGAATAGATTGAAATAGAAATGAGTTAGGGGAAGCTTCCCATCCTGCTATTGCTAATGAAAATAGAGAGACAAGCATTTTGCATATATACTTATATATGTATATATATACAAATTTGTGCATTTTAATACAGTAACATATGTCCCTTGATGTCTCTGGTTCTTGGAATCAGAAGCGTGTGTATGTGGTGATTACTTTTTTGCACCTCACAATCTTATTTCTGATTTTCCATTTTTAGTTGCTTTCAAATCCTGATTTGGTCACAAATAAAAACTTACATCATGGACCTCATTGCCAGTTCAGACAGGCTCCTGCTATATCAGGAGATATTTCCCCAGGTTAGCGTAGTTCACCACCCCTCTTCCAAAGCAGCTGTGTTTGAATCGAGGGCAGAGCCAAGCAGTGAGCCACAGCGTCAACCACAGCAGCGTTACCATTCACCCTGCTGGATGTGTGACAGAAAGTGGGGTGAATTATGAGCAATCTCAGTTTTTCAGCTGCAGATTATCAGTAATTGCTATTTATAGGCTTTGGGAAAGAAGGTACCTAGCCGAACCCTGTGGCTGGCTTTCGCCAGTACCAGGTGTTTTCTTTCCTGAGCAATGAAATGATCTCGGGACCCCTCAGCTGCTTGCTGTTTTTCAAGAAGGACGAGTACAGATACTTGGTACTGTTCCTCTCTTTGGCTTTCTCTGTCTGTAATTGTGTAGTTGGTTTGTCTCTGTCGTGTTTGGCTAACCATAAACCCCACAAATCTAATGTGTGTTTACACACAGCATTAGATCAAAAATAGATACTCATTCAGACCTTCAGAAGGCAAAACAGTTCCTTTGGCTTAACCAATATTGCCTGATGGAAAACTAAAGTTAACAAGCAAACTGTGGTCTCCATTGAAGTTTCCTTGTAAAATTCCTGTCTGGAAACCAGGTACTGCTATTAATACATCTCTTCAAGGCTATTACAGAGATCACCTTCATGATGGGATAGGCATCCTGCAGGCTGTACAACCCCAGGTGCATCCTAGCTCTAAATTTGGCTGCCAAACAGCTAGAAATTAAAGGTGCTAAGCACACTGGCCTACCTGCTTAGGACAAAAGTAAGAGGTACCACAGAAGGATATTGTTCGAGGAATATAGGGCCCTTGTGTGACTTTCAACAGTACGAGAGGTGCAGAGATCATGCGCTGTCATCCAGCTCAGTCAGCAGCTGCAGCCATTCTTCTGGCTTGAATTTCTTTTTCCCTTGCCCCTGGCTGGTTGTAGAGTTCCTTGGAGCTGCACACAGAGAGCGAGTCACTCCAAACCTGCTTACAAGTGCCAGGGACTGAGGAAATGAGACTTCCTAGGTGCGAGCTCAGAAGGGAAATTATTGCCTGAACCAAAGAACCACCTGTGTCAGGTTTTTTTGTCATAACAGCTCTGTCCTGTTTGGACAGAAATGTGCTTTGTCTGGTCTGAATGGCTTTATTGTCACCCCCTTTGTGTAAATCCTTTTTTATAGTGTTTTTAAGTGCATCTTCTTTGAAAATAAATTCTTGCAAGAGAAGCCTGACTCTGTATTGCACTTGTTGGCTGAAGGTGGTTTGAGCATTTTGCTGTACCCTTTCCCAGGTAGCATAGCAGGTCTCTGGGGCTGCTCTCAATCACTCAGTCCGGCTTTTGGCAGGGCTGTCACAAAATTGTTCTTCTTTGCATGTCCCTGTGTGGAAGGACCTTTATGAGGAATTAAGTACATGGAAAGCAGAATATGCTGGGCTGAGCGAGAGAATCCCTTTGAAGAGCTTCAGGCAAGAGAGCTGCTCCTTTGGAGCAGCTGTGCACAGTAGTGACTGAGGTGGTGGCTTTATAAGGAAGACACGTTTTCAAATGCTTTTTTATTCACTTATTCATTTATTTTTAAGTTTCAGGGCATGTTGGCTTTTCTTAGGGGAGGGAAATGTGTTGTCTGCTTTTTTCCACTGCTCTAGACAGATCTTGTACTGAGTGACACGTGGTGTGGACAACTGTCAGCGAAAGGGCCGCAGTATTCCAGCAGTTGTGGTCGTGCTGCCTGCCCTCCCTCCCAGACCTTCTCCCTTTCACGCTGAAGTCCTGCCTGTCCTGAAGCACCTGGAGATCTCAGGCCATACTTGGTAAGCCTGGGCACAGAAAAGCTGTTTGTAGTTTTTTAATTGCTTTCCTCAGGGAAGGAGTGTTAATTGTAGAAGCTGTGCTAAGAATAAGGAGTTGCAAGGAGAGTTTCCTCATTCAGCCAATCTTGTTACTCTCCCTCTTTCTCTCCTTTTTTTCTAGTTTCTTCTCTGAATTAAGTTTCCCTCGTTACTTGGATCCCTTTTGTTGTCCCTTATGGCTCTCAAGGAGGTCAGCTCTTGCAGTGGGTAATGCTGTTTTCCTTTTTAGATGTTTTTTCTTAAATGCATTACAGGATTCTGTGACTTGTAATTTCCGATGAGTGCTATCTGACCATTTAATTCTTTGCAATTGCTATAGTAGATGCCAAACACATTTGCAGTAATTGGATGGCACTTAAGGGATTAGCCAAGACTGCCAAGACTCACGGTCATCCAAACCACAGCTGAGTTTTTGTGCTGTTTCCATGGAAGCCTTGCTGTGTCTGCTTCTAAATTTATTTGCAATCTGCATTTTGAATAAAATCCCCTGTGCAAAAGCCTTGTCAACATTTGTGGCCTTGCTGTGTGGCCCTGACTTTAGTGCACTCTGGCAGTGGCACAGTTATGCCATCTCCCTGAATGGCAGATTTGCAAATGACTTGTTCGGAGTCATTAAACACCTGACCCCAGCCAGGCTCACGCGTTAGCAGGCTGTTTGGGGTCCGGGTGCGGTGGGCAGAGAAGCTGCTGCAGGTATCCTAGAGGCCTCTGAGCTGTAAGGGTCGTTCATGATCTTTATGCATGACGCAAAGGTGGCAGAGTGTCTGCAGACCCACAGCTGCTTGGGGTGGGAGGGTCTCTCTGCTCTTCAGTAGGAAATACAGACTCGTGTGGATCATGTCCTAAACTTTTCCATTTGGGTCTGTGCTCCCAACACTGCTCATTAGGCTGGAGGGACTTGTTACTCTACCTTTGTCTCGCTCTGTTGGGGAGAGACGACTCTCAGTGCTGCTGGTAGCCCAGGAGAGCAAGAGCAGATGCTTGTTCTCTGCCCATTGACTGGTGCTGATCACCCGTCCCCATCCGCTGTCTTAGCTCTGAGTCCTGGCTTGGCTCCATCGCTCCAGGCTTGGATATTAGCTTCTGGTAGGTGAGCTCGGCCTGATAGATTGTGGCTATTTTTGCGGTGATCTGACCAAGGAGTAGGAGGTGTGAAGGTGGGTGGTGACTGATAAGAGCTGATGTATCTGAGAGAGCTTTTTAATTGTATCCTTGAAGGGGAGGACAGGATGCATTTTGCAATGCTATTTTAATCAGGGGTGACACCAGCTGCTTATGTCTTTCTCGTATGCCAGGGAGATTTGCAAGCCTTTGGTTATAATTCCCTCAGCATGTTCAGAAGCTGACAGGTTCACGCATTGAACTGGGGGGAGCCTGGTGGCCTGGTGGTTAGCAGGAGTAAGTGAAGTGCAAGTCTGCTGCTCATGAAAACAGCATAAGTAGTTCTTCATTATTAAGTGCTGGTTGCTGACGTAGGAGCATCAGATAGGAGCCATGAAGTGCTTTGCTGGGCTTGAGAGTCTGTTGGGGCAGCTTTATTTGGAGACTAATTGGATTGCAGCTCAAAAGAGAAATTTCCTGTCTCTTATTATAACAGGATGAACGAGCTGGAACGGAGCAGCGCTGCTACAAGCAGGTTGCTCTGACTCTGCCAGCTTGGCTAACCTGGCTCCAGTACGTCTGTGCAGCACCGCTGGGACACATCAGCCTCTCGCTGGTGGTAACTGGCTTAGAGCACCACCGGCCTGCGGAGCTAAGGCAAGGTCAGGGGCCAGGCTGAGGGTGTTGCTCATGGAACCTTTTCCCCTGGGGGTCAAGTCTGAGTAGCACATGTGTTTTTGTACGGCTGGAAAGAGTTACCAGTTGGTAATTCTGGGGAGGAAAGGGTGGAGGCCCCTCCGCCCCCGAAAGGGTGGAGGCGTCAGTATAGGCTTTCTAGCTGTTTATGTGATGAAGGTGAAGGAAGGGGATGAAGGTGTCTCCTCAGCACTTGCAGCAAGGTAAGCTCTGCTAGAGCTATCAAGCTAGGGATAGTTTCCTATCAGGTCAGGAATGATACACATTGGCAAAGAATTAAAGAAGTGATCTGCCAGGCATATTCAAGAGCAGGGTTTCACCTTTAAGTCAGTGGTTAATGTGAATACACATTTTATTAAACCTGTTCAGCTTTCAGGCCTTTGATTTAACATTCTCGTCTTATTCCCCAATAATGCTTTTATTGGCTGACTTCAGAAGGTGAAAACATTGCAATACAACACTGCGTAATGCTGCTGTTCCAGCTATCATCACGCTCGATCGCCTAGCGATGTTTTATGTGCATTTTTATTTCATTTCTGTTATCTGACTCAGTGCCAGCTCTCTCACAGAACAGGCATGATGGATTAGTTTCATTAGCTGTGCAGTATTTTTCTTCCCTCTCTTTGGTCCTCTTCCTCAAGCACTTTCAATTCTTGGGTTGGGAGAGGGGAGTGGATAAACACTCTGGCTAATGATAACAAGACCTCCTGCACACCGTATAGGAGGTTCACAACTTGGGGAAGCAACCTGGAATGCATTTAAAGGCTGAAAATTGCTCTGCTGGAAATGATGAGCTGAATCAAAGACAGAATGTATTCTGGAACTTCAGCACACTTCCGTTTCTCACTCCTCCAGACAGGTTTGGATGTTCCTATGGATAATGATAGAAAGATTCTTTCCACAGATTCCCTTTCTAGGCAAAAAAAATCTGAATGTTTTTCTCATAGCTCCTGAAAGAAAGATTTCCTTTTCCGTTGTGGCTGGGTGTGCAGGGGTGCTAGTTAGGAGGACAAATACCGAGGCTGATTTTTGTCAATTTTTCATTGGCAAGTAGCAACCTACTTCTTATTTACACTGCAAAGTCACAGCGAGGATTAAAAGAGATGCCGAACGGACCGTTTCTCACTGCAGGCTGCACACACATTTCTTTGGTTTTGCATCCAAACCCATCATCTTCGGAAAGCAGCTTATGCTTGATGTTGCTGATTTCATGGTGTTTCCATGTGCATGAGCTGTGGTTTAAAAGCAACTTCCTCTTTCAACCTGTTCAACTCTTCCCCTTGGGTTTTCTTTTAGATAACCTACAGGTGTGATACTGTGAGAAAAAAGCACTAAGGGGGAGAGCTGACCTCTGCCTTTTCCACTGTTCATTTCCTTGCCAAAATAGTTTATCTCCGATTTACATCCTCTGCTCCTTGTCTCTTTTCTATTTCAGTAGCTGGTCTGGCGCCTGTTTCTAAAGGATGATGGATCTGCATCACTCAGGCATTTGCTGCAGGAGCATTTCCAGTGCTTCAGAAATGTCTCAGCATCTTATGAGTCATGCATTCGGGAGCCAGTGTTTTGATAGCTCTGTAAAGGGCGGAGTGGGGATCACTGAGGCAATCAGTGCCTGGGGGTGATCGTTTGGAACTGGAAGCGAACACAAGTGCATAAAACGGGCACCTCCAGCCGTCACTCGTGAGTCACGCCTGTACTGGCCAGGGCTGTCTGCCATCGCCTGGGAAACGTGGTCTCTTTTGGGTGCAATTTAAAGATGTTATTGGGCTAAACTTGAAATGTTTCTACGCTACAATGCTGTAGAGAGACAGATGTGACCTCGCTGTGCTTCAAATGCCATTGTCTCAGAGCAGGGGTTTAAAGTTTAATTTGCACAGTCCCTTTACATGGCATTTATGGGCTCGTGACTGGGCTGAGTTCAGCTCTGGGGCAGCTGAACACCAAGGAGCTACTGACAGGCGGAGAGAAATGTAGGTGAGGAGCAGTCTGGGCGGACAGGGATGTGTATCCTGTGACTGCCTGTGAGTAATGAGAAAGCAATTACTGAGAGCAGTGTGAGGAGTTATGTATAGGTGTAACATGTCAGGAATAAAAAAAGAGAGTGAGAAAGGGAGCATTTTGGTACGGAGGAGAAATCCTCCCTGTGAGAATTTTCAGACTGAGCAAATAGCCCTCATGGGAAGGGAGCAGAACTGTTTTTTTCCATGGGAAATTCAAAATGTTGGACTCAAGAAGGGAGATATCTTGCAGAAGAGATCCATCCTCAGTCCCTTGAGAAGGACTAAGAGAAACTGCTGGGTTTTTGTCTCTAATGAATGATGACGAGATTTTGTTAGGTTATTTACTTCCTCCCGCCCCCAGGAATGAAACTGCTTATGTTTGAACAACCCAAAGATACTTTGAGAAAAACACCGGTAATCTTGGTGTGCAGGCAAGAAAAAAAAAAAAAAAAAAGATTGTGAAAACTGGAGGTGCTAAGAACAATACCTGCAAGAGGATGCCAAAAAGCACTGTTGTCAGCACAAATCTAGCCTGTGCTGAGCAGTATTCAGAATAGTCTGAGGAACATTTGATAGAAACTGAAGCTTTTTATTCAAAAACAACTATTGCAACTGTGCTTCTACTTGATGGCTCTAAAAACCAAGAAAAGTATCAGTTTTACATCCTTTTTTTTTTTTTTTTTTTTTTGTGATCAAATCTTGTTTACACCTTCAGGTCACACCTATTACAGGAACACTTCTCACTCTTAAGTAAAATTTTTTCTAACCTGTGTGAATCCTTTCTTGCATTAATTGATCAGGAAAATAATTGCAAAAACTCATAGCAGACCTATGTCTGTGCCAGTAAGTAAAACTAGGCCAGGAGGCAAGACACTATTTAACTGCTAGCAGGTTTCCTGGTCTGATTTTAGCCTGTGCAGTCATCCAGACAGATGAGGAAGATGGGGATGGAGGGAGAGGTCTCTGGACACCACCAAGGGCTGACTTGACTCCACTGATACTTCGTTTGTCCATGAACTTGGGTGTCCTTAGTGCAGCAGGAGCAATGGTGGAGGTGGTCCTGAGCCATGGGATATACCCTCTGCTCAGTCCTGTCCCTGGAGCAGTTCCAGCAGGGCCAGGGCAAGCAGCTGGTGTTCGTGTGGGACCAGACCCATGATCAGAAACGATGCGCGGCTGTCACCCAGCGGCTTGCGCTTGCAGTGTCTCATCTAGGAGCAGACCGGGCGGAAGATCAGGTGGTGGATCCTTTAGGATGCTCCTGTCTCCATACAGCTCTGGTTCCTGGAGCTGCGTCAGTCTCCCTGTGCCCAGCCCCAGCTTGGGCTGGGGTCCGGGCAGTGGCAAGGGAAGATAGGCTGAGCCTACCTTTCTTCCTTACTCATTTCTGGCCTCATGGACCACTGTGGTCTCCTTCCTCTCTACAGAAGTGTGTTTTCTTGGAGGGTTTTGACTCCTTTGTTTATGATCTGTTTTGAGTTTTTATTTGTGCTTCAGGCTTTCACACAGAGGATCTTTAAGACTGGAACTAGTGATAATCTGGTCTGTAGGCATCTGATAAGGAGAGGTGGATACAATGGCCAAATATCATTTGAGGAAGACGGAAACCATGAGTAGCAGCTGCTTGAGTGAGAAAGAGGGCTCCCAGAGGGGTCCGGGGAGCAGCCAACGTGTTTTGTGAGATAAAGTGGGGTTGCCCGTGTGGGGTGTGCAGATAGGGAAAGGAGGGGACATGGGGAGTGGGAGAGGTGAGCAAGACCAGCCCTTTGCTTGTGCTGAGGCTGAAGGGCGGCTGCAGAGTTTGGGAGCGGGTTTGGGGCTAACCCCGAGCCAGAGGAGTGAGCAGGGGGGTGCATGGGAGCGGGGGGCTCGCTCCCTCGGCAGCCTGCCCGTCACCCCAGGAGCCCCTCATGAAAGAGCCAGGTGCTGAAGCCATTGCCCGCCGTGGGGCTGGGGCTGGGGCTGGGGAGCGCAGCAGCCGCTGGGTTAAAAGGAGGCCACGGACACATTTCTGTTCTAGTTTTGCAGTTGCTGGAGAAAGGTTTTTTTTTTCGCTTTGAAGAAGGAAACTCTAGGGATGGCTGTGGGATGAGGGACAAAATGAGGTATTTTGAGGATAGTGTTTTGTTCATCATTATACTGTTTGTGATTCTCTTGTGATTTGGAGCAGCCTCGTCACATAGTCATTAAAAATTTGATCCATCTGTTTAAATTTGATCTGGAATTTAAGGAGGATGAAGGATAAAATTTTCATAAAACCCAAGGTCTTGAGAATGATTCTCCCTGGGAAGAGAAGTTGGGCAGGGCAGGGGGGTGTGTGCTGGGGCAGGCCACCTCGCTGCACCGCCTGCTGCCTCCATTGCGTGACCCGCTCTCTTGACCTGTGTTCAAGCGTGTTCCACGGTTGCATACTGTTTAATCTCAAGCGCCTTCCCAGTCCTGACAAAGCCCCATGAGCTAATTGGGTGCTCAGGTGTAAGCTAATTGGGTGCTCATGGGTGAACACAGTAAACCCTGCACTGTATAGCTGATACACACCACCTTGTGTCTCTGACAGACGCTCTAATAGATTCAACCTGTGAGCAGCCCCATCCCAGAAGACCCCCGTGGGAGACATCTCCCGTCGGTGCACAGGTACGGGATCCCTCCGGAAAGGGCACGCTCCAGTTTGGATCCCAGCTTGCTGCTGGATCTCCTCTTGGTGAGGTACGTTAATTAGCCAGGCTGCTGGAAGCTCCCGGCTTACTTCATTTTCCACCTCGGAGCTCGTTCTGTTCCCTCCTTAGCCAGGAGACAGCGTCCACCCTTCTTGGTTTAAGTAACGATCAGTTCATGTCCTTGCACATGCAATTGCCTCTCTCTGTTAGACTGGGAGTCATTTCTTGCACTACCGGCTGGTAAACAACTCTTATCTCAGTGAGGGCTAAACTGTTACTTTCCCTTTGGTATTTCATCAGATGGTATGATGTTCTATATCTATGTGCCTAGCTCAGCACTCGCTGTGCATTTTAGTGAGATGTAATGGCGATTGATCCCTTGCCCATATGCAGAATTTATTTATTAGTTCCTTAAGTTGTTGGGTTTTTTTGGTGGGAAGATGTAGTAACCGGGCAGGTATTTTGGATAACTGGTAGGGACCCAAGTTCTCCTTGCTCATGCAAATGCTCAAGAAATTAAAAATTTAACCAGGTGCTTTGCCATCATGTAAAGGCTGAAGGAAGGCTTTAATACGTAACAGTGAGAGACTATAGCTCTGTCGCCTTGGATGCTATAACATGGCTTCATGTTGTAACATGTTTTATTATAAATATTTTGTGACTGTCGGGGAGAGAATGAAGCTTGGGGGCAAAACTGAGGCGGGGGCTTCCCCAGAGGATGAATTAGCTGGAAAGCAGCTAAGGAAGGATCTCGTGTTAGTGCAGCTGCCGGTTGCCGACCCGAGAGCTGCTGCCGGCGAGCAGCTGACAGGAGGGAGGAGATCAGCCTCTCGCTCTGAAGGGGTTGGTGTGTCAGGTTTCCATGCAGAGCACGTGTGGATAATGCGAGCTGCAAACGCTGCTGCCTGCTTCTGCCACCGGTACAGAGCGAGCCGGGAGCATGGGGCAGGTGGCTTGGAAGGGTTTATTTCTATCACTTTTTGATTATAAAACAGAGAAATACGTCATTGCGAAGAACAAGAAGGTGGGGATTCTCTATCGAGTGGTGCAGCTCTCCATCCTGGCTTACCTGGTGGGGTAAGAATCACCCTGCATTTCACATACTGCTGCGGTTGTGTTTGCTTGCTGTGTTGTGATGAAGATTAATGTAGGATACTCTGCATACAGTGACAGCGTGCTATGCCTTATGATTTTAATGCAGATAGTTATGCTTGTTTATACAGCTGGATTTTGTAACATCTAATAGATTATATCTGATTTTTCACCTGCTAGGGATTGCTAGATTCAGCTCTGCCTTCCAGATTAACGTTGGGTTAAAAATAGATCAAAAGGCACTATGGCTTTGTACTGCATTATTTATGCCTTTATTTCTGTTTTTGGTGGGAACGGTGCCAAACCTTAACACCTGACTCATTAGAAACAATAGTATTTATGGCCACGGTTGCTGAGCCTTGGGACAAACCTGGCTTGTCTGCACGGCTGCATGACACGTTCAAGTCTAAATGGGAGGGAAGCAAGCACAAAGTGGCAGTTTTCTTTGCTGGAGTGGGCTGCAGCAGCCAGGATTGTGGAGGCTGAGGCAGCATGAATGTCAGCTGCCTTGCATTTATTTCAGAGCAGGGCGAGTTGGCGTGGAGATAGCTGGAGCACCTAGCTAGAAAGGCCCAGTTCTGCAAGAGGCTGGTCACGCTGACATGTAACAAACACAGCAATGCTCCTTGCAGTTTGCAGGGTCAGACCTGGAATTATCCAGCCTATGTGATGCCCGTGCCATTGCTTCCTGAGTTTCTGAGGCTTTGGAGGATGTGATTCATAAATCTGTACCCTCACTGTCTGTGCTTCTGAGTCCCTTCACCTTTCTCAAACCTCGTGTTTTCACTGATCGAATATAGCAGTCATTTTTACAGCTGGGTTTATTTATAGAAAGGTGTACGATTCCAGAGCCTGCTTTAGTTAGCAGGGCAGAGATGAAGTCTCAGCAGTCTGGCATGTATTAGCTGCTAAAGGAGGAATCCTGTAGATAACATTGCTGAGGACACATCCTCCGTCCAAGAGGGATATAGCATGACCAGTGACCACGAGTGTTCAGAGACCGGGCCATACTGGCTATTTTCTTCCCTAGGCATCTATTGCCTTCTGCAAACTTTTGGCAGGTCACTGGTGGTGACTGCTTTGTGGTTGAGGGCTTTCGGTTTATGGCGGAGGTGGTTAGCGTTAGTCTGATGTCTGCTTGATCACATACCCCTATCTGTTCAGAGGCTGCCTCGGCGGTTGTGATCATCAAACCCCTCTGGATTGTATCTTGCATGTAGCTGCCATTTCCTCCCTGATTCACGGCGGAAAATTAAGGGGCTGCTTCTGAGCCCTCCTGGGAGAGAAAACCAGCGTTCTGGCAAAAACAGGGAAGTAGGAAACTTCACAGGGGTGGCAAATGTTTTTATTCAGGTTTGTCACAAGTAGCAGGTGAAGGGCAGCACATGTCAGTGCTGCTCAGCCGCAGAAACGGCTGCTTTCGCTTTCTGTGTGCAGCGGTGCGCTCCCGGCCGGTGCACTGCAAAGGGGAGCTGTGCCAGCAAACGCAGCCTGCGGCCCTCCCCCACAGCCTGCCCCGGCACCCTTAGCTTCTTCAGCAGTCTGGGCGATTTTTGTTGTCTTGACAGGTGACTTTGGCAGTATTGTGGAGAGGCTGGAAGCATTTCATTTAAGCCAGAGAGGTTTTCACCCAGCTCTTGCTGCTTCCAGTGGGGAGAAGCAAGCAAAGCCTTTCTCTGGGCTGCTTAGCGAGGCAGCAGCTCTTGCAGGTGTGCTAGTGAGAAGCCTGAAGCCCAGCACAGAGGCCAGGGTGCACTCAGGTTGTTACCTTTGCACTGGCTTACAAAAGATCCTGTATCCAGCTGAGAATATTCCCTACGGGTTTCTGTTGGTAATATTCAGCTCGCCTGCAGCAGTTGCACCTCCCCAGCCATGGTCTGTTGCTGGACTGGTAGCCTAATGGCAGG
This sequence comes from Nipponia nippon, assembly GCF_047370975.1. Lineage (NCBI taxonomy): Eukaryota > Metazoa > Chordata > Aves > Pelecaniformes > Threskiornithidae > Nipponia > Nipponia nippon. The sequence goes on from NW_028262331.1 coordinate 7,256,460, forward strand.
CTGCTAAAATGGGAGCGAGTCAGGTATTTGTGAAACCAACCATACTCTTCACTGCAACTTGCAAAAGCTTTTATTATTTTTCATCTTGAGGAAAACAGAGCCCTGCCTTCCCCTCTATCCACTGACGTTGCTGAGCGTAGCACAGGACAGGGAGGCAGGAGTCTTGGTTTTTTACCCCATGACCAGTTTTTACACCTTTCCCTGCATGTGAGGTCTTCATCCTGACTCTTCCTCCAGCGCTGCAGATAAGCACAGCTTGTGTCAAAGAGTTTATTCAAAATTTGTAGTAGTACTTGCAGAGGGTTTGGTGTCATTGGCATGTTTTGATTTGCCCTTGAACGGTGTTTGGCGTTGGTGTAAATCTTCTCTGGCTAATTTGTTCCCTCACCCCACTTGCTAATGCTGCTGCCTGCTGTGTTCTTCACAGGTGGGTGTTTGTTGTCAAGAAAGGCTATCAGGACACAGACACATCTGTCCAGAGCTCTGTCATCACCAAGCTGAAAGGAGTAGCCTTCACCAACACCTCGGAGCTGGGGGAGAGGCTGTGGGATGTCGCAGACTACGTCATCCCTCCACAGGTTGGCATCACCCCACTGCTATCGTCTCTGCTGTTCAGCTGGAAAGGCATCTTCCAGTGTGGTGGCTGGTGGATAGGCTGAAGTGCTGTATCCAGGTCTTTCCTATGAATAAGCAGGAGGTGGGCTACAAGAAAGCAATGCTGTGCCTTCTCTTTGGTCTTTCCAGCAAATGTCAAAGCAGCCTTGTCTCTCTCGCAAAGGTCCATGATACCTGGCAAGCAGAGTTTTGCAAGCAGAGGTCCTGTGGACTTCAGTGGGACTGCTCAGCTGAGCAAAGCGTCTGCTTGCCTCCTTTCCTGGGCTAGAGCAGGCATGCACGGGGCAGCCCGGAGCGGGTGGGAGATGGAAAGAAAATGTGATGCAATGTGAGTGATGAGGGTTGCTTGAAATGTGTCTGGCTAAACCTGCCTTGCTGCTTCCTTGGCTTGAACAAAGTGAGGTGCATAACTGATGCTTACGGGGAAAAGGTGGCAGCAGATGTGGCCTGGCACCAGGCTGGAAATTGCCCCGCTCTGCTTGCCAGCGGCTGTTTGTGCTTTCCCTGCTAGTGTCTACCGCCTGTGCATGGAAAGGTGTGAGGGGAAAATCAGGGCCCTGTGCTGGCAGGGGGCAGAAAGCTGTAAATTGAACAGTTTACTTGTCTGTACATAAGAATAAAACTTCACCTTCCTCCGGCTGCAGCCCGTGTTTACTCAGACCTATGAATCTGTGCTCTGCATCTCCGCCAATTTCAACGCAAAGCCTCACTGCGAGCTGTCGGTCTCAGCCCAACCCGTGCTGTGGAGCAGGAAGGCCCGGCAGCCTGCTTGCAGTGCCTCGTGTTCAAGCTGTGTGGAAGCCCTGGGACACTTAGCAGGTGGCTGGTGTGCACACCCAGAAATGAAATGGTGATGCTGACGAGTATTTTAGCTTGTCAGAGGTTTCTCCTGTGACTCAATGTTCTCGTTACTACTTGTTGGCTCATTGTGGTGTGGTGTGCTGGGTAAAGATAGCTGTCTCTGCCTCTGGGCTGGTGTGCTCTGCAGCACAGATGTCTGGGCTATGGCATCATGAAGCCAAACATGACTGGGCAATCAGTCTACAACGTTGAATCCAGCACTACTGCAGTCTGCCCCAGTGTACCTCAGCCTCCATCAGCCACGGTGATGTTAGACCCTGGGCTCACAGTGAAACTCAGCAACTTCTGTGGACTGTGAATGCAAACGTAGACATCTCACGAGCTTTCCTGCTCTGTGTGCTGATGACTGTTCATCCGCTGAATGTCTCAGGTCAGCCATGAGATGTGTCCCATGTGGGTTTTTAGGAGTATCTGAATGCCTGCTACGAGTGCATTAAGTGACTTGCTCTGCTAACTACTGCATAATCTCTTATTTCGCTTTGGAGGGAGAGCCCTGTGCTGTTGGTGGGTCTGGGTGGGCTGGTTTGTGCTGGAGAGACCCAGGTAGTGGAGCAGGAGGCAGTGAGGGTTGGGAGAAACCCCATTTCCCCCACAGAGAGCGGGCAGCTCTCCTGAGCCCACCAGTGCAGCTGCGGACCGACGTGCCCCTCCTGCTGAGAACAGACGTTCCTGTGTCCCGAAGCGCTGCTGGGACGTGTGGTGAACACACCCCACGCAAAGCACGGCGAGGGAAGGAGAGCGAGCCAGAGGAGAGAGCGCCGAGCTCCGCTCTCATGGGCGGAAACCTGAGATCGCCAATTTTTCTGTGCAACAGGCAGGGCTGTGTGGTGGAAGGGGGTTTCTGAGAGACTCCGGAATAAATGGCAGGCACTCGGTGTGCTGAAATTCACCACTGAGGGCTGAGAATGCCCTCGGACAGGGGGAATGAGTGGCATTTTGGGGTTAAGCTCAATGTAGAGCAAGGATTCACCGGGTGAATCCTTTTAGGAGTATCTGAATGCCTGCTACGAGTGCATTAAGTGACTTGCTCTGCTAACTACTGCATAATCTCTTATTTTGCTTTGGAGGGAGAGCCCTGTGCTGTTGGTGGGTCTGGGTGGGCTGGTTTGTGCTGGAGAGACCTGAGATTCACCTGGTGAATCCTTCACTCGTTGCTTTCTGGGGCTTGTTCTCTGACAAGTTTGCAGAAACATCTTGTTCCCTGTTGTGGTTCAGAGCAGCCTTGTGGGGTCAGGGGTCCAGAGTTTGCTCCTGATCAGGTATTTTATCATCAGATGCTCACTGACACAAGCAACCAGCGTTACAGGTAGCAGGGCTTGACGCACTGCTGGTTCCTGTCGTGGGTGAGGACTTTTTGTCCGAGATGCTCGGGGCTGCCCTGCCTCACGCCAGGACCGGGGGCTGGCTGTAATGGTTATGTGCGCCCTCTCAGTGTGATGAGAGCTGGGCTCCCCAGAGACAACCCATGTTTCTGTAGCTGCAGCCTGGTGCTGACCCTCCTCCCTTTCCCACGTCCGCACGGTACGGAGCAGAAATGGTAGAAGCTCATGGTTTATTTTGGCATTCATTGCACTTCTGAGTGACAAACCAGCCTCCATCTGTAGTGCCATGGTAAGCTGCTTTCTCGCCCTTCTTGCTGACTGTACAACTGTCTTCAGGCTTGTTTTTCCTGTGGTTTGCTTTGGTGGTTGGTTGTTAAGGGGAAACCATTCAGGGGAGAAGTTAATTTTTTAAACTTTTTGCTATATGTGGAGAAGGGACCAAATGGAAGCTGTAAACGTGCAAAGAAAGGAAGGCTTTACAACAGGAGTCAGCTATGCATATTGTGGCTTTGCCTAAATACAGAGGAAACACTACACTGCCAGAAATAAGGATTTTAGGGATGAAATTGCAGTCAAGTCTCTCCTTGCATGTCTCAGACAGTCATCCCAATGGCTCGATAAAGGGATCTGTACTCTCTCTGTTACAGCCGTGCTAGAAGTGCTCTGTTCTGTTTTATCGCAGGTCCGCAGTGTTGCACTAAATCTGCTCCTGCGCTGTGCCCTGCTGCCTTGCTCCGTGAGCTCGGGCTTGTAACAGCGCAGCTGGGGCGGCCAGCCTGACCCTGGCTGAGAGCAAACACCACAGCTCTGCAGCGCAACGGGGCCTTGATCCCTGATCAGGCACCGTGTCCATATGGAAAAGGAGGACAAGCACTTGCCGAGCAGCCAGCAAGGCAAGGCTCAGCAGTCTGCTCACCAAATTAACGCAATCTCTGATGCAGAACCCCTTAAGCCATAGAGACCCGCCAACCTCATCCAAACAAATATCCAGACAAAGGGCGCTGAGAGAACTCCATCCTCCTGGTAACAGGTACTTTAAGAGTAAAACAGGTTTTCTAACTCTTCCTGCCTTCCTTTGTTTATTCTAGGGTGAAAACGTCTTCTTTGTCATGACGAATCTGATTGTGACCCCAAACCAGAGGCAAGCCACGTGTCCTGAGGTAGGAAGAACTGAGCCCCTTGGCCCCCAGACCCCTACAAAACTGGGGTAAGAACTGACAGAGGACACCTGGGGAGCAACGAACACGGGAGGGATGAAAGGCGAATGGTTTTTCTCTGTAGTGTAATATCTCAGTTGGGAAAATCAGACTGGTTACTGCAAACCTGGGAGATTCAGCTGTCTTAATTTCCAGAGGCACTGATCATGTAGAGTCTTGCTGACTCTAGCTGAAGGTGTTGGACATCTGCCCAGCTGGAGATGAGACCAGAACAGTGATTGCTCAGGGTCAGAAAAGGCCATGGGAAAACAACTGTGAGGTGACTCAGTCTAGCTACAGTTAGAGGAGACTTTCTAAGAGCCCCATCCTGGGAAGGGCTGAACATTCAGGCTTTCGTTACCTTCAGGACACGGGAAGGTGCTTGGTACCTTCCAGAACGAGCCTTACGGGTCAGAGGCATGAGGTCTTTCTGTATCATGTTGAAAAGTCCTCTGTGGAGACGTGGTTCAGAATGGGCTGGAGCCTGGGGGAGGAGGACACTGGCTGCCCAGGGAGTGTTGTCTCCATGTAGCAGAGATTAAATTTTCATAGCACAAGCAGAGGGGTAGCCCAGGCCGAGAGCACAGCTTGCTTGTTCAGGACGCGGCTGTCCTCTAGCGGCTGTGTAAACCTGGCGGCCAGCCAAGAGAAGGGTAATTTTGAGCTCAGGGTGCTTGTAGCTTAAATCAAAGGTAGGGTTATCTCTTAAGGTGAAGTACTGTGGCCTCCTGCTTGGTTTTGGTGAGTGGTGGGTGATGCCTGGGTTCTTCCACAGCCTGTCCCTCTCCAGACTGAGCAGAGCCCAAAAGCAGGATGGCGTAGCTGAACCATGGTGTTGCTCGTGGTGTGATACTGTCGAGCTATTTGCACATGACCTGCAGTTACCACTTCAGCTGCACGTTTTCAGTGTCCACCATCCTACAGAGGATTCACCCCACATCAGCAGGACTTTCTTACCCCTCTGGGTCTCGTGTCCGGTCACAGGTCTCACTTCTGTCCTATTCCACTTTGCAGAGTGTCAGCATTCCTGATGCCCTGTGTTACAAGGACGAGGACTGCCCGGCAGGGGAAACAGTGGTGGCTGGCAATGGTAAGGGAAGGGTCTCTCCTCCTGTACTGTTTCTTGTAGAAGCGGGTTCCTTCAGAGGCATCAGCCTGGTTACAACCCCAGAGATCTCTGGTGACAGAGAGCGGCAAGAACTTTCTTTTCTTTACTATCTTTTATTAAGATTGCTGCCTTGCTTACAGCTCTGTGGTGACTGGGCCAAAGCACCCAGGGCTGCTCAGAGAAGCAACAAGAGAGTGGTTGTTCCAGCTGAGAGACCCTTTCACAGCAGGGAGGAGGGCTTAGGGTGGCAGTGAAAAGCATCTGATCTTGATGTGCCCTGTAGGCAAGGAGAGGAGGTGGCTGCTCTGCCTGACCTTTTCTGTGATGTCTGTGCTGCAGGGGTTAAGACTGGCCGTTGTTTGAAAGACAGAGACAGCATCAGAAGGACTTGTGAGATACTGGCCTGGTGCCCAGTGGAGAAAAGGTCCAAGCCCAAGTACGTGGCCGTCCTATGCTGTTTCCAAGCTTGAGCTGCTTGGCTTGTGTGTTACTCAGGGCGGTTTCTGGGTTCTCTCTGCTCGGACGCTTGCTTGAATGTTGGCTGTTCCCGTGCAGGAGGGAGCTCTGCATGGCTCCCTGGCAGGACGGGCCCTCTGCGCCCCACTCCTTGGCTCACTGGCTGTCCCAGGGCTGTTCCAGCTCTCAGGGCTTCCCCTCAACCTGCAGGCTCCTCACCAACTCCTTGCTGGCAGCGTGGGCACAGTGGCGCGGCTGGCCTAACACCATGGGATGAAACCCAGCTGTTTCTAAAGTGGCGCTTCCTGTTTAAACAAGCGGGCAGGGTACAAACGTGAAACAGACAACAAACCCTTCTCTTCCAGGAAACCGCTTCTCGCCAGTGCAGAAAACTTCACTGTTTACATCAAGAACTCAATCCGCTTCCCCAAGTTTAAGTTCTCCAAGTAAGTGCAGGTGCTCGGAGATGCCTTCGTCCTCTCCATCACAGAACCAATAGCCTCGGTTTGCTTCACTGTCCTTCTCCTGCCTGTGGGTTGGGGTGGGGAGGCAGAAATTCCCTCTTCTAAGGCACAGGGAGAGGCCTTTGGCTGCAGGCTGTGTGGGAACAAGGAGATAATGGGCTTGGAGCTTCTCAGAGAGCAACTGGGATAAAGCTGTCCTTCACCACACGAGGTCTGCGATGGCTCCTGCAGCATGGGATGCACCAGAGCTTCTAAGGCAGGTGGATCTGTCCAGCAGCCAGTGCATAGTCAGGTTCCTGAGCTGCTTCTGCTCCCAGATATTCCTCTTCTTCCATAAAAATGGAGGTGCCTGGACAAGGCTGGGAAAATGCAAATTTAAAAATATTTGTTTGCATTTGCTGCTACAATATGAACAAAATAAAGAAGTGTAGAAAGGAGTGTGTTCTTGCTATTCTCCCAGGCTCAGCTAGACATTTCTAGCATCTTGATTTTTTTTCCTTGAGAAAACCAGGTGGCCCTGGAGCACTCTGGCAACCCGCTCCCTGTGAGTCCTTTCTTGAGCCTGGATTCAGCTGGCCTTGTCCCTGTCTGGCCTGGAGGTCATTTTTGTGGGAGCAGACTGCTTTCCCTGGGCCAGCAGTGGAGAGGCTCGCAGGGTGACAAGGCTGGTGGCAAGGTGCTGTTTCTGTTGTGCACGAGGGGTGTTGGAGAAGTCTCTTGTCTCTGCAGTCTTGGTGGCGTAGGCTGTGCAGGCAAGCAAAGAAGGAGACAAGGTGGATTTCCCTCTTCCTTACATGCAGGATGAATGTGCTGGCAACCAACAATGAGTCCTACCTGAAGAGCTGCCACTACAGCACAGAGCATCCCTACTGCCCCATCTTCCTCCTGGGGAACATCGTCCGGTGGGCTGGGAGCGACTTCCAGGAAATGGCCTCGGAGGTAGGAGTGCCCCTCGGGCTCGTGTGGCTTCCCCGCTGGCTGTACCGCTCGCTGGGTGGCCGTGAGGAGAGCCGCTGGCGACTGCCCGGGGATCTGCCTCCTGTCCAGGGTGCAGTGGAGAGATGCTGGTTCTTAAAATCACACTGGTCCCATTTATCCTGTCCCCAGGGAATGAGAGGCAGGGCGATGTAGGTCCTCTGGAAGAGATGGTTGGGTCAGTTATCTGTTATTCAGGGCTGCCCAAACTGCTGCTCTGCCAGCAGGGTTTCTTTGTTTAATTTCAACATTACTACACCATTGGTTTAAACCCAGGACTCTGGAAGGCCAGTGGGGCTCCTCTGCTCAGAGAACGCCCCGGGAGGCTTCCCCTGTGGGAAACGGACACATTTCTGCATGAAGAGCCAGGGCTGCAGCACCAAACAGGCTGCGACCCCGTGTGCAAAGCACAGGGGGGAAGATGGAGCCAGTCTGAGGCGTCCCGGGAAGCACAGGGTGAGAGAGTGCAGGCTTTGTGCTGGCTTCTGCACTTGTGAACCTCAGCCCTGCATAAAAGAGCATCTTCTCCACTGAAATATGTTACAGCCACTTAAATTAACGAAATCAGTGTCCTGGGATGAGAAATCTCCTCCTAGGATACCAGCACAGGGAAAGCTAGGGTTGTGTGTGATGTGACTAATACCACAAGCATGAACTTCGCCCATCCAGCAGTGTGTGTGCTTGTGTCTGTGACCAGAATGCAGCTGTTCTTGTCCCTGGGGAAAACTTGCCCAAGGATCTGACAAATTTGAAGACAAATTAATTGAACTAAGCTTTAAAAAAACTCACACTGTCTCTCTCTTTCATTAAGGGTGGTGTGATAGGAATTCAGATTGAATGGAACTGTGATCTTGATAAAGCCCCTTCTGAATGTAATCCTCACTATTCTTTTAGCCGGCTGGATAACAAGTTTGCAGAAAAGTCCATCTCTTCTGGGTACAACTTCAGGTAAGTAAAGAGGAGAATACGACGCGGTACCGCAGTCGGGCTGAGCTGGTTTGACTTGCAGGCATTGGAGGCTGGCAGTGAAGCAGTACCAGGTCGGACTGTGCCAGGCACTGCCCCAGCCAAGCACGCTGCTTCAGCGGAGGGCGGGAGCCATGCTCATGGCAAGCTAGAGCTGGTTTTGATGGGGGAATAGATCCATTTGAAGAGACAGGTGAATTCAGGTGGGTTCTTGTGTGTGTGGGCAGATTATGGAGTTAAAATCAGTATTGTTGCATTCCAGGTTTGCCAAATATTACCGGGATGCTGAGGGGGTTGACTACCGGACACTCATTAAAGCGTATGGAATCCGCTTTGATGTGATGGTGAATGGCAAGGTGAGTTCCCGGGCTCAAGTGTTTCTGAGGCTGGAGAGGAAGAAGTGGGGAGACATTTCTCAGTGGGGAGGCAGCTCTGGGATGAGAACAGCCTCTCTGGGTTGTCATAGGACAGGGCTCTTGCCATTCATCTATGTGGAGCTAACCCTGTATGAGAAAGGAGATGACCTGGAGTGTGGATGAGTCTGCATCTCTTCTACCTAAAACCAGGCTCATGTAAAGTCCAATGGAAGTAAATATGCCCCAGAGACTTGTTTTCCATGCATATGTACTGCAGAAAAAAGAAGCCTAATCCAGGGATGACACAAGCGCAGAAACGTAGCCACGAACAGTTGGATCTGAGACACACGCAGACCTTTAGCCTCCAAGATTGTTCACTGCAGATCTATGGTCGTGCCTGCTTGTTGCTGACAAAACGCACCCACAGGCACTGGTAGCTTCCCCCGTGTAACACCACACCCCAAAGTTTGATTTTTGGGTTGTTCTTTCACCAAGTACTTCATGACTTTTTTTCTTTTAGGCAGGGAAATTTAACATCATTCCCACCATTATCAATATCGGTTCGGGGCTTGCTCTCATGGGAGCGGTAAGTGAATGTATTTTCTTAAAGTAACGTATTGGGACCCCGATCCCTTGGTTGGGACGGTTGGTTTATATCTTCTTCAGCAGAGTTTTTGCTACTCTGGCTGCTCAGTGAAGTGTCTGTGTCCTGTCTTAAAGGCATTTGTTAATGTACCTTGTAGTCTAAATACCCCTAAGATAACATGGAGTATGAAGGAAAACACAGCCCCTACACGTTATTCTTCTTTAATGAATGCTCATTGCTAATTAGATCAGAACGCTTCCTCTTCTACTCCGAAAATAAAACACAAGTTCTTTCTGTTTGCAGGGAGCTTTCTTTTGTGACCTGGTGCTGCTGTATCTGATTAAAAAGAGTAACTTTTATCGAGGCAAAAAGTATGAGGAAGTGAAGTAAGTGGGCTTGGCTTTTGTGTTTAAATGTAATGGCTTTATTGTTGTGACTAATAGAAATAGGAGATACAGGAACGCAGTAAATACTAATGGCCACCAAAGGCCAATTCCAGGAAAGTAAATTCCTCCAAATGAGGTTAGCCAAGTTCCTCCCTCCCTCCGTAATTCATTGCTGCAGTGAGCTCGGGAGCAAAGGAAGCTGCTGTGTCATGGTTGGACTATAAATGGCCTTGCGCTGTCGGTCCATGGTGACTGCGGGTGGAATTGGGGCAGCTCCAGAGCCTCAGGAAACCGGGAAGCGGGGCTGTATCTGTACAGAGGGTGAGGGCTGTTGTGTAAGGGGTGACAGGTCTGGCTGGGAGCCTCTTGCCCGCATTGCTTCCTGGACCAGAAACAGCCTGCTTGCCTCGTCTGTCACCTCTGCTTGTTTCCTCAGGTCCAGTTCCAGGAAATCGTTATCTAGCCCTACGCTGAACGGGAATCAGAGCCCTGACCAGCTCGGGGGGCTCTAGGCACGGCCATGGGGCTGCCAGCTGGACTCGCGTTCCAGGAGAACCACACAGGTGTGAAATCACACCGGGACTGGGAGGTGGAGATACCCCAGATCAGATCTACTCTCTATTATCGGGATCCCCAGAGGAAAAAAATGCCCTTTAAAGACCGCCCTTCTTTCCCTGAGATGTCCTCTGGTATCCTGAGCTTTCAACAGTGTTGTCACGATGGATTTATAAAAGGATTTTATAAAAGCAAAAAGAAGGCACCAAATGAATGTTTTTATATCTGTTGATAGCTCTATCTGTACCTACGTCAATAGCCAGCGTTATCCTGTGGCTGCGCTTTGCTTCCATGTGCGGAAGAGCCGTGATGTGAAACCCCACTGGCACTTTGAGGAGAGCTGAGGCTGAGATTCAACCTGTCTCCGGCTCCACGGGTTTGTGGCCACCGCTTCCAGCTCTCGCTTGTGTTCCTTGCAAGATTAGAAGTAAAGCAGCAGGACTGCTCTTGTCGGGAAGTGCAATGAAACGCAGCGTTTCAGCAGCTCTGGGAGCCCGGGGGAGAGGGGCTCATTATCCTACAACGCCGGTGCTGCCTGGGCCTGGGTCACAGCGGGGGCAATGCTCTTATTGTGGTGCGTGTGTAACCGTTAGGGCTAGAAATGGTGCTGCTCCAGGAAAAGCCTTCGCAACAGCTGCAACAAGGTGCTCCCCTCTTCTCAGGAACAGCAGAAGGCCCCGCCGCAGCTCTGAACCGGGAATCACTTCAGCCACGGCTGGGGCCCAGCTACCTCACCCGCTGCCCACCGCCTCCATTTCTAGTTGGCCTAGAGAACCGACGTTTCGGAGCACAGAACAGGTAGCGGCAGAGGAGGATGTTGAAGCGAGGCAGGGACAGAGGTTTTTGTGGTTGATAGTGGGGTTAAGGCACTGAAAAGCAACGTGGCACTGGGAGTATCTGCACGGAGACAATCATCTTGGGTTCTCCCTCCTTTGTTCAGTGGCTGGTTTCGTTTATTTGCTCGGGAGCGTCCTTTCTGCATCACTTCCCAATTGCTCATGGGGGGGAGAGATCTGGATGGGGGACTTAATGCTTCTGCCGCTTTTCATTGCACCCTGAACTGTACTGCAGAAACTGAAAAGGGGAGCTCCAGCAGGTGAACCAGACTTTGCCAGGTTCTTCCAAATGTACCAACAGGAGGAAGATTTTGAAGACGGATGTCTGCTATCTCAACACTCTGGTAACTTCCAAGAACTGCTAGTGCTTCTTTGTTTCTCAGTAGAGAAACATCTCATTGCAGCCCATTTTGTGAATTTATGCTCGTGTGGGGATGTAACTAATCTCAGCAAAGTGCTTATAGAATATCATCGTTTAAAGTTTGCATTTGCTTGAGCTGACAGGAGCAAGCTCACCAGCTCCTGAAGACAGCAGGTGAACAAATATTCCTGCCTCATTTAAAGCTTCCACACCGTGGCTTGGTACAAACGGATCAGTGTTGTGTGAATGCTGCCACGTCGCCATTGATCAGGAGTCGTCATGATAAAGATCATGTGTTTCTGTGCACTCTCTGAATATCAAGATTTAAAGGACGCCTGCTGCAGCGCCCTTACATACGGCTAGGACGGCTGTAGGGAATGTGGCACGAGAGCGCGCTGTCAGCGAGTGTTCTGCACAAATAGGAACAGCAAGCTGCACTCACCTGTGCTTTAACTTCTTTAAGGTGGTTACTCCGAGGTACAGGTTGATTCTAAATTAAAACTCACCTCTGTTAGCAGTGGCAACCTCCAAATCCAGTCACTGATAGCAACCCCCCCCAGTCTAATCCACTCCCTCTGCTTCTGGTCAGATGCAAGTAATTATTGAGTCAAACATTGAGCTAGAAAAGAGATTTAAACAGTGGAGTTAAAATAATTTAGGATAAGCTGCGTACCTCTGATGCTATACCCACATCCAAAGCCTCCTCTCTTCATTCTCCTCTAGGCAAACGCGAGTCGCTGCGCGTATAACTGCGCTGGTCAGGCCTGTTAGAAATACGGCAGCACGGGCTTTCGACTGTCAGAGCTTAATTCTATTTGAATAATTTCTAGATGGTGAAGCACATGGTGAACGCCACACGTGACATCAGGCCAAGGCACAACTCATGGAGACCAAGTAGCTCATCGTAACACATAAAGCTGACCCTGCTCTACTGAAATGAATGTTTTAACTTGACAAAACAACATCCTCTTGTTAGATGACCAAAGCGATTTCCTGAATTCAAGTCTTCAGGGGCTTCAGGCCCCCAGAAGTCCCTAGAATATTTCCCTTCCTTATACCCTCTGTTTAACACAATTCCCACAACCATTGCTGTTGATAAAACGTAACCAGCTTCTTTGAGTTTGGTTTTTTTTTTTCTCTCCTCGTGTTTAATGTACAGCAATAAAATTTGTCACTTTAGGGCAATGCTCTCCAAGACTCTACTGTGCAGTGTGTTTTTTAGGTTGCACACACCACCTTTTCTTTGCGATACATACTTATGCTAAGCAAGTCCATTAAACACTTAACTTTGCACAAGCAGGTCTGTAGCAAAGATATTACCTGTACAGTGGGTGATCGAGTTTTCCTTTCTGTTCCTGCCAGAGACATACGGAACCACACCGCACTGTTCAGTTACAGACAATGCCAGCCCACTTACAAGCGTGCTCGGTACAGACTGGGCGAGCCGGCAGCAAGACGCTGCACACACTTGGTTGTCTGTGTTTCATTGGACACAATGGTACTAAAAAGGGGCGAAATGTTTGACTTGTGAGTGCATTACTTATCGACTTTTGTATATGCCAGTGAAGAGTAGCCGTGACAATGATGTAATTTATTGACAGCGTGTACATATAGCAACTGTGGCACTAGCAACTCAATTACATTTCTGTACCAAACCTTCACATACACCTAATTACATGCTACTGTGCAGCGTGGCCTTGTGTCAGTGGATGACTTTTTAAGAGTGCTGTGTTACACGCTGCTTTCCTCAGCATTTGTGTGTAGGCACAGGCAGCAAATCTAGAAGGGATTGTAATTGGTGTGTCTTACCCAAAACGCAAAGGATACAAGGAACTACATGAACCAAAACCCACGGCTGTGCCTGCAATTAGGGAGAGAAGTTATTCCTTAACCACCAAACAAATATTCATGGGAGGCATCCAAGTGGTGTTTCACATTCAGTTTAATTAGAACAGTACTACCGATTCATTCATACTTGGACATAATTTACTGACGGTATTAACAACACAAGTGATGAACAACGGTTTAAAAGGTAAGCTGGCCTAATTGTGTAGATGACTTTTGGCAACAGTTCTCCTGCTTCCTTAAAAACCACTGCAGCTAATGTGGCTCCTAGTTGTTTTAGTAGACGTGAACCATGCCGTACAGGAAAGTCCAGAACAGGACATATGTGAAGAGCCCTCCTATAAGCCCCCCCGTGAAAAGCGGCCTTCGGGATTTAAAGTACTTATTCCATCGCCGTCCGGCTTTTAACACCAAGAGCACGGAGAGGAGGACGGAAGCCAGGAAGTAGAAGATGAAGCCGTGCAGGCCGGTCAGGCCGAGGATCCCCGCCGTGGCGCCCGACAGGGCCGAGACAGACGTCCTGCAATAGTCCAGGATGGCGGCGTTCCCCCGCACCGCCGCTTCGCTGATGAACTGCGGCCCCTCGCGCTTGGCCACTACCGCGGCCATGGCTCCCAGCCGGGCTCGGGGACCTCCTCTCTCCCAACGAGACTGGAGTAAAGGAGACACGCGCTGTACGGCCCGGGGGCAGGCTGGCCCCAAGCGGTGCCTCCCGCGGAGAGCCGGGCCCGCGGCACCGACCCGGCGAGCCCGCTCGGCTCCGGGGCGGCCGCCGCCGCGAGGCCGCCCTCAGATGCGCCGTTGCGGAGCGCGGCGGGACCCCAACAGCCTTCGGCGCCCGCCCGGAGGCCCCGCCCGGCACCGCCCGCCTGGCGCCGCCGAGCGCCCGCGGCGCCCTCCCGCCTTCCCCCGGCCCGTACCTCTCATCCACGGCGGCGCGCTGCTCCGCGGGACCCTCGGCCGGGCCCGACCGTCACGCCTCGCACCCTGCCAAGGGACACCGCGCACCGCCCGTCACCGCGGGCCGCCCACGGGAGCCGAGGCCGCCGCGCCTCCCCGCCGGGCCCAACCTACCGCCACAGCGGAGCCTCTGGCCTCCCCGCCGGAAGCTCCTGTCGGGCATCTTGTGCGCGGGGGCCGCCGGGAGAGCGGCCCGGCTTCCGGCGCCCGCGCCTCCGCTACGGGCGAGGCGGCAGCCGATTGGCTGAGGGCGGCGGGGGGGGCGGGGCCGGGCGAGGCGCTTTTGTTCGGGCGGCGGCGGCGGCGGCGGGGCCATGTCGTACGTGCCGGGGCAGCCGGTCACCGCCGTGGTGGTGAGGCGGGGACGGCGCCGCGCCGGGGGCTGCTGAGCGGGACGGGGACGGGGACGGGGACGGGGATGGAGGCGGCAGCGGCAGCGCCCTGGGCGCTGTCAGCGGGCGGAGGGGCCACCGGGGGCGCGGAAGGGCGCGGCCGCGGAGGCTGTCAGTGCCCCGGGGCGCTCGGGCCCCACACGAACTTCTCCGCGCTCCCGGCGGGGAGAACCGGGAGGGGAGCTCCGCCGGTCTGAGGGAACGGCCACCCGCCCTCCGCCTCGTCAGGCGTTGCTTGAGCAAAGAGGGAATAAGCGGCCGCGCAGCGAAGCCCCCTCCCTTCGCGGGGAGGGCCCTGCGGGCGGGCTGACCTCCACCGCCCCGCGTACGGGCAGGATAAGCACCTGCCGCGCCTAGGAGGGGTTTAAAAGCTCCGCTTCTTAAAGCGTATCCATTGCCTTAACCAACAAACAAGGGTCTCTGTTGTTGCTTCCGCTAGTTAAAATGCTGAATTTAACCGTGCTTTGGGTTAGCCCAGCTGGAGCACGCTGCGCCGCTCCCAGCTGCGCAAGAGCAGACAGCCCCGAGGAGAGGGACGCTGCCCTGGTGTGACCTACAGCCTGGGTCCCAGGGAGAGCCTGAGCCCCGCTGCTCGAGAAGAACCTTCTCAGCGGTTATTCTTTCAGTTAAGACCGTGGTTTTTTGTCTTGGCTTAAGAATTGCACAAGCTGGCATTTATACAGTACTTAGGTAATGAGTGAACTTGTCAGATGCCTGTCTCTGGATTGCAAAAGCATGTTGATAAGTCCTCTTGAAAAAGAACCATGCTAATAATAGGTTGTTGTTTCCACTGATAAGGCTAGGCAGGGCATGTGGATAAAGAGCAAGATGAGTTTAGCTAGGAGTGCCTGCTAGTTAGTAAGATGTGACTCACGTTTAAAGAGACCTGCTCCATTTTTAGTGTTTTCCCGTTGTATCTCCGGGCAGCAGTAAAGCACGGAGTAGGTAAGGAGCTTGGCTGTATCGTGGCACAAGCACCCTTGGGATGAGCTTGCAGATGGCGTCCTGTCCTGCGCTACGGCTGAGAAGAGTTCGGAGCCAGTTGGCGCAGCACCAAGGCTGCGTGTGACTGGCAGAGAGCAGAGGCCACGGGATAGTTCTGTGCTGCCGGGGGCTTTTAGAGCTGTCTGCTTACAGTCTGTAAGCTCCCCCAGCTGTGATGCAGCCTGCTCTAGCAGGCTTATGCTGTCTCTGTGACAGACAGCCTAACTGGGTCTTAAGTATCCGCATCTGAAACACACTTGAGATTTCTTCCAGTGATCACAGTACTCAGCTATTTTATCTTTTTCTCTTTTCAGCAAAGAATTGAAATACATAAGCTTCGTCAAGGTGACAATTTGATTCTGGGATTCAGCATTGGAGGTGGCATTGACCAGGATCCAACTCAGAATCCTTTCTCTGAAGACAAGACCGACAAGGTCAGATGCTCTTTGTTTTCTGTAGCTACTATCTCTGCAAAAGGCTGAGCATACCCAACTCGCCCAGCAAGCTCTAGGCACTTGCACCTGTATTCTGTCCCCTCACATAGCTGACTACTAAGGTTACTCTGTTGCCATGTTGTCATTTGCAGACCAAGCTCGTTTTAAGTTAGCTCTCCACCTTTTCTATTTTCCAACATTGCACAAACCTGTTTTAGCTGGAATTCCGTAATATACTACAAAGTATTTTTGCACTGTCAGTAGAATGGCCCTTGAGTATTTAATGCTCCCATATTTAGTAAATGAACACTTAATTTTTTTTTTTTCCAGGGTATCTATGTAACAAGGGTGACAGAAGGAGGCCCAGCAGAAGTTGCAGGACTTCAGATTGGAGATAAGATCATGCAGGTAAACACCAAGATGAGACAAGTACTAACGTAGTACTAAGTGCACACTGCAGAGAAGTTCCTGCTGGGGGAAATACTACCTTCTGGGTACTTCCCAGGACAGTTTGTGGTGCTTATAAATAAACTGAGCTGTGGCAGGAGCACATGTACTACATAGTTCAGATCGACAGAACAGGGCACGTGTGAGTCCATGCACCTGCCTCATTTTATTTTTTTCCTAGGTGAATGGCTGGGATATGACAATGGTGACCCATGACCAAGCTAGGAAGAGGCTGACAAAAAGGAACGAAGAAGTGGTACGGCTGCTGGTGACCAGGCAATCTCTGCAGAAGGCTGTGCAACAATCCATGATGTCCTAATCAATCATCAGTTTGGGGAAGGGTTGGGGAGGGAGATGTATAGACTGATATCAAGCAAGGAAGCAAATACTAGACCTGAACAGGTTGTCTGGAAGGAGTGCATGTTCCTAACTGTGGTAAACACTTTTTTTTTTTTTTCTCCTTCCTCTGGTGTAACTGGCAGTAGTAAAACTCCGGTCCCCTCAGCAGAGTGCTTCTCTGAAGTCTTCCCTGCAGGTACATGGTAAGACTTCATTGTAGTCATGGCTTTCAGGAGGACAGGACAAGCCCTAGTTATCTAAAGAAGCAACTGGAAAAGCCTTAACTTTGACAGGATTCTTTTGTAGCACAAAGGCTTCCTATTTTAAGAGGAAATGTTGTTTCTGCTATGGAAGATAAGAGGGTTTGCTGTGCTTAAGCTTTTAGAAGCAAGCTGTCTTGTCCCCCCGTGCTATCGAATGAAAATGCCAGAACTAAGAGGCGCACGCTGCTGCGGGGAGGAGCACTGTACTAATCCCACACTGTGTGCTAGCTAGACAGAACAGGCTGAAGGGTTTGGGGCATTACGGTTTACTGCAGAGATTCCCTGTACAAAGCAGCCTCTTCAGACAAGAAACAAACAAGAAACAACTAAGTAACACAGAAGTGTTAGATTAATGCCTGTGAAGTACACTACAAGTTCATAGACACTACAGTTCAACTTCACTGTCAGAGTAAAACCTTAATTCTCTTTGTTCCCAAGTAATTTGTAACATCAAATGAGTCAAGCTTAAATGAACATGAAGCAGGAAAGAAAACACTGTTGCTGAACTTACCAAAAGAGCTGCTCGTAGCTGTAGAGTCTGCAGTTCTTCATTCCACTTCTATCAGACTTGAAACGGGAGGGATGGATCTTGGTCTGTCTTCTAGAGGATTTTGCTTAAATCACTGATTTATTGGATGGAAGAGATGAATATGCCGGCAATTTGCAAAAGTGCCTCTTGACCAAATTTAAACTTCTGGTAAGATACTAAGTTGTTTAAATCAACATGCCACAGGATTTAAGATCCTTGCTGCAACACGAAGTTAATCATCTAGCATCCTAGTGGTGTGTTAGCCAGCTAGCTTTACAATTATCCAAAAACTGGAGTTCTTAATCCCCTTCGGTTGATTGACACATGCTATACTTTCCTTAAGCAGTCTTCAGGTAAGCTGTTGTAAATAGAACATGAGGAGGTGGCAGACTAACTTATTCAGTACATTACTGCTGTGCCATGTACGTATGTTGTGATTAATGCATCTCAGACTGTTCTGTATGCACCAACAGATGCCTATTTACCATTTTTATATCTACGGAATTACTACAATACTGCTTTTGAATTTTGTAACTTAAGAATTCAGTGGTAATTTTTAAGGCTTTCAAGTTGAAGTTATTTTTGTTACTATAAAGATACACTGCTATTTGTATTGCTATTTCACTTGATTTTACACACAATAAAACAAAGTTGGATTTCCTGAGCTGTTTAAGAGTTCCACATCACGTGAATGCCTCCAGCTGAGACCTTTTTCTGGGTCAAAGTGGATTGTGGCCTACACGAACACAATGCAGTCTGAGGTGAGCAAGGTCTGATTTCAGTGCTGGGTATTTGCAGCGTTGGTGAGCTGTCAAACCTCACCTCGTCTCCAGCAGGGGGGAGAAGGGGTTCTAGTTTTCCCTGGGTTGGCACCTGCTGAGACATACCAGCTTTTGAACATTTAAGTATTGTTCCACATATAAATGCATGGATTCCCTTCTAGGTCTTTTAAAGGGTGTAATGCGTCCCTTCAAGTAACTCAAGACCTTGATCTCTACCTAGAACATACCACATGTAGTTAGAAAGTTGCCCAGCAACAGCAATGTATGTTTAAACTTTAATCAGGCAGCTGTTAACATGATCCACACAGAAATAATATTTGATAAATCTTTAATCTTTACCATCCACCATTTAGGATTCAAGGCATGTCAGTAGAACTGAGCAAAAAATGAAGTTAGTGCACTAGAAGTATTCAGATAGATCTGAGCACTTGTCTTAGCACCTTTGAAAGGGCTTTTGGTGAAATAAGAATACAGTTTGTGCTGCTTCCTAGTATTTTTTTTAATAAAGAGTTCAGGTTCTAATATTTGTGTATTTACTACCAACCTCATTAGTCTTTTGTGTACCACTGCAGCTGTTAACAGCCAACCCGAGTGGTGTTCTGCTGTGATCTGTCTGTGAGGAGTCAGCAGCAGCACTTAGATCCACAGACATTCTTCAGTCATTACATTAAGATATGAAGTGGTTGCTTAAACATGATCTCAGATTTTTGGAAGCCAGAACTCCACTCTTTGTGCTTCGCTTCCCCTCGGAAAGACATCGCTCTGGTCTTTCTCTTTCCTGTTGTTAATGGAAAGAGCCACACGTTGCTTGGACAGCTCACGCTAAGCTGTCTTTGCAGCTTCAACAGGCGTGAGTCTTCCATTTGCAAGTGGTGGCTAGATAGCTTGCTGTCCTTTAAGGCATCTGGCAATCGGCATTTGGCAAGGCAACAGCTTGTATTCCATACCGGAGAGGATCAAAGTATAAAGAGAGATCAGAAGCAGTATTTCTGGTAACTGGCAGTAGGCATCTTGAAAGCCCTCAGCCAGGGTAGGGGTAAGTTCAATTTAAAGTTCTTGTCTTCGCAAGTGATGTTATTCACAAGGCTCGTACCCTTGTCTCCTATAAAGGCAGTAGTGCTGGACCATAAAAACAATATCAAAGATGATGGAGAAGACACCCAGGCCAAACTTGGTTGGATCTCCAAAGATTAACTTCCACTGATCTGTCAAACACAAAATCAGAGAGTTAAGACTAACTCCTCAAGTGTAGGCTTGTCTCAAGACTACAAAGTCATGCCGTACATATTAGAGAAGCTTGTGTTTATTACCTGGACTACTTAGACACACCTTGAGACTGACTGTAGATCTTGTGCAAAGCTACTTAATAACTGTTCCTGTGGTTGCTTCAGAATAGCTACTTCATTTTTTATCTTGAAGGAATATGAACAGATTCTTTATTCTTAGTACAAGAACAGCTACCTATACTACAGCAAAAACACCATTCTCCCAAGATAACCTACAGGCTTGTACCTGCTTTGTAGCAGGATTCTCCTACGCCATTAAAGAAAGGCCCCACCACCTCAGTTCCAGCCTTACCGTTGTTGTATGACTGCAAAAACATCTGGAGAAGGCTGAAGCTTCCACCAGTGAAGTCCAATAAAACATTTCCAATACTCCATCCCTCAGTACTCTTCCGACGGAAATTCATGTACGCCTGAGAGCATAACAAGAAGTCGGTCAGCATGTCATGTACAAGCATTTCCGAGATTAACATTTAAGTTCACATTAACTTCTGTATAACTATACTGTTTTTGTCAGTAACAGACAATAAATAATCATTGCTGGTTTAGTCTAGTCAGACTTTCAAGAGCATACGCTACAGGCTTAGGGTGCCAGGAACATAGTACAAAAGCAGAAAAGTTCAGATTTACCTGTGGAAAATATTTTATCAGTGTGACTGCTAACTTAATGTAAGAGAAGCAGAATAAGAACTGTAGCCATGTCATTTCCTCAGCTGCAGCAAGAAACAGTGTTGTAAATGTGAAGATCCATGCAAGTGCCAGTAGTCCAACAACAACTTTGGATACTTTCTGACCTGCTCTCTGAAACAAAAATGCAGATGATACACTTAGACTGGCTTAGGTCATACATCCCCAGACACACTGTAAGAGAGAAAACGCTCAGGGTTATGCTCAAGGTTACAGTGCAAACCTGTTGTTGTACCAGTTAGGCTCATACCACAAAGGAATTTTAAGATTAAGTGAGTGCTACAGCAACCAGCTGTAGGTTTGCAAGAGCTGATGAGCAATATTCGACATCAATCACTTGGAACACTGTTGTCTGCGAGCAAGTGAGAAACAATATTGTGGCAGTATTCTTGAGTATTTATGATGCCTATTAGCAGTGACACATCTGTAATAATCTCCCGAGTTTAGTCTGATGATATCAAGAGTTCCTATATATGCAACAGGCTGCTAATGCCGTTATGGTAAAAGATTCACAGCTGCCTTCTAATTCTTCACTAGAAAAGACTACTGCACCCAGCAGTGGTGACAAATGGGCTGGTTTAGGTTTAGCATCACCAAAGGAAACACCGCAAGACATAAACAGTTATCATCATCTAGAGCAAATTGGCTGTTCAGATTAGAGGCTTTTACAATGGCAATTAAATAGAGAACCACCAGTCTGTAACAATCAGTCTCACCTGAAAAGGGGTGGGAATTATAAGAGGGCCCTGCAAACTGAAAGTCTGAATTGCAGGGAATCCCTGAGGACCTGTCCTAGCTTGAAGAATGCTCTAAGTAATGAGGAAACAGCAAAGCACATACCAGCATTTCTACTGTGTAGAGCTGTAATCTATGTGCTGGCCAGAGATCTGTTTGGGAAGTTTATGGACTTGTGTGTTTGCCTTTTAGTTATTTTGAGTCCCTAAGGTGTTTACTTATAAGCTCAGAAGATCCATGAGGCTGAAGCAGCTATGCTTACTGGAATTGCTACTAGCTCAGGCAAGATAAAGGCAGCTGGACTGTGAAGCCTGACTTCTAGAAAGGCCAATGAAAGTGCCATGAAGAGGACTTTGGAACCCAAAAGGAGAGGACGGTGAGTGGGGAGGTGTCCGGCAGAGGGAGCTCTGCCAGAGCTGACAGGTCAGCCCAGCGTTGAGACTTACCTCGTAGATGCAGCACTGAATTATGGTGAGGAGAGTTAGAGCTACTGCGTGGAGACTGAAGAAAACATCATTGATAGACACAGGGTTCACCCCACTGGGGTAACTGACTAAGAATTCCTCCTAAAAGTAAGAGAAACCAAAACCAGCTAAATGTCTTAACTCCCTTCTGTAGACAACCACACCCTGGCACGTATTAAGAGATAATCATGCTTACCTTGATCAAGGGAATCCAGAAGAGTCCAACATTAAACACACTGTATGCTATAAAGCCAGTAAGGTTTAATGCTATAAAGTCAAAGCTTAGTCCAACAACACTAGAGAAGGGGGCGGGGGGAAAAAGTGTGAGAAATACACATCAGAGCATTACAAGCAGTTCCAGGGACAACTTGACCTAAGAATATACTGATTTATAGGCAGCTTTTGATGTAAGCCAAAGTTTCCGGCATTGTGACAACATGATGCTGGGAGTTCATCAGGAAGCAAGGTGAAATATCCCTCATATGCCACGCACTGGCACTCGCAACAGCTCTCACTGACAAGGTCATGTCCCTGTTGTTTAACTTCATCCCTGGTCTGATAAAACCATTCCAGCCTGAATCCATAGAAGCAGTAGTGCACCTTTGCCAAAACAAATGCTTTAGTTTTCATATACAATAATGTTTCTACTTACAGTCCCTTAGTTTAAGGGGAGCTGGCCTACTGATTACACTACAAGGAGCTGCCTGATTAACAGCTCACGAGGTAAGTAATCTTTGAAGGTGGTCACCACAATTGCCTTGGCTGGATGATTTACAACATGACACCAAAGAGAATGGGGAAATGTCCTCTATCACAAAATAGTATTGGATGCCAAACCTTAGGATTAGGTACCTGTAGGACGCACTTAGTTTCCTCTGACCTGCATGCATAAAAGCTCACTGGGGTTGCATTTATTCAGGCCCTATCTTTGCCTTGCTTTCTCCCCGCCCCCCCCCCCCCCCCCAGTCCTTCCATGCACAATTCACAATAACCAAGATGGATGTCACTGAAGCTAGGAGCATGATTTGCAGAAGGTGCTTAAGTGACTTGCAAACGCATCTTAAGTCTCTTTACCTTTTTCGTCGCCAGTTCTCAAAGACTTGAGGATAAAAGGAGACAGACCAGGCGAGGAAATAGATCCAGCCAATCACCTCATCAGCATATCTCACTATGATGCTATGAATCACTTGAAATTGAATCCTAGGTCTGATGGTTAATGCAAACAGAATTAGTTAATTTGTTTGTTCACACTTTTTTTCAGCAGATTTTGCCTTTTTCTGCTTTGAGAGAGAAAACAGAGTCCAGGTGTTGAGACAAGACAATAAAGATTCAGAGTTGGTTTCAGTAGAGTTGCTCCCCTTTTCTTTAGTGTCCTGATTATGTTTAGGGCATCTCCCACTCCTACCCTCAACCTACCCTTTCCTTCTTGCCTCGCTCTTTCCTTTCCATCCTTTTACCATAGAAATCTTCAAAAAGGTCGTCTTGTGCCTATGGCTTCCACTCTCTTAGCACAAGATCTGTTATGCAAGAGCAGAGTCTCACTTTTCACGCTCTGCCAGCAAAGACTCATGATCACGCCTGTCCTGTTGAGCATTTCACATGCTTACCTCTGCATTTGCTTTGAGTCTTAAAAGCAGAAGCAAAACAAGGAAGTAAAACAGGAGTATCCTGTTGCTCAGTAGCATCTGGGCAACAAGCAAATACAATCCAGCTTTCTCCATCTTGCTAGACTGTTTTCCTATTAGGGAGGACTGGCATCTGTGAAAAGAGGGCTCCCCTAACTAGAAAGCAAAACACCTATATCTCATGGTAGTGATGTGGGTGCACAGCTGCATCAGGCTATTAGCACTCCAGAACGAGTTCTGCACAGTAAGAATAGCACCCCACTGGACATTTAGCTTCAGACAAGCTGACATGTAGTTTTGATACTTTTGGGAGGGGTTATTAAAACCAGACTGAGGAGCTACGAGAACTCACAGTCATCTACTAATGAAATGTAATATACCAAGACCATCACTCTGCTTTCACACCCTGTATTTATCTGAATACCTTGGGGATTGCTGGAGGGTCACCACATCTTCTTAACTACATACCACCCACGTCGCATTGACTATTTAACTATAAGGAGGAAATAGTTACCCAAAAGTTTAGGAAGCTGTAGGATAGTAAGTGGAACTAAAAACCAGTTTCTCACCCAGTTAAGTTGGAATTAATGGTATAAAGATAAACTGTTACTTGTCCAACATCATCTGCTTTCACTTGGAAGTCTGCTTTAGTGTGACCTGCAGGCAATTGTACCTGCAAGGCAAAGTGGAGGGAAGAAAGAAGAGAGTTGCACCATGCTAGCAGTAGGCTTTTGCATAAGGTCAGAAGTCTGTTCTGTCACTTACTTCATCAGGCAGTTCAACAATGGTGCTGTGTTTTGATGAGTGTGTAACATTAAGAGTTATCACCAGTGTCTCATTTAATGGAGCCCTGTGAAGGAAGAAAAAACAAGTCAGAGTAGTGCCCAAGTTCACAAACATTGCTTCAGGACTGCAGGGTAGTATCTATCTGCTAAATCCTCACAGCTGTTGCAAACATAACAAACAGTCCGTATACAACAGCACTTACCTAGTACTCAGAGGAACACCAGCACCGAAGTGTGTTAGCATTGTACTGTTTCTTTTATCTGAACTAGTGATGGGCACTAGACAGTTACATGGCCCCATTTTACCTCCCTCTTCTCCACACAAGTGGCAGAGCAAAGTCATTGCCACCAGAATCCTATCATTGTACTTGTTAACCCTTTGCTGGTAAAGGGGGGCAGAAATTATAGCAGTGCAGTAAGACAAAAAAAAAAAACACCAGAAAAACCCTAAAATAAAAACCCTCCAAGTGACATAGTGCTGCACAGCTTTCCCAGAGAACCCCACTGAGCATTTGTCCAGGAGGTTTAATTGCACAACAGTACTTAAAATATCATAAGGTTCAAATGCCTGTACTTGTCCATGAACAAATGCAGTACCACATCTTTCTTGGCAAAAATAAAAGTTCTAGACTGTTGCAGCCATGTTTCACGATTTTCCTCTTTATTGCAATTCTTACATTTTTCATCTGACTGTTCCCTTTACTCAAACTTTGAGATCCTAAAGGGGAGGGGTGCACGTGTTTAACAATCCTTTCCTGGGAAGAGGCTGACATAGCAAAAACATGGGTAAACAATGCACTGTATTAAACAATGAGACTAAGGTGCATCCAGCCCCACCCTGGAATAGCTGCATTTCTTTGCTAGAAATGGCAAGTTCTGTTTGCTTGGTAAAGTTTATTTGGTGATCATTCTAGGAAATGCAAGTTTCTTTTAAGCATCAATTTTTAGAAATGGAGGAACTCTAAGTTCACTTATGGAAGACAGTGCAGTGAGCTAATATAGGGCAGAGAGTATAAAACATCTTTTCCTGCTCAACTTCCCATACAAATGGCATGGGATATTGCCAGAGGCCAACCATACAAGGCTGTTTGTGAGAATGCTGTGCTATCTTGGTCCATACTGGTACTAAGCGATGTAATAGTCTAGAAGTGGCCAGTCACACCAATGATTCACTCTGTATGAACAATTAACTGAGTCTGCAGGAAAGTCTTAAGTACATAGCCAAGTCCCACCTGCTTGCTCATCCCCCATTCCAAAGAGAAAGTAAAGATGCAATCATGATTTTACCTCAGAGAGATAGTGACATTTGTTGAACTTCCACTTTCTAATGAAACCACTTCAGGGACAGACAATACAATGACTCCATCTGGAGGGGGGGAGACAACCAAAAAACGCACACAAATCTCAATTACTATGAATTATGAATAGCTTCTTCAGAAGAAATACCTACTTTCTATTGTGATATAGACATTTTGTCCATTGGTACCTGCAGTGTTAGATTAATAAAATTAGTACACGTGATAAACAGCAAAGGAAGTACGGCTTATTTCAAGGTGACTAAACAACTTGAAAGGAGAAGTAAATAACTGTCACTTGAACATGTTACAAGGAAGCAATTTAAATATTTGAAGTGCAACAAAAGTTCATGCCAAGAGGCAGCTATAGGATATTTCAAACTCACACTAATTGTTTCTTGATGTGATCCTAGTAACTTAGGAGTCATAAATGCCCAAATTTAGTTTAAAATTGCTCCTTGGGCCACAAATTCAAACCAGGTACCCAGATGTTCAACAGAATGTACATTTACTGTCTTAACACTTCAGGAATCACAAGCACCTTACTATAGTGCTCTGAAATGTTGCTAGTAAGGGGTACACTTTACAACAATCCAGCTATGTTGTACCACATCATGCTTCAAGGGAGGCTGAGGTTCCAAGTGCCAATACAACTGATATCAAAACCGTAAGCTGGTCACGTGTCAACAATTTTGACATTTGGAATCCAAGTCTATTTTATTCACTGTCTGCCTAAAGGACACAAGAGACAAGAGGAAGAACAAAGAGCTATATAAAGATAAGACCAGAAATGGAGAGATAAACAGGTTGCCCTGGACACTTTTTTTCTTGTTGCCATATATTACACAGTGTTCTTAGGAAGTTTTTTAAGTGCAGGAGAGCTCCCCAGTTCATTACCACAGGCAGTATTTAATCTGCTTCTGCAGAGGTTGAGTTCAGAGCGCAAGGCAAATACTCTATCAGATCAGTGCCTCAGTGTAACACTATCTGTATATGAGCGCACCAAATCAAAGGTAACGTGTGAAAGAAGAGGTGATGGGAACCATGGCACAGGTCTCCTCACAGAGGTGTGATGGGGATACTGCAGAGCAGCCCTCTTCCGCCTCGTACCAGTTCAGACCTGGCCCCTGCCCGGGAGGCCCTCTGGGCCCAAGCTGGGGTGGCCAAACACTCACCGCCGGGCCCCAGCAGCACAAGCGAGAGGTACAGCAGAGCGGGGAGCAGGTATGGCATCCTCATGGCGAAAGAACTGCAGGAAAAGTGGGTAGAAGACTTTGCTCAGGACCCACGCAGTTTGAGGGGGCATCGGCCCATCCCCTCAGCTGGCAGCTCCCTCCCCTGCACCGTGGCCCCCGGCCCTGCCCGGCTGAGGGACCCTCAGCACCCCCGAGAGCGCACCGGTCTTTCAGTCTCTCAGTCTGCCCAGACTCCCCCGGGGACATCTTTCCCTCACAACTTCTCTCTCTCCCGCCACACAGAGCTACCGCCCCCCTGAGGGATCCCCCCTCCCCCCCAACGCGGGCAGGACTACAAATCTCAGCAGTCACCGCGCCTCCACCAGCCTCCCCAACCCTGGCAGCACGGCGCGGTGCACGCTGGGACTTGTAGTCCGCGCCGTCCTCCCCTCAGGAGGGGCGGTGAAGCGGGACCATCCCACGCTTTAGGACGCACTAATACTGATGAAGCAGTGCTGAGGAGAAGGCGCCTACCTCCTTCCAGCGCCGCAGCTCCGTCCCGCACAGCCCCGGCTCTTCCCTTTTCAGCTTCTCACGTGAGGCGGCCGCCTATCAACTCCCCGCCCAGCGCCCATGGCGCGCGTTGCGCCGGTGCGGTCGCCTTCGGGTGCCATCTTGAGTGTGGCGGAGCGCGGTGGGCGCTGGGCTGCTGCCGACCGGTCTGTGAGGAGGGGGAGAGAGAGCTGCGGGCGGAGGGAGGACTCGCCGCTTATGGTTGTTTGTTGAAGTTTCGTTTAAAGCTGCGCAGGTCACCGGGGAGAGCTGGGGAAGGGTTGGTTTGTCACGCTCAAGATGGAGGGGTAGTGCCCAGGTATTGCTGAGGGGAGATATCTTCAGCCAGAGGGCAACGTCCAGGCCGCTTTCCCAGCCCAGTCTGCCCAGTGCTTGCACGCTGCTGGGGTGGGAGCTCGCACTGATTGTGCCCTCGGCACCCTTGGCTCTGGGAGCAGGTGCCCCCTCAGAGGCAGCAAGGAGCATTGTGGGGCTCAGCACGGTGGGTGTGGGTCCGGCCACCACGTAGAGGGGAAGGTGGAAGCAAGCCCCTCTACCTGTGGCCATGTCGGGCAGTGAGGCGGCAGGCAGGCCCGCTTCTGCCTGCGTGCTGGGCATAGACCTGGGCACCACGTCAGTTAAGGCAGCCCTGTTGGTAGGGGCAGAGCAAGGGCTGGTGGTGGCAGAGAGCTGCTCCAGGGAGACGCAGGCACACACCAGTAGCCTGGAAGCTGGACCACAGGTAAGGGGTAGCAGATAGCACTGCTGGCAATTTCAGGATACCGGCCTTGCCTTGTAGCAGCTGGGTTGTTTTGCTACATTATGCAGACTTCAGTGGCTTTCCTGGATTGTTTTTGTGCCTAGCTTGACAGATGGTTGCTGCATGTGTCTGGATGTCTGAAAGTAGAATTAAAATGCTCTCTGTTTACTGTTGAAGAAAATCGAGTACAGCTGCTTGTTTTAAGAAAGACCTAGGTTTTGAAAAGTTGCATAAGACGATCTAAAACTATCCTCATATGAACCATCAGCTTGCAGTCAGGAAACTGTAGCCTCTTGCCAACTGGAAGGGTATTTTGCCCTTTAATGTGAGATGGAATCACAACTGGAAATTCCCTGTGGAAATAACCAGGAACATGTACTCCTATTATGGATCTTTACCTTCATTGTGCTGGTCAATCTAAGAAAGGATGAATCAGAATCGTAAAAAATATGTATCAACATTCTTCAGCCCCTAGTATTGTAGTGAGTCCAGAGGCTAATTGCTGAGCAAAGATACCAAACAGGCCAACCCTCCTCTCTACAGCCATGTTTATGCAGCCAAAAGTATGTATGTGCAAATTAGTTCACATCTATACATAGACTATATTTGAATACTTTTGCTTATAATCTTCATACTGGTCTGTCACAAAGTAATCTGAATCTTCAAAATTGTCAAAGCTGGAATACAGCTTCTCCTGTGGCACGGTTTGGTCAGTTTGCCAAGTAGATCAGTTTGCTGGGTAATTCTAGGAATAGAGTATCCAGAAACGAAGTATCGGCATCGTCAAAATCAACAGTGAGTAGATACGGAGGAGCTTTAGGAAAATGTAAGGGAGACAGCATGCCAGTCAGAACATGCAGATAATCCTCTTTGCGAGGAAAAAGAAGAGCAATATATAAGGTAAACTGATGAAAGCATGTAATGAGTGTTAATGGATTTTTTAAAAGGTGTATTTGAGTATGGTAACTCAGGAAATTAAGTTAAGAATTATTTGGCCTTCAGTTTAAGAGGCTGTTACCTCATTCTCAACTTGCTAGTATTGGGTTTTAGTTTTTGTGGTTTTGCGGGTTTTTTGCATTCTTTTTTTTTCCAATTTAGTAGTGAATGTTATTCTAATACATGCTATTAAGCTAAATGAATTCTGTTCTTCACTTCTGACTAGAGTAGTCTGGTTTAATAAATACACTGAGTGAATTCTAATGGTTTCATGCTCAGAATAATGCTTTATGATTACAGGGAGTGGAGCAGAATGTCCGGAGAATAATAAGAGCATTGAATGAATGCCTTGCTGCTCTACCTCAGCAACAGCTTCAAAAAGTCAGTCACATTGGTGTTTCAGGACAAATGCATGGGATTGTATTTTGGAAAAAAGATAAAGGTAACATTAATTTGTTGGCATTCCTGTTCAAAGTATTATGATGCAGAAAATAAATTTTTAACACTGAAGTGATCTGTAGGAAACTGTTGCACATTCACTTTGGTCTTCTGTAAAACAGAATTAACAGAACATCATCTTCTGTGGGAATTTTGCTTTAATCACTGGAATTTCACCTACTGACTATAGTTGACCATGTTGTTTCCACAGATTAGTCTTATGAGATCCCTGCAGAGTCAGCACAATTATTAATATGAAGGAGGAATAACATTTGTGGCTTGCTAATTGCTTGTCCATCGTATGCTCTCTGCTGCCAGTTGAAAGAACTTCTGAATCATATGAATGACTTTTTTGGGGGGGGAAGTTACCTCATAAAACACTTAACCAGCTATTGCCTGGTATCTCAATACCTTCTAATGATTCAACAGTAGCAGTATTAGCAGTTCTGTGTATGCCTTGAAAAATAAGCTATGCTTCATCTTTATGTTAGAATGTGCATAGCAGTAGCTATCCAACAGTGAATATCGCTATGCTATTTTGAAATGCTGTTTGAAAGTACAGTAGGAGAAAAACTGAAGTTCAGTAAATGATGTTTTAAGTCCTGTCCTCCCCGCCCCCCCCCCAATCTCAAGGTGTTTTTTTTCCTAGCAAGTCGTAGACTGTTACGTTGCATTCATCTTGCTGCTTATCCTTCTGTTAGTAGGAGCTGAAAAAGGGTTATGGTCATGATTCGGAATACTCAGCTGCTTCTAGAATGAAGGCCCAAGACCGCAGAAACAAAATGAACCACAGTGAAGTAGTCACATGAGGCTTGATTGTGCAAATACTCAAATAATCTTTGTGACAGTGAGGATGTTTGAAAAATTCAGGCCTTGGATTGCCAGCCCTGTGAGACAGGGATGGATTATCTTCTCGGCTACTGTCTTATAAACCTACTGAAATCTAAGGCTTTCAGAATGTGGTTCCATACCTTCTTTCTCTTTACCTTATGATGTGCACATCTGAACAATTACCCAAGTCTTATAATAATAGCAGTTATGCAGATTAAGCAAAGATTTATTGTAAACCACAGAATAGGTTTCCCAAAAGTGCTGGTCACTGCCTGTCAAAAGTTGTCAGGTCTTAATTGCTTTAAGAGACACTATGCTATTCATTACTGGCTGTAATTTTGCGTTAAATACTAAAATGATTAGAAAGAAAGAAATCCAAAGGCTGATGGACTAAAGTTGCTGTTGCTTGCTTTCCAGCTGTCCCAAGGGCTGCATAAGAAAGCCTCATGGGTTCATGGTAGACATAGATTCTTATGTCATATTGGTTAATATTTTATTTCCTAAAGCCACATGCCACTTTTGTTTCATTTCTATCAAGTGAAAGAGGGTGTTTGTTCTCGCTTGTTTTGAGTAGACTAAGTGAATCCATGCACTTTGGGACACAAATTACAGTTTTAATAGCATCCTTTAGGGTTAGATTTATGGTTAATAATATTTCTTAGAATCCATTTATAACTAGAAAAGCAAACCAATTGGAAATTCAGTTCAAACAGACTTGATAGAACAGGGAATTGAGGGAACAAGAAAAAGTATGCATTTGCTTTACGTATTTCACATAGTACCTCCCAGTTTTCACGGCTGCTTTTTACTGTGTGAGTGTAACTTCAAATCCCTGTATCCAGCCCAAGAAAGACTCTTTTAGCTGTATTTTTACTAGTCAGCTAAGCAGCCAGGTCTCTTTGACCTGTAGGACAAGTGGCACAACACAGCTTGAAACTCTGCTCCCATCCCCAGCCAAAAACCAAAAGGTTGCCTCAGTCACAGAGCCAGCTGGAGACAGTGTGCATCCCCACGTTGTGGCCAGGCATCAGCTGGGAGAGCTGTAGTTGTCAGAGGCTGAAGCTGTGCCGTAGAGTGCGCTAGCAAACATCACACGCCAGTGCTTGAGCTCAGCCTCTGCTTAGTTTGCTGCTCTGACAGGACTGTATGCTGCCTTTGCAGGACGGCTTGTTATGAGCATGTCAGGGCAGGAAGTAGTGCACTGGACCGGGACAATAGCAGACATCGCTGAGAAGGCTCTGAGCGGCTCTCAGAAGTTGCCATAATTTAGCTGAGGCATTCACGTGAAATAACGTGAAGGTTTCGTCGAAGGTGTAGTGTTCTGTGTTCAAAAGGAACATGCTGGACTGATAAAACTGAAAACTGAGTTACACCCTATTCTACCTTTGGTGAAGCTTTGTTGCGCAGCACAGGGGAGGGATACTCTTTAGTACTTTGCAGTCCATTGCTTAATACTATAGATCCAGGTTTCCTGTTGCTTTGGCTCTAAAGGTGATGAAACTACGTGCTCTCCATCATAGGCAGTTCATTACTAATACAGCGTTCTCTGCGGCATGATGTCGCAGATCCCAGTTAAGGTTTATGTGAGAGCTGTCATATCAGCTCATTACCTCCCATAGCCGAATTGTGGGGTTTTTTTTGTGGGTCACCTGTTATTTAAGTTGTATCATTAATATCTCAAGGTGCAAGTTGCTTGTTCCTCTAAGCACTAACAGTGCTTATAGAGAAGGAAGGCCTTGAATACCATTCTCTGTTTTAGCAAAGGGTGACTGGCATTATGACATTATCTAGGGCTGAAAAGTGTGACTAATTAATTTGATTACAATCACTACTGCCTCTGTTTCTGCTCTTTTTCCAATATATTTGAAAAATTATCAAGAGTGTCTAGAAATGAAGAATGCCAGGCAGACTACCCTGTGGGGAATCACTGGACTTCTCGGATGCTGTGTGTTTCAGGTTGCAAGTGGACAGAGTGTGGTACAGGCACTACCTTCGAGCCAGAGGAGGTCAGTCATCTGATTACTTGGCAAGACCGCCGCTGCAGTCCTACATTCCTCTCTTCTCTTCCTCTGCCAGAGTCGCATATCAGCTTGGCTACAGGATTTGGGTGTGCCACAGTCTACTGGTATTTACAGAAGAGGTACATCAAGCTGTTTCACTGGCAGTTTCTCATCTTGAATTTATGTGACATTTAGTCTTCCTGTAGCATGTTAATGCCACTACAGGCTGAGGGGCTGCGATTCTCTGTAATCATAATATTAATTAAGTAGTCAAAGAATATTTTAAATGGCAGGATTCAATATAAACTATATGCAGCTGAGCACACAAGAGTCTCTGACCTCATAAAAATACTACAGATCTCTTTAATAAAAAGAAAAGCTTCTGACCATATAGTAACAGAAGCCTTGAAGTATCGTAGAATAATTCTAGTCCATTCTACTGCTCAGAGGAGCTCTGCTAATGCAGTTTGAACACTATAATTTTGCCTTGTACAGATAGTGAAAAGTACCAACGTGCCTAAAACAGTAACAGAGTTGCTTTGTCTGCTTGCTGCCAGATGCTAAAACAAACAGTCCCTAAATTAATTTCAGTTCTTTCCTTAGACACTGAGATCCCTGTGAGGTGTTACGAATGGTCTGCTTTGTTGTGGCATGTTTGCAGAGGATAAAATTTTTCACTTGTGACTCGGCATCAGCAAGATTTGCTTTTCAGTTTTCATCTGCAGTATGCTGTGTTTCTCAAAAAGCCAGTGTCTTCCTCAGCCATGAGTCCAGTTTCAATAAATGGGGAAAAATGTATTAGATCTTGGTTTCTTCCAGTGTGTGGTCAGCCCATACATGGAGCATGGCATGCTCTTGCTTTAGAGCTGTACAACTCATGAGTCCAGCTGCTTTGTTTTTGTTCCTGTTTCACCATTTGTGAATGGTGCAGCCCTGCCGAGAAGGACTTGAGGGTACTGATAGACGAAAAGCTGGACGTGAGCCAGCAATGTGCTCTCACAGCCCAGAAAGTCAACCGTATCCTGGGCTGCATCAAAAGAAGTGTGGCCAGCAGGGCGAGGGAGGTGATTCTGCCCCTCTACTCTGCTCTAGTGAGACTCCACCTGGAGCCCTGTGTCCAGCTTTGGGGTCCTCAGTACAAGAATGACATAGACCTGTTGGAGAGGGTCCAGAGGAGGCCACAAAAATGATCAGAGGGATGGAACACCTCTGCTATGAGGAAAGGCTGAAAGAGCTGGGGTTGTTCAGCCTGGAGAAGAGAAGGCTGCGGGGAGACCTTATTGCAGCCTTTCAGTACTTAAAGGGGGCTTACAAGAAAGATGGGGACAGACTTTTTAGCAGGGCCAACAGTGATAGGACAAGGGATAATGGTTTTAAACTAAAAGAGGGTAGATTCAGACTAGATATAAGGAAGAAATTTTTTACAATGTGCGTAGTGAAACACTGGAACGGGTTGCCCAGAGAGGTGGTAGATGCCCCGTCCTTGGAAACATTCGAGGCCAGGTTGGACGGGGCTCTGAGCAACCTGACCTAGTTGTAGATGTCCCTGCCAATTGCAGGGGGGTGGACTAGATGACCTTTAAAGGTCCCTTCCATCCCAACGCATTCTATGATTCTATTTGGTACATTTCCATTCATATAATTTGTGGATCCTAGAGCAACTTCAGCAATTTACCTATTTTTCTCAAATGCTCCAGGATCAACAAAGTGTTGGTTTTTGTGCAAACAATTACTGCCTTCCTGGTAACTTCTGCAATGGCATGCTTTTGAACCTAGACAACTCATTCCTTAAAGCCACTGTCTCTGCATTTTCCATCAGGAGATAAGTATTGCTGCTGTGGTAACAGCTTGGAAAAACAAATTCCACTTAAAAAAACCAAGCCAAAACAAAACAACAAAATGCAGGTTGATCACTGAGATGGCCGTTTCATTTTTAGATGGGACTACACGTCTGAAGTTCCCTGTAGCACTGGAAGTAATCTTGCTCCCACTGCCTTAAAGCACCCCTCATTGTTTTTGTTTTTAAAATGTTTTGTTTAAAAGCCCAGATTTTCTGAAGTCTTACGATGCAGCTGGCACTATCCATGACTATGTGGTTGCTATGTTGTGTGACCTGAAGAAGCCACTCATGTCCGTCCAGAATGCTGCCAGCTGGGGCTATTTTAATTCCAGAAACAAAAGCTGGAATACTGACATGTAAGTACTAAGGTCATTCAGTGGGTTTTGTGCGTTGCTTGTGTCAGGCAATGGGAACACCTCTTTGGGCCCTAAGTATGAATGTGCTACAGATAAAAAGTGGTTAAAAGTTACTCCTAATCAATTGTGGTGTAGCCTGTACTGAAGAACTATTGAGAGTTTGCTCTTGTTTGTAAGGTATATATGTTTAAATTACATAAAATCTGGCACAGCATTTTTAGAAATATCTAAGAGAGCAGGGCTGAGAGACTCGTCAGTGAGGCCTTGTATGCCAAACTCTTCTCTCCCTTTCTGTGGTGGAATGGGATGGGCAAGTGCATGCTGCAGCCAAGGTGTTACCTCTGCGATGGTAAAAGACAGTTATTGCTCTCTAGTTCTTTCAGCTGAGCTCCTTCGTAACTACTAAGACTTACTGGTGATAATACCTAAGAGTTCTTAGGCTACAGGAAGTCTTACAGGGAATTAGTTTGTTAATTTATTTACTTATTTGTTTTAATGATTTGCTCTTTCAGGGCTGAGTGCTAGGGTCTTGTATATTTCAGGGCTTAGGTTAGGCCAGGACTCCAAGATGAAAAAATCTGCTCATGAAGGTATGAAAGAGTGACAGAAACTTGCACTTTAGCCTACTGCACTTTTACTAATCTGGTAGTGTTGCTGTAGCAATGTAGTGTATCTTGCAGTTTGATTGTGTAAGGAGTTTGTTGGACTTTGTGATTTGGTTTTGAACCACTAACTGCATGACAGCTTAAAGTTCTCTGACACTTAGAAGTTGCATATTTTTGCTGTTTTTGTGATTGTCCCTTTACCCTGGAACTGCTTGTCCATATGACATCCGTAGGTTAAACTTGTTGAACATGTTCTTCTCTATAATCTCAGGTAATCAGATTGCATATAAAGGAAAGCTATTTATTCTTCTAGACTATTCTAGTTTATCCAGCCTGTTGAACTGGAATGCTGCCAGACAAAGCTTTCTAAATAGGTGAAAGTATCCTTAAATCCAGCAGCCACAAATGTATGGCCAGGTTCATCTGTGACTTCAAAGAGGTCTTGATAGTCATGCCGCATGTTCCCATACTGCTTTCCTGCAATAATGTTGTTCTGATTGCAGATTGAAGAAATCCAACTTTCCTATTCACTTGCTTCCTGAGGTGGGAGAACCTGGCAGTATTGCAGGCAGAACAATCTGTGCATGGCATGGAATACCCAAAGGAGCAAAAGTAGGAATTGCTCTGGGAGATTTCCAGTGCTCTGTTTATTCTTGTCTGACTGAGAGGACAGATGCAGGTATGATCATTTTGCTATCTTATTTGGTTTTCTCATTGTCCTCCTTCAGAGTAGCCTAGTAAACCACTGATTACTGATAACTATTTTTTCTTTTTTCTTTTTTTTTTTCTTTTGTGTTCTAGTTCTTAATATCAGTACCTCTGCTCAGCTGACTGTCTCAATGCCCCTGGGTTTCCAGCCTCCAGAGACACCAGATCCTTCCTCAGCTGTTACTTATTTTCCCTACTTCAATGGTGACTACTTGGCAGTGGCAGCATCACTTAATGGAGGCAATGTGCTAGCAACATTTGTGAACATGGTGGCACGGTGGACGGAAGAGCTAGGTAAGCTATTTCAAGGATAGTTAAAGCTTAAAATTGAGGTTGATCAGCAAGGTAAAAGGACGGTAAGGCAAAGGAACAAGCCTGGAGCTGTTTTGTCATGCCATATAAGGAACCAGGATGTAACTCTTGGGTCATGCCTCCTAGGTCTCTGGAATTTCCTGCTGAAGCTTATGAACATGCTGGGACAGTCATGCTTGGACTCCACATTCACATTGCCCCTAGGTTTTGGGTTTTCTTTTGTTTCAAGAACACAAGAGAATTATTTTTTGCAAGTTGTTTTTCAAAAGAAAAGGTCAGCAAATTTGAGGACGGCCTCTAATTTTGTATGACTGCAGTCCAAAAGAGTCCCTTGATTAGATCCGTTGCCTTTTGCCACATATTTTGCAGCACTCTAATGGATTTTAAGACTCAAACTGATGTAATATATTCTGAGTCCTTTAAACATGGTCTTTACAGGGTTTTTTTAATAATCTCTTGGGTTTTGCAATACAGAAATAAGCTCTGAAATTGTTTTTTTTAGTGAGTACTTGAAGTGAACTTTGCATTCACATGCAATCCAGCTACTGAAGCTGAAGTCTGCCATTAGTGCCTTTAAAGATGATG
Organism: Nipponia nippon; assembly: GCF_047370975.1. Classification (NCBI taxonomy): domain Eukaryota; kingdom Metazoa; phylum Chordata; class Aves; order Pelecaniformes; family Threskiornithidae; genus Nipponia; species Nipponia nippon. The sequence goes on from NW_028262331.1 coordinate 7,292,450, forward strand.
TTTTTTGTAACAGTATAGGCAAAGAGGAATAGCTGTATTACCAGGAAAGGCAGTTTCTGTAATCAGAAAAAGATTTCTAGTATCACAGATACTAGATACAACTGGATGGGAGAACTGTGGTTCATAATCCTGGAAAAACAATTACCTTTGGGACAGGGAAAAGGTACACGATATTTTGCTGAACAGGTGGATCAGCATCCATTTTACATCTCCACATGTAAGATAGACTAGACACCTTCAGACTAGTAACATGGTATTTCCCATCTGCAGGACTTCAGGCTCAGGAGTCTGCCATCTATACAAAGATAATCAAAGCAGCCTTGGCCCAAAACGACAGCAAACTCTCAGTCCACCCAACCATATTTGGAGAGAGACACATTCCTGAGCAGTTGGCGTCGGTGACCAATATTGCTGTCTCTGACCTCTCCCTGGGTCACGTAACCAGAGCTCTGTGCCGCGGCATCGTTGAAAACCTCTGTTCCATGTTACCGGTGCAGCGCCTGATGGAGACCGGAGTGAGGCGGATTCTGGGGAGCGGGAGTGCCCTTGCCAGGAACGAGGTGCTGAGGCAGGAAGTGGAAAGGATTTTTCCATTCCCTGTGGTTTACGGGAAGGATGTCGATGCTGCTGTGGGGGCTGCCATGGTGATGTTCCACAGAAAATAAACTCATTGTTTGGAATGGCCTGAGATGCAGCTTCTTTTTTTTCCTGGCTGTATAGTGTTTCCTTTCACTTCCTTCACTTTTTCTGGAGTTGTATTCAACATGCCATCTCACTCATTACAGTGGAAAAAAAAAAGCTTGCATTTAATGTACGCTTCTGCTTCTGGGTGTACACATTTCATTGCACTGTCATTCCCATTTGTGAAATGTGAAGTAATTATCACATTAAATTTGACTGAGTGACGAGGAAAGATCCATTAACTTTCTGCATAAAATGATACTTCATGCGAGGCTCATTTTCCTGGTAGGAAATATGTTCAGAAGGATGAGGAGAGATGAGTAGCTGTCTGTAATTTAGTCTGATGCTTTCATTAGAGACTTCTTGTCCTTAAGCTGTCTCACAATATACATACATATAGGCAGCAGACCAGGATGTCAGCCTTGTTTGGGGAGTTTGGTGGCTCCTGCACAGAACGAATGCCAGTTTTCACATGTTGCATGTTGTCTCTGTAAAAGATGGCATACAACCTTGGCTTGAATGTCAACAAAACAATCAAAATAAAACATGGAGGATTATTTCTGTGGCTACCCAGGTCGGGTGCAGTGGACTAAGGTCAAAGGCGTGGCTACACCAGTACCATGACTGGAGATGCCTGGAATGCAGGGCTTATCTCTGAGTGGAAAATACATTTATAGGGTGGGAGGGTAACTATTTTCCTTATTTGGCATACATAATTATTTTACGTTTGGTTTTTTGGGTGGTTGAGTGGATCAGGGCCTCTCTGAAATGGTCAAAATTTGTGATAAACTGGAGGCGCTGGCAAACTCAGGGTTACAAAAGCCCAATTCTCATCTCTTTCAGCTTCAATTTCCCTTTTAAGCCCAAACACAATTAACATTTTGAGAGATGGTCCACAAAAATAATTTGTTCTTGTAATATAGTGCATAGCTATTTTAGTGTATTTGATCCAAAGGTGTTTCTGATTCTGCCCTTCAGGTATTGTGTCAAATTGGGCTTTGATACAACAGCTGCCAGGCTGGACTCTAATCTGTTTTTAATGTTAAGTATTGTTCATGTGAATTCCCTTAAAATTTCCAAGTTATCCCCTGTGTTATGCTCTGAAAATTCATTTCTCCCCCTACTCTTTATTTTAAGGTGAAGACTGTTTAAACCAAGATGGATGTACACCTTTTTTGCTCAAATGAGACTGGGAAGCAAGTAAGATAGTTTCAGGCTATCTAGATACAATTTCATTACTTAGAAGCATGTATTTCAACTGAAATATGGAAGTGTATTCCTATCTTGCACATTAGCAACATCAGGACTGACTCATTTTTGTAGCTGAAAGCTGTTCTGAGATCTTAATTACAGAGATGGATTAATTTTCATCTCCCTCCACCCTCCCTCCATGCATCTATTCCATGCCGTGTTTAAGGAACTATTGGCATATATAGGAATTACAGAGAAAGCATAGGCTAGATTAAAGGTTTTGTAAAAAGTCTGGATTTGTTATATGTTGTTTTCCCTTTTTTGTTATTATAACGTATTTTTGGATCAGCAGATCTGCTTTCATTTTTATTGAATAACTGGAAAGAGCTGATAATACTATTCCAGCATGCTGCTAACTATGAAATCAAGTGGTATTTGTTTCCAGGAGCTGGTAAAGTTGTGGCCTGGTTTTACGTTCTATTAGTGAAGGCAAGACTATCTCTGACCTGCAGGTCAGCTTTGGATACATCTTTAAGATCTTTAGCACATCTGCTGATGTTTTCCCATTTGCAGTGATGGAGAGGGCTCTTAATTGGCAAAATCACTCTCAAGCACAGAAGTCGCACAAAGCCTATGCAGCATGTTGGATGCAGGCCCAAGACAAAGGAATAAATTCTTTCTTGTTTATTACAGGCCTATTGTGATAAGCATTCACATCTCCTTATGAGCTTACACCTTTAAACCAGGTCCCTGCTGAGATGGAACGTGATACATCCAAGAACCGTTGCAAAAAGCAATGGAGTGCTGCTGGTAAGAAGGAAATAGCATCTTCACAAGAAATACAGGTCAAGGAGACTGATCAAGGAAGCATCAAAACTCAGAAAACAGCAGAAAGCTCCTGAAGTGTGTACATCAGAGCACAGTAAGACTGAAAGGAGCTGATGCCTGGAATGGGAGAAGAGAGAGAAGGAGCATTTAGCAAAAGGGACCAGCAAGAAGCTGGAGACTGAATAAGGGAGACCGTCCACTGATCCATATAGTTTTCTTACTTTGGAAATGGTGAAGGAGTTAATCATAATGTTGAATGAGATGCTCTGCTCAGCAAAGCTCCAGAAGCACCAGCTAAGGACCTGCCTTATTGGTAATCTATACTTATGCATTAATAAATAGGTATTTTATTTCTTTTGAGTGCAATGCCGTAGGGTGTTTTAAGTAGTATAATTAGTTTGCTATTAAATAGGGAAATATATTATTCTTTTATAGATAGATAGATGGCAAGACTAGAAAGATAGTTACCTTTTGCAAAACATAAACTAGATAATTTCATTGAATAATTTCATAATCTAACTCGAAACCTCAGGAGCTAGAGGTTTGGAGGTTGCTTCTAGCCTAACAGCTACAGCCTATCAGCTCAGCCTGCTGGAAAAGCTGTTTCTCTAGACTAGTTTTTGGCAGAAAGATCTTATGTAAATTATATATTTAACAATATATGATGCGGTTCTTCATTTTTAAGGGTGTTAGATCCATCCTGGATTAGATAAGAATTTTTGTTTTCCTAATGACTTTAATATTTAAAAGCTGACTGTTACATGTATTTTATTTAAATAAAACATATTAGGAACGTGGAGTGATAGAATGGCCTTAGGACTTTCTGTCATTGGTTCTTCCTCAACTCTGCTCAGAATCAGCTTATCTTTAAAATACTTGGTGGGCTTTACAGCAGCCACCCAAGAAAGATGGACAGGAAGATGACTGATCTCAGAGAAGAGCTGTGGCATATTTTACAAAGTTTTGTAAATTGAAATGAAACTGTGACCCACAGAAACAATTGTTGTCTGGTGGTTTGGGTTTTTTTGCAAGCCTGAGTGTATTTACAAAGAGGAAATCTGGAGAAGAGTGTCCATTACTAAATGCAATTAAAGGGGAGGGAAAAACAACAGCAACTTACTGCAATTCTTGTAAAGAGCTTTGCTAAACTCCTGGGAATAGAAGCCACTGATACTTCTGGTTCCAGAATTGTTCTTAATGATCTTATTACTCTATTCTCTGTTCTTCTAGTGAACTTCCCTTGACTCTAAAAATCATCAGACACATAGAACACTTTTGCAGACAAATGAAGTGGAGAAGCAAACTCTGAGGTCTTTTCAGTCCAGGCACCTTGGAGGAGGAATATCCAGCACCAAATTCCTGTAGATCAGAGGGTGTTCACTGAGACTGGACTATTTTGCAGAAGACAGGATTTTTGCAATATTTGTAAGTTCTGCATGTATATTTGAATAGCATGGTAGCATGGTTGTTAGTTATTTGTAATCTCTCTTTAGTATTTATTATAAGTTGTGATGTGGTTAGACATTCTATCAAAAATATTTCTTTATCTCGTTTATTGTATCAAACTTCAATGTACATAGGATTCAATGAGTTCAAGTAGGTCATGCATTTTTTAGGACAGATAATATTTTTTTTTAAAGAATCCTCCCACAGAATTTTGAAGGTTATTTCCCTTGCAAATTCATACTCATGAGGAAATGCAGCTTTGTCTTCATTATCGAAGATATTAGCAACAGAGTTTAGAAACAAAAGCACATATGATGACTAAAACAGGTTTGAGCAAATTGCCGGGGAGACGGGATTGAGTCTGTTCTGTGGATTTTAATATTGCACCTATTCTGTGGAAAATAAGTGATTCTATTTTCCATAGCCATCTCTCTGATGTTTTTGGCTCAATCCACGTTAATTTAAATAAGACAAAAATTTAAAATTATACATGGCTGTATTCCCAGTGTATTTTCCATTGTTTATAAAACTATTTTTATGACTTTTTCAGTGAAGTAATTGTTCTTCTATATTTTTAGTATCATATTCCAAATGGAAATATTTTTCTCTATATAATTTCTTATTTATAGAACATTTAAGTTAATAAGATATTATTCTTTCACAGTGATTCTGAGGACACAAAGAACTTGAAAGGTGAGCTCAGAGGAAACAGCGAATTAAACTGCATAGTTTTCTATGTATTTCATAGAAAGTTCATATAGTATTTCACCTATACTACACTGTTTTGCTTCCAGTAACCCTAAATCTGCAAGTTTGCAAACTAATGTTTTCTTTACATATATGTTGTACAAAATTATAGAAAATGCAAACGCCTGTCAAAAGTTTCTTTCTTGCACAGGAAAATGTAGGTGACCCTTAATGTAAATATTAACTAGTCCCATAAAACTGAAAATCTAGCTTTAATGTACAATGTAGGTTTGCAGACAATCCCTCAGAATATTTTTGTGAAGAGAAACAACCTTGTTTATGATGTTGATTTCACGCTGAATGTACAGAGAAGATTACTGACCACTGTAATTTGGTTTATAATTGAAGGTTTTTTAAAGATTTTGTAACACTCGTGCTCAAAGCCATAAGATTTCCAAGCAATCTAGAATTTCAGAGTATGTTTGTAAGGCTGTTCAGCTCTCTAAAAGCCAGCTGTGCAGCGGTTCAGATATGATGCATTCCTGTCTCCACTGCTGGAGTTCCAGAATATTTTGCATTCAGTGGCATGAAGACCAACATTTGTCTGATTAAAAGTTTGATAAGAAAGAAAGAAAGAAAAAAAAAAAAGCCTGCTCTACTTTCAGTATAGTATATTTGTTAACGTGTCAAATTCTTTGTGGTTGTAAATCAGGCAAGATCAGATGTGTGGTCTTACAGTCATTTCTTATCTGTGGTAACCTTTCCCTTTCTGTTTCCGTGTCTCATGTTTGAGGCGACACTAATCTCCCAAGAATCACATGCCCCAATTTTCATCTAGCACTGCCGTAACTCTGGTAAAGCCATTAAGTCATAATTTTCCTATATGCAGGAAGCCCTCTGTGCTCAACATCATTGATATCGTATCATTGATATCGTATCATTGATATCGTATCATTGAGATACGATTATGGCACAACCAGGCTGTTGCAACCAACCCAATCATAGAATCATTAAGGTTGGAAAGGACCTCTGAGATCATCAGGTCCAACCTGTAACGTGCTATTTCTGGAGAGCAGTCCTAGGCAAAAGGGGACTTACGGCCCCGTAAACTGCTGACTTGAGGTGTTTGTGTCATTCCCCACAGACTGCCTGCTCATCATGTCTTCCATTCTTGGGAAGATGAAGAAATTTGGCAGTTCTGACATGGAGGAATCTGAAGTGACAGATGAACACACGGATGGGGAGGACTCCATGCTGGAAACGCCTGACAGCCTCCAGGGTACACTCGGCACCAAGGTGCAGCCACCCAAAAGCAACATCTTTGCAAGACGTGGGCGGTTTGTGATGGGGGATAGTGACAAGAACATGGCTCCCATGGACTCCTTTTACCAGATGGATCACCTGATGGCACCTTCTGTCATCAAATTTCATGCCAATTTGGAGAGGGGGAAACTTCACAAGTAAGTTTGGCTTATAAGATTTGGTTGTAATGAACAGTTTGACAGCTGCAGACTGTGTTTCTTAGAGCAGCATTTATTCTCTCCACGTGAGCGTGCCCATTTTTTCAGTTTCGCTACTTTCTACGCCAAAATAAGGAGCAGCTGAAAAGTGCATCTGAAAGTGACAATAGCTGTTGTCTCTTGGCATCTCTGAAAGTTCAGTCCATGGATATTTTGCCCAAAGTTAGCAGTAGGCCTTAATTCACTTGCTTGAGGCTGTTCAGTGAATGGACATCGCTCAGAATGAGAACATGGGATTGCCTGGCTCCCAGGCCTGCAGTTAGTCTGCCATACTTCAGTGCCTCTTTTAAGTCTTGTTCTCAGCTTTTCAGCACAGATACATAATTTTATCAGGACAGTTGCTTGCAGACTTTGTTGATCTTGTAGACTTTGCAGATCCATCTATACTAATCTGTAGTGCTTACTGCTTCACACAAGCAAATGAGAAATAGTATTCTGGTAGTTTATAAAAAGTCTGCTAAATATCTGACTTTTAAGTAACTAAAATTTACCCTTGTTAGGCTCCTATCTACAGATTCCATCACAGGCTGCTCAGAAAAAGCTTTCAAATTTTATGACCGCAGAAGGATCTTTGATGCTGTAGCCCAAGGCAACACAAGGGACCTGGATGATCTGCTACTCTATCTTAATAGAACCTTGAAGCATCTCACAGATGATGAGTTCAAAGGTACTCTTTAGTGTCACATACCTTAAGTTGCCCTCTTCTTCTTCTTCCAGTAGTGCTCCTGAGATGAAAACAAAACAACATAATTGTGTTAAGTGTCTGCACGAGGTTCTCTAATAGCCAGTCCTTCCCTATTGATTGGGCAACCCATTGATTATAAGGTTACAGGAGAATTCAGAAAAGTTGAAATTTTCTGTGAACCCTTGAATGAGTTTCCTTGTCTTTTGAAAAGAACCTCATCAATTCCTGCATGCCTGGGAATAGATGGTAGGTTTGTAATCACTTCTACATAGCTGCAATTTTTTATATTATAGAGCCAGAAACTGGGAAAACCTGCTTACTGAAAGCCATGCTGAATCTACATGATGGGAAAAATGATACCATTCCCTTGCTGCTGGATATTGCAAGGAAAACTGGAACTCTGAAAGAGTTTGTTAATGCAGAGTATACTGACAGCTACTACAAGGGTAAGAGAAACGGGTGCTACAGTGAACGCTCTTGGTGCTAAGACTGAAGATGAGGTTAGGCAGGGCTCTCAGTCTTCTGCATGAGGCCTTATGCCTGAGGATGCAGCACTCCAAAGTTCCAGTGTGTGATTAACAATCAGCGCATTCGTGCTAGGGCAGTGTTTTGTTGGGTGCAATATTCTGCCATTTTTTATATACAGTGATTTAATAGCAAGTTCAGGGGACTTGCATTTGCTGTCTGTGCCATCTTTTTTTGTTCAATTCTAGAGCTTTTTAGTCTGCAAAGCTCTCAGTTCCACCGTCTTACATGGAGCTGAATGAATTGTGGTGCCTGAAAACTCTCAGTCTGTATTAAATGTTGAAGATTTCTGTCTGATGAGTGTCTCTGTAGGCCAGACTGCACTTCACATCGCCATTGAGAGAAGGAACATGTACCTGGTGAAGCTCTTGGTCCAGAACGGAGCAGATGTTCATGCAAGAGCCTGTGGGGAGTTCTTCAGGAAAATCAAAGGGAAACCTGGCTTTTATTTTGGTAGGAGTGAGCACAGTATGGGCTTTATTGATTGAGTTATCCTAGCATTATTCCAAGTGCAAGCTGTTAAATAATCCTGTTTATGTGGGACTGGAGGCTCAGAAGTACCAGATGGGCTGTTCCACCACTTAGTCCAAATATTTACTCCCAAAGGCTGAGATTATAAAGAAACACAGTTGGTAGTTGTTGGTGTTCAGTGTGAGCTTGGTGTCTACATCCCTTTGTTTTCTGGGCACTGCATCCTTTGAAAGGTTGTAACCTTCTGCTAGCTCTCCTTTCAGTGCTTTTTTAAGCAGCCATGTTTCTGTGATGCAGTTAAACCAAAGAAAATGTAATTCTAACAGCTATCACAAGAATTGGTGCTATATCAGACAGAGAAATACACCTCCTCTTCTCATGGTGAAAGATGAAAACAACGTGATCTTCTTTCTGTTTATGCACATGTAGTAATGGGCTTTCTGACTACTCATTCCCATTGCTTGCTCGTAGGGGAGCTGCCTTTGTCCCTGGCTGCCTGCACCAACCAGCTCTGCATTGTGAAATTCCTCCTTGAGAACCCCTACCAGGCAGCCAACATCGCCGCTGAGGACTCCATGGGCAATATGGTCCTGCATACGCTGGTGGAGATTGCAGATAATACTAAGGATAATACCAAGTTTGTTACCAAGATGTACAATAACATATTGATCCTTGGTGCCAAAATTAATCCAATCCTGAAGCTAGAAGAACTCACCAACAAGAAAGGGCTGACTCCATTAACTCTGGCAGCCAAAACAGGGAAGATAGGGGTAGGTGAGCAAATGTGTTTATCGTCTGTCCCATTACTTTATCAAGTTATACAGAGTACATGCAAAACATTTATGCAGGACAGATTTTATCACTGCTTATTGTTGCGGCCTTTTAGTTAAGGGGAACTGATGCTGCAGTTTAACATGCAAAACTGCATAGTCCTTAAAGGCTACGGAAGTGTGTGTGTGTCTGTGCCCAGCTGGCGTTATTCATATACCATTGGTACGCAAGGCAGCCCAAGCGGAAACAGAAAGTGGGTCTCTGCTATCGTCTGAACCACTAGAGGCCTTGTGCTTTTGACTGACTAACACAACTCATCTTCTGGCAGTCCCCATTCAGAATGACTGTATGCTCAGAGATGTGCAACATAGATCTCTGCATTTCTCTTGCAGTTTGGAAACAGATAATGGCAAGTTGTAAGCAGTATTTCTATTTCTCATCTCTGAGCATCCAGTGAGAAAATTAATTGTGTTTACTTCAGACTTTGATCTCTGTAGTGCTCCAGTGGTTTGACTTTGGCACAGTTAAACTAGGGGGAAATTAGTCATCCTGTCTTGTGGAGACACTGAGGAACTAGAAGTCCATTAGCACTGAAATGTTGGTTGTATTGTTCTTTTGCAATTAGATTTTCGCTTACATCCTCAGACGAGAGATCAAAGATCCTGAGTGCAGACACTTGTCTAGGAAGTTCACTGAATGGGCTTATGGACCTGTCCACTCATCTCTTTATGATCTATCCTGTATAGACACATGTGAGAAAAATTCAGTGCTTGAGATCATTGCCTACAGTAGTGAAACACCAGTGAGTATGCACCTCCTTGGCATTTTATTCACAGGCTGGGGAACTGTTGGGGAAGAGCTCCATATTCTACACAGTGCAACTTTTGCCTCGTTTCTATAAAACAGCAATCTCCCCTCCTGAGTTTAAGGGTACTAGAGGGAACATCTGCTGAAGATGAATATCGTTTTCTGTTTTCAAAGCCCAGTACATACTGGTTCCATCAAGATTCTCCTCTTTCTCCTTCTGCTTAGAACCGTCATGAGATGCTGCTGGTGGAACCCCTTAACAGGCTGCTGCAAGACAAGTGGGACCGGTTTGTCAAACACTTATTTTACTTCAATTTCTTTGTCTATACCATGCATATCATCATCCTCACCGCAGCTGCTTACTACAGACCTGTAGAGAAGAAGGAAAAGGTATGTTACTCCTGTCATATATCAGGGGAACCACTCAGTGCATGATATCCCAGATCTGCCTCCCATTTGAATGTGTGCTCCCAACATCAGAATTTTCCTCTTTCCTGAAGACAGGAGGGAGATTGTGACCCTGCTTGCTTCCCAGTCTTGCCCCCTTGCTGCAACACATTCAGAAACTTAACATGTTGCCCCAGAAATGTAGTTGCTTTCAGCTGCTGGCAAGGCCAGGTCTTTCCTATCTCCAGTTCTGCTGAGCATATCTATCTTCCTGTCTTATACAGCCTCCCTTCACGTTTGGTCACAGCACCGAGGAATATTTTCGAGTGACTGGAGAGATCCTGAGTGTACTGGGAGGTCTCTATTTTTTTTTCAGAGGGGTAAGATATTTGAAACTTTTTGCTGTTTGGGTAGGTGTAGGAGAGAACCGAACATGCCTTTCCTATTCATTAGCACTGGCTGCTAAGATCCGTGTTTTAGTGAAGAGCTACAAATCTTTTTCCTTGGCCTCATTAGGAGTTCTCAGGTTACTAACGAGCCCACAGGCTAAGATACAGTTTTATCTATTGTATAAAAAAAAGACTATCCTTAGAAGTCAGTAAGCATCTCGGCAATTAGCCTGGCCAAAGCTTAAGAATGGGGGTATTGCAAATAGCCAGGCCTCTATTAAAGATTACCCGTCTTAACTTAAAGTCCCCCTGCTTCCTCTTGGCAGCCAATGGAGAGTGTACAGTGAATCACAGGTCCTCAAACAAGTGACTGAATCGGTGGTTGTTTTCAAAAGAGACACCAGATGTAAGAGAAATGAAGTGTTACTGGAAGAGTCCTCCCTAGATCTTGTGCCACTGTTGGGTTTGAGCTGTTCTTGTGAGATGTTTTATAGGTACCAGCTCCCTGGGATAGGTGTCAGTGCTTAGTTGATGCATTCCCATGGGATGCTTAATCCCTCTTTGGATGCAAACCTGGTCTTCATTCCCATTTCTTTTTTTCAGATACAGTATTTCGTGCAGAGGCGCCCGTCATTCAAAACGCTGATAGTGGACAGCTACAGTGAGGTTCTTTTGTAAGCTCCAATATCTTTGACTGCATTTCAGCATGAAATGGATGAGTGTGTGAGATCTGTAGCTTTGGCTGAGGCTGCTTGTAATAGGTAGATGCTTTGCTATAATTTCCTGGGTCCTTACAAAATACTTGCCAGTGGATCATAGCACTTGAACAAGTGGGTCTGGATCAGAAACCTTGTTTGGAGGTAAAGCAAATGAAGTGTCTAGAAGTTCAGTGATTGTGTCATGCAGCAGAGTTAGGAATAGATTTCCAAGTTGGACATGCAATTGAGTGTATGCATTGGATGTGCAGAAATCCTCCCATTCCTAAAAGGAGCTTTGCCTCTCAGTAATTTGGGCCCTTTCTCTTCCCGGCTGGAGTGCAGCTAAACAGGGCAATTTCATGGGTCTGTGGAAAGAGAGGGAGTGCTGAAGAAATTAGTGTTTTCAAGGATTCTTCTTCCCTCCAGTCACAAGGAAGAGCACAGATGAGACTATAGAAGTTTATATGTGGGGAAACTGAGGAGCTTGCAAGAGGAGCTGTCGGATTTGAGAAGGGAAAGAATGAAGGGAAGAGACAAAGTGTCTGCCAAGGCTCCTTTGTGTTTTGGAGAATCCCTCATTCTGCAGTATACCTCATGGGGCTCCTCTGTTCCCACCACTCTGCATTCAGACCATACTTGTCTTTCAGCTTTGTTCACTCCTTGCTCCTCCTGAGCTCTGTGGTGCTGTACTTCTGTGGCCAGGAACTGTACGTGGCTTCCATGGTCTTCTCCTTGGCGCTGGGCTGGGCTAACATGCTGTACTACACCCGTGGCTTCCAGCAGATGGGCATTTACTCTGTCATGATTGCCAAGGTCAGTCCAGTGAGTGGGTGATGAGGGCAGCAGAGTGCTCAGATCAGGACGCTGCTGCCAACAGCCCCATTTCCAGGAGAGAAATTACCGTATCTATATCTATCTCTATGATGCCACTGGGAAATCTCATATCACTCTACTATACTTGGCCATTATTTTCTGAGTGAAGTGATACAATTTAAGTTATGTCGAAAAACCTCCTGCTCCTCATCCATACATTTTATAGCAGTCTTGATATTATTATTATTATTATTACCTGCCATGCTTCAGAACAACGACAGTTGGATAGGCATGGATGAAAGCAGGCTGAGAACAGTGCAGACTGGTCTGGTGTGAAATGGCACAGCTTTCTACCAGCTGAAAATTTCTTTAGGTATAGTTTACATGTTACCAAACAGAGCAATTAGCTAAGAGGCAGTAGTTGGCTAATAAACCTCTATATATGATGTAGACAGCTAGCCCAGGAGGGGAAGGAAGATGTAACTGTCTTAATGTGGTTTATACTCACAAAGATGAAACTATTTGGCATGCATATGTCTTGCATATGTGTGTAAACTGTTGCATGAATAAGAGAAGAATGTTTTCTGTATTAAAGTTTATTATCTCAGCAGGATGAACAACAGTTTAACGCATGAACAGCCATTTCACAGCAAATGCCTTCTTGAGCTGAAGCAGTATTTTCTACCAGTTTTTGTTGCAGTTTATATTCAAGTTTTAGCAACATAAAAATATTCTGTTTCCGTGTTACAGATGATCCTTAGAGATTTATGTCGCTTCATGTTTGTCTATCTAGTATTCCTCTTGGGATTTTCTACAGGTAATATCATACTTGGAGTTACTTTTTGTTATCTTAAGGAATCTCAGAAAATTTTATTTGGCTTAGACTTTTTGTTTCCAACTAAAAACTAACAAATTAACCTAATTACAAAAAAAAACCTCTTCAGAATAACAATTATGTATAGTAATTTCACGCAGCTTCTCATCCCTGGGTCTCAAACTGCTTTGCAAAGCTGAGTGGAAAAACGGTCACCCTGTTCTATATAGATAAAACTGAGACAGCACCTCCTGAGAGGGTGTCAGTGATGGGGAATATTTTATAGAGCAATTTCACTGGGGACATTGCACCATGAAGATAACATGTCTTACCTTTATGCTCATTTTCATTGCTTGCAATGGAATTATGATCTCAAATTGTATTTTCATCCCGCATATGTGTTTCCTCTTTTGCAACAGCTGTGGTGACTTTAATTGAAGATGACAATGAGGGGCAAGACACAAATAGCTCTGAATATGCCCGATGCTGCCAAATGAAACGAGGCCGCCCATCCTACAATAGTCTGTATTATACCTGCTTGGAGCTTTTCAAGTTCACTATTGGGATGGGGGACCTGGAGTTCACAGAGAACTACAGGTTCAAGTCTGTGTTTGTCATCCTTTTGGTTCTCTATGTCATCCTTACATACATCCTGCTGCTCAACATGCTTATTGCGCTGATGGGAGAAACTGTGAGCAAAATTGCACAGGAGAGCAAGAGCATCTGGAAACTCCAGGTACATTGATTCTGTGAGGCTGCTATCCAAGAAGGAGGGTGTGGGGAATCATAAGAAATTTCAGAGAGAATCTTTAGGAACTGACATGTTTCTGAATAGCAGGTCACTGCTTCTTTCTGATTCCCCTGAACAGTTCCTAAAAAAAGTATATTGGTTCCTTTTCCATGCATATTTGATGTTTTGCCTGAGCAGATGTTCCCAGTGCTCCACAGATGTTCAGAATTTAAGAAAATAAGTATGTTTATAATTAGACAGAATTATTTGGGCTTTTGATGATGGAAAATCCCGATCAGACTATGAAGACAGGAATTATGCAAGGGGAAAAACAGTCTTTACCAGAATCTCAAAGGCACGTCAGTTTTTGTTTGAGGTAAGAAAGGGAACTTCATAGTTCTAATCACAGGGCAGTAATTCAGCATTTTTAATGACATATTAACAGAGGGTGATGTTTCAGAGATGGTTATGATGCCTGCTTTAAGATGGTAACAATGATAGAAGCTCAAGATTTTTAAAATAAAGGCAGAATTCAGGATTTGTATGACTTTGAAACAGCAGCCGCTCAGTGGTCTGCTTTCTTTTACCTGGTAGAGAGCCGTCACAATCTTGGATATTGAAAACAGCTACTTGAACTGTGTGAGGCGCTCGTTCCGGTCTGGGAAGCAAGTCTTGGTGGGGGTCACACCTGACGGCCAAGATGATTACAGATGGTGCTTTAGGTAATCTGTTTGTATGTCGAATGAACAATCTTTTATAGACAAACAACATTAAGGTATCTGGTAATGGGAAGCAGAACTTTCCCCTGGGAGCACTCCTCTGAAAAGCAGTGCACTAACACTGTCTACAGTAGTCAGTTTAATCTGTTTTCTGGGTCAGATCGGAGGCTTGAGAGGTGGCAGTATGTGATACAAACTCATCCTGGAGTTGTCTGGTGATCCTTAGAATAGATATTTTTTGTTGTTCTCTCCCCAGGGTTGATGAAGTGAACTGGTCCACGTGGAATACTAATCTGGGCATAATCAATGAAGACCCCGGGTACTCTGGGGACCTCAAACGAAATCCCAGTTACTCTATCAAGCCTGGCAGAGGTGAGGGTTTTCAGGGACCTAAATCCTAGTATGGGCTACACACTGGTGATATAAGCAGCATCGATTAATTGTTAGAGGGCAGTCATTTTATGCCCTTAATGATAATAGCAGTAGCTAAGTTAATGGCATTTTCAGTCAGCACAAAATGTAAAGGATTAAGTGGGCTCATTATTCACATAGCAGTTTTACTCTCTGGAATAGACACCCCATAGATTCGTCATTCTGACTGTAGATTTTACAAGGCAGATTATATGTGTAAATCGTGAGGAGATGGGATAGTGTTTGATGGCAGCCAAGTAGCCAAGAAGCTACTTTGGAGGCCCCAAAGTCTATAGTTTGGGAGCTCAGCATCCAGCACAGAAGTATTTAACTGTATGATCAGTCTCTGCTGTACTTGCCAGCTGAAATATGGAAAACTCATGGAACAGTATGGGGAAGAAAACCACAAAGCCCTTTCTTCCTGCTTCTTTCTTCTTCTTTCATCCTGCTTATTTCTTCCTATTTAAACCACTTGTATATTTTCTTCTGTTTCTGTGGAGGGGAAAAAATTAACCATTCCTTTCCCTTTTAGTTTCAGGAAAAAACTGGAAAACGTTGGTTCCACTTTTAAGAGATGGAAGCAGGAGAGAAGAGACTCCAAAACTACCAGAAGAAGTCAGATTAAAACCTATTTTGGAACCTTATTATGAGCCAGAAGATTCTGAGACGTTGAAGGAGTCACTTCCAAAGTCAGTCTAATCTTATTTTATTTTTAAGAAGAAGGATAATTCTAGTTGTCTATGTTGGTCCTCACAAGCAGGGCAATTAGAGCACTTGATTCATAAGAACAGGGATTTCAGAGGTCAGAGGACTTAGGAAATTACCGTGTGCAAGGATTTATTAAGTATGCTAAATAAACTAATTGTTGTTTAAGCTCATGTCTTCATGGTTATTTTTAATATAAATCTGCAAGAAACTCTCTATACTACTTCGTTTATATTTACTTGGCTAGAAATTTGCATCTAGGCTGTCTCATGACCTGTTAGAAACAGTTCCTGTAGTTGGGTTTTTTTTGTTTTATAAATAAATACATTGAGAATTTCCCACACTTCAGAGCTGTCTGTAAGGTAGCTAGCCCTCTTTTAGTGCAGATTTTTTTCCAATCTTCATCCATTTCTTTTACTCTTTGAAAGTGCTGTCATGCATTTCTGAGATCTGAGCTGACATTTGCATTGTTAGCTAACAGGAACTTCACTAAGTTTTGCAGGTTGGTGCAAGTGGCCCGTGATGGTGGGTATTCTCTTGATATGAAAATAACAAAAGCACCTATAGAAAAATTGTTATCACTTGACATCCTGAACATAGTGGATTTCATACCTTCTGTCTGCTTTTAGGTTCTCTTTCTTTTAAAAAGTATTTTTGTGAGCAGCTACAGGCCCTGATTTTGTGGCTTCACAGCCTCAAAAACTAACCAAACTATTATGAAACTGGAGAAGGACTCATAAAAGAGCAGTAAAAATCACCAGGAGCCCAGAGATATGTTCCTGTGAGGAAAATTTCTTGGAAAAGAGCTAAATAAATGGGGATACAGTGAAAGAATACAAAATAATGAATGATCTAGAGATGTTGTTATTCTTTTCTCATAACACAAGAACAAATATACTCTGTGAAATTCTAAAGGTTGAATAGTCAAAATCAATGAAATAAATGTTTCTCTTACACTGGCTGAGTAAACTCCAGAATTCACAGTTATTGTTACTGAGGCTAAAGGCTTAACAAGATCCCAAATTTGACATTTATTTAGATAACAGATGAACTTTGCACAAAGTAAGAGATAGTGGTTATAGAGAATATATGTTTCAAAGGTCAGATGTATAATAATGTATAAGAATAATAATCTTGAAATCAGAAAGTTTTTGTTCTTGACTTTGACAGCAACAACAAGAGGAAAGAAATCTGGTGCTGCAAATCCATCTGGCTGGATTTACAAAGAGAATCAGGAAAAATATCTAAGAGAGAAAATAGGCAGATGTTCCTAAACTACAGATAGGAGCCCTGGAAAGAGAGGAAAGAATAGGAGGAACTTTGGCAATCTCTTGAAAAGTGGCTGGACAGAAAAGAACTAAGGATAAGAAAATTTGTCTTATAGACAGCTGGCCCAAGTGCTGGACCTGTGCAGCTCTGTTGGGCAAGAAAAGGTAAATTGTTTTACCTTCTTTCCTTGTTATGTATCACTAAAGCACTTAGACTTAACAGCCTTTAATGCACAAGTACAGCATGCATATACAAGTATCCTTAAGCTAACAAGATTTTTAACCATGGGTTTCAGTTCGAGCATGTGCACTGTTTCTGTGGTTGCATTTGAAGTACAGTTGTGCTAAAGTGCTTCTGTGAAATTGGGCCAGAGTGCGCAGCCTTTGCCAGGGAAAGCCTGTCATGCTTGGCCTGTGACGCATCCAAAAGCTGTGGTCAGAGAACATTCATATGAGTCACTGAAGTTGAAAAGTGGTACGCTGGAGGGGTCAGTTGCAAATTATTAGGAAAATTGGAAATCAAAGACATAGAAAATTGAGCCAGCCTTTGAAAGATAATTTTCATCACTACCTATAATTTTTCTGCATTTAGTAAGATACTGAAACATTCACTATTCTTAAAGAGAAGCAATTAATTTATTTACATACAGACTGCCCTTCACTGCTAACACTGTTAGATGAAGTTTGGGGTGGTTTGACGTCAGTTCTTTTACTGAGGTCAGGATTTCTCACAGTGCTCCTTTCTCATAGAGTACTACAGCAATATATTTCAACAAAATCTTCAAGCATCCAGCTGGTTTATTTGAAATAGTAGCACCATCTAGAGGACTAGTAATTCTTGTTTCTTTTGTTAACATCATTCAGGAAAAACGTGATTTTATTTTCATAGAGTTTGTAGGGTATAACCAGAGAAACTTGCCAAAGGATTTGAAAGAAGTGCTTGAAAAACATTGGAATTTAAACCCAACAAGCTTTGTCTCTGGTGGACAGAGAAACTACAAAAGATGTTTAAAGTAGGCACGCTCAATTTCATACCGTTACAAAGCTATATCTCTAAACACTTGGTAGCAGTCTCTATAGGTTCCACTCAAGACTTCATTATGCTCTAGGCTGAACATGGCAAGAGACAGTCCACATGTAAAACAAGTACAGCTAAGTAGACAAGACAGGCTGAGACAGTGAAATAATTTATTATTAAAACTATTAAGAATAAATGTACAAAGGAGCTGACCAGAAAAACATAGTTAATTGTCTCCATGCCTTTGTGTGCCAGCGCAAATTTATGCTTGAAAGCATACCAGGAACATGATGTAGCTGGAAAGCATTCATGAAATTTCTGTATTCCCTGTGAGGGATCCATTTCTCATAATTATCAGCCTGGGCAGAGGCCTAATCCATTGCTTAAATTCCACCTTCATTTACATCAAGTGCCTATCTAGAAGGATTGATCAGCTGCCCTGGGTAACCTGAACAGAATAGAGACCTCTGCCTTCCTGTCTCTTTCTGCTCCAACAGATTACAAAGACTGCGAGGGACTTCTTAACAAAAACCTGAAATGCTAGAATTCAGAGTGAAAACATACATCAGTATAATGCTGTGGTTAAAAATGTAAATGCCATATATTTGTGGGATAGGGTGGTGCTGGTGGGTTTTTTGGTTGCATTTTTTAAATCCTTTCGTCTTTTCTGGGAAGCAAACAAAATTACTCCACTTTTCTAGAGTGAGTTATGATTAACCTCTCAGAATTCCCAGATATATCGTCACTCAGTTACTGCAATGGTCAGAAATTTGCTTCCCATAGACGGGGAGGTATAGCTTGGCAGTGACTCCAACCCAGTGTCACACACATTTATTCAGACTCAGCTGGCCAGGGCTCTGTTTGCCACAGTTTACTTCCTTCATCTTCATTCCACCTAAGCGCCTAGAATTGCTTTTGGAAATCAAGGTGCGTCTCTGTTCAGGCAGACTGGGTGGGATGCCTACAGGGGACAGTGTTCTGAAGGGACAGAGAGCACAAGGACTCACTCTCACAGTGGAGGGCTGCAACTAACCCCAGGGAAGAGAGGTGGCTTGTCGGGAAGTATTTGAGCTTTAAGTATAGCTTTGCTAGGACCAGCACCTTTCTATGCCTACTGCTAGACACCTCCACTGGCTGAGGAGGAGCACAGCTTTGCAATAAATTGTCTTGTCTTGGGTTGTTTTGTGGAGGTTCTGCTCACCTTGGCAGACATATTTTGCATGGTCTTGCAGAATCCATGTCTTGAGCACTTGGGGAGTTTTTTGGTTTGAAGTTTGCATAATTATTTCACACCGAACATGGTTAGAAACAGCACATGGTTCCCATGCTATTTCTTGAGGCTTGCAGGTGGTAAAAATCCGTCATCTCACAGTTATTAGTCACATGAATTTGTGTCCACACTAAGTGGTTAATATGAGATGATCAGGTTCGACAACTGTGTATACCCATCAGCTCCCAATAACCACATGGGCACAAAAGCAAAAGAAATGAAGGGTGTTGATGTGCTCACCTCCTGTCTGTGGGTGATGACTGTAATTATCAATGACTGCAAATGTGCGTGGGATGGGAGATAGCAAGAAGAGGTGAGCTGGATGAAGGTGAGTTGGGCTACGCTTCACTGGGAGTTGAAAATGGGCTGATGAACATGTGGAAAAGCAAAAACGCAATCTCAGTATTTTACAGCATTGCTATACCTGAGATGCAACTTGTTTAGTCAGCCATGTAAACTGAACTGTTGTGTCTTTCAAACTCCAATGACTTCTGAATTTGTTGAGAAAAATATACATCCTACCTGAAAAACTTGGAGCCACACAGCCTGTTGTTTGTGTGCGCTCATTGTGCCCTCTGCAACAGCTGGCGTCAGAGTCTGAATAGCCCTTGTCCTAATGAAACATTAATGTTAATCCCTTCTCAGGCTGCACATTGGTGGTTTTTAGTGGGTTCCACGGAAGACACCAGGGCCCACAAGAGGGCCCCCAAGCCATGTGTGGGGATGCTGCCTAGTCCCTCTGGGGTACCCCAGAACTGCTTGCCCCAGGAAAGCCCCTCTCCCTCTGACGCCACTGTCTTGCTTTGCTGCTTCTGATCAAATTCATTATGCAGAATCATATTTATCTTTGCCAAATGCCAGCTAATCCTGTCACTCTTCTGTGGCATCTGTATCACACTAGCACATCACTCAGTCATGCATCTTTGCTGGAGTCCTCAGTACTCAAAAATCCACAAGGTGTGTGCCCAGCAAGTGCTATAAAACACAGGGGATCCTGCCAACCCCATAGTCTTAAGGGATAAAGCCAGTGGAGTCAGGTTCTGATGCCTGAAGTTTTCAGAACCTCATCAATAGCAATTTTATACAGTGTTTTTGAACAAATTGTTGTGGTACATCTTCCAAACTCAAAAAAATCCATGTACATTCAAAATCCCAGATAAGCTGATGTTCAGAGCAACCCACTGTCAGCCAGCGTCTTGGATATTTAACACCAGCTTGCATGCTTTGGTGCTTTAGAGAGAATCCTCTTGCAGTGAAGGATACTTCTTACAAGTCTTTCTCGCTCCATTAGGCAACAAGCATGGATTTACTAGGGCCTGGGAGGAAGAGGTCTTAATTGACACTGCCAGATGCAGCATAGACATCCTGGGTCGTCTTGATGTGGTTATAAGGCTCTGAAGTGCTTTCCATCACCCACACCATGCAGACTGGGATTACTTCTGACTCTGGAATAGTTTCCATAGAGAAAATCTGGACCCAATTTCCTCTATATCAGATGTTAAACTGTACAAAGCACTTCAAAATACATGGTGGAGAGTACCCCATTTCTCTGTGAAGGACGGGAAATCAACCAAATGACCTCACTGGACTTCCCTCTTTCTGGTGTGTTTGTGATGCTGTGGCAGAGCTACATCACTATTAGTAACACTTCCTGTTTCAATACGCAGGCAATGAGTGGACATGAGGAGACGTGAACATTTACAGAATCACCGAGGTTTTCAGACTTCATCATCATCCAGAACAGTACTTCTTGGTCATTGTTATAATCAGCCTTTAAAATCAACATTTTAGTCACCCAAATGTTGTTATGAAAACTGATGTCACCTGGAATTGCCGTGTCAGCTGGCTGCTCCACAGCCAGCGACAGCAACTCCCAATTACAGGAACTGGAAGGAAGCGTCCAACTCACTCAGCCAGTAAGAGCAGTTTTAAGCCATGTCACTAAGTCAAAGTCATTTGTTTCCAAGCTGACATAATAGGCTTAGCCCAGACAGTTCCTCTTATTCCAAAGGAGAATGCGGATAATGAACCGCCTAGAGAAAAGGGATCGTGTCCTCAGTTCCTGTTAGTCAGAGGGGGAAAGCCAAGAGTGTCTAATTGGCATAGAGGAAGACACAAGGAAGACAATGATGTCCCTCATTACCAGAAAGATATAGAAAAGTGGAGTTTAGGGCTGGAAATAGGTAGAGGGTTCTCAAGAGACTGATTTGCAAGGACAAATCAAAACGGTTATATCTTAGCTAAAACAGAAAATTGAAGTATTGACAAAGAGAGGAGATGATTTGCATAATAAAAGGGGTTTTAATCAGAATAATGGGTTGAAATTGAGACAGGGAAAAGGTATCCTGAAAAGATGATCTTTCTGTGAGGCACATATGATGTGCCCAAAGAACTGCCTTTGGAAACACTGGAAGATTCATTCAGCTCACATAAGCAGATATATCCAGTGCCATCCTGACTGCAGCAACATGGGACCTGCAGGTTTTAGCTCTCTAATTTTGGGGAACCCAAGTATCTGAAGGTTTATTTCAACTGGTAGATGTTCAATTCTGCTTCACTTGTTTTTCAGAAAGAGCTTGACCAAAAGTGAATTTTTATTCCCCTCATATTTTTTACAGATCTAACCAGATCTTTGGAGGAGGAAGGGGAAAGAACTATTCCCCGGATTTAATGGATGAGACAGATTAAAATCTTTTCCTTTTAAAAAGGGAGGTTTGATGTTCTTAAAATCAAATAACAACTATCAGTTCAACCTGAAATTATTATAACATTAAGGTTCCTCACCAGTTTTGGTGATCACCCTCCAAAGACTACTTGAGTCAAACAGTGACAGTACAGACTTGAGCAAAAAAATGTAGCATATAGGTGGGGCATGCTTTCTTCATGGTGTATTCCTTGAGGCATTTTCATATTGCTTAATTCCCCTGAGCTGCTAAGCATTACCAGAAACTATGCACCACAACTGAAGATTTACCGAGGGTACAAACTCATGCTGAATTAGTTGGAAAACAACCCTGACCTAGTAGGGACTGTGAGGCTCAGAAGAGCCAAGTCTGTGCTTTGAGAGACCTCAATGACGTGTTACATGTTGTTTCATGCAGGAGAAATGGTACCCTCCTGGGTAACTGTGAAGTGAGAACCAATAAAAGTAAAAAGTGGCTATCTCATGGTCTTAAAACTGGTTTTATTTTTTTCCTCAAATAGAAGCCTCAGAAGGTTGCTACCCACTGACCGTGCGTAGCCTATGACCTACAGCACCAGCAGACGGCACATGCATGCAGGACAGGGACAAGAAGAAGTGCCCAACACCGCACACATCGATGGAGTGATGACTGGCAAATGTCTCTGTAGGTTTGCACTGTTACTTTTTGCCTTGAGAGTGGCAGGGGACACTAACAGCACAGATACAGGAAAAGACACAGGAAAAGAGTGACAGAGTCCTTCTTCCCACCTCTTATTATTAAAGATAATAAGCTTATGTAGTCCCCTGTAACTTTGCCAAGAGAAGAGATAACGGTGACCTGAAGTCAAACACTGATGCCACTTACATTAAGTTGATTTTTACTGCACTGATCTCAACTCATTCATGACTGAGCCCACCCCTGCATAGGGAAGTGGCCACAGGTGCAGGAATTAGAGAGATTCAGGTGGAAGTGAGCACGCTAACAGGTGATGAAAGAGAATAATAAGGGAGGAAGAGAGGTTGCTTTGTTTCTTTGGCAAGGGGGCAGTAGGGTAGAATCTAAGACATAGGATCAGGCTCATCTTGTTTCTTTTGTTCTCTTAGAGTAGCCTCTGTGAGCTCTAGCTGTGGTTCAGCAGGGCACTGCTATGCTAGGCGCTACTCAAATGCGGAATATAAATGTTTGTGTTCCCAAGCTTAGCTATAGAGAGACAACAGCAGAGACAGACTGAGGAGTGTTATGAGCAGTGTTGCTCATTGTGATAGGCAGGAGTCTGAGGGCATTGGCACTGCAGCTGGAGAAAGCTGCTTGAATTGGGCCCATAAAATGTAGTTTGGGGGAACAGGAAATAATTACAGTGCCTGGCTGTTGGGTAATTTTGACAGTCCCAACAATAATGCTGTTCCTTCAGTGCACCAGGCTCATCTCTCTTAGTTTTCTTTTGCCTGAGCGAAAGAATAAGCTGCATAGTGACATAGTTGCAGGGAATATGCTTGTGATGGAAGCTCCAGTAACTCTTCTCTATCCTTTTGTGAATGGGGCTGTTCTTTTATGGCAGGAATCTCTGGGGAATAAAATCTCCAGGCATGTATGTTATGCAAGCGTGCATAACGATATAGCTAAAGAGGCTGACTTGTCCCTGCAGTCTGGACTGTACCAACTGGTAAGTGATATCCCAGTATTTTCCTGGAATGATTTTTCTACAGGGCTGTGTCCTGTTAGGTGATAGTAAAACACTTACAGGCTAATTAGTTTCTCTGTTCCTCAGCTGCACAAAACAATCTCTTATCTCACAGTTTATGAGCATAATATTTAAATATTTGCAAGTGCTATTTAATTGTCTGGAGTGGTGTGAAAAGCTCTTCATACATGTGTGTAGCAGCACACAGATATGATCCTAGAACAAGTTTAACTTTGAGTGGAGGAATGAGGAGAGCATTGTACCAGAGAGAATGTTGCTGAAGCTATGTACCTAAAGCGCAGTCAAGAGTATGCTATTTTAATTCTGCAAGCTGCAGTCTCTGAATCTGAAAATGGTTGTTACTAGTTACTTGGGATATAGCACAGTGTGCGTGACCAAAAGTGTTAGCATGATAAAAACAAACTCGATAAAGACTTTTGGCCTTATTTTTGCCCTTAAGTCCCTTATTTTTCACCTTTCAGAGTAAGAATAGCTAAATAAGTAGTGAGAAATAGAAAATGTTGTTCCAACATAATCTATAAAACAAGGAATGATTGGTGAGAAGTCAAGTATAATTATTAAAAAAGCCTAAATTATTTACAGAACTGACTAAATATACTAATATCTCTAAAATGGGGAAATTCTGACATGCGTATTAAAAGAAGATTTTTCATCTGGGATGATACTTGTATTGAAGTACTGTGAAAGCAGAAAAGCAACCTTTAAAAAGCAACATGCATCTCTGAATTCAGATAGAATTCTATATGATTACAGACTTCCATTCTTTTGTAGGAGAGAATGAGAGACAGTGACACTGATCTATTAAGCAATAGTTGTTGCATTATTTTTCCCTTATAAAGTTTGTAAAATGCCCTGTGAAGGCAAGTGCCTTCACAAGAAGATCAAGGACAATCTGTCAATTTAAGATGGGATGACATATATCTTTTTTTTTTTTCTGGTACAGTATTTTCTGGGGACATAAAAAGATGTGTTGCAAGGGAGACAACTGACTGCTTGTCATAACTGACTGAAGAGAAATCAATAACACAACACCTCTCAATGCTGGGGACTGATACCAAGAAAATCTGACCCCTAAAATCAAGAGTTCAGTATTAGCAAGCAAGCCAGTAAGATCAGGAGAGCTTTGCCTTGCTACAGCATCACCTGCTGTGGAACGGCTGCAGCACTACACTCTCAAAGCACAAGATTGGCAGCAAAGCACCCTTTCTGGGCTCTAGTTGGGGTAGCACTGCAACTATATTGTTGTGACTTATCTATTCTCTCCTACTTCCTTTCTTCTCTCTGTCTGGCTAAAAGTTAGCGGGAAAAACTATGGGAAAATGATAGTATCTTATCCATTTTACCTTACAGAAGTACATCTTCATGTGGTTTTTCAACATAAACTATACTAGCATTAAATGCATACATATTCTTTTAAAACCATAGTCTCTGTGGGATATCCTGTGGATTCTTCCCACAACGGATCAACAATTCTGAATCCTTTTCCACAGAAACAAAGAACTTAAATGCACTTTTTCCACAGTGAAAAATCATGAAAGACACTTGTGAATCAATTAAACACGATGCTCGGGGGAATTGTGCTGCTACTGGTAGTTGGCATGCACTGTGTTTTAATACTTAAGCTGTGGATTGTTTCTGAGGAGCTTGGGGAATGGAGCGCTGACAATAAGTAATTTATAATTATCCTCACTCTTACCTGTTAATGTTAGAAATGCTTTTTAGACAATGGCTTTTCCCCTTAGTGACTCCTTGTTGGGGTACTGAAAAATCATAGAATTAAATATAAAATCTGAATAACTTTTAATGCAAGTTTGACTGGGGTCATGTCACATATCAGCAGAACAGAAAATGCAGCTCTGACTTACTGATGTCAGATGGTAGATCTCCAAATGCTCAATTCCTCCCATCTGGGGTTTCCTTTATCTTGTTCATTTTTGTTTCTAGTGAGTCTAGCACTTGCTAGAAAAAACAAAATAATGAATGCCTAATAGGGCTTCTGCTTCTTATTCGTACTGTGCAGACTACGCAAATGTTTTAAAGTAATTTTTCATAGGAGATGCATGCCTGGTTATTAATGTTCTTGACCTTTATGGCATCTCTGTTAGTAACTGAAGCAGCTGGTAACTGTCGTAAAACTCTATAAAATGGTCTGCACAGCCATGATACAGCCTATTGCAAAACCCTTCGTGGCTTCTGAAAAATGCTAGCCTTGTCAGAAATCTTAGGGTGGAGCAGGTCTGGGAACATAAAGGTTAAGCAGGTTAATGATTAAAACTATAAGAAAATGTTTGCACAGATGTGACTTACTGTAGTTCTGCCTCTCATTTCCTGACTCTTAAGTCTGCCCTTAAAAATACCTCAGTTCAGGCTCACAACACCTATGTGTAGCACATGATGTTCTTATCTGTTTTCAGGAAGATTAGCTAGAAACAGCCTGGGCTCATGTTTCCTAAATCTGACAGTTGCACAGAAAAGGCCACACTTGGGTTTAGTGAGCCAAGGCTGTCCTCATAATGGAACGAGAAGCTGTTAACACAGAACAGGCAAGATGAAGTGTAATTCTCATGCATGTGAACTGTTACAGCTTGTACAATCTTCTACACCTTTTCATAGGCAGGTCTGAAACAAGGCTCTGACTCTCTTGCTGTAGCTTGTCTCAGTTTTTCTTTTTGGATAACTGCCACTACATTATAAATAGACCACGCTGCTAGGTCCTATATTCTGCTAAACCACACAGGTCTGGGTGCTTTCAGATATAGCTGCTTTCTGAGTTCAGAGTACTGCTTGCTGCCAAACTCATTTTCGTTCCTTAGCAAAAGACTTTCTTAAGCAGTCTTTTACTGTGGTTTATATGAGAGTTAAAGCAAGAGTCCTCAAATGCACCTTCACCCAGATTTAATCTAACTTTGCATATTTTCACATTTCCATCCTCAGAGTGACTTCAATTAAACAGTCTGTCATAGTTTGTGTTGAGAACTAAGCTGATGTTCTCCCAGGCAAGATTAAATGCCAGTACTCAGTCCTTATTCCAGGTAATTAGACCAGCAGCTAAGAGACCATCAAAGCAGCTGACTCTAGATTGTAGCATATTAGCTTAGGCACAGTCATTTGACAAGGTGTGAACAACCTTTCCTGGTACAGAGTTTGGAATATATCATTATAAATTTGTGTCGGGCAGAGCTGAACGTGTGCTCAGCACATCCAACCAAAGGTCTCCTAATGCCAAATCAAACTGGCCTAGGCATGGCCTGTCTCACCACGCTGCTCATGGGAAGCTGTGATTCATTATCAAAACCAGTCCTGTTTTTAGATATCTACTTGATGAACAGGAGGCGTTTACCTGCAGTTTGTAGATATATTTTAAAGCCATATTCTTCAGATTAAAATGTCTGGTTCTAGATCTTAGTATCCTAAGCTATTTTATGTTTTTATTTCCTAATTTTTTATCTACTTCCTACCAAAAAAAACCCAAACTTGACTCTTTCTTCCCTTGTCTACAGCTGGAGAAAGATTCCTGTTTTGCTGGCCTGCATAGTTCCCCTTAAACTCCCATCTATTAATCAAGTATAGGAAAGATCAGCAGCTGTAAGAATGTCTCTTAGGCCTCACTGCAAAGACATACAAATTTTAAACATACTATTTCTGGTGATAATAGAAAGACTCTATAAAGAGAGCAGAAGAACTTATGGTCACTCTTCTGGCATGTCCCAGAACAGAAGTCTGCATTAACCATTGCTCAACAGCTCAAAACTAGCAAAGCTGAAAAATGCAGTTCCCTGTAGCTGGCACAGCAAGAAGTAGCACCAGTACTGTTCATGCAAAACATGCCTGTTTGTATTCTCACAGACCCTAAGGGTATGCATTCATCAAAACTATTATAGATAGGGAAAGATCTAAACACGCCCACCATGTTTTCACTGACATTATCACTGTGAAGGTGTAAGATTTTCTGAGGCTATTTCTACTTTTTCAAAGTAATAGCAAAAAATTTTGCTTTCTGGAGCACTTAGCATGATCGTTTTCTCATTTTCCTTTATGCTTTCTGAATAGTTCCATAATATATAATAAACTAAGCATGACATAAAAGGATGTAATTTACAACCCAAATGCATGTGCATAACCATTTTCTTTTGAAAACAGTATGTAAACTGCAGAGCAGCGATTGTTTTAGATATTCTACTGCTGCCATTAAGTCATCCGTGAGTGACTCGACTTTAGTAATATTTCAGTATATAATTATTGCGTGTGTGTGTGTCATCCCACTTTGGTAGCTATGAAGTAAGGAGTTTGTTGTCTAGCAAGTTTCTCTCTGCTCCCTAATTTCAGATGCAGCAAACCCTGTAAGGCTGCAGTACTCTGGCACTGTACTTACCTGTGCTGTACAACAGCTGGGCAAACCGGATGACTGAAGAAGGGTGGTTTTGCGTTTTCAGGATAGTTTTGAGCTTGAATATAGTTTTATTCCTTTGGCAGATTAGCTGCTTTGGATGTTGTCGCAGCATCGGCGGGCCCCTACTTTGAATTTCATTCGTACAATTCTGAGGTGCCTTGTCTATGCCGGAATGCGAGTTTCATAAGCAGGGTAAGTTCTCTGGGAGCTTCTGTGGGTGTTCGGTGTAGGTGTGATGCTTTTGTAGAGAGTGAAATCTTCAAGAGACAAAGACTAAACCTATTTTTTTAACTGGAGAATGCTTTTCTGTTGTGCTTGTTTCTGTTTTTCTAATTTATAAATCTTTCTCCTGAGCCATGGCACGCTGAGTCCTTGGGCATTCAGAAGTGAAGAAAGATAGACCTAATTTCATTCATATTTGTCAGCCTGATGCATTGTTACACTTCCTAATTTCTGTGCTAAGGGGATCCAAAATATACTATCATACAAGCTAAATTTAAATAATATTTTCATCTTCCACTGAAAGTTTCAGTTACTGTAGTAACTGAAGTCAAAAGTCAAATACCTAGCCTAGTAGAATAGTTTTTATTTCAACTCAGTAAAATTTCTTTTTATTTAATTTGGAGATAGGCAGGTAAATAATTTTAAAGTATTTTCCTCAGGGAAAAACACTGCATTTCAGAGCCTTTTAAAATTTCTGTTAAGAAAAACCTTCATAGGAAAGAACAAATTTCTCAACAAGAAGAAAATGACTTTTTGATAGCACCTGATGTCTACAGATGTCCCTCAAAGGTCTGAAAATCTTACAGAAAGATTAAACTCTACCAAATATAACTTTCTGCTGATAGGATTCATATACCATAAATAATGCACAAAAGTCAAAAATGAAGTTTTATCATCTTTCCCATCGGGGAGGGGATTTCTTTTTTATGAGCTAGTAAGAATTAGGTTGTAGGTGCTGGAAAGCATTGTGGTCTGCGCTGTGGATGTTCGAAGGAACCTGTGAATGAAACAGCTATTGGTAGTCGCTTCCACTCCTCTGCCCCTAAGGAAGAAAAGACTTTTGACCGCTGATATCACAGCTGAGTGTTTCTTTTTATTAGTAGGATTCTCTCTTTAGCAACTTTGTTTATACTGTTATTGAGCTATAGAGATAGATATTTATGATTTTTCTTTTTGCTCAGGTAGAGGTGAGTCTGTGATAGTGTGAAGTGCCACTTACTGTAGGATTTGCAGAGTCCCAATCACCATTACAGATAAATGCCTATTTCTTATCCCCAGCACACTGGAGGTGAGATACTAAGTCCTCAGTGTCCTCAGAATTCCCTTCAAAGTAATTCTTCATACTATAAATCAATGCAGTGTTTTTGTCTTACTGCCCACTTCAAATAAGCCACTTCTCTGGTGGCCTGTAAGTAGCAATTAACTAGATAATGGGAGTAGAAAATAGTTACAACAAAAGAAGACGCTCCATATCAGGTTACGTAAGCTACACTACTTAGGATTTGACATTCTTCAGGCTGTTGCACTATTTTTCTCTATATGTCATAGGTACAAAAAATGATAGTGCACAGGTAGATGATGATGAAAGCAGTTGGTCATTAAACTAACAAGACAGTGTAAGGAAAGAAGCTGATAAGCATAAAAAGGCTCCATGACTCCCATGGGATTTCCATGGATATAGTTAAAACAAGAAGTGAGCTCTGTAGGCCATACTGTTAAAAGCCCTACCTTAGTTTTCATCCAAGCATGCAATTAATCGTGATTAAAAATGAGGAACAGATGCTACCTCAGCACTGTAGCAAGGTATTTATACCATTGTGCCTGCAGTTATTTACTTGTGCGGACTGAGATCTCATTTAAAATAGTCTTTGTAGCTGAGACTACACATTCAAATCTTCTATGTGCTTTTTAAAGCTGTAGTCCGTGTATACAAAAGTAAATCTTTCCTCTTTTTCCTTCCCAAATTGTTTCCTTAAATCACTGATGGTTCAGTAGTCCTTCAGCATCCAATACAACTTCAATGCTATCTTTGCCTATTTTCACCTCTCCTAAACGATGTAGCCGGCTCTCAAGTCATTGCTGAAATCTCTGCAGTGAAAACTGGCTGCAGATGGGGCTTTGACTTGCTCCTGCTGCAGATGGCCCATGTAGAAATGTAGTGCCGTATCTGAGCAGCTCCAGCATTGCTTACGAATGAAAGGCTCTTCCCTGTGTCCGGTGCGTGCTTTAGAGATTTTAACCTTGGTCTTTATTTTCACTAGCTCTTCCTGCCACTCTCTCTGACCCCTCCAACTTCACACACCTACCAGCTGTGCCTCTCTCAACTTGGCAACTCCTTTTGCGGACACACTTTTTGATCTAATGGTCTGTTTCCAACCATTCTCTTCCTTTAAAGTAACTTCTTTTGTGAAGCTATTTAATGCCCATCTCCATGTTAATCTAGTCCCCTTATATTTGATTTATGTCAAGTATCACATTTGCCTCTTCCTCGGGATGGGAAATGTCTTTGCTCATAAACTGCTGTGTATTCTTAAAGTACTTGGTAAGAAGTAAATAGAATTATTTATGTACGAAGCAAGACAACAGTCATTTGTTTTAGTTGTGTTAAGATTAAATGTTTATCAGTGTATTCACTGATACAACATGTGTCTGAAGACTACATGAATTGCATTTTCAAAGGCATAGACAAAACCCTTTCTCCTACCTCGAATATGTTATATCCAAGTTCAGTTCTTTTGTGCACTTACTGCAGTGAAAGCTACGGTGTACTTGTATGCAAGTGGACTAAGTAAATCGTATTTGCCCTTTATAAATTATTTCTATGAAAGTTGTGGTATGAATCCTTAGGAAATGCATCCAAACTATGCATATTTCTGAGTTGCACTAGTGTAAACATGTCTACCAATGCTAGAAAACACAATAAAAATTTATTTTCATGCCTGTTTTTTATGCCAACCTTTTCAAGGTAAGGAGTACTTTCCACTATTTCAGATTTCTTCTCCATTTCATTTAGTGACAAGAAATTACAACTGCACTTACATGTGTTTGGGCCTTGTAAATTCTCAGTTGTCTGTACTTGGGATTGGAAATTTCCCATACTTAAACATTTGCCGTTTCTGCATTAACAGATTTTCATTCAAATATCAATGTATTTGATATGCCTGTCTCCTCTCTCATACCAGGTGTCATGTCTTTTCAAACACGCTTCACAATCTGCTTTCTATATCTTGATATTCCTATAATGAAGAAATTCTAGTGCTAAGGCACATCGACAACACTGTGACAGGAGTAGCGAGTTTGTGTGTACATTTGTCACATTAAGGAGAAAGTGGAGGTAGAAGAGGAAAAATGTGTAGTTCATTTTGTTCAAACTTGCAGGCAAGTGATTTTTATCATTTATCCTTGGGTGTGGAGGGCACTCCCCTCATTTCCTTGGGAATGGTCCATGACCTCGTAAAACTTACTATTTTTACATTCAGTGAATTTTCAAGTATCCTAAATTCACCTTCTCGCTTTCAAATTATCCTTGGTGATTTAAAATGATGCCCTTGAGTATTATATTGAGAAACAGGAAGATAGTTATTCATTATTACTTACAGAATCCATGTTGTGGGTGTTTATAAGCAGATGACATGCATTAAGATCCTTTTGTGTCATGTGGTGGTGATCGTTCCCATCCAGTAGAGGCATGATTTTTTTCTTTTTCCCTGAAGAAATGTTGAGAAGTGTCACAAGGACACAAAAGTCCTTGATGTTATCCATGTGATGACTACTGTGCCCAGGCTGAGCTCAGCTAAGCAGAGTCCGTCTGTTGCTTCTGCTGTTCTAATGCAGTGACATGTTTCAGGGCTTTTCCTGTGTTCACTGCCCTTCATGTCTGAAACCTTCCTTCACACATTGTATCTGTTGCACAGATCTTCCTGGAATTTACTATTTTTCTGAAGTTATCTTGGATAAGAGCAGACTACTTAGATTAACTGTAAATATGCACAAACTTTAGGGCTACTTAGAAAAGTCATTGGGTTGCTCTTGTTTCTCTAAATAACATATACTGTCATTGTGATTGACTGACTCCCTTCAGTTTAATTTAGGCACATGCTTGAATTTATGGTTCTCCTGGATTTATGGTATGACTTTTAATGGCACTTTTCTTAGAATGTAATTTAATCATGAATATAAACCTCCAGCCTTGACACATAAAATGGCATGTATGTGCTTAATAACTGAAAAATTAAAAACTTGGGGGGGGGGGAGGAATCAAGATTTGTATGCTTACATGTGAAGAGACTGTAAATAGGCAATTTGGTCACCATACTTTCTTCAAATGAACAGGAGTTAAGTAACTGTCAATCTATCTACTGCAGAAACATGATTAAAGATAGCAACGAAATTATTCCACTAATGGGCAAGAAAACAAATCCGTCTGGTATTCCCCCTTCAAACCAGCAAGAGAAAAAGCCGACTGAAAGCACTCCCACAAAGAAAAGGTAGGACTCTAGCTCAGTCTAAAACACTAAAACTCCCTGTTTTATCTCCTTTAGTAGATATTTGCACTGAAATATCACCAACATCTTTATTCACACTGCATATATGAATGAGAGAGACCTTATAAACACAAGGTGCCTTCAAAAGAACATATGCTGTTTAGAAGTGGAAGAGTATCCTGGTTAGGTAGACATATGACATGTTTACCCTAATGGGACAAATATTTAACCTCTATCCTAGAGACATCAGACTCAGGCACCAGTCTTTTAAGTTTGTGTCTCATATCAGCTGGACTTTCTGCATCCACTGTATATACCTGTATAAGCTTACAAGCATGTGGTCTAATGATGGTCAGTGTTTCAACAGGAGAAGGTAGTGATCTTTTTAAAGAGATCATGTGGCAGGATACACCAGGTTTTGTGCAAGAGATGCTGGCCTGAGAAAAGGGAGCATTTCAAGTTTAGCCTCACATGGGAATGTGACAGAGGAGGCAGAGGTGAATTAAAAAATGAAGGCTGGGAGAGCAGGAGGTTTGAAAAATCCCATCACAAACAGAAACATGAATTCATTCTATTTTTCATTATTCTGATTAACAAGACTTCTTCGCTATTTTATAAAATAAAATATTCACTTTCATTCATAATTTATGCCAGAGAATTAATACAAGGATTAAGGGTTTGTATTTAATATGATGGGGGAAATATAAGCAGTAATTAATCCCTGATACTATGCTATTGAAGTCAACTAAGTTACTGTAGGGTAAGAATGAATTTTCATTCATAAAGTTTTCACTCTGTGGCTAATTACTAGCTATTATGGCAATTTTTGAAACTCTGAAGGCCTAGGCAATTGCGGCTGTTCTGACATTTATAATTCTTAATAATCAGAGGAATCACTTTCCACTGAAATGGTGTTATTAGTTATTTGAGACCCATTGCCTGTGTGGCCCGATTTGTCCTTCTGTCATTAAATTCAAAAAGAGGAGCTCTTTCGTTGCATAAGGGGGAGGTGAGATGTCTGAACAGCTCGCAATACACCTAGCGCTTCAAAAAGGGGCAATTCTGTGGAAGACTGAGTAGTTATAATACATGCTGGCAAACACTACCCCTCAATTACTTAAGCTCATATCTCGCATTCAGTTTTGTGGCATCAGTAACAGTAACCTTGGGGTTTTTCCCACCTCTCAACCAAGAGCTTGGGGTGTGGCTGACAACATTCCTGTAATATAAGGAAGGAAGATCATGTGACTTTTAATGCAGAGGTTTAATGTGT
This sequence comes from Nipponia nippon, assembly GCF_047370975.1. Lineage (NCBI taxonomy): Eukaryota > Metazoa > Chordata > Aves > Pelecaniformes > Threskiornithidae > Nipponia > Nipponia nippon. The sequence continues at coordinate 7,325,820 of NW_028262331.1, forward strand.
TCTATTAATTATATGTGTCTATGCTGCTGTACTCCTGTTGCTTCAAAGTGCTTCCTTCTCCTGTGCCACTAAGCAGCTAGTGCACCTCATTGGGTGGCATTTCTCACTTGACAAAATGTATTGGCAATATGCACTTTCTGAAAAGACAATGACTTCCCCTTCTTGAAGGTCCTGGTATTTGGGTGGACTAACAGTATATAATTAAGTACAGGAAAACCGACAGGCAGGCTGGGAGGAGTGCTGCCAGCGTTGTCAGAATCTGATTATGCTTGTCGGCAGTGTTCCTGAGAGTGTGCACCATGGACACGTAAGCACTTGGGTATTTGTAGGCAATTGTGCACCTGCCTTGTATGGTGGCTTTTAGTTGGTTTGGTTGTTTGGTTCCCCCCCACCCCCGTGGTATCCCCAGATAACCCACATGCCAGGATAGGTTAGGTATGTCCAAAAGAGGGCCCACTTCGTAGCTGCTGTACATATCTTGGGTGCCAAAATCTTCAGCATGAACACACTTGCTGAGCCAAGGGCAGGTGATTTGGTCCGGCAAAACCTGGAGTGTGGTACTTCTGGCTTTCTGGAGGTTCACTGTGACCTCCCAACAGCTGTATGCCTGTTGGGACAGCTCCTACACATCATGCTGCAAAAAAGCAGCATGAACCCATGTTTTTCACACTCCTTAGTCTCTCTGCCAAGTCCAGACCCCAGTGAAACAACAGTGATTTACAGCAGCTGTGAATCTGGCAAGTGTGGTAGAAATGATGGCAATGGTCCTCTTTCTGTCTAGGTTTTTCCTGTACTCTGAAAAGCACCCCTTGCCTAAGTAATTTCCGGGACACTGTCCTGCTAACCAGAAGTGGCATTTTACTTGCTGCCTGCTTAGAATACGTTCACAGGCACATCTCAAATGTTAAAAGGTCATATATGTTTAAACAACCACATACAGGGAAATAACACTTGGATCACCAAGCCATTGGAAAATGAGTTGAACTAGGGCCATTAGATCATGCTATTTTTAGCAGATATCAAGAGGTTGTTCAGTAGTGTCCTAATAATATACTGCATTTTAGCATCAGTATGTGTACTTTAATTCAACAGGGTTCTTTGGGGAGATGCTGTCAAAAGAAAGAATAAATATCCTATGGACTAAATGATAAATATTAGGTGAATTGGAAGTATTTTCCAGGCGACTACTGGATCATTTTAGAAGTGTAAGACAGTTTCTGAACAATAGGCCATGTGGGAGTTGCTACATCCACCACTGAAACTCCTCTGTCTTTGGTGAAATGTAGCAATGTTTTAATGAGATCTAGTAATACCAAGCCATTGATTTTGCCTCTCAACTCTGCAGGATTTTAAAGGGCGAAATGTTCCTATTCTTCTCATGTTCCCTTTTCTGTGTTGTTTCAAATTTCATTTCTTTTCCCTATAAATAGGGAAAAGAAATAGTTAAATGTCATGCACTGACTGGCAAGATTACACATTCAGTCCTGGGTGGTGGAAATGCCTGATGTCATTTAACATGTGACCTTCCAAACTTTCTGACTTACTGATTATCGCCGCTGATGGGTTTGAAATGATCCATCCTGATGGCTCCTGGATGGAGAAATAGGGACTAGAATGCAGTAGAGTAAAAAGTATATGCGTGTATGTGCATGTGCATACATGTATGGCTATTCAATAAGCACCTGGTGTTGCATTTAGGTATTTGCACAGAAGGTGTATGCAAGACTGTTTTTAGGCTGCTGGCGTAGCTGCTTAGACATGTCAGGATCTGATGCCATGTGTCCTAAAAATATCTCAGGATCTTTTGCCCATCCGCCAGCATGAAAGTGCTGGGCACAGTGTTGGAGGTTGGGATCGCCCCAGGGGAAAGTAGATAAGATTCTGTTCCAGCGTCCTATTAGGTATAATGCCAGAAAATATAAATTGTCAACCTTGTCCTAGGCATGTACGTGTAGTGCTTTGCTTATTTTATGGTTGAGCTTGCTTTTTTTACTAATATTTTTTAAATACACTGTGTTCAACAGTTCACACTTTTTTCTGGAGATTGATGGTTTTGAAAGCAACACAACTCCAAATAATACGTCTCCCCCTGTGTTTTCAAAACCAATGGATTCAAATATTCGTCCATGGTAAGTTATAGATGCATATGCAATAGTTATACTGCAAATATATCTCTCTTCTTTTCAGCAGCTACTCCTTATTTCTCCTTAGACTTCACAGCTAATATCTCACATGGCTTTTCTTAGCTTTTGGTCACTTCAAAGACAGAACTCTATTGGAGGTCAGTTGTTGCTAGAGGACTTATCTTTATCTACTGCTGTCATTTACACTGAATAAATCAGGCCCTAGATTTGAATAAATTTAAAATCAGTACTGTCTTTGCTTTTTTATCCTAGTTTCTTATTTATGATACATTAGGACAAACTCCATGCACCCATTTGTGTATTTTCTACTGCATGAAGACCACAGCTTAATTTAGCAAACCCTATTCCCAGCTGTGTGCTGACATACTCCCTCTATTGCTCATTAACAGTCAACAACATGAAGATGATGAGTCTGAAATATTTAAAGGCAGCTGTTTATGCTGAATGAATAGAGAAAAATTATAACTGGGAAGAATGCACTTAATTTTTAAAAATGTGTGGGGTACTAACAGCCAATATTTATGAATAAGGGAAATATGCATCAAATCTAGCATAAGGCCAGAATGGCCAAATGTTTTTGTGTCTGATGGATGTCTGGTCAGCTTTTTGGAATTAGCTGACAGTCTTATTTTGGTTTCAGATGAGAGGTATCCAAATTTCTCCCTCTCATTCAGGGACAGACCTGCACAAGACACACATACACTTTGTCACCAGATTCCTCATGGTTTTCTGCAGAGAAGTGATGGACTGAATAAGAATGGACTCTGAGCTACCAGCTTTATTTCAAAGGGAAGGGAATATCTGCAGAGCAATGCTGAATCCTTGCATTACTGTCCATACATCCATTTTGTCAGTAACTAATAGTTATTAACCTGAACCTTATAGAAAACAAAAATACAAGTAAGAAAAAATATTAAAAAATTAATTTTTAAGTCAGATCTGCTTTTAGGAATGTCTGGAAATTATGTACAGCAATTACAAAATACCAATGCCATTAAATCCTTTAAATTGATTACCTAAATACGTGTTTAGGGCCCAGTCCTCAATTTCTTTTATCTGAAGCTTCCATTCAAGTCAGCCGCAAAATGCTCTTGAGTTGCCTACAGCGTACCATGTAGTAAATCTTTAGGTAAATCACTTTCATTGTGTGCTTGCAACCCATGTACAGTTACTGATTTAGCACTTGTTTTGTGGCAGATGACAAATCAAGCATGTGCAAAGGAAGGACGTAAGCTTCAAGCATTCAGGATGATGCATAAAAAGTAGTGAACATTAAAAAAAAGGAAAAAAAACCAACTTCCCACAGTTTCAGGATCTGTACTGAAATAACGTAGTAAAACACAAAACAGGTTGCTTTACTAATGATTTTTTAAATATAATAAAATCCTGTGGGTCTCCATTTTTACCACTCACTTTAAAATTTACGGGGGAGATGAAATGATAGAATTAAAAAGCACAATGTCAAATTAGACTAACTTCAGCTCTACTGCAGATACTGCTTCCTGGTATTGACTGATTCTTCATGCAATTTGCTAAAATGTCTTCCAGTATCTTCCTGACTTAGCACTTTTGCTTTTCTGTTTTCTATAGTGCATCTGGAAATGGGGAAGATATGGATTCCCCACAGTCTCTTCAGGATGATGCGACTGAATATAGCCCTAACATAGACAGTTGTTGGTGAGTGGAGACATGAAGTATCTCTTAGACTTAAACCATTGGAAACGTACTAGGGTAGATATTACCTATTTTGCCTGCCATGTTTTAGAAATAAGGTCATGTGTGTGCATGCATTTCTGATTCTTCGATAACTGAATTTTGAAATAAACAACTCTAACCTTTGCTTTTCTCAAATCTCACTTTTAACGTGAGGAGTCTTCATATATAATGTCTGTTTCCTAGATGACAACAAAGGACCTAAACACCATGCACAACTAGACATGAGCAAATTCTTAAAAATCAATACTGTTTAGCAATGATACAACGCATTCTTCCTTCAAAAGCAAACTCTTGTAAGATAGAAAATATTTGGTTTAGAGGTGAAGTATTGCCCTCTATTTCAATCAGTATTAAGAAATATCTGTTAGCTTGATGGAATCAACAAAACATACTTGCTTAACGTTTCTGAGGACTAGTAATCCTGGTAGCTGATTTCTCTGGGAAGAGAGACAGCTAATGTATGAAGGAGAGGCTTCCAAAGGAAATCAGCTAGGAGTATTTCTGACTGGGGGGGAAATATTAAATCATTATTATTCCAGAATAACATGTGATCAGGAAAGTCGAGTAAGAAGATAATTTTTAACGTCTTTAATTTTTATCTTCCGCTGTGAGTGGGATGAGTGCAGCATTAGGGAACTTCAGGCATTGTGGACAGATCAGAGAAGCAGAAAAGTATTTCTTAGCCTTTGTTTCAGAAGAATGGATAAACTGGAAAAAAATGCAATACAAAATACTTGAAAAATGTACATTTTTATTATAAAAACTCTCTCAATAGCCACTTATCTGCAAATAAGCAACCTGCAGAAACATTTAGAGAGATCCATGCCAAGATATATATGGAAGCAGGGCAAGTATATGTAGTCTGGGGCAAGTAATTGTATTTCTTTTTCCTCTTACGTAGAAAATAAAATAAAACACATAAATTGAACCAGCAATTTCATTATTATTTCTTATAATTCAGTGCTAACATTTCACAAGGACCTGAGCAGACCAGTGCCCGGAAGAAGTTGAAAAGGTACATATTTCGGGCAGTATCTGAGGGGAATATAGAAGAATTGCAATGTCTGCTTGCAGAGCTGAAGGAACGATCAAATGCATGTACAAACATGACTGTGCCAGGTAAGCTGTGGAGTTACCTGAAGGAAGATTGTTAGCTCTTTTGGCAGCATATGTGTAGTCTAAAACTGGGAAATATCTCTGTGCAACAGCTACTTGCCTGTGAATTTGCAGTCACCTGTTTGCAATGTAACGTATGTCACATTTCCTATTTCTAAATGAAATCTCAAGGTATTCAATCAGCCACCTCCTTGCTGCCTCCGAGACAACACTGGAGAGTATTTGTCTCGTACTTACGACACACGGAGGGTCTATCTGTACTGTGTTCCCGTAGCCATACCTAAGCTAGCCTTTTGCAGCACGAGACTCCAAGCTGATGTCTCTCTTCAAACTGCAGTCAAATTGCAGTATAGACAGGGTTTGTGATGTGTGCAGCGTGGTAGAACAGGCAGAGAAGTTAGGAAAGAGTTCTGGGTCTGTCTGGAGTTACCGTGGCAGTGGGATATCCTAAAGAGAAAGCAAGTGTATTGGCTACTGTATTAATTAGTACGATGTGTCTGAATGCATTGTCTCACCAGGTATACATAGCTCAAAATCAAAATGAATAGGATGGAGTAATTGTTTAACAAATAATTTATGTTCATATATTCCCTCAGATTCCACCCCTAATAAACAAAAGATTAGAATTCTTTTCCATCCACTTTAATAAATAATGATGATCTAATCTCAAAATTCACTCTTGTAGATTATCTGATGAAAAAATTCACAGCTTCAGATACTGGCAAAACTTGTCTGATGAAAGCTCTGCTGAACATCAACCAAAACACAAATGAGACAGTGAATACACTACTGTCCTTTGCAGAAGAAAATGGTATTTTGGAGAGGTTTATCAATGCAGCATACACAGAAGAGGCGTATAAAGGTATTGCCATCTGGTACCAATTTCAGGTATATGGTTAAATATACCATCCATAAAAGTAATGTTTTCTTCAAACATTCTAATGATGGATTAAATTCCTAAAACAACTTTTATTCATTATCATTGGTGCTATCCATTGTGAAACATCATTAATGTTTCATAATGTGCTTAACAGATTCAATGCTAAATACCCGTGTCTGTTGTTTCAGGCCAGACAGCTCTAAATATTGCCATTGAAAGAAGACAATATGAAATAACTGAGAACCTTATAGAAAAAGGAGCTGATGTCAATGCTCAGGCCAAGGGTATTTTCTTTAATCCCAAACATAAGCATGAAGGCTTTTATTTTGGTAAGTGGAAATGCAATCTCTCTGGAAAAGTTAGGAAGGAATACCCAAACAATTAAGACAGTGTGGAAGACAGGCAAGTGAGAATCATTACTGTAGCTGAACATAGATTAGGAAACTTGCATCACAAGATATAAAAATGGCATAGTACCTTTTGTAAAAGTAACTTGCCAGAGTGCAGTGTATTATAAACACTTGGAAGTAATTGTAAAATATCTAAAAAAAAAAAAATTATAAATGATGAATGGCAAACAAAATGTAAAAAATTTGATTTTGAAGATTTTCTCCAAATGTTTTCATGCAAATTAAGCTTTTCTAAAACAAGAGCTAAATTCAATACAATCAATATGTAAATGTGCTTTCATATGTTAAGATGCTTAACGCAGTTACTCTTTTATAATATGACTTGAATGCTTGTAATAAAATATGAACACATGTTACATTTTATAATTTTGTAGGTGAAACTGCACTGGCGTTAGCTGCATGTACCAATCAACCAGACATAATTCAACTGTTAATGGACAATACCAGAACTAATATTACTTCTCAGGATTCCAGAGGAAACAATATCCTCCATGCATTAGTTACTGTGGCAGAGGACTTTAAAACCCAGAATGACTTTGTAATCAGAATGTATGATATGATTTTGTTGAAAAGTAAAGACAGAAATTTGGAAACAACAAAGAATAAAGAGGGTTTGACACCACTACAATTAGCTGCAAAAACTGGGAAATTAGAGGTGGGTATTATTTCAGTAGCATCTAAGAGAAATTAAGTATGGAGAAAGTCAAGGTCAACTATGTACTCAGACGTTGGTGCTCTGACATGTAGTTTTCCATGCTGGTTATGTTGTACTATGTATCAGTATTTGGTGAGCTAATTTTGTTCAAAATACAAGCAAATATTTCTATTGCAATGTTCCTTCTACCCTTCAAGGCTTCCCTCTAACAATGCCTCTCTGTACAAAATACACGTGCTGTTTAAAAACAGCCTTGGAAACCCTTGTGTTGTACAGAAACTCAGAAATTCTGCATTTATTACAATACTACACTTACACAATATACAGTTTTTTAATAATTTCAGAAAACTCACTAGAACTGCATGTTATGCTGCTTTAGAATTTGGCTCTCATAAATCAACTGTATTGTGGTAAAGAATTGACAATGGGATAATTTAGAAAGTAATTGATTAAGTTAAAGGAAGATATAAATGTGAATGCATGGAAAATTGTGCTCTCATCCTTTAGAAAAATGTCTCTGACAGGAAATCTGGAGGCATTAAAAATACTGTATTTATTTTCTAGAGGTTTGTCATCTCTAGCACCGCTTACTGAATAACAGAATTGCAAATACATTGAATTGCACTACTGTAGAAAATGTGATAGTTAAAAGGTAGGGGTTTTGGCAAGTGTGTAAATGTGCTTTCTCCTTTCCCATGAAGAACGCATCTGCTTACAAATGATTCTGTTAATGTTTTAGATTCTGAAATATATCCTGAGCAGAGAGATAAGAGATAAGCCTAACAGGAGCCTGTCAAGAAAATTCACGGACTGGGCTTATGGTCCTGTTCAATCTTCTCTTTACGATCTGACAGAACTAGATACCACTGCAGACAATTCAGTATTGGAAATTATTGTCTATAATACAAATATTGGTGTAAGTTACTTATTTCTAAATTATATATATATTTTCTAGCAGTACACTAATTTCAGATGTGTTAGCCTATACATTTGACTGAATTACTTGCAAAACAGTAATTTTTGGTTCTCAGTTTTGTATCAGGAGCAAGATGAATTTTATACCTCGGTAGATTGTCAACTGTCAGTGAATATATATTCAGCTCCTGAAACACCAGCTAGGCATTTGGGGACTGTTTTTTCTACATTTTAAGTGTTAATTTGCTTTGCATAGGAACATAAATATGGCCCAGCTGGTTAGACCAAAGCTTGTTAGTGTCTTCTCTCCATGGAGTGGCCATTAGCAGCTGCCTAAGATAGTGCATGAGAACAAGGCAAGCAAACAGAAATACTTGATGAGAATTCTCTGCCTAAAGTTATAAACTTTACTTAGCAGATATGTATTTTGGGCATTTAGGAAGGACCTTACCACAGAAGTTAGCTTTTCAAAGCCATAATTTTACATTTGCTAAATTCAAATACTGCCATAAAATTTCTGTAGGAAGCAAGACCAGAAGTTCACATTACAGTTTTAGCTCAATCATAATCTACCAGAGTATGGCAGGTTATCCCAGCACGAGTCAGAGTTGTCCCCTTGTATCTTGTCAGGCTAGGGTCTGACACATATGATGTGTTGGAGTCTGAGCATAGATGTGTTTCTAGATCAGCAAGGACAGATACTGAATGAAATACAGAAAATGCATGCCTGAAATTATCTCACTTTCCTTACAGGTGGAAAGTTCAAATCGTAATTGTTTTTTTCCTGCAGAATCGTCATGAAATGCTGACTTTGGAGCCTCTGAATTCACTCCTGCGAATGAAATGGAAGAAGTTTGCAAGGCACATGTTTTTTATGTCATGTTGTTTTTATTTCCTATACAATATAACACTAACGTTAGTCTCCTACCACAGGCCTAATGAAAATGAAGTGAGTACAGCAACTTAATCTCAGCAAATTTTACTGCTTTAAAATGCAATAGTATTTCCCGAATTGTCTTTAAAATGCTAAACCAAAAGCAGATAGCAGAGTATCTGGCGGTAGTGAGATCAGGTTCTCCCACATCAGGTCTTTGTATCTGGAAGGAAGAGAGTAGCAGTAATAGAGGAGATTTGCATTTTGTGAAAGTGACTGAAAATACAAATACATAATACAAAGACAGGTAGTTAAATTTCTAAAAGTGTGGGGAGGGTTTTTCATTTTTCTTTTAAGAAAGAACCTTCTGGCATTTCAAATATACATGTTAGGGGGTCGATTCTATACATCCACCATGAAGAAAATGCTCAGTGAAAGGGAAGAAGCTGGGTACCCAGAGAGCTATATACTTGAGGCTTGCTGTTACTTTTCCTTTTACCCTTCAGGTATGGAACTCAGTCTTTCATTTCGGACCTGTCTTACAGGCTCCACCTTATCCACTAGCTCTAACGCGTGGTGTGGGATGGCTGCAGTTATCGGGACAGGTGATGGTTATGTTAGGAGCAATATTTTTAGCCATAAAAGAGGTAAGACCTTTTAATAACAAATACATAACAAAATAGGTAAAGAACTTCTCTAGCTTTATGAATATACTGATGATGATTTTGGAAATATGTTTGGAATATCTTTATATGTGTAATGCCTAAAGGTCTTTGGCACAATACATCACTTATTCAGAATGACCAGGAATACGTATTTGAATATAACTGTATTGCTCTGGGAAGCAAATATGAGGGTTTTTTCCTTTTAAATTCTCAAGACAGAGATTTTAGATTTGTGTAACATCGATGTTGTCAAATTACTGGCTTTAAGGACACTGTTGAATTAGAACTTGTAACAGGGAAAAAACGGGGTATAATTTTTACCATATACTATAGGTAATTAAAAACAGTAACTGTTACATTATGCCAGAGATGACAGAAATTTAAACTTTAAAGTCTTTGAAGTTTTTTAATTCTAGAAGTTTTATCAGTAGACTGATTTTTTTAGAAGCTCAACTTCAATTGTTTTGAAAAATCAGTTTTGAGGCCTGCTTTCTCTTACTACTATTTCTGTATTTTATATATCTGTCTACATAGAGTGTAGCCATCTTTCTGCTTAGGCCCTCAGACCTGCAGTCAATTCTCTCTGATGCGTGGTTCCACTTTGCATTGTAAGTCTGTCGTGCATATATTTTATACTATATATAAAATGCTTATCTATCTCGTGGTTGCAGAGAACGTAGTCCTGTAGGAGATGCTCACTTTTTCTCTAGATTTTCAGTTTTTAGAGTGATGGATGTAGTCTTACATGTGGCTTTTCTGTAACGCACACTAATGGTTGCACAGGTCGGTAACAATACTGGGAGTTGATGTGTATGGACTGGATTTTTTCCTAAGTACAGTACTGTCTTTAGATTCTTGTGATGTTGTAACTCTTTAGAGCTGTATATAGAGAAATGTGTTTAAGAAACCTGGTTAATAAATGAGATATAGTTTCACACTCCTCTCTCTTCCTTCAGGAAGGAAAAATAGCATAAAGCTGGTTCAGCTGGCTGATGGGAGTATCCCATCAGCTGGCCTAGATAAAGCACAGATGATTCCCTCTCATTTCTAGCATATGATTGTAGGATCAATAAAAAGAGAGGTGCCTTAACTCTACCTTTCTTCCTCCTGCTACAACCACACTGATATCAGTCTTGTGCTGCTGAGAATCTGGTCTACATCTTATCACAGCACATCACGCCTTCTCCTAGTGTCTTCCTTGTTCATGGAAAATCTGTAACGATTCTAACAATTCATTAAGCTAAAGCTTGAATTAAATGGCTTCAAAGATACTATTAAGAATTCTTAATGTCTTTGTCAGCAAAATCTGCATTGACCAGCTATTTTGGGGAGAATAGTTCACTTAAAGTAAGCTTTAATAAATATAATCCTAATATGTTAATATACTTATACTACCTGTACTCATCTGTTTTATTGTCAAACTATAATGGTGATGTTCATGGGGAGAATAGAATGCAGTATGGAATTAGATTTGAAGCATGAGAAGCAAAGAAGTCTTGTTCTCATATTTTTCCATTATGTTGTTAGTTTTCTGCTAGTAATTTCCCTTTTACATACATGTGTTTGTTTTTTAACAGTTTTATACAAGCTTTGCTTGTGATCTTCTCTGTCTTTTTGTACTTGTTTTCCTACAAAGAACACCTCGTGTGTCTTGTTTTGGCAATGGCCCTAGGATGGGCTAATATGCTCTATTTCACCAGAGGTTTCCAGTCCATGGGCATTTACAGTGTTATGATTCAAAAGGCAAGTTTGTTTTGTTTTGTTTTACCTGCCTTGTTATGATGCTTGCTTATTATGATACAATCCTAATCAAGCATATTCAGCAATTTAGATGTATTTTATAGTTCATATTGAAATTTCTTATTTTCAGTTTATACGTACTATTTCAGCAGAATACACTATATAACTTCAATGGCAGAAGCTAGTTTATATCTTAAAATTAACATTTTATTATATTAAATATGTAAGTTACTTGTGTTTTTTCAGCTAATGTAGTTCTGCTATTTAATTGCATCATATGCTATAATGCCTATATTGTACAGAGTTAGTCACCCTTGGAAGTACACAAAACACTAGGCTCTCAGCCGTGAGATAAAAAAATCAGACCTAAATCTTCTCGGGGTTTCTCACTGAGACTACAACCAGTTTGCTTAATGAAAGTGATCTGACACTTAGTGTGTACCACACCTGTATCCCTGCAGAATTCATAAGCATAAAATTAGTTCTCAATTTTCATTTCTGATAAATATTTAATTTAATTTTTAGGTCATCCTGCAAGATGTGATAAAATTTTTAGTTGTCTATATCGTGTTTTTGCTGGGATTTGGCGTAGGTAAATATTACTGGAGAAAAGCACTGATGCTCTGTGTGAGTAAAAATTTTAGTGTTACTATGAATAAGAACCCTATTGTCATGATGATGAGAGCTCATGTTGGGGTTTCTCCTGGGTATTAAAAAGCCAAGTTTAGAGATTTAAACTGTCTAGAGACTATCTGAACCGATACGTAATTTGGCTCTTGTTCAATTGCCTGCAACTTCATTTGGAGGTGGGCTCTTTCTGCTTCGGGGTAATCTGTCATCTGGCTGCTGCTTTGTAAGTTGCTGGGCAGCTCTAGCTCTTCATGAAGCAGTGCATTTTGAATTCTTTAGGATAAAATGCCACGTACACATAAAGCATTATTGTGATTAAAATTTTCTCGTGCTTTCTTCTTAGCTCTTGCTGCATTGATTGAAACTTGCCAAGATGGCAGTGAATGCCATTCCAACAGCAGTCTGGGCCCTGTTCTGATGGATCTTTTTAAGCTCACCCTAGGACTGGGTGATCTGGAGATCCAGCAAAATTCAAAGTATCCTGTGCTGTTTCTTCTGCTCCTCATAACTTTTGTTGTGTTGACTTTTGTTCTTCTCTTGAACATGCTGATTGCATTAATGGGAGAAACAGTGGAAGATATTTCTAAAGAGAGTGAGCACATCTGGAAACTCCAGGTTCGTTTGTGAGTTAGTTTGCTAAAATCTTTTGAGCTGTACCTATGGCAACTTATCATGCTGACAGGAGGGGTTAGGTATGAACAATGATAATCCCCGTTTCTATGTGTGTACAAATAATGGAAATAAGTGATTTTAGTATTAGATAACTTCAGAATTAACAACTGTCCTACAGGTAATCTTATGGCTCAGATTTTCAACCTCATGTGCTGTCATACCTTTGACTTTCATTTCCCTTGATATGTCAGGAGGAAGGTGTGTTTCCTTATTTGCCCAGAAATCTGTAACACAGCGTGCTCTGCTATTCCATCCCTTGATTTTGAGCAATGCATGAGTTCATTCCAATTTCTCATACCTTATCCGAGCCTGGTCTTTTACCAAGGCTAGGCAGCTCTGAGTCCCAGGCTGTCATCGAGAACACAGCCATAATTAGGACGGGAGTTGCTTTCTGTGGTGGGCAGCACCCCACTACAGGTTAGATATATCCCTGTGGCAGGGTGTCGCATGAAGGTGCGTTAGCATTAAACCCTAAGCGCTGAGTCTAGAGTGAGATTTCTCAATTCTTCTCCAAGTATGCTTTCTGTGGCGGGGCTAACTAGAAAAAGCTGTGGACTTCCTATTTGCACATGCCAAATAAGTGGTGTGCCATATTAGTTACTGTGCTTGGAATCAGTGTTGGTTATGGATGGTGGATGGAGGCATGACATGTTCTAATGAAACATGGAGCCTGCAAACTGTATATGCATGAAATCAGACAATTTTGAATGTGGTTAACCATACCCGTGTTACTATTTATTGTTAATAGAGAGCCAGAACTATTTTGGAGTTTGAAAAATTCTTACCAAAATGTTTAAGGAAAAAATTCCAACTGGGAGAACGGTGTAAAGTGGCCGAAAATGACACCAGGGTGTGTTTAAGGTAAAGCAAAGCTAGAATACTGTGCTATCAGTTCTGCTCTGTATGTTTCTTCAAGGTTATTTCTCCTCAAAAGCCTCTTTAAAATATTTCTACATCTGTACAAATTATGTTAGGTGTACAAAAATCCAATTTGTTTTTTTAATTGTAACCATTTGCTTAAAAAACAGGAAAATATATAGGTTTTTTATTTAGACAATTTTTTTGTAAGAAAACAGATTTTCAACTTCATGTGTTTAATGTACAAGTATCAAGTTTGCTTGCAGTGAAGGTGCTTTGTCATAATATCCTTTGAATGTTAGCTTAAAAGTAATTATATTTAAATTGATTGCCCTTTCATGATTACCATATTAAAGAAAATATTACTGTGCTGTTTTATGAAAAATACATAAATATTTAAGGTGAGTTTCAAGACTGTACTCATGTATGAAATTATAAAGTAGTCTTAGCATTATTCTCATCTTCATATAGTACCTACCACTGCAAAAGACATTCAGCCTCTTAGTACTAGTAAAGCAGGTGTTGATGGTAAAGTGTGACAATCCCAAGAAGGAATAAAGAAATAAAAGGGGAAGTGCAGCTATGTAGCTGGGAGATAATGCATGCTAATAATATAACTTATATACAATACAAACAGGATTAATGAAGTGAAATGGACCGAGTGGAAAACACATGTTTCATTTATTAATGAAGATCCAGGGCCAACAGGTACTACAAAATTTTACACCACCATATTTGTGAAATTGTTTTTTTTTCTTAGAAATGCTTTGATATATAGTTTTATACCTTTAAAAATATAATCTGTCATAATCCAGATATTCAACCACATTTTACTGCTAGGGAAACTCATGGCTAATATGGTGGGGGTGTTAAATTACTTTTAAAGATTGGGGGAGAGGGTTGGTTACAAACTCTCATTATTTACATCTTGGCACCAAAACATGGTGGGTTTACCTTTTCTTTATTTTTCTCTAAGCAGTTATGCTTGATCTAAGTTTTACATTCTCTTATGGCATTTGAATGGTATAAGGCCGGAGAACTTTTTAATAGACAGAAAACATTATTTTGAAAAAATTGTCATAAAGTACATTTAGTCCTTAAATAGTTACATATAGGATTGCAAAATCTGGCAAGAAATCGGACTGATTCTACCTGACAGTACTATAGTCTGTTGTTTTTAACCCTAGAACATTCATGTTTGTTTTGCAATATATATTCGGATGACAAACTGCCCCTCGTGAACGTTGACCAGGAAATTCAAGATACTCATCTGCTGAGAGTGCTGGAAGTGTAATAGAGAAATGACCTAACTTTGAGGTGTCAGATGTCCTTCTGGCAGCAGGCGTCAGAGTTTACGATAAGGGCATATGAGGATCCGGGAGGCTTGTTCTGAAGTTTGTTCTTGAGTCAATTAGCATTTATATTGCTTAGTAGAATGATCTCAGTAATAACGAAAAGGGGCTGACAGAAAAATTTCTCTATGAGATATGGTAGAAAACTGACAACTTACTGTTTAAATAAATGCATGGTTTTTTAACAAAAAATAGATGTGCAAAAATTTGATGTTGCATGTACAGTTTCTACCATATCCTGTTTTGTTTATAATGCATTTTTTTGCAGATCCAAGCAAAGTTCAAGATAATTCAAGAACTAATAGCAAAACCACCCTGAATACATTTGAAGAAATGGATGATTTGCCTGAAACTTCTGTTTAGTTGTGCTATATTTGATATGTGGTCATTCTGAAGGTTAAAAGCATCAGCAGTGGATGCTGAAAGCTTTGTTGATATTTTGGACAGCTGGAACACAAACTTTCAGTGACACGGTCTAATGACTTTAACCCATTTAATCAGGGCAGCTAAGCTAAAATAAAATGGACTATTTCACTGGTTCAATTTTGAGCCTCTTGAAAACTCTGGCTGTCCAAGTTTGCGTAACGCTACTCAAACTTGACTCTAGACTTTTTACTGGATAAAAAAGGTCAAATGTGAGCTATTTCTTCCTTTTGTGGAAAATTAAGATCATTGGGATCACAATCTGCTGTCTTCTGGAATCTCTAACTCATGAGAACCATTTTGTACACTGCAAAAAGTTAAGTTCATGTTGCGGAGAAAAGAAAGGCATTTCAATTCTGAAGACTACTAAATGAAGTATGTTATTTTGAAATAACAATGTTCTGGATACATTTGAAGCTTTTGTATTGACTGTCAGTGTTATTGCAGGCTTGATCCTGCAAGTCGGAGAAAGCCTCTTCAGGTCTCATTAGCTTTGCTTGATTTTCCTGTATGTAATCCCTAGGGTATAATGCGGTGGTTACTGCTTTTTATTTATTACTATGTATATATGCCTTCCCATAAAATAATAGGGCAGAAACATAATTCATGATGGAGAATATTTCCGAGTTTGTTCCAGCCACAAGGTCTTCACTCTTCCTACTCAGCTTTCCCATGCTGTTACATCTTGCTGCATAAAAAAGTTATCACATCAGAAGTTCATTGAGTTTAAAAGTAGATTAATTTTTATATTCAACCACTTCAGGAAAATAAGTCAGTATTTCTTCCCAAAATTAACAAAATAAGTTAACTGCAATGCAATTGCAGACTTTTAAAGCTTCTTTTTTTTTTATTCAGAGGATTACATAATGCATTTCTGTAGCACTTTTTATTTCACTACCTGTGACGACCCAGTACTATGAATGATATTTTTAGTTTTCTATTTTATGTATGCATGTGTAAAAAGAAATACTTGTTCTATGTACTTTTAAATTTCAATTAATACATTATGTGTCTCCAGTGTCATGGGTTTTCATCCTATATATTCATTTGGTGCCTGTTTTAAAGGTGCTATTTAGGAAAGACTCAGGTGAATTCTGTTCTGTGTTTGGATGATAATATGAATTGCATTGGATTCTTACAGCTAAGCCTGCTGTGGGCAAAATGATCCAAAAGACTTTCTTAACGCAGAAGAGAGCGTGAGGGACCTCTCCAGCGGAAAGGATAGTGCAAAGCTATTTGCAGGGATGGTGAACGTGGTTCTTGCTACCCAACCGGTCTTCTATAGATGCCGTATCCTGTGTTTCCTACTGTGTGTGGCCTGGATGGATGGGATCAAATTGAAATCTTCAATTCAGTTATGTTTTTACAGGGCATAGGAATTTGAGGGGAGGGACATTGATGTGTAGCAATAGACCAGTGTAATTCTCTGAGCATTGTTTGGCCTTCTTAGGATATGTGAGTATGAGAAAAAAAAAAAAAAATCCTGTGGTCTTGGAATCTTTCATCTTTGCTAGTTAATTTTGCATTGAAACTGCCAACAAAGAATATTGCCTTGGGACTATGCAGTTCCATTTGGATTCTTTTGAGTGCCAGTTTTCGTACAAAAAAAAAAATACCTCTTCACATGTACTCAGGAACCAGAATAAACTAGTCTGCGCTGTACTCCATGTTGCTATGGGTAGACTTGTCACTGAAAACAAGTTCAGAAGTCTCTGCGCTGTACTGAGGTGACTCTGTAGGTCTAGCCCTAAAACAGGGGAGGCACAGAAAAACCTTAAGGAATGTGCCGTGCCAATGTCCAGGTACAAAACGTGTGATAAAACCGAGGAAAAGGCTGGGGGGGTTGTTTCTAAAAGTTCTTGGTTGAGAAAATACCCTCCTTTTGTGGCCACAGAGCCCTGCCAGATCACACATACTGTCTCCTATCTCAAGGCTCTTGTCGAGAACACTATGAATAATGACTACAGCAGATAATTCTGTACTTTTTATACAATGTTTATTTAAATAAAACTTGTGATTCAATAAGTGTTCTGTCCTGTGTTTTTATTTTATTGCCATAGGAGTTACACAAAGCAAGAAAAAAAGTATTTTGGCTTAGTAGTAAATAAGGAAGACATCACTTTTGAAAAGATATAATTTGGGCGTTATCTAGATAATTAATCTTACAGTAAATAGCTAATTACTATATCCTTATGCAAAGTTCTTAATGTTTTCTCTATCCCCAATTTTTGTCAAATGTATTAAAAACAACTTTAGAAAATTAATTACATCCCCATTTTCTTCTCTTTTTCAGCTACTATGACAGGCTTTCTCTCTACAAATACAGAACAAGTCAGTCTCAAAATTCTGAGAAGTCTCCCCATATGGAATTCTTCTTAATTTCCATTCTGAAATACTCAGGTATGGTTTGTGCATTGCTCTTCATCAAAACCTGAGTAATTTCCTAATAATGCCTTCTTCATTGAAAACTTTTGGGGTATAACAGTTGATTAAAATTTTATTTGGAAAATGTTATAAGCAGTAGGTAGATACACCTAGAAAGTTATAAAGCTATAAACTTCTCGTCTCACATATAGCACACCTTTTTCCTGAATTTGCATATTGCTCCAGAATGTTTCCGACTACTACTTTCTAAATTCGGACTTTGTCTTTAAATTAATGTTAAATCAGAAACAGCTGGAATTAATCTTGTAATACTTTAAATATAAAAAGCTTTAAATTTCATTTCAGTGTATTTTTCTCAGAAATCATATGGTTTTAGCTTATTTTATATCTTCATAAGTATAAAAATAAAACAAACCCCAAGGCTTCCACTTCAGCGCAGCAGGGGTTAGTCACAAATGCAGATAATAAAAGAATTTTAATATACATACTGTCACTCTGTTTCTCCCTCCCTAGCTTTTCCTTCGTCTCATATTTTGTATGTTTACCCGAGGAATTCATTTCAACGATTACCTCATTTTAAAAAGTGTTGGTTATTGGAGGTTTGGGGTTGTGAAGTAGAAATGCTGTAATTTTTTTTATATAATGTAGTTTTGTAGATGAGCATCTTTCTATATGATGCTGGATGTAAGTTTTATAGCCGCTACCCCATATGTGGTACATTGTTTGACCATTTTATACAGTGTGAACTAACAAACTTCATAAAAATAGTATTTATTCTTTGCATCTATGGTAATGTATTAGAACGAGTAAACAATCATACCTAGAATTATGATAGTATGTTTCATCTTAAAAGTGCTCAGCAATGTTAATTAAATTACAATTTAAAATTAGATTCGGCATTTATTTATTTATTCCATGAATTACTACTGAATGACACTGGATTTCACAGAGAAGAAATCCACTTTTTGTACTGAAAATCTGTAATAAGCTTTTAAGAAGTGTTCTGCTCTAAGACTGAGGATCTGATGTGTTTCGCAGTGAGTTTCACTTTTACTGTTTTTACAAAAGCTTGTTTCTTTTCATAATATGCAGCTTCGTTAATAAATGTTGGATAGACTGTACAGTCCCCTTTATATGCAATTACTTCTCCATCAAGAGTCAAAAATAGAGGATCACCATTGTTCAGTGGCTGCCAGTCTTGATCCTTAGAGAAAGAAAATAAATAGAATGTATTTACTTTCAAGGTTTTGTATATTTCACGTCGTTTCTACGTTTATGGTCAATAGTTATATTCTCTGCAGTTTATGGCACAAGCTTTTAAAAGAATTCCTTTTAATCTTCAGTATGCAATTTCAGGTTTCTGGCCCTTGTTTTCAGGCTTGTGAAGGTAAACTGGTAAAGTTGAACTGGTAAAGGTGGAGTAAAAGGAAACTGCATATGCTCACAACTGACTGACAACTGACAGACCCTCAGTTTAGAATTCAAAGCTAGACTTATATTTTAGAATATAAGCTATCCTATTGCCTCTCTCTTTTCAGTTTTAGGTTCAAAAGTGATGTTAGATTCAGTGATTCCCAAGGCAGTTACTGAAATACTGTATGGCTTTAGTGACAGAACTTACTATAGGGAAGGTCTAAAGTATTTAATAGACCCATTGGCCATATTGTCATTTTAAATATTTACTAGTAAGATATACTACAATGTAGCAGAAGCAACACAGGAATACTTATAAAATGTCACAAATAGAAACTATTTTAGAATTTACCTGCAGTTTAGGGTGAATAATAGCAATAACTTCATCATTCTTATTCCTGGGATAATCTACTTTCTCCATCATTTTAAAAACCTCAATTGTACATGGTGGAAATTCCTTTCCTAGAAAGAATAAATGTAATTTAATGTCAGAATGAACAACTGCCTGTTAAAAAGAACAATGCATTATTTATTCTCTTTAGAATGGCTTAAATCGTTAGGTTGTACCTTACACACTAGTGATTAGCTCATATATCATAAAAACATCTATCTCCAGATTTTTTTTTGTCCCCTCGAAGCCAAGTTGCAGAAAGATTGTCCAGTCCTGTACTGTAGCATATGAAGGCTGGATCTAAATTTGGTGCTGAAATGTGACTTTTCACTGTGTACTTAAAAAGATATATTTTGTAGATGCAATCAATGGAAGGCCTGTGTGTGATAGTGCTGCACAATACAGAACGGTATCAGTGCTATTTAATCTTTACCACTCCAGCACAATAATGGAGACTCTGACATGCACAACTATATTATTTTCCTTCTACTTCAAAAAAAAAAAAAAAGCCCACTGACAAAATGTACTCTAAAAGAATTTGAAACACCTATTTTTGTCAGTATGTATTTTAGATAGTACACAGGTATAACAAAATCTTACAAAGTGTATCGACTTTAATTTTGGATAACAATGCACAGAAGGCATGTAAATTAAACTCTTCTTTCTTAGTATTACTTCTTGTATGTTCTCCATGTACATACTACTATACAAATATTGTTAACTAGTATTTTGGATTCTCAAAGCAACTGTAAGATTAAGATCACGTATACTTATTGAATCTTCAGAAAGAGGAAATACCCTAAAAGCTACCCAAAGGAGCTATACAGGAATTCTGACTTTCTGATGTCTCTCGTAGGTGGGCTAGAGAACAATCCTCCCCCCACCTCCTTTTACCTGTTTAACTGTAAAATGTTGTAGCCCAACCTATTTTTTAAAAAAATATTCTCCTGAAATAGTCCACTGACATGACGCAGGAGGCTATATATTCTCTCATTACTTACTCTACCTTCATTGAAAAGCTGCACAAAATCAAGGCCATGTTTGACAATCTTCCTCATTTTGTCCAAAGTATCAGCTCTCGCAACACCGTGGGGCTGGGGACCCACCTCCACACCTGTTTGCAGACGAGGGAGATTATTAATATAGCCATAATATATCATATGCTTAGATTACACAGCAAAAATAGATAGCTGATTGGGTCTGCGTTTTATGCTTAAGAGGAATTATAAAGTACAGAGTTATGTGATTTTTAAGGCAAGCAGAAAATTTAGCTCACCAGTCAGGATCAGTTTAAAGAACCATATGTATATTTTTGACTGTGCTACTAGGGTAAGAGAAAGGGTCACTGTATATATTTGTTTCTCTTATTCTTTCCTCATCCTATCTTTCCATGCTGCATTTTAGAGAACTCATTGTTTAACATGAAAAGCAAACTAATGTTTTTTTCCTATGGTTATGGTTTTGATTCCATAAATGAAAAAGTTAACCACTTCCATGCAGAACATCATTTCTCCCTTCATCACATCTTCCCTTTTCCTCTTCTTGGCTAACAACCAGTGTTTCAGCCAAGGCTTATTTAGAGGACGTAAACATTTCTTTTCCGAAGCTGTTACTTCTTCCTTATCCTCATAGATTATAAACATTTTCTGCAAACAGGGGGTTAACCGAGTTTAAGAATTTCCATCTGGCTTCTGTATTTTGTAAGCCAAGTATAAATCAGAAGAAGAGATAATCACATACATTTGATTTGGTAAATATATTGTCAAACAAATAGCTACTGGTGATCAGAGCACTCTGTATAAAGTAAGGAAATGAACAGATCTGGAAACAGGCACATATTTAAATAATTTATGGTGGGTTAAAATAGTCTTTATTTTTCATATTTACCAACAGGATGTTTTGCTACAGATCGAGTTGTTGCATATTTCAAGCTAGGATGTTCAATCAGCAGAACAGGACAGCGTTCTGGAGCCAAAGCGTTCTGTGGAGATTGTTTAAAAATGTCTTTGTTATGCAAATATTTGAAAATGTTGTGCCACAAAAGATTACTGATGCAGAAGTGATTTACACAATGTCTTCAATATGTTGCCTTTATTTCATGGTCCTCAAAGAAGTAGGACATCTTTAGAAAACGTACAAAGCTGTATTTGTTGGTCTCCTTTCCATTAACTCATGCCAGGCATGCTCCACTGAACTTTGCTGTCTCCTAATATAACTGAACACAGTTCTAGTCTTAAATTGCTAACAGGAAGAAAAATCTACCCATCAGTGTTCCAAAACTTAGAATCAAAATAACGTAAAGCAGATTTCAAGTATTTTTTGTGTTAGAGTCTCTTATGGGCACATAGATTGTGAATTAAGCCTTATTTTAACCTTTTTTTGACATAGAAACCTATTTCAGGCCTCTTTCCTGATGACTGCCTACCATTGCTCTTCATATAATTTTAGTCATAAGCTTTCTATATCTTCAAATATTTTATAAATATTTAAATGGGATGCATGTAATAAGAAAAAAAATCAAATGTTAAAATATACCTTGTTTCTAAGGAAAAAAAAAAATGAAATTCCATACTGTTGGCCTAACCTCGATTTCATCAGTCATTGTCTGGGTCACTAGTACTTCAACCAGATTACGCTTAAGCCAGCACTTTTGCAAACCTTGCTCTACCAATATTTATCTTCAGGAACAGCAGAATCAAACAGCTTCCAAAGACATATCGCTATTCCTATAAATACTGATGAAGGGAACATTTGTCATTACCTAGTTCCATTATTTTTTCCATGTCTTTATTTCATAAAATTAATGTTTAACTATTTAGCATGTGTGACCCAAATTTATCCAAGTTCCTGACAGATCAGAGTGAAGGATTAAATTACATTCATTTTCATAGATGTTATTCTAAGCATTCCTCTTTGCCCATCAGTCTTACTAACGCTTATTTTAATACATGAAGATTATGATGAGTTCAAATCTGAATTACCTGATATTATAATCAAATTATTAATTATCTCTGATTAAAAACCCCATCCTATGAGTGATTAAATATTTTAAACAGTTTTGCATAATAAAAGATAGTATATTTAAAGAAACTACAAAATAATATATAGTAATACAACATTACAACTAATAATCTATTTTAATAGTTCATTTAAATTAGTTTTACCTTGATATAATGAAACATTTGAATTGTAAAGTCATCCCTGGAGTTTTCAAGAATAAGGGTACCACCCATGTTAGAAGTGGTGTTGTGAAGGTCAAAAATAAGGTCATACGCATCATCACTACCTTTTGGACCAAATATATGATTGATTTCCTGAGCCCTTCTCACTTCATATGGAATATCTTCCACCACTGTCCTGCTGTTAATATCAGTACAAAGAAATTAGTAAACTCATTCCATGGCTTTACAGTCAACAAAATATGTATACCCTTTTCTTTTTACTTTAATTCCATAACTGACTGGAGTTGAAATCACCTATTTAATCACCAACCTGTTGCAACTTGATTAATTTGTGCTTGAAAAAGCAAGTATGATTGTTAAATAGGTCTTACTCTTACGTATCTTGTGCAGAAGGGTAGTAAGAATTTTTCGATGTGATTTTAGCTGGAGACTATTTATTTCGCTCTTATTTCTTTACATCCCAAAATTTTCCCCTGTGCAGAAAACTAACTCAAAATTTATCAACAATTTCAACCACTTCCAAGACTGGATCCACCTCCTGCTGAAGACGGTATTCAGGTATCAGTCCATGCCCTTTTACCTTGGGCATCAGTCACAAGGTCTTTTGTAACTTGCTTTATTTCTTGTCTTCTCATATTCCGATCAGACTTTTACAGTCTATTGTTTTGAGCCCTCCTGACCCTCAAAGCTCATAGAAGATTTTGCTACCTCAAATCTATTCCTCCAAAGTTTTAATACTTGTAATCTCAGGTGACTATGTCTGTTCTACACTTTAAAAAAATGGTCTTAGCCTAAGGAAAGGTCTGAGATCTGCTTCCTTTCCGTATCAGGGCTCTACAGGAAACTGATGTAAGACACAAAGACATCTATCTTACACGTTCACAGTCTACAAAGCTGCTGTAGGTTCAGACTTGTTCTGCATAGACAGCAAATGTGGTTTTGATGACAGGCTTGGGATGCTACCCAAGTACAATATAGACACACCTGATATCTTTTGTGATAAATTCAGTTTCCTTTCTCAATACAGCTCAAGCTTTGTAATATTTTAGTTTTGTAAGAAATACTGGTATTAAGTTGCATAAACAAAGTTTTGTTAAATACTGACAAAGCACCTTACTAACTGCATGGATATTTTAGCATCAGAAGAGGTTGCTGAGGAAAACTATGGGGTCACCACTGCCGGAGTATTAGAAATGGCAAGACATAATCTATTAGGAATGTCTACATGCAGTTGATCTACTGGTGGGACATGAGGTGGATTAGAATTTTTGCGTGAGCCCCTCAAGCTCCTTTTTCTATTTTTATGATTCTGTATATCACATAATCTACCTTTGTATTCTTTAGTTCTGCCTTTGAAATTCAAGGTTTCTTCACATAAGACTGTTAAAGTAATACTTCTTATCGAAGCCAATGGGACTTCCACCATTACTTTCAGTAGTATCAGAATTTCACTCTCTTTTTTCTTATTTAGTAAAATCATTTATAATCTTGAAGGGTCTACACTTAAAGGGATCAGGGGAAGGTATTCCAAACAGTCAGTAGGGTTGAGCTGGGCAACTTAATAGGATTTAATGAGGAATATTAGTTAAAAAATGAAGACAACCTGTAGGTGTCTTAATCAGCTATTTTTTCGAGTGTTCTGTGTTCAAAGCAGCTGAAAACAAACAAAAACCACTTTTTTTTTTCATACATTTGTCCTAATTAAGCAATTAAAAGAATGCCCTCAACACTTATGTGTTAAAAAGTCTGATTATCTTATATATAATAATCAACAACAAAATTCTAAGATGAAAAGCCAGATGAAAAGAAGTGCAGGGTAAGAACAACCATGCTTACAAAATACATGTGATACATATTTCTTTCAGTGATATTCACCTTTACCATTAAGACCTTTCTGAAACATAGTTACCTGTTTAGCATGCAACTATACCAAGCGTAAGAATCTTTATACAGCAAAGTACACCTCTGGAATAGATGTCTCAAAAGCAGAAAAACATAAAATCCCATTAAAAAATGTAAAATTAATTGCTATTTTACAGTAATTATAGATTGTATTTCTTCTAAAATAATGAGTCAGTTAAATTATGGAGACTTTTTGGCTATCATTTTGCCATAGAATACATTATTTCTAACTTCGCTAATTTCAAGTTTTCATCTTTTGCTGTATATAACTGAAACTAAATACACTTCCCCGATTTGTATGCCATTCTGTCAGATACTCAGATGTCTACCTTTAAATTTCTTTTATCTGCTATCTTCCTGCAAATATAATTGTATTCAGAAGAGCTCCAAAGTTGAATGCACAAGAAGGCATGTGAGAAATAATGGCTTTGCAACTCGGAACAACAATACTTAAGTTTACATAAATACAGCTAATCTAATACTGATTTAAAATGCTGTGTTTAAGATTATGTGTTGGTTTGAGACTCATTCTACTAGCAATAGTTTTAAAATGAATCTGTTAACACTCATGCAATTTGTTCTTTTTGGGTTAAAGGTCAGTAATTTCAGTTATGTGACTGCACAGTTAAAATAGTAGTGGAACCTGTGTTAACATTTTAATCTGGAAAGGAAATTCCTTACAATTTATAAAAACAGAAAAGTAAAACAACAGAAAGTACAACTGTTCTTACCCAAGATTATCAGGGTCAAAAACACGGTTCAGATCACAGTCAATGTATCTAGTACACTTCTTCACAGCTCTTGGGTTGGTAAGAAATGGTTTCACTTCCATTCCTGTTCTTTGAATCTCAGCGTCATTCTCTTGCCAGTGCTTGACCAAAAATACCCCTGATAACTCATTGCCATGAGTTCCCCCGAAGATAGCAACCCGTCTTACCGGAGGTTTATCAACAACAGAAGTGGAAGTCATGCTTTTCAGCAGCTCTACGAATTGCTGAAAGCAAAACAGAAAATAATGATAAAGGAAAACTTTTGCCTAAAAAAAAAAGTTCTTTTTACTCTTTTAAATAGTAGGTTCTTTAAGCCAGTTTAGGTCGGATGTGAATGAAAGTGAATTAACATTTCTCTAACAGTTTTAGACTCCCGTTGCGACACGGGGAGTTGCTAACCTGACACTCCTCCCTCCCGAGGAGCCCTCCCCTTCATTTACCATATTTAGCAATATCTCCAAGTCTGCTAATGTACTGTTACACAGTTCAAAAGTTAACTTCTCCAGGCAATCTCTATTAATAGATGATACAGAGGTAAATCTTGTACTAATGACAGTATGAAAATACTTTTTTAATGTAAACTTTAATAATGCACTTAAATATCCCTGACGTTTTTGCATTGCAAACTAGCTGTAACAAGTATACTCATGTATGTTTGAAGTTACATAAACGTTACAGTATACAAGGGCAGAATGATTTAAAGTGAGCAAAACCAGTAAGATATGAATCATATCTTGGCTCAAGATCAACACATAATGCTGAAACAGCAAGTACTTTCATCTAAAAAAACAAGAACAGCTAAGTTCCTCAAACATTGTTGCTTGTATGACCTTTTTTGTTTTATAATATCTGAAGAACAGTGATTAGAAGGAACACTAACTGAAATTAAAGTGCAATTTATCCATGGCTGGCTTACCTAGTATTCCTGGCTCTAGCTTTGTCTGGGGATCTGCTAACACAGACCTCTAACACATTGCAATAACTTTGCCAGTGACGACCCTTCCAACCTCTGCCATCTCTTATTAAAAAGGAAACGGATATAGACCACAACGGGACAATAGTTGTGTTCTCCCCCCAAAAACACCTTAGTCAACAACTTGACTTCTTCCATTTCCAAAAGCATTCGGTCAGGCTTCTGAAACTTAAGGCAAAGAGCAGCCCTAACTTCCATCATGAGGATCAAAACATTTAGAATAAAAGGTCTTAATAACAGAAAGTAAGTTTTACTGCTGTAAATGACAGAAGTATTTGCAATTAGTATCCGACACACGATATAAATATAAAAAATGTTACATTGCACCCTTGCATGTTTATGCAGAATGTTTATTGAACAATTCCTTTTTATTAAGATTATACTCCAGTGACTGAGAGAGTATTTGGCTAGTGCCTGGGAGAGGCTTTATAACCCAGGCTGATAGACTGTAGGTCGACAAAAAGAAAGCTCAACGTAGGACTTATCTAGACAAGTTCTGCCAGGAATATATTTCCTACAAAAGTTGCTCTCTATGTTTCAGCTTATGCATACAGATTTGCTGAATCTTACGGCGAGTTAATACAGAGAGACTGTTTACTTACTCAACTGTGTTACTCCTGTACTTAGAAGCTGTCGGATATTTAATCATAGTAAGTAATTTATTAAACAAAGCAGTAAAGTTGTATTTTACAGCACTGGACAGTCTGTACTGTCCTTTGACCCCAGTCTCTTCAGCGGTGGTGCCAAAACAGCTATTTACACGCTGCCTGAAAAAATGACTCACGCTCTGAATCTTGGTTTGCTGAATTTAAACACCACAGCAGTTCGAAGAGTAAACAGCAAAAATGCAAACACGCAGTGCTAGTACATATAGTTTATCTTTTATTGCTGGCGGTACTGTAATAGTTATAATTCCTTGCAAAACGCTGACTGAAATACAGCAGTCATTTGTGCACTTACCTCATTTAACATGCAAGAAGTTTGTCTCCTAAGAGGAGCTTTCTTAGGACAGATACAGTGCATTTCCAAACATGAGTTTAGGAGCTAAAGCCATGGAGGCTTCTTTTATACCCTTAGAGCACGTTAACTTCCAAACAGCTTTTAACTCCTGGTCTCCCAGGACATTACCAGCACCCACGAATTTCTGGCATAAATGCAGACACTTGAAAAGCTTTCACTCTTCTGAATTAAATACAGGACCGATCCCTTATTCCTGTGCTTTGCCAATACTTCGAAAAATTATGTAGGGCCATGTGTAGTTTATTAAGAGTTCAGATTGTTTTTATGTACAACATACAAATATCTAGTAGTGCATCTGAAAGCTTAGAATGTGTGCCACAAGCTGAAAAACATATGCAATAATACACTGTAAATGAAATGAAGTCTAGCTATCAAAGCCGTGAAGGTGTGTATATATATAAGAAGCGTAACGTGCTCATAAAGCCTTTCAAGGCACTGGCTGAAGCAAAAATGGGAATTACAAAAAAAGGACAGGCTCCAACCCTGCCGAGTGCTAAGATTTTACACAGGAACCAGCCAGAAGTTACGCAGTTGAAAACAGCTGTGTGTAAAACCCTGACTAGCGGTGGAAGAGAAAAACAGTGTGAAGAATGCAGATAGTTTTATTTATATCCATGATTTGTGTTCACACATTTGTGGGTATTCAGCTCCTGCCCCGGGTTCTCTTAAGTGCTGAACGTGACACCAGGTGGGCCGGTTCCCCGGGTACGGAGATAATTAATTAAATCCTACAGAAGACCCATTTAATCGCTCCTCCTCTCCACAGCTTGGGACAGGCAGCTCCCAACTGGGCCGGGGCCGCCCAGCGCCCCCTTCCTGGAGGCCGCCCGCGGCCAAGGGCGCCTGCGCCGGCCCCAGCGGGTGCTGCGCTGCCGCCTTTGAACGGCGAGGGCGGTCAGCGCCTTCCCGCCCTTTTCTCGCTCGCTCGGGCGCGAGAGCGTGGCCGTTTGGTCTGTTATTTTTGGCGGGCTTCGCCTCAGCCCTCTCCTTCAGACTGTTTTAGCCTGTGACTGGTGTTGCTGCGTGAAATACTGCGGAGGCTTACCCTGGTATCTCCTCTATCCTTAACTTGCTTTTTTCTACAGCTTTAGCTCTGGGTTTTGGTTGCTCATCTTCAAGAGAGGACAAAAAGCAAAACAATACAGTTTAAAATCCTATGCAACACCAAAATTGGCTTCATAAACTGAAATGTCAAGTTTATGGGGTTTTATTTTACAAGTATGTCACTTACTGATGGCCATTAGGCTTCATAATGCTAGCAATACAGTTTGAATTGCTTAACAGAAATTAACTAGAAGCTGCTCTAGTGTTGTCACACATGTAACTGATGTATCTCACAGACATAAGGAGTGAATTTGTCTATTTGTCTAGCTGTGCTAGATACTCATGCTTCATTCTTACCAACATCTTTAATAGCTGCATATGGTTAACTGCCAGATCAAAATAAATGTAGAGCTAATGTCTTACATTATTTATACACACAAGTATGTGGTATTATTCATCTGCCATTAAAGGCGATATGCACCAGTAGCTAACTTTGATAGAATAGTGACTAATGCTACACAACAGTCTGTGTAGTATCCTTGATGTACACAGTAATACATAGCATTTGCTGTAGATTAATCAGAAAATGACTATGGCAAACTACCTGTACCTAATATGCTAATATATACTTTCTCTGTTTATAATATTTGGCTGATAATAATGGGGTTTTTTTGACCTCGGAAGTATTTTATATCTGAGGAAATTGGCTAAAGGTTTTAGGTCTGTACCATAAAGTATAGAAAAGAAGTTTATTTTTTGAAGTGTGACACTATTTTTCACAGAATAGTTAAATCAGTTTTTTATTCAAAGCCATGTACCTTGCCATCACGCTCTGCAGCAATGTATAAGTATGTATTTTCTATTAGTATTCTGTTTTCAGGAATTAAAAAATATTCCGTGTATTTGAATGTATATGGACTTTTAAATTCAGAAGTGAATTCCGTGTTTTTACAGCACTTTAAAAAAGTAGAGAATACAACTTTTATTTCAGAAATGTAATCATTTGGGCCCTTAATCTGCAAAGAGCAATTGCATGTTACTTGTGTACCCATGGACCTTCTAAATTCAGTACAACAGCTTGCACGTTTTAGTCTTGTGTCTGAAGTGATGCGTGTCACTGGGTATACAGAGTTAGGAGAAACTGCCATAAAATCACATAAAATTTGGATGTGTTTACAACATGAATTAGTTTACTTTGTCTGCTTATCTAACTTCCATACAGCAAATTTGGAGTAATCAATATGTTGTTGCTTATTCAGATACAGCAAAGAAATGAAAAGGAGTCTAGCTGACACTTCAACTCGCAGACCAGCAGGTAGCACCCATTCTTTTGTGCTTTACCATTCATACCTCATTATGCTTATACATATGAATATATATACACAAATACACGCATGCAGTATTCACACAGGATATACAGTATTCAGTCCTAGACCCCCATTTCCTGAGTGGGCTTGCATGGGTTATCTGTTTTATTGCAGCACAGGGTAAGATTTTGAATGGAGTCAGGGGACTGGTCACTAAGGGAAATGTTTCATTTACGGGATTATGTGCAGGGCAGAGGGCTGGGAATATAAATTCTGTGAGGCAATGGCTGTTCTGGTATGTGTTTATGAAATGTAATTCCTATGAGTGATGTAAAATAATTGTTAAGTAATTTTATTTACATATTTTAAATGTAGATTGTGTATCCTTTTGCTATTGGCATAGTATTAGTATTTGAATTTTAATTTTAGGTTGTCTGCCTGTACCTCTGTTCAATCAGAAAAAAAGAAATAGACAGCCCCTCACTTCAAATCCACTTAAAAATGAGCCAGGTACCAGCTCTGGGACTCGTACTTATGACTTTTCTCCAACATCATTCGGTAAATAAGATATATTTTATTTTTTTAATGGCTCTAAATCCAAATAAACCTTAACTTTATGATCATATTTTATTAAATTGGACATCGCCTTTATCAAGAACTATATGCCCCCGTTATATTTATTTCTGAAAAGTTCATTATGTAAAAAACGTCCTCCAGGAAATTTCTTTCTCCTCTGTACAATTGAGCTTTTTATACTTTGTGCCTAGAGGGAGTTTGACTCTTTGTGTGTTAGAGAATGAAGTAGCACTGGCATTTAAATAGAGTCTCTTGAAACTCTGACCTTTTGTTTTCAGTTGATTTCAATCAACATTCAAGTCCTGTGTTACAAGAAGAAACATTTATAAGATGTCTTTCTTGTAATTCAGAAGAGAACTTCTGTTCTTCAAATTCTGCTTGGAAAGAATGATGCAGAATTCTGCCTTTAGTACTCTCTTTATGTTTTACTTATAATAAAGTGAAAAAGTTTCCTTATAATAAAGTAAAAGTCTCTGTGCTAATAAGTCTAATGTCTGTAACAACCATTGTCTAGAGAAGCAGCCTACTTGTTAGAAGTTGCCTTATAATTACAGATATCAAAGGATCCCATTCCCTTTTCTTTTTTTCCCTTCTCCTTCCTGTGTGAGACTATTTGTGGAACATTAAGCAGATAAAGAGTAGGAGCCCTAAGTAGACCTATTACCTTTCAATCTTTCCAGTTTGTACCCTTTGTCTTTTGAGAATTAGGCTGGGGAACTGCAAACCCAGAAGTGGCTGAACTACAGAAAGCAGCGAACAACGGGTATGTAAAAGCGGGTTATTTGTTGCTCATTGTTTTTTATTTGGGTACGAATTGTTTCACAAACTATGATCCATGTGTCTGTCTTACAATAAAGCTGCTAGTATGTCACCGATACTTTAAACTTATCTTTGAAAGCCCAACAGAACATCAGATGGCTCCTTCCCTTATGAAACCACCAAATGCATCCAAGTCTAATTTAGCAAATGCTGGAAGAAACTTGTATGCCTGCAGGTTGGTGAAGTCTTTTAATTTTTATTATCCTTCCTTAACCAAAATTGGTCTCATGTGAAAATATATCTTAAATTTTCCATATTCTTGTAGCATTCAGAGAGATCCTTTTAATTCTCAGATCGTCACTGATCATAATTCCATCGTGCTTATGAGCCAAAACCCACTGAAATGAAGTATCTTTCCAGTGCACCTAGTGAGGCCTATTAATTAGACCTAATATCTAGGCATGTTATCAGGCGTAAAATTCATTCTTACCGTAAATGTTGGTTGAATTTTGCTGGTCTTAGATGTAATTTTTTGAGATTCCCCTTTACTTGAAGTTTTGCCCACTTTCAAACCAAATTTATCAATAGACTCAAATAAGTTTCTATCAGTGCAATTTCTAGGGCAATTGTATATCAAAACATTTAATCAAAACTGAATATAATTGCGAACTCTGTGCTTTTATAAACCAAGGAAAAGCTTACAGATTCAGATGCCTAGAGCTGGCAGGAAAACTTCCAGCAATGTTGTCCTTTTTCTCTCTTCCCTTCCTCCTATTCCTTCCCACTGGCAAAAAGAGAGTGAATGTTTCAGATAAGTGCCTTCAAAGGCAAAACGGAGTGGAGGTGGAAGGAATTTCTGAGCTGCCTTTATAAAATGAAGAGTGTTAGAAATAATAAGGTCAGCACTAGAGTTTGTTGTAAAATTATTTCTTCGGTGGTGGTGGTAGAAGAATTCAGAAATACCACTCAGAAGAAACTGCTTGTTTTATTTTAGAATTATGGAAAAGGTGTGACTGTTAGGAAGGATCCCTTAAACAGGGCAGGACAATAATTAAGTAAGCTTTTAAGGCCTATTGGATTCAGCTGGATTTAAGCACAGGTGTGACACTGCCCTGCATACATGGATAAATTTAAGTGTATACTCAAGTGCTTTGAGTCTGAATATTTAACAGATGCTTTTAAAGCTAAAACAACAATACATAGATTGCTTTTATATACTTTAATTACATGTCTGAGTATGCAGGATAGATATTGTGATACTGAACTATGTCTAACATTGTACTGCAGGGCAGAAGAGAAGGCTCCCAGTACTAAAGTTTGGAACAGAAATGAGTATACTCCTTTAAGTAACACAACAGATTCAAGATCTGACAGTGGAATTATTCGAAAGTTTGAGAGCCTTTCAAATAGCTTGAAAACTGTTCAGCAACAAAAAACCCCTGATAACCGTAATTCATCGCAGCATATCAAAACAACAGAAACCAGCCAAACATATACATCTAAAGGACAATGGCCAGTGAAACCTAACACTCTTTCAAGAAGTCTGCAGGATCATGGTCTGGCATACAAGTTTAACCACAATATTCAGCAAAATAACATGAATGAAAAACAATCTGATTGTGTTCCAGAAGGCAAAAGTCAGGTAAACTTATGGAGAGAGTTAATAGGAAGATCCAATGAAGAAAACAGTAAAGAAAAAATAAAATTGTGGAAAGATGAGGCTTTCATCAGTCCTAGCTGCCTTAGTGTAAACCCTTAAGTTTCTGAAAATTTAGAATTGTGATTTTCATACTATAATAACACACAATCCTCAGCATGATCATATAAATCGGCAGGGAGTTGTTTGTATAGTCTGAACAAATACTCTAATTTTAATGTAAATATTGGGTATTTAACATAATATATAAAGTCTATGTGTCTTTTAAAATTGTGTGAGTGTTATCTCTAACTTGGGTTTTCATCTTCCTCTGAAAGGAAGTTTCATCATCTCAATTAAAAATTAAAGAAAAGAATTCTTTGCGAATCATATCTGCAGTCATTGAAAGTATGAGGCACTGGAGTCAATATGCTTATAAAACTCCACTATTATTTGAAGTTTTAGGTAAGCATGATATATTGTGGATATTATTGTGTGTAGCGGATAATAATGGTAGGACAACAGCCAAGAGAAAATGTTATTTACTGTAGGAACAATAGCTGAAATACTTAAAAACACAAAATACTGGCATGAGCACCATCTGATTTTCTTGCTGGGAGATCCATGCAGCTATCAAAGGTGACTAAAATAGGTACAAAATTAATAATACAGTAATCCTCCAACATTTCAGCTCTTTCTATCCCATTTCTTTTCTTTCCTTGTTTTTAGAATATGTTACAATGCATTTTTCCTGTTAAAAAGGAACCTTCTGTAGGGAGGTTCAGTCTTACAGTAATTTTTAATGCAATTAATCTGGGAATAAATTCAAGTCTGGAGTACTTCTAAACATAGATGACTTTTAGTGTGTTTCACTTTGTGTTTTAATTGACATTATCTGAGAAATGAACATGACAAAAGACTGAAATGACTAAACTTTAAATCAAGGTGAATAAGAATATACAATGTAATGGCATCTCAGAAAGCTGTTATTTTGGCAAGGTTGCAAATATTTAAAGTTGACTTGCATATGAAGATCAATAAAACTTAGGGCATTGTGTTGTGCTCTGCTTAACAAGGGAATGACCTGTTTACAGTGATGGTTATGAAAACCACATTTGGTCACTCGGTTTAGAGACATCATATCCAAGTTTACTATTCAAAGACTATGTAAAGCCCGTACTTTGTATTGGAACATCCAGTGCTGTCAGCACAAGTTCTGACAGAAAGCTGATGCTGACTTGACACATCTTAGTGCTTTTGTGTAGTAAACGTTGTCATGGTATCTTTGTATATCACACTTAGTGCTGCTCTGATGTTTACATTGTGATTTATTTTTGCTAAATGGTATAGGCACGCTTGATTCTGCGGTCACACCTGGAGCATATGGGGCAAAGAATTTTCTTTTGAGAGATGGAAAGGAGAGTCTGCCTTGTGTATTTTACGAAATTGTAAGTATTCTGTGTCCATACATAACACAGACACCACTAGCTATAATCCCTTTTATGAAGATAATAATACGTTGTTCTGATAAAACAGAAAACTACTGTGTAAAAGGAAAGCTGGGTGCTTACACCATGTTGTTCCCAAACTGGTCTAGAGCAATGATCCAGTCACTATTTAGCCATCCTCAGACTTCTGTTTCAGCAAAAGAGGTGGGACTTTCAGTTCGGCTTCTAAGTAGCCGATAACAGCAAAAACGCTGATGTAAATTCCTTCTGCGTTTGAGGTAGTCTTCAGAAATCCACTAATATCTAACAAACAGACATTTTGAAATCTTTTATGTTAGAAAGGTGTATAATTTTTTTATTTGTTTATTATGCTTTTGATGAAGGACCGGGAGCTTCCAAGACTAATTAGAGGTCGAGTGCACAGGTGCATGGGAAACTATGACGCAAAAAGGAATGTTTTCAAGTGCGTCTCTGTAAGACCAGCAACTATTCAAGAACAAAACACTTTCCAAGAATTTGTTAAAATTGCAGATGCTGAGATGACAGCATATGTAAAAACAATGAATGAAATTTAAAAGTCAAAATGGTTGTCCAAAACCGTTTTTCACTAATCGTTGTCCATAAAGGCTGGACATCCTAAAGCATTTACCAAAACTAATACTGGAAATCTGATTAAATAATTGAAAGTATCACTATGCTATGTTATGCAACAAATGTTAGTAACAATGTTTTGTTCCTATTATTACTTTTCATAGCTTATCTTTCCCAGTTAAATATGCAATAACAGGGTTTTGTTACATAGTAGATGAGATTTTACTGGAGAAGTTCTGAATTAAAATGTTTAAGTTTTGCAGTAGTGCAAGTGTCTTAGAAAAAGATCATCAATACTAATTCAGATTGCCATTGCTTTTCATGATCTTAAATTTTTAGCAATTCCTTCAATACCTATTTCAAAATGTTGACTATATACTTCTTTTGAGGAGTATTTGTGACACTTGTTAGCTATTAAACTTCGACCAAAGTTCTCTTTGGCTCTGCATATTGCATTAAAACTGCTCTTTGGTAGAAAGTAAGGAGTTATTCTTTATTCCACTTCAACTCCAACTAACAGGTTCCCTTTCCTTCACTGGGTTACAAGAACACGTGTAAAAGCTTTTCTAGAAATGAATATAATAGATACTACAGAAAGATTTCACAGGATGCAGCTGTATATATTGGGTATTCATATGGCTCCCATTGATATGTTATCTGATTCATGCTTTTTAAAACAATAAATAATCAGTATAACACCTGTATAAAATAGCAACAGACCCTGAAGCTGCAGGAGGATTGCTCAATGACACAGAGGAAGTTGGAGAGAAATAATTATTTGAACACAGAACTTCCTTGCCTTTGCCATAGAAACATCTTTCATAAGGGATGGACCGTGTACATGTTTATGCGTCTTTGCCTTCAAACATTAACTTTCATAGATTATTCCTGCTGTTTCTATTTCCTTTTCCCCTTCGCTGGTTCCCCTACTTCAAAAGCTTTGTGCCAGATCTGGTGGGAATTGTAAAACAGAAGAGTTGTCAAGAAAATAGTGAACAGTGTGATTTTTTTTTTTTTTTATTTTATTATACAGTGTTGGCAATTGGAAACTTCACATTTAAAATAATTGAAATATTGTATCCAACAAGTCAAATACAGAAAACAGTTAATATTCTAAAAAGGAGCCAGCTAGTCAATGCAGAAACACATTAATGGAAAATACAGCTTTTAGTTACACTTAAAAAATTATATATTTAGAATAAAACTTGAACCTGGTCCAGTAAATCATTTGACTTGTAACAGGAAAACGCTTTTACACAGTTTAACGCGCAGACAGTTTTTATTTAAAAAAGTGATCTGTCAGTGTTAGCACATGTATTGTTAGCAACACCTCCCTTAATGTTCCAGTTGAGGATCTAAGGTATATGCTTTACCAATTGTTATAAGAATCACTTGCATTATCACCTCTACCTTCTGTGCTAAGCTGGTTCTGAGCGTGGATGTTTTGAGGAGAGTTTTGTCTACCCAGTTGTAGAGGTCACACACATATATTTGATTTCCTTTATATATTATAAAATATTAAAGAAAGTTCCAAATGGAAGCATTAGCTTAACTCATAAAAGGTGCAGAATATTACAAGACATAGAGCTTGGCAATGTTCACAAGAGAAGAAGTTGAGTTTTAAGAAGTAAAGGATCTGGGACAGCGGTGTTGTAGATTGTAAGACTCCTTTGTAACAGTAAGTTAAAACTACAAAGGAAACTTGAACTATGGGACCAGACCTGCAAGCATCTGTGCGTGGTACCAACATCACACAAATGTTGTAGTCCTACTGATTTCAGTTGAATGATTGATGGTTCCAGTTCTGCAAATGTGAAAGTTACGTTAATAAGTAATGACAGGAATAGGTCATTTGTGTCTACTAGGTATGTTATGGCTGTTAATAAAAATCTAAAATAATTTTACCTTCAGTAAGCGTTTAGATCTTTGCAAAAAAACTTCTCTACCTTACACTAACAAATCACTTTTTGTACTGAAACATTAAGTGAACAGTCGTAAACGTTACACAAAACAGAAAAAAACCCTACGTAATACAGTTTATACACATTACTCAACATTTTTCAGTTGTTGCTCGGTTTGTTGGGTTTTTTTTAACCACATCGATCCTGTCTTGTGTAATGGTTCTAGTGTAAAGGCACAGGTTGGTTAGGAAAGAAAAGCCTGCATCTCTGTCTCTCTACTTCACGGTGATGATTTTCTTTTTACATGTTGTTTGTTATTCCTCACTTTTCTGACTCTGACATGAAAATTATCAGTTTCAGCCATTCATTAAAAAAAGTGTAAGACATTACTGGAAAGCACATTTCTATACAGAAGTGAATGAAATTTATTCTTCTTACTTTAGAGGCGTTCCTTCGACCTATTTTGTTAAATATTTGGAAGATTTAATTCCTTAGTCACTGTGAGCAAAAATGCATAGCACGGGCTCTCTCTCTCTGTTTCTCAGTGTACGTAATTCTACATCGAAATCTGTATTTTCAAAGATTAGTAATGGAACTTGCTAAGTTTATGTACAGAATTTGCTTTTAGAATCCATGAAAATGTAACAACAGACAATTATTTGGGAAAACAATGCAATGTTCCATTGAAGTTTAGAAGGGTGAGGAATGTAAGCAAGGCTGCAGAAGTCTTTGACATTAAAATAACACAGTGATTGTTCTATCTGTTTGCATTTTCTTATACATCCTCAACATTTCTCTGTCTGTCCCTTCATGAGCACTTTCCATTAAAAAAAAAAAAAGAAATTAAATTCAGGAATCAGTTGGACTCAGCTAAGTGAAGAATAATAAATTTGATCACTTGGTTTGTGCCAAAATACAAAACTAAGACGTACAGCTCTGAATTAAATATAATTATGTGATTATTTCTTTTTAAATAAATAATAGAAAATAAAAGATCAGAATAGAATTAGAATTCAATTTTTATTTTAAATGAAAAACATAACAGCGCGGTGAGATTACAACCCAATGTTTCTTTTGCTTAAGGCAATCAAGTGCACTTATTTCAATGCTTGATAGTAATGAATTCAGTGCTACTGTGGAAATCAGGCTTCACAAATTTCACATACAAACCCATGAAATATGGCCATTTGCTAGTTCTGACACGGCATCAGATTATTCTTATTCGTCATGTCCAGTAGCATTTCACTTCACTTTTTTTCTTTTTTTTTTTTTTGTTTTTTACAATAATGGGCTCTTAATAGGAATGGAAATATTAGAATCTAGTTCATTCTGGCTTGTATTATCACTACATACAAGGACCATCGGGCACATACATTTTTGTAAACAGAGATTTTTCTTTTCGGCCTTAAAAAACAAACAACAAAACCCAAAATCTAAAGTTGTAATAGTTCAAATAATTTTGGAAAAGTCCACCTAAAATTATAATTTAAGAAATACCAAAACCAAATTCTTAGCATTTTTTTTTCCTGTTGTTAAACTATTAAATCATCATGAAGCCTTTGGAAGTAGTTGGATCTCTCTCTCTCTCTCTGAAAAAAAGTAATCTAAATTTTATGCAAGTCTTCATGAAGATGACTGTAAATCTTGAAGATTAGATCCATATTAAAAAGTGTGCCTACAACTTACAATATGCAGGTAGTACAAATACATATAGATTAAAAAGAAACTTCTTTCTTGTATACAATTCTTTTTAGATATCGAGCTTAATTTTAGGCCGTGGCTACTAGTAGGCGCTTTTTCACTACTCAAAATAATTGTAACAAAATATCATTATTGATTTTTAAATTATTGGGTTCATAAAAGTTTTGACATCTAAGAATATATAAAAAGTGAATTGAAGCTTTTAAAAGACTTACGATTTTGAGACTCAAAAGAAACTGGGAGGTAGACAGATGTTTTGAGGATAAACAGATTTTTTTTGTCTAAGGCATTATGCCACTATATGTTTAGAGCAGTATAAAGGCTGCTGATTAATCTTATTTCAATTCCAGAGTGTTTGCTGCTCATACTTACGGAAGACTATCAATGCACTTTTGGTCTTTGTGAGTCTGACCTCCTCTTCCCCATCTCCTTTTTTCTCTCTTTAGCAATGCAGCTAAACGGAAGTGCTATAATAATTTCTGCCCGTTGCCTGTAGACAGGAATGTTCTGTTCTTAAACACTAATAAAATACTATAAAATAGTAGGTATTGGAGTTGGAGATATGTGCTCTTTTGGTGCATATTTTGCAAAGAATGGTAAAAAGACAGACAACATGACCCCAACAATTGCCAGCATATACCCCCATCCAATCTGGCAGTCTCCTGCATAGTAGATGTCTGAATTCTCACAGAACCTCTTCACAGTAGCAGAGTTGAAACCGAAAGGGTAAACCAAAAGCCCAGAAGCCATTATGAACACTAGAGAGGAGAAAAAAAACACACCAATTATTATCAAACACTTAATTCCTTTGGAAAAAAAATCCTTTTTTTAGAAAGGCAAATATATGTTATATTAAAATCAATGGGAAAACCCTTGTGATTGGCAGATTATCTTTCTTTTCATAATTACCTCTTATGGACAGCAGTGTCATAACATAGTAGCAAGTTGGCATTGGGATTTTTCTCATGAGAACTCTTGCCCATTACATAACTTCAGAAATGCTGTAATCCAAATT
Source organism: Nipponia nippon (assembly GCF_047370975.1). Taxonomy (NCBI): domain Eukaryota; kingdom Metazoa; phylum Chordata; class Aves; order Pelecaniformes; family Threskiornithidae; genus Nipponia; species Nipponia nippon. Next base: position 7,364,884 of record NW_028262331.1, read on the forward strand.
ATGTAGCCATTTTAAAAGTACGATGATTCAGATATAATGGAATCCAGAGGAGAAGAATTCCTAAGTTTGCAGATTCCAAACCAGCTTGATTTCCTTCTCAATAGCATTTTTGTAGTTGAGACAAACAATTACTTTGTTCTGCCAAATAAAAACTTTCAATGAAAGAGTTTAGATGTAGTTTTGCAGATTCTGCTGATTAGGTTCTGATAATGTAAACACCTTTTCATTATTCTCACTATTACAAACTCAAATTGTTTAAAAAGTTCCTGCATTTGACCCCAAGATTGTGAGATGAAAACCAATACAATCTGTCTCCTTTTTACTTAGCTTTTAGCATTGGAGTCTTTCAGAGTATTTTTTTGAATTTTCTCTGTAAACTTAAGGATTAGACAAATTTTCGACCTAAGGTTGAGACCTAAAGTATTAAGACCTAAAGTTCCTATATTACCTAATTTTGACAGCTTGGGCTCTAAAAACACGCAATAAATATAACAGGACATTCTGTAGCAATCTAAAGGTTCAGTACATAAAGGCACAGAGTTAAAGTAGCAGGAAATCTCTCCCAGTGAGTCATCTTTTACTCCTTCTAGTCAAATACCCCAGCAGATTAATCCAGTGCATAATGAAGAACTACATCTAAAATACAAACACAGCTTAAGCCACCTCTTGACATTGGAAAGCCAGAGTTGCCTCCTGCAATTACACCGTCTATATTATCTGTTAGCTTTTAATAGAACTTCACACATTTCACAGTATTTAATGAATACACATTATATTTAAATATCATGGCTTATGCAATTAAGTTAATGAACAGCAGAACTACTTTTCCAACTTTGAAAATAAGACTGCCCAAAGTATAAATCATGACTGTGATAAAGATGCATTAAAGTACTGCAGGTGCTGTTTCTGCCCGCCTTGGAAGTCAAGAGGGGCTGAGCGAGGCTGATGTGAAGGGTTACGCCATCCCAGCCATTGTGTGTACACCTTGTTAGAGAGAACACTGAGAAACCATTTTTTCTTTTCTAGCCTTTCTGCTAATGAACAACCACTGCATTTAAAATCTATAGTCTACTTTAAAAGGCTTTATTTTATGTACCAAAAAGATACCACGAAGCATTCCCTTTTCTTACCTTCCCATTCTTCCAGGATAGCGTTTTGTTGAAATTCAGGGTAGATTGTTAGTGATTCAAGAATAGTGGTAATCAGAATTAACTGTTACGTTTGAGCTGATAGATAATTCATAACCAGCAAACATCTAATGAAAAATTAAGATTATAAAACAAACACTACATGTTATTCTCTGTGTTTGTAATTGCCTTTCAGGTAGGGCATGTGCATATTACTCCAATTATAATATTGGAGAGGCTTAATCTTAAAAGTATCCACTAACAAAGGGCAATCACGCATTAATCTTTTTTAATTACAAAAAAAACTTTAATAAGCTTGAGGGTTAGACTAACACACTCAGCCTGTTAAGTCCCTGAATAATTTGAATTAAACCTTTCCTTCTAGTCTAAATAGAACTGCTGAGTTAATGCCTTGTAAAAAACAATAAGACCAAGAAAATTGAAATTAAAAGGAAAGAAACTGGAACAAAAGCAAACTTGCAAGTCTGTTTCCCCCTAGGGTAACTCATGTATGGGTACAAAGAGAAACTGCCTGCCAGTAAGTGGAGCTCTCTGAGAGCAAAGTGCTTTTACCTGCCCTTACTCCCACAACCACTCTCTTTTCCTGTAAGCCTTTATGAACGAACTTTTCAGGGGTTGCCAAGGAAGGGACACTGTGGCCTTCCCCTCTTTGCAGGCTCAAGGTGTGTGAAGGTGATGCTGCAGGAGCCAGTTAAGGGAGAGGTCCTCCCCAGCGCAGGCAAGGTCTTGAGCACATCTCACGCTCCCTGATACTCAACCAGCTGCACCTGCTGTGGGTGCCCAGGGCAGGAGGGAGTTCACAAAGCTCAGCGCCGAATTCTTAGCAGCTGTGCTTGTGCATTTAGACTCTACCAGTAAACAAGCATACAGAAGCTGAAGCAAATTACAAAGAAGTAAGTTGTGTTACACAGATCTCCCTTAACTATACACATATGACACCACTAAAAACAATACAAAATGAAAATACAATAAAAATGAAGCTAAACTAGACACACACACACAAACAACTCATCTAGCAAAGGTCACTGAGCTTTCCAAAAAGAAGAAAAAGAGCTAAGGGCCAGCATGCTTCTTTTCTTCAGTAGCACAGCCTGAAAGTTGCGCGACACTCTTGCACGCCCAAGAAAATTCCCCGAGCACCACCTCTGTAGGAAGAAACATAGGAAGCAACCTTGGAGAACAGCCAGAAAAAAGGGAGACTTTTCCTACTGCTGTTGTAAAGTTTGAGGGTGTTAAACTGCTAAGCTGAGCAACAAACTAAGCCATGTTAATCCATAGGCCTATGTAAGTTGTAGCATTTGCTCGTGGGCTAATACAGCTAGGAAGCGGAAGAGAATGTGATGTGAAGTGGATACACAGCATAGGCCCACTCAAAACCCAGGCTGCTCAACTGCATGAAGAATCTTGAAATAGCCCCACGGTGCAAAACCTTCCGTAAAATGTTGGGCCCATTTGCAAAGGAAAGAGAGCCAGTTTTAAGAGAAGCAGCAACTGCTCTAAGCAAGAAGCAGGTCTAAAATTAAAATTTCAGTTTTTTCATCTTTTCAAAGCCAAAATAGTCCATGCATCTCATTCGGCAAAAGAAAACATTATGCAGAATTGGCAGCAATCTTTTTATCATAAAATCCTTTTAAACTTTGCTAATCTTTAAAATTTGCTGTTTTTCTGATGCTATTTCAACTCCTTGCTCTACTTCACGTATCTGTCCATATATACGTTTTCTTTTTGATTGGGTTACACAGAATTATTTTGAAGGTTGTGCTTTACAGTGACACCAGTGTTTTGATTACCACTTGGTGCTGATGTTGTATGGTGTGATTTAATGGAAGAAGCTTTTTTTTTTGAAGGCTAGAAATCTGTCACAGTCGAATGTAATGTGTTCACATATCAAACGGGCTAAAAAGTTACCCATGGTTTCATATCCTCAGGCATGTCATAGAATGACCTCATTATTCTCATTTAGGTGCCCTCTCTCTTATGAAGGCTGAAAATATTGAATAGCCTGTTATTATCAGCAGAAGCCAAGCTTTCAGGCATGGTGCTAATGACTGCTTAATAGTGCTGTCTGTCAGCAGTGCAGTTAGCTGGGAGAGCACACAAAGAAACAGTGGGGCTCCATTTAGGCTCCTCATATAACACTTATGCCTCTGCACGGTTTTCCAACAACAAACATCACTTTAAAAGGTGTCAGAGTACAGTAGCGAGTGCATCTTACCATTATGTGTAGTGTAATCCTGCTGTCAGACAAGATGATGAGAAGGCTAGACAGCATATTTGGGTCTGTTCTATAGCATATGGAGTGTAGAGGGGACTTGCTGGTAAAATGGGTAGTTGGAGTTCTTTTTTTAACATGGCTTGACTGATCATTTGGTTCATTTCCCATCAGCTATTGGGTCTGGTTAAAAACATGCATTTTTTTGTTTTAATATCTGACAGGTGGTGTTTGTTATTGCTAGGTCCTCATCACCTGAGTTCTCACCAGTAAGTCACAGCCACTACTGACTGCAAGGCGGTTTAAAGTCAAGTCCACGTGCATTGGTCCAACTGTAAGTCACTTTTTATTTCTACTTTCTAATCTTCTGCCCTCCCAAACAGTTACAGTCTCACCCTCATCCTCTCACATCCCGTTTACTTCACTGGTGCCCTACAGCCAGACAGTAATGGCAGTTTCTCCTCTGAAGGGTTTGCTAGCCAAGGCAGGACCTCTGCACTCTGCTCTTGCTCCCTGTGCAGGCCCAAAGCTTAAAAAATATGGTTTAGCTTTTTTTTTAATTACATTCCTGAATTTGTCGATTTCTAAATAAAATAAGTTTAATTAACAGTCTAATTAATTATTAGAAAGGAGGACACTTCTTTTTAGGGAAAACAGGGCCCTTTTTGTAGAAAAAGTTGTAAATTGTTGGTGATAACACAGAATCGATGACACTTCTACTCAGGGAAAATAGCATTTTCTGCTATTTTAAAATCTGGTAAACGATAACTCTTTGTCATTGCAATGGTTCGTTCATTTCATTAAGATCCTGAAATAATGTTTAATTATTTAAATCTGTCATGTACCATTTTCAAGTTTATTTGAAACCAGACAAACCAAAGTAATGCAGTTCTGTAGAGTGTGTGTAGAGGGCACCAATGTACAACTCTCTCAAATACCATGCACAAAAAATGGCTATTTCCATTTCCACTTCTTTTGGCAAGACTGATGGAGTTTTCAATGTATGAAACACAATAATTGAATAGTTTTCTGTATTGTGAAGCAGGAATGCGAAAACTTGGCTAAGCTTATGTGTATCCTTCCATACTAATGTTGAACTGGATGGAAATCCAGAGATGGACCGCAACTATTATGGAGATCAGAAAAAGCTATTTTATTTTATTGTATTTTTACTATGTTTCGATAATGTGTAGTAGCAGTACTGATCACCACTAGTAAAATATGCTGTGTGCATGAATTATCTTCCTGAAATTACCTGCCATAAGAAGATTAGTTTGTCTTAGAAATATAATTTGCTTATTTTAGGAGTATATTATATTTCTGATACTTGTGACAATGATGGATTAATTGCAAGATTGTGGGACGTATCAGACAATCATTAGAATTAGGGCTGAATCGCAGGCCAGCAAGAGTATTATTCCAACCCTATTACAGATTATCACAGTCTTATCTCTTCTTGGAACATTTTTATTGACAGAGCTTAATCTACCAAAGCAGTTTTCACTCATCTCATCAAGAAGTTTCCTCTCACATAAAATCCATTACCTCCCTTCTTAAATCTAGCAGTTCTTATGCACAATCAGTTGACTTTGAATAACATGTTTCCTCTCAGGTTTATACATTTTATTAATCTAATAATTTTATTAGTTCCTCTTAAGCTTTTCTTTATGTTTATGTGATTTTACTTACATCATTTTAAATGAGAAAGCAGGTGCTGATGCAAAGCCAGACACCCTAACACAAAGCCAGAAATACAGCTAACATCTGAGCAGCAATGAGAAAACCTTTCAACCAGTAACACAGCCAGACATCTTCAAAAACTAAATGCTAAATAAGATCCAAGGTCACACTTGTTGTTCTCCATGGTAATATCTGCGCATGAGAGTACAAACAGAAACAAGATGGAATTTTGGGCTATCCACAAATTAGGAATTTCCTTTCGGCTACTTCATAAAAGGAGGAATTACCTAGAGTTTTGGTGAGGGCTGAAATACATCTAAAATCAGCAGGCATCATTTCAAATGCCAATTAAGTATAAATAAAATGAACAGGAAACTGACCTGTCAAAGACAAAACAAACCAGACAAAATCCCACCATTACAGAAGCAAAACTGAGAGGCGAGGCAAAAGGGACCACTGTTAAATGCCATTCTACTCTTTCTCTTCCCCACCTGCTCACCTCACAGGTCTGTTTTAAATCAATCTTTTCACCTCTCCCAAGGCTCGCAATTTAAGCAGAGCAGACACTCATGAAAACTCTACATTGAATTCCTGGCAGGTGCATGTCAGGTACCTATAGTCCAAACTCCTGAAAGCAGCCCTAGCAATTATTCCCTCCAAGGAAAGCAAAATGGAGAGCAGGGAAAAGGGATAATAACACCCATATACTTGGTATCAAAATGTAGCTATCTTCCTTTGTAACTGAACAAAGAGCTGGAACTCGTAATAATGACACAGCCACTTCTAACATATTACAGTTTAGCTCTTCTCCTTTGTAAAGAATTATTCCATTGGCTTCATTTCAGTCAAACATGTTGTGATTTGAAGAGCATGTATCAGTGCTGGACTGTTGCCAAATAAGGAGATTATACCAGTTCCTTTTATAAATGGTGCAACTCACAAGTTAGCACTTAGCAGCTGTAATATAAATGTGGTTATAACGAAAGCTATGTAGCTTGTCAAACACCCATTTGTTAGCTAACAAAGGAAATGTATTAGTTTGTACAGTATCTCCAAGCTCTATGTTTAAATAAATGCTAAGTACGTGACTACAGCTCACAAGCTAAGGAACTGCATCAGATATAGCAACTTGTATTTTTATATATGTATATATATGCAAAACTACTGGGAAATATATGTATATAAAAAGCTGGACAATATTTTCCATTTCAGTTTATTTGGATTTAGCTGAGGTGGAAAAGGAACAGGTTATTTTAAATAAAGCTAGCACTGAAATAAGAGTGCCCATGCACCTTTTTTGCACACATCTTTTTAGTACCACTTAAATACCCCATTCAAGTTCTGTTGGCACAACTTCCTCATTCAGACGGGCCCTTATTGCACAAACAGCCTGTTTCAGAAATGTCTGACAATTGTACGAATAGCTGAATCTACCTCACTTTTTAACTGAAGGGAGTGGAATCTGACTATCCAGACTTTGGAAAAGAAATTCTCTGAAGCCAACAGAGAGGTAATTGGGCTTGGTAATTGCTGCATTAGCTGCAAGTTTATTAAGGGCCACAAAAGGCAATGCCATCCCAGTGACCTTTGAGGTTGCTTTTCACAGCATGTTTTCTACATGAGAACAAATGATGAAACTTCACTATTTCTGCCAAGTGAGTGGTAGCTATGGTGAAGACTTATAGATGTAATCTGGTAATCTATGGGCCTAATCATGCAGTTATAGAGTTGCGTGTCATTTACTCAAAAAGGCTGAAATGATCTAGCACTGTGTGGACTATGGTGAAGAAGTGCATTTTGTCATCTGCAAGGTTTGAAGATATACAGCCTATTTAGCAGACTGTAAAAGGGAGAGACAAGAGCTAATGTTTCTCAAAATAGCAGACTGTTACACAAAATTTTACAAGACTCAGAGAGCTAAGAAATGGGGACTGTCAGATGCACTCTAATTTGGAAGCCATTATGATTTTCCTTTTCCGTATTGCTTCAATAATTACATAGATTTTCTATTTAATTTTTTGGAAATTATGTAAGTCATGCTCACTTCATCTCTTTCAGAACCGCAAATACAGAAGCAGACTAATAATATAATATTGACATATTTAAGTGTTGGATTCTTTAGAAGAGACCAGCATGTTCAGCATATATTGTGCCTGTAATGTGCCTGTATTCCCTTATCTCTATGTTACATTTTATTCAACAGTTAAGAAGTGCTAATAAAAAGTGCATATTTCAGTTGTTCTATTTTAGGTAAACATAACATGGCACACATTTTCTAAGCAATGCACATTGGTTAACTGCTCAACTCCATTTCTGCAAATAGAAATAAAGGTGGCAAACACTTTCATTCTCTTCCTAATTAACCTATCCATGCCAGAACCAGTATGTTCTCCAGCATGGCAGGGAATGAAATTGATGACTGAAAATTTAAATGAATGCTTCTTCTTGTGATCTTTTGGCTAAGAACAAGTGCAGCTTCAGCTCACCATCTGATGCATTTCCTAGCAAGGAACAGTATCAGCCTGTGGGTCCACATGCAGCTGGACGTAGTGAGGGAGTGGACATGTTTCCTTGCAGCATATTGTCTCTCCTTTGGAGCCAGCTCACCTGGGAAGGGGAGATGCTGCCCAGCCTACAGCAGGTCTTGGCTCCTGCTCTGGCTGTCAATTCCAAGTTCTTAAATAGCTATTTAGAGCAGGGGCTGAGGTCCAAAAGACGAGCAGTGATGTGTAGATCACCTGAAATGTCATGATTTGACATGACACGTTTGCTCCCTTCTCTTCCCCACCTGCTCACCTCACAGGTCTGTTTTAAATCAATCTTTTCACCTCTCCCAAGGCTCGCAATTTAAGCAGAGCAGACGCTCATGAAAACAGATTTACAATGAAGCTGGTGGCCATTAAATACTAGCCTTACATCAGAGGTGACCTCATTGTAACGCGTTGTACAGTGAATTTATTTTCACTTTGCACATTCTGTGCCTTGTCTCCCACATTGCGGAGACGCATGATGTGGCAGCCGAGTCAGTGGCAGCGGGAGGCCTGATGCCTGAGAATAATGCCCACGTCTCACTTCGTTACAGTTGCACTTCACATCCCAGCAGTCTTCAAGCCTCAGGGATATCGCATTCATTACCTCTTTCAGAGACATGTATTTTACATAAATGGCTGAAAGGTGATTAGAATCCCTGACAGAACAGCATTTTATCTAGAATGCAACCATGAAAAATATGTGCCTAAAACAAAAAAGGCAGCCTACATCCTTCTCCTAATTGATTTAAGCTACAAAGACCAGCTTTGGTTCTCTCAGGGCACAGGAACTACCAGGAAGACACAAATTGCATGTTTTCATATCTCCTAATAAAAACTCCTTGACAGGGGGTTGAAACCAGAGTTTTCTATTTCTCAGATGTCCTAGTCCTGTGAATGTCATCACTCAGCAGAAGCACACATACTGCCACCTGATCATAAAAAACAGTTCTGTAACAACCCTCATTTCACGGTGCTGATTCCAGCCTACCATAAATTAGCAACACCACAAGTAATGCTGGAAATAATTGTCTGTTCCTGAGCTCCCCTCTTTTTACGGCCCAGGTGCCACACAGCTGTAGCCATATGGTAGACTACGTCCTACTGAAGTGGGTTATAGCAGCACCTCCAACAGCAAATACTACCTGAGTACGTGGAAGCTTTTTAATGCTGCGAACTGGAAAAGTGCAGCTTGTACTCATGCAGTAGTTTTCCTAACCTTTAAAAACTTGATAAAAGGAATCAGCTCGGGCTTAAACCAGATGCTCTGCAGATAGGAAATGGGATAGCAACTGCTAATTCTCTGAAAGCTGCATGGTAATGCTGCAGGTGATCCCAGAGCTGTTCCTCAGACAAGTCTGCTGGCGTGCTGCACCCTGACCTGTCCTCCCTCAGTCAGTGCACTCTCTTTCTACCATCCACCTATTTTTTTTTCCTGAGCAGAGGTTGCTCGTACTGATTCCTGGCTGTGCAGATGAATTAGTGCAGCACAGCTAACATTTTGATTTCAACCATGTTTGACCCCTATGTTCCTTAGCGAAGTCTTAGCCAGCAGCTTTCAGGAACGTGTCCTGTTAAAGCACATGGTCAAAACGGTACCAAGCTGGGTCGTGCTGGTCAAGCCACACGCTCAATTAGCAACAAACAGGTCTACTTTTAGGAGCCACCAGCCACATCTCACACAAGAGGCTGATTTAGTCCAAGGCTGCTGGAAGAAAAGAGCCAAAACTCACCTGGCATCTTATTACTGAGCACACCATCAGCCTGCCAGCGGGAAGGACCAGGTGTGCTCCTCACCTCCCACTGCGGACACCGTTTCTAGGTACCTGAGCAAGTCATTGCTTGCAACGGCCCCTGTCAACTGCAAGAGTTTACCATTCTAGTGCACTTCAAAAGGCAGGCTTTGGCTCATGTCCCTTCTCTGCTGCATGGGGCAAGAAAGTCGTCATTGACTGATGTGTGCTTCAGCTCCCAACTTGTAAACATACAAATGTAACTTCAGGCTATAGTAAAACAAAAGAAGTAATTGAGTTCTGAGGCAGAGCTACTTAGGTTAGAAAAATAATGTAGAAATACAGAGTAGTGATAGAAATGCCCCAAATTACTAGCTAAATAAAAGTGATTTGGGATATCTGATCATTTTTATCAGGTTGGCCCAGCTGCACAATTTCCCATCTCCAATTATATCAAAAGGCCCCCACTTCCTCCTTCATTAATGCATTTGAAGGATTTAATGAGTTACTTCATCAGGTTAATAAATCCCTTCAATAACTTTATTACACTTTGATACAATTATTCAAGTGGTGCAGCTAACAAATGATCATCATTTATATTTCTTGACAGAATAACTTAGTTAATATATTTGGACTGTGAAATACAAAATCCATAAATAAACTATGGGGACAATTGAATGTCTTTGTGGGGGAGGGTTTTTTTCTATCTCCAGTTAAGGTAGCATTGGAAATCCTCTGTCTCTTGTGCAGGTAACTTCAGGCAAGTGCTAAGGCGAACTGGAGGAGGTTGGTGTCTCCTAGCAATGTTCTGCTTCCCACCGAGCACTTAGGAAGGAGGCGAGCTGCTGCAGGACGTACCACTGCCCATAGGGAGATGTCTTAAAATGCACCAGAAGGGACAAAACCCATATTTATTTGTTCCAGCACTTTATCAGGTTTAAAATCCAGCTTCATAAAGGCTGTTCCATTTCTTCAGGTTGAGATCTTTGGCTAATTTTGACAAGGTGCAGTGACACCATCAGAAAATAACATTATATTCTAAAATTATTTTAAAACTAAATTAAATTGGTTGCCATGCCATTTGTTTTTCCTGTGGCATCATAGTAAATGACATCATCAACAGAATAACCTTAGGGGCAAGGGTGTTTTCAGAATCTTAACCTTCAAATGGCCAGCAGTATTACAGCTTCCTATTACCAGAGTAATAATATTTATGGTAGGTAGACTGCAAGAATGGAACCGTACCATTTATTTACTTATACTTGATAGCCACCTCTGGCAAGAACAAATTTCCCATTAATCACCATCTTATCTCTGTAAGAAACAGTTACTCTCAAGGACATCTGTATTATTCCCTTTGTTTTATTAATACGGAGAATAGCACTGCTATGGATCTTTTGACACTGAACTTTATTTATTTTCTAGATTATTTTTTTAAGGGGAGCTGAAATGCTTAAATAAAATGAACATTGATCTTTCTTAATAAACAAACTACTTAAGACCCCAACCATAGCGAGGGACATGAGCATTGGAAATTTCTCTGAATATATTTTTATGTAAAGAAACTGCAAATCAGTCTCTCTTTCTTCTCTTTTTTATCTGCTGAAACTCCAGTTGTGAATTCTGAGTTTCTCCTGGGAGCGCAGATGACCTTGTTAACATGTGAGAGTGCCAGAAAAGCAGTGCCCTCCAGCCCAGGGGGTCAGGGAAGTAAAGCCAGTTTCTAAGCTCAGATCTTATAATAAAAAATGCATATTTCTCTTCCCTTTCACATAGTCTTTAGCTAGCATTTTAAAGATTACAAATTATATTGAGCTCCAGGCTGATTTGTTTTTCTAATTTTTCAAGAGCACTGCATCATATATTTTCATCTTTTAAAAATAAATCAATATAGGCCCAGCAGGGGACAATATCAGACGACCAAATTCTCTTTCATGTGAGAAAAGCATTAGTGGAAAGACTTCCACAAGCTGAAATTTGTGGAAGTTTCTCCCAGTCAGTGGGTTTGGTTCTGTTCAGTTTCCTAAACCAAAAGACAGTCACAGCTAAGCACAGGTCTCACATCAGCTCGGAAGGACCAGGGCTCTTCCCGCTAGCAGCAGACTAACTTCTGTGCGATCTGCTTTGAAATAATGGAGCCGCAGTTGCCCATTTCCTTTCATTTTGGCTCCAATCGCCATGCAGAGCTCAGGGCGGCAGGGCCACCCGAGCCCTGTGACTGCAGAGGAGATGCAAGCAGCCTTAATGGCTGCTTTCCCATCTCAGCTCTGTCTCCGTGAGCGATATCTGTTGGCAGCAGGATCTGGTGATGTTCATGTGTTTTAGATAGAGCAAAGCAAAAGGTTCTGCCACCAGCCAGCCCTGTGCCCCCTCTCTCTTCATCTGTCTCAGCCCAGGATGCAGAAGACAGCCTCCACATTGCCTGTCCTGATCAGTGCCTGCTGAAATGCTCCTGTCCACCCTGCAGGCCTGAGTGTCCTTTCCATGGAAACCACAGCATGAAGATGGAGGAAAGAAAAGAAAGAAGAGAACCGGTCCACGTCCTCTATGGCACGATGGCCCCTCTTCAGGAGTGGCCAAGTGCTTGGCAGGAAGGAGATACGCCCTGTTGCCTGAAAGCAAGTAATTTATCTTGCAATAGCGCAAGCCTTATGCAGTAACAGAATTAGGTGGTTATGCTAGTGGACGGGGGACCTATTCATTTTCGTTTGCTGTTTAATTAGGTGTCCAATACCACACAATGGTGAGACGCTTGCTTGGATGGGAAGAGGCACCTAATTGTCAGGTGAACATGCAGTCACGCCTGCCTCTTAAACTCAAGCGCTGCTCACACAGCAATTACTCTGGAGTCTGTCAAATGTGATTTAACCGTAATTTGCTTGCAAAGTGAAAGCTGCGCTTTCAAATACAGTAAAGGACTCTATCCTCTGTCCTGCCCCTGTGCCACTGCTGGGGCCAAGCTATGCTAGTCCTGCCAAGGACGCTGCCCAGCACAACCGTCCTGTGTGAGATGTCAGGTGTGGGTAGGGTTGGCTGAGCCAAGAGAGCAGAGGGAGCCCAGCAAACCCTCCAGTGAATCTGTGCTGGTTTGGCAGGTTACGGTGACCCAGTGGATCAGTGTGTGTCAGTGGGGGTGTAAGGATGCTGTTGGGAGGAACGCCAGCCATGCAGCTGGGTTTCTCTGACTCCAGCGGGTGAGTAGAGCCCAGCCCCAGGCACTCCTGCTCAGCTGTGCCTGCCCAGCTCCCCGCCACCCTGCTGAGAGCTGGGACCCCCCCTTTGCCAGCAGGCACCGGCACCGAGACTGCACACCCCACAACACAGCAGCAAGAAACGCCCCAGGCAGGCGCTGTGTTAGGGCTGGCTAGTCCATGACAGGGGCTTCCTTCAGGGATGACAAAAATAACCCCACAGCATTTCCATCTTCCTTCATTTAAATGTTTGAGTTAATAACATTTATGGGACAGCACAGAAAAATGAACTTAAATACATCGTGTCACCTCAGGATACCAAATTACACCGTTACTGAGAGAGATATAGAGAAATGTGTCTAATAAACATCGTATATTTTGCACACTTTACTTTTCATTTTCCATATCCTGCAACAAGCACAGGATGGCAAGGCTTCTTAATGATCATAACATATGTGCAGAAAGAGCAGTTCCCTGAGGATGACTGATTAATCAGGGAAATACTCATTTGTTCTGGCAGAAGTGATGTGCATCTAGGCAGGGCAAATGATGAACCCTAAGTGCATACAGCAGCCATCAGGGGCCAAAAGTTTCCATTCATTTAACTAATTTTCCTTCTAAGAAAAGAACACGTTTCAGCACAGCACCAGGACATAACAGCACTTGTTCTCTGTCCTAATTCCTTTAGGGTTTTGTCTGACAAAGGCATAAAGAGGCTCATTTTAGAGACTATAAATGCATAAGAGTCAGCTTCCAAACTAAGACATCCCTGCTGCTTGCTTAGCTACACTGTTCAGGGGAGGACAGAAGGTCTCAGCTGCAGTATGTGATTACTGTGCGAGGGACTTGGGAACAAGTCAGAAGATTTAAAGGATTTTTTATCAGCTGATCCAAATCCCTGTCTGTGTTTTTAGTACCTGAGAAACACTGCGTGCCCACTGACTGCAGTCCTTCCTACACTCTGTCATAGTCATATTAATTTTGTGGTTTGGCACAGTTATTGCCACCTAGAAGTTTGCAGCCTGGTGTTTGCTAGTAACAATGTGCAACCCCTGTGCTGTACACTTATTTCTGTAGTGTTCATTTTCAAATTAGCCACAGAAAGGACAAACTAAAAGCAGATGTGTCATATTTTCTCTGTATATTTGGAATCTCAGTCATGGAAATATCTGTGTCAGATAAATGAATTCCAGGTCACTGGGATAAATAGATGCAATAAAATACTTCTATGTAGAAGAAAGACATACAAAATGTGATCCAACAACTCTTCAAGGAAATTGCCGTGTAAGAGATCCAACTTTGAGGCTTACCTCAGGCTTTTGCATAACATGATAGTTAGTACTTTAAATAATCGGAGAAAATGTGATGGGATCCTTCAATTTTTTTCCACTTGCTTTTTCAATTTCATGGGATCAGCAGAAAGTGAAGGGAACCAAAGATGAATTAATGCTGCGCTTTTGACACCACCACTGCCTGAACACATCACAGGGATCATTTGGTAGAGAAAGGAAGTGTCACCCCTCTTATGGGCATCCCAAAATTGCCAGAAAATGTGGACTTTTGAGTTGTTTTCAACATAGCATGAGAAAGAGGAAAAACAGAAATAAATGGGAAGGCTGAAACATAATCGGAAAACAGTAGTTATTTAGTTTGGCTGCAGATTTATTAATGCATTATAGTTATGCACTCAGGAATAAACCCTCACTTAAAAATGTTCTTCAGCTCTAGCAGGGATTATTTACAGGAAATAAAAACAGTTAAAGAATTAGAATGAAATCCTGCCCATACTGAGTCAACAGAAATGTTGCCACTGACCTCATTAGGCCAGGTTTTGCCCCGAGATATCTTCAAAGAACCACAATTCTCTTCCAGTATGACTAGCAGATTAATATTTGACAACACCAGTTTATCTTTCCCTACAGAATCCTTCATTTTTATGCAGCTGGCCTAAAAACTTCACTCCACAAGTTTGTGTTTCAGTGCAAGACAGACACTGCCCCATGCTCCATTTTAGCCTGTTTGCCCAACATGGCCACGCCTTCTTGGCTTAAGCACCTTCTGAAATTATTATTTTGCCTCCGTGTTCCTTATAAGAATTTTTTTCCTCTGAAGTATCTGCTTTCTCAAGAGCAACTTTAAGGTATTTCAGGCTACTGAAGAACTATAAAATTAACACTGTGCTCATATATATCATAAAGAACATGGTCCTTTAACCCTGTCCTTCAAAAACCCATAAGCATTTGCTGTACTTCAGCAGTTTGCCATATGCTTTTGCGAAGGAACATTTTGCACCTGCCACCACAATACAGGAAAAATGCCAGCTTTGCAGGAGAAAACATTAACTAATTTACACAAAGCCTTAGGTGGTCTATTAGCCCTGCATAAAACCAAGAACATGTAATTACTAGATCCACAGACAGAATTAAATTTGATTGACTACAAAGAAGTAATGAGTGGAGCAATTAACAACAAAGCCCAAGTAAACTCTTCTGATCAGGAACCAATGGCCTGGCTGAATGATGCTGACAGCACAGTATCTACTGTCCGGAGAGATGTGTCCACACCAAAACTTTAACTCAATGCAAACAGTTAACCTTCTGTCAACAGCACTGTTCAGCTATCTATCTGCTGAACAACTGCGGATTGTGTAAGATACAAACCAATAACCATATACCCAATTTAGCACAGTACTAGTCTGTTAGCATCATTGATTTTGTCAAATCATTCCTTCTCCTGTGTTTCTGGACACGGATAGCAGCCACCCGAGGTGGTTGCTCCTCTGTGGCAGATGCCATTTTGGGAGGATACAGCGTCACTCGCTGGAACATCGCACGCCCAACGGGGCAGCACAGCAGATGCTGTCCTGCAAGCATGATGCACTTGTAAGTCACTCCGTAGGCTTAAGTTCATTAAGATAGTTGCGACTGCTCAGAGACACAAGCCCACAGTTAAACTTGGGATGGCAAAACCCATCCAAAAGAAAAGCATCTTCACTTTCCAGCTCCCCAGCCACACGGGTTAATTGCAAGTATTTTGCCAGTGCCTGCGGTAAGGCACGAAGCTGGGGTGTTTCTGTCGCAGCTTCCATCCACAATTTGATTTAATGCCCTCTATGAGCAATTGCATCTCAGTGCCTGTAATAAGAAAATGTCATAAAGGTACCTGCTGCCTGGTCCAACATCTTTTGGCTTTGACAGTTCAAATTTACAGCTTTAATTCAGGAGTCAGGAAGCCTGGTATTCTGTACACACTTAGTGAAGGGCTGAAGGAACAATATTTTATAAAATGTTCACCTGTGTTCAGTGACCCATGGAGGATATAACCCCTCAGACCTTGTGGAATGACTTGCAGACAAATTCATAGTCCAGATTGTCCAGTGGCAAATTACAAAACTCTAGTTAAACCCCTGCGTGCCTGGATGTACTGACTTGAACGTTTTGCCTCCATACAATAAAGAGTTGAACTTTCAGCAGCTTAATTGAACAAGTGCTCAACTAGGTTCTCTCAGCCTTTTGTAAGATCCTCTCAAGCTTGATTTCTCGATCATGTATACAACAAGCTGCATTTCAAAATTGCCTCCTGTTCTTACATTTCTACAACTTTTTTTCCTAGCAGAATTATTTTGCTGAGGAATGGAGTAGCTGGAATACACAAACAATTATCAATGAATTCACCACCAGCACCTGAGTTGCTCTTGCTGCTTTTGGACAACTTGAGAGCAGGATGACGGAGCACACAAACCACTGAGGCTCTTCCATGGCCACAAGATGTGGGTGGTGCAGAGGGCAGCTGCATCTGTGCCATGTGCTTGGATGCCATGGGCTGAGGGTCTGCCACAGCCCCAGGCTTGTGTGGCATCCTCATTAAAGCCTCAACCTGCCACTGAGTCAGAAAAATTACCTTCCTCTCTCCAGGCTAAAATCAGTAGGATTTAGGGGATTTAGGGGGTTAAATTCTGACCTCTATTGCCTGTCCCTTGCAACGTTTCCCTTATCAGCATTGGCACAAGCCCTTTTTCCAGGGGGTTCTGCATATTTCAGTGAGCCAGAATATGGGCGGCTCTGGGGCCAGGGTCAGGACAGCGTGCATGCTGAGAGCAGGTCAGATTTGGTATGCAAGAAAGACAGTTTCTGTAGCAATGGTGATTTGATTTTCCAGGTATTTGTTTGTGTTCTCCAAAATGGTTTATAAAATACTGTGGAGGTGTTACTGCGCTGAGCACTAATAGATGTATAAGGCTTGTACAGTAAGCCTAACACAGCCCTGGATTTCTAAAGACTGAAAGAGACTGTCAAGGAGAAATGTATATATAATAATTTCACCAATTTCAGAAAATATCAGATCCCTTCTCTCAGTTCTACAAAGTCTCAGGACATAACATTTAGAGAGTAGCATCAATCAAGACATGACGTGCCCCAAATTTGTTGGCACAAGACTGGCTCAGAGCATGGAGCAAGCCAGAGAGGTCACAGCCCAGCCCACACATCTCGACCAGCGAGAAAGAAGGTGGGACATGCCCCGAGCATCCACTGCAGGAGGAGGAAAGTGCCCTTCAGAGCATGTGTGATCCTTCTAGTCCTGATAACCGGGTGAACCAGGCAGTTCATTACACAGACACAGTGAAAGCAGACACAGAGTGCATCTTTGCAGGCAGGGACTGTGGCTTGCTTTCTGCAGGAGTCACAATGTATTTCACAAAAACAGCACAACTGAAACACAGAGCTAAGTGCGCCCACATGAAAGGCACTGACACACACACACCACTTGGGAGACTCTGGACAAAACAGCTACGGGATTTCCTTTAGGAAAAGACAAGCTGTGCATGTGGCTGTCGTGCACAGGACAATGTCACCCTGCTGAGCACAGCGGGTCGGCAGGAACTGAGTAACGAAGCATTGAGCAGAGGTGAAGGGAGGCAGCACCCCAGCCATTGCCCAGTCTGCTCCCCCATCACAAGAGGAGGCCGACTTTGACACTCCTGCTCCTTTTGCAATCCAATTTAAGTCCCACGTCTCCGTTACTGCTATGTTCCCAGGGGTCACGTTTGGGGCTGTTATAAAATGCAGGCACGCTAGCATAGCAAACGTCCCCAATCTGTGCCGTATATGCAGCTGTTTAATGAGGCCTGCTGTCATTACAGCAAAATGACTCAAGGACTTTCTTAAAAAAGCTTCTTATTTATAGTATCATAGATTACCTTAATGTCTTTTTACTGGGAGGTGCTTTGAAATACTGCACAAACATTACAAGATGGTCCTGAAATAATGTGAATTTAAACAGAATCTAACAAGGAAAACATAAATACCGGATGGAAGAGAAAGCATTTGTTGAAATTTGCTGAAATCTTCAGCAAAGGAGTATTTTTATGAAAAGTATGCGCTTCTGAGCTGGAGTTTTACAGTGTATCTTGCACACAGGCGTCAGTGCAAGTGTGTAATCTGGCACAAATTCCTGATGGAGAGATCTATGTGTGAAGTGTAAAGATTAGTAAGAATTTTCTCCTACCAGAAAAATTACCTGAAAAACAGCATCACAAAGCAATGTTATTATTCACCCATAACATTTAGAAAGCAAGAGTTACTTTTCCAGGCAGTGTCTCAGTTTTCAAAGATAATGTAAAAAACAGGTATTGATATCTAGTCCTCTTCAAAGCTTTACATAACCCTGTCTATAATTTAATCATTGACCTATGCCATCTCACGCTGAAGTTTTCCTTCTCACTGAGTTTCTTGTGTTTTCTCTCTGCTCTCAGTTTTATACCTGCTGCTATCCCACGACTTACCCAGAATTATCTCTGATTTCTACTGGCACATCAAACTCCTTCCATCCTTTCCATCACATTTCAAAGACATCCTCGCCTTTTTGTAAAATATAGGCTAAACTTTTGTATTGTGACCGTTTTTTATTTTATGGCATTAGTTTTATTTTGTGCTTTAATCTGCAGGAGAGAGATGGAAAATTTTATTTGTACCAACCTCTGTGTGTGTTAGTGCAGGCTTTCTCTTGCCAGATAAACATAGCCTAGATGAGCCCTTCATGAACTGTAGCTATGCATCCCTGTTTGAACAAGAAAAATATTTGAAGTACCTATCTGGTAAATAAAGGAGACATCCGGTGCATGCTGATTTAAACCTGGCCAGGTCCTCATGTTCCTACAGTGGATAATTACAGGTGGAATCTTAAACGGAAATGTATTAATCAGAGTAGGATCTGCTGCCAGTGCCCTTCCTGTCAAAACTCAAACAGCAGCAAGGAAATGAAGCGGTAATGACAGGGCTTCCATTTAGCCTCTAAATCTTTTTTTCTTAGGTATCCATATTTTAATGAAATTTATATGCTTTTTAATGTAGGAGACATTCTGATGATATTAAATGCAGCCTCTAATTAAACATTCTGTAATTAAACTTCTCGGTTTGTCTATGTAAAATGCTGAGGAATTAGAGCAAGCCTTATTCCTGCAGGTTAAGCCCTACTTGAACTCAAAGACGTGCAAGGAAGACACTGCCTAACACCAGGTTTTATAAAGCAGTCATGGGAGCAGAAGGATGTCCCTATACCAGAGAGCCCCCGTGGAGCAGAGCAAAGGAAAGCCCACACCATTTGTGCCGTGTCGAGGCTGATGGGCTGGATCTGCTCCCAGCCCAACAGGCCATGTGCCTCTTGGCCTGGCTCAGTTGGGAACTCTTGCCTCTCTTGACTATTTACTCATTTACTTTTTCCCCAACCTTTGATGAGACTCCCATATGGGATGTGGCATTTGTGAGCCATAAATTACTTTAATCCGAAAAGAACATTTTGGAAAACATGCAGAAGACACAAGTATACTGGGTTTTGAATGTCTTCATTCTCACATGCCAATGTATAACGTTGCATCCCAGGAAAATACATTTTAAATAAAAATTTTAATTAATTTCTGGAGGGTCTGGCTCCTGTCTTACAGACAGATCTATGCCACACTCGCCTTTGTTTGCTGTATCTGTGAAACATCCACTATTTTTCCATGGTGTAAATGATCTCATTTCTGTTGCTTTCCCTGCAACACAGTGCCATGTTCATTCCTCCTTTGAAAATTTCAGAAAGAGAAGCAATTTGTAAGAATGACAAGAAAATGGCTTCTCATTTGTGTACACCACAGCAATCTGACACAGAAAGAGGCTCTGGTGAGATTCACAAATCCTAATTCTCACTGAGTTTCAAGCAGTCCAGATTACAAAAAAAAAATCACATTGACCAATTTGATCATAAAGATTCTAATTCAGCACAGGTTAATTGAGAAGTCAGATTTCCTGCTATCACTTCTGGAGAGGAGGGAGATAAGCGAACACAATGACTCTTTATCAACAATGTGGGGACTTCATTTAAAGAGAGAGCATTAGGTTACAGGCTAGAAGATTAGTAGCAATCAGACCGCTCTCAGAAAAGAAAATGCACTGGGTAATAAAGATAGAAGGCATGAAGCTGGATGCATAGAAATGAGGTTTGATGCCAAATATTACAGGTCAAATCTGAGCTATCTGTCAAGTTGGCACTGATCATTGCCGATGCACAATTATTATTATTCACCTGTGATCAGGTCATTTACCACTATCAAGTCAATGACTCCTCCCACCCATTCCATTTGTTAATGGCATTTTAATGAAAAAAAAAAAAAGTCCATCTATTACCTCTTTGAGATCACTAACCATTGTATTATAGTACATAGTATATGAAATACATTTACTTTTTTCCAATCACCCATAAAAAGATATCAGCTGTTATTCTGTTCCTTAGCCACAACCCCATAAATCTGAGTGCAGTTCTGCATTTAAAGGTGGCAGGCTTATTTTTCCTTTTTTGTTTGTGTGCCATGTGTTTTCCATACCAAGAAGTGCCTGTTTTGTTGCAAGTGACAGAAGGAGAATTTAAAGGGATGCTAGAGGATCATAAAGACTCCCCTCTGCCCAATCCCAAGCATGCATTCGCCTTATTGTTCTGCTGACTAAAGAATTAGAAACTATTAATATTGTCTCTGCTGGCAGGTCAGAAAAATACTTATTCTGTAGTCGAGTAGATTAATCCGAAGGGGGAAATAACCCTGCAAAGCCCTGCAAAAGCTGGCTGTCTAACCAATCCATTTTCTAAACCCAGATGTTTTCAATCTGTTAAGTGTTAATCTCACAATACTTCTTTTTATGCCTAGTGAAATGATTTTAACATGTATTGAGCTATTAGAGAATTCATATAATTAGTGCAGTTATTATTCTTTATGAAGGAGCCTTTTGAACGAAACCCTATCTATGAGTTTGTCAGTCATACGCTCACATTAATTATCGAGGCATGCTAGGACCTCTTGCCATTAGCTTTTTTGATGGGCTCTGGATACCGCCCAACTTTGGCTACTCTTTTCAAAGAAATATATAGCGAAATCAGAGGCAGTATAATACTAGGTAAGTTATAAATTCAATGCTGGCATTCTTCTGTGATGAGAATAAACTGAGATTTAGGCTTCAAAGAAGATGACTGAAGGGTTTGGCCTAGGGAACACACGGAGCACTTGTCCCCTCTGCACAAGGGCAGGGAATTCCTGATGCTCAGCACCCTCCCTTGAGAGGCGATCTGAGTGAAACGGTTAAACTACAAAGCAGTTATCACAACATTAAACCTGATGACTAATTGAGGTTCCTGGGCAGACCAGGAGTGGGCAGAGGTTGAGGTCAGAGGTACCGTTTTGCAGAGCCTGTGATGAGTATGTAGAATAGGTTTGCAAATGAAGGCACTGAATCTAGTCTTTTAGATTTACTCCAGCAAAAACTGGGTAACTCTGTGAAATGTAGTTATAGTTAGCCGTTTTTCCTGAAAACTGGAGAGGTTTTTTCCTTCTTACACACACCCCTCTTATGTCTTTTCTTGGCATGACTTTGGTCTCCTCTGATAAAGAGCTGGTTTGAAATATGACAGCTAGACTGTGAGTTTTAAGCCGAGACCTCTTCCGTGACAGGTGCTGATGGGCTCTGCTATCTGGGCACACTGTGTGAAGAATAATGGCTTGTGAAAGGAAGGTTACAAATAAGGTCATGAAGCAGCTCAGGAAGCCTTGCATTTCATGTCAAGGATCTTAAAGGTTATAGGAGGGCTGCAAAAACTTTCCTCTGGGGCTGCTGACTGACAGATCAGTGTCATGATTATAACCTGATTTTGATAAATCATGTTGATCTACCATTTGCAAAAGGCTTTAACAGTGCTGTTAGTGAGTCATGCGTTCCAGGGAAATACTAGATCAAATCCTTACCAAAAAAAAACAGCTTATGCCTTCCTATATGTCCTGCTGGCATACATACTGCACGGTAGCTGGCCTGTGCCATCAGAGAGCAGGACCTGCCCCTGGGGAGCTGCCCAACCTTGAAGTGCAGCACTCAGGGGAGCCTCTTCCAGTTTTGTGAATCTCCATAGACATCGTAGATGCCCTAAGGCCATTTAGCCCCTGAATCCTTAAGCTAAGTCCCTTCAAGTAACAAGCAGTCATTAGATTTTGTCTGTGGGAACTGGCTGGCAGAGAATACGTGCAGTTGCAGACGGCTGTGCTTACCCACACAGAGCAAGGGGTTTATCGTGGGGCTTAAGGATGCTTCTTTTATAAGTTTGGTATGAGGTGAGGGAGAGGAATCAGTTTAAAATTAAAATGAGGATTTTTCAGCTCGTCCTTAATATTTATAAGGCTCTTTTTGCCTTACAGACAAATCCTCAAAGAGAAGATGGAAAGCTGCTCATCCTTATTTCTTGTGCCTTTAGTTCAGCTTCTCATTGTTTATACTACTCTAAGCAAAATAGCTGTTCTGGAAATGCAGTCATTTACAAAATCCAGCCCACTAAGCTTTAAACAGCAGAGACATGTCCTGCTATGTTTGTTCCTTTGTTGTTGCTATGGCATTACCACACATTTTTCCATGTAGGAAAGGAAATCCCATGGAGACCAGATAATAAAGGCTTGAATTTCCAGGGCACAATGTCCGTCTCGCCTCTTGACCTGTTTGACACCCTCTTTCACCAAACCTGCATTCACTGAATCCAAATAAACAGCCAGCCATCAAAGGAAATATTTTAAAAGGATTGCTCATGGTTAGCCTTGATGAAATATACATTGGAAAACCTCCATTTTAATCACGTTTGGAGTTCTGCATTTCTAAAATGGTTTTGTTTAACTACATCAGACCTGTCATTCAGGGAAGTTTCCTTCCATAGGATGCCTGCATTTAAAAGTCAAGTTAACCAAACCCAAACAAATTTCCCAGGAGGCTGTAACAAACCAGACAAGCGTCTCGCACGCTCCATGTCTGACCTCTGCGCTGTACCAGGTGTATCTGCCTGCTATCTGCAAGACTCCGAGATGCTGCATGTTTATACGACATCACCAATTCACAACAGGGTGTCATGAGGTTTCATCAAAATATCATCACTCCACATTGCTGGTTGGGACAACCTTGGCTTAGACTCTCCACTTGGCTTGACACTAATTTACAAAGATTAATGCTGTGTCCTAGCCAGTCTGCTCTGCCTACAGCCCCTGATCATTCTGGGTTGCACAGAATCATTGTGCCTTGTTTTATCTTAGAAATAGCTATTTCATAGTGTTACCTGAAATTATCCTTTGCATATATGTTAAAATTGATGTGTTAATACAAGTTTGTAAAATGCTCTGGGACATTAATCCTCTGTGATTTTTCATTCAGGCCAATATACAAGGTAGTTGTCATACTCAGTACCATTGATCTTCAACTTCCACTTATTTTAATTTATACCTAGTTATAATTTAAGTAAGTGTCACCTGTTGATGTAGTTATTAAGGAAGAATATACAGTTCACAACTGACTAAACAGCAAATGTCTCAGACTCAGAATTGTTCTGATGCAAAATGGCATGGTGTATTTTAGGCCAAACTTCTTGGGCTTCATTTGTTGTCTGTCTTCCGCTGCGGTCAGTCATTTTTGTGTAACATAATTCAAAGGCACTGGCCTAGCCATCCAGGCATATTAAAAGTGCCTTGTATCCTCTCATCTTTCAAAACCACATATCCTTATTGCATATAGGATATTGCAGCCAGAAGACATAGCCAGCCAGCACAGGATAATCTGCCACAGGCAACATACAGCTTGTGACCTTCCAAATTCTTCAGACAATACAGGAAAACAAACAACAGCCTTGCAGACTTAATGGATTTTTAATGGATTTGATGGATTGTGCATCAGCAGTTTCTAATGGAACATCTAAAAAGGAAAAATTTCCTTCCCATAGAGATTCCTAGGAGAACATGAACTGACAGTGCAAAGGCTCCTATTTGCAATGCTTTGATGCTGTGCAAGAGAACTCAATGGCAAGACTCAAAGTCTTCATCTCTTCTGAAAAGTCATTGAGTTTTCAGGGGCTAGTAACTGAGCTGTGTCCGTGCCATAGGCTTGTCACGTACCACAGCAGTTAATAGTGGCAAAAGGCACCGTGAAGTCTGTGACCTCCTCGATTGGGGCCATTTTATTCAACTCCCCAGAGCTGGTAAAGAGGAGGTGCAGAAACTGGGGCTAGAAGTCTGCTCCCATGCCCAGAGGGAGGCTGTGGTTTTAGATGGGGAGTTCTTCTGCAGTTATCAAAAAGAACACAAAGCCTAAAATTCCTTTGTTGAATCCAGATAGGCAGCAGTGGTAATACATCCCTCCTAGTCACATATCCTTGACTTTGTTATTTTTGCATAATCTTTTGACTTCAACTATTGATAAATAAATTGGTTTACAAACCAGAGAGTAAATCACCATTCACTGCTGAGCTACTATTGTGCCTCTCATTTGTAAGGCAGCTTTCAAGCTTGTTTTTTAATCAGTTTGGCTTGACATTTTGTGTTTCTACTATTATTTATGAGCTGTATCTTATGAATGGATTATGTAAAATAGTTTAATTCCAGTTGTTGCAATTTCTCAGATGCCATCACACAAAAGCTTGCTTCGAGTAGAACACTCAGGTCCAGATTTTGCTCTCAGTTGTGCTGATACAAATTAGACCGTCATCCACTGAGATCAAAAGGGCTTTCCTCAGATTTACAATCGTTATGAGCATTTAGGAAAAAATCTGAGCAATGCTCTTCTCAGAGTAAGCAAAGGCACATCACTACCTCCTAGCAGCACATTTTGCAGATGGGGTTAACCCACTTATCCAGTGTCTTCAGTAACTGAACCTGGTGATCCTTGTTGTAAGGAATTATCAGCTCTTTCAGCTGCGACTTGACTGCTTTTGTTAGACTATATTTCAGAAACATGGATAGGTAGATTTTAGAACATTTGCTTTCTAAGATTTTTGGATGCGTGCAGTCACATTCAAGAAACTGTGGTGGATATACTAAAACCTTGGTGGCTAATTAAAGCAATCACATTAGTCCCCTTTTGATAGCAGGTGTTAGCTCTTTTCTGTGGGAGAGCAGGCTACTACTGAAACAAACCAGCAGCTCTTAAGCTTTTGTTTGCAAAAACTATCTTCAGATGCCAAAAATTTTGCCAATTATTACTCTCCATTTCACAGGTTTCTCTGATCTCTCAGCGTCTGACTTCACACCTGAGTGTGGAACAGAGAACATGTGAAAACAAGAGCTTTGTTGCTAAGGAGCATTTGGTATGTATTTTTGCTATTTATTTCCTTACACAACATGATAGTTCATTTCTCAGGATGAAGCATACGATGTGGCCTGCAGCAGTTGTAGATAAGGTGCAGTATCAGGCAAAAGAGAGAGAACGAACAGTAACTCAAATTTCTGCTTCACATTGGCTTGCTCAGGTTATTGCTCTGTGGTTGCCTGGACTCAGGTCACTCGGTGAAGTGCCCAGTTCCTGCACTTGCCCAGTGTTTTGTCAGAGCCCAGCCTGCTGTCAGAGCGGCAGCTGGCCTGTGGGAAGCCTCACAAGGTGGCAGGCTGTGCTCTGCCACTTACAAGCCAAACTGGTTGCATTCTTCATCTCAACACATGGAAATAGGTATGGTTAATTTGTATGACATCGTTGTGACAACACAGAGCTGTGAAGATGATGGATGTCACAAAAGCCATTACAGGGCAGTTTTTCAAAGATGACTACAAACACAGTGCAAGGGAAAAGGCACACAGTTTTGTACGTGTAAATGAGGCAATTACAACCAGAGGCATGCAGACTCCACGTTTGCAAAAGTACAGCTCCCTTGTTTGACGAAGTGCTGCTCAGCTGAGTTCACATGGCTTTCCAGGCTTGCCTGGCTTTGCATTTGGGCAAGGAGAGCAGGTGAGACTTGCATGGCCCAAACTGATGCCCGAGGCCTTGCGCTGCATGGCCAACGAGTTTTGCTGGTGCTCTGCTGGGCCCAGCACAACTCCTCCCTGTTTGAACTACAAAGGTCCCCAAAGACCAGCCTTTCCTGGGAGCGGGGAGCAATCCTGCACAAGGCCTTCAAGAGTAATTTATCCTTATTTAGAAAGGCATGTTATTCTAATGGCATACCATGCTAGGCATGATACAGTTTACACGTTCTTCACTGGTTACAAATGTGACCTTCATTAACTCGTCTTTGTGCGCCTAGATCTACAGGAACAGCTCATTGCATTTTCAATTTAATTTAATTTGCATGATAATTTAAAAGTTGTTTGATGCAAATGCGACCATCTGCATCCTTGCAGCTGACACAGTTTTTCAAGATGAGTTTGTCGGCAGGGGTGGGGGGGAGCTTGATGTATAATAAGAGCCAGGGGCTTTGCAAGGTGGCTTCCTGTAGGGTGTGGAGCACCCCAGAAGCAAGCTGTGAGTGCCTGGGGGCTAAGTGGGGAAGAGGAGAGGAGCCAAGCAACTGCTTGTTATCAAAGTTGTATACGACTGTTTAAGTATGGTGAGGTGATCACAAGTCATCAAGCCATCCCAGCTCACCGTGCTGCTTGTCGTCTGAGCCATGGTAACTGCCCTATGCATGTACTAGCCGGACCTGCTGTGACACAAAATGTGTGGGAACTTAAACTGCCAGGAGGGGCTGAGCTAGGTTCTCTGCTGCCTCATGTATGGCATGCCAGTGCCTAGCAAAGACACTGGCTGTGGCTCTTGTTATGGTGTTAATTACTGTCAGTAATGACAGCATCCTCAAACTAAGCTCATGGTGACTTTGATGGGGGGGGGGGGGTGGAGATGCAGAAAAACTCTCTGGTTTTGCTATGACTAAATTTAAGCTGTACCTTTCTGGGAGCAAGTACCTGCCTATTCCTCCCCTCTGCTGTGCACCACGCAGTCCTAAACACTCAAAGGCAGTAAATAATAACAGTGCTAATGGCTGTTCATAGTCACTACTTGGCTGCCAAACTTTGAATAATTTGATAAAATTGAAACCCTAAAATGTTGCACTGACTTTTCTAGAACTTGGTCTGGATTGACTGCTGGCTTCCTCCTAAAGTAATATGATAAAATGGACTCTGTGTCCAATTCAAGCTCTTGAAACAGAGCCAGAGGAACCATTTTGCCCCTAATGCTTCCCTGCTGGCAGCCTTGGTCGGGTAGGATGGAAGGGGAGCTCCTTGCCGAGCCCTCACGCTGCAACAACAGTGCTTCTACGCCACACCACAGGGAGTCATGCTTGGAGACTAGCATCCCATGTGGCTCTGACAAAACCTATGTGAGCTCTACTGGAAGGGCTAGCAAAGGGAAAGAAGCTGGGGAAGGAATTAAAACAAATCACTTTCTGTCCTGTACCCTGAAAATCTTCTGTATTTAAAATAATGCTTTTTTTGGCACCTGTGTGCAGCAGCCATTGCACTGGTGCTCATGGAAATGGGGTTGAAAGCTTTTAGCTAAATTTGCAAGCATCATCTCCCTTGCCATTGCGAATCTGGATGAGGCAAATGAGAAAAATGACCCTTTCTAATAAGGAGGATTGGTTGGGATAGCATTGTCTGTGGCTCAGGAGACCTGGTTTTAATTCTTAGTACAACCCTATGTTCCTGAGAGGCTGCGTTCTCTCTTCTGATTTCTAGTGAAACTCAAGCATTGCCATTCCCGCAAGAGCAGACCATACCCATCTCTGCTCTATTTTGGGGGTAGCGCTGTGTGCTGCTGTCTTCTCAACAGCAAAAAATAAGCATGTGCTACTTCAGCACAGTGGAGTTGTAAGTGTGGTCTATGCCAAAGCACTACTGAGGAAGACAGATCCCTTATTAAAATGAGCATGCACGTTATGGATTGTAGGGTTTGTTGTCTTAAACCTAGGAATTGGATGAAATATTGTTGGAAAAACATCACAGCAGCTTACTGTTACAGAGACTTAACTACTGATGCATTTATCTAACTTTTTTCTTGCCCTTCATTTAAAACCATGTTTTCTGCTATTTCTTTTGTGCTTCCTAAATTGGGACATGAGAGATCACAACATCTCTGACAGCAAGAGCAATTGCCTAGAACTCCCCATACGGCTCAGTTGTCTTATTGCATTGTGTTTCAGGTGCCTCTGAGAACTGCATTAGCGGTCACTCAGGAATACCAAAGCTTGGAGACACTTGTATGGCTGCATTTAGGTAGAAAGATGTACAAATGACTCTGTTAAAACTTGGTACCGTTTGAAGTTCACCTTACAAACAGTCTGTCAGCATCCCTCGCTCTCTATCTGACAGTAGAAAAATAAAGGTAGCAACCTGATTTCTAATGGAGGGCTCTTACTCTGCAAATTATATTTTAACTCTATTTATGGGCATTAAAAAATGTTATTTAAGTCAGCTTTTGGAAACAAACAAGAGACGTCCTTGGTTTTCTTATGAGAGATCAGACTGAGTGAATAAGGTGAACAGAGAAGCTGAGAAGGTGCATGGGATCAGAAGCTTTAAACTGCAACTGTAAGGCTGATTTCTGATCCTTCTGCTATGTGTCAGTACTGCTTCTCACCAAACCCATTAGAGAAACACTTCACAGAAAAAGGCAACCCCCCCGGGAGAGCCTTCCACCTCGTGTAGAGATTTGGAAGAAAGCTCACATCTACCCATTAGAAAAAAAGTACTTTTAGCTTTTTAAGTTCAAATTATGGATCCAAACAACATATGCTGGAACTGAACACAGTCTTGCTAGGAGGGGATTTGCCAAATCTAAGGCTGCTCTAGCAATAAATAATAAACCTAATTAGGCTCTTCCCTCTGGAGCTCCCAATTTTGTGACAGTGATACAACAGGGCATCAGAGCCTCTCTTCTTAATAGATATTCAGAACAGCATTGAAGTGTTAAAAAAAAAAAACACCCAACACTTTTCTTGAGAACAGTCATTTATAGACAGTCACATTATTTGTGGTTGTATTCTCCTACCACTGTACATCAGCTGCTTCTGACAAAAATAAAGAAAGAATCAAAAAATTAAACAGCAGCTGGTCTGACTACTGTGCATTGCTATGCAAGACAGGGAAAGCAGCTATTTTATAGGAATACTGATGGCAATGTGAAAAAAACTATGGACGCTCTTTATTTTTCTCGCAATACTTGGTTTCCTGGTATCAAACATCTCTTTGATAGAAACCTTACAGTTTGGCTTTCAAGAGGCAAAATCACTTCAACTGGTGTGTTAGAAGGACTGCAGATTTCATCTGTCACTGAAAATCCTTCTGTGCTTCCTCTACAAACACACAAACATCAAATGATGGAGCTCTTCCAAGGCTGTCAGCTCAAATACCCTTTTCTGGCCTGGAAGATGCTTAAAATGGGAAGTTTTAGAAACAGAGATGAGAGGACTCATGTTTCACCTTCTTCAAGCTTGCTGCAAAAACTCCCACTATGTGCGTTGCCCCTTGCTGGTAGTTCAGCTGCAAGGCTGGGAACTGATCTACTTTTCCCCTCTGTATCTCTAAGCTTTGGCTCTTCCCTCCATATAAACCTTGAAACCAGTCAGAGGAAATGAACGGTGCTTTTCCACCCGCAGTTCTGCCAAGCCCAGTTGGCTGACATGCCATTTAGTCCCGTGAACAGCCAGCAATACTGGTGCGAGGGGGGCTGTTAGTGCCTTTGTTGTAGGAGGATAATTTTTGCACTGCTGGGGTAGGAACCCCCCAACAGCTTGGTAGCTGAGCCCTTTCCCCCTTGTGTCCTCATAAATTAAACATAACGGCTGCCGCCCGCTCCTGCAGACAGCCGTATTCTAATAAATCATGTAAATAGAGTCTTGGAGATTCACTGCCCTTTATTTCACTTGAGTCCCGTAACTCAGCTGTTAATTGGATCCGAGATAAAAATCTATTTTACCGCATGTTCCCTAAGCAGGATTCTGGAAAGTCCTCTCCAGAATAACAGCCTATAGCATTGCCCTCTTTCTTTTGCTCCTCTCCTACACTATAGAGGAGTGTGGTAAGGCAGCACGGCCAAGCTCAAGAGAAATTTCCTTCCTCGTGGCTCTCCCAGGCTGCTCCTGTTTGGCCGCCGGCGGCCTGGGGAAGATTCACGCTGTTTTTTGCAATGGCAGCACAGCTGCCAACTGAGGGCTGCTTCTGCCTCCGGTCCCAAAGCAGTGGTTTCCAAGGGGCCTGGCAAAGTGTAACCCCTTTGGAGCAATTATACGAGGCTGTTCTAACCAGCAAATATTTTATCCTAACAGTAAGCTTGTTTTTCAGAAAGATCTTAGAAAGTTCTGGTGGTTTAATTGGTGTAATGCACCTTTTCGGCTGGGAATTTCATCGATGAAACAGACATGGGATGTATGGCCAAAAAGGTGTTTGGAGTTTTGGGTTTTTTTTTTCCTTGGGGAAGGGGAACCCCAAATCTTCTGTTTGCTTCTTGAGTTCTACTAACTGCAAGACAGAAGAAATTTCAGGCCCTTTCAGGATTTAGAGAGATTAATAAAACTTGCACCTATGGAACTCAGGAAAGGCGAGGTTTTTTTCAGTATTTTCTCTCAAAAATGAAATCCTAAAAATTTTAGCAAGAAGATTTGCTGCGAGGTCTCTTGTCTTGAAATTGTCACCTCCTTGGTCCTGTCCTGTGCTGAGCGGGTGGCACAGGCCCGGGATGTAGCCCCTGCTCTCTGCAAAGCACCTGGCCTGTGCCTTGTGTACAGAAAGCATCGAGAGCAGGGAGATGTCTTCAGCCGGCACCATACAGAGCCGCAGCCTCGCACAGGTCACATCAGCTAAGCAACAGCAGTTTGGCTACTGTTTTGATCGTTTATAGACCTAACCTGAACCAGTATCTAGGAGCAACAGCAACATAATTAGCTTTGGCAATTAACACTGCTTAACTGAAGCTGCTGCAGGACCAAAGGCACTTTTTTAGACTGCAGAAGCAGCAATTAGCGTTTCATTAAAGTAACAAGCCTAGCTAGACTTCTGAGCCTGCCTGAGTCTGCTGATCTAATTTTGGGATCCATCAATAAACCCTAGGGGCATTAAAGTGAGATGCATTGAGTCTTTCACCACCACATTTGAAAAGCCTGACTGGAAAGTGACAGGAAGATTTTGTCTTTTCTTGGTTAGTTAATGGTCATCTCAGTGGACGTGTGAGGTATCACTGGGCAGCACCAACTGCAAAAAAAGCAGATGGGTGCAATTGGGTCTGTACACCCCAAAGATCGAAACTGGGGCCCACGGGACCCTGGGAGGCAGAGGTGGTTCAGGGAGGCTCTTCCACCTCCATCTTTCAGGTTCTACCTCCAGTCTAGTAGTAAAGAAAGTAGAAATAATCTCCTGTCTTATCTGTACCCTCAAGCAAACATCCTTTTCGTTAGTTTTCTGAAGGAGAATATATTTCTGTGCCAGTTTCACATTCAGTTCTTTGGCTGGTTTCTGTTTGAAAAATATTGCATGTGTTGGGAAACATACTGGGTTTTGTTTATTTTTTTAAGTCTTGCCTGCAGCTGTGGCTTGGTGGATCGTTCACCTTAAATCTGAGGTCAGTTGTGCCTTGAGGGGAAGGGGCTGACACCATGCAGCCAGGTGCTAGCGCTCAGGGTCAGAGGGACCAGATTTAGTCACTGCTGTACCACTGCTGGGCATCAGGGAGTTAGGATGGTAGAGATGCATTACATGCACAAACAGCTTTCAAGCACCAGGTTTCAAAAACCATTCGCTAGAACACAGTGCACATCCCTCCCTGCCATCATTCGTGCATATTAAACTCCAGCTAACATACCAAACGGTATTTAGTGGTTTTGCTAGGAAATACCACTATAGAATCAGCAGAACATACCTTTTTTTTGACTGTTCTTTGGCATAACACAGGAAAAAAAAAAAATCCTGCTATGAAGCTTTCTGATATCCTAAGGGTTATTAGCCAACACAGCAGCTGTTAATATAGCCTCTTTCCCTTACAACCTGCTTTGCTGTTTTCTGTGCTTTACTATAACCAGTAATTTCCAGTAACCTGGAAGCTTGCTCAAAAAGTAGGCACAAAGCTGTACTTCTGTGAAAGAGACAGATATGATAAAGTTAGGAACTTTCTAAATAGCAGTTTTATTGGAAAGCGTTTCTGTTGCAGCCAGTAACAAGGAGGGCCTTGGTGTCTCTCTTCTGAATCAATGCTGTTGGGGGTTGAAGAAACACTCCTCTGGGATATGCACTTTTGCATTTCCTTAAGGACTTTCTCAAAAGAGCCTATTTCTGGATATGCCAGAAAAATAGGAATGCTTTCCTGTTTCCTGAAGATGAAAACTTATTAAGGAGGAGAAAGTGTGTTCCCCCATTCACTGTTTACTTTGATTACACGAGAAGTTTTTAGTTATGGCTGTTTTATTGTTTATAGACCTAACCTGAACCAGTATCTAGCTTGGGATTTTTGAAGGGGAAGAATAAGACAAAAGTCTCTAATCTGGTTTCCATGAAGTTTCTGCCACTGAGCTGCGTGGAGGGGAAGGAGCTTGGCAATGGGACACCCATTCACAAGCTGGGGACAGGCTCCCTCCCTGTGCCATTGGTGTTCAACGCCCACTAAAACTCTTTGACCCCAGCGCTGGTCACCATCGGCAGCATTTGTCACAGCTCATTACACAGCAGGAATGTGGAAGCCCAGTGACCTTTCCCAGAGGGACAGGCAGAAAAGCAACCACACAAAAGAGGGAAGAAAACGTTGTACACTTTAGAAGAGAAATAATTGAATGTTATTGTGATGGAAAACACTGGGCTGACAACAGGCAGGGACAAAGATTTTCCTTTTAGGGTGTTGGTTGTGGGACATGTGGGATTTGGGCATCTATTCGTTCAGCTGGGTTCAGCTTCCCTTCCTGCCCCCCTTGGCTATCAGGGAATTTTGGCAGGCTGGGGAACGGCTCTCAAGTTCCAGTGACACTGGGGCATGGGGGACCTGGGCACTTCAGTAATGCACTGAAGCAAGGATCAGAGGTGGGAGAGCTGGGGCTGCCTTGTGCAGCCTCCTTCAGCCAGGCAAGGGAAGCAAGAGGCCTAAACGTGACATTTCTAAACCTATTAAAGAAGTCAAGGCAAACTTTCAGCCTTTCTCCCCAAAGCTCCCCAGCTTCTGTAGTGGGGGACCAGAGCCCCTGGGACTCCTCCCAGCTGTGACTCCAGAGTTTCTCCTTCAAATAGGTCCAGGTTTCCAACCACCTTGTTCCCCCCTTCATTTCACTTCCAGTTTTTATTTAATCTGACTTCTCCAGTCTCCTGTGACAAACTGATTAATTCTTTTCCCCTTCGTAGTCCCCTGAGTCCCTTGTTCAATCTTTCCCGCCTCAGTGAGATCTTAATAAATGCTGCCTGTGGCTGGAAGTGGGACTGGGTCTCAGAACTGTAATTAATTCTTTACTTCCTCCATTGCTTCAATATGCTATTTACAGCCGTCAGGCCATGCAGAAGCAGAGGTTTGCAGACTGCCTCTAACTTTTACCTCGGATTAATGTGTTGTATCTACCTTTCTTTCTCCTTGCTTTCTTGCATTTCTTGGTTTGCCTTGTATCCAGTTTACTGTTGACATATGAAAACACTGATGGACTTCCAGTTAAAATTGTAATCCCAGAGACAACAATTGCCAGGCTTTTCTCTTTGCTCCTGCTCTGTTATTTGAAAGCCTTTTAGTCTGGGCTGGCTGCTCGTGACAGGACATCCAGACCCATTGCAGCAGCGTGACCATGGTCTGTCTGTCTAACTGCCTTCTGTAGTCTCCTTTCCAGTAGCAGCTTGCAGGATTTTAACTCCAGCACACTGACTGTCAGCCCAGGGAGGCATTGCACAGGAGGAGGAGGAGGATGTAAGCAACTTGGAGGGAGGTGGGTGACACATAGCAGAAACGACTAGGAGAATCAGAAGGTCTGAATGAGAAAATGCTATTTAAAGGTTTTGCGGTTGTTGGCAGGTCAGTAGAGGGGAGGACAGTGAATGCTTGAAGCCTGCAAACACTACAGAATTATGTAGGGTGATACCATGGAATATAAATAGGAGTGGATTGAAATTCATCTAGGGATAATTGGGCTGAGTGGGGGAGCTGCTCCTTGCTGGCCATGGGAGCCTCCTCCAGCAGGGATGGCTTCCCCCAGTGCTGGCCCTGTTTTATACTGAGGGAAGTGCCTCAGCCTTCTGCCTGGGACCCGCTCGGGGTTTCAGCAGTGAACTGGAAAGTTGCATTCAATATGCCAGCGAGGGAGCGAATGCAAATTTCCTCCTTCTCTCTCTTTTTTATGAGATTTATGCCACCTCCACATGCACAGCCTCCTGGCAGCAATAAATCACAGAGAGGGAGGGAATGCTGCAAGGAAACAGTTACCCTGCAGTTTCTGTGTGAGGGGCAGGGAGATGGGAGGTGTGGGGATCAGCCAGTCGCTCCCATGCACGTAGCCCGAGCATCATGAACCTGATCCAGCACACACTCCCACTTCTTCCCACCGTTACACCAGAGACCACCCCCCAGGGCCTGGGGAAACAGAGGCAGGATTTGCTTTTTAGTCATCCACCTTCCCTTCCCTCCTGTGCAAGTGCTGCGTGTGTGCCCAGGTACTGGAGGCTGGGATGGAGCCGTCAACCTCATCTTGGCAGACAGGTTTATTATAGAGATCAGCACATTGCCTGCTCTGTGCCAAAGTCCTCCCCCGCATGTGATGAGCTGGGCGTCCCCCAGCCCCCCAGGCATGGGCTGCATCGCAGACCTACAGCTAGCACATCAGCAGTTGCCTCACCCATTGGGACCCCTCGAAAATACATGTGGGATGGGTGGCCTGGTTCAGCCTGAATCATGGCAGAGCACAGCTCTGCCAGCAACTGGTACGGGTGGGAAGCACTCCGCTTTGCCCCCCTGGCAATCGGCATTAACTCTGCTCGCCCTGCAGGTCTGGCACAGCCTCCCTGACCCCTCTGTCATCTGACAGCAGTGCCTGGGTTCAGCCCAGGGAAAGCAGAAGAGCCACAAGGAGCAGCAGGGGCATGAAGCAAAATAAGCAAATGTGCCCAAAGAGTCTCTCTCATTTGGGGACTGGAGAAGCTCCAGCAGACCCCTCTCCTTGGGCACTGTCAGTATTGCTGTCAGGTGTCTTCACCTCTGCACTGCAAAGCAGAAATGGAGGCAGGGCAAGGCCATGGGCAGGCACTGCAGAAAAGCTCTCAGTACCCGTACCAACCCCGTGAGGCACCAGCTCAGTGCTCAGCTCCATTTCACGACTCCCTGGCAAAAATGCCCGGCTGCTCTTTCATAAAACCTTCTTGTCTTTGCCCGGTAGCCTCAACCACCTCCTAGCCTTACCTTGCAGCCCCCCTGCTCCTGGGACTCTGGCTGGGCAGCTGTCAGGACTGGAGACACAAGAGATGCTGAGTCCCTTTCACGCTGGCCACACACACCATGCACAAGAAGACACAACAGGGACAAGTTCCCTCCAGTGTGTCATGCCAAGCCTGACACGCTCTGCTCCCCACCACCCCTGCAGCTTGGCAGGGCTCGGCCAGGGGAATGAGCCCTGCTCCAGGGGATCTGGGTTCAACCTCCAGGAAAGGCACTTGGCTGCTGCCAGTGAGCACCTGACTGTAGTTTAATCCACTTTCAGTGCAGAGTCCTGACAAGCCCTCAGCAGAACTAGGAGAGCTAAAAATACTCAGTGCACAAGAAAGTAGTAATTTGGGTAGGACTGAACTGAAGTGATTTATCTCAAATCAAAAGGTTCAAAAGGTGCAAAACATGGTCTCATCAGGTCAAGCATCAGAAAAGGAGCAAAGATGTGAACCAGTCACAGGGCTTAAGAAAAGCAGCAAAATCCAAAGATTCACAGCAAGAGCAGCAGAGCCTGTACCAGCAACGCAGGGAGGTGCCTACTGATTTCCCCACCATATGCTGACTTTACCTTTACTGTCAGTCTAAATTCTGCCAATTATTAAATTATCCAACTTGCAGCAGGAACGCAGTTAGATGTGATCCAAATGGTGTCACTACAATTATGGTAATTATCTGAAAACAAGCCAATTACTTCCCTCCTCTTCATGCCAGTTGGTACCAAGATAGCAGCTGTTCGAGGCAAATTTGTTATCACGTTACTGTACATTTGTTAAAGGTTGAGGTTATAGATTCTAGCCTTTTAAATATTAAAAATGCTATAAAGTCGTGGAGTGTATAACTTACTAGGATTTTTTTTAAATGTCAGGAAGGGAGAAATATCTTTTATATGCCAAGAGAACCGGTGGGAAAGTGATTTACTAATGATTGCTGGCTGGAAATGTGTACTTTGCAATCAGCATACAACTAAGCTATAAATTAACCTGTGTCAGCTTGTTACCTCTACCCATGTAAAACAAACTGAGAGCAGAAGTTTTCTGGAGATTTTTTACATTTCTTCTTCACTTTTGGCATTCAGGATGCTTAACACATCAGGAGGCATCTTGCAGGATTGGCCCCTCCACTGGATTGACTTTCAGCAGCTAGTTCAGTTTGTCAAGTGCTTTGGCTCATTTAATCGTGTGAGAAGCAGCAACACTCCCTTATGGAGAGTGAATGCAAAGGATGGCTCAGCTTTGCCTGCAGCCCCGGGAGCACTGCCCCAGGCAAAGCAAGTTGGGCCAACATTGGGCAGCGCCATGGGAACCTTCGCCCACGTGAAGGGGGTCCTGAAAAGTCACGTTATCAAGGCATCTCTTACTTTTAAACCTGTTCATATTAAGGACAGCCTTGCTTAAATTGCTTAAGGTGTCACAACATACAAAGCTCAACTCTTGCAGCTAGTGTCAGAGGTGCAAATGAAGTGCCCTTGGACCACAGGTCAGTGTGACTTCTTGTTTTGCACAGACCTTCCTTGTAGAAACTAGAGTCTTTCATCTCATGTTTGCTACCATATCCTCCTTTGGACTGACCTTACATTTTTTTCATGTGATGTTTTGAAATCTTTGGCTTTGATGTGCGTAAAACACTTCTTTCAATAAATGTCAAGAGCAGATTAAAGAAAATTAAACAGTGGAAAGAAGAGATACTACCTTTTGGCTTGAACAGCATTTTCATGACAACTGAATGAATCAGCTATGAAAAATGTGTGTTTCCTTCTCTGTGCTCAAGGTACATGCCAGTAGGATCTGTTTATATCTGTGGGCTTAACATACACCCCCGTGCATCCGTAATTCCCCTCAGCTTGTGTGCAGCTACACAGCCGAGGCACAGGGCAGAGCTCAGTTCCCGGGAGCAGGTTAGTGGCATTAGCCTGCTGTTTTGCTTGAAATAATTAGCCTTGCCCACAGATGACCTT
The DNA here is from genome assembly GCF_047370975.1 of Nipponia nippon. Lineage (NCBI taxonomy): Eukaryota > Metazoa > Chordata > Aves > Pelecaniformes > Threskiornithidae > Nipponia > Nipponia nippon. Next base: position 7,402,012 of record NW_028262331.1, read on the forward strand.
CACAGCAAGCCCTAAAGGCTGACAGATTTGAGTTATATTGGAGTAACAGAGAGAAGCACATTTCAGAGTGCTCCTCCTGGAGAAATCCCTGCTGCTCACTCCACTGTCAGCCCCCAGGAACTGGAGCTGGTCATCGTGGTGCCCACGCACCCGCAGCAAGGGGGTTTCTCACTCCCGCAGACCACGGTGGGTGGATGCAGCCACTGGGCTCCACCACCTCCCTGGACATCCCTGGTACCTTCCTGCTATTCTTAACTGATACCATCTGCTTTCCATTTTCCTTTCCCAGAAAGCCCCCATTGCTGTGAGAGCGACATGCCAGCCTCTCTCCTTTCTGCATTTGGGGTTGCATCCAGTTCCTACTAGCTTGGCAATGTGTGAAATACCACCTCGCACAGGAGAGTGTAGGTACACTATTCATTACTGATTGCTGCTCAGTTCTTCCTTATTATCATTTAAGATTTAGTTATTAACTTTATCCTTTTGCTTCACATTAAGTTATTTTCACATGTTACCCATTAAAACTGCCCAGTTCAGATTTCTCTCTGTTAAGCAGCAATAAGACATTCAGCCCCAAGGATTACATTTGATAGCACAAAAAAAAAAAAAAAAAAAATCCAGGCAGTCCCCTGCCCAATTGTAGCATTAGATATGAGTGAGTGTGTAAACAGGTTTCTGCTTATCAGTCCTGCTGCTATCTGCTGCACACAAACTGCTCAGCCCTGCTAAATCCAATTTCCAAGAGGTTAGAGGAGGGAACTGTTTGCAGAAACACAGCAATACAAATCTCCAAAGCCACAGCCCTCATTATGCTGGCGTTGAAGAGAGAAATGCTGCTTGACTCCTTCTGGCACCCAAAGGTGACATTTACTTTTGTGACTTTGATTAGAATCAGCCCAGCTTTGCCATGGGATTGTTTCCTCCTATTTTCCCCTGCTTGAGTGGTGGGTCAGCAAAAGTGGCGGAGCCCCCGCTGCAGCCAGTGTGCCTCGAACAGGTGCTGGGCATGGGGGTCTGGAGTGCACCATGGCCCTACAGCACAACCATCACCTTCTGTTTCCCCCAAAACAGCTTGGAAACTCGTCTTGGAAACACCAGTCACACACTGGCAGGAGAGAGAGGAATACAGCCTGCTGCCTCCCATGGAGTGCCCTGCACCAGGCATGGAGCAAGAGGGCAAGGTCCTGTGTTCGAGGCTACGCTGTTTTGAGCTTTTGCCCAAGGCCTGTATGTGGACAGATGCTGCAGCTCCATCCTGGAGGAGCTGAGCCCTCCAAGTGCCCTCTAGCACTAGGGAGGAAGGAACACAGCACCCGGGATGCCATGGGCTAGACCCTCTGACCTGGCTGCTGTAGGTGACAGCAGGAAGGATACAGCAGCATCCAGTGGCAGCAGGGCTGTGAGGTGCAAAAGGCAAATGTGCCTCAGCCCCTGAGAGCGATCAGGCAGCAGGCAGCCCACCTCTGCTCCCGATACCTCCTGTAATGCGCTGTTGCCGAGAAGTTCACTGCATCGGTAAAAAAGCAAACTGTAAGCTGATTAGATATGCATAGATACTCTTTCTTGATTAGCTCACCATTAATATTTCAATGTCAGAACTGGATGCACACTGCCTCCCTGCTCTCTTCCTTCCTGCTTAATTAATTTTGACCATCACGAACAAGTCTCCGACAGATAGCAGAAATTAAAGTGGGCTGTTCCGTGACTTTGCTTGCTGTAAACAGCTATTTGCAATTCCTTTTCATACATCAACCACCCGCAACAAAGAGATCATGGTAGCAGAAAATGAGTCTGCCTCGTAAGGACTTCAGCGCTCCAAAAGAACATTTGCTTATTTGATAGAAATAATCAAAAAAGACAATGCAGTAGGCACAACTCAGCAACAAGATTTGTGTCTCACCTAGTAGTCAGCTGGCTGTTATGCCATTAAAAAAAAAGAAAGGGAGACACTTGTTAATTTATCTTTAAAAAGAAAGGGCCTTTGATTTAGGGTAGCTCATAAAAGCCATAGTATCACCCAGCTGTGAGGGGATGTGATAATCGCTGCAACCCCAGCAGTTGTATGAGCAGCTCACTTCATAAAATGCAGGCTGCATGGCTGCCTAATGCACAGCACACACATCCACGGCTGATAACACGACATGCTGCTAATACTCTGTTTGATTTTATTGATGTGCTCAAGATATATGGGGGCAGGAGGAGCAGTGAGGCAGAAATTACACGGCGGCGTTCATTCCACCGCAGCCCAGGGGACCGTCTGCCTTTGTCCGTCCTCCTCCTGGGCCCGGAGGGATGGGGAGTTCTCCTGCGTGACAAGAGGGCAGTTTGCCACCTCCCAGGTCCATGGGGTCCTGACCCAACACACAGTGGGATTGCTATCACAATGTGCCTACCTGGGACCAAAGCGGCACCGGGTTTGCAGAAATGAAATTTTTGCTTTTCTTTGCTGCCACCTGAGCTGCATGCTGCTGCTGCAAAACAAGCTCTCTGCTACTGGACACTCTTTGCATCTCCATCCATTGCTGCAAACCATCCTGCCCCATCCTCCAGCCTCTGCTTTCCCAGGGAATACACCATGATGGTGGTCCAAGGCAAGCAGAAAGGCAGGAGCGACATGTTGCAGCCTCGCTCGGCTCCATCCCAGCCACGCAGTAACTCAGGCTGTTAAACGCCTGGCCAGAGCTCACCATCTGCTTCCAGTCTTCTAGGAATACCGCTGTGTAATTCAATCATAAAGGAGAAGATCCTTGTTTCACTGAATCGTAAGTCACTCTTCAAGTAATTATATTTTTATACCCCTATCAGGAGCAACAGGGGCTGTTCATTTTATGGGATTTAGCAGCCAGAGCCGTGCTTCTGCCAAGGTTACAGCTGGGAGGGGAACACAATTTAACATTTCCTCAGGCACCCAAGGCTTATCCATGTTTTTAGCTTTTTGGTTAGGCAAGTGAATAAAGCCCTGCAGGACCAGGGCCTTTGTCCAGGAGTGATTTTATTGTGGAGCATAGAAAATGCTCTGGCTTGGACCAGAAGAGCTGACCAAACCATCAGCATGAAGCTGACTCCCAGTGGCGTGAACATGCCAGATCTGCCCTTCCAGGGCAATGCACAGAGCAGCTTCTGCAGCACAGTGATTGCTGCCTAACCAGGGAGCAAAATCCTGCTTATCCCAGCAGCTGGAGGAGACACAGGGCTGGATCCCTCGTGTGCTGCCTTAGAAAGGTCAGATGAGATTAGTTCAGGGGAAAAGCATACCAACTTGCTCCATTTAAAGTGCTTGGGATGCAAATCACAGGACCCAAAAAAAAAAGGAGTCTTTAAAAGATCCAAAAAGGTAACCTTGCTGGAGCCTTCTGCTGCTCTTTGGGGTAATTTCCCCACTTTAGACACTTCCACTATCCTACTCCTTAGCACCACTGTCCTTTCGTGGGTTAGTTCTCCACCTGCTCTTTCACTGCCCCAGATGTTCAGTCTTTTAAACCGATTTATTCCCTTGACTTTGAAAAGGGCTTCACCATGTTTCCATCTGTGTTTACACTCAGTGCGGGGTAAATTTCTCCTCCTAGCAGATCTGTTCCTTACCAGCAAAGAAATACAACTCAGCATAGATTCAGACAGGAAGGCAGAGCAAAACATTTCCGAACCAGCGCTCACTTGGGAGCTGTGCTACGTGCCCACACAAGGATGGAGACCTCCGCCAGAGTCTGCATTATCAGACTGTGCAAAAAGGAAGCGGGATCTGGCCCAGAGCCACTGCTCACATGTCCGCTCTCAGGCCTGGCTCCACAGCTCTCCCAGCAGCCCAGATCACACAGCACCGCCTGCCAGTTATTCAGGATGCTGACAGCAAATGCTCATCTAGAGCAAGCAAAGCAGGACTGAAACGCCCTGCATCCCACCAAAGGGTCTGACCCAGGCAGCCGGCACCCTGCTGGTCAACCGGGGCTGTAGGTGTTGGAAAGACCCATTCTGTCAGACCTTCATAGCTCCTTTCTCAGGGAAACCCTATCTCCGTGCATGCCTTCTCTTAAAGCAGGACTGGCTGATGCATTAACACAGTCGTTTGTAACTGCCTGGGCAATTTGCGACACAAATGACAGTGAGCAGCTGCAGCCCAGATTTATCACCTTGCTTACCAAGGCTAGGCCAACACATCTCCACTGTAGAACAGCAGCAAGGCCCTGTAATGACTTCCCAGGCAGATCTACAGATAGCGTGAGCTTCATCTAATCTCAGGAAAACAGATTTTGAGGCATTTGGGGGCTCACTGCTTCACCCAAAACTGACATCAACCTTCAGGTTTCAGGGCAGCGTGTTGCTGCTGGCAGATGTGTGTATGTGCTGCTCTCATCAGTATGTACTGTCCCGCTCTGTGTCCTGAAAAGTCCTCGTCCCCATGTTCAGATGCCTGTTAAATTACAGCCAGGATCCAACCAGCCCAGCAAACATTTATGTCTGACACCAAGGCCAGAGACTGTCTTCTGTGGGGCTAATATTGCTTTAGCACATCATAACAGGCCAAAAACTTCTGACATCATTGACAGAAAGAGAGGGCTGGACACTGGGGGTTGACCAAAGCTCCCTGAAGTGCATGGACCCTTCTCTTGAGCAGACCAAACTGCAAACTGCCCATGACAGCCCGGAGCTCCCTGTTACTGTTAGAGAGGATGGGGAAGTTTTTTCCTCTCTGTGTTACACACTACACACTCAGTCCAGATGGATGAGTCAGTAAAGATGATGCGACCTCTACACAATTCAGGATGCATGAAATTCAGCTAGGAGCTCTGTTCCCCACAGCAAGGGAGGATATTCAGGTGGCCCTGAAGGGGGTTTGCGGGTCTGTCTCCATCTTCCCAGCAACAGCAGATACAAACATGAGCCAAGCCAGGGTGAAAAAAGGGAAAAGTCAGATTTTTTATGAAGAGAAACATCAGCTGACGCACATAATCACATAGCAAGGACATACGGAGACACGCTTCTTCCCAGCATTGTGAGCACGCAACAAGCAGGCTGGGCAGCCACTAATGACAGCTATTAAATGATAGATGCTCTGAAGCTTTGCAGGATCAAGTTTATGATGTCCTGGCTGTGCTACCAGCAACCTGAACTTGCAAGGGAAGAAGGACCCTCTCATGCAGTGGTTCTCTCCTGTGACAACAAGCATGGTTAAGCTCCATGAAAGGTGAACCATAATCAAAGCCATCCCTCCACAAAACCTCATGTGAGGGAGCCTGCTTGGAAAGGTATGGCTTGAAGAGCCCTCCGATAACACCCCTGAGCTCCACACTGGTACCTTGAAAATGTCGGAATGAGAGTAAACATCCTGTGTCGTAGAAGAAGGGACAACTGCCTGCAAACTGAACGGAGAGTCACAGGCAAAGGAAAACAAATTCCCTCTCAAACTGAAGTACGGGTTTTCCCATCTGAAACACATGGCTCTGGCACGATGCTGGGGTCCTTGGGGCTGGCTGGTGTTTCCTCAGAGGCAGCAGCTTTGGAGCCCCAGTGGCACTTGTTATTTGTTGTTCCCATTTATTACAAAGCACTGTTATTATTTACAAAATATACTTTTTATGGACTGTTACTGCATCCAAGTGCAATGACTGGTCTAAACTCAAATCCCTAGGAGAACTGTTGAAAGAGAAGCAATTCAGCCACATATTAATACGACAAGGATTTCCCCAGGTTTAAGGGAACAGAAAATATGTTTTGTACAAGTGAACTAGTTCGTTCTTGCAGCATAAAACTGCTCTTTTCCAATGATAGCAATGAAAGGATATTGCTTCTGTCACCGATGCCACTGGAAATGTATTGCCCCTCTCCAGGAAACCAATGAAAGGACATGGCTGGTTTATTCTCTAAATGAGGCTACTGAGAAATATGCTGCTTCCAGCATTAGCCCAGGCACACTGCTACTGCCGTGTCCCTGGCCTGAAGGGAGGTCAAAGGCACCAAGTCAGCAGGTTTGGGCCAAATGGCAAAACTGTACCTGGAGAAAATCAAACCATAGTTTGAGAACTAAGCAGAAGAAAGAAAACTGTCCAAATGTGAGATGAATGAATCCCTAGCTCCCCTCGCCGAGGCTAAAGCGTGGCTCAGCTGCTGTACAGCGCAGCCAGGATCTGGCCCCTTTTCCTTCAGCATCTCTGCACCTTGTATGAAATGAGCTTAAACCTTGCAGAAGGCTAATTTACATTTAACCTGTGGCAGGGAGGCTGGCCGTAAGGAAAGCCGCTAGCCCCTCTCCCTTTTCCTGTGAAGTTTAATGGTCTGGCTCTCTGCTGAAGATTTTAGGTTTTGAAAGTAAAATCACTAAATGCCTCTCAAACCAAGATGATCTGTCACCCAAATGCATGCACCGAAGTGAGCACGGAGAAATTACTGTTTCAGCAGAAGTAAAAATTTCCTCTGGTGAAAGGCTGAAGTTGAGTCGATGTTTGTGGTTCCACTTTCATGCCCATTGCTCAGCGGATCGGGCAAGTTCATTTTGCTCCGCTGCAACATCCTCCCAGGTGACACCTCCCAGTTGGAAGGTAGATGGAAAAAACCTCAGTTGTTGGTTTTAATATGGGAGTTCATCAAATTCTTAAACATGCAGAGACTGGTGGAATAACATCATCTGGGCTTTGCCGCTGGTGCCCAGCATCTCCGCAGGGTTCAGAGCAGTCCCTGATGCAGGACACATCGGCCCAAGGCCCAGGATAGTGACAGCTTTTACTGAGCTGAACTCTGGAGCAAATTGGCAAAAAATGCAGCAAAAGAGGATTTGCATCAGTGCGAGTGAAAAAAAATGAGAGCACATGTAAGTCAGATGTAAGCAATATGGGCGCTGGAGCGAAGCACCTCTTGGGCTGGGCTGTGACAGAGACCCTTCTCCAGTGCCTCGGCAGCGAGCTCCTACCATCGGATATTTATTAGTTGTGTCAGGAATTAGTGAGAGTTCACTGACTGAATAATAATGTGTCAAAGGCAGTTTTTCCACTTTGCTAATGTAATTAAAGAAAGCAGGGGGAAAATCCTTGCACCGGGGAAGGAACCAGGGTTTCCAACATTGTTGGTTGCTGTCTCTATTGCAAGGATGAGATGTGAAATGTGGAGGGGAGTGAATTAAGATGACAATGAGGACCTGAGCAGTGATGAGGACCATGCAATTACTCCCAGCTCCGATGGGAGCATTGCTCTTTCCAAAGAAAGACAAGGGGAAAACAGAAGAGCTGCCCTTGCAACTCAGGAGCTGGACTCATCTCCGGGATCAGGTTTTATGCTGCTGTTTTTTACTTTCATGCCCAAGCACCTTGCATCAAGTCTGGACTTTGCTTTATTTTTGGCACTTCTCCTCTTGCTTAGCCAAATCTTGCAGTTTTGGGGGACCTTTTGTTAGTGGCTGGAAAGAGCTTTATGGCAACATTTTTTTAATGCTGCTCTGGTGATCAAACACAGCCAGCAATGTCACTGCATCAGGCCTGAGCACATTTTTCAAGCCCCACAAGAAGAGGGACCACATGAGCTCTGCGATAAAAGCCAAGATGTTATTTTTAAAACAGGGATGGGAGAAGCTTTGGGTGATTTTAAATCAAATCAATGCCTGGACAACAGGGCACTGCTCCTCCCCTGCGTCCACTACCAAGTTCCTCTTCCAAATCCCAGGGCTGTCTTCTGACAAACAACCCTCGGCATCAACAGGATGGGGCTCCCAGGCTCCGCAGCCATGAAAATGGCCATCAGGAAACCGGCTGCGGGTCAGCCCCCAGCCCGGGCTGTGTGGGAGGGGGTGGGAAAGGCTGCACGGTCTGGGACTGGCTCAGACCCTTGTCTCCTCGGCTGGCCCTGAACACTCTTAGTGTCAGTCGCAGTGTTAGCCACCCAACCCCAAACTGTTCCCTGCCTTGGGCAGATGTCTGCTGCATTTGTGTCTCCTCAAAGAGGTGCTGCAGGGGCCGTGCTGTGACGCTGCCTGCACACTGGGAGAGCAGTGGGTATGTCCCCACTGTCTGGTGGCCCCTGCAACATCCTCAGACATTGCTCTCCAGCATCCCCAAGAGCTGCTGGTGCCACAAGTCCTTTAGAGCATTGGAAGGTGATATTTGGCAGAGTGCCTTCCCCAGGCCATTATTTCAATCATGATTTCTCGGTGAGGGGCAGGACGGGACAGATCTGAGATCTCGCAGGCAACTGCTGCGGGTGCAGATTGACCATGAACACTGACATATGTGAAGCTCTGTCAGTTCACACCATCTTTTGGCCCTAGAAATGCAGCGTCCGAGCTACAGAGCAAAACACAGGGATGCAACCAGAGCTGCTTTTTCCTGAGTCATGGCAACAGCTCCACTGGCACCCGGTCATCAGAGACCCCGTCAGGCAGCACTCCAAAACAGCCTAGCATGGTAGTGATGGCAGCAGGGAAGGGTGGACTTTCACAGTGTTTTCAATAGCAGGTCAGCAACTACCAGGCAGCCACGACCCTTTTATTTGCTGCCACCATGGAGATGCTAGCAAAGGTCAGAGTACCCAGGCAGCTTGGTTGTACACCCTCTTGGTGCTGTTTTCATCCAAGTTACTAATTACACATTACCTATATGTCACCAGGCTGATCGATACTAGTCCAAGGAATCAATACGGACACAGATGATGGTGCTGTTTGCCATTCAGAGACTGTACAAGCTGGGAAAAACAGGGCGCCGTTGATCCCAAAGGTAGGCTGAGATGCAGGGCGGGATGGGAGGCACAACGCAGGCAGTGACCACACGCTGCTTTCCTAAATAACACTGTGACACAGTCACTGGGACAGCCTCCTGGCCAGGGACCTGCCGTCTCCATGCTGCCCCCAGCATCTGCCTGCATCCCAAGGCTGGGGCAAACCTCCCACCTGTCCCGCAGCATGCTCAGGGGAATGACACGGCCCATTTTAACCTGGGTTACTTTTCAGTCCTTGGGACGTGATGCCTCTAAAAGATTCACACTGATCTGAAAATGAACGATTCTCCCCCCTTATGTGTTCTTACCTGATGATCAGTTCTTAAGTAATCACAGGCTGCTTCAAAAAGCACAAGGTCTCCTGTATTTTGCTTTGCTGCTTAACTAATCAAAAGCTGTGGCCATCTCTGCAATGCCACCATGCTTCTGGCAGCAAGAGGGATCTTGGCTGCAGAATGTAATAAAATTTTGCAGGAAGAAGGTCTTGGGACTACGATGAAACTTGGGATTAAAGTGTGACTAAGTAAGGGAATTGCATAACTGAGGGTTTCTGCCTGTCTTGCTGGAGTCTTATGACTGTTCTGATTCTGTCGTAGCGATGCTGGGAAATTGCTCTTTGAAACCAAAAGAGCCTTAGAAAGGCACAGGCAGGTCAGGATCATTTGCCCTCAGCACTGGATTTGTCTTCAGCAGTGAGTTGATGGTGGGAGGATTAGACAGGGAGCAGCGTAGGGTGAAAGCAAACCTCTCCCCAAAGGCTTCCCTCACACTCGACTGTGCCTGTGCCCTCGCCAAGGTGCAAAGCTCTGCAGCCTCCTCCTGCCAGGCCGTTTTGCAGGCATGTCTCAGAGACCAGGGAAAGGATCAGCAGCCGTGGGGCGGCTGGGGGAGCATCCAGTTACTAACCACTGATGGATTGCCCACCACTCGCCTGCAAAGCAAGAGCCCTTTGCCTCAAAAGCACATGGTGAAAAGCTTCCAAAAAGCAACACAGTCCTTGTTTTTTATTGAGGTTTTTAGGGTACCAAAAGGAGCTGTGGAGGGAGGCTGCTAGTCCCTGCTGCTCGCCTATGAAGACTTGTTGCTTTTCCTAAGCAGCAGATGCAATCCACTTTGGTGCCAGAGCGTGGTCACCAGCAACGTAATCCACAGCAGACCCACAATCCTTCCCTTAGTCCCACAAGCCCCAAAAGCAGAAAGCTGCCTGGATTTGCTGTTTGATGGGGTTTACTCAGGCTCTGCTCAAATCTCGGTTTCCACCGGTAGCCAGTCTCACTCCCCTGGAAAGGCCATTCCCATGGGAGCACAGATGTTCCTGGGCCAGGGAGCAGACACCGTCCATGCTGGAAACCTGGCAGAGGATACTTTGGCTCTCGGCACCCCCAGCTTTCAGGACACTCCCCTAATGTGGTGGCACTGCTGGGGACTGTGTGGGCTCCAACAGCTTGGAGCAGGACCTCAGAGCTCCCTGGGGCATCACCGATGGGTGCCCGTGGGTGAAGCCAACGCCTGAGTCAGCGTGATGGTCCTGTGCTCTTTCCAGCAGCTTCGCCACTGGCAGTTGCAGCCACTGGAGAAGTTGTGCAGGCACAGCCAGCCCAGCAGAACACCCCCTGCCCTTCCCTCACAGCCCCATGCAGCAGTCGACATTTCTCCCTGGTATTAACTCCTATTTTTAAAATGCCAGCAAAGAGACTTTTGCTGAAAAATGACTGTGGCAGGATTTCAGCTGTGCCCCCATTTGCACTCCCTGTCCCTAGAGTTAGCCCCAGGGCCTCTCTCCATCAGCAGTGATGGGCTACAGCTGGGGGTTGGGGCTGCCCTGCTGACCCACACATAAATGGGGCCAGCTTGGCTACCACAACCTTTCTGGTGGTGCTGCTATGCAGGCTTGGGAGGAGGTATCAGCAGAAATTGTATTTTAGTGAGCTGGCACCATGCTTAGGGAGTGAGCCTCATCTCTAATCTCTCTGGGGCAGCTTTGACTTTGCTTGTAGGGTGTGAGAGCTGAGCAAATGTCCTGTCTTTCATCCTTCTGCCTTTCCCTGTTGCTCTGCTGCTCATTTACTCTTTCATTAGGGATCATCCTCTTGTCATTTGTGTGGATATGTTGTTTTTTTGGTTTTTTGTTTTTTTCTAAGGGGTGGATGCCAGGCATCGGGAATCATGCGTTCAATGTATGGTGGCAATTAGCCCAGCTCTGAACCCTGATGGCATGTCTGTGTCTGCAATTAATGCTCTGCTCTATCTGCATGAGGTTTCTATTTTCCTTCTTTCTGGGGCTAGAAAAGACATGGCTTGGATCTCTGAAAATTAGCAGCAAAGTGTTAAAGACATAGCTTGAGCCTGACTGCCCTTTGCTGTGGGGCTGCTCTCAGGATTGGGTCTTGTTTGGTTCAGCTTGGCCTCTGCACCTGGATTTAGGTGAGTGTGACTCAGGGCATCTGTCTGATGCAGCGCAGAGCCTGTGGGGACTGATTCTGGCTCTGCTGGTGCCTCTGCTCCTGCACTTTATGGCATGTTTCATGCTCCTGGCTGAATGCACCTGGCCCTTTATTGGGAAATTAGATTGCCTGATTCAATGTTTTATAGTATTAAGCTTATTTACTTGTGCCTTTGGTGCTCTGCAAAATACCTCAAGTTGTTTTTGTGGGATGGGAAAATGTCAGGACAGGCAGAGGGAAGGTGCCTGTGGGATCTGCTGTGCTTCAGGGAAATCTGTGGTTTGGGAGAAATGTGGCCCCCTCTTCCTCCCCACTGCTCTGCCAGCATCTTGTGGTGGTTTTATAGGGGTTCTCCCAGTAGAGCCGACACCGCAGTGGGGACAGAGCTGGCCCCCCCCATCACAAAGCTGCTCTACCAAACCTCATGGGCTTGCTCTCCTTTCCTTCTCTCCCACATAAATTCATCTCCCCTAAAACCCCTGCTTTTCTCTGAGATAATGTGATTTTTGGGGAGGAGTTTTGCTGTCACCCAGCTGCTTGCTGGGCTGCAGCTGATTTCTAATGAAGAGCTTCCTCCTTGGGGCGGGAACAGGGAGAAAAATTATGGGGGGCAGCATTTCTGAATACAAATACATTAAGCCATTTAATTCTGTTGACTCAGGGCTGCCTTGCTCTGAATGGGAATTAATCCACAGTGAACCAAAATTAAAAAGCACAATACAAAATGCTTAGCAAGGCATGGCCAGGGTTTAAAGCAACCCATTAGCTTGCTCGAACGTATCCAGTAAATTTTCATTTGTCAATAACGCTTAGAGCCTACAGTTTATTTACAGCCTGTTCAATATTACCAAAAACCGCTCAGAGCACCTCATTTGTATTTATCTGCCATAGTCCGTTTCCTTTCCAGGGACTCTTCCTAATCCCTTGCTTTGCACCCACTTGTCTCTTGTTGCAGAGCCAGACGTGGTGGGGATGTGCCACCCCCTTGAGCAAAGGTAACGCAGGGTTACCCCTTTCCATCCCACTTCTCTCCTGCATGGGAGGCCACCCTAAGCCGCCTCCAGGCTGGGGCTCTTCCTGCCGCTGTTCTGCACCCAGGGGACCCGTTGGCCACAGCCACCATCCGACACAGTGGGGTGATGGGAATGTCCAAATCATGGCCTCCGAGGGATGCACCCCTCACTAGTGATGGGGCACAAGCAGCTGCCTGTGCCCACCCACATCCCAGCTGAGCTGGAGCAGCTGTGGCTAATGGACCAGGCCCCTCCATCTGTTCCCAAATCGGCTCCTGTGGGATGAGCCCTGGTGAGGAAAGCATGTAACAGGATTTCCCCCAAAAGCTGCTTGAATGCTGCTGGGCAGATAACGAAGCCTGGCTGGTCCTAAGGATTTCTCCAAGGAAAGGAGTTTATTCTTAGGCACAGACATGAACAGGCGGTTTAATCTCCTGTTGTGGCTCTTGTCCAGTTGGGGTTGTGTAGTCCAACACTTCAGCTCCTGGAGACATGGCTCCCCACAGTGGAGACTGGTCTCGGGTGGGGTTTGTCCCTCCACAGGGAGCACAGGATGCGGATGGACCTTCCCCAGCTGCCTGCCTCCTCCCCTCTGCATTAGCGCTTCTCAGAGGCAGAAGTATAAGCAATTGCAATGGAAATGTAAGCAAATGCAGCATCAAGCGGGGTGCCTAGGGAGGCTGGGGGGAGATGTGGGATGGGGTGGGCAACAGCCTGTCTCAGGTGTAAAGCTCAGCAAGGGAAATCCCTCCAGAGGCTTAACTGCAAAGATGGCCCAAATGGGACTGCAAACTTCACAGGAGGCATCTACTAGACCACAGGAGGTGCAGCAGCCCCCTGCCAGCAGGCAGCCTGGTCTCCACTGCTTGCCACGGCCCCCTGCCCTACACGAGCCTGAGCAGGCAGCAGCAAGTGGGACCTGCAGCCCAGGCTCTCTGCCACCGACCTGCGTATTTGGGCAGAGGGGATTTTTAATAGATTTTATAAGCATGGATACAGGAGGCAATTGCTAAAGCAAAGGTCTGCTCTCTTTTCTCCCAGCATTGGTTAGGGTTTGCAAGCACCTCTTGTTGCTGAGATCCAGGATGCCATGAATGGCCAGGCAGCACCCTGGGGAAAGCCCATCTTTCCACCCCAAAGAGCAAAGTCCCCGTCACTTGCCTGCTGCTGTCTGCATGTAGCCAGCCAGGGTGCAGACTCTCCTCTCACAGGCTCCACCGGGCAGCAGGACAGCGACGATGGCCAGCAGTGAGCTGAGGGCCAGCAGGGCACAGCCGCCTGCACACAGCACAGCACTCGTCTGAAAGGACACACAGGGCTGTCAGCAAGGTAGTCCCCCATCACTGTCCCTGTGATACCTCCCCATGAATTCCCTCTCTTGAAGTGAGAAATGGGGCCCTGTCATGGGTGGCTTCTCCCACCCCTTCCCTTCTACCTTCTGCTGCTTAAATTCACTGTTAAGTCTTGAGCCCATGGTTCACCCGTCACCTGGTCCCAGGGGTTATTCGTATTCAGGGTATGGTGATAATAGCAAATGTATTACATGCATGAAGGGCTACATCACTAATATAAGTGCCATTAGATGCCTGCAGTGCGTGTCAGTGCCTCCACTGAGAGCTGAAATGTATCTCGTGACTGTGCCTGCCCCTGCAAGCCTGGCAATTAGAAGGTATTTTGCCAATGATGCTCCACAGCGGGGAACCTGCTGCTGCAAAGGTTGCATTGCAGCCAGCCTCTGCGGACAGGGCAGGCTGCTCCCACCCCCTAGCCCAGCTCACCTCCAGCAGCCCCACTGGCTTTTCCCTGCAGTGGCCATGTCCTTGGTTTAGCCTCTTCTGCAACAAAACTGGGTCATTTGGGGCTGTTACTCAAACCCAGCTCATGCTGTGGGATGATGTTTTGGGGTGCCAGAGGCTATAGGAGTCCCTGGTGAGCAGCATTTTCCCCAGGGGCTGGCACAGTGTAGAGGGGCAGTGAAAGGGGAGGCCAGCACAGCAGTCTGTCCCCTTGCCATCACCTGGCCAGGGTGGAAGTGGTTTTGCTATTTAATATTCTGGCTGTAAGATGCGAACTGCATCAGCATCTAAAACTGGGAAAAGCGCTAATTTATGGCAAAACAGCTTGTCCTTGGGTATGGGCACCCAATTCTTAGAATCACTGAATTGTTTAGGTTGGAAAAGACCTTTAAGATCATCGAGTCCAACCGTTAGCCTAGCACTGCCAAGTCCACCACTAAACCATGTCCCTAAGCACCATGTCTACCCATCTTTTAAATACCTCCAGGGATAGGGACTCCACCGCTTCCCTGGGCAGCCTGTGCCAGTGCCTGACTACCCTTTCAGTGAAGAAATTTTTCCTAATAGCCAATCTAAACCTCCCCTGGTGCAACTTGAAGCTGTTCCCTCTTGTCCTATTGCTTCTTATTTGGCAGAAGAGACCGATCCCCACCTTGCTACAACCTCCTGTCAGGTAGTTGTAGAGAGCAATAAGGTCTCCCCTCAGCCTCCTTTTCTCCAGGCTAGACAACCCCAGCTCCCTCAGCCGCTCCTCATAAGACTTGTGCTCTAGATCCTTCACCAGCTTGGTTGCCCTTCTCTGGACATGCTCCAGCACCTCGATGTCCTTCCCAAAACTGAACACAGTATTTGAGTGCTGAGTACAGGGGGACGATCACTTCCCTAGTCCTGCTGGCCACACTATTTCTGATACAAGCCAGGATACCATTGGCCTTCTTGGCCACCTGAGCACACTGCTAGCTCATATTCAGCCAGCTGTTGACCAACACCCCCAGGTCCTTTTCCACCAGACAGCTCTCCAGCCACTCTTCCCCAAGCCTGTAGCATTGCATGGGGTTGTTGTGACCCAAGTGCAGGACCCCGCACTGAGCCTTGTTGGACCTCACCCAGTTGGCCTGGGCCCATCGATCCAGCCTGTCCAGGTCCCTCTGTAGGGCCTTCCTGCCCTCCAGCAGATCAACACTCCCACCCAACTTGGCGTCATCTGGAAACTTACTGAGGGTGCACTCCATCCCCTCATCCAGATCATTGATAAAGATATTAAACAGAACTGGCCCCAATACTGAGCCCTGGGGAACACCGCTTGTGACTGGCTGCCAACTGGATTTAACTGCATTCACCACAACTCTTTGGGCCCGGCCAGCCCGCCAGTTTTTTACCCAGAGAAGAGGACACCCGTCCAAGCCATGAGCATCCAGTTTCTCCAGGAGAATGTGGTGGGGGACAGTGTCAAAGGCTTTACTAAAGTCCAGGTAGACAACATCCACAGCCTTTCCCTCATCCACTAAGTGGGTCACCTTGTCATAGAAGGAGATTGGGTTAGTCAAGCAGGACCTGCCTTTCATAAACCCATGCTGACTGGGCCTGACCCCCTGGAAACTGCTGCACTGTTGCTGTTTCTGTCCTCATTGCAGGTGGCATTTCCAGCTCTGCCAGTGGGATGGCACTGGCAGCGAGGTGGTCCCTGTACCGGCAGGGACACGTGCCAGCCCAGCCAGAGGCACAGTGTGGCCAGGGGCGGTGAGGGGACCCATGACAGGTGCCGCCTCCTCCAGAACCCAGCTCATGGCAGCCTTCAAACAGCGTGAGGGCACCTCAGTCCTGGCATTGCAGCAGCCACGTCAAGTCCTGTCATTTCACATTTCATGGCAAATTCTGCGAAACGCTCCTGGCTTTGGTGAGTCACCCTGCAGTAACATCAGCATCTTGGCTCCCTAAAGCAGTACAGCTGTAAGACAGGTCTCAGCCCCGTTTTCCTAATAACCTGTGTGGGAGCTGCCATAAGGAGCACAGGTCCCACCTCCACCCGCCCTTGTCCAGCCCTCTCGCCCTGCTGAGATGTTCTGGTTAGGAATGCACAATTCTTCTTTTTTACTTTTCCCCCTACATTTGAGCTTCTGGGCAACCAAGGTTACTGCAGGAACAAACCAAATACATGTTTCTGTTTGCTCCCCCTCACCAAAGAGGTTACAAATCAGGAGTAAATAATCTGCTAAATGCAAGTTATGCTGCACAAACCTCAAGCGGGCTGAGCGGGGGAAGAGGAATTGGGTTTACCCTGTGATGGCTACGGGGGGGTCCAAGCAGCTAAAAAAACCCTCCCGACCCTCCAGTGCTAGCGGTGCTGCCCCACAGCGTGGCACTCACTTACATCTACCTGCGTTATTTACTGCTGAGCTGTTTTTTAGCAGCTGGACTGGCCGGTGCCATGGTGGCAGAGCTGCCGCCTGCAGGGTCCTGCCGGGGAGCTGCTGCCACTCCAAAAAGGGACACACTGGTGCTGGCAAGGGACGGGCCAGGGGAGCACGGGCACTGCCCCAACAGCCTGGTGTGAGTGCTTCCCCCAGTGCTGTGCAGTGATTAGAAATCAGCATCTTATTTATAGCCTATTTATATACTGCACAAGCAATGCAAACACTGTCCCAGCAATAAATTAATGTCTGACATGCAATGTAAAAGGCATGGCCATGCAAACAGCTACCAAGAGAAATGGAGAGGCTGTTTCAGCAGGGACTGTGGCAGCAGGGGTATCTGCTCCTCTCTGGTGCCTTCCAAGCCACCGAGACCCAAAGAGACAAGTGCTGCTTCAGGGCAAAAGAGACAAGGTTGGGACACCCCCAGCAGGGACCAGCCCCTGGCCCCGTCCATGCCCTGGGAGGGACCCACGGGGTTTGGGGTGGGATGGGTGACCCCGTCGCGCAGACACCCTCCCAGCGCAGGGCCCCGCAGGGAGAGCAGCCGCAGCCCTTGCTCCGCACCGCTCCCAGGGCAGCAGTGCGGCGAGGAAATACGGACTCATAAAAAAAAAGAAGGATTACTCTGCCCAGCATCTGAATTTCACCTTCCACCTGGCAACATGGAAAACCATCCTCCTTTGCGAGAACCATTAATTATTTAGAGCAATGAATTTTTCAGCAGAAAGGGGTCTTGTGAAGCAGGCTTGTTCCTCTCTCGTGTGAAGCATATTATTTTTAACGATCTAGGTGGTTCTTAATTGTGGTAGCTCAAATCCCCTAAAAACTCGTAGCTCCTGCTGGAAACAACCTATGAGCCGCTCAGACTGCTAATCCCTGCAGAAAGGTGCAAAGATGTTTTTCAAGACATAGCACCAAGAAAAAAGAGACAAACAGGATGGGTGCAGGTGAGCGTTACACTGAAAGAAGAGCTGGGTCTGGTTTGGGTCCTGCCATCAGGGTCCGTACAGGCAGCAGCAAGACTGCAGGGTCCGGGGGCTGGCAGCACTCTGATGTGCACAGTGGCGGCCAAAAAAACAACCAAATCCAACCAGGCCTTGGCAAAGGGAACTAAGGTCCCATTTTGAATAAATATGTTCAAATTCATGTGGGCGAGAGGCGTAGGTAAATGGTGATGTTTGTTTTCTGCCATGTGGGCCAGGGATGCTGAGCCACCGAACAGCCGCTGGGCAGCTCTGGGGGCAGAAGGGATAATGCAGCTGAGCGATTTTGCTGTGGGGCACAAGGGATGGCAGTGGCGCAGCTGCCCCAGAATAGGTGGCAATAGGAAAAGGCATGAGGCATTTCAGGGCAGATTGCAAGACACCCTGCTGCAAGCCGGCGGTCTTAGTCTGGCTCCTACATTATCCTGGTATGCAATGGCCAGAGCTGCTTAAACAAAAGGTGCAAACTTTTTTCCCTAACATGTTGTCATTACCGGCCAAAACACTGGATAAGCTCTTGTAAAACAGAAATTTTGCTTTTGTCATAACCTTTCCAGGGCCTTGGCTGGGAATTATCCCAAGTGCTCCTACCTATACCTGCAGATCAAACAGCCACTTCTGAAGAAAAATAATAAGGCTCAAGTTTGAAGAAGTCCATGGAGCAAAGGTACCAAACAGTAGCAGCTAAAACCCCTCTCTTTCCAACTGTGTGGCACCTCCCTCTCTCCTCCCTGTTTGTGCCTGTTGCATCTGAAGCAGAAAGGAGAGGATGCAGGAAACAGGATGCAAAGGCTGAAACCCAAAAATAGATGGGGGTGGGAAATAAACGGGATGCATCAAGGCCGTCTGTGAGAGCCCAGCTCAGGCACGGGCAGGAAAAAGCTCATTCATCACAGCAGAGAGCACAGCTCCCAGTGCAAAACCGGCCAGGGAGAAGCGGGACCTCGCTGCCCGGTGGGCTGCCTCTCCCCAGGCATCGCAGACCCACGTCCGTACCAGGGGAGACCCCCCCGGGAGCCCGGCAGCCTGGGGCTGTGAGCTATCCTGCCTCTGCCGTGCTGGGAAAAGACATAAAACCATATCAGATTTTCTGCTCCCACTCTCAGGGAGATTAATTGTTTATCCCCAAACAAATTAATAGTCCCCTGGTGGGACTGTAAATATGCCTTTATGTAGCGTAATAAATTCTGATTAACAACAATCCCCTACCCATTATTTTAATGTTTTACAGGTCTGACACGTGCCATGGCTATGCCATTCACTAAGCAATAAATCTGCTGAAGATGCTGTTTCATTCACCAAAAAAAATCAAAATTAAAATATCACACAAGGACCATCCTGGGAAGAATAACTTAATATCCCTAATGAAAGTTTTAAAAAAGTTATCACATCTTTTGAAGCCAGCATCCGTGATCTTTCCAGTTTAAAGTGAAAATGGCAAAGACAGAAAAAACTGTCCGCTCCAATGAGTTAGTGCTGAGAAAGAGTACCTGGTGTTTGGCTTGGTGGAGATAAAACAAGCTGGCAAAGCTCCTGCCATCGCGTCCTGTGCACTGGGTCAGACCCCAATGCACATTAGTTTATTAATGCAATTTATTAACTGGAACTTGACAACCCCTGAGAGGTGCCATCCCGGATGGGCCCTGTGGTACCCGGCGCAGTAGGCTGAAGGCAAGGTTACAGACTGCTTGGGTATTTCAGCCCTGCTCAAATGCTTAAGCATCTTTGCAAACTGGGGCAGAAAATAAATACCCTAAACAACTAGGAAATAAAGCCATGGACTGAGAGAGAGTGAAGGTCACAGCGTGTCTGGCTTTCTGGGGGTGTCAGTTGAGGCAGAAAAGGTCTCAGAAACCTGAAAGGAGCTGGGGAAAAACTGGCTGTAAAAGCAACTGCAAGAGAAGAGGGGGCAAAATTAATCAAACCATTTTCTCTTTTTACATGCGGTCCCCTCCCATCAGAGCTCTGTGTGATTAAATATTCATTCAGGGAAGATGTTTTGGGGTTAAACTGGATAGTGCTGTACCTGGAGAGGCAGAAAATGAACGGACACCAGGGTTTTTAACCTTGCTAAAGAAATAAATCAGCACTGGATGGAGGTGCTGAGTGGGGACCTAGGATTTGGGATTTGCAGCAGTGCTGGCAAGGACTCGGGAGGCCACACCAGGGGCTGATGCTGGGAAATGGATGCAGATGTTGGCAGCTGGGTCTGGCTCTGCTGCGTGGCTTGAGATGCCCCTGGCCAAGCTCCTGATAGAGGAGTGGTCGCCACCACCTGTTGGAGGGCAAATAAAGAGGGCTGGAAAGGATCAGTGCAAATACTCAGACTGGTATCTATCTGCAGGGCAGCAGCAGCGCTGGAGTAGCAGCAATGCTGCCTCCTCTCCATCCCGGTGCCCAGTGGAGTCTCTGCGTGCCCCTGCACCCCACGAGTTGCTGCCACCAGCACCACGTGGCCACCAGGTCCTTCACTCGTCCCAAACCTTCTGGTGAGTTTTGCACTGAACCCTAAAACCCCTGCTTTCATCCACACCACACTGGCGAGACTGCCCTGCACCCAAAACAGCAGTGCCTTCTCCTTGGGCAAAGGCACAAGAGGAGATCTTGGTAAAAAACAGGAATATCCACCTGGGCACAACAGAGAGGCGCCTGCCTCTGCAGGAGACGCTGCGTGCACAGGGGTGGGTGGATCGAGCCTCGCAGCTTGTTCATATTTCCCCCACACAAGTCACAGAAACAAACATCCGCCATCTGGTCGGCATTAAAGCGACGGCCAGGAAGAGGATCCCACACGTCCTTGTCTTCTCCTCCCTGGCAATTACCTTCCTTTCGGCACCATCTGAGAGCTTTCTCCTTCCTATTTGATCTTCCCTCTCCATCCTGTTCCCATGCAGATGCTATCCCCTGCCCAGCAGCACTAAGAAGAGCCCGATGTCATCTGATGGGAACAGTGGGAGCAGGTCCAACCTCCCCAAACCAGCCCGGCAGTAACGCAGAGCCCCAGGCATGATGCTGCCAGGGAGGTGGCTGATGTCTAAGGGTCCCCTGAGACAGAGTGGGCTGGGGCACAGGGATGCAGAGGAGGCAACAAGGCTCCAGTCCCCATTTCTTCTCCTTCAAATGAAGGATTTGGGTGATGGGGACCTGCCTGTGCTGCAGCACACACAGGGGGTATTTCTCCCCAGCCCAGATTTAGCTGCTCACACACAAAATTCAGCAAACCCCTCCCCCAGACGCAGCTCGGCCAGTCCTGGCCTTCCAGGTAACTTTCCCACTTTCAAGTTAATCAAGGGCATTCAACACAAACACCAGAGGGGTTAATGCCCAAACTGATTCAAGAAAAAAAAAATGCGTTTTTTTTAATTAGGGAGAAAATAAGAGACAGATAATATGTCTGATGAATTACAGCTGTCTTTCTTCCAGTGTCATTGCATCTGGGGATGCTGGAAAGCAGTTCTTAATGGCACTGCTTTATCTAAAAGGATGATGGATAGTGGTGAAAGACAAAAAAAAGGGAAAAAGTAAGACATTAGCACATCAATGGTGTGCCTGTGACCTCCATCAAGGGATGCGAACCAACTTAATGAAATTTTAATTAGGCAGCAAGCAGTGCACTGTCGCTGGGTACCAGATCAGACCTTCTTACCCGCACTCTCTTATTATCCTTCCTTGGGATAAGCCCTTTCCCAGTGCTGGCAGCAAAGCTGGGCTCATCATCTTGGGCCAGGGAACACCCTGCAGGTCACAAAGCTCTCCCATCTGGCTTTTCCTTACAAAGCCAATGGAGAGGAGCCTGAAGGAAGTGGGACTTGCAGCCTCGAGGGGATGGAGGGAATGTCCTGCCATCAAAATGTCCCTGCTGTGTCCCCACCCCCCTGAGCCAGGCTCTGCTCCGGGCCCTACAAAGGGGAAATGCAACGTTCAGCCCAAAATGTCTCTGATGCACCCAGGCACGGGTTCAGGACTCCCTGTTTGTCCAGCAGGTTTGTGGGCAGGCGACCCAGCGTGAACCAGTCATCACTGCCACGAGCAGCCACATCTCAGCTAAGCCCAAGCAGTGACGCTGCAGCTAATACCGACCTCCCCACGCCTCTGTTTAAGCAAAGCAGCTTCCATCTCCCATTGAGAGCGGAGTTCATAGAATTAATCCCGAGAGCAGCCTGTCCGTATTTTCAATCAACTTGACCTTCCACAGCCCACCCATAAGCTGGCCCTGTCTCAGCACCCCTTTCAGCCCAGCTTAGTGGTGAGTGGTTCACTGGTCAGTGAGTCCTGGTTATGGTTTGCTCCTCGGGCACTGAAGCATGGGGCCAGAGCCCAGGAATTACAGGTTTCCCCAACACCGGGTATTTTCTCTTCTATTAATGTAGGTCAAAAAACTCTGGGTGGTTAATGAAAGGAGATAAAGTCTACTGCAAAGTAATATGCATAAACGGTGATTTCAAGAATTGCTGAGCACTTAACACCTCTTGCCAAGGTTGTGTAAGTGCAATTAAAAATCAAACTGACTGGTAGACAGAGTAAGCCTGGAAGGATCTGCTCTCTTGGGAAGTTCTTAGGATGAGGAGCTAAAAGCTGATTTGCCAATAATCCCAAATTAACACACTGGCCTGATACATGGCCCCTGGAGGCAGAGCAGACTCTGCCTAAGAGCCAGTCTCGCATGTGGCTCCCTGCTTGGGTCATGTTGCAAGCTGAGAGCTCCCAAAACACCAAGCTTTCCCTTGTGCCAGAGCCTGTGCTAGAAGAGGAGCAATGGATTTTCCAAATATCTTCCCATCTCCACGAGCACCCCACGTGCATTTTCACTGGGAATGGGGCTGTGTAGCTCTGCAAATCTGATCCCAGTGGGCAAGCCTCAGATTACATCGGGAGCCCAGTGCTGAACTGACAGGCTGAGAAACTGGCAATGAAGGTTTATGAAACCTTTCAGCGTTTTCTAATAAAAGGGTAAGCAGGTTTACTGTGCATTTTCACTACGCTGAATCATTTCAAGTCCTGTTATGGGCAACAACCCAGGACAGACCCACTCAGAGAACTCCTGGGGCCGTGTAAAGCCTTCCCTCCTATCCTGAGTGGGTTATTGTGTGCTCCAGCAGGGCATCACTGGCTTCATAGGCGAATGGTCCATGTGGTTTTAACCTGAATACCATGGGCTGATCAGCTTCTTTGTTATTTTAGATTACATGCTTGGCAAAGCCTGAAAATAACTGGAGACTATCTGGAAAAATAAAAATAGAAATTTGAAATGAAGCAGCACTGGCTTCCAAAGTGCAGCATTGAGACAGGAACCCATGAGCCAAATGCTCCCACTGAAAGAGAAAATAAATTAGCTCAGGATAAAGCACTATTTTGCATGCACACAGGGATCTGGCACAAAAAAAAGAAAAGTAGTGAGATGCAATGAAGCAGCTCAGAGCTCAAAAGCTCACCTGTTTTTCCCAGCTCTACCAGTTGGCCTCCCAAGAGCAATCCCCTCTCCCCATGGCACCTGCACCCCTCGGGATGGCCCTCTCCAGCCCTCACAGCTCCAAGTCCTCCCACAACGGATCCTCCTTGGATGGTCCGTGTAAGGGCCCCACTCATAAATTGGCTGTGGCCATCCCCATCATCATCCTCTTTCCTCACCTGGCTCCAGCCAGACCCTCTCCAGTTTCCATCAGCTCCTGCAAGGTCTCCGCCTGCACAAGACAGCCTGGCCACATCTCCAGGTGTCACGGATATTTTATTGTATTCCACCCCATCAAATCACCATCATGATGCTGAGCACGGTGCAAAGCCCCAGCAGCCTGAGCTCTGACAGGGTTAAATTAAAGGTACCCATGATATTAGAGAGCTGCAAAGTAATTATGAAAGGAAGCAGAAAAAAGCCAGCAACTCTAAGCAGACATGAAGGCCCTCTTAAGAGAAGAAAGGCGTGTTAATTAACCTCTAGACATGATTCAAAGCATCATTTGTAGCATGATTAACATAATCCCCCAAGTGCAAACACACAACTGGCATTAACGATCATTTGCAGGGCTGAACGCTCCCCCACCCCTTCATCAAATCGGCACATTTGAACAGGGAAACCTTCAAAACGTGGTAAGTGTGCACGTTTCAGGAAACAAAAAGAACAACATTCCTCGGGGATGGACATCCCAGCTGTGGGCTGCTCCCACCCCCTGTGCACTGCAGGTGGGCATCCTCCCCAGGTATGCCGTCAGCATCCTCCCCAGATGTGCTCTCAGCATCTCCCCAGATGTGCTCTCAGCATCCTCCCCAGGTGTGCCGTCAGCATCCTCCCCAGATGTGCTCTCAGCATCTCCCCAGATGTGCTCTCAGCATCCTCCCCAGATGTGCTCTCAGCATCCCCCCCAGATGTGCCACCAGCTTCATGCTAGAAGAGCTCCTGATCCCCACATCGGCTTTTGCTTCCTTTGCTCCCCGTAGCCACAGCTTCACACCCTTCTCACCAGCCTCTGCCACTTCAGCAAAAAGCTGGTGGCTGTTTTCAAAAGCTCCTAGATTCCCATCCACGTTAAGCTTTTGGCTTTCATTTAAAGAAGGAGCTGCCCACAAGATTGCTTGAAAGATTGGAAATGAATGTCACAAGTTCTGAAGGCAAAGAAAAAAGAGTCACGCTTTCCCCTTCACTCCAAAAAGGAAAATCGCCTGCTTGAACTTGCAGATGGAGTTCACAGAACTCAGCTCCCCCTGTCCTGAGCACCGAGGCGTGCGGGTTCGGAGGGCTGCTCATGCAGGAAAGCCAAAGCTGTTGCCTGCCTTAGCAAAGCTGTCAGGGATATTTTGTCATATTCCACCCCATCAAATAACCATCACAACAGGTATTCTCATCCTCATCATGGCAGAAAGCTGGTAGGGGAGCACTTTCCCCTGAAAAAGACTGCACTCCTTGTTGTTCATGAATTATTTGGATGGCATTAATAAAGGTGACAAGGATGTGTCAACAAAATCCCCTGTAAACTCCACGCAGTACCCTGATATTATTCATCCCTACCACAGCCCAAGCTCAGGAGCTCAGAGGCTTTGTGTTATGTTATATTCTGGATCTAAAGGCTTTTCAGAGGCTATGGGATGGCTGAGGCTGTGCGTAGCTGAAGCTTGTTCAAATGAGTCACTGCTGAGCTTCATTCTTATCTTCAAAGTTTGTTATTACTCGGAAGTGTTTATCTGAATTATGTTTGCAAAAACATCTGAACAAAGGCCAACTAATGGAAATTACAGCATTTTTGCACGTTTTTATATAAATAGGAAGGATTGTATGCAGCCTGTTCTTTTCTTTGCAATTCACAATATTTGTCTTTAACGACAATTCTAAGGACCATGACGGGATTTAAGCAATCGCAACGCAGACCAGGCATCCTGGGAGAGATAACAGCGCAGCTTCACGGCAGGCTGAGAAATTCAACTACTGACACCCATTGTGCCGGGCACAGCCACGACCTCTCGGGGTTACAGCCCTCGTATTGGGATTTCTGCAACAGAGCGACCCGGAGCAAATCAAAGCTCATGTGTTCTGAGCGGCAGTAGTGAAATCACATTCACGACCTCAGGGTAAGAAGCTCAGAATAAAAGTGAAGAAAAGGAAAGGAGAGGAGCAAGAAAGGGCAGGGGCGAGCGGGCGGCGGGATGCTGGGACCAGGCTTTGTGTGGTCCCCGCACACACCCAGCGGGGACGGGCGGCTGTTTGTCACACCAGGACAGCAACACCAGGCCCCACGGGGCAAGCGGGGAAGCCTTGGCCTCCTTCCTCCCAAAACCTGGCAAGGGCATCACCCTGGGCTGGACGGGCAGGGGAACGGCTGCAGTCCCCCACGTCCAGGCTTGATTTCTGGATCCTCGTGTCTCAGGGGCAGCAGTTTCAGCCACCCCTCTGCTCCTCTCCCGCTTAGCAAACTCAGCCGGCAAGCGATGCTCAATGCCCTGCTGGGGAGCACCAACCCTCTCCTGCTTCTCTCCCGACTCCCTCCCACACGCCCACGCAGGAGCTCGCCCGGGCAGGTTGGCGGGATTTGAGGCCCTGGCAGTGAGGCACGGCCGGGAGCCCCGGCGGGTCAGGGTGCCCAGGTCAGACCTGCGGCACTGCCGGGGCCATGGCCGGGATGTGCACTGCGGCCACGCTCAGGCTGCACTGACCGCCACACCGGCACGAAGGCGCCCGGGAGGTTTCTGTGCAGCATCCCAAGCGCAGCCAAGCATCCCAAAAAGGGATGTGGCCCCACGGGGACCATGGGGCACCCAGGGGGTGCTGAGGGGCAGGACACGGGGGATGCAGGGGTGAAAGGGGTGCTTGAGAGCAGCATGGGGGGATGCAGAGGATGCTTGGGAGCCGCATGGGGGATGGAGGGGATGCCTGGGATGCTCAGGGCAGGACAGGGATGCTGGGGCAGGTCTGGAGGACAGGACGAGGGGATGCTGGGGAGCCTGGGTCAGAATGGCGGATGCTGGGGTGATGACAGGGGGACCTCGGGGAGGCGAGGAGGACAGAGAGATGTTGGAGAGCGTGGGGCAGGTCTGGGGGGATGCCGGGAGGCGATGGGGGGATGGCGGGGAGCCCGAGGCAGGCAGAGGGGACGCCAGGGAGGCGACGGGGGACGCCGGGGAGCTCGGGGCATGTCGAGGGGACGCCGGGGAGCCCGGGGGAGGCGGGGGGGGCGCGGCGGGGGGGAGGCGCTCACCTGCCAGGAACCGGAGGGGATGTCTCCGAAGCCGCCGGGGCCGGCGGAGCCGTGGCAGCCGCGGGGCGGCCCGGCGCAGCGCCAAAGCAAACCGAAGCCGGCGGCGGCTCGGCCGGGCGGCAGCAGCCAGGCCGGGGAGAGGAAAGCGGCGGCGCAGGCGGTCAGGAGACCGGCGGAGAGCAGCGCCCAGAAGCAGCCGACGCCGCTGCACATGGTGGGCCGGCGGGGCAGGGAGCCCGCGCCCCGCACCGCCCCCGCGCCCGCCACCGGCACCGGCACCGACAGCATCGGCGGCGCCGCAGCGCGGCCGCGCAGCCGCCGCGGCGCGGAGCGGCCGGCGGGGCCGGGCGCGGGGCCGGCAGCGCTGCCCGCGCCCCCTGCGCGCTGCCTGCGCGCTGCCTGCGCGCTGCCTGCGCGCCGCCTCCCCCCCCACCCCGCGGGGCGCGGCTGAGGCCGGGCGCGGTTGCGACACCCGCGGCGGGCGGGGGAGTCCTCGCCCCCCCCACCTGCGCACACGTTTTGGGGTGTTTTACGCCGTTTTCCCTGCCCGGCTGCAGGCTGCGGAGCCCCTGAAGAGTCGTTTTACTCCTGCCGTTATCCTTGATGTCGTTACCCCCCCCAGCGCCCGCAGACGGGGATGCTGCGGCTGCAGCCTTCCCGGACAGGGACACGCGTGGGGGCCGCGGCTTGGCGGGGAATTTCTCGCAGCCCGGGTGTCACCGTGGGGGGCTTTAAAACGCACGCACAGCCCAGGGATCCACGGCCCCTCCCTGGGAGATTTCTTACTCGGGGTCTGCTCGCTCGAGGAATATTAACATTAATTTTATCCTTTAACCTCGTAGCTTTCTCCAAAGAGTCTTAGAGGCAGGGTGGAGAGCCAGGCAGAACGGCTGCCCGGAATTCGGGCTTACTTTAGGTATAAAAGCTGCGCCTCCCAGCGCAGATTAATTTTTTTTTTTGTAACAGGCTTCTGAAACTTCATGGATCAGCCAAGGTTTATTCCTCTTAAACCTCCCGGTCGCTTTGCAGCATGAATTGATATCTTGTGCTCCTGCCTCGCAGATCTTACGGGGTTTTCTCGCTCTCCAGAAGCCCGGGTGTCCCCCCGAGCGGTACCCACGTCCGCCAGCCGCAAGCCAAAGAGGCTGATCCTTTTTTAAATATAGCAAAAAGGAAAAAAAAAAAAAAAAAAAAAAGATTTATCCTGCCCTAATGTCCTCCGGCGGCCTTCAGGCACTTACTGCCGCTACTGCTGCAACAGGGCTAAAGGTATTGGGCAGCTTTTGGCCAAAAAAAAAAGAGCTTTCCCTTCCGATGGGGGCTGGGTTGGCTGGCGCTTTAACCGCAGCCCTTGCGGGGGGGTGGCCCCGCGGCTGCCGGAGCGGGGCTTCGCCGGTGAAATCCCTGCAGAGGCCGGAGCGCCGAAGCCGGGGGCTTGGCACCCTCTCCTGGTGTGCGCCCAGGCTGCGGGGTCCCCGCCGCGGCCCCAGCAGCGGGAAAGCGATGGGCAGAGGAGCTGCACTTCACAGCTGAATTCGCGGGGTAAAACCCTGCGGTTGTGGCTGGGGGCAGTTTGAGCTCCGGCGGGGGGGCAGTGTCTTTTTCTTGCATGTAAAAATGTTGTGCGTGCTTGTTGGCCTGTGACTTCCAGGAAAGTTTTGAAGGGACAAAATCACACTCAGCTTTGTCTTTTCCCGATATCCCTGGTTTGCAGAAATACCCGACTGCTGTCATGTGCTGCATCACTTCTCGTACTCTTGGAGGCACTTAGAAAAGCAAAAGGGAGAAAAAGCATAAATGGAGAAACACAGAAAATGGTTTTAAACTAGATTTTTTTTTTTTTTACACTTGGTTTTATTCAAGTATTTATGACACCATAAATGACCGAGAATTTGGGAAAAACACTGAATTGGAGAAAGGTCATCTGAGGTGAGTCCCTCACAACGCTGGCAATGCCACCTGGACAGACTGGAGGTAGGAACGATCCGGTTTGTTTTCAGTAAATCAGAATAATTCCAGGGTGGCACGGAAGCCCTGCAGGAAAGGCTGTGAGGAACAGCCTGCAGCAGGGCCAGGGCTGGCGAAAAGCTGCAGAAACTGCTGCGAGGGCTCTTCTCTTTGCCATGGCTGTGCTCCTGCCCAGTGCTCCCCCAGAGCTCAGATGCCCAGGGATCGTCAGCTGCAGGTCACCGACGCAGCTCTTTCTGCTGGGATTGAGGCTTTTTCCCCCCCATTTTGTTCTGTATTACACTTCGAGGTTCAGGATTTTACCCACCCACTCACCCACTGAGAGTCAGAGAGAAACCCCTCGCCCCTTACCTGTGCCCATCCACCAGGCACAGAGGGACAAACCTTCCTCCTTGGGCATGTGCTCAGTGGAAGGAGACAAGGAGGGGTTGCAATGTTTTAATAAAATCAGTTAATTTTTTTTGCCAGGCTGGGACGTGGGATAATTCCCTTCTTTGAAATGCTCAGCACAGTTGAGAAGCCAGTACCAACCTTCCCGTTCCCATTAAGGCTAATGGACTGAGGTCAGCCACAACCAAATTTGCAATGAATTTTACATGTGCATGCAGCCACTTGTTTTCCCATTAAAAAAAGAGAAAAATACAAGTCTGCAACTGAAGCTGCTGCGATTGCAGTTTTGGAGCACCCCTACTGTAATGGTATCAGTTATGTCTTCTCAATTTTACAGCTCCCCAGCACCCCGTTGTGCACTGTTGTAGGTATGGCTGCATCTTTCCCACTCTCACCCACCGTTAATTCTTGAATTCTTAGTGATTAGTATTTGTTTTGCTTATTTTGCAAGTTCCTCTAAGATGTCTAATTATTTGTTTGCAATATTATTCTATATTTTTTTAACAATGCTAATGGAAATGTTTAGAAGATATGATTTTTTAAGCTTGTAGTGTGTTTCTGTACAAAGGCATCTTTGACTCCTTACATATTTTGGACATTATTATTGATTCCAGAGTAAGACCTAGGCTGTTAAAGCCTACAGTCATATAGTTTTTATTATTTGTATTCCCAAAGTAGGGAGAAGTCTACACATGAGATAGAATCCCAACATCATGTAAATACACGTAAATAAATGGACTGTCCCAAAGATGTGAGAAATGGCAATAGCCTGTAACACGGTTTGTTACATTTGTATTTTTCTGAATGCTGTAATTGAGCAGAGCAGTTCCCTGTGATTAATTATCTGAGTCAAAGATGCCAAGCTATCAACAAAGTCTTGTTCTGCTTTATTAATTCTGTCTAAACAAGAGCATCCCATTTAGGTCTGTTCAAATGTTAAAGTTTGTTTATTTTTCTATCTATGGAAAGGGAAAAATCACCAGGCAGTGAGGCATTTTTTTTTTTCTTTGAATATTTTAATTTAGAGAGGTGTTCCCCAGCTTCTCTGATGTTGGCCAACCTATGTCCTGAAGTCATATTTCAACTGATTGCTCAGTTAATTAAACTGTCACGTTCTGTTAAAAACTCCAGAACCTGATGTCATTCGTGCTTCCAGTTCAGCTCTCCAGGGTCCACGGCTGAGTGACTAACCGTGGACTGGAGCTTCAGCCCTTCTGCACGTTCCCAAAAGGGGGAGAAAATTTCAGTCCAGGAAAGGTAATTCATGCCAAACATACTTGTAGCTTGAGGTTTCAGCAATTATCTAGAATCTGATGCAAAGATAATTCAATTATCCCAAAGACTTTGACAGGTTCGATGAGATTTTTGGTAAAGGAGCTGCTCTTTGAAAACTAATTGCAACATGGAAGGTCTTCCTCATCGAGCGTGATGGGGGATGCCTACAATTTACCCACCCCAAAATCAGGTTGCCAGCCGGCCAGGTTTCTGACAGCTTCACCTTACTGATGGTACAAATTGTCACTTTGCAGCTGGTAGTGCAGTCTCGGGAGACTGCATGTCCCAGCATGAAAGCGTCCACTCTGCTTGAAGCAGATATGCGTGGCTGAATAAACCTGCTAGAAAACATGCCTGCTTCGACCATGGCTCAGCCAGAGGAGCAACTTCAGTCGGGATCTATGGGCTTGGCAGTAGAAAAAAGATCAGTGTGTAAGGCCAGAAAGAGGGTCCAGAATACAGACTCCCTTGGGAATTTCACCACAAATTGCAACTGAGACAGCCTGGCAGACCAGGACTCTGTAATACATTGCATCCTGCTTCAACCCCAACACATAAATTGAAACCTACAGGTTGATCTGCGAAACAGACCCTTCGACCACACACTGTTACACGGAAACACAGAGAAATCTGTGTGCAGGATACTGGAGGATCAGTATACTGGTTGCATTAGGGCTCTCTTTATACTGCCAGTTATTATGCATGTTTGTAAAGGACTGGGTACAAATTTTTTTGACAGAGGATGTTAATTTAGTGCTCCCTAAATGATTCATCCCATTCTTCCACATTTGCTCACCTTCTGAATATTTTAGTGTATTAGCAGCCTCTTAGGTTATGTGCCAATTAAATAATTCAGTTCATTACGCAAAAAACATATAATAATTCAGTTCATTATCCTCCAGCCAGCCTGTGGGCACATGTACGAAAATGTATCAAAGAGCATCAGTTAACAAAAATAGTATCAAAAGAGAAAATGCAGTTGCTGTAGGGTGTCGATGAGCTGCAACATCCCACCCAAGAGACGGCGTCATCTCAGCCCTGAAGAGATCCCCATATACCTTTTATGCAATTTACAATTTATGAGTCTTAATTAACGAGTGTTTGTAAAGACCTTTGGAACACTTGGATGAAAGATGCTGCAGAAATCTACGTAATGATTATTAATTACATAACTTTCTCATGGCTCAAGCACCGCCGGCAGAACAGTTACATCACAGAGGAATGACACCGCATCGATCCGTCAGGACGTGGAGATGTAAGAGGAAGAGCTGCCGCTGCCTCCTGCGGGGTTTGTTTCAGGACCCTCATGGTATCTTGCTCACTGAGCCCCACGGGACAAGCTCCTTGGGATCAAGCCCAGAAATGTCATGGCATAAAGGAGCTTGAAGAGGAATTGGGCGGAGAGTTACGCATTTGGAAAGCTAATTGCTGTCCACTGGGATGGAGTGCCAAAGCCCACAGGAAAGTGGACATGGTTTGTGTTTCTTCCATGCTGTGCTGGTTTTGGCTGGGGTAGAGTTAATTCTCTCATAGTAGCTAGTGTGAGGCTATGGTCTGGATTTGTGCTGGAAACAGTGCTGATACAGGGATGTTTTCGTTACTGCTGAGCAGGGCTTGCACAGGGTCAAGGCCTTTTCTGCCTCTCACCCACCCCACCAGCGAGCAGGCTGGGGGTGCACAAGGAGCGGGGAGGGGACACGGCTGGGACAGCTGACCCCAGCTGACCCAAGGGATATCCCACACCATATGGCGTCATGCTCAGCATATAAAGCTGGGGAAGAAGAAGGAAGGGGGGACACTCGGAGTGATGGCGTTTGTTTTCCCAAGTAACCATTACGCGTGATGGAGCCCTGCTGTTCTGGAGATGGCTGAAACCTGCCTGCCGACGGGAAGTAGAGAATGAATTCCTTGGTTTGCTTTGCTTGCGTTCGTGGCTTTTGCTTTACCTGTTAGGCTGTCCTTATTTCAACCCATGAGTTTTCTCACTTTTACCCTTCCAGCTCTCTCCCCCATCCCACCGGGGATGTGAGCGAGCGGCTGGGTGGGGCTTGGTTGCCAGCTGGGGTTAAACCACCGCAGATGCTCGCCCTCACTGGACTTCATTGCTCTCAGCTGGTTCTCCAGCATTCACAGCAATTTCAAAGGCATAAGCTTGTATGGTTTGCTGCACGTATCAGGTGTAGCTGTGTGATTTGGGGAGAGCTGCTTTCTGGTGCTGTGCCTCACTTTTCCTCATGCATAAACTAGAATTTATAATAATAGTCTTTATAAAGTGTTTGTAAAGCATTCGTGTCTTATACTTCAGAGACCAACGTATGTGTTATAACTACAAACGTTCTTTAAAGCTGAGAAAAGAGGAGATTTGCCTCGGCCGGATAATTACGAGGATTTTTGTGGCAGGATTCAGGATGCAGACGGAACTGACTTATCAGACGCTCTGCTTTCTAGCACCCGTGCAGCGTCCCCACATCCTGACCAGCGTTATGCCGCCTGGCAGGCTTTTCTGGTAACGCTGCACCGATAACCAGCTCGTTCGTGACGGAATGACAGAGCTGCAGGAAGCCCTGCCACATTTCTGGCACCACATGAACGCACCGACCGGTGCCACCACGCACCTCACGCACGGGGGGGATGGCCTTTCGCCTTTAGGGACCGGGGCCTTGCTCCGACAGGGACCCGTGGCTTGTGGCTGCCTCCATTGGAATTGCGAAGTCCCCACGCCAGTGCTCAGCCCGAGGTGGGGTCTGCCGGGCCGCCACTGCTCTGCCCCAGCCCCCAGGGCCAAAGGGGCCATCTTGGGGCCCGGTCTCAGAGGTCTCCAGGGCACTTCGCACGGCACCTCGGCTCTCGCCAGCCCTGCCATGCCACTCCCTCCTGTCCCTTGCTCGCTGTCGCCCGCGCTCAGGGCAGCCTGTCACCCTTCGCCCACGGGACCTGCCCAAATTGCCGGAGCGTCCCCAAAACGCCTCCTCAAGGCCCTCCTGCCCTCATCCAAGATGGCCGACTGCGCCTCACTCCGCCCGGCGCCCCCTGCCCTGATCAAAGATGGCCGCCCTCCGTGGACACCACCCCACCCCCCCGCCGTGAGCTTCTTGACCTTATCCAAGATGGCCGCCCCGGCTCGCGGATTGGCTGGTTTGCCCGACGCCGGGGCGGCCATGTTGAGTGAGGCGGGGGCCGCGGCCGCATCCCGTCATGCTCGGCGGCCGCCGGCTGCCCGGAAGAGGGAGCGGGGCGGTTGTTGACAACATGGCGGCCGCTGGCGCCTCCGCGGGAGGAAGAGGCGGAGGGAGAGGAGGCGGCGGGCGGAGGAAGGAGTCTCATTCATAGGGAGCCCGGCTCGCTGCCCTCGCCCCCTCCCCCCCCTTCTTCCCCCCTCCCCAGCGGCCGCCTCGCCCCCTCCCCGGCACCATGTCCTTCTTCAGGCGGAAAGGTAGGGGGGCGGCGGGCGGGAGGCCCGGGGCTGAGGGGCGGCTGCCGGCTTCGTCCCCCGCACGGCTCCTGGGCCCCGGCCCTGCCCCTCCGGGGACGGCGACCGGGCCCCGAGAGGAAGCTCGGCCTCTGAGGAGCGGGCTCCCCGCAAACGACGGTCAGTCCCGGCCCCTCCCGGCCCCGGGGCCCTTTTTCTCCCTCAGGGGTCGGGGAGGCGGTCGGGGGGGCCGGGGCTGCGCGGGGGTGTCGGCTGCGGCCTGCCTGCCTGCCGCGGCTCTCGCAGTGACCTCGGGCAGCCACGGCTGAGCGCCGGGCTGCAGCCTCCCTCCTGCCCGGGGCGGCCCCGGGAGCCGCTCCGGCTGCAGCGCTGGCACGGCTTGCGCCCCGTCTGCACGGGGGAACGCAGCCTAGCGACTCGGGAGCGGGTCACTTGGGCGGTTAGGTGGACTGGTGTACAGTGTCTCATACCTCGTGCAATTTTTGAGCCTCTTTAACTCTTTACAGAGGTTTTGGGTGGGGTTTTTTTTGAGTCCCCGTCCCTGGAGGTTAAATACCAATAAAGCCAGGTAGATGTGGTGCTTAGGGACATGGTTTAGCGGTGGACTTGGCAGCGCTGGGTTAACGGTTGGACTTGATGATCTTAAAGGTCTTTTCCAACCTAAACGATTCTATGAGAGACATCATTTCCTAAAAATATAATAGGCTAAGTATGTTAGCGGTAGCAAAAAACCCCAATTGAAAAAGGGACTTCATTGCGTGGAGTTCTTCATAAAAGCCAAAGAAGTCACTGACAATTTATTTTGTAATATGTTTGTTGGTGTTACGGAGCGCAAGCTAAGATTTGAAATTTGGGACTCCTGAAATATTTAAAATAATTCTGTAGCACAAATGGATACGGTTTAAATGTTCTTTGAGAGTGAAATGTTTTGAAGGCGCTTGTGCTACAGCTTGTGATGAAATGTGGTGTGGTGCGCTCTCAATCTGCACGATGTGTGGTTTGAGTGGTTTTTGTTGAAAGCGGCACCTTTTAGGAAGGGCCTCTTGGGAAAGTAGTTCTGTTATCTCGTAATGCTGTAGTTCAAGCAATACAACCAGTGCTTTTCCAGCAGCGGCCGATACGACGCTCTCCTAAAGTATTTCTCAGTTACTAAAGCCCAAAATGTACATCTTGGGAGGCAAGACTGTGAGTTAGGAGGAAAGAACATATTATCTGAGACGATGTTTTTGCTCAACTGGCGCGTCCTGTTGTAAGCTTGCTCAGCCAAAGTTGCAGCATCAAAAATGTCGTTCTTGTGGAGGTTAGTGCGGTAATCCTGGAAGAAATTAGTTTAAAATTCTGTTCATATTAATAGTTCTGAAGATTCTTGAAGTCCACTGAAGGTTTTGCAAATGCCATAATCCTTTTTGGGGTGTAAACATACTAATGTTGACCTGCAGAGTAAAACTTTCATACTGCGTATAAAGTGCTCAAAAATAGCTTCTGCTGCTTTGTTGATGAAGAGAATTGTGGAGCTGATGTTCTGTCCTGATGCGTGATCGTAGGAACAATGCAAGCTTTGGCGAAAACTTTCTCAGGGAGAAAGCAATGAAGCGGCTGGTTGAGTATCTGTTTGTGTTACTTTGATTAAAGGATCTTTGGTCAGAGAAGCCCAGTCAGAACTAAATGCCCAAGAGGGGTGCTGTTAAGGAGAAGCGAGAAGTAGGCTTTCATCTGGGTTGTATATAAAACAATATTGTTTTGTGTTTCTTCATTTTAGATACTGGCTTTTAGAGATGATCTTAAACTGCAGCTGGGAGAAAAGCAACAAATTAAGGCTTATGGTAAAAAGCTGTAGACTAGACACATGCAGTCCAAAACCATATAAAAGCATCAGTGTCTTTGAAGTATTGTTGTTGAGTAAAAATAAAAAAATTTTTTTAAGTTAAAACGTGTAGAAAAGGCTCGAAAATAATAGTGAAATAGTTTTTATATGTGCCTTAAAATAAAGGTCTAGAAAACTGAGGGTGGATAATAGGTTGAGAAATTAAACTGTATCAGTTGGACCAGCAGCTGGGGGGGCTTGAGGACGGATCATGAAATTGTTATTGGTGAAAACAGCCAGACTACATGCCGATTCACTGGGGTTATCTTGGAAATAACGTACGTGGTCCTACCAGCTGGCTGACCTCTGAAGTTATATATTGCTTTTTGTATATATACACGTGTGAACAGTTTAGGTTTGCTTGTTCTTCTGTATTTCAAGATGTGAAATAGAATTCTCAAATCTCACGCGGTCGGCTTGCGTCGGTTTGATGCGTTACTGCTTTGTGAATGGGGTTTGCTACTGGAAATTCTCACAAACTTTTAGTCCTCGGTCATTGTGTGCTGCAGTTACCTCGCTGGCTTCGCACAGACACCAAGTGACACCTGTTTTTGAAGAAAGTGAAAGTAAATTCCTTTAGTGAAACTTCACTCTCTAAAATTTGTTCTTGTCACATATAGGAGTTTTCTTTTGTCCTTTGCTGTTACTTCTTCATTTTGTTCTGCGTGAAGCTGATGGGGACAAAAGCAGCCTGTGTATAAAGAGGTTGGGAACATGAACCAGGAGTTTGTATTACCAGTAATAAGCAGGTAATTAGACAGAGAGGAACTGCGTGGTTGGTCGGAAGGAACAGATGTGTTTAAACTGAAAATAGCTTATGGAGGACTCCTCTGTTGAAACTCGGGCATCATTGCTGACAGTTAGGAATCGGTTTGATGCCTCAACTATTAGAATAATTTTGGAAAAATAAAGGTTTGTAATACTGTTTAGAGGTTGCTTCGTCCCCGTTGTACCTCAGTGTTACTTCAGACACGCAGATTTTTTTTTTTCCAGTGATTTTTCTCCTGCATGTCAGCACGCCCCCAGTTATGTAAAAGCTGGTTATTCTCACTGTTCACAGCTGCATCTGGCAGCTAGAGTTCAGTTTTAAAAGAATCCAGCTCTTTTAACGGGCGCTTAAACCTCTCTGTCAGAGAGAGAATGTGCTAGCTGCTAGCTGAAGTCTTAAATGCTGAGTTGCCAATTCGCAGACCTGCAATGTTTTTACTTCTCGCAGCGAAGGCTGGCAGCACGGCACTGCTGCAGCCACCACTGTGCAGGACAATTATGTAACCAGAGATTGAATATTATTAAAATATTTAAAATACTTAGATCAGAATAGAAAGGTGTTTGTTTTTTTAATCTGCTTGTGTTTTGTGATGTAAATGTTTGATTGTGCTGGGTTACGATTTGTGGTTACGTTTGGAAGGACTCCACAATCGGTGTTCAAAGATGACCTATTTGTAGTAATAATCCCAGCCTGGAGCAGCCGGAGAAGGTTTCAGTAGTAGATCATGTTCTTCAATGTCACCACTTAATTTGTTTCTCCTGCCATCCTGTTTATGTACCCCTTCGGTTTCTTTATTTTTGTTTTAAATGCATTTCCTCGTTCACTTCCTTTAGGAGCTTCCTTTAAAAAATTATTTTAAAGAAATTGCTTTTCCATCACAACTTTTTGTTAACTATTATCTTCCCGTCAGTTGCTTGCCATAGGCTGGATGGTAGTTAAGCCGAATTATTTGTGAGAGAATTAACTATTTGCAGTGTATTTCCGGAACATTTCTGTGGTACGCATCATGGCTGAGGAGTCGTGGGCTGGCTCTGGCTTCGCGGAGCTGGTTCCGTGTACATCTCTCTGGCTGTGTGTGTTTGTCTTGTAAGACGAGGGAGATGTTGGGTTTAGCTGTATGATTTCTAGTTCATAGAGAGCATCTGCCAGTGCCCTGCTCTTAAAACACATCTATCCCATTCTTTCCAGTTCATACTATTTATTAAAGTAACCTTGAATGTGGCCTTGCTTTAATCATATAGACAGCAAGCATCTTTCTCAATGTTCATTTTAACATACTGTATGTCATTAAACTTAATTCACAGATCATAAGGTTTTGCTTTTGAAAATAAACCAGCACAAAAGCTTTGAAAGCCTCTGTCAGTTACTAGATGTGCAGATTTAAATACGAGAGATTAGTTTTAACAAAATGATAGCTTACGTCTGCCTTTGATACTTGCTGAAGGTGGGAATTTTATGTCCATTCCCTGGTAAATGCCATTAGTCACCCAAAATAGCATTAACATTTTCCTTTGTATTTTACAGTGAAAGGCAAAGAACAAGAAAAGACCACAGATGTGAAAGCAATTAAAAGTAAGATCAATATTTATTTTGTCTATAGATTCAGATATCTAATATTATTTGCCATTTTTATTTTAACCAGTGGAATAATTTCCTTATGACTGAGCACAGATGTGACCTATGCATTAAAAACAAAACAAACCCAAAACTTAATTCTGTTTCTGAGTATTTATAGTAACTAATCTTTCCTAGTCATCTTGCTGAATCTGTAAGTACAGAAGGTTATTAAATTATGTCAGACATGAGCTTTAATTCAAAGTGATCATGCAATTCAGTCACCTTGCAAATAGTGGTTATTCCTTATCTACAACAAATTGCTTCTGAAGTTTCTTGCTTACATGTAGCATACTTTGCAGTTTTGAAAATGCAGCTTAACTGTCTAATTTGCAAAAGAGGCTGCTAGTGTCTGGTTTAACTTTGACTGATGGGGCTTGTGAGACTGAAGATCTGAATCTTGGTCAGAATGAGTAGCTGTTCTAATGCTGCTCCACGTGATACAGGAATCTTGCTGCTGAATCTGTTGGGAGAGAAAGAAATTCTTGATGGAAAGGAAGTTTATAAACCGTGGGAAAACAAAGATTATTTATGCTGTCATTTTTTCTTGCAATACTAAAAGGAGATGAGGTAATTTGTGTGACTCTGATCTGTTACTTTTATATCCTCAGACAAAATCCTGTTTCTGTACTTGTTAATGTGTTATCTGGATATCAAGAGAAAATTAAAGGCTTTTTTCACCTTGGTGGTCTGTCTTTCAAATCAAATATAGGAAACAGTACGTTGCATCCATTTAATAGCACACCCCATGATTTCAGTGCAACTACAATCTCCGATGACTATCTGAAAGAGGTTACATTGCCTGTAAATAAAAATAAGTTTGAAAATTTATTGTATTACACATTGTGAGCTGCTGCAAACAGAGCATCTTTCCAGTTTGGCAAGCAGCTACTCTGCGATCTGTATGATTTAGGTTAGCGATGTAGTGCTATCTGGAGGTTTTGGAACAGGTGTTTGATCTTTAGATTAAGTAGAACAATTTTTCCTCAAATGTTCATAATATAAAATTAAATTTGAATCTAATTCACAAAAGCCTAAACCATTATGAGGAATGTGGCTCTGGTTCTACACGAGTAGCCTCCAGCAAGTTTTCCCCAGTTACTGTCATCAGCCAAGCAACTGGCTGCGATCCGTTGGCCTGGGAAAAAATGTGTTTTCTCCATTATCGCTGATATTAAATACCAGAGGCTTTGTAAGAGGCAGCAAGTGGTTTCTTGGTACCAAACACTGCAACTGGAGAAAGACTTTGCCATAGCTTAAACATTTTAACTCTCCTATACTGTTGCTCCTGAGGTATCTGTTACCATGACGTGCAAGTGCGAAATTGTCAGCTTCTGTCACCATGTGTCATAAAATTGTGCATAAAAATAAAGTTATGTGGCATGAAAGTCATCAAAACCAAGTTGCTTGACACCTTGATGAAACACGTTGTTAGGAAGTAGTGTGCTGAGATAGTGTCATCTGACTGCTTTAGGAGTTAGAGGTGTAAGATGTCCCTGCATGACATCGTAATCAAATGCAGTTTCCTGAGAGCTTTTGTAACTGCTATGAGCGTGTTTTGTTTTTTCAGCTTTGTCATCAATTAACAATTAGTTGATGCTTTTTCACTGGCAGAGTCTTGTGTGAGGAAGTTCTTCTTTGTTCTCTTTGGGCTCAAATAGCCAGCTGTGTTCTAAAACAGCTAGAGGAGGTTAAGGCTTATAACCTGGGTTTCATCAGAGATATTTCCTTATTGCTTTTTTCTCTTAAAACCAAACAGAGGCAAAGAAAATACTTTTGAAAAATAGTCTTGTTAAAACTCACAGGTAGCTTTGTAGTTCAGGATTTTGTAACACATTTTAGCCTTCAAAAAGGTATGGAAATGGGTTGGCAAGAACATCGCAACTGAACTGAATTGTTGACAAAGTATTAAGCTGTTATGACAGTGGTTATCAAGGAAGCAGGAAGACTCGGGGATAATATTTCATGTATAAACTTAGACTTGGCATCTTCTGATTAGGTACTGAATAAGGCAAATACAGGTGGGTGGGTACCACTGATCTATCGGAAGTGAGTTTATTCTTGATATAATAAAACTTGTTTATTTCTGTGGTACAATGAGGTTTTTAATAAGATTGACTCTTGCAAACTCTCTGGCATATCTTGGGATGCTTAGCATTGGATCCTGCTTAAAAGAGGTCCTGGGATCCTTGTCCTTTAATCATTCCTCTCTTGATTCCAGCTCCAATACCAGTACATTCCCCTCAAAGAAGCACTAGAAATCATGCCTTGCTGGAGGCTGCAGGACCAAGCCATGTGGCAATTAATGCCATCTCTGCCAACATGGACTCTGTTTCTAGCAGTCGGACAGCTGCCCTTAAGAAGCAGCCAAGTCACATGGAAGCTGCTCATTTTGGAGACTTAGGTAAGGCTTCATCAGCTCTATAATAATGTCAACGTTTCTTTTTATTCTGTGTATATTACTGGTATGCTCACCATCCTTTCGTTTTGAGGCAAGTAGATTAGGTAATTAAAAAAATTGTCTGCTGTTACAGTAGCATCTGTGTTACCCTAGAAGGGTTTTCAATGGGGACAGTCCATTTGCTTGTGAAGAGGTTCCTTTACTTTGTGTACTACCATTATGTTGGAATCGTCTCCTCACCAGTTGCATTGCGGGACATTTTTGTATCAAATACCCATGTCTGTAGTACAATATGGAGTCAATCCCTTGATATTTTTCTTTAGGCAGATCGTGTCTGAATTATCAGGCTCAAGAGACCAAATCAAGCCTTTCAAAGACCCTGGAACAAGTTCTGCAGGACAATGTAGCCCTCCCTTATTTTATCCAGTTTATGGAACTACGTAGAATGGAACACTTGGTTAAGTTTTGGTTAGAGGCTGAAAGCTTCCACTCCACAACATGGTCCCGTATAAGAGCACATAGCCTGAACACAGTTAAGCAGAGTTCGTTGGCAGAGCCAGTGTCACCCTCGAAACAGCAGGAAATTGCGTCGTCTTCTCCAACTGGATTGCTTGAGGAGAGACTGGAGGATTCTAGCACAGTCTGTCTGCTCAGGACCAAGCCAGTGGCTTCGGACAAGAACGACAGAACTAGCGACAGCCAGAACCACGTGCTCTCGGGTCAGGAGAGTGACAATACCAGTGTTCTTTGTCTAAGAAAATCTGAGACAGGGACCCATTCTGTTCCAGCTGATCAGCAAGAATCTTCCAAGCTTACAGTATCAAATAGAAACAGCCCCTCCTCTGCACTAAAAGACTTGTCAGGAAAACTAATGAAAAGTAAGTGTCATGTGTTCCCTTCCTTTAAAAAAAGTGGAGAGATGGGGAATCTCCTAGCTGCTGCTTGCTTTGTGATCTGCCTCAGTTCTCAGGTGTGCTTAGCAAGCATGATGTTGCAAGGAGGAAAATAATTTTGTATATCAGTAATGTTAATTGCTGTATAAGCTAATGGTCAATTTGAGCTATGTATTGTTTGACTGTCTGGTTGTTTAGAAATAAATGTGCTGCTGAAGAGACTTCAAAACCATTACGTACCCTAATAAGCTTAGGTTACTTCTGTTCGTCTTCATTTCTTAATATTACACATGTAGGAACATTGCAATGTCCCGTTCTTCCCTCACCCATCCCACCCCCAACTTAAAAGAATTGCAGAAAATATGGATGATGGGGCTGAGAATTGATAATTAACTTTCCACAGAAGGTAAATATCCTGTATTGCATAAAATGACATAAGTAATGGTTACAAGAGACTTGTAGAGATTTTTGCGTGGAACGTACTGTTTTTGTTCTTG
Source organism: Nipponia nippon (assembly GCF_047370975.1). Taxonomy (NCBI): domain Eukaryota; kingdom Metazoa; phylum Chordata; class Aves; order Pelecaniformes; family Threskiornithidae; genus Nipponia; species Nipponia nippon. Next base: position 7,443,138 of record NW_028262331.1, read on the forward strand.
GATTTATTTGATAGAGTTCCTCCCCTTGTAACTGATTTGCTCTCATTTGGAATCCACCTCTTCAGAGGCTACTGGAAGTAAGGATGAAATTCAAATATTTACTTTTGGTAGTAAGCTACATGCGCAGTAACCTGTTTCTCTACTTTGCATCTACTCAGTTCTCCCTCATTTGTGCAAGTCTACAGACAAAAAGGAAACACTCCTTTCTTCATATTGGTTCCTTTTGTTTGCCCAATTGTTTCCTTATGTTGCATCCCTTTCTCTTGCTGTTTGTCTTTCTCATGTAGTTGCTTACCATGTACCTCCACAATACATAACCTCAGCCACAAAGTATCTTAAACAAAATGTACTTCAGTCAGGAAAAGCACCTCTGCTTTCTGACTTGTAAAAAGAATTTGAAAGGACGAGGTCCTTCTTGAGAAATCTGAAAAGTCTGGAGTATAATTTTTTTTTTCTCTCTTCCAGAGCAGTGTCCCAACTCTCCCTTGATGACATGTAAAGCATATGTCTTGTTCTGAGGCATCCCATTTTAAGATTTTGTTTTCCTTTTAATTCCTTTATAATGCAAGTGTTTTATATTCTCTATAATGAGAGCTAGAAATTGGGAACTTCACTGCAGTTCTTGCCGCAAAGGCATTACTTCTGGGACTAAGGTGTGCAGCTGAGTAAGAGGGTGCTAGCTTGTCTGGTGGTAGGGAATTCAGAGCTGCGTTGCTTTATTCCCTCTCACTGGTCAGTCCGTGCTGGGCTTATTGTGACCTGCCTGGAGATAGCAGTCTGTAGCTTGTCAGTAGCACAGTATCGAGTACTGGACTGAAAGCTTCATGGGAAGGAAATTTGTCGCTGACAATTAGATACTTGCTTTTCTGAAGAGCAGGCGATTTATTCGCTCCTTGTTTTAGACCTATGCCAAGGAATTCAAAGTTTGATTCTGTATTTCTTCCTTGTAGGTATAGAACGGGATGCAGTTAGTACTTTTACCAAATATATTTCTCCAGATGCTGCTAAACCAATACCTATTACAGAAGCAATGAGAAATGACATAGTTGGTAAGAATGTATACTGCCTGCTCATTTCAGAGCTTCCTCATTCCCCATAAAAATGTATCTTTAATACCACACACTCAGGTTTCTTTTTATTTTTATGAATTTTAAAGTCAATTGTAAAAAGATAGTAAATCACATTATAAGTATCAGTGGATCTGACCTTTCAGTAGTGCTGTGCAATACCCCCAGAAGAATTTTCAGAGACTTTGCTTAAATTAGTAAAAGAATTCCTGGTGGTTATGGAGGAAATCCAGATTTGATTCTCAATCAAATATTTTAGCCGTAATATTATCATTCGGCTATCTGCAGTGCTTTAAAAGCTCTTTTTGCACCATCAGGACCAGCTGATTCTATGGGATTGGAACTGCAATTTTTCATTAACTAGTCATCACTCATGTCTTTGAGGTTGGTCAGCCAAATGCATGTTAAAATTAACCCGGTCTTTCTTTGCAGCAAAGATTTGTGGGGAAGATGGACAAGTGGATCCTAACTGTTTTGTTACGGCACAGTCAATAGTGTTTAATGCAATGGAACAAGAGTAAGTTGCTTGAATGGTTTGGCTTCTTGTGTCTGTTGTTCTTTTGCAAAAGGTGGTTCTGTTAATGTTTATGGAGGTATAGCCATCTAATCACTTTTTTTGTGCAGTCTTCTGTACTAGAAACTGCTCGGATCTCTTCCTCCAAATCCATTCTTGTAATCACTCACTGAAGTTGTACATGCATGCTGTTATTACATGCTTTATATCTTTCTTGTGTCATTTGTAAACCTGCGCTGTTTCTTACTTGTTTTGCTTTTATCCAACTAAAAGTGTAAGACTTCTGGGGCAAGAACTGATTGATTCATAAGGTGCCTTGAATGCTGTTGACTCTTAATAACTAATTGTTATTCTGTCTGTGTGCAGGCACTTTAGTGAATTTTTGAGAAGTCATCATTTCTGTAAATATCAGATTGAGGTGCTGACTAGCGGGACTGTTTATCTGGCTGACATACTTTTCTGTGAATCAGCCCTGTTCTATTTCTCTGAGGTGAGTGTTAGGTTTTGGGTTTGCTTTTTTGGTTCCTTTCTATGAAATGGAAAAAAATATTCATCCCCAATGGCTCTAATAAAGACACCTCAAATATAATAAAAAAGATGTGTGTCTTTTTCTGGGAGAAAATACATTAAACGGTTTCCTGCCCATGTGTAGAACTATTTCAGATGTTCAAACCTGTACGCTATATTGTAGAATGAGTGTTCGTGCATATTTTCTCCAGTTAGTGAGAGCTTCTAAGTGTCTCTTTGCTTTGTAGAAGCTTTGACATAGTCATCTTAATCTTGCCAAATGCAGTAGTGACTCTGAAAGCCTTAAGCATTCTCACAATAACAAATAATTCACTAGCTTTACATAGAGAGGATACCAGATTGGAATGTGGTAGGTTAGATGTATGATTTTGCAGTGGTGGGGTCCTATACCTTTAGGGAATCATCTGTTAGTAGTAAAATACTTGTTCTGGTACTCTGACAAGCCAGTGTTGTTTGAAACAGCAAGCTGGGAAGCTGAGACAATATGCTGAGTTCAATGGAAACTAAGCGTAGCATGAAAATAGTGTTTCCTCTCTTTGGTGTGATACAAATAAATAGTTGCTTGGAAACTAAATGTGGAAATCCATACAGAAAAGAAATGTCACAAGTTCTTTTTTTCTTTTTTTTTTTTAAACAAACTAGATCTGTCTGCAACACTATCTGAAAATTCAGTATATTTATATGCCCTGGTGACAATTTTGCATCATTAATATATGGACTATGTTTCTTGTTTTTAAATGGAAAGGAGCAGGTTTGTCTATGCTTATTAAAACATTCTTGCTAAAACTTCTTTAATTTCTCCTCTTTTTCTTAATTTGCCTTCCAGTACATGGAGAAGGAAGATGCAGTTAACGTATTGCAGTTCTGGTTGGCAGCAGATAACTTCCAGTCTCAACTTGCTGCCAAAAAAGGCCAGTATGATGGGCAAGAAGCACAGAATGATGCCATGATTTTATATGACAAGTGAGGGAGTTCAACAATTATTTGTTTCTGAAGCTCTAATCTTGTACTTGTAGTTGTGTTGCGCTGTGCAAAAGGAATTTTTCATTTTCAAACCATAAGTGTGCAGCCTTGCACTGTTATGCTGAAATGCTTTTTATGAAGGTGGCCTTCGATGTCTATGCAGACAAGAACTTTTAAAAGTTGTCTTTATACATGAGGAGAAAATCCTTATAACTCCATTCTTAAACACAATTCAGAATTTTCAGGACTTGATTGCTTGAGTTAATGTTTGGTCGTGAAATATCAAAGCCAATTGGTTGCCATTTGAAAACATAAAGGATTTAAACCTAATAGCAGATGCATTGCTGTAGAGAAACGTTAAGGTTCAGATACTGTTATTATCCATTTAAAGCAGGCTGTAGGAGCTGTTATCACACATAGGAAAAGCCAAACAGTGCTTGTTCTTAGTATTTCAAAATACTTTCCTTTTTTGAAGGAAGCAACCAGATACCTTTTAATATCAGACTTGCACTCTCAGAAGTGCAACTTCTTTCCTTTATTTTGTGCTTCACCTTAGCAGTAATGCAACTGGAAGACAGACATCAAAACTGCTTCCAGAAGAAGTTTGTTCTTAAGCTTAAGTGTGAGACTCACTGCCAGAAGCTTGTTGATTTACTGCCCTCATAGGAAATACGAATTGGAGAGGAAGCAAACAATTCACTCTGACTTTTGTCAGTTATCCCCCCACTTCATCCACAAGCTCAGTTTTCAGTGATGCAATTAGTAGAGCAAATGCTGCTTCAGAGTTCTGGGTGATTCCTGCTTCCCTCCTACAAAGCTGTCTGTGTAAGATCCTGCTCGCCAGTAGTCACATAGTGCTCGGTTTCTTTTATCTGTATCTTCAGGGCAAGGCTTTATCAAAAATACTTCTGTGAATTGGGGATTTTTTTTTTTTCCCCTATACTTAGTGAGGATCAGTTTTATGGACGTTTTTGAAGCCAGCACCATCTAGTGGCTGCAGATTAACGGTCTTTGGTGGAAAGGGTGGGTACTACCCACCTGCAAAGTTTTGCAAATCCTTTTGTGTTGTCTTCTTCCCCTGTCCGGTGCTGCAGGTACTTCTCCCTTCAAGCCACGCATCCTCTTGGGTTTGATGACTCGGTGAGGTTAGAGATTGAATCCAACATCTGCAGGGAAGGTGGTCCTCTCCCTAACTGTTTCACTACTCCCTTACGGCAGGCGTGGACTACCATGGAGACGGTGAGATACCTTCTTCAGAACGGTTTTGACAGTTCGTAAAGATGATGTGGAAATTCTGCAGTGTGTCAAGTGCCTCCTTCAGCATCTCTGATTTGTCTTGTTTTACTGACTTCCTGTTTACCTGGGTAATAGAACAGCTTTAGTAAAATTCGCTAGACTATTTTCCTCAGCCTGATTTGAAAAGATACCACCCACTGGCTTCTGTTAATTCTCTGGGAAGTGTTTGTCTTGGGTGATTATTGCATTTTAATGGAAGTAACAGAATTTCCTCCCATGTGAATTGCTATCAACAGCTTATTACAGATCTTTAGAAAATTTTCCTTCCTGCTGGTAGCAGTTGTTTGCAAGTCTAATACCAGTGGTGTGGCTAATAGGGATACCTGCATACTAGAGATCAGTGATTTGATTCTGGAGCTGCAGGTGATTTCTGAACAGCATAGCAAAATAACTGTAAGCCTGTTGGGTTGTCAGGCTTTTCGGGGGGGGGGGGGGGGGGGGAGGGAAATCTGAACTTCAGTTCCGGTTACTGGAGGATTTGGTTAATACGCAGTTCATTTTGCAGTAGGATTCAAACTTAAAGCAATGCAATTGCTAATCCGGAATAATTCCATGTTGTGGACACTTCTGCTTGTGTACCATCTACCCAAGGACCGAGGTGTTTGTGTGTCCCTTCTGTTCTCCAAACGATCTACAGTAATTGTGCAGACCAGCCTTGATTAAAGAGGACTCTTCCTTCTGTCTCTCAGGTTTTTTTACCTGGGTTCTTGTCCAGCAACCTTTACTACAAATACTTGAATGATCTCATCCATTCAGTACGAGGAGATGAATTTCCAGGAGGGAATATTGCACTGAGTATTCATGGCCTCAGTAGCTCTCCCGATAGTGATTCTATAGGGGGTCCGGATGGCTCTGCCTCTCAGGTATGAGGTTCTTGGTTTGACTTTGTTATAGGAAATGCTGCAATCACTTTCCTCTATCAATATCAAAGTTCCTGTGCTGTAAGGAAACATCTTGTCATTTGAAGCTTCCCATTCCACTTCAATATTAAAGCCTGTGTTATATTAAGATGTGTGTAGTCTACCTGCTGCTAAGTTGAAACAGAGTATTGGCATGGAAGGTCAGCTGTAGTACTTGTTGTACTGAGTCTTGTACTGCTTTTAGTTCTTTGCATCAAAGTTACGTTTTTATTAAGCTGTTAATGTTCGCTGCAGATTGTTTCATGGTGCCGTAACAGCTAAGAATACTTTTTACTAGAAATAACATTAAACTTTAGGAAAATATTGACACTTATGAATATGCTATAGAATAATGCAAGTTTTGTGTGCTCAGTTCTGTTAAAGTGCCAGATCTTCTGTCCTGAAGAATCCACTCAGTTCTAGGGTTTAAGGCATCTATTGACTCATGCACAGAGCAATGACAGTTCACATCTGACCAGGTGGTGTTCACTAGTTTGTCTCAGCAGACTTTTCCCTGCTGTCGTCCTCAAGCTAGCTAGTACTGCTGGTCTTGATAGAAAATGGCCAGGCTCCCAACCTTTCCAAAACAGAGCTCTTGACACTGTGTTACCACCGAGATGCTCTGAGCTGGGGGTGATACCTGCATTTTGTTTGCATGTATGTAGTTTGATGTAAAGCTGTGCATAAAAAAAAGCCCATTTCTGGGTAAGGCATTGTAACTGTTTGTTAAGCATGATTAGAGCTATGTGGCTGCTTCTTCGCTGCACTGTGTAGAAACGAGAATGTGACTGGGCTCCTTTGGCTCTGTTACCCTTCCAGAGTCACTGAGAAATGTCCACTGTGTGTTTGCTTTGCACGGTGCCCTGGTTGCGGGCCAGCATCTTTCTTTTTTTATTGCCTTTTGTGGTGCCGCTTTGAGAGCTGTGTTCCTGTGTGGGCCTAGCCTCAGAAACGAGCGTGGAGCTTGTTGCACTCTGAAACCATCCCAATAACATCAGAGATGTGTTTTTAACCAAGAGTTGTCTATTCAAAAAATTGTAGCTTTGCTTAATTCAGATGTGAAAGAAGAGAGGATAAGCAGATTCTAGCTTATCTGTAACCAGGTCAGCTTGCAAACTGCAAGCCCAGCTGAGAACAAAAGCTAAGCTGGAACTGCTTTTGCTGAATTGCTTTTATTGAATGCTGCAGTGCTACCATGGGTTTTAAATCCAGTATCTAGACCAGCATCACTGATGTACTGTGTTTCAGGCAACTTGGAAGCTGCACTACCTGCTTGTAATATTTTTAAACCTCCTAGTTTGCAAGGAGGGAGTATTCCTCTCTGGTTGCAAAGTGGGGAATAAAATCTGTGTTCTCACCATCTTGAAATATCCTGCTGCCTGATAACCTGAGCAGGAGAAACTGCTGGTAATTGGCTTGCTTGGACAATTTGGGAATGAAGTGCTGCATTTTGTGGTGTGCATTCCTACTTATCTGAAGAGGAGAATCTCTGGGTCTCTGCATATTTTTGCATAAAGAACAGCGCTTATGCAGAGCAGCAGGAAGGGAGTTTGCAAGGCAGCTGCCATAAACGTTTGTTCTGTGTTAAGGTGCTAATAGATTGCTGTGCATTTGTGCTCTCACTGCCATTGCTCTAATGTTTCCTTGGCTTTTTTCATAATCTTTTATAAATACTCCAGGCCAAAAAGATAAACATCTGTTCTGTGTGTATGGGGGAAGCACAGTGTGTTTGGGAATTGCTTACAAAGTGCATGAGAGGGATGAGTGAAGCTGCTGCAGCTTTTGAGATAGTTCAGTGTTATGTACTCACAAACAAATAATTTGCATGTGCACACAGATCTGTTCAGTTGATAATGCTTAGGCAGCAGTCCTTACACGTACGTATGCTGACCTATACATTGTGTCTTTGGCTCTCTTCATGTAACTTTATCATTCTCTGTTTAAAAACGATGTCATACCGAGTTAGGAGTTTATCGCTGTGTAGGTGCTCTCTAATTCTTTTATGCTTGCTTAGAGACTTTATGGAGGTTTATCTAAGTGTAAAAGCACCAAAATTACAGTTTTGTTAAGAAGCTATTAGTTGTCTGCATTGGGCACTAATACTTAGAATTTTTATTTGTAGTCCAATGTCAAAAAGGCTAATGTTAAAATCCTGAAAAATTTTGATGAAGCAATAATTGTAGATGCTGCAAGTCTGGATCCAGAATCTTTGTATCAACGAGCATATGCAGGGTAAGGTTCATTCAGTGTATCTCATTCTTTCTAGTTATGTGTTTCACCTCTGTTTCATTTTTGCTGTGTCCTCCTGCATGGAGAGTATGCATAAATGCAAGATGTTGCAATCTTAGTACATGTCGTAATGCTTGGAAGTAAATTTATTTCAATAGTGTGATTTAACACCAATGTCATTGTGAATGTTTCTCTGACCAGAATGGCAGCCAGAAAAATATTTCCAATTGGTTTTTGTCTTTCTCCTAGTTATTATTCCACTTTGACTCCAAAAGACAGGTATTTGGGATTGGAACGGAAAAGAATAAGCTCAGGTGCCTTTGATATTGTAATGTGCAACTTCAGTTTCTCCCTACCCCCATGGGAGAGACGGGCTTATACTTCATTTCTTCAGCAGATTGCACAGCTATTCTTCTGTTTCTTAAGTTGCTCTTTGTTATAAAGCTCTTCTGCTCTGTGGATCTCGTACAGAAATTCTTTGTTTCTATAGCTACCTTGCTTTTCTATTGCATACCAGTCTTCTGTCCTTTTAGGGAGAAAACAGTTTACAGTACCTAATGACATGTTTTTATGATAGCGTAGAGCACTTGCTAGCACTGCCTGTTGCTATTACATGATTGAGTCATTGAAGCATTTGCCTGCTTCTAGTTTCTAGAAGGATTTTTAAGATACACTTCAAATTCAGATGCATGAGAAGAGCAGGAGATTTTTTCCCAATGTACCAATTTTAGGTGGAAGAGGTGGTAGTGGGTAAAATGCCAGTCTTCCAACACGAGAGTCTTTATTGTGGTAGCTTTTTTGTTTTCCTGACTGGTAGCTTTCTATAATGCTGAAGTTCTCTTGGTAACCCGTGTGGTTCTTTTACTCCTTCTTTCTTCAGGAGGATGACGTTTGGGCGAGTCAGTGACCTGGGACAGTTTATCAGAGAATCTGAACCAGAGCCTGATGTCAAAAAATCAAAAGGTTTGCTTTCCTCTTTCTCTCCATTTCTGTAAACATCTGCAGAACTGCTCTCTTCCTTACTGCAGTCAAGATAAGCAAGATTCTTGACACTTTCCAGATCTGTTTTAAGCCGAATAGAGATGCTTAGGGGAGCATGAGCAGCCTGTGGGAGTTGGAGCTGTCGATGGAACCTGGCAGGGATGAAAGCCGCTAGCAGCTGAGCTGATCATCAAACCTCAGAGATTTGGTCTTGAGATGAAAAAGAACTTCAGCTCTCCACATGCTTCCCACCCAGTTTAGGATCTGCTGTTTTTCAGCCCTGGTAAAGAGGAATGGTTCGGGCTCAGTGTCCAGTGAACCACAGCTCCACGTAATCCCTTGTCGTTCATGCCACTCGTCTGTGTTCTCTAATGCCAGCAGTGCAAACCCTTCAGAAGGATGGAAGGAATTGAGCTTTGAGAGAGGTGTGCCACAGAGTTTGCTAATGTACCTTGCTTGCTATTTTTTATCTCAACTAGGGTCCATGTTTTCACAAGCAATGAAGAAATGGGTTCAAGGAAACACAGATGAGGTGTGTCCTCTTTTATGTTGCTCTTGTGACTTACTTTATGGTGTAGATCAGGGAAATGAAGTATTGAAGTTCTTAATCCTGGCTGTTTCTCTGAGTATCTTTCTGATGCACCAACAAGAACCGTCAGACTCTGTGTGCCACATATAATTTGATTGTGTGTGAAACTAGTTTGATTTTTGCTACTGCTTGCTGGTTTAACTAATATAATGGTTAATTGTGTGCTTGCAGTCAAGGTTTTTCTTGTTATGGTGTAAATAAGGTACATCTACAATTAGGAGTGGAGGTACTGTTGTTCTTTGCTTTTTACTGTGAAGTGACAGCTGTACATAGATTACAGGCTGCATTTTTCCCCCTCGGAGGGGCTTGGACAAGTCCCCAACAGATAGGTCTAAAAACTTGACTAACTCTCTTGGAAATGGCATGAAGCCATAAATATTCCTGATAATTGAAGTTAATGCTGTACTTGGAAACCAGGTGCATTTCCATCAAGGGAGGATACGTTTACTACAAGTCATTGAGTTGTGAAGGTTAACTGCGTCTCCAAGGTTGAGCATGTGAATTATGCTGAGAGGACTGTATTTTTATTTTAAGAACTTGAAGCTATCTGTGCTTTGGGATGTTTTTTCTATGGCAGGCTCAAGAAGAGATGGCTTGGAGGATAGCAAAGATGATAGTCAATGATGTCATGCAGCAGGCGCAATGTGAACAGCCTTTGGAGAAGGTTACGAAGGTAAGGGGGTGGGAAGGATGCCTGTCTTTATCGGGCTTAAGCCAGCCTATGGGAGGAGCAGAGCTCTTGCTTGCCTTCCTAGTGCGTCTGAAACCCGCGCTGGTAAATGTTCAAACTGGCATAGCACGATGTGAAGAAACAAAGGTTGGAAGTGTTTCCGACTATGTATGATGTTGTAGGAATTCCTTAACAGACACCTGTAGTGGTTCCCTGTGCAAGTGTTCAAATTCTTTGTTCATTTCGAGTCTTTACAAATTAGTTAAAAGGGTGATTTGTGTTGCAGGATCAATACTGTAATTCCTTATTTGAGTTCACACTTGCTGTTTCATGTTAATGAATACTGGTATATTTGCCTCAAGTGCCAGTAAAACTCAACAGCTGGAAAGTTGTCGTTGGGTGGCTGATTTACACAGCGCCGTGTCTACACAAAAAAGACACGCAGCCCTGTCCGTAGGCTGGTGGTTTAGTGTTGTGTATTGTTGTTTAGCGACTTTGTTGTTGTACAAGTCCACATGTTCTCTGCTAAAAACAAAACAAACCACCACCAAAAAAACCAGTTCTGATGCAACAGTTAGATTCTGTGAAATAATGATGACAGCAGTTTACCAAGTTAATATCTGGTACTTCTGGCTTTCAGGCTTCTGGCTGTTTTAAAATGAACTTGCACTTTTTTTAATTATTGGAGGTAAACATTTGCCAAAGCCCAGTTACTAGACGCAAATGGATGGATCCATAGTTTCACTATGTGACTGTTTTCTTTTTAATAGAGCAGTTACAGTTAAATTACTTGTATAATGATTTCACTTAATAGCATGACTGCGAATGATATAATTCCAGTCTGGCTAGACGAAAAGGTCTCTCAGCACAGTATTTAGAAATATCAAGTGGCTGCAGATGTTCTCGACTCAATTAAGCAAATATGGTTACAGTAATCGGAAGGTTGAGTGTGTTGTCGGATTAGGTTGTTTTTTTTTTTTTCTCCCAAACTCATAAGCATACCTGGCTTCCACATTTTTAAACATAAAATGTCTTTCCATTGAGCAATTGCCTTGTATGTTTTAGGGTAAAATGAACTCTAACCCTGTTCTTCCTTTTCCAGCTATGATTTTAGAAACGTCGGAATGGGAAATCTGGTTTTTTGCTTCAGGAATGAGTGAACTTTCCCTTTTGGTGGATTCTTTAACACAGCCAATAAAAACAAAGCACTGTTACTCCAACCGCCAAAATCTCCCTCGTTTATAAGGAAGAATTAAAAAGAAGCAATCCTGTACCTCCACTGTAGAGCGTGAAGAAACACTTTTTCCTGTTGTATGTGGCATTCACAATAATGATGGTTTTTAAAGAGATGAAGACGCAGTATATGAATGTGTCGCTGAGAAACTATGATCAACTTCACAACTACTTGACCCTGTCTCAGAAAGACTTTTAAGCAAACTACCTGGAATGGGACACAAGCCACAACAAAGAGGGGAAGGTTTTGCTGTAGTTTCTAGTTCTACTACTTGTAATTTTTAAACACATAATTGGAAAGGCCATGGGTGCATCCTCGACATTGGCCATTGGAGAAGTGAACCTGAAACGGTGAATTCATTGGCAGTGAATGACCTAAAAAGTTCTAAGTTTCATTTTTCCTTACTTGAAATAGATGCGTATTCAACTGTAAGATAAATGTATTTTACTTCATAACTACGTTAACTTTGAAGGCAGCATAGAATGATCAGGAGTGAAGCCTGGACAGTGTAACTCTTCCTTGTCGAGCTCTGACACCTGCATACACAAACAATCCCCCGCTTCCAACCCAGAGCAGACTTGAAAGCCAGTCTTGCACTTGTGCAACCCTCTGCTCCCGAGCCACGGCTCCGAATGCAGCCCATGTTTTGAGGAGATTGTACCCTGTAGACTGCTCCGTTTTCTTTCCTCTCCGCCCCACGAGCAAGGAAAAAAGTAATTGCTGCCATTCTCCATAGCTTGTTGTCCTCCAGCCACCACAGTATCTAATTCCAGATGTTCAGTTTACAAAGAAAAACAATTTTTAATGACCTCTGGCCTTCTCCCTGACATTGTCAACACTTGCAAATTGCAAAACCTTTAGTTTAAGTAAAAAGGCCACCGTGTTGCACAGCACCTCTCTTTTTTTTTTTCCCAGTGAATTGATTTTGCAGGGTATCGAAAGTACTCAGTGTCTCACCGTTATGTTATTGCTGCATTTTTAGTATAAAACACTTCTATTTTGGGTTTTTTGTTTTACTCTTATGATTGCTTTTTTCCTCAAACTTGTGCAAAAAAATCACTTTGTGAAGAACTCAAATCATCTCCAGTGTTCAGAATATCTTGATTGACTAGCAAGTGTTATTCTGTTGCAATATTTGATTGTATAGAGACACACTGTATTGTCTTTAAAAAAGCAAAAAAGGCTGTGTATAGGTTTTTGGTACTATGTACCACCTCTTATTTCTCTCATGCCCAAGTATTCATGTACTTAAAATATACTATATTTAATTGTGTTTTGATTTAAAATATATAAATATTAAAATTTGTGTCAATTTTCTGTTTTGATGGGATTTGACTTCACATGTTTGTCTTTTGTTTTTTGGTTTTTGTTTCTTTTTTTTTTTTTTTTTAAATGTGAGTCTTAGGGGTTTATAAAAGAAACAAACCCCTGAACAGTTTGTCCTTGGTACATTTACACATGCTTATTAATATTTAATGGATGATGTTAATGGCAGTGTGGTGAAATAAGTATAATTTCTATTTAAATACTGAATAAGAAGGTGTTTTGATCACAGGACACATCAGAGGTTGGGCTAGGAAACAGGGAGAAGGGGCAGGGCTTGGTCCTGCACCGCGGTATTGAACTACGCGCGCACGCTTGAGTCCTCTTCCGTGTGGGAAAGCTTAAACCCTCGCCCCTTCTGCCTGCAACACTTACTCATTTTTCCACCTTGGCAGGATCCAAACTAACCAGATGAGTGTGCTTGGGGCCTACAGGCCCCAGGTTTGGGTATAAATACTGCCCAGGGCTGTTTTTCCTTCAGCTGCTGCGCTGCCTGGGGTGGATGTGGCCAGACCGAGTGCGAGAGGCTCCGCTTACCTTGAGTTGGCTCAGCAGCGAACAGGCGTAGTGCTGTGGCTCCCGGAGACTGATAAGAAAAATATCCAGCGAAAAAAAAAAAAGGTAGAAATCGCTGCCAGGGCTCCACCTTGTTCGTGGGCCCTTTCCCGGCGCTTCGGGGGGAGGCGGGGTGCGGGGGCCGCTGTGGGCCCGCCAAGCACCCGCTCGGGGCAATCCTCAAAGCTGCTTCGCTTGATCGGTGGCCAACGGGTAAAGCAAGGCTTGCCTGGTGATTCAGACCCGCCTGCCGGTTTTTCCTCTTCTCTCCATAAGCAGTGCTTAGATTTGACGGAGCATTGATCTCCAGGGTTGTGGATGTCTGATGCTCTCCGTGGTTGTTACTGGTTTGTGCTGGACAGGACTGGGGACGTTGAATTTCTCGCCGTGTTACAGGTTTGCGTGGCAGATTTGAGTCTCTCAGTGCAGGATCTCCCTCCCTCCTGTCCAGCCCGACGAGCCAGTGTTTATATGGTGAATAAACCACGCCTGATGGCAGCCCCAGCCCTTCTCTCCTTTACCCCGAAGGGTTTACGCACGCTGCAACTGGGCAGGCTGCGGCGTGGGCTTTGGTTTTTATTGGAATGGGATGTTTGGGATGATTTTTCCTGTTTTTGCTGCTTTTTATTTTAGAAACGCAATAAAAAGCACCTGTGTGGTCACGACGGAAAACGCTCGGGAGCGGCCTCGACCTCCTCGGCCCCCGGGGCCGGCGCCCGCTGCACCCCAAGGCGGAATTCGCCCACTGCGGCCTCGAACCCGCGGCCCCCGAGGCGCGGCGCTGCCCTCACCGCCGGCCGCCAGGGGGCAGCAGCGCCCAGCGCCTCCCGTCCCGGAGTTGCTGCTTCCGGCCCACGTGAGCCGCGCAGGCACATGGCCGCGGTGAGCGGGGCCGGGGCGGGCGGACGGAGCGGGAGCGGGGCCGGACGTAGACGCTGGAGGGGTTGGGGGTGTTGGAGCGCTCCGGGACCTCCTTCCCCCCCCCCCGGGGCTCCGCTATGGGGCTCCTCCCGCACCCCCCCGCGCGGGGTCCCGGTCCCTGTAGGGTGTTTCTCCCCCCCCCCCCGCCCACGGGGCCCACGCCGGGCTCCCCCGTAGCGGCTCCTGCTCCCCGGGCGGGTGTCGTTGCCCGGGCTGGGGTGCCGCGGGGCTGTCCCCCCTCTCCCGGTGGGACCCCCGCCCCTGAGCCCGCTCTCCCGCAGAGCATGTCGCCGGACGAGGATGCGCAGCGGCTCCTGATCCAGTTCCGGGACGAGGCGGGGGAGTCCCTGGGCTCCCCCTTCGACGTCCCGGTCACCATCACCCCGGAGAAGCTGCAGCTGGTCTGCAATGCCCTCCTGCAGAAGGTGAGACCCCCCCCGGCTCCCCCAGCACCCCCCGAGCCCGCCCCTCGCTACCCCTCCTGCCTTTTCTCCCCCAGGATGAGCCGGTGCCTCTGGCCTTCTTCGTCCACGATGCCGAGATCGTGGCGTCGCTGGAGAAGACCCTGGCGGGGCAGACGGTGGAGACGGAGAAGGTCCTGGACATCATCTACCAGCCGCAGGCGGTGTTCAGGGTGCGGGCGGTGACCCGCTGCACCAGCTCCCTGGAGGGGCACACCGAGGCCGTCATCTCCGTGGCCTTCAGCCCCACGGGAAAGTACGAGGGTCTGGCTGCGGGTGGGGGGCTCGGCCGCTGTCCCCCTTCCGAGGGCATCGCGCTGAGCCCGGCTCTTCCTCCTCTCCCAGGTACCTGGCGAGCGGCTCTGGAGACACCACCGTCCGCTTCTGGGACCTCAGCACAGAGACGCCGCAGTTCACGGCCAAAGGTGGGTGCGGGGGTGTCCCGGGAGGGCAGCTCCTGAGCCCCCTCCCTCAGGGACCCCCTGCCTGCTCGGGGGGACAAACAGAGCAGAGCTCGGGCTCTGCCGGAGCTGCACAGGACGGGGCCGTGGCTCAGGGAGGGAGTAGCTCTCTTTCACCAAAGAAGCGGAGGAAGAGGGTCTGGGCAGGAGGAACATGGAGGGTTCTCCCACCTCCAGCCCTGCCTCGGAGCGGCTGCGTGCAGGGACACCGGGGACAGTCACAGCTCCCCACTCACGCCTGCTCGTGCTCTCTCTGCCAGGTCACCGGCACTGGGTGCTCAGCATCGCCTGGTCGCCCGACGGCAAGAAGTTGGCCTCGGGCTGCAAGAACAGCCAGGTACGCGTTGGCTCCCTGCTTCCTTGGCGCAGGGCCAGGAGCCCCAACAGCCGCGCCGGTGGGTCTGTGGGAGCGCGGAGACCGTCTGCGGCCCTGTTCTGAACTGAAATGAAACCTGGTCAAGGGGCTGTGGGGGATTAGGAACAAAGACTTGTTTTTTTCTGGGGCGTGAAGGCTGTATCCAGTTGTTCTGAGCAGGGTTCCCGTTCCCTAGAGGCACTTTGCATGTGCATGCATCACGGCAGTTGTGAGTAGCGTCTCTGAACTCTGCTGGGCAGCGCTCTGGCTTTGTTGCCTTTGTAGACCTCTTGCCGCTGAGCCCTGCTGTCTTGTGGCAGATGCTTTTCCCTCAGCGCAGGAAAGAGTCCAGGCTTTGGACGTGGTCCTTGGCAGACGGCTCCATCACAAGGGAGGTGTCTGGAGTGAGAAGGGGTATCGCCTGGCTAAGCCAGGGCTGCTCTTTGCATGACCCAGACATGCAGTGGCAGCCTGTTCGCAGCGCTCCCGCTCAGACACAGCCAAATTCCCTCTTACAGGAATGTGAAGGGGGCCCTGCCCCAGCTGTGGGGCAAAATGTGTGCACTTAAGGTGCATGCAGAAATGCCTGGGGAAGCAGGAGCACTCGTGGGCAATTAAAAGCGAGTCAGCAGCTTGCTGAGCTGCAGAGGGGCAGCGGCTCGCTCTGACCTTCGAACGGTCTGGGAGCAACAAGAGTGGCCACGGAGCTGCCAAGTGCTGCCGTCTCGCGCTCGGTTTCTGAGCGGCCACTCCGTCAGGCCACTGTGATACCAACCCCAAGGAAACAGGCCAGGCCAGAGTGGCTCTGCCCTGGTTTGGTGCTGTTCTGGCTTTAATCTAACCCAGGGAGCCATTTGTCCTCCGTTTCTCTGTTTCTCCCAGGTTCTTAAGTAGGGGATGACTAATGCCTTGGCTCTTTGGATGAACATTTATGTAGAGAGAAAAAAACAAGAGAAAACCAGCATGTGTCTCACCCACAGAATCCGATAATAAGTAGCATTTAGCGCGCTCTGGCTTTCATCGCGCTCTGCAAACATTCACTAACTCGCTGGCACAGAATGTCAAAGGCTCGGGCTGGCTTTTTGGGGACCTGGATCAGTTTTGAGTTGAGGCAGATATTTTTGTAGCAGCAGCGTTTTAGGCGGAGAGGAGGGCGATCAGGTCTCATTCTCTGAGGTGTCAGCTGATTGCTGCAGCGATCTGGAAAGGCATCCAGCCCTCCTGCCCCCCTCCCTTTCTGCTCCTTGCCTCTGCCAATGTAAACGCAATCCCAAGGACACCTATCCTTTCTAAATGGAGCCCAGACGTCCCTGGGATTCACATGATGTGTGTGGCCTGACGCGACCTTCTTGCTTCCTCTCTTGGACAGATATTTCTCTGGGACCCAGCCACTGGCAATCAGATCGGCCGGGTGCTCACCGGCCACTCCAAATGGATCACGTGTCTGTGCTGGGAACCGCTCCACATGTAAGTGAAGGGCCAGCCCAGCCCTTCCCCTTTACTCATAGGGAAAAGAGCAGCCTGACCTGAAGAGCACCGCTCCCGTTTGCTGTTCTCCTGGTACGGTGTGCAGAGGGGGTGCGTGCAGGAGAACAGCCCCCCAGGGTAGGCTGGGAAAAATGCATCTAGCTCAGAGCCAGGAGTCCCAGCCACTGCTCACAGTCCCTGTAAGGGTGCTGGGGAAGTCACTGCCAGGCTGTGCCTCTGTTTTCCCCTGTATAAAAGAGACACTTGCCTATGAAAAACGCTTGATGTTTTCATGGTGCTGGACAAACATTTGATATGCTCCTCCCCAGCGTGCTGAGCTGGGAGCAGGAAAGCCTGCCCACGTGGTGCCTGAGCTCAGGCTCTGCAGAGCACTCTGTTTCTGCTCTCCTGCATCCCAGTTGCCTCTGTCGTCCAACTTATTTATCATGAGGGCTGATGAACTGTGCAGTCCCCTTATCCCTCCGATCAGCTAAAGCTCTGTCTGGGAAAGATGGGTAGAGAGGGACAGTTGTGGCCAATAATCCAAGACATGATAGAAATAAATAACAAGAAACAGGGCCCCTTCAGAGCAGAGCCCTGCAAATTGAATTTGCCAGTAGGAAACTCCAGCTATTTGCAAACAATTATAACTGGATTAGCAAAAACTGATTATAAAGGAGAATGAGGAAATGGAGAGGAGGGAGGCGATCCTGCCAGGCTCCACTTCTCTGTCTTCAGCCAGCTGCGCTCCCTGCTCTGTTCTTGCACAACAGGAGAGGCCATGCTCTTCCTCACTGCTGCTGGTGCCAGGGACCGCTGTCTTTGATGTTAAAACCGTGTTGAGTGATGTTGTGCAAAGGACAGAGGGCTGTGGCTCCCCTGTCCTTGCTGGGTTGTGGCCAGCTGCTTCCAGATGTGTAAATTTGCCCCCTTGAGCCACATGGATGGATGTTGCTGCTTTCAGCCCTGCCAGCACAGTGGCACTCTGCGTCCGCAGGCCGGCACATTTCCTGCGCGGTGCGAAGCATGGCATAGGCAGGGGAGTGTTCACCGCATGCTGCCAGTCTGTGCTGCCTGCGTAAGGCAGGCTGATCCCCCTGCCCAGGGCTCTCCCCAGCCAGTGCCTGGGGAAGGTGCCAGTTTGTGGTCCCCTCGTTAGCCAGCGGGTTAAAGCTGCCTCCTGTGAAAACAAGGTCATTGCCAAGGGCTCAGGTGCCAGGTTTACCCTGGATTGATGCCTCCAGCGTGCAGCCCAGGAGTTGGTTTGGAGAGAAGCATCTGTCTGCCTTTCCCCCGACTTGTGGGATCTTGTTCTCTGTAGGTCAGCACTCTGCTTCTGCACGGCCTCTCTCTGATCTTAAGCCAAAAGAGAAAGTTGTCTTTTATTGACTTCTGGACCCTTGAATCCTCTGGGGCTGATAGGGGGAAAGCTTGGTGGAGGACCTGTGTGCGGTGTGCAAATGGATTTGATCTTCTTTTTGCCCAGAAACCCGGAATGCCGCTACCTGGCAAGTGCCTCCAAGGATGGCAGCATCCGCATCTGGGACACGCTGATGGGCAGGTGTGACAAAATCCTGACGAGCCACACGCAGTCGGTGACGTGTGTGAAGTGGGGGGGCGATGGTTTGCTCTACTCCTCCTCCCAGGACAGGACCATCAAAGTCTGGAGGAGCCAGGACGTAAGTGAGGCAGGCAGCCCTGGGGCTGCTGGCGAAGGGGGCTGGACACGCTGTGTTGTAGCTTTGTCTGCTCTTCCTGGCACAGCTTGCGCCCTGGAAAAAAAAAAGGGAGGTGCAGAGTGGGTCCTGTGTCCTCTTGACCTGTCAGAGCCTGTTGCTTGACACCATTTGGAAGGAGTAGCTGTTGTGCAATGTTTTCATCCCTAAAAATGTAAAATGGGGCTAAAAGCTGGAAACAGCCCTGGAGTGACCTGTGCTGGTGGGTTCCTTGAAAGGCCCTGCAGGAAACTGGTTCCTGAAGCTCAACAGTGTTGTTTCTTCCTTGCTAAGCCTGGCTACAGTCCTGCCTGCAGCTTGGTCAAGAGGGTTTGGAAAGTTTAGGGTTGGTCCTCGCAGCCCAATTGGTCTGGAAGGTCCTGCTCTGTCCTGCCCATCCCTCTCTAAGCGGGTGGTTTTGTTTCCAGGGGGTCCTCTGCCGCACCTTGCAGGGCCATGCTCACTGGGTGAACACCATGGCCCTTAGCACCGACTATGTTCTCCGCACCGGTGCCTTCGAACCTGCTGAAGCCACTATCAACCCACAGGATGTAAGCGGCTCCTGTAAGTGCAGCACCCGTGTTGTAGGCTGGGGGAGGTGGTGGGGAGGCGATAGCGAGGAGACCTGATGTCTCTTCTTCATGCTGCCATGAGCCAAAGCAATCTTGAGAGCACCGGTCCTGTGCCGGTGTCGGTCGTGCTGGCAGCCATGATCTTCCTTGCCCATGCACACGGTCAAGCAGTCTGGGGGATGGGAAAGGCCACTCTGTTTTCAAGGGCTTTTGCTCCCGGTATTGCCCTCGGC
Source organism: Nipponia nippon (assembly GCF_047370975.1). Taxonomy (NCBI): domain Eukaryota; kingdom Metazoa; phylum Chordata; class Aves; order Pelecaniformes; family Threskiornithidae; genus Nipponia; species Nipponia nippon. Next base: position 7,462,171 of record NW_028262331.1, read on the forward strand.
AAAGAGAGAGGGGTGAGCAGTCACAAATCCATGCTTGGCCCATGGATTGGAATTGACATTGCAGGGTTATAAAGTTTCCTTTCACCTAAGGATTGGAAATCTCTCTCTCTTCCCCCCGTTCAGTGGCAGAGCTGAAGGACAAGGCACAGCAGAGGTATGACCAAGTCAGGGTAAGTCCCTTATGTCCCTACTGTCATTTCTAACACTGTTACTGGTGGAAGCAGTGAACGTGCACAGTTGGCTGTTGAGCCCAACACTGGTGTGCTTCCGAGCTCTGCACACCTGGCTTCTACAAGACTTGGGCTCTTTCATCCCTTTCTCAGGGCCAGGAACCAGAAAGACTCGTCTCGGGGTCAGATGATTTCACACTGTTTCTTTGGAGACCAGCAGAAGACAAGAAGCCACTGGAGAGAATGACGGGCCACCAGGCATTGATTAACCAAGTCCTCTTCTCGCCAGATACCCGGATAATAGCCAGTGCTTCCTTTGACAAGTCCATAAAGCTCTGGGACGGTAGGACAGGAAAGTGAGTTGGTTTGTTCTGTTGCAGAGGTGGTGCTCGTGTGGAGTCTGCGTGTAATGCACAGGTTACGCAGAGGTGGGCCCCAGTGTCATTGCCAGCAACTCCCTGGTCTGTGCAGCATCTCTGCAGCCTGAACTCGTGCAAAGTACTTCTGCTGCCTCTGTCTGTCTCTGCCCTGGGAAGTCCCTTGTCCAGCTCTTCTTGTGTTATGGGGTCTGTGCTTGGCCGGGTGTGTGCAACCCTGCTGTCACCCAGCCACAGCAGTGCTCGGCACCTGTGCGGCACATGCTGCCTGCTGCAGGGTCGGTTCTCTGGGGTCGGCGCAGCTGCCGTGGGATGGGATGTTCCACTCGGCTGATCTCCTGAAGACATGGGCGTTGCACACTGTAGACTGACCCAGTTCAAACAGTTTGTGTGCCAGAGAACAGCTTGTTCTGGACGATGCAGATTGTTGTAGTTGCAGGTGGTGCTGTTGGTGTTTGGATGCTCTTGTAGTCCAGCTTTTAACCTTCTGCAAGAGTATTGGTGAGCTCTCAGGGGCAGCAGTCCTTCCTTTGTTCTGCCTTTATACTGATGAGCTTGGGTTTCATGTCAGTAATTTTAACAGTCCTCCTAAATCCAGGCTGCTCAGCCAGAGAGGAAGGGCACATCTGTACAGTAAGGCTATAGTGGTGCCTGCTGGTTAAGGGTTTCTTGGCAGGGGAGCTGAGATGAAGAGCCGTCCTCTAGAAGGTTCTGAGCCCATCTGGGAGGGTTTTTAGACAGACTGAACCACCTATGGACTCTATATAGTAATTGACTGCCTTGTGTGTGCTGGCTTGCTCACAGGTAGAGAAGAAACATGAAGACTGGGTAAGGGCGGGTTTGGAACAAACCCAGCTGCCTGCTCCTCTAACAGCTTCTTCATGCCTCCTCCACACCAGGTACCTGACATCACTGAGGGGGCACGTCTCGGCTGTGTATCAGATCGCCTGGTCAGCCGACAGCCGCTTGCTGGTGAGTGGGAGCAGTGACAGCACGCTGAAGGTCTGGGATGCCAAGATGAAGAAACTGGCCATCGATCTTCCTGGCCATGCGGACGAGGTGAGGTGTTTGGTCAAGCTGAGGTGTTTGAGAGAGGCAGGAATGACTCCTTCTCCCATGACAGCAGAAATAACGGGGTCTTTCCCTAATACTAGGTGTATGCAACGGATTGGAGCCCAGACGGACAGAGGGTAGCAAGTGGAGGGAAGGATAAGTGTTTGCGGATGTAAGTGACCTGTTGTGTGTCCATAGAGGTTGTCATAGCCATTCCATGTGTTCTTCAGAGCTGCAGTCTCCTTGCAGAGACCTGCACAGTTAGGGCATGATCTCTGCTTGCAGAGAGCACGGCACTGGGCCAAATTCCAGCCCAGAGACCTGACCTTCCTCAGGGCAGGAACCGTTGCTGTCCCCTGGGAGATGACTAGAAAGCAGAGTCCCTCCAACTGAGCAGTCAGTGCTGAAATTTGACTCGGATGTTTTGGCTCCTGGAGAGGGGAAAGAACAATTGCACCAGTCAGTCAGACCCTTCCTTTCTTACCTTCCTCCATCTCCCAGTTATGCAGACAGAGAAATTCCTGTGAGCTGGTTGCCATTTGACCACGGCTGATGAAGGAACTTGGTCCTGAGGCCTCCACTATGCTGCTCTTGTATGGTACCTGCTGGGCCATGTGGCAGCGCTGGTGCCGGACCACAGGGATGCAGCAGCTCTTTCCGTTTGCAGATGGCGTCGATAGGAGCAGCAACACGAAGCCGCCGATCCCGTCCTAAGCTGGCCTGCCCTCGGTGTAATCTGCCTGGGAGATCTGCGAGGTTATGGACAATGGAGGCTGACCTGAACATGACTCGCTGTTCCTGTTGGCTGCTCTCCCTCATGAACTGTTTCCTTATATTTATTTAAGGAAATTTTAATTCCAGTTCTTATTAAGAGCTGTACTTTGCAGGATGATTTCCTCTGAACATTACAGGAGGGATATCTCATCCGCCTCCATCTCAACTGGCTTTTTTTTTTTCAAATTTCAGCCTTGTAGTAGCCTGCCCCCTTGAAGGGGACAAGCGAAGGGTGGGGACAGCTCATGCCCTTTCTTGCCGTGTGAAGTATCCTGCAGGGAAGAAGCTTTTAGTGGGAACAGAAAGAGTTGTCCTTGTGTGACCTTCAGAGAGGAAGGGGAAAATTCAGCACATCATTACATTGCAGAATTGTGCTCGGCTGCATGCCTGGAACAAAGATCTGCTGAGAATAAGGTCTTGGGGCTTGTCGTTATTCTAGTAAGGTTTTGCCTTTCCACTCAGCCCATTTCCCTGTGGGCTCTGCTGAGCATTATCTGGTAGTGATCCTCCACATCCACAGCAGATAACTCCTTCACTCATCCATTCAGGGTGCAACAGGCATGGACTTCAAACGATTGCTAGAGCTGTGCTGAGTTTTCAGGCCTCGATGGCTCTTGGAAATGTGGAAATGAGGCCTCTGAACAGGGAAGAGAGCACCCGTTTCCCACCCACTGCCAGCTTTGGGGGGAGGAAGGAAGGGGAAGAATGGAGCCGGCATTTTGGGTGGTGTTTGTCCCTTGCCCTGGATACCTGCTGACAGCGGGGCTGGGACTGTCACAGTAAATGGCAAAACTTCCATTGCACAGAGTTGGCTCCTTCTGGAATTTCTCAAGTGCATTTACTTGCCCAGTGGGTGAGAGGGATTCACACTGAGTCAGATATTTGTAAACTTGCTTATGAGCCGTTTTATAAGTCAGTTCAGGCTTCCAACAATCATGAGGCAAATAGACCTGGATTTAGTGTTTATTTCTAGGATGGTTACACAACAGTGAAAATCAAGATGTGATTAATAAGGAATAGAGATTATATTGTCAGATTTAGTTGCAGCAAGCCAGTGTGAAGGCCAAAACATTTTCTATAGCCCTCATACTGCAGTTGCTACACAATGATTACTACAACTCAGAACAGGAGTTTGGGTCTCAGATGCTTCCCAGCTGCAGAAGCTGCATTTTAGGACTTCATTCCTGCTGGCAGGATTGCTTTGGAGAATTAAGAGGGGATGGTGCAGTAATGGCCATTTGCTTGTCTGCAAGTGTTCAGGGGAGCAAAAGACTGGAACAAAGGGTTAAATCTTTAATATGACTGAGAACAAATTGTGGTTCCTGTTGTGAGTATCTCTTTCTGCCAGCCAAGTCAGCAGGCTCTATCTTCATGGGATCTTTTGGGAAGAACTCAATATCCTGTACCTGCTCTTTCATTAACGTGCTTCCTCCAGCTGGTTCTTGCTGCCGGTGAAGGCCATGTTGTGTCCATCTGCATAAACAAAACCTTTTGTAATTCACTAAGGTAAATGTGGGCCAGGGTGATTTAAAAGTGTAGCTGATAATTCTGCCTCTCCAGACTGCCATGCCCTTGGGAAGGAGAGGAGTACATGTGCAGCTGACGGATCTCTGGTAACAGCCAAGAAGCCTGCCCATTTTGCAGGTTTTTTGGGCTGCCTGTGCTAAAGGAAACAGTCCGCCCTCGGGAGTTCAGCTCTCTCTGTGTCCCCGGGTTCGACTCGCCAAAAGCGGCAGCTTCTGCAGCTCCTGGTATTACGTGGCTCTTTCTGAGGGAAGAAGCATCATTCTCTGCTTCCTCTCCCAAAGTGCTGCACAGGGTCTCTGTGCCCTGTTAATCCACGGTGCATTTTGTGTTAGAAGTGGGGATGTATCAGAGCCAGGGGAAGCAATCCTCCCTGCGGGGACCGACTTGGCCATGCGTGTGTGTACGTGTACCTAAAGGCCACTTCCTTGTCCACTGATTTCCAAACCAAAGCAATCGCCGTGCTTTCTGGCTGTGCTCCTAACCTAGGCTAGCTCCTGCCACCCCTTCAGACTCTGCTTCTGTAATATTAAGCACTGAACAGAGCCTGATTAAAACCCACCTTCCTAATGCTGGAGCAGAAAGCTTTTCCAAAGCAAAGTGAGACCTCCTGAAGAAAGAGAGGGCCTTGCGACTAAGTTTACACCAAAAGAAGCTATCTCAGCCTTAATCTTTCTGTGACCTGATAGAGGATAGATTTTGAACCACACTATGTGATGGGTTTGCACGGATACCAAATCATATTTTCCTATCTAAGCAGCTGCTACTATTTTTATCATTCATACAGTACCAGCCTTCATGCATACTAAGTGCTGGCCCCATTCCAGCTGTATTCCTAAGCAATCCCGTAACACTCCCAGCTTTATTTGAATGCGGCATTTCCCAGGCCTCGCTCTGCAGTCTCCTGCTCTCATGCGGTGGGGAAGGGCTGCTGCCCTTCGCTTCGGGGCTGGCTGCTTTTTGGCAGGAGGCAAAGCAAGCGTGCGACCTCCTTCGCTCTCCTGGTGATGGTGATGTGAGCTTTAATTAGCTAATCTTTAGAATTGCAGTTGCAGATTTGGGTCGATGGTGTTATTAATGGGGAAGACATTACTTTTTGCTAAAGGACAAATCTAGAAGGTAGGCTGGAGCTTGCTGATTACTTTTCCAGGAACTGCATCGCTAACCTTACAAGAAATCTACTGAAACACGTGAACTTTTCCAAAGCTGTGTGATGGGAATCTCAGTATCTGCTGTATCAATCAGTATCAATCCAGTTTCACCCAAGTTGCTCGTTAAGCGTACAACACAGGTATGCCTACCACAAGGGCATTATTTTTCACTGGTGTAATATAAGAATAATTTTAAGCATATCTGGAAACTATTTGTCCCATGGAGCCCTCTGACACTTTCTCCTTTAAAAGCTGTGATAGCTCAGCTGATGCCACCATTAATTTTGTTACAAATCCCCAATGGGAGGACAGTGATGATAAGGACTGGGAAGCATGGCAGTCCTCCGAGAAAGGTTTACCTGTCTCATAAATTCCTGGGCGTGCTGGAGGGAGGGAAGGAAGGAGAGAAGAAACCGATGAGTGCACCTAGGGTGAAGTGGGTTGTCTGGGATAGTGCTGGGATGAGCCGGACAGTGCCAGACTTCTGCCTTTGGGGGCTGATTTAGTTAAGTGAGGCCTTAGCATCCTTATGAAACCTGTTCTCAGGGCTGTGCGTTCTGCTTATCCACGCAGGAGGGCTGGGCAAGTAGCGTATGTGTTGTGCTCCCCAGGTCCTGGGTCCTTAGAGCCACGCATTCATGTTCTGCTTGACTCAGCTGATCTCTTGATTATTTTCCCAGATCAGTAATTTAACTTCTATGTGCATGTTTATAGCCTGGGGGGAGATACAAGAAAAATCTTTTAATGAACAGGAAGAAAATCAGCATCTTCATTTATCGTTCTGCATGAACATTAGGAAAAGCAGTCTTTGCTCTGCTTTTTTTTTGGGTCAACCCCGGCACCGTTCAGGTGATGTTTCTACCTTAGAAAGGGCTGTATATTGGTGGTATGGCAGAAAAAGGCTTACTGTGAAGACCATTAGCACTTTTGAGGATGAAAGGTGTTATGGAAACTGGGAACAGTGATGCCTGTATTCTGAGGAGCTGCTGCCAGATGAAAGTGTACTTCTCTTGTGTACTCGGACAAGCATCCTGGAAGGTGCTAATTCCTTCCCAGATCTGTTGCTCTTGTGATCCTGAGTCCTGGCTCACATTTGAGGGATTAATTTGGCTGAACCAATGTAGTGCAGCTGGGAGAGAGCCACAAATCCATCTCCAGTGCTGTTATTCTGTGTTTTCTTCACTCTGACCCTGTAAATTAGTGGTCCTTGCTGAGCTGCAAGTTGCTGGTGGTCTCTGTCAGTGGGCTGCAGCTCTTGCACAGTACGATGTTAAAAATAAACTCAGCAGACAGCACGCTGTGCTTTTGAAGGATCACCGTGGTTGGTTAGATGTGGTATTGGTGCCCGCTGCCCGGACGTGCTTTTTGAGCGCGCTTTTATTGTCCTGCCGCGTGGCCTGGTGGAGCAGAGCAGTGCATCCCTCCCAGTGCTGCAGGGCTGCCGCCGCCTGCCAGCACTAAATGGCGAGTATCTGTGTGTGCTCCTTGGGCTCGAGGAGCAGCACGAGCCCTGCAGGGCTATCGTGCATCGCTCTCCCAGCATCGCTAGTAACGAGGCTCCCTTTGGGAAAGGCGGACAAATACAGTCTGCTTCGTCTCTGACCTCTCTCAGCAGCGGAAGCAAGTGAAGGTGCTGTTTGTAAATAGGTTTATTGTAGTCCACTGGTGCTGGAAATATTGACACCTAGAAACTCTCCCAGAGGCTAAACAAGGACCCAGCTCAAATGAGTGACTTGCATACAAATCCCGTAGCCCTTCGTCGAGCGGTTTTGCAGACCTCGGCCCTTCAGATCCTGTTCGAATCCCAGTGCGACGGCAGCGTGTTTAGTTATTCTGGTCAAAGCTCCCCTCTGCTCCTGGCTGTTTTGTCCTTGCTGTGCTGAAACAAACCTGCTCGAGGGCTCCAGCCCCGTTACGGGGACAAAAGGACATCAGATGTGCTGCTACCAAAGGGAAATGCGTCTCTTTTTTTGAAGTGTAATGCAGAATGGGTGGCTTAGAAATTCCTGAAGTGGCTTTCTCCTTCAAAAGGGGTCTTTCTGGATTTATTTTTTTTTTTAGCTTCCCTAAAATGTAGCTTGTGACATTGACTTTGGGGTGAGGAGACACACTGATGCTGAGAGGATTAATACTGAATGTGAGAATCGGTGGATGGCAATAGACAGCCAATTCTCAGGGAAATTATTTTCTGAATCAGAATTTTTAACACATTGAGACTTGTGGGCTTTTTCCTGGTTTTAAAGGGGCACTGTGAATGCGTACTAGAAAGCGTCTGTGTTACTACCAACACTTTAATTTATGATTAACTTGGAATATTTTTACATCTCATTTATTCCTTCCATGGGGGTGTTCTGAGCTGCTGAAATTACTTGGTCAGCTTTGCTTTCTCTGTTTTCTTTGTTAGATTAGTGCCATGAACAGATTTTGGACGGGAGCTCAGAAGTTCAGAAAATGAAGGGGGAGTTTGGTCCTGAGGGGTTTTAAAGCCCTTTGGTTCTCTTTGGCACAGAACAGATGTCTTAGGATTCCTCTGATGTCTCATATGATGTCTAGAGCTTAAAATGTCTGTCATAAAGCTGTCAATATTCCCTTAAGAATCTCTTGCTGATTTTTTTTTTTTTAATCTAAGTGTGTTGTCTTTGGAGAAGACTAGCAGCGGAGGTTTTGACATGGCACACAGCTCCAGTAGTGCTTGGTTTTGAGTGCCAGAAAGCAAAGGGAGATAAGTGAAGAATAAGGAGAGGACCAACAGTGTAACTCTGCTCGGTCTCTATTTTGATCTAGTGGTGCTGAAAGCAGACCCTGTATCCCATCTGAGAGAAGGTGCAGCACAGCTTTGTGGGGTCGGAGCTCTGCCCTGCGTGATCCCGACGCGCACCTTGTGTCGACTGTAACTTCAATGGAGGGTTAATCCCTGCTGCTGTGGTGTCAGAGCGCCTAGGGGGCCTGGGGCAGATGGGGATATCGGGGAGGCCTGGAACAGCTCTGGGATGTGGAGGTGGCGTGATGGAGAATGCGGACAGAGAGGAAGGGGAAGAGAACGGTGAGGAATGGAAAGCAAAGGAAAGGAGTGTAATTATGTAGATATGGAGGTGAAGGTCAAAGTCTCCATGTGACTGCTGTGTGGTGGCTGGTGTTTTCTTTTTTTTAATGTTTGTATGTGGTGTTGTAAACAGCCCCAGGCTGATCTGAAAGTGCTGAGGGGCAGAGGCTGTAAATGAAAGAGGTTGTTCCCCTGATAAAGAGAGCGAGCAGCTTGAAGTGTCTTTGGCTTACGGCATTTCGCATGCTTGTTCCTCCATTGCTTCTCCATTGAGTTAAGTTCCTTGTATTAGGTCTGACGTAGAGTCTTGCTTACTAATGGAGCAGGGACAACACTGAGAGTGCCCAGCCCGGGAGGCACTGGGTAAGCAGTATCGCTGCCATCGAATACCTGCCTTCCCGCCGCTGGCTGCTGTGCAACTGTCCCGGCCGTCACCCTGCCTCGCTCTGTGCTGAGGGCAGCTGGTTCGCGGGGCACCTCCGGCTCCCCGCTCCTTGTGGCCCTTCAGCCAGGGTGAAAATAGCGAAATACCAGCAAGTGTTAAAAGTGATAGCCAGGTGTGGGGCACTTAACTCGAGTTTGGCTGGGGGGGGGGGGGGTGACGGGGTGGCCCTGGGGGCCCCCAGGGCCTGGGTTACCATTCTTCCTGAGGGGCCAGACCCCCAGAGCCAGGGCAGGGCAGGGCTGTGCGGGGTCCGGGCTCAGCGGCGGGTCCCGGGGCAGGGCTGTGCGGGGCCGGGGGTCCTGGGCTCAGCGGCGGGCCCCGGGGCAGGGCTGTGCGGGGCCCGGCGGCGGGCTGCGGGGCGGCGGCGGGCCCCAGGCCTGGCCGCACCCCTGAGGAGATGGCGGCGGAGGGACCCCGCCTCGCGCTCCCGCCGGGTTAAACGGGGTGAGGCACTCTTTGGCCGCCGGCGGAAGCAGCCGAGCGCTGGGGCCTGCGCGATGCGGCCTATAAAATAGGTGGGGTGGCGCGGAGGCCCAGGCAGTCGGAGCCGAGGCGAGCGGGGTGCGGATTGCTGGGGAGGTGCTGGTGGAGCGGCGGGAGCCCCAGGAGGCGGTGGCGGCCTGAGAGACCCCCGTCTGCACCCTCGCTCCTTCCCCCTCTCTCTTGGGGGGGACAGCGACAGCCACCCCCGGAGCCGCGGGCCGCGCCTCCCCCCGCCCTGCTGGATGCTCTGGAGCTCGGTCCCTGAGGGGGGCCGCGGCGCCGGCAGCCCCCGCTGTGGCGGGGCCATGGGGGCGGGCAGCGGCAGGGCGCGGAGCCCCCTTCCACGCTGAGAAGGCCCCTAGTCCCGGCGCCGATGCCGCGCTGTCCCCTCACACCCGGCCCCTGAGATCCTTCCCCCCCCTTCCCCGCATTGCCCTCCTCATGCCAGACGGAGCCCCTCGCCTCGGAGACGCCCTGCAGCAGCCCCGCCGGCCCGGGGGTCTGCGGCTGCCCCCGCGGTATGAGAGGAGCTGCCCCCGCCGCCGGGGGCAGCCAGGAGAGGGGCAGGCTCCCACCCCGCCGCCGGCTGCCGTGAGGCGGCTGTAACTGCCTCGGCTGGAGGAAGAGCCCCTTTGTTTTCCCTCCTTCCTTCCTTCCCGGGGCTTCATGCCCCCCTGAGGGATGATGGAGGTGGTGGGGGACTTTGAGTACAGCAAGAAGGACCTGATAGGACACGGAGCCTTTGCTGTGGTCTTCAAAGGTCGCCACCGCAAGGTAAACAGCGACGGGCTTCGCCCGCAGCCGGAGCGGGGCTGGTTACACAAGCCCCGGCCCGGGCAAGGGGCCGGGGTCGCTCGGCGGGGCTGCAGCCCTCAGGAGCCGCTCCCGGTGGGTGACAGCTGGGGCGGGGTCCGCTGGGGACTTTTGTCGTGATTTGGGTGTTTGGGGAGAAAAGAAAGAAAGAAAGAAAAGGTGCGGGGTGGGCTGAGGTACCGGGGCGGGGGCGGCGGGGCGCGGGGCTGGGCCTGCGCTCGGGGCAGCCCCGGCGGCCGGCCTGCAGCTTCGGCGGCCGCGGAGCCCAGCAGCCGGCTCCCGGCCTCCATACACCCCCCCCCCCCCCCTTTAATTTTTTCTTTATTTTCTTCCCCCTCCCCTACAAAACCAGCAACCTATCTGGTTCCCACCTCTCCTCTCTGCTGTTTGGTAGCTCCCTAACATAACGGCGAGTGGAGAGTTGCAGCTGTATGGGAGGCTGAGCCCTTTGTTTGTCAGGAGGGTCATGTTTATCTCGCTGGATAACGAGGGATCTAATGGAAAATTGTCTCCTTTGGGATTGGCTGAAGATTTCTTAAATTCAGAGGTGTCTGGTTTCCTGGAGTGGCTTGCTAATCACCACGGTTATTCATAGTTACGTTATGGTTTCTTGATGCTGTGAGAGTTTATTCTGGTGTTGGTGCCTGAAGTGCTCTGCTTTCCAGCAAACAACTCTTCAGATTTATCCTTCAGGAGCATTAGGGTAGTACTCATAACTTGGGAGAGGCCCACTGCAGTGATTTTTGGGTTTAAAAAAGAAGGGGGAAAGGAAAACAGAAACTTTAAAGGCCAATGGAGGTGCTTCCACCTTACAAATAAATAGGCAGTTTATTTTTAGCTAATATATAAATAGACAATATATGTTTACTTAAAAAAAATCAGATGTTTTCTTCTGCAATTTTCAGCTGTAGAGCGTAAGAAGACTGAAAATGGGAAGTCGTTAAAGTAACTTGATCATTGAGAGAGGACTGAGAAGCAGATGCATAGCACCACTACCAAGAAATAAATGGGATATGATTACTTACTTTTTCTTATTTTAAAATGCTTTTGAATCCATGAAAATGCAGTGTAGCTGCAGCTGGATTTTAATAGCTGCCTGAGCTATTGTGGAATGAAATAGTTCTTGATGGTGTCATGTGATGTAGTAATCACTGGTGGGTGAGTAGGGGTGATCTCGCAACTTTTCCTCCAGTGCTTTACTAGCTAGTTGTTAGTGGATAAAGTTAAAAAAAAACAAAACAAAACAAAACTCACAATACTTTTTTGTTTGTTTGTTTCCAGAAAACTGATTGGGAAGTAGCCATAAAGAGTATTAACAAAAAGAACTTGTCAAAGTCACAAATCCTACTTGGAAAAGAAATAAAAATCTTAAAGGTATGTTAATTTGTGGTGATTTTTAAAGCCGCTTTACTTGAAAAGGAAAAGAGACTTTTGACCTAGTTCATTCTGGGTCATGGGTAGTATCACAGTAATTGCTATTCTGCCTTTTGTTTCTTTGTTAGTTCCAGGAGAAATCCAGAACTAAAAAGACCAAGAAAACAAAAAAGGAAAAGATACTTTTTTAGTTCTGGAAATGGTCTCGGAACAGGTTATGGGGATGCTTTTATAGTTAAAAGTGGAAAATTGTTGTAGAACCAGTCTCTGTGCTTTGCTTATTGCACATGTAGAAAACTTTGTCCTTCAGGATGGCGAATGCGGCACCTTTCCCAAGCAGTGCATACAACAGAAGTCGTAGCTGAGGGTAAAACATCAGTCTTTGATCTTTTTTCATCTTCTTTGCTCAAAGATGCCTTGAAAGCTAAAATTGGCAGGCTGAATTGGATTCCTGAAGCAGTCTTCCTACTTCTAAGTTGTGTTAATTGGCTTAAAATGTGTAATGTGGCTCTAATGAAGGAAATAAAACAGAGCATCATTTAGTTTTTCAGTGCTGTTTTGCGGAAATGTCACCTTGGATGGTCTCTTAGCATTCTCCGCTCTCTGAACTTCACCGCACCTCATTTTACATAGCTTTGCAGTAATAATTAGTGATGCTTTCTTTCCATGTTTCCAAGCTTCTTGAGTTACATCACTATTTTATACACTAATATATACATATTATATTCTAGTATATTTATTATATACCAGAAATTGTAGTGTTGGGTATATTAATGTGCTGCAAGTACTTAGCAAAGACAGATGCTTTTTTGAGCAGTTAAAAATGATTGCACGAGCTGTCCTGTGAGTTTTATTTGGTGTTATTTCGTTTTATTTCCATTTTATTGTAAAATGGTAAGGTTGACTTGAAAATAGTGTAGTTGGTACTCCACCAAGCAAGAAATTGTGTGAGACTATAAAATTAAATTTAGTCAGTTTTCAGTACTCATTAAGGAATCTTGTGCTGTAGTACTTTCTGTAACAAGACATAAAAAATGAATTCTGGAACCAAATGTTTTTATGACCTCTGAAGATACTGCCTAATTTCCTATTCCTGTAAATGTTGTCTAAATAGCTGGGATTTCCTCCAAATTCCATTAAATAGTCTAAAAAAGATACTACCTTTCTTTGTAAAATTTTGTTCTCTTTGATTACCACCTGGCATGTTAAATTTAAAATAATAACAACAGGCTATTTCCATAATACAAATATTTTGTTTTACAGGAACTTCAGCATGAGAACATTGTAGCTCTCTATGATGTCCAGGTAAAATATATTTTGATGCCTTTTTTTTTCATTGAAATTTATTTATTAAAATATAATGCATATACATGTATAATTAGTAGAAAATTTTGAATGGCCATATATTTTGTTGCTATAATCAGTTTGGTGTTTAGAAAAAGAGATCCAGTTCCCTGGCGGTGGCAGGGGGAGGTCTCTCGTCTTCAACACACTATGCACTTATTTTGTATTGCCTCTTATTAATAAACAGGATGCACAGTTGGGATAGAAAGCCGTGAGGAGTATGGTTTACTTCCAGGCAGTAGGGGAAAGTGGCAGCCCGAGAACCTCTGCAGAGGCTGTTTGTGTAGTCTGGTCCTGTCTCCAGAGAAAAAGCATCAGCTGGCTGGGCTGGGAGCTCTGTCGGTGGCAGTAACTATTCTCCTGAATTAGCCTTGTTTCCTGGCCCTATAATTTAATTGGAAAGTGGGTGTTTGTGGATAACGGCTGAATACACCTGATGGAAAATGTACTAGTAGGAGTTGATCTGAATGGATGGAGCAAGTGACATTCAGAAGTCAATGTAACTTAAAATACTCTGTTGCAGAAAAGGAGCAGGATCTTTGAGATCTCTGTAACAAAGAAATGTATTGTATAGCCCTATGTCACGGTGAGGAAGAACTGAAGGAGGTAGAAGATCATGATCACACATGTATATATTGCTGTTGCCTGTGTTCAAAAGGATAGAATAAAGTATAAAAGCCAAGCAGACATTTGAATCTTTTCAAGTTGCAGAAATAAGTATTAAATTGCTTCAAATTGTCTTCCTCTTTTTGTTCCCAGGATTCTGCCTGATAAGGCGAAGGAGTTAGTTTTCTAGCCTATCTAGAGTAATGTATTCTACTTAGTAGGAAGTACATTTTTTTGTATCCGAAGGCCTGCAAGTGTTGAGTAAAGCTAAATATAATGTGATGTAGGTTATGCAGCCATTTGTTCTGCTTGAATAAGAACTATACATTTATCTCCTGGGCTCAATTCTAATCTTAAATACAGAGTTACATTTATGAAAAATTATTAAGAACCACCCTTGGGGCATTGCATAGGTAAAACAATGCAAAATAGACATTTTGACATTCTTCAATGTATTCTGTCTTTACACGTTTGCGTCCTAAAAGGTTTTTAGCTTATATGTAGATGTGTATCTGTGTAGCTATGGAAATCTGTGTTCATAGGATATACATTAGGCAGGCTCAGGTTTTATTGTGTGTAGTGCTATAGGACATGTACTAACTTCTCTTGACTTCTGGTACAAAGCGATAGTGTTCATGTAGTAACAGATGATGCATCAAAACTTCCCATTTGGATGTATAGCCTCTTTTCACTTCTGGGTCTTGGCTTCAGAACTCTGCATTTTGAATGATACTGGCTGCTCTGAGAGGGAAAGTATAGTCTCTTGTGCTTCTTGAAGAGACCAGGCTTTCCTGAGTATTACTAAGTGGAAATAATCTCTCAGCATCCTAAATTTAGTATATCCAGACATCTTAAAAGAAACTGGAATTGTTGACTGAGGGCGTTGGTGTGTGAGTAAGCAGCTGAATTTCAGATTTATCATTTACAGTTGTTTATATGTGAAGATTACTTACTAAGCATTGCAGCTCAACCTGAGGGTAGTTGACTAGATATGTATTTTGATAATTTAACATTGTGTATCTTCTAAGCCTTGGGGAGGCTCTTGCTTCTTTTGATTTATGCACAGAACATCCACAAGGGAAGGGAGGACAGAGCCGTACACTTGTCTATGGTTTTGTTACCTAAAGGTTATTTAAAAACGTAATTTTTATGCTTTTCTGTTCTGCCACAGGAAAGGGTGCCCTTAGAGTGACAGGACTTCTTGAATGATCAGTCGCGTCTTCTCCATTTGAGAAGGGGGTGTTACTGCTTGTCACTGACTATTGCATTTAGATACTATGATCAGTGAAAGCAAAGAGAAGGGAAAACCTGTGTCTCATACCTTGGATATATTTCAAATACATTCATGGCAACCGTAAAGCTTGGCAGTATGATGTTACTTGTATAGAAGAAATTGCTTTACAAAATATGGTCTAAAGAATGTGACACTTGCACAAATAAGCTTTTCCCTTTCTGCACAGAGCTATGTTTGTGAAATATTATATATCTTTAACTTGTATGATTACATTAATTTATAACCCAGCAAGAATGAACACTATGCAAGGCATTCACATGTCTAGTAGGCTGTTACACCTACTAATTTTCTTTAGCATTTCATGTTCTAGCATGTACTGGTCTTTTTGTTTGCTATAGTATTGTGAACATAGTGATACGGTACAGCAGATAAGACATTAGGATTTCAAGCAATTTTTAAGTTACAGAAGCTATTTTTTTTTTCCTCAGTGCTGGAGCCAGTGGAGTCTGTCACAGTAGGAAGTTCTCAGTGTGACTGGGAGTCTGTTTTATTTTTATAGTTCTGTTGGTCTGAAGTTTTTCTTAACCTTAGACAGTTTGAAATAAGAAAATGCTCATGTTTCAGATGCAGTGTTTGGCAGACCATTTAGCTGAATAATCCAAGAACTGATTGTTGTGCTGAGTTTTCAGATAGAAAAGATGGTGTGCAATGTAAGTGGCAAAACTAAGTGAAAAAAGTGTAAATTAATTGCAATGAAGAATAAATATTTTTACATCTCATAATATTAAATGAAATTATTTGTACTTAATGGCAGTACTTTTTAGATTAAAACTGTATCCCTGCATAGCAATTTGGAATATATCTTTTAAGTTTGAGAATGAAAGGGTGGTTATTACATATTGCAAAAGGCTTCCTTTGGAATTGTTTTCACAGGAGGTAGTTAGATTCTCTCTTTCATCTCTGTTCATTTATGGTTGTGTTCCTGTTGCATGATCTGTGACCAGTCCCACAAGTCAGTGTAATAAAGATACATACACCATTAAGGTTTTAATTAGATCCAAGGAGAACTTGTGACCCATTCTGCTCATTTTAAAACCTTCCACGTTGCTGTTGCTTCAGTTCCTATGAACACCATTTTGATACGTTACTTAGTATGTGTAGAGTCCACTGAGTTAAATTACTAGAAATGCCCATTCATCTGGAGACATACCCGAATGAATTGGTGTGCCGCTAATGTTGTATGTGCATTGGTCGGCATAAAAATCTTTTGTTCTGGTGCCAGCACGATAATTGCCCTTGATTTCCGTAAGGTGGTTACATGCAACACTGGCAGGTTTGATCTGCAGTTAAGCATTTTATGTAAGCAGAGCATACTGTTGTTGTTTGTGCCATCTCAGAGGGCCAGGGTTCTGCACACAGCAGGGTGTGGAGACCAGTGGATCTAAGACCAAAGGCATTTGTGGAGATACTTAAATATGAACTCTCCATCTGTGAGAGGCAAATGTTTTGCAGTAGTAGGGCTCTGAAAAATAAGCATATGCAGCTCACATCTAAATGTGAAATTAATTTTTCATGAAGTGAAATGCTTAATAAAACCCTGAGAAGATAATAGATGTATAGCAAGACATAACCTCCTGAGACATTTTTTACTTACGTTCTTGGGCAAGAGTTTGGTATTCTTTCTTTCAAGAATAAAAAAAATCTCTTGAATCTCTAAAATGGTATAAGAATGCAACTCTTTTCTCATGGTGTTGCTATGGGATGTCATTCATCCTGCAAAAGATCAGTCTTGGATCATGTTAATTGGGGAAATGGAGCCCACTGTTTCTCAAAACCAAAAGGAGTCTAAAATAACCTCTAACTCACCAGCATGAAGTACATTGAGGTCCTTGGATAAAGCATTATACTAAAGTATGAAGGTATCAGTAAGTTATTTGGCATGTGCTATATTTAGGACATGAATTTACAGTTTTGTGCAGTTCATGATCCCAAGTGTGTGCTGAGTAGAACTAATCTCTTACACAGTGCCAGACAGTGCCTGTTTTAGCAAATAATTTAATTCAAAACCTCTTTAGAACGTCAGCCGTCAGAATGAAAACCTGTAATGTATCTTTGAGATAGCATTTTAGAAGAACGAGTTAATGTCTTCACTGTATGGAGTCTGAAGTTTGCTATTTGAACAGTAGTTTAGGAAGAACTAATTTCTAGTGTGTTATTGGAGAAACAGTATCTGAACAGAAATTGTTTCTTGTCTTAGCTTGTTGGTACATAGCAGACAAAATAACTGCAGCTGCTTCTGCTGTCCTTGAAAGCAGTGAAAGCTAGTGGGAACAAAGCCAGTGGTCCTTCTGGCACCTACACCTCAGCCTTTACTTATACGCAAGCGCCCATGAGGTCTTCCTAGGGAGGCTTATGGAAGGAACCATGTTTATCTGTACCTGTTGTTTTACCAGTGGGAATTAAATATTGCTGTTTGGTTTACCCAAGGACTCCAGTTGGTCTGGTTTACATTGCATACGTTTCTTGAGGTGGTTGCTTCAAGCATTCTGGTGTGTGCTCTTAATCTTGGTGTTTCACAGCTTTGATTGCCTCCATACTCTCATCATAGCTGTTTCTGAACTGTTGTTGTTTGAATGAGGATGTCTCAATATTTTTATTTTTTCCCTCAGCTCCTTGATTAAGGCCTCTGTGTTTGTCAGTTTCCATCCTCACTGTGTGTGGAAATAGTCATATGAAAACATGCTGTCCAGAGAAGTTTTCAGATAAAAAGAAAAATCCTGCCCTGTAGAAATTGTAAAGGTTTTGAAATACTACCTGGCAGCTGATGCTAACTGGAAGGTTGGTTACAACAGTATTGGACTGCAAGGAATGACGCCAGTGTAGGCGTTGAAGGCTAAGGACAACCAGTTAGAATTTGTTTTGGCCCACAGAACCAAACAGTTGGAATTACTACATAGTCCTTAGCTTACCTGCTGTGCCTAGATGCTATAATTTGTATTTCAAAACTGTTTCAGAAGATCTTCAAGTATGTGAGCATGTCAAATGTTTGGTGTGCTGTGAACAGTTTTGCCTTTCCTTTGTGTTGTGCAGCAGGCCAGTCTCTTTCACTACCTCCCATATATATTAAAGTACAGCATTTCACATAACAGAAAATGAGTGATACGGCTATTGTGGTACATTTCTTCATGGCTGATTGCTCTTTTATGTGAATAATTGGCAGCATGCATGCTATTTGAATCCTACAGGCACATGTCAACTGACATTTAGGCTGAGACTTAACATTTAGTCAGAACTAACAAAATGTTCAGTCCTTTAGACATGATAGGAGCTGAACATGTTAGAAACTGCTGCTGTGGTATGCTGGCAAAACAAAACAAGAGTATCTGTACTACAGCAAGAAACAACCTTAAAAAGATCTGGACCAGTCCTTTTACATTAAATCATTAGAACTTTAGCCAAATGTATTTAATGCTCAGAAAAAATGAGTGTATTCCTGGCCAAAAAATTAAAGCAAATATAGCACAAATTAACATAGCAGAAAATCAATCAGATAATAGCAGTGGACAAGCCATCAGGTTAACCCTAATGCTCTTGGGAGTCCAATCATAAACTGCAGCTAAACAGAATCTATAAACTTGGAGCAAAAACGTAGTAACTGTTTCTTTGCCACAATTTCTGCTTTGGCAGCTCACTAAGAGCTCCTTGCAGACTTTCAGCTTGTTCTAAAGGAGGACTTCCTAACCAAAAAGAAATCTAGGATATGTTTCTGCCAATACGTTAGAGTTCTAGCAACAGCTGTCAGAAGTAACCATGGATGTTTTGACTTCTTTTTCAATTAATGTCTTTTAAATGGAACTACTGCACTGAGCCTGTGATTTGGGTTGGAGCTTCACATCCCCTGGGACAACTGTTGGAAGTCTGGGATTAAAACATAGCAAGTTTTGGCAAATATGTTGCCTCTTAATCTCTTTCTAGTAGGTTTATCTGTTAGCTTTCAGAATTGTGAAATGGTTTCCTATTAACCTTTGCTATCTTTTACTTCAACTTGTAAGTAAAACCTAGATTCAGAATAAGAAGGAGCAAAAGTAGTTTTTTGTCAAGGAAACTTTAAGCAACAAAGCAAGGCATGCTGGGCAAAACTGTTCCATAATTGTTGCAACACAACATACATTTGTTTTGCTTGATTATTTTTCTAGGTAGAAGTGTAGGCCAGAACAACTCCAGCTGCAGTAATTTCATGATCTGTATGTCAGTGTAAATTTTTGAAAGCTTTGTTCTCTGTTTCGAGAAGCAGTTTAAAATAGCTTGCTAGGTCAGCTTTATTCTTGAATGTTAGATCTGAAACATGCTGGTTTACTAATGTTTTCCTTTTTGAGCACTTTGCTCTGCTTAGCAAGTCAACAGAAATCACAAGTCTAGAGAGTGATCATAGAGATGGCTTTATTTTTCAGCAAAGTAATTTAAAAGGGAAAAAGGTGTCTACAGAATTGACTTGTGTTTTCTGAATGTATTCCCAAAATGGAGATCACATTCCCAGTCAGGCTGGCCAAGAACTGTAATGCCAAATGTGAGCACCTGTGAAGGGATGAACAACTTCAGCTGTTCTGAACTAAAGCTTGCATTGGTGGGATATTGAAAAGGGTTTGCTTGTGAGTTAAAGTCAGGACGAGATGCAGCTGGGGAGATTGGTACCAGTACTGGGCAAAATACTACTTCTGCAATATGAATTAGGTACAACTCCTGACCAGTCTGGGAAAACTCTTTGTGAAACCTCTAATCTACTCTGCTGATTTAATTAAAAAAGGATTATCCAGGCTACAATAAGGAAACACACTCTACTTCTTACTATGACTAACCCAGTGACTTTTTTGATTATTATTAATCAAGAATATCAGTGAAAAAAAAGATGAGTAATGCTATTTGAGGGAAATCTAGTGTGGTCTATAGGAATGACTTTCTTTAAACAGGTGAGGGCTAGTACAACAGGACAAATCATCAGCTCGGTGTTTCTGAAGGGAGCAGTTTCATTGGGAAGGACTTTGTTTCCAAGGGAATCCAGAAAAGACATTCTCTTAGTTCTGTGGTGAATAAATGTCTGTCATGAGCTGAGCATTACATACTGCCATAAGCTGCTGTTTTTGTACAGTGTGTTGTGTAGTGGAGGCACTGACGCTGTGGAACATCTATTTCTGATTCATGGGATTGCTATGTTCGGGTGGAAATCCACTAGCTGAGCTTCTTTCTTGTCACTGGAGAACGGACGGTTTCCATGCTTCTTAGCTGTGTTATTCTTTTACACATCACAGTTGTCCTTTAAGTGAAGTGATCCTCGGCAGAATTTTCGGTTTGATAAATTGGGATCTCAGAGTTGCTGTTTGGCATCCTTGGGGTTCCTGAAAGAGAGTGAGTTTCTGTCTTGGAAGATGTTGTTGCAAAGGAACAATGTAGAAAGAAACAACATTTATCATTATGTATTTTCAGTAATTTACCGAGCAAGTAATTACTTATCTTTTTTTGCTTTAATGTATGCACTTACGTTTTGAGGCATTTATAGGATTGCAAATTATGCTTCATGTTGGCCACAGCTGTTACAGAAACATTGAACAATTGTGAGTTCCTGAAATGTGATCTACTGCTGCTTTAATATTCTATATTGGTTGGAGTTTGGCTTTCATTCCCAACAGATTTGACTAATGTTCCTAGAAACTTGCTTTCTTTGAAGCTAATTTCCAAATGTAAACAAATCTGTAATGTGCTTGATGTTCTGAGCTGGAAAGAACCTCAAATGCATTTCTGTAACACAGACGAGAGTGGCTAAACTAAATGCTTCCAGAAAGCGAAGCAGCCTAATACAGTCTTGAATTAACCTTAAAACATCCGGTTCATCTTGAACTGTACTTACTACAGTTATCTGTAGTGGATATCTGTATCTGTGGTGGACTGGTAGAAATCAGCTTTAGTGGGTTGCACCATCCACGTGCTCTGTGCTGTGTTTGATACTCAGGGTAGCTGGTTTCCTTAGCCTGGGCCCATGGGCCCATTTTTACTTTATTTTTCTTTTTAAAGCTTCCTAGCCTGACCTGTTAGCGTGCCCTTGAAAATGGCACCTTTGTGGTGGTTCTTGCCAGTGTGATCAAATAGAACGTGTGCTGAAGTTTTAATACGAGCACTGAGAAAGGTGACTAAGTTCATAGCTTTTGTTTTGCCATGCAATGTCCCTTTTAAAGTGAAAGGGAAGTAACATACTATGTAACTAAAACCATCATCCTGTTTATTGTATACTTGCCTTATGTTTCCTTCTAGTTTTCTTTGTGTTCTTTCAGTCTTACTCAGTCAGCTCGGAGGCTTTTACTTTATAAAAGATCTCTGAGTGTCTTCAACTTTGTAGGCAAAACAAGACTATTTTATGCAGGAGACTTTGTGGAAAACAATGTTGATTATTGGCACAGGTAGGCTCTTTCTTCCCTCACAACAAAATAAATATTTGTAAAAAAGATGAATGTTCTTGTTATGGTTGGGTTTAAGCACAGCCATTTTTACTGCATTTTTGTGGAGTGTGTAGATAATTTACAGTAGAAGTTAGCTAATCTGTCTTTCAGTAACTCTTGCCCAGTTACAAGAGAGGGAATTCAGGTTGCAAATAGGTCAAAGGAGGTCAGTGCTTTGGAAAACCTCAATACTGCCATACCAAAAAATCTCAAGGACTGCCATACCAAATCACACCTTTGCTAGAAGGCATTTAGGTACATGGCAGAGACATACTTCTGCCAGTGACTCACTGAGGGAGATACTTTACAGAAGTATGCATGATTTCTGAATTAATTATCCTACAAAATCATGTTTGGGAATCAGTTTATTCCAGACAGTTAACTGCTCTGTGATTTCTGACGGACCTCCGGCTTGTCAGATGGCAGAAGCAAAGCTTGTTTTACCCAGAATCGGGGAACATAACTTTGGAATTCCTCCTTAGAAAACTCATTGTCATAGCCAGATTGTCTTGCTTACAGTTTGTAATTCTGTCTAGTATATTTGTGACTACATATTACTGTCCCATTAGTGACTGATTTCAGTGATGGCTGATAGCAAATGTTTATTTATTTGTAAGGGCTCTTAATATAGAGGTGGTGTTGATAGAGCAGTCGAAGGCAGTCAAAAGCTAAGGGAGCAACATACAGTGGAAACTGATGTTATTTACAGTATGATGCTCTTTCAAATCACAGCTTTAGTCTTCAGGATATTGCCTGGTGATTTTTTTTTTTTTACATATACTAATGCTTTTGAAAATGTGAAGTATTTAATTATGGGGAATGTACATATTTGCTACCCTCTAAAACAGTGACTGTAATGTAAGGTGTCTGTTCATTGAAAAATCTCATGTTACACTTGGTTAATGCAGGTACCAAAGGCTTTGTCTTGTCGCATTCTTAAATGGGATTTGTTCTCCTTCTGTTTTAGGAAATGCCCAATTCTGTCTTTTTGGTAATGGAGGTATGTGTTGACACACATGTTTCTTTCTGGCTTTAGACAAACTCATTTGCACAGCTGCAAAATAACCATGACTTGTTAAAGCAGGCAATTCTGAAAACTAGATTATTAATTTCCTATGCAGTATTAAATTTATCAGCAGTGTTTGTTCCATAAATTATTCAGTTTCATTTTATGATACTGCAAGTATTGATGAAGTGTTACATCTCAAATTATGAATTACAAATAATTGATAAAACAATTTTAAGGCAAACGGCTGGAAAGTATCTTCTCATTTTCGTGAAAAGATTACAAAGTAAAAATTACATAGCGAGTATTTCAGTGCTTGTGTTTTGAATAAAAACCTTTCTTTTTAACAGTACTGCAATGGTGGGGATTTGGCAGATTACTTACAAGGTAATTGATTACTATATTTCCTTATCAAGAAGCTATTGCATTACATGTTTATATTCTGTATTCCTGTAATGCATTGGTGTTTCTCTGAGATTTTTTTGCTTGTGGTTTAAAGATTTTTCTACTCATGGAGCGTCTGTAATTCCACAATGCATGTTCACCCTGGTGTGATTTTAGAGTACCCTCTTTATAAGAGTAATTGAATTCACCAGGAATCTGTTTAGTGTTGTATTCTGTCTCCAGTCAGGGTCAGCAGCAGAGTGCTGTTTGTTTTGTGTTTGTACACCACCCTAGAACCTTGAAAACTAAATTTTGGAGCT
This sequence comes from Nipponia nippon, assembly GCF_047370975.1. Taxonomy (NCBI): domain Eukaryota; kingdom Metazoa; phylum Chordata; class Aves; order Pelecaniformes; family Threskiornithidae; genus Nipponia; species Nipponia nippon. The sequence continues at coordinate 7,484,760 of NW_028262331.1, forward strand.
GCAGGAAGACATAAGGTTTTGCATTTGTTTAAAAACATTTCCCAGTGTTTTTAAATGCCATTCATAATAGAAGATAAAATAAACAAAGTAGCAATGAAGGTGAATAAAATAATGCACAGACAGAAAATGCTTTTGCCACTGCTTTCAAAACAGTTGAATGTAACATTCCCTTATTTGTAAATGAGGGAGAAGACGTAGGTAACCATAAGTAGCATGCTGAAAAATGTGTGGTTTTCTATTTCTAAAGTCATATTTTGGGAGCTGCTCCCAGTGTTTTGATTCCACCTGCTTTCTTTTCCAAGATGTGAACTTAAAAATACTGAATTACTTATATAATAATGCTTTCTACAAAGAGGCAGTTCTGGCTTAGGAGAGATTTTACCCTTTAGCATGGCTCTGCCCAAAGTGAAGACAGAAGTTACAGAATCATGACAAGTAGATTCTTATTACAAATAAAATTTTGAGCAGACATGTTAATCTTCATGTTTTTCTTGCTGCAAATATTCTTCTACTTGCCTTTGTGTTTCAGCATGTTGAAGGAATCTTTTTGTGAACAGCTATTGTTATGGTAACTGTGTATATTAAAAGCCTAATTTACTTCCCATTAAAATCCTTGGAAAGACTCATACAGTATAATCTAGCCCCGGTGTTCAGTACTTTTTCAGACTGCAGAATGAGATAATACCTTCTGAACAGACTTTCAAAAGTAAATCTTATTTTTTCCCTTCAAAATAAATTTCATCATGGATGAAATTTTTGAGCAGAGCAGTTATCTGCATCCCCATAATAATTTGTTATGAACAAATAACATCCCCAAATAATTTGTTATGAACCTGTTAAGAACAGGTTTTACAGCTTCAGGTTGTAACGTGACTATAGATACATTTAATGTTCTAAACTGTGAAGTTTTTATTTTCTTGGCTCCTTTGCCTTTTTAGCGAGTTTAGGATTTAATGATGATTGAGAAGTTTTACAATTATTATGCTACCAAGTTAAATAAACTACTGTAAAAGCAGATAATTCAGAGTACTCTAGCTAATGTAAAACTATGGAGATGTGTATGTTGTTGAGTATATACATTTGTAGAAAAATACTGGAGATTGGATTGTTCTGAATGTAATTCACTATGATTTGATGGTCGTCATTTTTTTCACAGTTGATCACTGTGAAGTTTATTGCTTTTTGCCCAAAGATAATGATACTTATTTTCTCATCAGCTAATGTGTATGTTGTTTCCAGCTAAAGGAACTCTTAGTGAAGATACCATCCGAGTGTTCCTCCAGCAGATTGCAGCAGCTATGCGTATTCTGCACAGTAAAGGAATCATTCATAGGGATCTTAAACCACAGAATATTTTGTTGTCTTATGCCAGTCGTAGGAAGTCAAGTGTCAGTGGCATACGCATCAAAATAGGTAAATATGCTTTTCTCTGATCTAAAGGTAAATCATCACTGTTGGATAGTTTCCCTACTCAAAAGTGTCTTAGTAGTTAAAGCATAAAGGGTGCACTGGATATGGTGTGTATTAAATTGATGCAAATCAGACAGTAAGTTTAGAACAATGGGGTTTATGCTGTAATGCAGATTCTCAGTATAAAAAAGCTTGAGTCATAAAGACCTTTTTGATTAAATCTGCAGGAAAAAGAAACCTATTTAGCTGATGTTTCTAGTATTAAACTATTTTAATTAGACATAAATCTGTAATCTTTGAAACTTCGAGTAACCATTAGCCCCTTTCAAAACTGTGAGCATGCAAGACTTCAGTCACAGTTCCAGCTGGGTTTTTTTGTGGTAGACCCTCCTAAGGGTTATTTGAGAAGTTTAGAAATGTAGGTTATGACCTATTTTTGGCAGAAAGAGGTTTGGCATTGTAGCTGGGGAGAGATGTCAACTGTTCAGGATACTACCAAACTCCTCTTCAGAGGACACTTAAGGAGTTTTAATCTCTCATTGTTGTCTGTTAAGTGTCCATTTAAAAATACCTTGTTTTTAAGAAGATCCTTTTCCATGCTTTTGCTCAACTAAAATCTGAGACCTGTTCCAACTCACTCCATCCTCTGAACAGCACAGAGGAGACAAAACTTCTTCTTTTGCTGTCCTTACTTGATAGTTGCAGATGCTTTTGCTTACGTGGAAAATTTGGGCATCTGAAACTTGACTTCTCAAACTTCTACCTGATGTGATTTCGCTGAAGCAGATTGTATATTCATCACTCTTAATGAACCATTTATATTTAGCCACTGACTTTAATCCTTTCCTGCTGACGCCAGACAGCATGCTCTGCAGCTGGGGAGATGGCTGAGCAGCAGTTTGTGCAAATGACGCCGCTGCTGTTTCTTGGCTTGCTATTTGGAAGATAACACATTATTCCTTCAGTGTAACATAGATTTTACTATTCCGTGTAGGTGGCTATATATTATACCTGTCTTTTTCTCTCTAACTGGTAATTGTAGCAGGTTTCAATAAGAGACAGATCATTTCTAGACTTTAAAAACTTGAAAATTATCTTTCATTTCATTGACAAATGTGTTTCTTTACATAGCTGACTTTGGTTTTGCTCGTTATCTGCATAGCAACATGATGGCTGCAACTCTGTGTGGTTCCCCTATGTACATGGTAAGTGACAGTATGTTTCAGATTATGTTGCTTATCTCAAACATTGTCCTACCAGAACAAAATCATTCACTGCTTGCAGATTGGCAAATGCCTAATGTTGCTTCAGAAGCATTAGGGGCAGCATGCAGATCACCTTTCCATAGTTTTACTAGCTCCTTTTTTTTTCTTGTTATTTGGAGATCACAACTGTTAAATTCAGAGAGACACTGAAAATTTTTTAGTGCTGCAGGGAGGAAAAATCTTAGAGAATTAAAAAGCAATACATCTTAGCATTAATTTTTTGGGCAAAGTAGTTTCATTCCCACTTACATACTTTTTTTTTTTCCCCCTGAAATAGGGCATTATCTCCTTCCCAGTTTCTAAGAAAATAAAAAGTGATCAAATACAGACTAGAAGAGCTTTACACTAGTAGTTAAAAAAACCTACTTGATGTTTTCATTCTAGTTATTTAATGTATTCTCTCACATGTGGGGTTTGCTTTATTTGTTTGGGGTTTGGTTTTGTTTTGTTTTAATAAAAACAATTTGGAGCTAATCGCTGTTAATTTTTACAAAGTAGTGTGGTAGTCAACTGAGCATCGAACTGTCTGACTTTGGCACTACCACTACCATGCTGTATGGTCATGTAAAATAATTTTGCTTTCCCGTGTATTGTTTTTGTATATGTAAAATGGTGATAATGGTATTCCTTATGAAATGCTTGGTTATTTATCCAAAAGGAGGACTGCCCAAACCAAGTAAATAATGCTTACCTCTTATTCCCATACATGCTGATCGCTATGCTTTCTTTAGAACATCAACATTTCTAGTTTTCTGTGTTTTTGAAATGTAGCTTTCATTTTAGATAGTGTAATATACCTGTTACCTTTCAAGTCATGTGATGCAGATTAAAATGTTAATTTTGTCTTAAAATACTTACTCTTTACAAGAAAGTGGTCTCTGTTAGTACTGCTCTGACAGAACAACTGTAGAATTTGTATTGCTGTGGCTTTGCTTTCTTGTTTTCCCTTCTGAGATTTTCCTGTTCTTTCCAGGCCCCTGAAGTGATTATGTCTCAGCACTATGATGCTAAAGCAGACCTGTGGAGCATAGGAACTGTGATTTATCAGTGTCTTGTTGGAAAACCACCTTTTCAGGTAACGCTTTATTTCCTTTTCCCTCTTTTTAGTCTTATGGAAATTCCTAGGGCTTTTACTTCCAGTCATGAAAACAGAAGTAAGTAGTGATGTCCGAGTGTAGTGTCGGTGCTTCAAAGGCCAGATCACTTGAGGATACCAAGGGAGAAGTTGCTTGTTCTTAGTCTATGAGATCAGTGTGTTCAATCCAGAGGAAATATATAAGGATACTCCGTACTGAAGTCACTGCTGTGCCTGGGGTTTTCTCCTTTAATGCCCATATGCAAAGGCCTCTTTCTTGTGTATGTGTGCATAGGTACGAAAGCTATTTTCTCCATTAAACTGAGCTTTAATGTACGTTTTTATTTGACAGGCCAATAGTCCTCAAGATTTGAGAATGTTTTATGAAAAGAACAGGAATTTGATTCCTAGGTATGTCACCATGGCTTTTCCTGTCACTTATATTTGTTCATTGAACACTTTTTCATCTTTGGGAGTGCCTGGGATTCATAAAAAATATTTGATGTTGCTATATTGACAAGGACGTAATACGATACCAGTGACTCATGTTGCATCTTGCCTTCATTGTACCGTTCTGAGTTGAAAGTGTCCTGTACTAAGGCCATAGGGCATGTATAGTGAAGACTTATGGCAGAATGCTGAGTTCCTGAAATTTAATGTGTTATGCATTATTTAATGCATGCATGAAATTTAATGCATGTTTTACTTCCTCTTGTGTGCAGTATTCCTAGGGAAACGTCAGCTTATCTGGCTGACCTGCTGCTGGGTTTGCTTCAGAGAAACCAAAAAGATAGAATGGACTTTGGTATGTAACTTTTCCTTTTGCTCTCTTGACTTTCCTTGTTAGTCATATTCATGTGACCAGAGTAACTGTCTTGACCTTTTGTCTACAGCCAATTACATGAAATGTGAAGTATTTCTTTCTCCTTGGTTATCATAAAGGAGGCAGAGTAGCCAAAAGAAATAATTAGGTAGCTACTGTCAGTCAGTATTAAATGATGCACATAAATTATGACTTTGTTGTTGAGTAGTGAAATATAAATTAGTTCAGTTCCTTCAATTGTGGCCTTTTTTTCCTCTCTGCAGTGTTAACTGATATACCTTAAATTTCATGTCACAATCTTATTTCTGTTACTTTAACTGGTGTTTTGGCTTCAGCCTGGGGGCTGACATCTCTGATCTCCATGTGGTGTTGGTTGCAGAAACATAGCAAAGTACTGGAAGAACCCACTTTGGCAGCAAAATTGCTTTAAATGGTTTCCTCCCTGTTGATTTCTCTTGCAGACTGCGAATATCATAACAGTGTTAATGGGGGTACAAACTGTGCACATTTGATTTGACCTTGAGGTTAATATCTGAGGGCAATGAGAGATCTGATGTTACATCAAAATTGTTTATATTTGCAAAGATTAGTTCCTAGTATTGCGCTTAGATATTGCTAGCTGTAGAGACTTCTTTGGTTTAGTGAAATATTTTCACGGGTTTATTTTAAGCCCAGAGTAGTAGAAACAACAGTTGTATCTTTGTATTTTGTTAAGTCCTAAAATCTTAAAATTTTTAAATTGTTCATTCACTGAAGTTCGCATACTGTTAGATTACTGCAATGTCTGTTTAGGACTGCATTTTGGATTAGTTGGGAAGTTAAACCTAGTACAAACTAGATGGATACCCCCTTAACAAAAGTGAACTCGTTTGGCTCCAGTTTACTGCTGTGTTTGGCTTTTTCCTCTTTAGCTGGAGATCTTTGGTTGAAGAACATTGTTCTAACTTCTTAAGATTTCAAGGCCTCAGATCAGTGCTATTGAATCATTCCGAATGGCTACAACTCTTGCCTCTTCAAAACTAATCAGAAGTAGAGTTTAGATTTGTGTGTGCTTTTTACTGGCTGGATTGTCTGTTACTCACTTCAGTCTCAAAAAGCTTTTTTATTGCTGGGTTTTTGGTTACCTGTTACTACCATAGTAGTAATGCTTTTTTTTTTTTTTTTTTTAAAATGCAAACTCAGGCAGCATTTTTAAAAGACGACCACTGAAAAGTTAAATCTTGATTAGTTCTTCTTAGCTGCATCTTGTATGTCATGTTATTCATGCTGGTTGTTTAAATTTTATAGCACTATTTGTTATTGCAGTTTTATCATAGCTCCCAGGAAATGTTAATCTTAAACTTTTAGTTAATTAAAGCTAACTTAGCTAAATACAATTATCTTTTTCATTATTATTATTTTATATCCATAGCAGTGTGCTTTATACTGGGATTTGATTTAGCAACAAGATAGGTGACCCATGAAGTTTGATCTATGGAATGGTGGGAAAGAGCCTAAACCTTAAAGTCTCTTCAGGCTCTTTGTAGATAAGACCCATCAGCTTTCCTTACCATAAGCTATCAGCTCTTGTGATGCTGAGATCCTAGGGTGAATTGCAACCAGAAGTCAGATGTGCTCAGTTTTTTTTTTTCTGTTTACAAAACTCCACCCTTGCTCTCTAGTTACGCATGCAAGCTTGGTTTTGATGCAGTACTGAAATACACAAATTGAGTCATTCATCACATGTGGTCCTTGTGTATTTGTGATAAGAAGACTATATCTGTTAGGCTGTGGAGAGAGGAGGATTCAAAAGGTGGTTTAGTTCCTTACTTGACGCTCGAGACTCTCCTAGCTACATTTTTTTTTCCTTTTCAGTTCCTGCTATGTTTTGCTCCAAGAAATATCAAACTTTCTTTTTTTTAATAATTTGGAATTGAAAACATCCATCAGTACTGGCATAATTAAGGTGTTGCTCTTCTGAGAACTAGGCATCGATTTTTGTGTGTAGACATGACTGAAATAACTGCTGTACATAAAAGCTTAAGTAGAAGTCAGATACAGAAAAAAATCATGATAATTGGGTAAGATGTCCCAGATGATAGCGACAGTATTCAAAGGTTACTTATAAATCTGTATGTGTAGAAGAATTAATACGTCACAAACATGGACTTCAAGTAATTGATTCCACTTTGCACTTTGGGTGTGCTGATCCCTACAGTTTCTTCAAACATGGGAAATTCACTGTATCATTTGTGGTAGTGGGAGAACGCACTTGTGCTTAGAAAGAAAAATAGAAAGCAGAATGGTAGTGATGAAAGTCATGTTTTCCTTGGCTGAGCCACTTAAAGGGCCTCAAAGGGGCTGCTCTGGAATGTGCTTAGCAAAGGGAGTGAAAGGGAGAGTGTATAACTGAGACCAGTTGCCTGTTGTTAAAGTAAAAATAGCATTGGAAATCTTGTTGATCTTCCAGCAATATAAAGTAGAACAGCAGGTGTTGTACAAAAGCTCAAGAACACCTGATCCTCGTGTTAAGGTTAATCATTACACTGTTCTTGCGTTATAGCTAGCCTTCCTTCCTTATCGGGCCGTGGAAGAAAGCATTGTTGAAGGAAGAGGAGATACTGCAGGCCTCAGATTCTTTCTTTTATTTTTTTTTTTCCTTGTTATTTGCTTAGGTCTGAGGAACAGCATTGTTCTTCCTCAACTGTTAGAACATTAAAGTTCACAAAGCTCAGCAGCTAGCTTCTACCAACCCTCAATTTCCCCTAACTAGCTGAAGGTCACTTCTTGTAGAATAAAACTTTCTGTGTAAACTGCTAGCCAACTGGTTATGCTAAGTCAATTAAATGCATCTCAGCATGTTCATTTACAACAAAAGCAAAATGTTTCTATTGTACCAGTAACAAGTTAACTGAGGAAATTGTTAAAGAAATTGTGTTTAACTCTGCTTTAAACTGTGAACTGGCTGCACAGGTCATGTTCCGCTGTTGGGAAGCGGGAAGGAGAGAATGGCGGCTGCTCTGTGTTGTGATTTTTGACCACCTAAGGAGTAGCATTAGTGGGTTCAAAAATAAGCATCAGTCCTTGGGAAAGGCAGAAGTGAAAATACTTGCAGTGTTTGATGTGAGAGAGATGCTTATCATTTTGAAGAGCAAATTAAAACTGAATTAGTACCATATTAAACATAGAGAACATAATTTCATGAGGGTATAGGAAGGCTTCTTGTGTACACGATCCTTAAGTACAGTCATAAAATGTCCTCCAGTAATTCAGTCTGATTGGGCTTGCTGGCTGTTGTTTGAAGTTTTTCAATTGATTTCTGTTTCCTTTCCAAATGCTGTAGCAACATATAACATAGAGGGCTTTAATCTTTTATAAGCTCTTCACCCTCTGGCTCTGAAATACTGATTCTGGGAAGGCAACCATTTATCACCATCTGCAATATAGTCTGTAAATTCTATGTCATTTGTACATTTACTCGCCATGGTTCTTGTTTCTTGTTCTACAGAAGCATTTTTCAACCACCCTTTCCTGGATCAGATTTCAACAGTCAAAAAGTGTAAGTAGTTTTGTTTTTCCACTTATTTGTATAAATGATGAATGTTGGGGGCTGGAACGGAGAAGGATCTGCCAAATATCACACTAAGTGTTTATGAGGCATTTTCCCAAGTCTGACTTGTTGTTGTGCTCTATTGTGAGGCTAAGTGTTGAATCCTTTTTTGTGTTACGCTAGACTGAAATGTGATACTTATTTACTAGTTCCTTTGACATTTCAACTGAACTTAAATACCCTTGTGTGTTTAGGGATGTGCTGTGCTTATAAGTTGTATAAGAGTTTATGAATGAAAAGCAGTGAGGAAATGAGTTTGTTTGAAATTCAGCCTTTCAAAATCTTAGTCCCATTTTTTCTTTTCCCCCTGGGTTTTCCTCTTCTAGCTTGTCCTGTACCAGTGCCCACATATGCAGGCTCAGTCTCTGGCAGTTCCTGTGGTAGCTCTCCTTCATGCCGTTTTGCTTCTCCTCCAGTAAGTTTTCTGTTTTACAGAACAAACTCTAGAAAATATGTTCTGTAATGTTTAGCCAAGAGTTACTGAATTTTAGATCTTTCCATTCTTGAACAGTGTAAACTGTCGCGTTTAAGAGCACAGGGGAAGGAATACCCCTGTCTTTTACTAAAAGAATGGCATTAACGTTTTGGTTCTCTCTTGCTCCTTGTGTTGTACTTTGTGGGTTTTTTGTTAAAGAAAAAAATACATATACACATCAAATGCTAGAATAGCAAATCTTTAGATATGCTAATATGGTTTGCAATGTAGTGGATGTTACAGATAATTTTTGAATTGGCCTTTTTGGCTAAGGCCCCTTATACTGATACGAACTAGTGACTTGAATTTTATGTGGTATTTGGAAGAGGTGTATCTGTATCATCAGGAATGATTGAATAAATTGCAATTGTCTAAATTCACAGCCTATTTAATATAGAACTGTCTAAATTGACACTACAGGGTTATCCAGTATTTGAAATTTCCAAATTCAAATACATTTTATGTTTCTAAATACCTAAGAAACAAAAAAAGGACCAAGATTTATCTCTCTTTTGTCAAAGCTAGTGATGATTCTTACTTTAGAAGCTCCATAGTTAAATGACCAATTATATGTTCTGAATCGCTGGATTTACAGTGGGTTTTTTTACTTTATTTTTTCCACCCCGCTTCCAGTCTCTGCCAGACATGCAGCATATTCAAGAAGAAAATTTGTCTTCCCCTCCGTTGGGCCCTCCTAACTATCTTCAAGTCTCTAAAGACTCTGCTAGTACCAGTAGCAAGAACTCCTCTTGTGACACAGATGACTTTGTTCTTGTCCCACACAACATCTCTTCAGACCACTCATGTAAGAACCTTCCTTATTTTTACATTTTAAAACAATTGCCACTTGTAACATACCTTTATGTCCTGTTATTCTTTGGCTCTGTTTTCTCTAAATGTGTCTCAGTTCACACTGGAACTAATTTCTTTAGTTTGAAGGGAGACTGTTTGGTATACCTGCATGTCCATCTGGGACATTTTCACTTTCAGTTGACTAGCCAGATATGCTAAAGGTACCAAGCTGATTTAAAGTCATGGAAAATATTGGGGTTTGGCAGTAGAAGAGGAGAGTCAGTTGTAAACAACTGCTGATAAGAAGCCCACGGATTCTTTCGGCAGAGTCAGGCATGTTGTTAACTCTAGACTGACTGAACATTTATAGTCCATGCTGTAGAGCTTTAGAGAATAAACAAGTGCAGGTAAAAACATAAAAAAATACTTAACATGAAAGGTAAGGCAAGAGACTGGGCTTATACAGTAGAAAGACTTGGGTGTAGCATGTTGCAGTTTAACGACATCTTCCAAACCTGAATTGCCACTGGGAAGCTAGTCAGCTGATTTCTATACAATGCCACCAACTCGTGTTAAATATTTGACTAAATTAGTGCCTTGATCTCTGTGAAGGGTTTCTGTCACTCATTATTATAAATCTCCCAATGCTGATACCTTGTACTCTTAAGCAATTTTATTTCAAAATTATTATAATTAGTATAGCAAAAAAAACCCCAAACAACAAAAAACAAACTTGTTAAAGAACTGCCGTCCCCAGTTACATTTTTGTTGTAGGTCACATTTAAGGTATTTTCATATACAAAACAGTTTGTGGAAGACTTTTATATGTTCACAGAAGTTTGTCAGAAGTGGTTATTTCTACAACAGTAATATTGAAGATTTTTTTTTTTAAGATTCTGCTTCATGACGTGGGCTTTCAATGTGTTCTTCTGCTTACTGTAGATGATATGCCATTGGGAGCAGCTGGCAGGCGGGCTTCAAGCGAGTTCTTGATGTGTGGAGGGTAGGTGTGCTGAGCTTTATCCAAAAGAAGTCTCATGTTCTAAAATTGACACTGCAGCTGTAGAAGGGGTTGCTGGGTTCTTGGCAGTGATGGGTTTGCATAGCTGTGTGTGGACTTTCTTAAAGATTAATATACCAAGTTGAATTTAATATGAATACGTAAACAGCCTGAATTCAGAGTTTTGCTGCAGAGTAGATAGTTTTTCTGATGTGAAGACCTGTCTCTTGACAGTGGTTTTTGTTTTCACAGGCAGTCACCATTAACTATTTCTGGAAGCTCAGGAACTGTACAGAAACCATCTTCAGCCTCTTCTCGAAGTACTGCTTCTGGTACAGCTAACAGGTGCGTGATGTAGGCTTAGTATTTCCTTTCTTTTAAAATGGTTCTCTGCTACTATATGGTGTGGGTTTTTTTAATTGTGTATGGCTACTGGAAACTGAATTGAAATAGAAGCTAGGCCTGTTTTTTCCAGGCTCTTTATGCATTTTAATGGCTGATGATTGCATGGCTGACTTCTGGCTCTGATGCATCGCCAAAAGATTTCCATAAGGAAAGATAGCATTCTTTTGTAAGTTTATATTTTGAACTGGTTGAAAGCAGAAACTTCAGAGACATAACTGACTTATCCTTTTTGGTGTTATGAAGCACAGTACAGTCTTCATTTAATGAGTCAAGATGTTGAATGCAGTATACATTTTAAGAAGTAGTCGTGAGAGAAGAGGAACTTACAAAACCCAGATTGCTATGGATTTGTGTCTCGTGGCTGGATTGTCTTGTGTCTGGTAACTGGGTGTGACTTCTGTGGAAGCAATTACTGTGAATTTCACATTTGTGTCTCACAAGATACCAAAGAAGCCATGTGAAAGAGCTGAACATGTATTGTAGCTTTTCCAGTAGCAGGACTGTTAGTAAGTCCTCTTTCTTCCACATGGTTGTAGACAAAGTTTCTGCTAGTTTGAAATAGAACTGATATTCACCAGTGGTGCCTGAAATCTTTCCTGTATTATACTGGAAAATGTAAAGCTTAATCATGCTGTTCAACTACTCATGTAATATCTAAACAGAAAATACTGTCATTTGACCAAGTAATGAATTTCATAATGTTTTCAGTACAAATAGAAAGAGGATGAGTGGCTAAATGGGGAATAAAGCTATTATGTTGGGTGTATTTTTGGCTTATGCTAGTGCTACAGGGCTGCAAGTCAGCATTATTTGCTTTAAAATGCTTGTCACAAGAAAAGTTTGCTACTTTGTGCTGATCTTTGTGCAGTTTGTGAAATCTGCTGATGTGGGCTATCAATACAGCTTTAGTCTTACCTTTTATGTTTAAGGGCAGATAATGGAGATGGTTTGTCTGTAAAGATCCATTTGCTCTGGATTGGCCATGTACAATGTATTTATATATATATATGTACACATATATATGTGTGTATATATATAATATATACACATATAATTTCCTATTTTAAATTGTGTCAGGTGTCATTTTTTAGAGTTAAAGGTTTTATGAAAATATGCCAATTATCGGTGCAGTACTAAGTTAAGAGCTAAACGGTCATGTGACCAGAAACAGGTGCCTACTGTTCACACTTTCAGTGTTTGTACTCTAATAGTTTGATTTAATTACTGGTTGAGTGAACTCAGTAACTAACTGGCTGCTTGGGGCATGGTCTGAAGGAAGCACAGTGTGTGTCTGATTCTCTGCAAGATGCTGCTTTTGGTCTTTGGGTTTGGTTTTTTTATTTCCTGAGAAATATTCTTTCATAGTATGTAACCTTTTTTTTTTTTTTTTTTAAACAAAAGGTTATGCCCTATGAAACAGTGAAATTTTATGATTAGCTGATCAAACTGAATGAATTGTACCCGTAGTTATGCTGCTTTATGTCAAGTAGAAGAAGCTGTAACACTTTTCAGGTGTCAGCCAGAATGGGCAGAATAGGTAGAGGTGGTTCACTCTCCTGTGGTTAGTTGCTGATTTTATTCTCTGGATCTCATGGAAACAAGATTTGCATGCAACTCTGCATACATCTGTATTGTATTTTCTCTAACCTGTGACAAACCATATCCCACTCGAGGATGCCTAACCAGAGCTTAGCTTTGGTCCTGAGCTGGGGAGCCTGATGGACGGCCAAATACTGTACCATGGCTCTCTGCCATGCTAACACAGCATTGCTGCCTTACAGAGCTTGCTTGAATCTACCTGCAAGGCTGTGTGAGAGCAGGGGAAGGCATTTTCCATGCTGAGTGCTTTAAAAGTTGAAGTGCCTTCATGGCCTCCTCGGTGTCACTGCCACAGTTTAAATAACATGTGCTTCCCTTCTCCCAGAGGTCGGGCCTAGTGAGCCTCCCCGTGCTACCTCAGCGTGTTGTGTTAGTCGTAGCAGGCTGCCCGCTGCCTTTGTGTGGTTTCCACTTGTGAGACCTTCTGCTTGCATGGAAGCTTTCAGGCTTTCCACCAACTGTGTGCTCACAGCTGATGCTCAAATTGCTCACTAGTATCTAGAAACTGGGTGGCAATAAAAAGACAAGCTGCTTTTCTTTTGCCAAGGAAGCTCTATGCATATTAGGAAGTAGTATTTCATTCTCAGAGGTAGCAAAGAGAACAGGACAAATGCAGTCAGAAACCCAGATTTCTGTTCAGCTGTAGCCGTGCAGTGAGTGCTGTAACTGCTTGTTTTCTAGAGCTCATGGTAGAACATTTTTCACGTTTCCTCTAAGAATTTCTAATCTTTCTCTGAAGAGGTGGTCAATAAAGGACCAGATACTAAACTGATTACCTTCCAAAAAGCCCATTCGTTTGAAATTCTTTCCATTGAATTCTGTCTTCCTTTAAAAATGTTGGTAACTGATTACGTTGCAGTGGTTTGATTCCCTTATCAGATAGTACACTGAGGTAAGCCAGGTCACTGACACTTCAGTTCAACTTTGGTAATGCTAATCTGCAGTTTTGAGTCTGTGGATTAATGTTCAGGTGTGTGGTTTTGGTCATTTTGTCAGCGGCTGGTTACATAACATGTTTTCCTTTTGCAAGTTCACCGTGTCTCTTGGGATATCTCTGACTGTGCTTCAGTGGCTTTTGTACACATTCCAGCCCTGCTGCTGAACTTCCTGTTCTTAGCGCAGTGGGTTTTCCTAGAACGCTATTTTGAAGCGTGGTAAACAGAGCAGGCCGATTGGCAGGAAGTCGGAGGGATCTGTAGATCGCTGTGATGCATGACGAAGTGCTTCAGCTAGGACTGCGCTCTCAGCTTGATCCGATACTAGCCAGTATAAGAAAGGTAGCTGGTAGTGAACAGTTCTTTATCTTCCTCTGTGAAGTGTTAGAGCTAGATTAGGACAAGCTAAGATCATACTGCATGCAGGGAGTGCAGAAGCAGCTTATTTGCTGGTTTCCTAGATTTTCTTGAAATTTCAACAATGGTACAATTCAGAGAGAGACCTGTCTGCCTATATTCATCTCCTGTCTCCATACCTTCCAACTTCAGGCATTGTCAGCCTTCGGTATCTCCCCGCAGCGAAACGGCACCTATCCCGGTTCCCACTCAGCTACGGAATTACCAGCGCATAGAACAGAACCTCTCCTCTACTGCCAGCCCTGTGTCAAACCCGCATGGATCACCAAGGTGAGGGTTTTTTTTTTTTAACTCCTTTTTCTTGGTTCTAGTTTGTGTTTGTACCGTGACAGATATCCGTGCTTTCTTGCTGATGTAATTTTTTTCTGCACAAGAACATGCTAAAGAGACATTTTAATGATAACAAATAATAGTCCTTCACAATCTCAAGATTGTTGGATGGGCACTTGTAATTTTTCATGAAAACAAAATGAGCTTGTGCTTTCACTCAGATGCAACCCAAGAAGGTAAAAAGATGAAGTCTTGCTTTTTTTATTCCTCTTTGTGTATTATATGGCATTACATCATAAACTAGAAAGTCAGTAATAAGTTATGTTTTGTTTTCACACATGTAGTGATGAGATGAATGCATTGTTCTGTAGAATATCAAGGAAACAATTTTTGGCATGCTAGTTAACCAGCTTGTCTTGTTACAAAGCTTTAGTGTGCCAGACTTATTCTCTGCCTTGTGATCTGCAGGATCAGGATGGTGAAAGTCAAAGACTCAGAAAGAGACTACTCCAGAGATCTTTACAAAAACAAACCCCATGGTTACTTGCATTTTTTTTCAGGATCTCTGATTTTATAATAGTTGCTGCAATTGGAGAAGTGCCTTTCCCTTAAATAATCTGTTTCCAGTTACCTGACCTGTATACCAGACCCAATATGAAAACTTTGTTGTAATCTTTTTTGACATAAAAATGGGCATTTGTAGCAATACATTTCACTTGATTGTAAAATTCAAAATTTGATAATCAAGTTGTTTGAAGATTAGGAATCCATGTATTAAGGGATATCTGTTTTAATTTTCTCCAGTTAACAGACTGTTATGGCACTGAAAGTTGAAAAGTCAGTGTGAACAAAGGGAATTAAATCTTGCTTGTTTTCAGTATGGGAAGCTTAGCTTTAGTTATTAGCTTAATACGCATCAATGTCATAGCTTTCTCTTTAAGTATCGGTATTTTCTTTAACTAATCATTATACTCCTTAGGGTGTTCTGAAGCTTATCTCAAGGAACCACAGTTACTATAGTGTGTGTAACCATTCTTTTCACCTTGTTAGAGCTGGAGTTGTGAGACGCTCAAATACTAGCCCAATGGGCTTCATGAAGATGGGCTCCTGTTCTCCAGTACCAGCTGACACTGCACAGGGTGTTGGGCGCAGGTTATCCACAGGATCTTCTAGACCGTATTCACCTTCACCGCTAGGTAAGCCTATCAATTCTTAGCCATTAGTGAAGGTTTATCTGGAACAGTAAATTCGGAACACTAATTGTTGCTTGAAATTATCTTAAACCAAAATCTGCCCAACTAGGTCACATTTGCAGAAATAATTTCTGTTAAATGACTCACGGAAGTAAACTAAGTAGGTTTTATTTTGCTTTACCTTCATTTGTAGGTGAAGTATAAAGTGTAAATTCACATTTTGATTTTGTTTGCATAGTTGGAACCATACCTGAGCAGCTCGGACACTGTTGTTGCGGACAGCTTCAAGGACATGAATCAAGGAGTAGAAACTTCTCAGGTGAGTGACTTTGGACAATGCAACCAGTACTATTTTGATAGAGCTTCTACAGCATTTTGTGAAGGGGGAGGAGAGTCAACACTACATTAGTATGGGTTAATAGGAGACACTGGGTAAGTGATGTGCTGAGTTTCTGTAGGAACTTAGCCCAGTTGTGGCTGTATCAAGACACCTTTCCCCATAACTAATTCCCTACACAATAAGAGAGCAACTGAAGATTTTTTCTGAAGATGAAAAAGCAACCCTGATAATGCCTGTCTTTAAACAGGGATGGAAGTGAATGGATTATAATGAATGGTAGTAACATGCTTCTCAGAATCTGGTTTTGATAGACCAGCTCTGTCATGCCAGTCCTCAGAAAAGGGAGGAAGAACTGCCAGCGTACAGCGTGCAGCACGTTTTCGTCATTCCCTTAGGAAGTTGTCTGGGATCTGATGTTGGTGTTGCTAAGCATTCAGTAAGCTTTGCAAGTCATAAATTATTATAGCATGCCAGCAGGAAAAAAAAAAAAAAATGATCACGGAGAAATAGGATTTGAAGATGTTCTGAGACTGTTAAAGGTGGAATTGCACTGTAATGCCAGAAGGATTGGCCATAAGAATATGCAATTCAGCAACACGTTCTTTTGCTCTATGCATGTTTTGGGTGTCATTTCTTCTTTATCTAAAACACTAGTTATACTCATTATTTTGACTTTCTAAGAGGTGGTGCTGAAACTTCGTTGTGGGGTTTTCCCCTATTTAAACACTTTCCAAAATCATCTGGAGATGATAGAGCCTTCATTTCTTGGAGTAGCCATATTTCAAATATCTGGGAATGGTTTCATCCATATGAAATAAGTTCTATGACGTGTCTCAAAAATTGCCTTCATAATTGCTATGCCATTGGCAGTCTCAACAAAAGACACGGAATGAGTGAATCCTCAGATTTGAAATAGTCTCTTAAAAAAAAAAAAAAGGTGTGCGTGAAGAGAATACAAAGCAGTGTGTATGCTTTTCTTGTTGCATCTTTTCTTTGGATAGAATTTTGTAGGGCTGTTGGTTTAGTGCCTTTTGCCAGTGTTAAACTGACTTGTACTTGTAACATACCACAGCACTGTTTTTATGGCTGTAAGGGTTTTTAATGTTTCATTTCTTCATCTGTTTCCTGTATTCTTTTCCTACTTGACTTTGTTTCTTAATTTCAAATGACTGCAGTGGTATTTCTATTTGTAAAATACCACAAATTGCAGCAAGTCTGTTTCTCGGCATTTAAATGGGCATGGGAAGCTGTCTTTTGCTTCTGGGTGAAGTGAGGTCATCTGTACTGAGATTTTCTAAGGACTGAAGATGTCTGTCGTAATGTAGCTTCTGAACTAATTGAGCTGCTCTTGCTGCCAGTGGCAGCAGAGGACAAACTTCTAATTCAGAAGCCTTCCCTGCGGTGGCAATAACATTAGAACAGTAACCAGTGAGATTTAAGACTGGTGTCTGAAACAACAGGTGAGGACTTTCAATACTATGAGACAGAGGAGCAGAGGGATTTCAAACAAGCAAATTCTTGGCTGGGAAGTTAATGAGAAATAGACTTGATCCCTGTCCTGGAGCTGCAGGCAGAAAGGCTGTTCTAAAACATGCTGTTTAATGGAGTGGAATGAAATCAAGATGAAGTAGTTCATATTCAAAATCTAACTAAGCAAAAGCATAGGCTTAAGGTTGAAAGATGTGTGTTAACAGCTGGGCACTTTCCTGAGCAAGCTGCAAGAAGTTTGTGATGGGTTTTTTTTGAGCATACATTTATGAAATGGAGCCTATTTCAGAAGATTATCTTGGCCAGCTCTTAAAGATCTTATGTAGTTAGTATTGTCTGTTTTCAGTTTTGCCCCCCCCCCCCTTTTTTTTTCTTTTAAATGTGAGTGAAATTGTCACTTCAGTGTCAGCTCTTTGAGGTTACAAAGATAGGCATTTTATCTGGGAAGCTGTGGCCATAAAATTGAACTCTTATGTACTGTTTGTAACTTTGCACAGTTCCTCATCATAAGGCATAAAAATATCACAAGGAGGAGACCATTTAATCAAATTTCAGGTTCCTTATTTTGAAAGAGGAAGGGCACCTTTGAGTAGGTGAGATGTTTGTAAGAGACATCTCCCCAAAGCCCTCTGTTTAAATGGCTGCTTATAGCTCTTCCGTTTCCATTTGCTTTAGGAGAAACTTCGCACTCATACTTAAGTGTGGACTTCCTTTGTACATAGTAAGCTTTTGAAAAAGATTCAGTCTGACAGACTAAAAAGTAAATGGCTGCCCAAAGTAATGATCCCAAACTGTTTCATCGGAATAACTTGGTTCTTTTTAGTACCTAGTTTTCTTGCAGGAACCATGAGACACTGCCTTTTGTGTCTGCAAATGAAGTCATTAGGTAATTAACATGCAATGTTGCATTCACACACTTGTTTGCAAGAATATAATTCCAGTACTTCAGAACCTCTATTCAACCTAGAGTCTTGGCGGCTGCACTTAAAATTTCAGTACTGGTTATGCCATTCCTGCTGAATCCAGCCACTTTATTTGTCTTGATGCAGGTTGCCAGAGGTAGTGCAGCTGCCAGTACAGCTGTCACCCTGAAATCTTGCCTATTTGGCAGCTTGAACGTCTCATCAGTGTAATATAGCCTTAGTCCAAATAGCCAACAGGCTAAATCCATTCTTCTTGCCATCTAGTGAGCTGATGATCAAACATATCTCACGATATTTGCAGTCCCATCTCCTTTCAGTTTAATGTTGATCTCTGGCATTTTGGGCGTCTTTGACACATTTTCCAAGCACTGCAAGTAGAATTTTACTTCATTGTCTTTCATCCCCACAGGTTCTCCGATACCACCATCTCAGTCTCCACAGTCACTTTTGATGGGAGCGAGGTTGCAGAGTGCTCCTACTCTCACAGATATTTACCAAAACAAGCAGAAGCTCAGAAAGCAGCATTCAGACCCAGTATGCCCATCTTACGCTGGGTATGGATACAGCCATTCTCCGCAACCAAGTAGGCCAGGTAGCTTGGGAACATCACCTACCAAACATATGGGATCGTCACCTAGGAGTTCAGACTGGCTGTTCAAAACTCCATTGCCAACGATCATTGGCTCTCCTACTAAGGTTTGTGAAGTTTGCCACTGTCAGTAAAATGTGAAGTGGTAACAAAGTGGTGACAAAGCCTGAAACAATTCCCAAGAATATTTTGAGGATCTAACCTTGGTTCTTTTATGTTCTTGGTCTTGATTCTTAAAGGCAACGGCTCCTTTCAAAATACCTAAAACTCAAGCATCCTCAAACTTGCTGGCCCTGGCTAATCGCCAGGGCTTGGTAGATACCCCGTTGCAGCCTAAAGACATCACTGACCCAAGGGATTTCACGCACTTCCACTCGACGCAAGGAGGTGAAAAGCAGGCAGGGGAACAGCACAGTAAAACTACATTCGGCAGGTAGGCATTGTAGTATTTATAACCTGTAAAGCTGGGTAAGTAACTTGGCAGAAGAATGTACGTTGCACACAGCAGCTTGGAGGGGAAGAGCATGCAAAAAGTGAGCTGTGAGGAGATGCTGAGGTTTGGTCTATACAACAGAAACATTTTGTACTGTGTGTAAATATAGCATGGACTTCCTGGAGTGCTTTGTGTTGCTGTCTAGTTCCCTTTTGTTTTGATTATCTGAATATGGAATTTCATTGCCTCTGCAAAGCCTGTTCAGTTTCTGCTTGAAAACCTATATGACAAAATTTGCAATATAAATGTTTAAGAGAAAAAGGTCTCTTTATTTTTGTATATATATTTATTTATATATATATATTAGGTCTATTTCAGTTGGTCCATGATGAACAGCGAGATTTCAAGATTTTCTGTATTTTTGTTGAAGAATTCTCTATAATAAATACCAAGAATCTGAAAGTCAGCCTTAGTTGCAAGTTAGATAGGAAGATCTTACTGAAGAATTTTGTTGTGAATTCATACATTTTTCTGTCTAGATCTGTTAGTACTGGGAAGCTATCAGATCAACAGGTAAAGACAACCCTTGGTGGCCAGTTATATCAAGGCAGTACAGACAGCCTCAATACAGAACGACCGATGGACACAGGTAAGGAACAGATTGATACATCCAAGCTGCCCTTATGTGCTGGGTTTTTTATGGAGTGCCAACTAGATACAGTTCTGTTTCCAGCTTCAATAACTGGTTCTGACAATTTTTAGCCTCAGTACAGAAGGCTTTTTTTAATCTTTGAAGGGGATATGTTCCATTTCTTTAGCATAGCTTTAAAAATAACTGAGACATGAAAATATCTATTTCTGTGCTAAACACAAAAATATATCAACTGCCTATAGTGGCTAGAGGGGTTTGGGGTTTTTTGGTTTGGTTTTATTTTTAATACAACATTTGTGGCTGTTTCATTTCCTAATTCCACCTTGTTTTTGTATGAAAGCCAGTTTATGTAATTCTGGGTCATTTTTCTCCTCCTCCCTTCCCCAGCTTGTCCCTTGCCATAAGTGGCCACCAGGAGTTCTCGCCTTGTTTTTGAGCAGATGGAAGGAGTTCTGCAGACAGGGCTGGTCTGTTAGCCTCCAGACCTGTCATGGTCTGCCTCTAGAATTTTTCTGTTGTATCTTTTGCTGCAGGACTGGGGTTGTCCTCAAGCTCTCAGAGAGAGCCTCTCTTGCTCTTTTCTAGGCGAGGATAGAGCAGATAGAGATTGAAAGTAAAAAGATACATGAAGACTGCATCTTGACTCTTTTTGTGTATCGCCAAGGCTGTCCACTCAGCTTGTTTTATTTGCTGTCAGAACTTCTAAGTAGTCCAAGTCTTGGATCTACATCAAAGCGTGTTGTCATGCAGTGCTCCAGTTTGCTGCATATAACTACTTATTGGTATGATTATATGTAAGAGGGACTAACTTGCTGAATTTTTTTCTTCCAGCTCCAGCAGGAGCCTGTGGAATTGCAATGGCACCTCCTTCCATGGGAAGCGGGGCAAGTTCTCGAGCTGTCATGTTTACTGTTGGGTCCCCTCCAAGCAGTGCCACCCCTCCTACCTGCACCCATATGGTCCTCAGAACAAGAACCACCTCAGGTAAGACTTGCCTGACAACTGTGGACTGTCCTCGAACACAGTATTTAGGCTTGCCCACTTCTTGGGCTAGTAACCTGCTTACTGCCTTGCGCAGTAGGTCCTCTAGGCCATACAGTAAAAGTGCTTTGTAAAGTAGAGATTGGTATCAGGCGACTTCTGCCTTTTCTCTCCTAAAGAGAGGGCCAGAGGCATGGATTTACAATATAGCGGCGTATAACCTTCTGTGTGCACAGCTTTACTCCACCACAGGGAGTATAATAGATCTCTATGACAAAGGTGGAGAGGAACGGTTAGATTTCCTATTCTGCATTTTTGCCTACTGCTGTGCATTGTACCAGAAGCAACACACAAGGGGCGTGAGCTGACTGCATTTCAGCATGTGTTGGCTATGCTGCTAGATATCAAAGATCTCAAGGTAAAGGCCTTCATCTGCTCAGGACAAGCAGGAGTCTGCAGCAGTGTGCTTTTGTGAACTATAGCACAACCTTTGGTCTGTACTGTTGGACTCTCTGCCTTGGAATCCTTGTCAGCCATTTCCCAGAATCTGTGTTATGAATCGTCACTGTTCATTACGGTGTAGCCTTTGCATTCTCTACAGAGTGATGCAAGGAATGATGAGGAGAGCCTCCCAAGAGTGAATCTGTGATGACTACTGATTTGTCATTTGCTATCATCTGCAGCCCCAGCGCTGCGAGATGGAACAACCTATTAGACTGAATGTGTGTGTTATTTTTCTTGTAGTTGGATCAAACAGTTCTGGAGGGTCTCTCTGCTCTACTAGTGGCCGTGTATATATGGGCTCTCCTCCTGGTATTTATATGGGTTCTTCTCCTCCGGGAGCCGAGGCAGCTCCGAGTCTGAAGTACATGCCTTATGGTACTTCGCCTCCCAGCTTAGAGGGCTTTATCACTTTTGAAGCTCCCGAATTGCCTGAGGAAACTTTAATGGAGGTATAGAAAAAATAATTTAATGTTTTATAATGTATAATGCTGCTAAAACAGAGATATGGTAAAAACAGGACTGTGCAGTGCACTTCGTGGTTTGCTCTTCACTATCTCACATATTCCTTTTGAAGATCTTGAAAATACTCCTGTGTCAATTGTGGCCAATTTCTCTTTGGTAGTTACTCCTGGCATTTCATGTATTTGAATAGGTAACCAAAGGAACATGACTGCTTTTGTTCACCAGAGCCTTCCAAAGAGGCCTCTGTTTTAATGCCAAGTCTCTGGACGTGGGTGCTGACAGTAGCAATGTCCCTCTGGGCGTTGTTTTTAACTGCTTCTTCACAGTCGGTGGATGACATTAAATCCTACTTGTGGGAAGAGTGTCCTGTATTTTTTAAAATGTGTGGAGGAGTGACACTTTAAAAACACAAATTGGGGTGGTCTTTCACCAGAATGCTATCCTTGGACCATAAATTTCTCAAGGCAGATTGCTGTTCTGTTTTCTCATTCACATCTTGCTGGAAGGTGTTTGGATCGCTATTGAATCTGTATTTTATAACAAAATGTTTGACAGTACACTGTACTCTTCCCACAGATAGAGTTTAAAATGTGTTTAGACCTGCATTACCAATGAAAAAATTATAAATATTGCTAAGATATGTTTGATTAGTTTTCAAGGCTAATTTTTTTAGCAGAGACTATGCATGTAGTATCTTTTAGTCACCAAGCAGCAGTGAGTTGTTAGCTCCAATTGAAATTTTTTAGTTTAAATTGTAAACTTCGGCAACGGCCACTTTTTAACACAATAGCATTCCAGACCTAAGTGTAAACTAGAGTGAAGCAGATAAGTATGAAGCTTTAGATCAGTTCTCTTGTAGGTATCAAGTCTGTTATATAATAAAAGCCAAATGTTCCTCCTGGCTTCTAATACAAGTGCTGAGCATACTTTTGGGTTGCTGATAATATAATAACAAGTAATATGTCCCACTTGTGATTCCTTTAGTTGCTCAGGTTTCAGCAAACATAGAACTCCATGTCCCAATTCCTTTGGCTTTGTTGAAAGACTCTTAAGTATAAGCTACAGTATCTTGAAATCATTAACAAAGAGAGAACAAGTTAATGTCTGTTGATCTGTTTGGACCCGTTTGGTTCTGTAGTCCCTAGCACTGGCTCTACTACAATGTGATTTCCGCATAGAACTGACATACCAAGAAATCCTCAAATTATTAACGAGAGTTTTAAGTGTACTTGGTTGTCTTATGGCTTATAATGGTTAAATTGTTGTCATCTTTCCCTCTGACAGAGAGAACATACAGATACACTGCGTCATCTAAACATGATGCTGACATTTACAGAGTGTGTTCTGGATCTGACAGCAGTACGAGGAGGAAACCCAGATCTGTGTACTTCTGCAGTGTCGCTGTACCAAATCCAAGAGAGCATAGTTGTTGATCAGATCAGCCAGCTAAGCAAAGAATGGGGGTAAGTATGCGGTCAAATAGTATCAAGAGAATTAGTGACTATTGAACACATAAAAAATGTATTCAAACTATGCCCTTTTTGTTGGGAGTGATTGTTTTACTGTATAAAATCTTTTATAGGAATACATTTTTAACAACTGAGGACAGATCAGAAACAGCAAAGGGTAGAGACACATTTGCTAGCAGACCAAAGGACAGCATTTACTGGCCTGCCGCATAAGTTGGGGAAAGTGGTGAGGAGTTCAGGCTTGAGGTGCTGTATAGCATTTCTAAGCCTGGAAATTTATGTACCAGCTTCTGTCAGATCTGAGCCCTCTTCTGTTCTTGTTGGCCAGGCTGAAGCAGTAGTACTGAGGTGAAGGTTGGGAACGGGGGAAGGAGTGTCCAAATTTGACTTTTTTTTCAGTGGAACAAATCAGCCCTAATACAAAATCAGAAGCAAGGAGAAATAAGAGAAATCTGGAGTGGTGGGAAAGGGCAGTTCCACTTCCTGCCTTCTTCCTAAAAAAAAACCAACAAAAAAAACCCTGCAAAGTGTTTGCTTTTCGCAACTGAGAATTCCAGGGGCATAGGAAATGACGCTGCGAGAAAAGTACACCCAATCGCTTGTGGTAAGACATTGACCTCGGGCAGTCAGTCCCCACAAATAAGTGTTCCTTTTTAAAATGTCTACATTAAAGCAGTTTGTATTTGCTGCTGCAGCTACTAGATGAGCAGATGTACTCTCAACCCCGTGACAGTGTGTTTGTGAAGGGAAGGGAGGGGTGGAGTTGCATTTTAAACATCTGTCTTCCTTTTCTGCTGCTGAGTCCTGTGTAGGGTTGTGATTAAAAAGTGGTGTCTGCCCATGGCTTGAATGTGTTCAAGAAAGGTGTTTTGATACATAATTACTTTTTTTCCCCCCTCTCCCTAGACAAGTAGAGCAGCTGGTGTTGTATATGAAAGCTGCCCAGTTACTAGCATCTTCTCTGCATCTTGCCAAAGCACAGGTCAAATCGGGGAAACTGAACCCATCCACTGCTGTTAAGCAAGGTAGATACAACATAATCTAATTTACTTCGCTTGTGAATTTTCTTTGCTGATACATCACTCGGAAAGCTTAAGTTGCAACGTTTGTTTTCTTCTGTACAAGAGAATTGTAGATATGTGCAATTGCACAATTCTGATAGTAAACAAAGATACAGCTAGAAACTGGTAAGAAATGGGCAGTTATTAACTTGAAATGGAAATTATTTGATATATACTTAATTCATAGAAGTGGCAGAGTAAATAAACATTAAAAGCACAAGTTTAAACAGATTGACTTTGCTAGTGCTGGGAAAAGCTGAACTTAGGCTATGTTGTTTTTTGGCTGTGTTTTGTTATTTTCTTTAATTTCTTCTTACCTTTCTTCCAGTTGTGAAAAGCCTCAATGAAAGATACAAATTCTGTATTGGCATGTGCAAGAAATTAACGGAAAAGTTGAATCGTTTCTTTTCGGACAAGCAAAGGTTCATTGATGAAATCAACAGTGTAACTGCAGAGAAACTCATCTACAGCTGCGCCGTAGAAATGGTAAGTGACTCCTTTTACCGAAATGACAGGACATTGAGATTAAATTGTTTCCTTCTCTCACATACCTCTTCTACATAACCAGAAAATAGAATGTATGTTTCCAGAATTCCATGGTAATTTTTGTTAGTCTTTCACTCTCTTTCCTGCCCTGCCTTAACTGTGGCTAAAGTTCCTGGCAGACACTGTTCCTCGGGGACATTTCCCCTCCATCAGCACATTTGGTACATAAACACTAGGAAATGAACTCCTAAGCCACACAGCCCGGTGTGCTGAAGTCTTATCCAGTAAGGCTTACTAAAGAATAGAAGCAACAGAAGTAGCTTCATCAATCTGCCAGATCAATTTGAAGAACGCCAGCCTGTCCATACAAAGCAAAAACAGTAGCAAATGTGGAAGCTTTTTCATTTAATTGATCAACTTTCTGTCTGCCGTGGAGCAGATGCAGTAACCATACAGGAAACTTAACTGGTTTTTGATGAGAGGGAAGTCTTTTTAACATAGGTGTCACACAAAAGATAGTGGCAAATATTGTGCTTAACCCCAATAATGGTGTAGTCACACACAATTAATTTGTCGTCTTTACAAAAGAATATAGGTATAAGAACAAGCATATTTATTCATACGTTGTTGTAACACATGTAAACACAGAAGATCAAAAAGCACTCTTATAGCTTATACGTGCCGATTATCCTTAGTTAATACAGCACAGGCCCTATATTCTCTCAAACTTCGTTTTGTTGTCTTACAGTTATAAAAACAGATCAGCTGAATTAAGGCTCAAAAATAGTTTCTTAATGACACTTTTATATCATTCATTTTGAATTTTTCATTTCATTACTTGCCTAACGCAGTTCATGTAATTGAATCTCCTGAACGATTCCAGGTTCAGTCGGCAGCTCTGGATGAGATGTTTCAGCAAACTGAAGATATTACATATCGATACCACAAAGCAGCCTTGCTGCTGGAAGGACTGACTAAAATACTGCAAGACCCTGCAGACATAGAAAATGTACACAAGTGTAAGTTTATGTTGAATAATGAATATATTGAAAATTTCATTAAATTCATGCATTGTAAAATAACACTGAAGTCATCACCTATTTTTTACCTCTCTCCGTTCGCAGATAAATCTAGCATCGAGCGAAGGCTTTCCGCACTTTGCTATAGCACAGTGGCTGTATATGAGCAGTAGGAATATCCCGAGGACCAGATGGTGTGAACATAAGGGACCACATCAGTGATACTGCACTTTTTTCACTACAGCTTAATTGTTGTCCTTGTTCTGCCCCACGTGGAAGATGATTCTTACATTTCTGTGGTGACTACCAAAGAAACAGCAGCATATTCAAAGAGGAGAAATTCCAAAAGTACACTTGCCTTACTGATCCAGCAGCTCCTTTTTCTTCCTAGCAACAGAATTTAAAAGAATCTCTCTTCACATTTCAAACTGATCCTTGTACGTCTGCTTTGAACTTGAATGATCGGGGGGATTTTTTCCCTCATGAGGTTTATAGAGAGCGGATCCTTCTGCATCAGGTACAAAAAGACATTTCCCTCAGAAGATTCCCTCAAAAGTCTGTGAAAAATATCTTTGTCAGTAAAATGTGGCGGAGTCAATTTGGGAACCCCTAACCATGTGCAAGTGCTGTTTGAAGCTTTCAGGGCTAAGCTGGCTTGTATTGGAGCTCACATGTTGTAAACATGGCTCAGCTTGTCATGTGAAGGGATGGTGAGAAAGCGCTCTTACACGGGGGAAAGATGGTAATGGAAGAAAATGTGCTCCATCTGTGCAAAACGCCCAGTGGGTTTTCAGCTGATGTGGATACAATTTGATGATCTTCTTCCAAAATATTGTTTTGCACTAATTTACTAAAGCAACTGTATATTCATTTTTGAAGAACTATATTAAAAAATTAGAGAAAGAAGGCACAATGGACTTGGCTGAATTTCATTTCAGTGTACATAAAATTCTTTTCAGAATTTCAAATGTAGCTTCTAGAAGACTTTCAAACAAACTGTAAAAACTTGTATTCATGTGAACCTTTCCATTTTATACCTATTTGTCTAATACTTGAGTAACTACTGCTCTGGACTTTCTCAGTAATAGCAATGTTGAGTTGCTGGTTGTTTGCTTTTTATATAGATTTGGTTGCATCTTTTGTTGTGCATGCGATATGTGCATTAATGCCTGCAGTCTCTAGGGGTGTAATGACAGTTCTCTGTAGTTTGTTTCTTGAGCAGTATTACAATAAATACTGTAAACTGAAAGGTTCTGCAAGGAACCATGCAAAACCAGAAAATATTGTTGGGGTTTGAGATGCTGATAAATTGATGTGGAATATCTACATACAGTGTGTGAAAAATCAGGATTATTTTGTGTGCATTTTGGGGGAGAGGTGGGAAGCTTCATTTAGCCTTACAGGCATTATCATTTCAAGCATCTCACGAGACCATCAGGACAGCGATTTGCGAAGTATTTAGGCAGATCAGCTTCTCTGGAAATGGTTCCTATACTTTATTTTTGGGACTTTTTTTTTTTTGTTACTCAACTGCTTGAATACTTGAATAAACCATTCTCCAGGACAAAATCATTTTAATCCTCTTAAACACAGTGGTCTGAACTATTTGACAAAGTTGTACAGGGCTTACACATCAAAATATTGTTTCAGTGTTCGGATAACCATGTGTTTCCTTTACTTTGACAGAGTAATGTACTTTTTACCTTATTTATCTGTAAAATTCCAACAGTTAATTTGAAAGTGTTTGTTTATATAATGTTTGTATTTTTAGGTCTTTAATACGGTGTTTCTACCTCTCCTTTGTAATTGCATGCATTATTCTTGAAACTAGGTAATAACTCACTGAACTGTTGCGTAATAGCCTTTTTATTATGGCCTGTATAAATGTATATTAAGGTAAAATAAATACTGACACTAGAAGTGTTTCTATGGTAAAACGGAGTTTCTGTGTCTGTGTAACCAAAGGCCAATGGTGTTAACTTGAAAAAAACGGTCGGTACTTGGCTGGTTAAACCAGATGCTGAATGTTCCCTGCTTGGGTCAAGGGATGCTCGCCTCAGCAGCTGGCCATGCCGATGGGGCAACTTGCTTCAGTTCGTTATCTCTCAATAGCCCTGGCACAAAGTGTCCCTGAGTTTGTTTTCACTTGCTTTAGGAAAACAATTTGCCCTGCTTTGTTTGTTTGTTTGTTTGTTTTTAGCTTGGATTTGAAAACAAACATGATAAGCAGGTTCCTGGGTGACAGCTGTATGTCTTTCAACAAGGTGCCTCTAGCAAAGAGGAGCTGTCTGAGCTGCCAAAACAGCATGTACAGAGCTAATTGACAAAAAATTGGCACTAAGTTACAATTTCTATCCAAACTTGACGAAAAACAGGCTTTGTCCACCTTGTAGCTAATACCCTCTCCCCAGCTGAGGTGTGCTGCGGTAGCTGGTACGTGGCTGTTGTTTTTCTTAGTTGTATTATCAAACTTTTCCCAATTTATTATTTAAAAAAACCCTACACTTGTGACTGGCACATAATGATAAAAGAGGATGAGGAAGGAGTGAGCAGGGAATGCTAATGAAATGTCTGAACATGCATCTAGGAACAAAGCAACAGCCTTAATGCGCAAGTCTAGGAGATAGGCTGCTGTTCCCAGGAACTCACTGGTTTTTTGTTGGTTTTCTTTTTTTTCCTCAGGATTCAAGCTCGTTCTCCTTCCACTCTTTGCCAGCAAGACTACAGCTGCACAAACAGGAGGGGAAGAAAAGGGCTATTCTTGTTTGCTGCTCTCAGGAGGAGGAGACCAATGTCCATGGCCTGTCTTTCTGCATAAGCTCATTCCACAAAGATCCTGAAGCTGTCCTCTGTCTTCAGCTCTCCGCGCTGAACAGCAGGTGCTTGTTTCTACCAGACACTTTTTTTTTTAAGCCTTTTGAAAGATAGAACTTGAAAGGAGGTATTTGATGTGCTGCTTTTCTAGTTCAGCTCTCTAGCATCTACTCAAGAGCACCATGTTTCATACTTGTTCCACTCTCTCCATAGTGTATAATGTCAACTGAGGAATGTAAAACACGTTTTGATTCTGACACTTGCTACTTTTTATAAGCAAGAAGTGGAATTCTCAGCCCTTCCTCTGATACAGAGAATGAAATCTCATTAATTCAACTTGCACCTAAGATACTGTGAATTTTTCTGAGAGGTGTTTTTCAGTTGAGAGGTGCAAGTTGTTCCTGGGACTCGCTAGGTTCTGCATAGTTCTTGCTGCTTTCTCGTACAGCAACGTCAAGGCATTACCACTGTCACCTCTGGGTTCAGAGGCAGTAACTGCTGTGATCCACTGGTGTCACAGCACTGTGCAGTGCACGGCCCAGCTGCACCAAAAAGGGAAGCTTGCTTTTTCATCTACAGCAAGTAAAGCTGGATGCTGCTGCTTTCAAAGCTTGTTGAGGCTTTGAAATTCAGATAGGCTGGCTTGTGACCTGACTTGTGACCCGCCTCCTTTTTGACTCCTGCTTCCTCTCCTATTTTTTATGTGTTTTGTTTTTTTTTTTTAAATTTTGATTCTTTGACTTTTTTGTCTGCTCAGATCTCTGCTTGCCACTATTTTTTGACTGTCCAGGATGCCTTTTAAGTCTTTAAGGAAATCTCCTTTTATCCTGAACTTCCCTGCCCAACCCAAGCCATAGCCCTGGCTGTGGCTTTTTAGTAAGTGCCCACATAGCTCCTCCTTTCTGTAGATCAGTGCCATATAGCTCAGTAACCCCTCTCTTGAGGTCTTCAAGTCAGCTGGAGCCCAGTCTAACTAAGTCTTGGCGCTGCTTCTTCAGACAAACACCTTTTCAATAGGCTTTTGTGTGTGGCAGGCTCCCCCCTCCTCTTGGGCTGAAAGCAAACTAAATGCCAGTGGTGCTGTTGAGTCTTGTTGCAGTCTTTGTGCCAATCATTTTCATTGTTTCTTTGTGTCGCTTTCACATTTTCCATGGCCCCAGCTATGTCTACAATGCAGCCCACAGACCATGGCTCTGTACGACACAGTATCTTGTTCTTGCAAATGTGAGATCAGCCACAGCTTTCAAAACAAGTGATGCCATAAATGAACTGAGCGGCATTTATTCCTGTAGGTTCCTTAAAACCTCTCCCTGTTGTTAATCTTCTGTACCCGCTTTTATGATTGAGTGCTGTTTGTGCTTCTGTATCTGCCCATCTTGTGCCACTGGCTGGATTGTGTGACTTTTAGAAAACACTTGGAGCAACAGACTAGGTAAACATTTAAGCAGAAATTGAGGGTCATCAGCCTAGCTAAAAACTTGAAATTCTGTGACTGTGGTGTGTGAGCTAAAAAAAAAAATGTTTATTGATTAGCTGTGTTATTTGGTGGACTCTTGAAACCAAATACTGCACAGCTTATCTTCTAAACCAAAGTCCTCCTTCCCTAGGCTCTGCTGGATGCTTTTGGGAGCAGGGCAAGGAACAGGACAAAGGCAGGGCAGGGCAGGAGCCTGTCTCACCACGGTGCCTCGCTATGATTGACTCCAAGAGGGGAGTGAGAGCAAGGGGCTGCGAGGAATGGCGGGGAGAGGGGAGCCTGCTCAGTAAAACCTCTCCTGCTGCTGCAAGTATAGCCCTGGGGATTAGAGCACCCCCAGCACTGCTTACCTCCTGATTCCTCTGGAGTTCAATTACTTTCCCATAAATAGTTCCCTTCTTTATTGTTTCTTAGTGACTGAATAAAAATAGAAAATACTGTCAGCTCCTAGGCGTGGGGAGCACGCTGCAGACCGTGCGTTTTATCAGGTGCTGTCTGGGGTATTCTTCCATCTCAGTCGAGATCCCACACTTCCCTGAAATCCACGTGTCTTGCCCAGCTGCTCCAAGGAGACTCAACTGATATTTTGCAATACTTAAAAGGCCCTCAGCCTTGCTTTCTGTCCATAATTGGCTAAAAGATGTCCCTGACAAGGACCAAAAGGGCCCATCTCCCAGGATGCAGCCACGCTGCTGCTGTCTCATTTCCGTGAAAACCAAGGAGCCTTAAGACCAGGTTTTCTGCGAAAGTGTGGCACAGTACCAGCCTGCTGGCCACTGGGATGAACTGGGAGCTGGGATGTTTGCCTCCTGTGTGTGACGCCAAGCAGAAGCAGCACTGCTCTGGCATGAAAACCCTTGGGCTGAAGGGTGAGAATTTTACAGACTCTGGAGAATGGTCACTCTGGAAAACGTAGGTAAATAACCATCTCCCTGCTCCTGCAGACATCCCTTGGTGGGTGCACTGCCTGCAGAGGATGCATTGCAGCACTGTTTGCTCAGGCACAATGTCATACTCCACGCTGAGAGCTCAAAGACTTTTCCTCTGATTGCAGTAGCATTAACTCCTTATCTAATTTTCCTTGGACCTCCAGACAGTGTGGTGCCTGGACAGAGCTCCAACCTGCCCTGCCTGCAAGGATGCTAACAGGATCAAGGGGAGCGTGTTTGCATCAGGTAATGCTCCTGCGAGGAAAGTTCCCACTTCTCCTTCCTGCATCTTCTTTAAGGCAAACCCAGCTCCTTTTCATATACCACAGTGCAAAGGGCCCTGTCAAGCCCAGCCTGTTTTTCTTTCACATGTTGCCTCCTGCATGCAAGTATTGGCAGTTACTCTTGTCATTCTTTTCTGTTTACTGCTGAGATTTGTGCAATAGCTTGTGAAATGTTCACGTGCTGGCTGAGCCGCAGCCCGTGAGTTGTTAGCAAAGCCAACTGACTTCACGAAAGCCAAGCTTTTGTGGTTGGGGGGGGGGGGGGGGAGAGCCATGCTGATCCGGGAAAATGTCATGAAACTTTGGGGGGGAGCGTGTGCTCCGTGCTAGCTCCATCTCCCGGGCACGAGCACCCAGCTGCCGGCCCTGCATGTCACAGAGGTGCGTGGTGGGCAGGGATTTAGTTGGGCAGAGTCCCAGCTGAGGAGCATTAGCAATAAATGGTCTGTGTAAGAGCGTGTCAACAACACGGGAGTAATTTTCAAATAATCCCCTTGCATTTCTTAGAACAAGTTGGGGCAAGACTATTTCTAACTGGAATGAGCCCAGCCTTGTCTCAGCTCCTTTCCCTGCTTTTTTTTGGCTTGTTTCCCATGCGAGTGCTGCATCAAGGTTAATTCGACTGTCCTGGCCAGGCTATTCCTGTTGATTGCTTTGCCTCCTACAAAACACCACCTGCATTTTCAGTGCTTGCTGGCCAGTTTTCCTTGACCGACTTGTCTCTCCCTCCCACCTGAGCAGGAGGTTGCCAGAAGGGCACCATGAGCCCTTCACCAGCACTTGGGCTCAGAAATGTCACCCGAAGAGGAGCACTCAGTGAGTTCACGCAGCATTTGCTCTGCAGGGAAAAACCGAGGGGTAAAGCTGCCGGTGGCATTTACCCTCTTTAGATAAGGAACCCCGAGCGGGACTTTGCCCCCCATCCCCGAGTTCTCACGCAATGCGTTTCTCTGCCCCACGTCTGTCAGCATTTCACAACCTGCTGGGACACAGTCTGTGCCAGACCCAGTCTCGCCCCCAGCTCGGCAGAGCTCCCGGGGGAGCCCACGGGGGATCAGCAGCCTTTGCGGGCAGCCAGCACTCCTGCAACGCAGCCCACAGAAGCGGAGGCACTGGGATGAGGGAAGGAGCATCCCTAACGGTGGGAATCAAGGTACTGACGGTGCAGCCGCTGCCTGTTCCTGGGGGCCCTGCCTGGCTACCGCAGCCGGGGGTGCTCGGTTCAGGTTCTTCACCTCGCTCGGGTCTTTTCCTCTTTCCTCTCAACTTACGTTCATACCAAACTACCTGATCTCTTCTGCTCTCTAAGCTCACGCCTGCGGCTCAAGGACGCTGCTCTGGTTCCTGCCTGCTGCTGCTGCCTCCGCATCAAGCGATACGGCTTGCAACGCCACGGCTGCAACCCCCTTGCCCGCCGGCGGGAGGGCTCAGCAGCCCGGCAAAGCCGCTTCCACCCAGCGCCGCGGGGCCGCTCGGCCCTCACTCCGCGCTCTCCTCCCCCGGGGCCGGCTGTTAACCTGCGGCCAGAAAACCGGTGCCCGGGGCGGGACGGCTTGGGGGCCGCTGCACTGCTCCGCCTCCTGCTGCTACTGCTGCACCGTCCCGGGCCGCGCGCGCGCCCACCCAGCCCCGGGACACGCGCCGCGCCCCGGCCGCTTCCATTCTGCGCCCCCGCGGGGGGGATGGGGTGGGGTGCGGTGGCTCCGCGGCCCCTCCCATTCCACCCCCGGGGGTGCGCGTCGTCGTCACGTGAGCGGAAGGCGGAAGCGGCGGAGGCGAGCGGAGGCCCCGGGTGCGCGGCGGGGTCCCGGGGGCTCCGGGCCCTTCCCGGGGCGGGGGGGAGGGGACGGGACGGGACGGGACACCACGGTCGAGGTTTTCGCCTCAGCCCGGCTGGCACTCGGGGGTCGCTGGGGTTCCTCGGAGGGGCCGCCTGCCCCCGGCCTGCCGTCGGCGCCGGGGCGCGGGGAAAGGTTGCCTGCCCTGGCCTCCGCCCCTGCCAGGGTCTGCCCTGCGGCTGCCTGAGTGACACCCTTGCTATTGTACCGACGTTTGCTCTCCGTATTCCTTTCCAAACTTTTCTAAATCACAAACTGCAGCAAATTATTTAAGGTTTCAGAAGAATACGGTAGAAGTAGGACTGAGTGATGGCAGATACTGGCCCTCAAGCTGGAGAGGTGGGATTGCAGCTGGTGGTTGAGAGTGTGTGCAGTGCTTGTGGGAAAGGTCAGTTTCCATCTGTAGGAGGAAGGCCCCGTGGTGAGCTGGGTTTTGCTGCTCTCTCCCCGCAGCACTGAGCAGCCATGGAGAGGATGCAGCAGGTCGTTGGGCGGGCGAGGGCTGCCTTCAACTCAGGCCGGTGCCGCTCACTGGAGTTCAGGATGCAGCAGCTGAAGGCCCTGGAGCGGATGGTGCAGGAGAAGGAGAAGGAAATCCTGGCAGCCATCAAGGCAGATCTGCACAAGGTCAGGGTCGGTGGGGGGTTTCTCCCTTCTGCCGTGCACGGACAGTGGTCAGCCCTCAGGAAAGCAGCAATGCCAAGGGCTGCCTTTGCCATGCGAGATGGCTTCTGCTGATGTCCCCCGTGGTCCCAGCTGAGCTTGCTCTGCCTCCCCGGGCTGCCACGGGAGGTGGGTGCCTTTGTAGTGCCAGAGGGCTTTTGCTGATGTTCCCCGCTGTCGTGGTTCTCGCTGTGTCCCGCCAAGGTCTGCTGCCACCCTTTCTAAGAAGGAGCTAGGCTGAGGCGGGACTGCGAAGGCAGGTCCCGGCTGTCAGGTTTGGCTTCTTTTGCATGTTGAGCCCCATGCAGCCGGGCTGACCATCTTCTGTCAGGGATCCTTTGGGGCAGCACTACCCGTACCTGCCCCGGCAGACACTTGGGGCCAGCAGAATTTACCTTGCTTCCCCGGGCTGCCGCGGTGGGGGCGGGAGGTGGGTGCCTTTGCCGTCCCCTCCCCAAGCTGCCTGTCGTTGCAGAGTGCGTCCAACGCGTACAGCCATGAGATCCTGGGCGTGCTGGGGGAGCTGGCCCTGGCCATGGACAAGCTGCCGTCCTGGGCAGCCCCTCAGCCTGTGAAGAAGAACCTGCTGACGATGCGGGACGAGGCCTACATCTGCCCCGAGCCGCTGGGGGTGGTGCTGATCATCGGGGCCTGGAACTACCCCTTTGTCCTGGTCATGCAGCCTTTGATTGGGGCCATCGCAGCAGGTGGGGACCCGCCAGAGCCCCCGTCCTTCGTGGGGCCGTGGGTGGGAGGCGGGAGAGGAGCGCGAGGGCTGAGGGGCCCCGCTGGGTTTGTCTTGTAGGCAATGCTGTGGTGGTGAAGCCGTCAGAGATCAGCGAGAACACGGCTCGGCTGGTGGCTGCTATCCTTCCCCAGTACCTCGACCGGGTGAGTGTGGCCCCGTGCCTGACGGGATTGTCTTGAGGAAAGATGTGCTGTGCTTTTGGAGGGCTCCTGCAGGTTAGACTCAAATGAGTTGCCCGCTCCCTGCGAAGGAGCATAAGCAGGAGCTACAGGGAGGGCTGAAGTACTCGTGGAGCAGAGAGACCTGTTGACATATTCTTCCCGCGTTTGCGTAACCTAATGAACCTACGTAACGTTGCTGCAACGCAAAAGGCTTTTTAACGTTCACGACCCTGTAAAGAGGCGTGCATGTAGTTCTCACTGCAATAATTGTCGTCTCGGACACTGTGCCGGGGTTGCCTCTAGGTAAGCACAAGCTTGCACTGGATGCTGGCGGTGCCTGGCTCTTCCTGAAGTGTTTTTACACAAATGCACGCAGCGGGAAGAGCAAGCAAGAGGAGCCAGATGCCTTGGCCCAGTGCCAGAGATACGATGTCATAGGCATAAGCGAAACCTGGTGGGATGAGTCCTGTGACTGGTGTGCCATGACGGATGGTTACAGGCTCCTCAGGAGGGATAGGCAGGGCAGGCGAGGCAGGGGGGTGGCACTGTATGTAGTGGAGCGGCTGGAACGCATGGAGCTAGCAATTGGCGATGGCACGGTTGAGAGCCTCTGGGTAAGGATTAAGGGACAGACAAATAAAGCGGGTGTCGTCATGGGAGTCTACTATAGGCCACCCAACCAGGATGACAACACGGATGAGTTGTTGTTAAGGAACTAAGGGATGCTTCCAAGTCATCTGCCCTTGTCCTTATGGGGGACTTCAACTTGCCAGATGTCACCTGGGAATACCACACAGCCCGTACAAGCAGGTCCAGAAGATTCTTAAAGCATCTGGATGATACCTTCGTGATACAAGCACTAGGAGAACTGACGAGGAAAGGTGCCTTCCTCGACCTGCTGCTTACTAGCAGAGAGGGTCTCGTGGGTGAAGTGCCGATTGGTGGCTGCTTTGGCCGCCGCGACCACGAAGCAGTCAAGTTCAAAATCTATGGTAACAGGAGGAAAACCGCCAGCAGGACCTCAGCTCTGGATACGAAGAGAGCTGACTTGAGGCTGCTCAGGGAACTACTTAGTAAGGTCCCGTGGGGAAAAAGCTTTGGAAGGTGTTGGGGTCCATCAGTGCTGGTCACTTTTTAAGTACCGCCTCCTAAGAGCACAGGAACAGGCAATTCCAAAATGTCGGAAGTCAAGCTGGCGAGGTAGAAGGCCGGCTTGGCTGAGTAGGGATCTTATGCTGGAACTAAGACAAAAAAAGAAAATGTGTGACCAGTGGAAGGAAGGTCAGGCGACACGGGAGGACTACAGAGATGCTGTTCGCCACTGTAGGGAGGAAATACACATGGCCAAAGCTCAACTAGAGCTGAAGCTGGCCAGTACTGTGAAGGACAATAAAAAGGGCTTTTTAAAATATATAAATAACAAAAGGCAGGTGAGAAATAACATTGGCCCGTTACTTCACGAGCATGGTTAGCTCACAAACAGGGGCATAGACAAAGCAGAGACGTTTAATGGACATTAGGAAAAGGTTCTTCACCCAAAGGGCGGCAGAGCACTGGAACAAGCTCCCCCAGGGGGTAGTCACGGCACCAAGCCTGACAACATTCAGGAAGCATTTGGACAATGCCCTCAGACATACGGTGTGATTTTTGGGGTTGTCCTGTGCAGGGGCAGGAGTTGGACTCAATGATCCTTGTGGATCCCTTCCAACTCAGGACATTCTGTGATTCCTGAGAATTGGGTGCCATTGGCTCAGTGGCAGTACATCCCGTGTTTTCATGTCCCGCTGAACCACACTCGTAGCAGGAGGTGGCGTTTCTCCTCCGCGTGTCTGACGTCCGTTGCGCCGTGTCACTGAGGCTGTTGCTCTGACAGCAGGGCCCCGCTGTGCATTTTCCTGCGGGGAGTTAGTGCTTTCTCTAGGCGAGGGGCAAGAGCTGAGGAAGGAGACAGCCCTCGGGAGAGCCTGGTGGTCGTGTGTGCCCTTGGTCTGAATGTGTGGGAGTAGGTCCACGGCCTGGCTCAGCCCTGGCCTCAACCTCCATTTCTTTTGGTTCATGTGGCGCAATATGGCAAGTGAAACTTCATTTCAGGGAAGGAGCAGAGCTTGTCTCTGTTAGCACTACCCTTTGTCCAGATCCTAATGGAGCTCACAAGTGAGTCTGCCCCCTGCAGAGCTGCTCCCTTGGTATTGAATATCAAATAAAATACTGAATTTGCTTCAAATCGAGGTCACTGTGAGGCTCTTGTTTGCCCTGCAGGAGCTGTACCCTGTGGTCACTGGAGGAGTACCTGAGACGACAGAGCTGCTGAAGCAGAGATTCGATCACATCCTCTACACGGGGAACTCGGCAGTGGGCAAAATCGTGATGGCAGCGGCCGCCAAGCACCTGACGCCCGTCACCCTGGAGCTGGGCGGGAAGAGCCCCTGCTACATCGACAAGGACTGTGACCTGGCCGTCGCCTGCAGGTCAGGCTGTTGCAAGGCCTGGGTGGGCCGCTGATTGTCCCCAGACTGCGGGTGTTGCTCAGGCGCTATCAGGCGGGCCGTGGGTGCTGGAAGGGACGGACCGTGGAGGAACCGTCTCCTTTTCTCCCGTAGGCGGATAACGTGGGGGAAGTACATGAACTGTGGGCAAACCTGCATCGCCCCGGACTACATCCTCTGCGACCCATCCATCCAAAGCGAGGTGGTGGAGAAGATCAAGGCGACTCTGCAGGTGAGTGTGGAGTTCCTCGTGCTGTGGGAGTTGTCCCCGTTAGAGCCCAGGTCTGAGTTTTGTAGCTGCAGGCCTGGAGCTGCGGAGTTTGTGAAGGTTCTGCTGTGCCCTTTGGCAGGAGTTCTACGGGGAAGACGTGAAGTCGTCTCCGGATTATGAAAGGATCATCAACAAGCGTCACTTCCAGAGGATTCTGGGCCTGCTGGAAGGGCAGAAGGTCGCGCACGGGGGAGAGGCTGATGAAGCCTCCTGCTTCATAGGTGCTTCTGGCAGCTGTTGGGGCGGTGGAGGGTGGGACCTTCTGCTGGTAGTGGGTGTGTTTTGGGGGGGCTGTGTGTGTCTGTGGCTTGCTTGGTGTGTGTTGAACGCAGGCAGTGCCCAGGACGAGGTCCTGTGACTGACCACGTCTTCTGTCCTGCTCACGCTGTCTCGTGCCCTCCCGTTTGCCTCAGCACCGACTATCCTGACGGACGTTTCTCCGGAGTCAAAGGTGATGGAGGAGGAAATCTTTGGCCCGGTCCTTCCCATTCTGAGCGTGAAGAGCGTGGACGAAGCCATTGAATTCATCAACCGTCGGGAGAAGCCCCTTGCCCTGTATGTCTTCTCCAACAACAAGAAGGTGGGTCTGGGCTGTGCTCCCCCGCGGAGGCGTCTCTGTGCAGTCGCATCCTGAACGTGGCCAGTCCCAGGCACAGCCGTGTCGGCTCCTCTTTGCTTGTGAATGGCAGCGTTTGCCTCACGGGGGACCGTGAGTGTCCCCAGAGTTGGTGGAAGCTCCCAGTCTCCTGCTGAAGTGCTTTGCGTTTGCATGACTTTATGAAATAGAAGGATAAAAGGCTGAATTTCCTCTTGGTTGCCGTGTGGTCTTTCTTGATTAATTGGCTTACTTTTAATATATTGCAAGGGAGGCAAGGTCCCAGATTGCCAGCTTTCACATCCCTCCTCTGAACTTTCCCACTTTCTTTGAGTTAACATTGAATGGAGAGGGCTTGTCTGAGTCGTCAGTCAGAGGAAATGAACACGATGGCCGGTTGGCTCATAGCTCCCCTCGCGGTCCCGCTCGGTTACATGCTCTGGCCTCTTCTGGGCCTTTGTAGCGTTCTGTTTGGTGTTTTTCTTTTGTCAGTTAATCAAGAGAGTCATCTCGGAAACCTCCAGTGGGGGTGTTACTGGAAACGATGTCATCATGCATTTCTTCCTCTCAACCTTACCCTTTGGTGGTGTCGGTAAGTGGCTGGAGCTCCTTAAGCGTTGTGACTTGATGCGCGGTGTAACCCGGGGAACAGGAGCAGTTGGTTTGTGTCCAAGCACCCCTTGGTACCGCAGATCTCAACAATAAATTCTGGGGGTACCTTAGGAAAGGGGCCAAAAGAGAGAAACCTTTGGTTGTGTTTTTGGGAAGACTGAAGCGTTTAGTGCAGACTGATGTGAAAGGTGCGTTATAAACATTAGCTGTGCTCGGAGTGATTAGCAGTAATTGCAGGAGGCAGGGTAGGACTTCAGCTTGGGGAGAATCGGAAGAGGTTATGGAGGAGCCTACGGGAGCTTTGCAGGAGAGGGTTTGGGTGTTACAGTGCTCACAAGCTGACTGTGAACCAGCAGCGTTCTGCTGTGAACGGCACGTGGTGTCCTGGAATTGGAAAACGGAGGCGCACCCTGCAGGACTCCTCAGGAAAGCCTTCTCACACAGCGCTGGTCGGATCTCGGGGCCTTGGCATGGTGCTTTGAGAGGGAGCTAAATCCAGGGGAAGAGGTGGAGAGGGCTCGGAGGCACAGGGACGCAGCGAAGTACTGGCGAGTGTGTAGTGGAATCGGGGTGGGGAAGAAGAGGGCTGGAGTACAGCTGGACATGTTAGAGACTGAGCAGTGCTGTAGAGAGGAAGGAACAGGGGTCCTTTCTGCAGGAATATAGAGGAGAAGTTGTGCTTTTAAGGTGCAGCAGGACAGATGCAGGGTAGGTAACGTGCAGTGCAGCTGGCAAGCAAGTGGAATTTTCCTGTGCTGCTTCTTGCCCTGCTGATGGCCTCAAGTGGCCAAAGGTTTGAGTGGCTGAGCCCGTGGTGTGACCTGCCTGGGTCGTGTCCTTCAGGTAACAGCGGGATGGGTGCCTACCACGGCAAGCACAGCTTTGAGACCTTCTCCCACCGCCGCGCCTGCTTGATCAAGGACCTGAAGATGGAGGGTACGAACAAACTCCGGTACCCACCTGGCAGCCAGAAGAAGGTGGATTGGGCCAAGTTCTTCCTCTTGAAGCGGTTTAACAAGGGCCGAGTGGGACTGGTCGTCTTGGCCCTGCTGGGGATTGTGGCAGCGGTGGTGATAAAGGTGAGCTTTGGCTCTTTGCCATCTACACGAGTGCATGTGCAATTCATCTGATCTTCTGCAAGTTCCCTCTTTGTAACTGCAGTCCTTTCTTAGAGTCCGTCCTGTTTTTTCTGTCTTGAGACTTATGATATCTGTCCCACCTGAAATTATCAAGATCTGCTTCTCACTCTTGCAAGTGCTATGTAGAATAGAAACGTCCTCGGAGAAATCTCCTAGGCTGCTGTGCTATTATTTGTTGCTCTGCCTTGGTGGGTGACACCTGTGAGAAGCTCCCTCCAGAGGCAGAGGTTGGTACGTTTTGGACAGGTCTCTTCAGAGGGATTTTGATTCCTGGGCTTTGTTCAGCAGCATTGTGAGCTGCTCCACAACTTAGCCCAGCGGGCTGCAGTTTTGTGCTGCAGGGCCCTGGGGAAGGGAGGCTGTGCCCTAAAGCCTAGGGCTACCACGAGCTCTTTTTCCTTGCCCAGGTGCGGCCCCCATCTGACCTTAGCTCAGTTATTTCCCTTTCCTCCCCTGTTGCTGGCTGGGTAGTGCAGAAGGGTGGGATGTCCTTCCCTGTCTGCAGGAGGCAGAAGCCTGCTGGTGCTGGCCGAAGGATTCGAGATGCCTCCTGAGGTGGGAGGATAAGATCTGAAACTCCAAGTGTGATCGCTGGTGGTTCTCCGTGGCTGGCGGACCAGGCACTCTGTGAGCTTGCGCTGGCTGCTCCTTGCAAAGCTCAACTGTGCATCCTGGGGGTTCCGGAGGCTTAAGGGAGCAGCCACTGAGGGGACAGGAGACAGCAGGGTGGATCAGGACTCTGCCCTTCAGTCTGTTCTGTGGTGTTACCACTGCAAGGAGACATGCAGGAGCCCAGCAAACAGGGGGAAATACCCTGCCTGCATATCGGAGTCCAGGAGGAGGGGTAAGAGCCAACAACTGGCTCAGGCCTTGAAGCACCAGCCAGGGAGGCAGGCCCTGTCTAGGTGAATGCCCTCTCAGCAAAGAGGGGGAAACTCACGGCATCTTGAAATCATTTGGGTTTTCTCAGAATCACCAGTCTGTGCTGAAGAGAAAAGCTCTCTTGATTGTGCTGGCTGTTCAGAGGCTGGGCTGGCTCAGTGTGTGGTGAGGAGGAGCAGGTTTCAGAGCAGTGCTGTGGCTGTCACTGTGAGGTAGGAGCCTTTATTTTCTCCTGTGTTAGACCTGATTAGAGATCAGGCAAAGCCTCATTAGAGTAGTGAATGTGGGGCTTGCAGAAGGATCCCCCTGAAGCCAGAGAGCAGTGCTTTCCCTAGCAGTGCTCGGAGCTCATACAGCATCCAAGAGAACCAGCAGTCAGTGCATGCCGAGGGGGCAGGAGGCAGGCGAGCTGGACCCTGGGGACGTCACCCTGAGTGAAGGGCCTTTGCTTCAGGCTGTTCTGGAAAGGGGGTTGGTTTTGTTTCGGCAAATCCTTCACAGGACTTTGGTGTTGTGTTTTGCTTTCACAGATGGTTTACTACTGAAGAGAGGAGAAGGCGCCATGTGCAAGTCATACTCTGAGTACTCGCTTTGTGTCTGTTTCCTTAAGCTGGGAAGTCATGGTTTTCTTTTGTACTGGGTTATTTCAGTGAGCTGTCAAGCACACAGAGTAGCCTTAGAGAGGCACTAACGAAGAGAAGGCTCGGACTCCTGTTTGCTAAAAAGCCATGCTGAAACAGAGGGACCAGTGGGTACAAGCTCTCAAAAGGAGGACTGCAGAGCAAGAAATACCAGTCTCCACCTCCACCCCATTGCCACGCAGAGCGCCGCTTCCAGGGACGCGCACACTGTGTCTTGCACCAGACCGCTTACCTTCCTTCAGTGACAAAGAGGAGCTTAAGTTTCAGCTGTGATTGGGTTGACAGTGTTTTCCCTGCAGTTTTCGGGATGGTCTCTCTTCTGTTGTGCTCCGAACAAGCAGCCTCTTGGTGACGAGCCTGAGACAGGCCGTGCTGGCTGATGTGTTTCACCAGTAGTGATGGTTATGAATAAATCTAGTGAGGTTGGCACTTTAATTGAGGGGAAATATTAATGGATCCCTATGAGCCAGAATTGTCCACAGCTGGTCAGGGGATGCAGGCTGACACCCTTTTTGGGGCTCTGGGTTTCACTGTGTGCCTGCAACAATTATTTGGCAGTTAGAAAATTACCAAGATGATACCTGCACTGTCTGCGGTTTGCTGGTAAGAGTATCTTACGCTCGTACAAAAGAACTTCCAAGCCTGTTTAGAGAAGTGGGAATCACAAAGTACCCTGTTGTGGGTTAGCCCGGGGGGCACCCAAGCCCTATGCAGTCGCTCGCTCGCTCGCTCCTTGCAGTGGGATAAGGAAGAAAATCAGAAGGGTAAAAGTGAGAAAACTTGGAGGTTGAGATAAGGTTTAATAGGTAAAATGAAAGCTGGGCGTGCAAGCAAGCAAACGAAGGAATTTGTTCACTACTTCCCCTCAGCAGGCAGATGTTCAGATGTTGCCAGGAAAGCAGGGCTTCATCACATGTAATGGTGACTTGGGAAGACAGACGCCATAACTCCCAGTGTTCCCCCCCTTCCTCTTCTTCCCCGCCCAGCTTTTCTCGCTGAGCACAACGTTGTATGGTCTGGAATATCCCTTTGGTCGGTTGGGGTCAGCTCTTCCAGCCGTGTCCCTTCCCCATTTCTTGCCAGCCTCACCTATGTGCTGGCAGGGCAGTGTGAGAAACAGAGCCCTTGACGCTGTGCAAGCACTGTTCAGCAACAGCTAAACCACGGGTGTGTTACCAACACTGTTTTGGTCACAAATCCAAAATACAGCGCCATCCTACTATGAAGAAATTTGGTGACTGTGATGAAAATTAACTCCATCCCAGCCAAAACCAGTACAAACACGTTCCTGGTCCAATTCCTCCAAGGGTAAAAAATTACTGAAAGAGCATGTACTCCTTTGTGTTCGAGCTTCTGGGTCTGCTATAATCTTGCACTGGGAGATAACATGGGGCTTGTTCTAGCTTGGGGAGAGGATGCTGGAGAAATTTAAGGTGAAAGGACCTTAGAAATACTAACGTTTAAATAAGGAAAATTTAAACATTATTATTAAATGCAATTAATATAGGGCAGAAAATTATATTTACTGTGCAATAGGTGGGATTTCTTCATGTCTTGTGAAAATCCATGTGCTAAGCCTTTTTAATGATCTATTTTGCAAGTACTAAATAAACACTGAGAATTTAAATAATAAAGCCAGCATGGTAAGTCCCTGCAGTCTCCCGGGGAACCCTGCCTGTCCTCTGCCGCTCCCGGCTCTGGCCACGGCTTGGCTGAATGTCACGCATGTGTGACGAGGTGCCTGTGCCCCGGCGCAGGAGCGCAGGTCCCCAGAGCGATGACCTCCCCGCTCGTGGGGAAGGATCCCCCAGAGCTCTGGCAGGGGAGCGCAGGCAGGCTGCTGAAGAGGTGCCCAGAGGTAGGCAGGGCGTGGGGCAAGATGGTGCTGGGAGCTGCGGAGGAGCTGGACTGTTTCTCCTCCTGTCCTGTGCAAATCCGTCCTGATTGCCTCCCACCTGCAGGCGTTGTCCGTTGTGGGTAGGTTCAGATGTGGACAATAGTGTGGGCTGCGTTTGTTGGGTTCCGACGGCTGCTGCGGAATGTGAAAGCACTCCCCTGGCCTTGTGCACCGAACGTGGGCAACGCTACGTGGTCTCTCGCAATCCTGCATGAGTGGCTGAGTCACTGTCACGGCTGAACGCAGTGATCCAGGGCTTGCGTATTCAAAGCGTGAGGATATATCTGGGTACAGGGTATTTTGTCTCTAGAGAGAGCCCTGTGCCCGAGCCATGCCCAGAGATACTGGGCTGCTGTGAGAGGTGCCCTCCGTTGGTGGACCCTGCGCAGGTAGGATGGGAAATGGGAGGGTGGGAGCCCTGAGCAGTCACCTCGGGAGCAGGAGGCCACCCAAGGAAGAGAACGTCTCCCAGCCTTATTGTGGGTGGGACATCTCTTGGAGGTGGCCCCACGTTGAGTGTCCCCAGGCCTGAGCAGCCCTTGATGTCCCCATAGTGAGCTGGGTTTTGCTGCTCTCTCCCCGCAGCACTGAGCAGCCATGGAGAGGATGCAGCAGGTCGTTGGGCGGGCGAGGGCTGCCTTCAACTCAGGCCGGTGCCGCTCACTGGAGTTCAGGATGCAGCAGCTGAAGGCCCTGGAGCGGATGGTGCAGGAGAAGGAGAAGGAAATCCTGGCAGCCATCAAGGCAGATCTGCACAAGGTCAGGGTCGGTGGGGGGTTTCTCCCTTCTGCCGTGCACGGACAGTGGTCAGCCCTCAGGAAAGCAGCAATGCCAAGGGCTGCCTTTGCCATGCGAGATGGCTTCTGCTGATGTCCCCCGTGGTCCCAGCTGAGCTTGCTCTGCCTCCCCGGGCTGCCACGGGAGGTGGGTGCCTTTGTAGTGCCAGAGGGCTTTTGCTGATGTTCCCCGCTGTCGTGGTTCTCGCTGTGTCCCGCCAAGGTCTGCTGCCACCCTTTCTAAGAAGGAGCTAGGCTGAGGCGGGACTGCGAAGGCAGGTCCCGGCTGTCAGGTTTGGCTTCTTTTGCATGTTGAGCCCCATGCAGCCGGGCTGACCATCTTCTGTCAGGGATCCTTTGGGGCAGCACTACCCGTACCTGCCCCGGCAGACGCTTGGGGCCAGCAGAATTTACCTTGCTTCCCCGGGCTGCCGCGGTGGGGGCGGGAGGTGGGTGCCTTTGCCGTCCCCTCCCCAAGCTGCCTGTCGTTGCAGAGTGCGTCCAACGCGTACAGCCATGAGATCCTGGGCGTGCTGGGGGAGCTGGCCCTGGCCATGGACAAGCTGCCGTCCTGGGCAGCCCCTCAGCCTGTGAAGAAGAACCTGCTGACGATGCGGGACGAGGCCTACATCTGCCCCGAGCCGCTGGGGG
Source organism: Nipponia nippon (assembly GCF_047370975.1). Lineage (NCBI taxonomy): Eukaryota > Metazoa > Chordata > Aves > Pelecaniformes > Threskiornithidae > Nipponia > Nipponia nippon. The sequence continues at coordinate 7,529,279 of NW_028262331.1, forward strand.
TGGTGCTGATCATCGGGGCCTGGAACTACCCCTTTGTCCTGGTCATGCAGCCTTTGATTGGGGCCATCGCAGCAGGTGGGGACCCGCCAGAGCCCCCGTCCTTCGTGGGGCCGTGGGTGGGAGGCGGGAGAGGAGCGCGAGGGCTGAGGGGCCCCGCTGGGTTTGTCTTGTAGGCAATGCTGTGGTGGTGAAGCCGTCAGAGATCAGCGAGAACACGGCTCGGCTGGTGGCTGCTATCCTTCCCCAGTACCTCGACCGGGTGAGTGTGGCCCCGTGCCTGACGGGATTGTCTTGAGGAAAGATGTGCTGTGCTTTTGGAGGGCTCCTGCAGGTTAGACTCAAATGAGTTGCCCGCTCCCTGCGAAGGAGCATAAGCAGGAGCTACAGGGAGGGCTGAAGTACTCGTGGAGCAGAGAGACCTGTTGACATATTCTTCCCGCGTTTGCGTAACCTAATGAACCTACGTAACGTTGCTGCAACGCAAAAGGCTTTTTAACGTTCACGACCCTGTAAAGAGGCGTGCATGTAGTTCTCACTGCAATAATTGTCGTCTCGGACACTGTGCCGGGGTTGCCTCTAGGTAAGCACAAGCTTGCACTGGATGCTGGCGGTGCCTGGCTCTTCCTGAAGTGTTTTTACACAAATGCACGCAGCGGGAAGAGCAAGCAAGAGGAGCCAGATGCCTTGGCCCAGTGCCAGAGATACGATGTCATAGGCATAAGCGAAACCTGGTGGGATGAGTCCTGTGACTGGTGTGCCATGACGGATGGTTACAGGCTCCTCAGGAGGGATAGGCAGGGCAGGCGAGGCAGGGGGGTGGCACTGTATGTAGTGGAGCGGCTGGAACGCATGGAGCTAGCAATTGGCGATGGCACGGTTGAGAGCCTCTGGGTAAGGATTAAGGGACAGACAAATAAAGCGGGTGTCGTCATGGGAGTCTACTATAGGCCACCCAACCAGGATGACAACACGGATGAGTTGTTGTTAAGGAACTAAGGGATGCTTCCAAGTCATCTGCCCTTGTCCTTATGGGGGACTTCAACTTGCCAGATGTCACCTGGGAATACCACACAGCCCGTACAAGCAGGTCCAGAAGATTCTTAAAGCATCTGGATGATACCTTCGTGATACAAGCACTAGGAGAACTGACGAGGAAAGGTGCCTTCCTCGACCTGCTGCTTACTAGCAGAGAGGGTCTCGTGGGTGAAGTGCCGATTGGTGGCTGCTTTGGCCGCCGCGACCACGAAGCAGTCAAGTTCAAAATCTATGGTAACAGGAGGAAAACCGCCAGCAGGACCTCAGCTCTGGATACGAAGAGAGCTGACTTGAGGCTGCTCAGGGAACTACTTAGTAAGGTCCCGTGGGGAAAAAGCTTTGGAAGGTGTTGGGGTCCATCAGTGCTGGTCACTTTTTAAGTACCGCCTCCTAAGAGCACAGGAACAGGCAATTCCAAAATGTCGGAAGTCAAGCTGGCGAGGTAGAAGGCCGGCTTGGCTGAGTAGGGATCTTATGCTGGAACTAAGACAAAAAAAGAAAATGTGTGACCAGTGGAAGGAAGGTCAGGCGACACGGGAGGACTACAGAGATGCTGTTCGCCACTGTAGGGAGGAAATACACATGGCCAAAGCTCAACTAGAGCTGAAGCTGGCCAGTACTGTGAAGGACAATAAAAAGGGCTTTTTAAAATATATAAATAACAAAAGGCAGGTGAGAAATAACATTGGCCCGTTACTTCACGAGCATGGTTAGCTCACAAACAGGGGCATAGACAAAGCAGAGACGTTTAATGGACATTAGGAAAAGGTTCTTCACCCAAAGGGCGGCAGAGCACTGGAACAAGCTCCCCCAGGGGGTAGTCACGGCACCAAGCCTGACAACATTCAGGAAGCATTTGGACAATGCCCTCAGACATACGGTGTGATTTTTGGGGTTGTCCTGTGCAGGGGCAGGAGTTGGACTCAATGATCCTTGTGGATCCCTTCCAACTCAGGACATTCTGTGATTCCTGAGAATTGGGTGCCATTGGCTCAGTGGCAGTACATCCCGTGTTTTCATGTCCTGCTGAACCACACTCGTAGCGGGAGGTGATGTTTCTCCTCCGCGTGTCTGACGTCCGTTGCGCCGTGTCACTGAGGCTGTTGCTCTGACAGCAGGGCCCCGCTGTGCATTTTCCTGCGGGGAGTTAGTGCTTTCTCTAGGCGAGGGGCAAGAGCTGAGGAAGGAGACAGCCCTCAGGAGAGCCTGGTGGTCGTGTGTGCCCTTGGTCTGAATGTGTGGGAGTAGGTCCACGGCCTGGCTCAGCCCTGGCCTCAACCTCCATTTCTTTTGGTTCATGTGGCGCAATATGGCAAGTGAAACTTCATTTCAGGGAAGGAGCAGAGCTTGTCTCTGTTAGCACTACCCTTTGTCCAGATCCTAATGGAGCTCACAAGTGAGTCTGCCCCCTGCAGAGCTGCTCCCTTGGTATTGAATATCAAATAAAATACTGAAGTTGCTTCAAATCGAGGTCACTGTGAGGCTCTTGTTTGCCCTGCAGGAGCTGTACCCTGTGGTCACTGGAGGAGTACCTGAGACGACAGAGCTGCTGAAGCAGAGATTCGATCACATCCTCTACACGGGGAACTCGGCAGTGGGCAAAATCGTGATGGCAGCGGCCGCCAAGCACCTGACGCCCGTCACCCTGGAGCTGGGCGGGAAGAGCCCCTGCTACATCGACAAGGACTGTGACCTGGCCGTCGCCTGCAGGTCAGGCTGTTGCAAGGCCTGGGTGGGCCGCTGATTGTCCCCAGACTGCGGGTGTTGCTCAGGCGCTATCAGGCGGGCCGTGGGTGCTGGAAGGGACGGACCGTGGAGGAACCGTCTCCTTTTCTCCCGTAGGCGGATAACGTGGGGGAAGTACATGAACTGTGGGCAAACCTGCATCGCCCCGGACTACATCCTCTGCGACCCATCCATCCAAAGCGAGGTGGTGGAGAAGATCAAGGCGACTCTGCAGGTGAGTGTGGAGTTCCTCGTGCTGTGGGAGTTGTCCCCGTTAGAGCCCAGGTCTGAGTTTTGTAGCTGCAGGCCTGGAGCTGCGGAGTTTGTGAAGGTTCTGCTGTGCCCTTTGGCAGGAGTTCTACGGGGAAGACGTGAAGTCGTCTCCGGATTATGAAAGGATCATCAACAAGCGTCACTTCCAGAGGATTCTGGGCCTGCTGGAAGGGCAGAAGGTCGCGCACGGGGGAGAGGCTGATGAAGCCTCCTGCTTCATAGGTGCTTCTGGCAGCTGTTGGGGCGGTGGAGGGTGGGACCTTCTGCTGGTAGTGGGTGTGTTTTGGGGGGGCTGTGTGTGTCTGTGGCTTGCTTGGTGTGTGTTGAACGCAGGCAGTGCCCAGGACGAGGTCCTGTGACTGACCACGTCTTCTGTCCTGCTCACGCTGTCTCGTGCCCTCCCGTTTGCCTCAGCACCGACTATCCTGACGGACGTTTCTCCGGAGTCAAAGGTGATGGAGGAGGAAATCTTTGGCCCGGTCCTTCCCATTCTGAGCGTGAAGAGCGTGGACGAAGCCATTGAATTCATCAACCGTCGGGAGAAGCCCCTTGCCCTGTATGTCTTCTCCAACAACAAGAAGGTGGGTCTGGGCTGTGCTCCCCCGCGGAGGCGTCTCTGTGCAGTCGCATCCTGAACGTGGCCAGTCCCAGGCACAGCCGTGTCGGCTCCTCTTTGCTTGTGAATGGCAGCGTTTGCCTCACGGGGGACCGTGAGTGTCCCCAGAGTTGGTGGAAGCTCCCAGTCTCCTGCTGAAGTGCTTTGCGTTTGCATGACTTTATGAAATAGAAGGATAAAAGGCTGAATTTCCTCTTGGTTGCCGTGTGGTCTTTCTTGATTAATTGGCTTACTTTTAATATATTGCAAGGGAGGCAAGGTCCCAGATTGCCAGCTTTCACATCCCTCCTCTGAACTTTCCCACTTTCTTTGAGTTAACATTGAATGGAGAGGGCTTGTCTGAGTCGTCAGTCAGAGGAAATGAACACGATGGCCGGTTGGCTCATAGCTCCCCTCGCGGTCCCGCTCGGTTACATGCTCTGGCCTCTTCTGGGCCTTTGTAGCGTTCTGTTTGGTGTTTTTCTTTTGTCAGTTAATCAAGAGAGTCATCTCGGAAACCTCCAGTGGGGGTGTTACTGGAAACGATGTCATCATGCATTTCTTCCTCTCAACCTTACCCTTTGGTGGTGTCGGTAAGTGGCTGGAGCTCCTTAAGCGTTGTGACTTGATGCGCGGTGTAACCCGGGGAACAGGAGCAGTTGGTTTGTGTCCAAGCACCCCTTGGTACCGCAGATCTCAACAATAAATTCTGGGGGTACCTTAGGAAAGGGGCCAAAAGAGAGAAACCTTTGGTTGTGTTTTTGGGAAGACTGAAGCGTTTAGTGCAGACTGATGTGAAAGGTGCGTTATAAACATTAGCTGTGCTCGGAGTGATTAGCAGTAATTGCAGGAGGCAGGGTAGGACTTCAGCTTGGGGAGAATCGGAAGAGGTTATGGAGGAGCCTACGGGAGCTTTGCAGGAGAGGGTTTGGGTGTTACAGTGCTCACAAGCTGACTGTGAACCAGCAGCGTTCTGCTGTGAACGGCACGTGGTGTCCTGGAATTGGAAAACGGAGGCGCACCCTGCAGGACTCCTCAGGAAAGCCTTCTCACACAGCGCTGGTCGGATCTCGGGGCCTTGGCATGGTGCTTTGAGAGGGAGCTAAATCCAGGGGAAGAGGTGGAGAGGGCTCGGAGGCACAGGGACGCAGCGAAGTACTGGCGAGTGTGTAGTGGAATCGGGGTGGGGAAGAAGAGGGCTGGAGTACAGCTGGACATGTTAGAGACTGAGCAGTGCTGTAGAGAGGAAGGAACAGGGGTCCTTTCTGCAGGAATATAGAGGAGAAGTTGTGCTTTTAAGGTGCAGCAGGACAGATGCAGGGTAGGTAACGTGCAGTGCAGCTGGCAAGCAAGTGGAATTTTCCTGTGCTGCTTCTTGCCCTGCTGATGGCCTCAAGTGGCCAAAGGTTTGAGTGGCTGAGCCCGTGGTGTGACCTGCCTGGGTCGTGTCCTTCAGGTAACAGCGGGATGGGTGCCTACCACGGCAAGCACAGCTTTGAGACCTTCTCCCACCGCCGCGCCTGCTTGATCAAGGACCTGAAGATGGAGGGTACGAACAAACTCCGGTACCCACCTGGCAGCCAGAAGAAGGTGGATTGGGCCAAGTTCTTCCTCTTGAAGCGGTTTAACAAGGGCCGAGTGGGACTGGTCGTCTTGGCCCTGCTGGGGATTGTGGCAGTAGTGGTGGCAGTGGTGAGTTTTGGCTCTCTGTTGTCTGCATGGGTGCGTGTTCCCTGCTCTGTCCCCTGAGCCCCTACCTGGTCTCAGCCTGCATCGCCCCATTGCCTTGGGCTCTGCTCCCTCCCTGTGGGACTCAGCCTTGTTTCTGTGCCTCTCCAGTTGGTGTTCCTTGGACAAGAGCGCTGATCAGCAATCAGCAGCACACTGGACCTGTAACCCACCACTCACTCCCTGCAGTCCTAGCGCTGAACGGTTTTTTGCTGCAATTTCTTTTCTTCTAAGACAGCCAGTGCACTAAAGAGGTAGAAGCAAATGAAACACACCTAAAGCAGAGGAACTCTTTGCTGGAAGCTTCAGCTCCTTCTGAAACACAGGAATTGATTCAGACCTTCACTGTTGGTCATGCCTCAGCAGTGAGTGGCAGCGGATGGAAGGAGGCAGCATCTGCCCTGCTTTGCAAACAGGAGCCCATCTGTAAGCTCTTGGGTACAGGGGAATTGTTTGTCACAAGGGTATTAAAACAAAGTTAGTTGTTACTGAGCCTGTTATCTATGTAACATCTCACATGATCCCCATAGAAAGCTGTCTCATACCACCAATAAGCCTAACAAAATGTGGGTTTAACTGATGGGGACAGTCCAGGCTGGTTGTCCCCAGCAGCCTGCCCAGAGCAGAGGGAAAGAGCCTCTAAGAACCTCCAGCACCCCGTCCTCGAGAGGACTCACAACTGAATCGGTGATGTCTTGTTGCAGGGGAAACTATCTTTAGCCATTCCAGGTGTGCAAAGGCTACCTAAGGTGACAACAAAGGCTTTCTGAGCTGTGGCCACACTCTGCCCTAAGGACTCGAGGAGCACCAGGGACCATTGCACTGCTGGTGCGCTGCATTTGGGGCTGCTGGGGGCAAGTACAGGGGAAGTCCTTGGCCAGAGTGGCTGAGCAGCCAGCCATCTCACTTGTAATTTAATTTCAATTTTTTATTGGTTTACTGGTAGTCTTTTACCTCCAAACTTGTAACTGAAAGCTGACCTTGAGCCTTGCTGAGTAAAACCTTTGTTTTACTGTGAAGGCTGCCTGAGGCAGGCAAGACCTACGTGCCCTGGGCTCCTGCACAGGCTGTGGCCCCAAGCATCAGATGTCCCTCTGCTCTGGCCCAAGCCCTGCCCTCAGCCGCCACCCAAAGGAGCCAGCCCATGTCCAGCTGGGTTTATTCTTTATTTGGCATTTGTCACAAAGCAGCAGTGTGAGCCAGGCTGTGCTCGGCTCCAGTCGGCGGGTGATAGCCGGCAGCGCGGGCTGGAGGGGGTTACCCGCACGCTTGGTGCGTGTAGGGCAGCCCAGAGCAGCATTTTGGGTGTTGGAGGAGGCGCCGGGCCCATTCCCAAGCGATGTCTGAGCAGATGCTGCCAAATGCTGACGGGGGGCCCTTTGGCTCCCATGGGACAGGCATGTGCTGGATTCTCTCACTGGCCGGTCTGTCCATCAGGAGGGGTTTCCACCCCCAAAGCAAAGTCCCCCGAGTCCCTGGTGCGAGTCAGTGTTTGCTGGTCATCAGCTTTATGACAATGCCGAGCGCAAGTACTGCAATGGCTGCGGCCACCGCCAGCCCGCGCCGGATGATCAGCTCCTTGGTGGCCATGGCGGTGGCTGGAGGGGACGTGGCAGGCATGGCTTCCTGGGGCTCCAGCTGATACGTCGGTCCCTCCATCCTGGTGATGCCCGTGAGCACGATGCAGTTCTGCACATCCACCCCCGCTGCAAGGAGAACAGGGCAGCGTCGCTGAGAGCTTTTTGAGGGGATTGAGGGGTTTCTTGAGAGGGTTTTGTCTGAGGTCTGAAAGCACATTATGAGCAGCCCAGAGCGTGGAGATCTCCAGCCCTCGACAGAGCTTCAGTGGGACCTGGTGTCTGCAAGGTGAGAACTGCCCAGGGTGCCCCATCCCTCCAGGTCCTCCCCCACCAGCCTCCATCACCCTCCCAAGCCTACCCTTGTACTTACTGTTTTCCCAGTAACTGAGGGCATCACCAGCGCTACGCTGCAGCCCCATTTCGTGGGCTTGTTCCTGGCTTATGTGAATCCTTGGGTACCCTTCCTGGACCCAAACCCACTGCTGCATGCAGTGCCCAGCTCCCCCATCCACCGTGCCCAGCCCCTGGCCATACCTACGCACCCCTGTACTGCCATGGCAGGGGGGTAACGGTGGGGTGCTGGGGCTGGCCCCACACTAGAGGGAAGCGCCTTGCAGGAGGGTTCGGGGCCCCGGTTTGGCTCCTCTGGCAGTGGCTGGGTCACTCCTGCACGGCGCTGAGCCTGGGGGAGGGAATGCGCTGGGTTTAGCCAGCAGTGAACGGTGCGGGAAATCCCCACCAAGCAAAGCCAACACATGGCCTCTTGCAGGGTTTGTCTGGCTGGAAATGGCACTGTGTAGCTGAAAGATGCCCGAAATGAGAGATGGTGGCTGGTGGAAACCCCGGAGCTGTTGGGGCACAAGGTGATGCTCAGGGCTGCAGGGTTGAGGTAGCCTCAGTCACCCCATCTGCTTTGTCCCCAACCAAGGGTGGCACAAGGTGCAGAGGGGCACCTGGAGGCCGTTGAGTGCACATGTGGGAGGGAGCTGAATACAAGGACGTGGCCATGGTCACAGGAGCACTGGGTTTTGCTGGGGACACTGGAGGACAGCACTGGGCAGTGCTGGCCCGTGGGATGAAGCCCGTGGTGCTGTCTCATCCCGCTGCGATCCCAGGGAAGGCACTGAGGATCCTCCTGCTGGCAGGGCGCGATGCTGTGAGCGTGTGGGTTACCTCCTCGGCCGCCTTCCTCCAGTCCGTGCGGGAGATGTAGGCAATGAAGCAGGTGCAGAGGATGGAGACGCAGACAAGCATGCTGAGCCACAGGCCTGCAGAGGGCATGCCGGCGTCAGCTGGGTGCCGTGGATGGAGCAAACCCGACCAAGACGGCAGCGAGTCAAGAAAGGGGATGTTACCGAGGTCAGCAGGGACATGGGGATGGGGTGACCTTGGGCACCTGCTGCAGCAGTTGCTTTTTCCCAATACAATTAAAAGCTCTCAGAAGTTGTAGGGGCCATCCCAGTCCATCCTAGTGTGCCCAGTCCCCAGCCAGGTAGGAGGGCAGAGCCAGGTGGGAGGGTCATGGTGAGCCATCAGTGGAGCTGGGGGGAGGCGCAGCTACCCACGGGGGATTTGGGGGCACACAGAACTGTATGCCCGGGGGTCGGTACCTATGACGCCAATCCTGGCCACGAAGAGCAGCACGGCTGCCAGGGGCAGGCCCACACCATAGTAGCTCACGGCGTTGAGGATGGCACCGAATTTCTGCTTGCCTATGCCTCTGAGCACCCCGCTGCAAGCACCCTGCCGGGGAGAGGGAGAGGGGCTGGGGCCAGGGCCGGCAGCGCCGCCTTGGCAAATATGGGGCTCTGCTGCTGCCTGGGGGCTGGTGAACCAGCCTGGCGATGAAACAGCTCCGTGCCTCCGCCCAGTTATTTCTGCGTCCCTGCTCAGTCCTGTGGGTCGGCATCTCTTTGTGCACTTGGTGTTTTCTAAGGGGTGACCCCAGGAGCTCTGCAGGGTGCCATGCATGTGCCGGTGCCCACTTGCAGCCTGAGGAACCCCCGACCAACCGACCTGCGATGCTGCTGCTCAGCACCAAGGTCCCCTACCAACAGTAGCAGCATCCCCAGAGACTTACACACATGGCTTCAAACAAGTGGAAGACAACGTAGACAGGCATGACCCAGGCCACCAAGTCAACGATCTCCCTGGGGACAGAGAAGAGCCAACAATCACTTTTGGGAATGAAACTCTGCACACTGGGGCCAGGAGCTGGGGGCACTCACTTGTCACGGGTGAAGACGTATCCCAGTATGTCCTTCGTGGCAGCTAAAATGGCCCCCACGGCTACGCAAAATCCACCTGAATAACAGAGCAAAGGGCTGAGCCTGGCCTGGCTGTGACGGGGAGCTTGGGAGCCGCCGAAGGGAGAGAGCAGGGGACACTGGTGTGCACCACGGGCAGAGAACTGCAAACGTTCCCTGCTCCTGCTGTGCCTGAAGGAGCCCCGACAAAGGCTTCTCGGCACACAGGCGGCCTGACCTGTGCAGAGCAGGCTGGTGGAGGAGGATCTCTTGGCTGTCTCGACGTCGCCGGCGCCCAGCGCGTTCCCCACCTGCACGCTGGCAGCCGTGCCGAGCCCCAGGGGGATCTGTAACCACAGGGCTGAGGCTCGTATGTGCATCCAGGTAACGGGGCCATCGCAGCGACAGTGGAATAACCACCCGCCAGAGAGGGAGATGGAGTTCAGGATTTAATTTAAAACACCTCCGTAGGAGGGATAGGCAGGAGGAGGGAGAGGCTTAAGTGCAGAGGAGGAAGACAGAGATCTGCTGGAGCTGATTTTTGCTGTGTGTCTGTACTGGACTGTCCCTAGGGAGCCCTGGTTGGAAATAATGACCCCCAGCCCTTACCATGAAAGCGACAACGGACACCTCGTAGATGATGGACTGGGCGGAGAGCTCTATGACGCTCAGCAGGCCTGGGCGAGAGGAGAGGGTCAGCGCTGCGTTCAGGTGCCCGGTGGAGAGCCACTTTTGAGCCCCCATGACTGCCATGGACACCGCTCTGGGTCACAAGTGCCCCTCTCCACTGACCTATCAAGAAGCTCCCAATTTCGTAGGTCCACCACTCGATGCACATCATGAGCATGCTGGGGACAGCCAAGGAGATGAAGCTGTCCCACTCCTGCAGGCACTCGCTGGACCAGCCTGCAGAGAGGAGAAACCTCACCTGATGGATGACCAGACTGGCCATGTGTTACATCCTCGAGAGCACCTGAGGCAGCTGGAGGTGCCATTCCTGTTTGCAGAGCTACCAGGGCAATGCTCCTCAGCTCCTTAGACCTCCAGCAGCAGAGCGTGCATGTACAAGCTCTGCTGATGCCATCCTGTGGGCCGCAGAGCAGTACAACGCTCAGCTCATCCCTCCCAGAGCAGAGCGTCTAAGGACAACTTCGTACCTACGTCTGTGCTCACCTGGCTTCGGGCCTGAACCCTACAAAGCCTCAGCAGAAAGTTTCATTTCTCCAGAATTAATGTTTACTGCCCATTGCAGTGCTCTGCCAATGCTCGCGCATGACGTGCTGCCACCGAAGCAGCACCGCGTTGCCGGGGCATACTGGGCTGAGGTTAATATTTCACCGTCAGGACTAACAGAATTTACTTGATAGAAGGGGTGGAAGATTCATGAACACTCATGTAAAGCGGGACCTGGAGGGAGCTGGGGAGATGCCCTTACCTCCCCAGGTCTTTACGTGGAGTTTCTTGCCTATAATATACAGGAACAAGAAAATGGCTTGTGAATACTGAGCAACGGTGTTGGCCCAGGCAGAGCCCCTGCAAAGGAAATGAGAAAGGTCGTCAGCATCCTGCTCTGGCTCAGGGTGCCAGAGCGTAACATCCTGCCATGCCCCCACGAGTGCCAGATGCTCGTCTGCACTTGGTGGTGCCAACGTCCTGGAAAAGTCCCTTGCCATTGCCAGGTGTTGTGTTTTTCCCTCCATGGGACACGGGCGCTACTCACACAATGCCCAAGTGGAGCACGTAGAGGAAGATGTAGTTTACGATCACGTTGACGACGTTGCCAACAATCCCGCTCAGCACCAGCGGCCACATGATCATCTGCAAAGAGGAGGAGATGAGGGCTATGGCACCTTCACAAAAGCTTTGGAAGAGAAGTGTGAAGGTCCCCAACCAGCCCATGCTCAACAGCTTTCTCAGCCAAAAAATAAACTTCTGATGATGTTGCTTGCTTGGAAAATGAATGCGTTGGAGGTAAATCCCTGACATGGGGAAGCATGAAGGGAGGTCCATCAGGCAGATGGATACAGCTGGCTGTAGGATGAGGTGATCTCCAGGGTCAGAGCTGCTCCAGGGCACACAGGCAACGGCGGGGATAAACGCTGCATTGCCACTGGGAACAGTGAGCACAAAAACCCTGTGTGCGTGGTCGAGGGGAGCCCTGAGCCGGGGCTGACCCTCCGTGGGTGCGAGGGCTGCAGGACCCACCTGGTTCTGCAGGTATCTTGTCTCCAGGTTATACAGAAAAACCGCCTGAAAAGGAAATTGGTGGATGAGATGAGGCCAGCGCTGAGCAGGGGTTGTGCTGCTGCAGTGGGAAATAGGAGCAGGATGGCCGGTCCCCATGCATGGGCCAGCATCCAAGGTGCTCACAGGGACTCACTGGAAGAGCAGGGACAAACGCCATCACGTAGCGCTGAGTTAACCTGGGGGACGCAAGAGGTACGGTCAGCGAGGAGCCGTGGCCACTGTCCCCACACCGTCCGTCCGTCCCCCCTGCCATGCCAGGGAGGGAGGAGGCAGTGGTGTCTGGGCCACAGGACCACCTGACCTGGAGACCTCGGGGTCCTGGTGGATGAGGAGCAGGAGCTGCTCAATGTTGATGAGGATGGCACAGCAGGGGAAGCAGCAGAGCAGGAGGATGAGGGTGGCACGCTGCAGGATTACCCCCACGCGCAGCAGGTTCTTGCTGCCATAGGTCTACAAGGCGAGAGGAGCGTGAGCTCAGCTGCACTGGCAGTGCACTGGTCCTGGGAGGACAGGGACCCCACAGAGCATGGAGCAGCCCTGACCACCCCACAGACCACTGGAGAAGGATTTGGTATTTTAAGGGGAGCACGGAGCTCCCCGTTATGGGGGACAAGCTTCCAGGTTGCAGGTGCAGCTGGGGTGCAATGCAGTGCCTGGGCAGCATCAGCTGATGTCGGAAACCCCCGCATCTCCAGGACAAGCACCAGCATCTCTTACCCACCTGTGATATCAAGGTGTCACACGCCGAAGACAAACCATAACCTACAGAGATGGCAGTAACATTTATAACCTGGAAACAGGAGATTGGAGGGGAAAAAAAAAAAAAAAAGCATATGAGCATTTAAGACTTCTAGGTAGGGAGAGGGTCTAAAAGGAAAAATGGGAGTCTGAAATCTCCTCTGTCCTTGTCCGCCTCCATTCCCGTATCCCGTCCCAGCGTCAGCGGGTGGGAGCTGGTGCTGGGGCAGCCCCCGGGAATGCTTACAGCAATGGCCAGTGTGACGGAGGCCAGCTCAACCTTGCCCAGATGGCCGCAGAATATGGAGCTGACGAGGTGTATCAGGAAGATCAGCAGCTGGATCAGGATCTAAATGTGGGGAAGAGGAGAGGCGAAGGTCAGAGACGGAGGTGAGCAGAGGCATCCGTGCTGGGGGGAGACCTCCAGGCCAGAGCACAGGATGGGAGGGGAAGCTGTACGCGTCCAGCTGAGTGCATATAACCAGTCAAGAAACCCCATCCCCCCGACACATCAGGTGAAGCTGATCCGAGGTTTTGAGCCCTTTGCCAGGTGTTTAGCAGCACTCCGAGTCCGTCTTCTCTGGGAGCTGTTGGAGGTCTCATGTCTCATCCACCCACTCCCCAGGGTGCCCACAGTTGCAGCCGCCCCAACATCCCAGCACTCTCCTCCCGGGTCCTTACCAGTGGCCCTGCCAGCACCAGCAGCTTCTTTGCATCCTCCCAGAAGTTGTCCGGGACAAGGCGCTGAAGCCAGCGGCGTTTCTTCCCGCAGCTGCCGGGTGTGCGAGTGTGCTGACCAGCGGCCATTGCCTCATTGAAGCCATTCTCCTCGGGGAGGTTTGCCTGCTTCATGCTGCTGCTCTGCCAGGGGAGTGAAACAACCCTCTTCCTCTGCACTCTGTTAAAACCACCCTGCCAGGGTGAGCAATGTGTAACCACAGTGGGGTGAACTTCAGCCGGGGCCAGGCGAGCTGACCGCATGCTCCCTGCTGCCGGCAGCGGGGTTGGCAATGGGAAGTGCGGGCAATGGGTCAGGGCAGGGCACAGAGCTGGGTCCTGTGCACCGCTGCGGGCAGCGCTGATGAGCCCGGACGTGCGGCGCAAGGTGCTTGCTGCCTGCCCCGAGCCAGCGTAGGGACTGAGTCTTCCCAAATCGCTCCTGTGAGCCCTCCTACCTCTCTCCTGCTTTGCCGCAGCTCTGTCAGCTGGTGGGCTGGAGGGTCGTCCTCCTCTTCTAGCAGCGATGGAGGATTCATGGGTCTGTGTGCAGTCTCCCGTGAGCTGCTGCCGGCAGTGGCGGGGCCACTGCCCATCTCGGCCCCTCTCATCACAGCACGGCGGTGGCCAAGACAAGCCAGCCCCATTGGCTCCAGCTGTCAGCCTTGCACAGCGCGGCAGCGTCAGGTTTCACCGGCACCACTCCGCCAGGCCAAATATAGCATCCTGCCTTGGCCCACCACAGGGCAGGGGAGGCGGAGGGGAGCTGCTACTGCCATGCAGACCCTTTCCTGCACAGAGCGGGCGGTGAGCTCCGGTGGGATGGGGTAGCCCGCAGGGCAGAGCAAGGCAGGCTTCCTCCTCTCTCCAGCCTCCCATCCCAAAACTACCTGGACTCTGAGCAGGGCAGAGTCTGCCACATCCTCCCCACATCTGGGCAGAGGCTGCTGAGGTCAGGGCTGATGGCTGTTTCAAGCTCCTTTATGTCACATCTTTTCATTCCCAACCCACAGGCAACCAGCGCCAGGTGTCAGAAGAGTTGTGGGGTGGCAAAGAGGTGCTGTGCACCGGCTGTATGTGGCGTTCACCTCCAATGGCTGAGCATATGCCATCCCACAGAGGCAGTGGCTTCGCTGCTGTCACACAGCTGCAGGTAAGAGCCTGGGACAGGTCCTGAGGGCTGGGGCGGGCAGGCAGTGCTGGGGCATTTGCATTAAGACATATAGCAGTTCCTTGACGGCTCTGTAGGGTTGTGCACCATACCACACTCTCCCATGCGGCTCAGCAACGGTGTGAGAGCAATTAAGGTGCACAAACCCTGCTTGTACCTGTGGGAGCGGTGTGCTCTGTAAGCCCAGCTAAAACAAGCCCCTGGCTACCGCTGCACCCACTGCGAGCCCCATCTGCAGGGCCAGGAGGCTGAGGCTATGCCCTGTGCAAGCCCACCACACTGCACAAACCAGGCACATGTCCCCCCTCTAACAGCTTAATCATGCCAATGACCGGGGTCACGCTCACACCACACTAACAGCCCAACATTTACACAGAAAACTTTATTGTATCAAAAATCCCACCTTACAAAAGTGCAAAGAAGAGTTGCTTTAGGCCCTGTACCTGCCACGCAGCAGGGAGAGCAGGACCAGCAGCCAACACCCAATGCCCTGGCAGCAGTTAGAGGAGTCAGCCATCTTCCAACAAAGTCAGCCTTGCTCTGCGCTGCCGCAGCGGTAGCGAGTGGGCTCTGCCATGCCAGCACACAGACTGGTGTGCAAGGATACACGCTGTGGGCAGCAAGAGCCTCTGCAAACGACGTGGAGAAATGCCCCCGGGGAGTAGGAAGCAGGGCAGCAGCACAAAGTCCCTGTCTCCTTCCTGGTGAGCCCCAGGATACAATCCCGCCTGCCATGAGTGACATCCCGGTGCAGTGCAGGAGAGGGACCAGCTCTCAAGCACTTTCTTTCCAGGTGCCATATCCTCACCCTCTTTAAGAACTCTGTGTGTGGGATAAAACATTGTGAGCTAACTGGAAACTGAGCAAAGTGACTCTTTACAAGGAACTGAGAGGGAATTCCTTCCCCTGCACCATTCTCCTGGGACACTACGTGCCCTCCTGCTCTGTGCACAGCTCCCTAGTGCCACTGGTTTTAGCCATTGCCGGTCAGGAGCCGGACCAGTATGCCCACCAGCAGGACAGCGATGGCAGCAGCAGCAGCCAGCACACGGCGGATGATCAGGGCCCTCCATACCACAGTGGGAGGAGCAGGGACGACAGCAGGCTCCTCCTGTGTGATGAGCTGGTGGTCAGGTTGCCTCTCACCTCCCACGATGCTCTCAGGCAGGACTACAGTGTCCACGGTGTCCGTGTCAACGGAGATGTAATCTGCGTAACAGAAATGTGAGTGCTGCAGGGGAGCTGAGCTGCAAAGTCAGGGGATCCCAATCTGATGCTGCACAAGTGCTGGTGACAGTCCTGAGGGTCCTTTCCCAAGGCTCAGGGACACGGGGACATGCTGCAGCAAAGTGGCAGGTGTTCCCAGGTAAGGCAGATGCTGGCTGGCAGCGCAGGCTCTTCCCTGGAGCAGCCAGGGTGGTGACAGGGGTAACAGAGTTTCTTGTACCCCATTACTAACTACAAGAGAAGTGGCACTGTCCTGGGACCAGCAGCAGACACTGTGCTCTTTCCAGCCATCAGGGCCTGCAGGACAGACACGGCTGCCATGACTGTGAAGGAAAGGAAGGGTTGGGTGGAGAATTTGGGCTCCCTCCCTGTTGTCAGGCCCGGTTACGTACCCACAGCAGATGTTTTGTTAGCAGCTGTGCCATTGGAGTTCACATCTTCCAGTTGTTTTTTCAGTCCAGCTCGGACTTGAGCCTAAAAACACACGGAAGAGTTGCTCTTCTCAGAGCAAGGATGTCCTGCCCAACCAAGCAAACCTGAGCCTCCTCCCTCCACTCTCCCAAAGCAAGCATGCTCAGCACCAAATTGCTCCTTCGCTACAGCAGAGGGACAGATCCCATTTCACTTTTGCCTCCTCCCAGAGGGCTGTGGCATTGTACAGGAACTCACCTAACACCTTTTAAGAGTTACTAGAGAGAAACACAAGTCTCACCTCTTCTGCAGCTTTCTTCCAATCCATGCGCATGACAAAAGCCAAGAAGGAAAGGGCTTGCAAAGAGATGCAAATGATCATCCCCACCCACAGACCTGCAGCAATGGAAAAGTTACTTCAGGGAGGGCCTGAGGAAAGCCTGCTTTTGCCAGCCACTGCCAAAATGCCCGAGGACTTTAGTGGGGTCAGATTATTGCCCTGGAGAGCTGCCCTGAGGGGCAGTGAGAGGAAATGGCTCCTGGGGAGGTCCTACACTGGGAGCAAGCCTGGATTTACTGGGACATCTCAGCCCCCATTTGATGGAGGCTACTCAGAGCCTGCCTCAGATAAACACTTCAGTGCACAATCCAGCCCTGCCAAGGTGAAGGAGGATCTGAGCACCAGTGCCAGGGCTGAACCTTTGCTCAAGCACAGGGTTTGGCCCAGCAGAAAAGCAGGGCTGGCAGCTCGTACGTAGCCAGACTCCCAATGCCAAATGGAGGACACACATACCTAACACCCCCATCTTAGCCGCAAACATCAGTGAGATGCCAACGGGCAGGCCGATGGCATAATAGCCGATGGCGTTGGCGATAGCACCCATCTTCTGCTTCCCTGTGCCCCGCAGCACGCCGCCACAGGTCGCCTAAGGAAAGCAGGCAGAGGGATCAATACATGGGACAGTGCGTGCTATGGAAGGTACCACCACAGGAGCTCTGGGGTACGGCACGGCCCTGTGAACAGGGGAACCCACAGCACTGTCCCGCAGAGCCAAGAGGGACCAAAGCCACATCACAGAGCGCACGGTGCGGGGCTCCTCTTGTTCCAGCTGCCAACCCTGGCGCAGAATGTGGAGCTGTCTGCGGACACCGAGAGGTGTGCCAGCGGACCGCATAGTGCTTTCCACACTGCCTGGGTCCCTCTCCCAGGGACATGACAGGAGGAAACAGGCTGCAATCACTATCTAACAAATGGTATGATGAACACTGCTGCTATGCTGTGAGTAGCTGATGTCTCTGAAGGTCCAGCTGCTAACTTTTGCTGCTCTGACAAGCTAGTAAAAAGCTGAAGCCTTGCCAGGGGGAAGAAGGAGAAAGAACTGGGTTGTTCTGCAGCAACACCAATGGGCAACTACAAGTGCAGGGGACGCTGAGGTGCTATAGGTAATGCAGCAGCTGCTTTGACAGTTTATCAGTTTGCTTCTCTGTATCATTTTAACAGATCAAGAGTTAGAGGCAGCTTTGCACTCTCCATCGCACCCCAACCTGCAGAAAGGAATCGCTCCACATACTGGAATACTCACTGCTGCTGCATCAAGCAAGTGGAACGGAGCAAAGATGATCATCACTTTGGACACCAAGGTAACGATCTCCCTGTTGGGAAGACGTATGTACTGGTCAGGGAAAGCACGGCCTGCTCCCAAGGGACTCTGGTTCTGACATATCTCCCTTGGCCAGCTGCAAAGCCTGATCCCAGCCCATGAGACTTGAGGGGATGCTTGGGTACCACCATGGTAGTGTCCCAGTGTCAGCAGCACCCGTGCTGCCCAGTGACACCGGGCAGCGGGGAGGAACCTTTGGGGAACATGTTTGCCAGATGGAGGTTTATGAACTCTATCTGTCAGCAGCTTCTGAGCAGCTCCTGGGATATAAATCACACCCTCCAAGAAGGTAATAATGCTCAAAAGCAAGCTGTTAACCCACTTGTCATTGGTGAAGATGTATCCCACCACGTCCTTTAGGGTTCCCAGTAACGTTGCAACCACCACAGCAAAAACTCCTGAAAGAAAAAGAAATAGTGAAATTGCTTGCCTCAAGGGCAGCAAGTCCTGCTCCTTTATTCCCCTGTACAGGACCTGGGCTGACCTGTGCACAGCAGGGCAGTAATACAGGAGGTCTTGGCTTGCATCACATCCCCCGATCCCAAGGCATTGCCCACTCTGACACTTGCAGCCACGCTGAAGCCCAGAGGCACCTGAGTAGCAGGAGACAAGGAGGAGGTGAGTGGTAATAGAGCATGCAGCAATTTTCTTCTTCCCCACCAGGGAATTTGGGGCAAACTAGCATTGCTGTAGTAAAGGGTTTTTTCCATCTGCAGCCCACCCCTGGGTGTGCAGCTGCACAGCAGGCCTGAGATTCATCACCTGCCTGGTAGCAACTCCTGCTTCCCTCCCCAGCCTTGATCTGCAGGGCCATTGTTTGGGGGCTCCTCCCAGGCTGATTTAATACACCCAGCCCTTACCATGTATGCCGCAGAGGAGAGCTCATAGATGACAGACTGTGCACCCAGCTCCACCACACTGAGCAGCCCTGGAAAAGATTCATCACTTCCTTCATTAGGTCAGAATTAAACTGCTCCTTTGCTGACAAGGAGACAGTGACTACAGGGTTCCCATCTAACAGACGCAGCATCCTGCAGAACCAACCCTGCAGGCGAGGAGGCTGCTGGCAGGAGGTGCTCTAGGGACACACTCAAGAGGCAGCCACCAGAGCAGGTGCGGCTGGAAGATGACCTGTTGAACCAGAGGAAAAAGAGGATTTGGACTCGCCTGCCAAGAAGCTCCCGATCTCAAAGGTCCACCATTCAATACACATCATGAGCATGCCGGGCACCGCCAGCCTGATGAAGGAGCCCCAGTCCAGGAGGCAGTCCCTGGTCCAACCTGCGATGAGGAAGTGAAGCAAAATGAATGCATGTTCTCCCTCTCCTCCCCCAAAAGGGAGCCATATGCTTTTCTGGACACTTGCTGAGGACAATCACCATTGCAGCTCACAGGACATCAGCCTAGTCTTGCTGCTGTACCATGCTGCATTCCTGAGACAGGATGATCAACAAGAATGTGCTTGGAGCTACAGTAAAGGCCTTGAGAACATGGCTACAGTATCTTCCTGCTGTGAGGGGATGGTAATCCCTTTCTCAGGTGCTGGTGACAGTGCCAAATCCCCAGGGCCAGACACTGGTATTTTGGAGAATTAAGCTATGAACAGTACCTCCCCAGGTCTCCACATGGATCTTCTTCCACCACACGTAAAGGAAGAGGAGAATGGCCTGGGTGTACTGAGAAACAGTGTTAGCCCAGGCAGAGCCCCTGGGGAGAGAGACAGGCAGATTAGAAGTTACATCCTCCCCAACCTCCTCAGCTACAGCACCCATGGTGGCACCCATACAAGCCTTGCTGCAGATATGAGGCAGATCCCTCCAGCCCTATCTTGCAGGCCAGTTGGCTGGGGGCAGAGGGTGGCAGAACTGGGCACCGAGGACACACCCCACAGCCCTGAGCAAACCCCTGCACCCAGAGAGAGGCTGCCACACCTCTGCTCACACTTACACCATGCCCAGCTTCAGCGCGTATAGGAAGAAGGCGTTCATGGCCACATTGAGGATGTTGGCTGCAATCCCCGTCAACACCTGAGGCAAAATGATCGCCTGGAAGCCAAGGAGAGACTTTGGAGTTTGCTTCCCCAGCACTGCCCAAGCCCCATCCAGCAAACACAGGGGAGACCTTCAGCAACACCCAAGGCGAAAGCCAAGAAGGCAGCTCCTGTTTCAGGTAAAGCTGGATCGTGTTAGGCATGCAGAAGGTAGCATGAGGGGCTCAAGAGCTGGTGCAATCAATAAAATGCAGAGTTGAGAGGAAGCAATGGGGAAACGGAGCAAACTAAGTGTGATTCCCATGAGCTCTCCCTGCTCTGCAGGGCCAGCTGGGGGGCTGTGCATCACACATTCCTCAGCCCAGCTCTCCCCAGAACAGGATGAACTTAGCTCCCCAAGTTTATACATGTTCCTAGGAATACCTTTAATCTATGGCCCAGAACCTGGCTAGTTATACAATACCTGACTCAGTAAATATCTTGTCTGCAGCTGGTACAGAAACGCCGCCTGCAAAAGTCAGGATTCATTTCATCAGCACTGCCGCACTATGGTTCAACAGCCAGCTACCATTCAACGCTCACAGGTAGGTCCTTCCCTCAGGTCCCCGCACCGCCTTCTCAGGGTGCCCCAGCCAGGCACGCTGCCCAACACCCTGCTCCTGTGGTCTGGTTGAAGCGTGGCATCTGCCAGCACTGGCTGCACCCAAAGCCAAGAGCAACAAAAGGCAACTCCCATTCCCACTGGGAAGAGAGATCAGTCTCCAAATGGCAAATCTCCTATGTTTCCTCATCAGCATGAGAGAGCCTGGAAACCCTGGAAGAAAGGACTAACCTACAGACCCTTATTCCCCAGGGGTACTGCTCCCTGTCTTAGAGGAGTCAGAGTAACTGGCCAAGAGCCCAGCAGCTACGAGTGTGTGCAAACAGCAAGCTGCAGCCTTTATCTCAGAGCTAAGAGTGAGCCCCAGAGCCCCTGATTCCAATGTCCATTGCCAGTTATGCGTTGTGCAGAGACATGGCCTGCAGTAAAAGCCTTTGCACAGTAAGGTGAAAGAGTGCATGTTTGCTGGTCCAGCAGCTGCTGGCCAATGCACATGTTAAGGCCCAAGACCAAGGGGCATGTTGCAAAACCCTAAACCATGCTGCGCTGTGATGGACACAGCGAAGACCTGCCCTCCTTTCCCCTAATGTTACTGAGGGATACAGAGCTTCTAACAGCTTTAGCAGCAACTTACAGGAAGTGCTGGAATAAAGATCATCACGTAGACCTGAGTTAACCTGGAAAGAGAATTGTTTCCCCAGTTAGTGATACAGTGAAGCAAGAGCCAAGCCAAGCAGTGTTGCACTCAAGGTCCACAGAGCCTTGATTTCAACACTACATGGCAAGCTACCCACAGCCAAATGCCTGATCCAGAAGGGCTTGATCTCACCACCGACCTGGAGACCTCAGGGTCCTGTCGGATGAGCAGGAGGATCCGCTCGGTGTTGATGAAGAGCGCCCAGCAAGGGAAGCAGCACAGCAGCAGGATGAGGATCCCCCGCTGCAGGATGGTGCCCACCTGCTTCAGGTTCTTGCTGCCATACGTCTGAGTCAGGAGAGAGGACCAAGGTGAGCGTTACAGGGAACCAAAGGGTCTGGGCAAATGCTCAGGACTCAGGGCAGCAACAGGCTGATTAAATGCATTTCCCACACCCTGCAGTGGCTAGTGCCAGGCTGGTTAGGTTTAACTGGCTCTCAGGTGGATTGCACATCCCTTTGCTGCCCAGGCACGACCCAGGGCTCCTTGGGGGAGCTGCAGGGAGGGAGCAAGCTCCAGTCAGTGCATCTGTAGCCCCAGGCTGGCTGGAAGGTGCCACCTCCCACCCTTTGTGCCCAGATCACACTGCACAGGAGGCAAGACGCTACCAATCAAACGCTGTCAGGCACAAGAAAGGGGGAGCTGCTACTGACCTGGGACATCAGTGTGTCGCATGCTGAGGCTAAACCAGAACCTATGGAGATGCCCGTCACGTTGATAACCTGGAGGAGAGACAAGGGACTTGGGTTGCAAGGGAGGGTGACAGGGGACCTGGCCCAAAGCACTGTGTCCCTCCCACCTGGGTGGGGAGACAGTTCTGCTACGAGTTTTTGGGAAGTTTCCAGCCCTTCTCTATTTCTCAGAATAACATATTCTTGTTACCCAAATAGCCTCTTCTCCCCTCTCGTGTGGAAAAGGATCCTCTAGCAAGGGGTGAATATCTAAAGGACCACAAATAGTGCTGTCCCTAGCCACACACACACGCCTAGGCCTGGCAGTCCAGAAAGCTGGTCACAGGCTCCAGCTCCCTGCCCAGGTGCTGGCCTTGCACTGGCACAGTCACTGACTGCTCGGTTCCCATCTCCTGCCTTTGCTCAGGGCAAAAGAAAGAACAGTTTGGTGGATGCGATGTCTGCATTGCATCAGGCTGTGCTTACACAGAGGGTCCTCACATATACATTCCTACAGGTTTGGTTTTGTTTTGTTTGTTTGTTTTTTCTTCTTTTTTTGGTGACACATAATTTGTATGTTTTAAAATAGAGCAGAATCAGAGTAATACATACAGAGACGGCCAGCGTCACAGCATCCAGCTCCGCTTTCCCCAGGTGACCACAGAAGATGGAGCTGACCACGCTGATCAGGAACCCCAGCAGCTGGGCGACAAACTAGGACGGGAGGAGGAGATGGTGAGATGAGGACTGATTAGGACTTGAGGAATACCAGCCCTCCCCCCGGCATCAGACGATGAACAGTCGGGTTTGCTGGTCTCACCGCAGCACCTGGCCTCAAGGCCAGGGCTCTGCTGTCCTGGGAACCCGTCCCAGGAACTCTAGGGCTGGGGCAGGCTCTCGCTGGCTTTGTCTTTCAAAGCAGGCCTCTACCTGCCCTGTGGTATTTTGGTGTTATACAGCCAATCTGGCAGACAACCTTGTTTACATGGGGCTTAATGGCTTCACTAGAAATCCTCTTTTCCAGGACAGAGAGGGAAAAATCAAAAATCCCAATGCTTTTCCACACCTCTGCGCATTTAGGGAAAACTCTCCTCCCAAACCACACTGTCCTTGCCTCTTGGAAAGACACCAAGTCCAGCCTGCTTGTTCCTTGCCAGGGGCTACAGCAAGGCTTAACGATGCTGTAGCAGAGACTGCATTCCAGACCTCATTTTCCCTTGGCATGAGGATGCCCTGTCTACAGGCCTCCGAGGCACAAAGTCATGGCACAGCTAGAACCAGATGGTAGGAGTTAAGAGACGTTTATACCCGCTGAGGGGTGGGCACAGCTGGGGACCATGCCCAGGGTCCGCTCATGCTCCTTTCCACCCAGCAGTTGGGCAAGCCGAGACCCCAGTGCGCAGCTGGAGAACCAGCTCCTGTGGGGTCAGAGGAAGAACAGAACCAAACCTTCTCCTCTCCAGACCTCCCACCACTGCCTGCAGATGCAGTCCTCCTGCCAGGCCCGGGCATGTTCGACCTGCTGTGAGTAATCCCTGCAGGAGGGGTCCGTACCTCCATGATTGTTCTAGTGCAGGGTTTGACATGAAATGAGAATTAACTAATGACAACCTCAAAACCAAACCTCCAGGTATTTGTGCATGCAGGGAAGCAGGCTGTGCCACAGGTTCAACAGCGGAGGGGACTGAGCTAGGGCTGATATATTCAGCTACAGAAACCGAAACCCATCTATACTTCCTCTGCTGCCTGATCACAGCAGGTTGGCGCTTCGATGTCAGGGAGGTCACCTCTGAGAAGTTCATCAGTTGGTACTTATTTACCGGATAGAGCAGACAAAGCTTCACGCGCCATGGATTTAGACCAGGGCTGCGGTACACGCTCCCCTTTACAGAAGCCTCTGCAAAACATGCTCAGCGCTGCGCTGTCGGTCCCTGACTACCAGAGGATGCACCTCCTTCCAGACAAACGGCAGTCCAGGAAGGATGTCAGGACAGGGAGCCATAGGCTACCTTTGCACCCAGAGTCTGCTGGAAGGGCTGGCCAAGCAGCCGGCATCAAGCGAAGCGACTTCCTTGCCGCCCAAGGGGTATGTAGCCGTGCCAGGGACTGCAGACTGGTTTCACAGAGCAATTTAACAGCTTATCCCCCCCTCCCCAAACCCACTGTGCTTTTAAAGCCGTGCTGCCAGGCCCTGCTGGAGCCGGGCACATGGATCAAGCTGGACAGCAGCAGGAATTCCTGTGGCAAAGAATAAGCACTTGGATGACAATTAAGGAATGAACGGTGGCGTTCTAATTCTAGCCGTGCCTCCAGCGGGCTAGCAGGCACGGACTGCAGGAGGGAGGGACCGGGCTGGCCCCGGTGGGGAGGGGACACCCGGCTGCCGCGCCGCGCCCGCAGGCTGAAGGGAGGCGAGGCGGCGGCACGGCGGGGCAGGGCTCAGCCCGCTCCGGGGGCGCTGGCTCTGCCGGCCGGGGCCCCAGGTCTCCTCCACAGCCCGGGGTGTGCGGGGCACGCTGCCAGGCTCCGGGCCCCGCGGCGATCCCCGGCCCGGGGCGGCGGCCCCTCACCTCAGCGCCGCGGCCGTTACCCCCCGCGCGCCCGGGCTGGCCTCGCTCCGCCGGGAGAGCGCCGGGCCCGGGCCCCGGCCCCATCCCCGGTCCCGGTCCCGGTCCCAGCCCCTGTCCCGGCTCTCACCACGGGCCCCGCCAGCCGGGCCAGCTCGCAGCTCTCCCGCCGGGTACCCGCGGGCAGGAGGCGCCGGGCACCCCGCAGGCACCGCGCTGCCGCACCGCCCGCCGCCGCCATGGGCCGCGCCGCCGCTGCTCCAGCCGCCGCCCGCACGCCTTATGGGCAAGGCCGGGGCCGGCTCCCCGCCCCCGGGGCCGCGGGGCTGCCGGCTGTGGGCGGTGCGGGCCGGCACGGCACGGCACGGCACAGCACGGGCAGGGTCCTCTCCGTGCGCCGGCTTAGGGCTGGGGACCCTCCGCCGACCAAGGAGGGGGACCCCAGCCTCCGTGCTGCGGCCGTGGGTCGGGGACCCCTCCGTGGGGAGGCAGGAGCTGGGGACGTTCCCTTCCACACACGTGTTGGCCAGGGCCAAAGCCCACCGTGGGTTTTCGGGGGGAGGGGGGGTTGGGGACACCCCCATGTGAGAGCCATGGGCTGGGGACCCCCCTAAGTGTGCTGGCGAGGGACTTGGGGCCCTGCTGTGTGGGGAGCAGAGGATCCCCCTGTTTGTTAACATCTAGAGCCCTCCTACATCTTGGCTATGGGATGGGGACCCCCTGGCGATCCCACGCACATTGACCAGGGGTTCACCAGCGGTCCAGAGCCCCCCACCCCAAGTGGTGGCTACGGACTGGGGACCTGCTTGTGGGGCGATGGCTTGGGACCCCCATGTGCTGGCTGTGGGCTGGGTCCCCCAACATAGGGGCCTGTCAAAGGCAGGGACACCTCGGCACATCCTCCAGGACCAGATGTCCCTCTGCCATCAGTGTTACGATAACAGCGAGGGCAGCTGGCTCTAGGCAGCCTCCCCCTCCCCTCCATTCACCCACTGGCACCTCGCCAACAGGGTGACCTGGGGATCGTCCTGCGAACCAGGGATTCCCACCCATGCTGCGGCGCAGCTAGCAGGGTGTGAAGCTTTAAAGGGGGTCTCCCAGACCCTACGTTTGGCTGGGGTGCCCATGGCTGTCTTTGTCCGGCACCTGGGAAGAAGAGGCCTTGGTTTGGGTGGGAGCTTGGGTTGTTATGGGAGTGAAATTCTACCTAAGTGCAGGAGTTCGTAACCAAGTAGCTGTAACCAAATCTATTTCTAATGCACGGAAAATTACAGTGGAAAGTGGGGCTTGATTTTACAGCTGTTTAAATGCTGCCTAAGTGGCTTATGGCTGTGGTATCACCACTCAGAAATGTAAAATTTTGTTAATGTTTCACTTGCCCCCTTGCTCCTTCAGGTATAACACGTCATCATGAAAAATTGTGTAGTAGCAGTGGTGAGTCATAGCCACTCTGATTTTATGTGCCGTGATGAATCAGGGTATTTCAGGACAGAAGAGTGCCTGATGCTGCTGTGATCAGGTCTTGAGTTCCTCCTGATTTTGGTTATAGTCAAGGGGGAAAGAGCAACTTGCAAAATTCACCTGAGGTTGTTTCTTCAAGAACTGCATGTTTCAGTGTAGCCGGAGGATGTTGTTTGCAGATCACCAAAACCTTTTCATAAATGGGGAGAGAACAATGTAAAGTTCAATGTAAAGTTTGGAAGCATATTTTAACTTCGGAACAGTTTCTTCTTCCTTCGGTGGTGTTCACATCACCATGACCCACCCTGGGTGGCTCGGGCCAGCCTGATAAGCTCCGCGGTGGGCACAGGCTGAGCTCAGGTAAACACTTTGCTCCTCTCCAACGGGGGAAAGGAGAGGAACAAACTGACATGCAGAATGAAAATGTCCTGGGCCAACATGTTCAGACACAGACACTTCAAGTCAGATTCTTACATTAATGTTTCAGGGACTCGAGGCCTTTCTTGCCCTGGGTGCTGAGCGCTCTCACCATCCAGTGTGCTCAGCTGCAGATAGGACTGCTCAGCACCACTGAAAAGAGGCTAAATAGAGAGTTTTATGCTGATGTTAAGAGAGCCAGCGTGCAAACCTCCGCCACACCTTCTGAGGGTGGAAAATGAACTGAAGAAATGAAAGGGAAGGTGTCACTCCAGTCTCGTGCTAGGTAAAAGGCAGCAAGTTTCGCTGGCGTTTGCTCCAAATGGCGTGGCTTTGCGCAGGGTTTGGTGAGCTGGGGCTGCTCCTTCTCTCCGTGATCCTTCCCTCCCCTGTGGCTGATAGAGCAGCAGGCGGTTGGGTGCACGTGGCGGAGCCTGTGCTGCCTGTGGGATGGCACTGCAGCAGTAGCTATGAAGAAATAGAAGTAATTAGCAGCGAACGACATGCGTCCTGGCTGGTGGTGCGACTGCTGTCGCCAGCCTGGCTGTGAGATGGCCAGAGGGTTATCTCACGTGGAGGCAGGAGGGGAAATGATAAGGCTCAGATGGTGCCATTCGTGGTCCTCAACAAGCAGCGCAAGTGTGAGTCCCTTTGAAGTTTACTTGTGACCCTGCTGAGATCAATACCCCGGGCTGGCAAAGGGGGGGGGGCAGAGAATCAGGCAGAAACCTGGGGAAAAGGACTTTGAAAAGAATAGGGGGAACTTTAAAAAGGCTTTGGGGAGAAATGTTACCTCCCAGGCCCAGGAGCCAGGTACAGGACTAGCCCCTAGAGAGCCCAACACGCATAGACAGGTTGTGATTGAAACCCTCTTCTTGTGTTTTGCTGCTGCTGTTTGAAATCAAATTTATTTGCTTTCAGAAGAGCTGTTTACTGTTTTCGTGATTGCATGTGGACCCCAATCTTGCTGGGAAGCAGAACGGGCACCCCAGGACCTGGTGTGATGAGCGGGGGTGCCCTGAGGTCTCCCCCGTTGCCAGCATGACAGACCTGGCTCTGCTTCAGCCTCCCTGCTCTCGGATTAGCCTGTGAGCTGCTGAGGGGGACGTGGGTCGGTGCAAACTTGCAGGCCGAGTCCTGCGCTGGCACTGGATGCCAGCACGTTTGCTCCTTCCCTTTCTGTGATGGGGGCAAGGACCTTGCCAGCTGCCCGGCGAGATTCGGTGGGGCTCATCTGCCGGAGCCCCCAGACAGATGGGGAGGGTCAAAGGTACCACTAGCCTTGCACCAAGCTGCCCTCAGCAATTCGGATATTAACAGTATTGCAACACCAGTTAGAAGAATTTGAAGGGTCAAATTCCTTCGGAGTGGAACATCGTTGAACTCGGTCAGTTTAGACCTCCAGTGAGTTTGGAGCAGCGTTTTGGAAGGCTGATACCTTAACGCAGACCTGTTTAAAGGAGTTAATGTGTGACCAGCTAGAAACCATCTGGGGCAGACAGATGGCCTGCCCTGTCCGAGCTGGTTTCGGCAGCTGGGACCCTGTGCAGTTCTCAGCGATGCTGATGTGAATCCAGAAGAAAGCAGCTGAGGGGAGAAGGATTGCGGTTGCTTGCATCAGCTGTAGAGCAGAATTAGGCCTTTTCCCTGCAGATTTCCAGCAGGATGACTACCCAGGGCTTTCTCTAGATGTGTGTGTCCGTATTCTGCAATGCAGCCAACATTCCGTTACTAAAATAAATCCCACAAATGTACCGTGTCTGGAACCATTGCGATTAAGAGCTACCAAATAAGAAAAATGTCAGAACACAATGGGTTTATGTCAAATGCTCAACTGTTTGAAGGGTGTCCCTTTCTTTTAAGAGATCTTGCTGCTGGCTGATGGCCAGATGCCGTGGAAAATCCAACCCTCTCCGTGCAATCTGGAGTTCAGAATACAGCTAAATTAAAAACTAAAGAGCCTTTTGCAATCACATCAGTTTTTATTTAAGCACCACACCATAAGATCAGATGATCAGAGCCGTCAGTGGATATATCACATGGATCTGGGGCTTGTCAACAGGGAGAACAAAACAGAATAGCTGTCTTCATCCTCGCGCGATAAGCTGACTGCAAAGTTACTATATTCTGGAGTAGTAAATGCATTAGCAAAACATGCTAATAATTTTAGACTATAGTGACCCTTACTGCAGGGTAGCCTCTCTACTGGGTACATAGGGATGGTTTTTCTGTTTAACCCCACGTAACTGTTCTCAGGTCCATCCTGCAGATTGACGAGGCTTCCTTGGATCCAGGAGAACTGGTGTTCCACCGCTGCCTGCGTCTCCAAGGTATAATTAATGTTCAATAATGTCAAAAACCATAATGTCTAATAATGTTTTAAATGGTGCTGGCTGGTGATGCAGCTGCTGCAGTGATGCCATTACAGGACCTGCAGTTACACAGCTGCCAGAAAGGTTGAACTCGGGAGTGAGCAGCTCTCAGCGGTCTCTAATCATCCTGGGTGTTCTCATTGCCTGTGACTGCTATTTTTTGGCATGGACAGTCACATGAACAGGGCTGTTCGCACCATTATTTGTCCCAGCTCACTAGTGCAGACATGCCTCTGTAAGAAGCGTTATAGAGAAGCTCAAACCCAATGTTTACAGTGGATGGAATTTGTCCAAAGGCGTTTGCCTGCTTAAAAAAAAAAGCAAGGAGAAATCCAGCGTCTCACTGGCCTCTGTGCCTCTGCATTGCTGTGCATCCGCCGCTGTGTGCTGCTGCTTGCCCGTGCCCTGGCAGTGCTGCGTGTGCTGGAGCTAACCTGGGGCTCCTTTTGTGTCCTGGAAAGCTGCCTTCCCAAAGACTGAGACTAACCAGACTGTTTCTCTCTGCTGTTGGTAAATAGGAGTTTTCTTTGACGGCTTCTTTTACGCCATGGCTTTAGGGCGACTCAGCTACCGCTGTTTAAAAACCACCCTGAGCATACCTTTCTTTTCTTCTTCTTCTGCCACGGGTTTAATTTGCTCAGTCTGATGAGCTTACGTCCCCACAGCTTGGTATCATCGGCTTTGGGCAGAAGCCACAAAGCCTGACGAGCTTCCCCAGTTGAAACAGCAAGCATCAACTCAACTCAATTTGCCATTTCTGCTCCCAACCCGTGGGGCGAGGACTGGGGGCTCGCCCGCCGGCCCGGCTCCGAGGGCACCTGCACCCTGCTCCCTGCAGAGCCAGCGCCAGCAGAGGGGGAGGCCAGGGGTGGGAACGGGACCCCTTTTCCAGCCGTTCTTCTCTTCCCTCGGGCTCAGCACTTTCACCCCACCACATTTCGTCAATATTTGGGTTTTTTTGCCCACAAGACCCTAATAAACACTGGTTGTGGGGGAAACAAACCCAGGCAAACCCAAATATTTGGCAAATATTTGCCAAATACTTCGGCAAAATATTTGCTAAATACTTCAGTGAAAAATACAATATATACTAGTCAAAGGGGATGCAGTGTAAAAAACAGTACTTAGAAAAAATGCATAGGAGTTGGGGAAATGCAGATTGGCACTGTCTCTATACAGACAAGAAACTGCTTATTAAAAGCCCCATGATGTCGTCCTGCCTCTTTAATTCCAACGTTTCAAGTTGGTTCTCAAACGGGCATCCTGAATCCATGGTTCTGCTGCGGAGCCTGCACATGGGCAGACATCCACCCACAACCAGAGCCCTGCAAGCGTTTGCATGGTTTAACCGCAGTTTAGTCACACCTCACATTGTGAAGTTGTTTGGTAAGAACAGCTGTTTCCTCATTTTATTTTATTGTTCTTTAAGAGAGAGAAATGCTTTTTACTTGTTCTGTATTTCAGAGCATGTTTCTTCTGCTTTGTTCACTAAAAATGGGGCCAGACAAATTAACTGCAGTCATAAATATTATTTTTACAAGAGAATATTTATGTTGCTACATGGGTTGGTCGAGTTCAGGGCTGCAGACTTAAAAAACAGCTTCCCTGCCCTGAAGAGCTCAAATACTTAATTAAGGCAGATAAGACAGGACAAATAAAAACAAGACAAAACTCCTCTTGCTTTGAACCACCTCTAGGGAGCAGGTCTTGGCAAAAGAAAAGAGAGATTGTAAAGCTGTAATAATAATAATGATAATTAATTGTATTTATAAAGCATCCCCTAATGGCTCTGGATGCTATACAGCGATTTTAAATACAATTGAAAGCAGCAACAATGAGAAGCCAAATAAGGAAGTGTTGTAAACATAAAGGTGTCTTTTACAGTAGCTAGCAAGATTTAAGAGTGCTGGTGTGGGGCTCTTTCAAAAAGCAAAATGGAGAAGGTGTCCAACCCGTGCACACACTTTGCTCCCCGTGTGTTTTTCGCAGTGCCCGTGCAGCTCTGTGTCTGTAGAGAACACGTGCGGATGCTCCAAACCCAAAGCCTCACACTTCAGCCCCCCAAACCCGTCCTCTGGACTCGGCCTCCCGCACGCTTGCACGTTTATTGTGCTTTACCTCCGTGTGAGAGTGAAGGGTGCGTGTTTGCATGTGGACGTGTTTGCCGGCGAGGGCAGGCGGGTCAGGATCTGCGGCACGGACGCACGGATGTCAGTCTGAAGCGACTGAGGATCCCTGCAGCAGTGAATTCTGCGGGCTTGCAGATTACAGACTTTGATTACAAAGAGCAAATAAATTTTAAAGCCGGGTTTGCATGTCACTGTTTATGCTTTATTTCCTTTCTGTATTCCAGCCAGCCAGACGGTGTAATTCAATGCAGCCAAATTTACTTGTGTTTACACTTCTGGATTGGCTTTCAGGTTTTTCCTCCCGCCATTGATAAGGGTAAACACATATTTACATTAGATTTTTAAAACAAAGACAGGAAACACTCTCGTTCTGCAGGCTTTGTGGAAGCTTGCTCTACCCTTACATGGGGCCAGCTGGAAGTTGCCCTTCTCTAGGCAGTGATTTAAAGGACGGGTGTCCCAGTCCCGAGGGTGTTTGCCTGTCCAAAGAAGGGCAACCGAGCTGGTGAAGGGTCTGGAGCACAAGTCTTATGAGGAGCGGCTGAGGGAGCTGGGGTTGTCTAGCCTGGAGAAGAGGAGGCTGAGGGGAGACCTTATTGCTCTCTACAACTGCCTGAAAGGAGGTTGTGGCGAGGTGGGGGTCGGTCTCTTCTCCCAAGTAACGAGTGATAGGACGAGAGGAAACGGCCTCAAGTTGTGCCAGGGGAGGTTTAGGTTGGATATTAGGAAAAAATTCCTCACGGAGAGAGTGGTTAGGCATTGGCACAGGCTGCCCAGGGAAGTGGTGCAATCACAGTCCCTGGAAGTACTCAAAAAGGTGTGGATGTGGTGTTTAGGGACATGGTTTAGAGGTGGAGCAGGCAGTTAGGGCAACGGTTGGACTCGATGATCTCAGAGGTCCTTTCCAACCTTAACGATTCCATGATTCTACGCATTGGGAGCGGGGGTCCGGCAGGGTTGGCGGCGTGGGGGACTCGGGGCGAGCCAGCCGCTGATCCCCAGCAGCGGGACAGAGCGGGGAGGCAAGGCCAGCGGTGGCCACCGGCCACCGGCCATCCCTCCCTCCCTCTCCCCGGGGCAGCCGGGCCCTGGAGGGAGGCTCCCCGGGGCTTTATCCACGGCCTGGCCGCTGCCGAGCCCGGCACTCACCCCACGCGCGGGGAGCCGGGGGCGGTGCGTGCCGGTGACCGCGGGGCCGCAGCGCCGGGGAGCGGAGCGGAGCGGGGGGCCGTGGGGGCCGGGCCGTGCGGGGCGCGGGGGAGCGGGGGGGCCGTGGGGGCCGGGCCGGGCCGTGCGGGACGCGGGTGAGCGGGGGGCTGTGGGGGCCGTGCCGGGCCGTGCGGGGCGCGGGGGAGCGGGGGGCCGGTGGGGGCCGGGCCGGGCCGTGCGGGACGCGGGGGGGCGGGGGGGCTGTGGGGGCCGTGCCGGGCCGTGCGGGGCGCGGGGGAGCGGGGGGGCTGTGGGGGCCGGGCCGGGCCGTGCGGGGCGCAGGGGAGCGGGGGGCCGTGGGGGCCGGGCCGGGCCGGGCCGTGCGGGGCGCAGGGCGGCGCTGCCGGAGGCGGGGGCGGGCGCGGAGCCGCACGGCGCGGCAGCGCCCCCTGGCGGGGCGGGGCTCGGCGCGGGCTGCGGCGGCTGCGGGCGGAGCGGAGCGGGGAGCGCAGCGGAGCGGGGCGGGATGGCGGGCGCCCTGACGGAGGTGCTGGGCGAGGTGCTGGTGGCCGCGGACGGGGAGGAGGTGGCCGTGTCGGCGCTGGCCGCCCGCGGGGTCTCGTTGGTGGGGCTCTACTTCGGCTGCAGCCTCGGCGGCCCCTGCGCGCAGCTCGGCGCCAGCCTGGCCGCCTTCTACGGGCGCTTCAGGGGGGAGGCGGCGGCGGCCGGCGGGCAGCGCCTCGAGATCGTCTTCGTGTCGGCCGAGCAGGAGCAGCAGCAGTGGCAGGAGGCCGTGCGGGCCATGCCCTGGCTGGCGCTGCCCTTCGCCGACAAGCACCGCAAGGTGAGACCGCGGGGCCGGCGGGGCCGGGGGGGGGGCGCGCCCCGGGCTTTGTCTGGGGGCGGCGGGGGCTCGGCCGGGCCCCTCCGCGCCGCCGGGGTGGGTCCCGCGTGGAGCGGGGTGGGCGCCTTCCAGAAAGTTCCCGGGGGGAACCGGGGGAAGGGGGGGGTGTCGGCTGCCGTCCCGCGGGGCGACGCCGCCTCGCCCGGCTCCTCCGGTTCCCGGGGCCTGCGCGCCGCAGCGGGCGGGGAAAGCCCGCAGGCTCCGTCCCCATCTTCCACGGGTGGGGGGGCGAGGAAGGGGGGGGGGGGGGAGATCCCGGCCTGGGGGTCGCGGTTTCAGCGGGGCGGTCGGACGGGCGCCCGCTGGCCTCGACGGGTCCCTCAGAGGAGCGGGGCGGGTGAGGAGCCGCTTCTCCGAGCCAAAACCCCGGAGCACGGCTCCGCTCGGGCGGCCGCCGCTCGGCCGGAGGAAAACAGGCCTCGGCGCCGGCAGCCGACGGGGTCCCGCTGGGCTCCTGCCTGGCTGCGGGCACAGGACGGGGCCCTGGCCTCCGCCGGCCGTGGGGAGGGCATGTGGTGGCTGGGGAGCGAGTCGGAGCCCGGCTCGTCTGGGAGCTGCTGGCCAAGCTGCCAGGCGAGTCTGTGTGATGGTGCTCGTTATTCGTCTGCATTCAGCAGCTGGTGCGTTCGGTACTCTACAAGTTACAGCCCCTCATCCATAGAGTTTAATCGGAAAGACAGATATCGGACAAAAAGCGCTCTGTAAGACCCAGACAGGGAAGGCTCTGAGGGACAGGAAGGCAAAGGCTGGGCTTCCAGATCCCAATGAGCTCGCAACGTCAGTAGCTTAAAAAAAAAAAACAACCCTCTTTACAAATCTAATCTCTGGAAGCTATTGAGTAAGAATTAAAAAGATGGTGCCCCACAGTGCCATTTCTAAACATCTTTCCGGCGCGTGATTGCGGCTGCCGGTCTGAAAGCAGCGGGCAGGCGTTGGCTGGGCGCTCAGCGTTCTCCGCGTCGGTGGGGATTGGGGTAACGCCGGTACCTGTGGGGCCGGGGGGCGGCTGAGCCCCCTCGGGCATCCCTCGCCTTTGGGCTCTGTGAGGCTGCGCCAGCACGAGGGACCGCTTCTTCCTGAACATGTCTCTGAACCCTCCTCTGCCGGCACTTCGCGCTGTTCGTTAGGCAAAGGAGTAGTTTGAGGAAAAGTTGTCTGTCGTCCGGCTGCGCCGTGTGATGTCCCCTCTGCTGAGAAGAGGCATAGCTGGTTTGAAGCCCAGATTCGGCTTTTTTCCTCCTTTGCTACAGGTTTTTCTTGCTAAGCTCCT
The DNA here is from genome assembly GCF_047370975.1 of Nipponia nippon. Classification (NCBI taxonomy): domain Eukaryota; kingdom Metazoa; phylum Chordata; class Aves; order Pelecaniformes; family Threskiornithidae; genus Nipponia; species Nipponia nippon. Next base: position 7,562,861 of record NW_028262331.1, read on the forward strand.
AGTTCTGCAAAAGCTCTCGTGTGTTTAACGCCGTGCACCTGGAGGATGCTGCAGAAGGCCCCCCGTTTGCCCCGTTGAAGTCCAGTCACTTCTAACTGGGAGCTTGCATAAGTGGTCACAGGTTGGGATCTGAGGTCAGTTTCGTTATTAAGGGGAGTTGTAACAGAAGCTTCATCCTTCAGAGAAATTACAGTTTAATTCCGGTTTCTTTAAAACCAAACCCTCTTCCTACAGGGACATGAAAAGATTGTGGTTCCAATTAGTAGCTGGCCGTTTCCCTACAGAACATTTCAGATTGTTTAGGTGGTGGGACTTTTGCTTGCCATATTTGCTTTAAAAATTCCACTGCAGCGTAGTTAAATTGCTGGGAAATCATAGAAGTGGAAGGTGGCATTAATTTTACATGCTGGCCAATACTTCCATCTATTAGATTGTGAGAAAACATGAAATAAAAAGATTATGGGGTCTTAAACTCTTATTCCAAGAAGCCCTGAGTTAAATTCAGGATTATTTTTGTGTGGAGTGTAAAGTAATTGAAGCTCATGCTGTATATTTTCAAAACTAAGCAGATGTGATGTGGCTTTGGAGGAAGCTTAATCTATGGATAACAGAGAACCTATTTGTAAGTTTTAAGGGCAATTATGTCAGGATATCAGATTTCTAAACAGGAGATTTATAACCTGTAGTTCAGGCAGTTAGAAGTTTCCTTGTATAATAGGCTGATTTTTAAATAGTCAGGTTAATGACCTGACTCTCCAGAAAAGCACAAACTTTCTATTTTTCAAAAACATGCCAGCAAGACCCGGGGATGTCTAGCATATGTTCAGTACCTTGCGGGCTTAATTTGTTTAAAAATGAAAGCATTAGAAAAACGTAGGCAGTCCTTTTGAGTTATGGTTCCTTTGCACTAAAGGCTGTTCCTAAACCCGATGTGAGACAAGCCCGAGAGAATTATATAGATTTATGGGAAGAAAGGAATCTTAGGGATATAGAATAGGGATAATAGAGGTGGGAACATCGGGCTGGGAGCTGAACTCCGTCCCCGAGCTCTCAGCCTCTGGAGAGGCTGCGGAGCCTCTGTCCTTGGAGATTGCGGGGCTCGGCTGGGTGAAGCTATGGCCGGCGGGGTCCCGTGTTGGTGCCTGCAGGGCCCAAAGACCTCCAGAGGTCCCTTCCAGCCAACGCTTCCCATGGTGTGTTGGTTAATTTATCTACTGAGGTCGTGAAAGCTTTGGGGAGAGATGAGTTCCTATCTCATATTGGCTGTAGCATTTCTTTTGTTGCTCAGAATTATTGAATAATACGGCTATTATCATCCTGGTTTCTTGCTGAAAGATTTATCAGTGTGTGCCTTGTCTTTCCTGGTGTACTCTGCATTTTTTTTTACATTTCTCCCTCTTCCAAACCCTGGGCACTGAATGTTGATAGGTGTGAAAGAACAGGCTCCTTTCTGGGCTTACAGAAAACTTCCCACAGTCCTATAAGTAAAATACCATCTTGCTGTCATGGTTATTGGTGAAAGTAGTATGGGTTGTCAAAGAAAACAGCCACTCTTCGTCGAATGCCTCAGTAACTCAGTAATGCCGGGGGGCAGTTACCAAGGGCATAACAGCCTGTGCCTCTTGCAACAACCGGTTGAATTTGGGTAACTTTAGCATATAGCAATTTCTGTCTCCAAACCAGCAATAAAAGAAAGCAGTACAAGTCAGCAAACATCTGGACCTGGGGAAAGCCTTTGATTAATGAGGAGGATGGCATTATGTCTCCGTTTGAGACACAGCCAGCCGTATTATTGGGGTTTTTTTTGAACAACAAAACCATAACGTGCCAGATGAGATTGGAGGCCTTTAAGTCATGATACACATCCCTTAATAAAGCTGTTCAGCCCCGGATTCAGATAGCTATATGCAGCTGTTGATAATTGATTTGTCTTCCGATAATGCCTGGCGTTGCTGAGCAGAACATGGGGGCGAGATGTTGCTCCATGTCTTCGTTTCGTTTGGGGTTTTGGTTTAACATCACCCTGTCGTTATCTGTTTGCATGAACAGCTGCTCAAGTTCTGTAGGGTTGATTTAATAACAGCTTTAATTCCTGATTGCTACTGAGAACCTCGGTAATGTAAACAGACCCCATCTGTCTACGTGCCCTGATGTCTGCCGGCCCCCGCGACGGGGCAGCACCCTCCCCGCTGTCGGGAGGATCCCAGGCTTCTTCTGGTGAACTCCAGACCGTCTCTGCTGCAGAGTCCACCTACACCCGGGGTGAATTTGGGTGCCCTTCAAGGGCTTACAGCATGCAGGCTTTTGGAGGACAGCAGGAGCATGCTGTCCTGCTGCACTGTGTTACTGTGGGACACCTTGGTCGTTTCTGCTAAAAAAAAAAAAAAAAAAAAAAGAATTGGCCACATTCTCCATCGAGTAGGTCCTCTCACACAGGTCCGTGTAGGACTGGGAGAAAGGAGCGTCAGGGTGCTGGAGGAGAAAAGGCTGCAAGCGGGTCTGCACTGGGAGAGAAGCGGTTCATCTTTTGCCGTTGTTTATTTGCCTTTGCTTTTGTTTTTACTTGTTCCTTACTTGGCCCAGTCATCTTCCTCATTCTTTTTAATCTTGACTTTTCTGATGACGCTTACTTAGTGCATCCACACAGCACCGCAGTGGCGTAGGGTCTGTGCTTTGCCTCTTGTTTTGTGTTTGCTTTCCGCTGTGTTTATGCATCTGCTTGAGTGTTGCTCAAATTCTTCTTGGGAAGGCAAACTCGTTTCCACTGGAGCTGAAATATTCTGCTCTGGTTTTAAATAAATGCAAAACACGTCAATTATGTTCCTGTGATTATTCAGTCGAGTATCTGAAAACAGTTTGAGAATCTCTTTTTGCTCACGCTGGTAAATGAACTTTATTTGGCACAAAATGGTTTTCTTGTATCTTAAAGTTGGATTTGTATACCCTGCTCTATGTATCTTCTCCCGTGTTTACATGAAATGTGTCTTTTGCTGAATTGTGTGGCAGAGGCACATGATCTTTCTCTGGGTGTGAAGAAGACGTCTGTTCTGTATCGCCCTAAGGAGGGGGAAAGCAGCAAGTTGGTAGTTTGGGATTTTGTTTTAGTGGCTTGACCACTATGGTAGGTGATCCGAGATGGACATGGACAGAAGAACACCCCTTCTGTGCTGGGGGTACGTCTTCCTTAGCACTGCAAATAAAACAGTGGTCTTAAGATCGATGGGTAAAATGTGACAAACATCTCGCTTGTTCGCAGATATCTCTGTGAAGTCTTTTACAACACGTACCCACTCATTCTTTTTTTTTGTTTTTTAATTATGTTTTCTTCCCCCCACCCACCTTGCCAAGAAAAGAGCTTTTTCTTTCCCTGTGCTTAAAAAGATTGTCTGCTGTAGGAGCCTCTCCTAATAAGATGCTAGGTACTAGTTTTGTAGGTAGAGTTTGTGCAAGAAATGTTGGGGAGGTAGAAATGTCATTGTACTGTACACATTTTTTTTTTTTTTTAAAAACCTCAAACCCTTGATTATAGTTTAAGATAGTTTAAGATACACCCTGATTTTCAGGGACTTGTAACTTTTCTGTTTGAAATTGCCATCTGCTGAGATCTGGGAGGCAAGTGGTCAGCACAGATGTGAGATTTGTCTAACAGAGAATTTTGTAGATCACTTGAAGCAGCTTTTGAGTTTCATAACACAAAAATATTTAGGTAATCACTTTCAGCTGTATTCCTGACTTTGTGTTTCTGGGGTGGGAATGTATATGAAATCTTTGGTTCACGGAGATGCAGATTTGAAAAATATGGTCTTTTCATGACATAAGGCTATTGAGTAAGAAGCAAGGCATTAGCAGCACCAACTGATTCTTTGTTTGCTTTGAAACTCGCTGGTTCTGAAACATAAGAATGGGAGATCTATGAAAGGAGCAGAGAAGCCTGTGTGCTGTTTTTCATTGTGGCATCTGAATCCAGATGTTGAAATGAAAACGTTCATTTAAAAATGCATGGTTGACAATTTCATTTGTTACTCTCAGGTTGCAGAACTAAGCAAAGCAACTTTACTTTTTAAAGTAATCAGTGCGCAGTTCTTTTCCAAAAATGCATTCTTTTAGGAGCTGAACATGTAACGGCTTTACAAAAGAAGGTACAAAATAACAGAGTTTTTCTGTGCAATTTTGGAGAAGTGCAACAGCGAACTTCAGTTATGACTGAGGAATAAGCTATTCAGTATTTCCACATTGTGCGGATGACATCGAAGCCAAAACATTCTGTAATTCTTCTTCTTGTTGTTGATGCCACTTTTCCAAATTATTTCTGAGTACGCTTTATACAGCTTTGCAGTGACCCTCCATACCATTAGCAGTCGTCTCTCGTGCCAAGACCCTGCTACTTCAGTGAAATCCCAGGAAGCGGTCACCGGTTTCAGTAGACGGCAAGTCTGAGGGCTGTGTATTGTCCTGCAATAGTTGCAAAAACATCACTGACGTCCTTGGAGGTTGGATTTCCCCATGCATCCAGACTGTGGCCTGCCTGTGTGCTTTCCCCAGGAGAGAATTAGTATTTTAATTGTTTTGCTGATGTGTCATCTGCTGTGTTGTTTATTGCATCCTTCAGTCGGTCATTGCCCATGTTTGAGGGCCAGCTCTGAAAGTCCTTGGACATCTTTCCATCATCAGATCCTCCCGGCTCCACAGTGGGGAGAAGCCGTGGGAGCTTTTGCTGCTCATATACGGTTGGGTCTTGGGCTGGGCTCTGTAAGTCCTGTCCTAAAAACTGACATCAGGTTTGCGTCGCCTTTGGACAGTGGCTTCTTCAAAGCAGTTTGATAACGTTTTAGTTTGAAATGCAGTAAGCTGCCTCCTTGTTTAATACTGGAAATGACCCTTTTGTACCCTTCCCTATAGGTACTTTCTATAGGTATTTCTTAGTACTGACAAAGTTTGCGTGAAATTCATTGTGAGTTCATTGTTAGCAGGTACGGGTTTTGAGAGAGTCTGGCGGTTTTGAAGCTGAGGGTTTTTGATCCTTTCTCATGGACGTACTTTTAGTGTTTCAAAGCGGCGTATGGAAGGGTTAGCTCATGCGGCTGGGGTAGGGTTTCACTTCTCCCGAATTGCATCTGGGTAAAGCTCTCTGTTTTGCATTCCTGTTTTTTTCAGCAGCGCTCCCGGCATGGAAGTTGGGGTATGGTTTTAATCTAAGTCAAGTCAGAAGATATTGCACTTCTTGGTGATCAGACCAGAGGGATTCTTGCCCCAGCCCCATGCACCCTCCTCCCCAACAAGGCAGATTCAACATAGCGATTGTCTGCTCCTCGTTGCTAGAGTTTTGGTGTGAAATGTGGGGATATAGGGAAACTGAGAGGGTAGCGGAGGCTGTGATGGAGCGGGCTGAACTCTGAATTCCAGAAAACAAGTTTGAGCAGCGCTTGCCTGAGCGTTTGCTTGGTGAGAAGCTCCTTGGTGTGTGCAGATTGCTGCCTCCTCCTCCTCTTTCTCCTTCCCCTCCCACTTTTTATCAGGGAAACAAGTTCCAAGCAAAATATTCCAAAGTGATACTTAATTACTCTTTAAAATGCAACTATTTGTCTTATCAGCCATGTGGATTTTTGTTCGCTGCTTTGATTTGACAGTTAGTAGTTTGTCATTTTTAAAAAGCTTACACACGCCAGGAATCTGTGATTTTTATGCTTTTGAAAGTAGAGATGTTGAATTAACTGCAGCTTTGAACTATTCACGGATAATTTCAGGCCCCCTGCTTTCAGCAAATAACAAGCTGACTCCTGAGCTTTCAGGCTGGGTTGAATACTGAATTATCACGACTTTATAGCTGTGTGTCTTCTCTAAACCAGTTCCATGGCACATCACAGCGTAACGCACGATAGATTTGAAACATTTTTCTAGACAGATCACTTTGTGCTCACGCCATCTCCAGATAATAATGATTAGGAAAGGGGGGAGTAACACCAGTGTGGGGAGGGTGGTTGGATTCATTAGGACTTGGGCTTTGTGCATATTAATTCCCCTCCGTTCCCAGGGTAGGAGCCCTGGCTGGGGGCCGTTCAGCTGGGGGAGAGGGCTTTCCCCCAGCGCTGTCTTCACGTACCTCTGCAGGGCAGCTTCCTCTGTGCTGGCTGGGATTGCTGCTTCTCTGCTGATGCTCTGCAGGCGAAAAACACAATTAGAGTTAAATCTGTAGGTCGTAAGGTAAAGACGTGGCCAGTGGAGAAACTGGGAGTGGGATGAGTTGACAAGTAAGCAAACAGACATGTTAAATTCTCTCGTGGGAAAGTGAATTATACAAGTATTTCAGAGTGCAATGTGAGCGTCTTGTATGATAGCTGATCGCGTTTTCATCATCTCAGTTTTCCAAAGAAAATGTAGTGTCTTATTGATTTGGCTTAGAGTACACACAATTAATGGAAGGGTGGAACTAAAAAGATGCAGGAATGGTTTCTGCATACTCTCACGTCTGTCTTTCAACACCGTGAACAATTGCAACCAACAATTAATATGTAAAGAATTTGCGGTCTTTATTTAGTGCGAGTGACTGCTTCAGTTGCGTCAGGGCATTAGCTGAGCTTTTGCAATCTGATCAACCCCCTGCTTGGAGCCCAGCAAGCCCCTCTGGCCTCAAAATAAAGCGATGGGAGGCACGGGGGAGCGTGGGGGTGCTGGCTCCCTGCCCGAGCAGCGAGGTGAGTGCTGGGCACGGAGCCTAAACGCTGGGGAGGATCTGCTCCATAAAGGACACACTTCAAATGATAGGTGCCATCGCAACTGCAGAGACCAGGAATGGTGCACAGGAGGGGGAGAGCGTCTTCAGTGGGGTCACAGGGAAGCAAAGTCGGGGCAGAGCAAACCTGAAAGCCGAAGGCCTGTAATGAGGAAGGCAGCGGGGCCACCCGGTGCTGCCGGGGGCAAGGCTCGACAGCCTCTTCAGGCACACAAAGCACTGTAGCAGCAGCGTGGTGTGAGAGGTTGCTGCGTGTATTTTGCACCCGTGAAGATCTGCAGCAGTTGAAGCTGTCCTGCCCAGCCAAGGAGAGAAACTCCAGGGTCCTTGGGCAACATTTTGTTTGTCTTTGCAACTGCAGCTAAATCAAACCTGACTTTAAAATATTTTAATGGAGAAAAGGTGCAAAGGTCTCTATTAAAAATGAACTTGCCAAGAGTTAGCAGATTTTTATTTCACGTCTGAGGTATAAAAAATAGCTGGTAGCATCCTCAGATGCAAGCGGGAGCTTGGTGTGGCTGGCCCCCAGGGAGGGGGTGGCAGCCGGCACAGGGGGTCAGGTCCCACTGGGAGGGATCTCTGCGAGGCTGGCCTTTGACAGCTGAGAAGGGAGCATTGTTTTATGTCTCAGTGCAAGGATTTAAGAATCTGGGTGAGAATTAGGTAATGTTTGCAGAAGAGAGTAGAAGGCAACTGAAATGAATTGCAACTGCATGAGTGAGACGGAGAGAGAAATTCTAGTTCTCCCTCATTCCCAAGAGATTCCCACTGGAGAGATGAAGTCATAGCCATTACTTCATTAGTGTTAACTCAGGATGCTGACAAATGAGCCCTCTTGATTCGTGCCGGGCTGGTTGAAGAGAATACTGCACCGACTCTCGCCCCGTGCCTCGGCAGTCGCTGCCCTTGCCGTGGTGTTGGCAGAAGCGCGCGCCAACTCCCCTGCCGTGCTGATTCAGCTCAGTGTTTTCTTTTGAATTGCCACCGCTTAGTCCCGCGTGCCAGCTCCGAGTTGGCTTTTATAAATCCTGCTGTGCAGAAGGCAGCCGCTGAGGGATGGGTGGGCAGGCGAGTGCGAGAAGCAGCCTTGTACTCGACAGAACCTCTCCATCAACGCCCCAGCCCATGCCCAGCGCGGGGAGCGTTAATGGTACCCAGCGGTCCGAGCCCCGCTTCCAGAGCAAACAGACGGGTGTAGGATCTCACCCTCACAACTTGCAGCGTTGCTGTGGGAGTCCCTTTTGGAAAAAGTGTGAAATTTATTGTAATATGTGCTGAGGACCTTATGGTGGATCTGAGCTGCTAAATCCTCTAAACCTGAGCCCGCAGCTTCATTGACAGGGCCTCTCACTTTGCTCTGCTCCAAGCTTATGGTTTCGCTGCTCCAATATTTTTCCATACATGGAAGCATTCCTGCCCCAGCCTGGGCTAATCCTGACATGCCACTGCATCTGGATGTTAGCTCATTTCTCGCAGCTGACACTGTGCAAAGGCAGATGTCTGAACTTACTTTTGTCTAAATAGATTTAATTCAACCAGCAGAAGTCTCACCCCATAGGTAAGCGGGGGCGGGGGGGAGAGGTTTTCCATTTTATTGACCTGCAGGGGTTGTTAGGTGGATGAATTGGTCCTTGGTAATGCCGTGCTTTAGAAATGCTTGGTATTTAAACTGCAAAGGGTACAAACCATGTTTTTGTGTCTTCAGCACAAGCCAAACCCATCTCCTTGCTGTGACTCGGCAGAGAGGAGCCCCTGCCGGCCCATCCCGTCCCAGTGTTGTGTGCTCCCGGCCTCTCCCCTCTGCTCTGACGGCTCTTCAGAGGCTCCGTGCTGTTTGGGGTGTATTTAGTAGCTTGGTGAGGCTGGGACTGCCGCAGTGTGGCAATTGAGCCAAATGCCTTGGTTGTACAGGAGAAAGAGATGCTTGTGCTGGTGAGCTGCTGTTTTAGCCGGGACCTGTTCTTAATCCCTCCCTTGCTGGGGCGGGTTGAAAGTTTTAATTAAATGTCTGTAAGGTGCTTGGCAATCTGCTGCTGAAAGGCCCTGTTTAAGGGCAAAGCCTTTGTATACAAGCTAGAGACCTTTCCTGCCCGTTGGGGAAGAGTTGGAGCTAAAACAGTGATACCCAAGCAGTTGAATCTGAGCAGATGTTGGTTCTCCCCATCTTTGATAGCTCAAAAGGATTATTCTGCCTCTCCCAAGAAAAGGAGGAGAAACACAGTGGTTTTATTGCGTTGCCAGGGATCTCAGCTCCATCCCCTCCTACTCGCTGCTAGTTAAAAGGTTGCAGACTGGGCTGGAGGTGTGCATGGGGAGTTGTGGTTGTGGGCTGCGCCATTGCGTTTGCAGTTCAGCATCCGCTTACCCCACGCCTTGCTGGGGGTCCCGGGCGAGGGGGCGAGTCCTGGTTTGTCCTCTCTTCGCTTGGCTGCTGCTGTTGTGTGCAGGAATAAGACGGCTTCAGCTCAACGAGGAGGAAGACAGCAAGGGTAAAACTGGTTTCAAATGAACCAAGCCATGTGATGGTGTGGGAAGGAGAAGACAATTTCCAGGTTTGCTGTTGGAGCCGTGAAGCAAATGAAACCTCCTTTGCGTGACCGTTTCAGCCCCTGAGAAGTGAGCGAGTGCAAGAGCCCGCAGGTGCCTCCAGCCCTGCTGAGGGACCCCCCCGCCCCTCTGTTCGCCCCTCCAAACACAGCCTGGGGCTTGGGCAACAGCAGCGCTGCGGTCCTTGCACACGTCCTTGGGTCTGATGGGATTTTGGCATCGGACAGATCACCAGGGTGCTAGAAATGCTGTTTATTTTTTCCCCCAAGTTTTTCTGGCTACTGTTCTGTCACTCTCAGAGTGAATCGAAGGTCACCAGGCTACAGATTCTGCCCTGCGAGTACTGCCTGGGTGTTCAGCTTGCAGGAATGCACTTCTGTGAACTGATAGCTGGTGTTTTAAGAGGGCAGGGAGCTATGCTTATTTCCTTCTGCGAGGCTGATGACTCTACAGTGTTATTTTTTAGGGTACTCCCTTTTAAATTCTGGTTTGTGGCTATAAGGCAGAGGTCGCATCGCTGTTACATTACAGGCTGCTTCTAACGAGCTCTTTCTTCCCTGTAACCTCTGTGCTCGGGAGCTTTGCAAATGGCTTCATGCATGCATTATAGGGAAGTCCTGCTGTCTTTGTCTGATGGGCAGGGAAACTGAGGCGAAGGCAGGTCTGGGGGCTGGATGAGTGACCAGAGCGGGGCTCTGCAGCCGACACTGCTGGGGTTTCCTGGTCCCAGCACCCCAGTCCCCTGGGAGCAGCCCTGTTTCACCAGCCCCATGCAGCACGTGAACTTGAGCCCCGGGTTGTGTTCAGCTTCCCTGCCCACCGCTGCGTCAGCCGCAGCCATTGCCCCCCACTGCTGCCGCCATCGTGCTGCGCGCTTCCAAAATCGGTTCGTTCCAGGGTTAGAAAAGACCCATTTTTGTGTCCTAAGCGCTGGATTTCACAGATATAGAAGGGGAAAGGTCTCAGTCCCTGCAGCTTGATCTTCTAATCTGAAAGCAGGGGAAGTTTTTCATAGGAAGATTTGCTGCCCAGCTTTCTCAATGCAAATTTGCACAAATAAATTTTATTCCTACAATAGGTCATAGCAGCTGGATGCCTCCCACCAAGACTACTGATATTTAGGTCTTTGATTTTGACAGAGACGCACAGTAATAAATTAAATGAGTAGGGGAGTTTCAGAGAGTAGTACAGATGGTGGGAAACTGAAGGCAGGGACTACTTTAGTGCTAACGTATGGCACAGCTTTGACTCCTTTCCTTTTTAAAAGAATGGAAAAGCTATGGGCTGCTGTACCAGCAATTTTGCATCCCCCTTGTCTTCAAAGACCTGCAGGCCGCCTCTGTTGCAGTGCTTTCTTGACGGTCAAGAAAGGAGCACGCTGTGTGTGCTGCTGCCCGCTGGCACGGTGATGCCCTCCGTGCCTTTCTGTCCTCTCGCGAGCCCAATCCGGACTCGCTGCGCACTTGGGTGCTCTCTGTCTTCGATTTTCTGCTTTTCTGGCAAATGCTGGGAAAGCCCGACTGTTAAATGAGATTTTTTGAATCTTTATAAGTCTTTCACTTTTTTGCTCATTAGATCTGACCCGTTTTAGGTTTTATTTAGCTGTGGGGATTCAAGTGGAACGATTTCATTCCCTTACCCACCTCCGTCTGCATTAATTCGCTGTGTCTCCTGATTGACGGTTTAATTATTGTATGTGACAGGAGCATCCAGGGCCCCACTTGGCAGAAGGTGTTTATCACTTAAGTGGTGCACAAAGTAGATGTCTGTTGCACTGGTCGCTCCCAGGACAGGTTTTTGCCTAGAAAGGCAGTTTTCAAGCCAGTTAATTGCCACCTTGTGAAGCAGAAGGGTAGGTGGCTGTCCCTGCCTTTCCCTGTGGGCATGTCCCTGCCGGCTGCGTGGGGCCACTGGCTCTCGGGGTGGAAAGGGGGTGACGTGGTAGGCTGGGGAGAGCCTTCTGGGTTGGGAAGAGCCATCTCGCAGAGGGATGGTGAGCATGGGAGGAGCAGGCAGAGGGATGGGGAGGGAGGGATGGATGGAGAGAGGCGTGAGGACCAGGCTGGAGCAGAGAGCAGTGCCTTGCCTGGAAAGTCACTTTACTCCAGACAGCCCAGCTTTGAATCACAGGAAGGCTTCAGATTTTAGTCCATTTTAAAAATGAAACGCCCTGTGAGCCCTGCATGTTTTATGTTGCTTTTTGGCTCGGGCTGGCCGAGCGACGGCCCTGTGTTGGGCCGCATCCAGCGTCCTGTTTTTGATGTTTCTCTCCATGAGGATTTGCTGCAGTCTTCACAGCTGAAAAAGTGGAGTCGTCTGCATAAAACCCAGTAACTCTCTAGGTTAAGAGGCCTCCAAATAACAACTCTGTCTGTGGCCATCCCTCTAATTATTAAAATAATAACCCCAGGCAGAGCTTACAGCCCTGCCAGCGGGGTGGTTGTGCTGGGCCCTGTTCAGACAACCGCATAAGAAAGAGACAGTCCGTACCCTACAGTTAGTTATCTAAGGAAACATTCCCCTTGTGCCATGGGGACAGGGTGGGTGCCTCGTGAGCAGTGACAAGCCAGGCTGGCAGAGGTGCCTCCTGCCTTGCGGGCACAGAGGTTTGGGATCTGGAAGGGGAAGGCAAGCGGAGACCTCCTCCATGGCTGTGCCCTATGTGAGGTGGCCGCAAGCTTGCAGAGCTCTTCCCTGCCAGTGGCTGGTCCTTAGTTTTGTCCTTGTGGCTGCTTCTGCCCGGTGGCTTGGCAGGAGCCCTGGCTGTACTTCGACTTCCCCACAGCTGCCGCAGTTGCCCATCTCTTCTCTGCAGCAGCTGGAGGTCCATCCATGCGACTGTGAAGGTCTGCTGGCCTTCATGCCGAGATCTGGGAACATCACCTCCTTTACGCAGAAGCATTTATTCTGGCCAAGCTTGTGCAGCTGGTATGTGCTAGGCTGCTCGGAGGAGAGAGGACCAAAGCAAATGGACAGAAGTTTGTCACTTGGATTTGGTCACTGTCCCAAACTGACTGACCAGTTTTGGTCAGTGGGTTAAACCAGCATTAAAACATGCTGCAAGCTTGGGGACGGGTGTCTGCCTGCCCGGTTACAGGGATGCCCATCGCCCTGATGTCAGTGCACCGAGTTCATGCGCCTCCTTTCTGACTTTGTGATGCTGCCTTTTCTTCTCGGGTCTTGAAACTGGAGAAGCAATTTACATGTGGCATGTGGCTGGGGTAGAATAAGTTGTATAAAAGCTGGTTACCTGCGGTGGCTGCCATCTCTGTCTGAGTGCATCTCCGGCTGCTTCCTCCCCTCAGCTCTCGAGAGCCGGAGCGAGGATTATCCAGAACAAATCCTGTTACCCAGCTGCTTCTGTGATGGAGACCTGCTGGGTGCAGGGATGAACCCCTCCTCGCCCCAGCACCCCCGGCAGCAAAGGAGTCGCAGGACAGGAGTGCCCCACGGGACATAAATCACATCACTGTTTGCAGATGACATCACGGGTGAAGATCGGGGATTTTTAGGGTTTCTTTGCCAGAAGAAAGTGGCAGTGTTGATTGCCAGGCTTAGTCGTAGAAGAATTTGAAGTTGTGATTCATCCCTCAATCCATGTCTTAAGTATGCAGTGGTAAAGCTAGGAAAATCTGTGTATGTGTAAAGTGTTTCCTCTTAGGCAGCTGAGAAACCCTTAGGTGCAGCAGTTATTATTTTACTTAATCGGGACTGAAATACCAAATGCTCAGAACATTGCCAGCTCGTGTCTGTTATGGGGAAGACACAATTGCTCAATAGATACATCTTTTCATCCTGCTACACTGAAGAGAAAATAAGATCAAATCTATTGAAAAGAAAAATTCCTGACATTTTTTTTGTCACCTGCTCCAACGGTTGTTCAGGCCGGTGGAGGTGGCTCAGCACGGGCGGTTCTTGGTGAGGACATATATTTGAGAGGCAGCTCCTGAGAAGGAAAGTGGTTCTTTGGTGATGCTCAGGCTTCTGGTATTTAGTCTGATCTTTTACTTTTTAATTACTCCAGCAGTTAGTGCAGTTACAGATTATGCCTTACCTTTGCTGTTCTCTATGTGCTTCTTGCATGGTGTTTGCTGGCCCTGAGGATAAACCAACCTTGTGCAAAAGCCCATGCCGGCACTGAAAAGGCATTGGTATGTGTGTGTGAATCGGCATCCGTTTGCTCCAAACCTCTGCAGCCGGTGAGATGGTGCCTGGCTCCGAGCAGCTTGTGCACAGGACGGTGCTTTGCCCATGCTGCCTGCATCCACCTAAGCTGCTTAGTGACATACAAACGAGGGGCAAAGGCAAGCTGTGCCTGCTGGTTTCCTCCACTTGTTAAATAATTATAATCAGCCTCACAGTAGCTGAAGACCGGACAGAGCCCACCGGTGACGCGTGGGGTGTTGGTGCAGTGGGCTTATTGCTAGAGGGGTGCTGAGAACGTGAACCCTGTAAACAAGAAAGAAAACTTACTCTGTAGCTGAGCAAATTAGACACCACGCCTCAAAAAAACCCTGCCTCACATGAGCTTGGGTGGTCACTTTTCTTGCAATTTTGTTTTGTTTTTCTCTGCCATTACTAGTGGCATTTGCTTCATTCAGAGCTTCAAGCTATATGAACCAGTGTGTAATTCCCATGGAGGGTACATCACGCTGACACAGAGCTGCCAGACACATTCTGATTTCAAAGTTGGGAACTGCCATTTGCTCACACGTTTTCAGCCTTTCTTGTTTCTGCTGGTGAAAGCACCTACCGACAGAGGAGTGGATATTGATGTGAGCAGTGCCTGCTGCGGCGCAGAGCCTGTTGTTCAGCTAATCAGGTGAACGAACAGTCTCACTCCAGCTTCCCTGTTAGGAGCCACTGAAGAACGCTGCAGGGTTTTTCCCCCCTTGCTTAACTAAATGTTACTAAAGAAAATAAGTTTAATCAAGTCCAGACCTTTTTGCAGGAATTGCCATGCTCTTCTTCCCCCCGTGCTCTCCTTCCCCTCGCAGCGAGCGGAGGGCACTGCGCCGGCTCAGCCAACGCTCGCCTTTTGGGTTGGAAGAGCCTCGTTTGCTTGGTGGGGTTCAAAGATCCCGCAGCAGCTGTCCGAAGAAAAGAGCAAAATCCCAGTGGTCTGGCTGCTGTCCCTCCACTCTCCTGCCTGTCGCAGCCCATCCGAGCCCGGTTTCTACTCAGGTATGAGCTCTCTTCCATTCTGTTTATGCTCCACTTACCAAAAGAGGTTGGAGCCAGATGATTTTTCTGCAGACAATATAATTTCATTGGAGAGAAGCAGGAGTTTGTAAAACAGTCCATAGGATTAGTAGCACCTCGGCTCCTGCAGGATCTCCCCACCCCCTTCTAGAATCTTATTTCTGTTCTTTGAAAGCTGAAATTTCCATTGCTGTTGATGCCCTGCCAGGCACTCTAGCAGGGTTACTTTCCCTTGGATGCAGTTCAAGAAACCATCATTCCTTTTCTCTATCGTTTGTCATCAAAGAGCAGGGAGCACCTTCCCTGCACTGCCCTGCTGCCTCCAGTGCTGGCAAGAGTAGATGGCTGTGGCTGCTCTTCAGACCCACCATGCTAGAAGTGGGAATTAGAAAAGATTTTGGTGGCAAGGAAGCTGAAGCATTTATGTCCTCAAGAAAATATACTTCAACATTTAAAGAAGCCCAAATTAAAATCTGTTCAGGGTACCAGCAGAGGTCTTGGTTAAAGCCCTCCTCCACCAAAGCAGTGATCTGAAAGTCAAAGGCTCATCTTTGTGATGTGCTTTAGATTTGTACATTTAGGCAGGAGTGGCCTAAGGACTTCTGAGAGACTCATAGCGTGACATTTTTATTTTAGTAAAGACTGCTGAAGTCAGAGGTTTTGGGTAAAAAAATCTTGGGGCAAGAGCAGCTTCAAAATTGGGGTGGTTTGGGGTCTGCCCAGGCTGGAGCCCGCGGCAGGTCCTGCCTTCACCGGCCGTTTTGCCGTAACACAGGGTGCAGGTGCCAAGGGGGGCCAGGCGGGAGAGGAAACCCTCCCGCTTCCCGCAGCCGTGCCCTCTGCTCCGGCGCAGTCTGATTCCTCTGGCCCTGGGGATGTGTTCCAGTTCTATCCTATCTTCCTTGCTTTTAGGGCTCGGGCTAACTCTGTCACATAATCATAGTGTATAGATTAAAAAAAAATAGTTTGTTAGAACTAAAAAGAAAAAAGCAGAAGAGAAACACGTTTAGGAAGGAAAAGAAAGCCTAAGCATAACTTTCTGCTGCTTGTAGGAGGTGCTGGCTACAGGACAGACTGTGTTCTGATGGCTCCTCCATGCATGTCAGTGTGATATCTTTAATCTTGGTGATGTGTAATCTTTAAGTAGACTGTGTTGGGTGAACTGGTGTGTGTTTGCTTCCTATACGTCCACCTGATTTACCTGACCTCTCCTTATCCTCTGCCTTGCCTTGTCATAATGAAACTACAACAAGTTTTAGGGTTGTTGGGGGAAAACCCATTTTCCTAGAGAGAATATAGAGGTTTGCTGGTTTTTCAGAGAAAATGTATGAGCTTTACTGACAGGAGAACTGGCCGAGCAAGTCAGCGGTGGATTTGAGATGTTAGCTTTGTGGCTTTTGTCTACCAGAGCCTGAGCAGTATTTGATGTGCAGACATGTTTTCAGACATTTCTCATAGAGAAGGTGTTGGCAGGTCTGTTGTTAACACCCTTGCCTTTAGGCCAAACTATTGAAAATTCAAGTTCAGCTTGAATCTCATTTCAATAGCTTGGAAGGCTGCAATCTGATGGGCTGAAAAATCTCGTCCAACTCCAGCCCTTATTAGGAGCTTAATCTGAAAGGCAGCCAAAGCCAAATAAGGGGGAGGGCAAAAAAACAAAAAAAAAAAGGCAGTAAAATGGAACAAGAAATGTGCATCCAATTTACAGTATTCCTCTGCAACCTTAATTCAGTCCCCTGTGTGCGTTACGATGCAGTTTCTAATTACGAGATCACGTATGTTTTTTTTCCATGGCACCCCTGCCCTCGCTGCTCAGGGAGGACAGTCAAGGCGGCCCAGTGAAGGATGGGGTTGCGTGTGTAGGACCTCGGCCCTGCACGGTGCAGGATTTGGAGGGAAGAGAGTGAAGCAAGTCATGGAAAAATAGCAAGGGTAAAGTGATGGTTAAGGAGACGGGATTCCTGCTCTGCTTCTGCCGCAGGGCTCGTGTATGGCGCCGGGTAAACTGCTTTTCATGCACAACAAGGGACTTGATTTCCTGGGTCCCCAGGCTGAGGGTTGAGTTGCAGAAGTGCCGAGTGCTCCTGCTGCAGATGATCTCATGGGAAGTTGTACGTCAAACATTTTAAATGCTGCTTGGTGCTATTTATTTTTTAAAAAGGGAGCTGTAGGCTGATTCTGGAACTGGATGCCGAGAGCTTCTCTGTACCTCTTTTCTTTGGCTATAAACTGGAGGTGTTGTGAACATAGTTCTCTAGGATTTTATGAAAATAAATTCACGATCGTTTGAGAAGTATCCCAGTCTGCAGTGGCAAGACACCTTCATTTTTGCCTTGGAGCAGCACATAAAAAGTGTGAAGTGAAGAGGACTGAGTGCCGTGCATGAACAACCAGTCAAAAACCAAAACGGAATAATTCCTCACTTGTTGAGCATCTTCTATTCTCAGTGCTAGCTGCGTCAGGACTGTATGCACACATGGTATGTGGCCATGCTGTAAAGACCCTACACAAGTGGACCAGATTAAAGCTACAGAGAAAACTGATTTCCAGAACATCCTAGCTTTTCAGGGCTTGGCAACTGTAATATTTTCTTACTGCAGCCCTTCAGATGCAATATGGTATAAATTACAGGACTGGGCGAGTAAGGATTTGTATGCAGAGGGTACAGGCATCGCTCTGTAGCAAACCTTACAGGGAGGAGGTCAAACGGCCCTCTCCTGAAGGCGGTAATTCTTTTGCATTTCTGACCTGTGGCAGAAAGTGGGAGGTTTTTGGATCACCCAGGAACGACCTTGTGCGTAGTTTAGGCTGCTAACGCCAGATGTCTGCTTTTGGCTTATCTGAACGTGGGTTTCGTTTGATCTTTACGTTGGACCACTGTTGTGTGTTAGAGCCTCACTTGCAAAATAGCTCCTGCGTCCATCGAAGAAGGAGGTTGAGGAAGTTATTTTTTCTGTGGTTTTATGGAACTCTATACCATCGTCTGTCTCTAAGGAAGATGTGACGCACGATGGCTTTGCAACTATGCAGCTTGATGGAGAGGCGCATAGCTGCGGATGCTGTCACAGGGATGCTCCAGCAAGAGGTTTGTGAAGTCGAGGGGCAGCTAGTGTCCCTCTCCCTTGTCCAGTATCCTTTGGACATTGTTCCAGCTTATCTCCTTCCCCTCAAAATGTGGACTGGGAGCTGCAAAGCTCTTTGCAGGAGGAGCAGCATATTTTGTACCTGCCTGGCAAGAAGACATCAGCCGTGCTGTCAGGAGGAAGGGCTGAGCTCAGCCATGCTCCTCCAGGGCTCTGCAAGGTTTCGAACACAGCTCGCTTAAATCAGCAGATGTTGTCAGGCATGCACAGACAAAACCTTGCTCTAATTCACTAATTATAAAAATTCCTGGCAGGAGCTCCATGTGACTCAGCTACAAAAAAATTACTTAGGAAAAAAATAAGTTTATGGTATAAGGCTGACTTTAGCACACAAGAAGAAGGGAAGCTGGGGCTTTCTGTAAATCCAGTTGGTCACCCAGCTTTAGCCCACTGTGTCCTTGTCTGGAGGAAGCAGCGAGGGGAGAAGCAGAGCCGCTCTGCCCGCGGCTCTCTGAAGCTGGCGGCGTGGCCGGGGATGGATGGAGAGTTTCTTTTGCACCACCACAGGAAAGCCGGTGCCCAGCCCAGGAGCTGGCGTGGCTCTGGCTTGTGAATCAGGGCAAGGCAGCCCCTTCCCTGCCAGCCCTGGGGATGGGAGGGGGCTGCTGCTGCCCATCAGGGTTCATGTTTGCCTTTCACCTCGTGGCACACACCGACCGGCACGGGGAGCCAAGGAAACCTTGGAAGCAGAGAGGTCTTGAGTTATCTGCAAAGGGTGTTTGGAGCACTGTCTCCTAGGGAAGCTGCCTTTTTTTTTTCTTTATAAACGTTGGATTTTATTTTATTTTTGTTACAAAACCCACATAACTAATTTGCCTTGTAATCTTTTGCAGGCGTCTGCTCTGAGTGTGTTTTGGCCTCGCTGCCCAGTGCTGGTTTTGAATCCCAGTCCCAGTAGTGGGAAGTTTTTAGAATTAATGCCAGTTGTATTTTTTTTAATAGAATCACAGTGTCCACCTGTGGGTTTTAAATATCCTTGGCTTTATGTTTTCATAGAATCATAGAATGTCCTGAGTTGGAAGGGACCCACAAGGATCATCGAGTCCAACTCCTGTCCCTGCATAGGACAACCCCAAAATTCACACCATATGATTTTATGACACCATACTTTTGCCTACAAGTAGCCAGTATCCAAAGGGTGTGTAGCCAACAACAGCGATTCAGCATGGATGCAGAATTTCCCCTTTGTCAAAAATGACTCTGTAGTTCTTTTTGTAACCTAGCGTGCACCTTCCCGACCCCGCTGCTGTACCTAGCTCTTCTGATCTGCTGCGGCAGGCAGGATACGTGCCTTTGCGTGGGGCTGAGGCGCAGGCTCCCAAGGGAGGTGCGTGGAAGCCCCGCCAGTGAGTAATTTAAAATTACATCTGGGGAATATGGAGTAGGAAACAATCCTCCCTGGTGCCTCTGGGAACGGATGCATCTTTACAGGTTGACTTTTCAGCTGGGCAAAATGTATTTGCTTGCACTTAGCACGCACTTGCCCTGAATTTTCTGCCTTCCTCTGGCTCCCTTTTTGCTTTTGTACCTGGTTTTAATAGGTGGCTCCCGAAGCAGAAGATAGTTTTTCAGGATGTAGCACTGTCCTTTTGAGCCCGACCTTCCCTTTATTTCCTTTCCAGGATGTCTTTTGTAATCCAGCCTCACTGTGCTTCCTCTGCTGCCGCTCTCCCTCGCCGACCTGCTGGCGCAGGTTTCTGGCAGGAAGGTGAGCATCTCTGCGCACCGCTCTGCCGCCGAGGCATGCCCCACGGATGCTGGCATCCCTCCCTTCGACGAAACACCGAGCGCAGCCTCTCCAGACTGCCCTGTCTTGCCCAGGAGCGGCTGGGATCCAGGAGGGCTGTTTTCCTAGGAAAAAACAGCTTTGCTGGGGCGGGTGGCATGCTGTGGTCAGCCCCTCGCAGCCACACATGCGTGTTACAGTGACTCTGTTGTTCAGGTGCTTCTCAGCATTTCCAATATGAAAACTAGTTTTGGCAGCACTAAGTTGTCTGCAAAGTTGCTGTTGTTTGGTTGGTTTTGGTGGATTTTTTTTGGTTTGGTTTGTTTGGTTTTTTTTTTTAACACACCGTTCTCCAAGGAGCTTTTAAGAACACGCAACTCCCCGGTGTCTCCAGTGCCGACTAGTGCTCGTCAGCTGTGCTTTTTATAGTCCTTTTCCCTCTGGTCAGCAGTTTTTATAGTTCTTTTCCCTTTGATGTTGGTCACTGTCAGCAAAGACGTTTGAAGCTGGTCTGATAGGTAATAGCTGATAAATAATATAAAGTATTAGTAAAGAAATGAAAAGCGAGCGGAAGACCGTGTGGTGGTGGTACCAGCTGGAAGCCCCAGTGAAAGCACTTGATTTTAGTGTTGAGGAAGGTCAGTATAAACGTGCTTTTCACCTGGGATGGGAGAGGGAGGCAGAAATCTTGAAAACAGGTTTGTGTCTGCATAAAGCTTCCATACCTGAAGAGCTGTCTATATCCTAGAAGAGGCTTTTATTTATTCCTTGGAATCCAGAGTTTGGAGAGCACGTGTTGGCCATGCAAACTCTAGGCTTTGCCATAAATCTGTGTTTTGGCAGTGCTTGTCCAAATGCCATATTATCCAGATAGGAATAGATAGGGGATTAAAGCAGAATCCTTTGCTATTTATGGACTCCCTTGGGGAATAATTTGTAGTATTCTTCTGAATCGACTAAAAGGTAACCACATCAACCCGATGCTGCATATGCTAAATCTTCCCTGTGGCCCTCCTGTAGACCTGCGGAGGGGGAAGGGGGGATGCAGTGAGATATTTCAGCTTGCGTATCTGAAATAGCGTTGTTCGGGCTTTAACGATCTGCTACCTGCTGATTCGCTGGGATTCGGAACAGAATCTGGAACATGTTTGGTTTTTTTTTTACAATGGGCTGGGCTTGGAGCTTTAAATCTCTCCTTTAGTGAGCAAGTGCAGACTTGGAAAGTATTAATTATTTTGTACTATCTGTAGCAGCATCTTTCTGTAGAAGCAGCTGAGTCCTTCCCTCCCGCTTCGTAACTGTCTTTACAAACTCCGGTCCTGCATATCTGGGTGTCCCTGTTGGCGCGGGAGTGGAGGAGCGGGCTGGGTGCCAGCGTGCCAGACGGAGTCTGGAAGCGTTCAGCAGAGCTGCTGGCTCAGGCTGTCCTGACGCCCTTCAGCGAACTGAGCAGCGAGAACTTACCCAAGAAGGGCTTTTCTCCTCTTTCTGAAATCGTCAGTCATCCAAAGTGCTGCATATGTGCGCACAGAATTTAACCTTTCAGTCTCTAGCTTTGCCCAGTGGAGAGAGGAGGTCCTCAACCCTCCTGGAGAACACACAGAAGATCCAGTCCAGCTCTATTTGAGTTTTACACTGCTGTATAGGGGGGCACTGTAGAAGGGTCTGTGCAGGTGGACCGCTTCCCTCAGCTGTGTCCTGGCAAGCAGTACCACCAAGGACCAGGCACCTGGACCCTCAGACACCCCTTCATTTGCCCACCACCTTGCAAAACCACGTGCGTAGTTTATAACGTGCAGAGCAAATACCATGAACTTCATAAATTGAAGAGAAGCAAAGTTTTTGTGTAGGGGTGCAACTGTACAGAGTAGCTGGCTCTAGTTTGGTTTCTCCGGGTTTGGGAATTTCCTGGATTTGGGTTTTTATTCCAGCTGCCCAGCCCCCAGCAGGGGGGGCAAAGCAAGGGCATGCATCTGCAAGGGGGCCAGGGCGTGCTCCTTGCCTGCTCTGTGGTGGGGGAGAGCAACGCAAAGACTGTGAAATGCCGATTTCTCTTACAAAACTCTTTTGCTTTTTATTAAGAAGCAGCAAGTTTGTTCTTGGAGGGGGGAAGCACACCACGCTTCCCACATCCCCTTCGTGCAGGCCTTAACAATGCAGCCCGTTTTTGTACATGCTTGCCGAGAAACAGAAAAAATCAGGAGCAAACGGATGGCCAGCACTTTCCTTCTCCTTTACGTGCCTGTTTAATTGGGTTATATGCATGGCCTTGCCTTTTTGTTTACCTTAGGGTTTGTTATGACAAAGAAGATGGATTTTTCCTGGCTCTTGCGCGCACAGTATGTAAACCAACACGATGCAGTACACAGTCAACGCGTGAAGCCTGCTGTGACCTGGGAACTTGGGCTGTTCTTCAGTGTGCCCCGTTGACGTTAACTGGTTGCTCAGTGTCTGCGTTGCACCTCTGCGACTGGGAAGCACGTCTCTTCTCGTGCTTGTAGCCACTTGTGCTGCTCGCCAACACAGGGGATCATTTCAGATTGCTCTTTCTGGAAATAGGGGCATTTGGGAGAAGAGGTACCTCTGAGGTATCTCTATCTTCACCTCTGCACCTGGTGAATTCTTGGAAACCGTGGGGAGGGATTCTGTCTGCATCTGCAGCTGTTTTTGCTCTCCCCTTTTAGTACAAACAAATTGCCCTCTAATCTTGGGATGATTTTTGTACAGAATTTTCCTTGAGTCCTGAGTTTCTGAGCCCTTTTTTCCCACCTAGGGAATTCCCCCCCCCCCAGTGCATCCTAATTCCTGGGTGATTTCTGTAATTTATCAATGCTAGCTTGTCAGCAGAGACTTGGAATAAAAGGCTTTGTAGTGTGTTGCTTAGCTGGCTGTATAAACATGAAAGTACCAGGTTTTTAACTAGCTTTTTCACATGGCTTTCCTCTGCAAAGCTTTAGCCAAAACACTCCGCTAGATAAAAGGGATGCTGAGAAAGTCCAGGTCAGGCAGAGATTGTCTGAGAAGGGGTATAACATCGATCTTTGTTTTAGTTTTACTTTTCTTTCTTGTAACTTCTCAGTAAGAGCAGGGAATGAGGATAAATTGTTTTCATCTCTTGGTGGTCAAAGATTAAGATGGATGAGGCAGTGGGCTGCCTGGAGGAAGCTGTTAAGTAAGAGCCCGGCTGTGTCCCCCCTTTCTTGCATCTTGGATGAAGTTGGCTTCGTGGCTCCCAGGTGCCCTTCCCCATGCCCCTCCTTAAATATCTGAGCTGGTGAGTGATTGCCTTGAGTTTTCTGAGCTCTTTGAACTAGAATAAATGAGAAGGGCTCTGGGGATGAGGCCTCTCATCAGTCACTTGCCTTTCACCTCTGAGGACAGGGGTTTGCATCAGGTGTGGCATTAAATGCACAGGGTTTGGTGCCCCTTAGGTCATGTCCTGCTAAGCCTGCCTGAACTGCTGGGTGTTTGCCATAGCTGGCGCAGATCTGAAAAAACAGGAGTTTTAGATCTGAGCTTCATCCCATAGAATTTAAGAATAAAGAAAGGTCGAAGGAGGCTTTGGGTAAGAGGCAGTGTGGTGTTTGGGTTCAGCCTCTGGGATTTCAGGGTCTTTGTTGGCCAGTCTTTGTGCAAGTTTTCACGGAACGGGAATATATCTTATCTGCATCCCAGATTCAAATCTGCAGGAAGAAGTTTCCAGGAAACTTTGGACAAGTTTTTTGATTCATCCCGTTTTGGGAGGGCACAGGAAGGGTGTGCTGCTGGGAAGTGGGATTTTCGGGCTGGTGTCTGTGGGAGCAAAGGCACTCGGCTCATGGTGGGGGTGTACTGCAGCATCATCGTGCTTTAGGTATTTAGTGAATTCTGTTTGTAAAAGTGGGGTCAGTTCATCACCAAAAGTGCCTGTGGGTTTGAAAATGCAAGACCCTCAGACAAGGGAAATGGTTGTGTAGGAGCCCCAGTATTTTGCCCTGTTTGTGGAAAAAAAAAGCCCTGTTTGAGGTAGGATGGAAGGTGTTGCTGTTTGGCACCCACGCACGGCCTAATTAGGACTCGCTTTACATGGCAGATGTGAAGCCGCTGTGCTGGGGCTCAGTGGAGTGGGAGCGGGGCTGGCTCTGCTCTGTCCCGCAGCAGCTCCGGTCCCTGTCCTGGAGCAGCCCTGCCGTGCAAGTCCTCCCTCTCCTGCCTCTTGGGTCAGCCTCTCGTGGATGATTGAGAGGCTCCTGGCACCCGTGTCCTTGCGCAATGCTCTCTTAATGTTGTAATTTTGTTAATGAGCATCTGAAGAAGATGCTGGCTGGATCTGGGTGCAGGCAGGGATTGCTGGTCTCTTGTGTTCTGCTTTGCACACTCAGGCACCGATGGGGAAGGAGCATCAGAGAAATGCTCGGCTTTGCACCCGACGTATGGGGCTCCCTGGGGTGCTGCAATAGCTGGACTTGAGTTCTGAAGCACCAAGAGAATTCCCTGCAGAAATGCATCACTGCCATTTGCTGCTGCTGCTGGAATAGCCCCTGGTTGGCTTCCTTCATAGTGTCACTAATAGGGGACCAAAGCTTGAAGAGGGCTTTTTACTATCAGCTCTTTACCCCGAGCCAAAAGCTTCGGGGTGGGGAGGAGCTGGTGGGTGCAGGCAGGTTGGGCAGGACGCTGGGCACTGGCCCTGCGCTGCGTGGCGGGGTGACTGCCTTCCTGCCTTTCCTGCCCTTTGATGTGCTGCGGGGTATGTAATGAGCATCTGCCCTCTAAGAGAAAACAGATTTGAGTTATAAAGTTGAAAAAAGAGGGAGCAATTTTGCTTAATCATTTTCACACAGATCCACAGGCGTTTCTGTAAGAGCGAGTGGCATCTGGTTCAAGGGCAGCCTTGGCTGCTTTGAGCTCTCCTGCAGCTTCTGCAGTCTCAGGCAGAGATTGATGTTCCAGATGCTGTTCCCAGCAGTCAGATCAATGACATGCTTATTCAGACTTTTCATTTTTTTAAAGAAAAAAAAAAAAGTAGATTATACTTTTTAAGATCATCTGAAGTATCAAGGATCTGTGAGCCTTCCCCCCCCAAGAAGGGCACTGCAAATTATTTCCCTGTTGATGAACAGCACTCAGCAAGCAGAAGGAAGTGAGCTGCCTGCCTTGGTACCTTGGTATTCACCCATTCCCTCCCTCCAGCTTCTAGTCACTACAAGAAATACAGGATTTTTTTATTCCAAACACAAGCATTCATTTCAAGGAGAAAGGACTTAAATGCAGTAATGCCCCTGTGCCCTGCAAGCTGCACAGGCTGTCCTGGTGTGCGCTTTCTGGGCATCTACGAACTTGTTTGTGTATGTGGGAAAATTACTGAGCGACAGGGAAAGTGCTGGAAAGCTTTGGGGATTTGATTTAAATCTGATGAAAATGCAAGGCTGCTGCCTGGTCGGCTTGACAGCTGCCGGCACCCATCGAGGCGGCTGCGAAAATGGCTGCTGTGAGGTTGCCGCTGTGGTTTGCCGAAACCAGGCTGCTTGTTTACCCATTTCCATCTATAGGGGAGTCAATGCTGCCCGCCTCCGAAAGCCTTGTGGTGGTTGATGTGTTGTTTTGGAGGTGGAGAGGCCCTGGGAGAGACCGATGTCACTTGCCAAGGTCCCTGGATTTGGCAGGAGCTCTCCCTATGCCGCCACAGCGAGTCCCATGGGAATGAGAGTCCTTAACCACTGCACCAGCTCTCTTATCTGCTGCCTTGGCTGATGAGCTTTAATTACCGAGATCACAACTGCTGTGTTTTCCTTGGGATGCTACGGCTACGTTTGGCTCCTGGCATACCCTTTGGCTGTCCTGGAATGAGTTTCTGATGGCAATCTGTAAAAGCCACTTGCCAAGAGAAGCAACAGCATCTTGTCCTTCTCAGGAAGAGTTTGGCTGGCTGCTGGGATGGACCCCGAAGCCCTCGCTTGGCTTTCAGTAGCGTGAGCATGTGGCATCCAAGCAAACCTGTGGTCTTGGCCAGGGTAGATGTCACAGGTTAATTTTTGCCCGTTTGGGGTCTGCATGCTGCATGAGATACAGAAAAAAGATTCCGCAAAGCAAAGTGGAATTAAGCTGCAGGTTTTGTTCTCATTAGTGTAAAATCATAAAATCTGGTGTTTCTGATGTCTCTAAGGAGAGAAGGAGAATTAACTCCTGGAGAATGTAACCGGATGATACTAAAAAGGCAAATTGTTCACATACTTTCTTTAAAATTTGCATGAGTGTAGTAAAAGGTCATTGTAACTGCGGAGTCTTCTCCTCAGATCCTCGCCTGCCGGTGGCTGATTGCAAGAGCCTGTTGCTAAGTGTTCCTGGAAACGGAATAAAGATGAAGCAAGATAATTGAACAAGAAGGAGGTGGGGGGGAAAGCTTGGAGCTCGCGGCCGAACCGCAGGGCTGCCAAACGGGATGAGTATGTTGGAGTTTGACTCGGTGGCTGCATTTAATCAGTTCTGACCCGGGGGTGGGGAAGGGGGGACCGAGCCTGAAACTTTGCGGCAGATCCTTGGAAAAAGCCTCTTGGACGCAAGCGGATGATTTGCTTGTGTTTCCCATGACTCGTCCAACTCCAAACACGTTGCTTCCTAGCATTGAGGCTGGAGTGGGGATGGGAAGGCAGACGCTGCTCCCTCGGCGCTTTGTACTCTTTTCCTGGATGAAATCTCTGTTCTGCAGCGTGCATTTTGTTAGCCTGGGATCTTTTTCTGGATGGTCAGTAATGATGGAAAGCAACAGGATAAAACAAGGATGCATACAAATGAATCCAGAGCTTGACTAAGGCAGAAAGCCTTCAACTCCAGATGACTTGAGGGGTATCTTCTGCCCGTCTCAAGTCAGGCTCCCCTCTAAGGAAACAACTGACGGTTATTTCTTATGTTGCAGAATTGAATAAACCCCTGATGCAGCTCCTTTTTATTCCTGAAAAGACAAGGAAGCAAAACTTCCTCCTTAACTTTGGTCTTTCTCTAGTTGAAGCTCTTGTAAAAACACCAGACTTTCTCTGTCTCCATGGATCGGTTTCCTGGAAACAGTTTTAGTAGCTGTTTCTGGAGTGATTTTTATCATCCCAGAGCATTTTACAAACTCTGAATATAGTAACAGCCGAAATACAGCCACATCTGAGGAAGGTTGCTGCCAGTGCACAGCAGTCTTCAGCGTTTTATAAAAGAACACACGATTGGCTCTTCCTTTTGCACAAAATCTCCCTTATTCCCACCAAAAAACAAGGTAGCACTCCTGCCGTCCAGCCCTCTGTGTCACCTCCTGGTTCGCCATCGACTCTAAGCTGCTGTGGCAGAGCAGGCACTGGGCATCCTCACCTCGCCAAAGCCTGCGATTTCCGAGCCTCCCCCTTCAGCTAGGGCTGGCTGTCAGCGGAGGGAATTAATACGCTGCCTCTTATCTGACATTTTGAATGCCCCCGTGGGATTCGCGTTGTCATCGGTTCCTGGCAGCAGTGTCTCGTTTCGCCGCGGCTGCCTTCGTGCCGTGCTCAGGGTGGTGGGAGGGACACCATGCCCGAGGCTTGCTCGCACCAGGGGTCGGTCCTGCCTTCCCGGTGCCGTATTTCATCCGTGTGCTGACTCATGGGCTCTCACCCCTTTGAGAAACTGTATATTTTGTGACTTCCGTCAGTCAAGTCAGGATGTAGCTTTTGACCTTGCTATTGATTTATCACCATCCCTGTTCGTCTTTTTAATTGGTTCGGCAGTTACAAGACATGCCGCTCAAGCCTTAAAATAAAGAAGAGGGAGCCCCAGCCTGCTGTCTCGTTCTTCCCCGGTCGATGGCTCTGCAGCCGGGGGCCTCCTGCGTCTCGGTGCTGGGTTTCATGGGACAGATCAGGTTCCCTCGCTTGCCCTGCACCTGGCCCAACATGTGTGTGCATCGTAAACCCCGCATCCCCTCGGTCCCGTCTGCCTGGCCCCCTCCAGGCTTGCCCGGCACTGATTATCCCTCCCTATCCCAGCAGCTGGAAATGGCTTTTGCAAGCACTTCCATGCCGGGCCCAAACCACGTCTCTGCTGCTTCCCCCAGCCCTCCTGATTTCCCTGTCCCTCTGCCTTCTCCTTACAGCTAATGCTACCAGCTTTGCTGGCTTGTGCTGCAGTTGAGATGTTAGCGCATCTGAACTGTGGTCAGCTTTGTTCTGCTCCGGTTTTTAATGCGTGCAGGTGATTACTGCAAATGCGGGACTCGCAGTAGCCTTCTCCTGTGTAGACGTCAGTGGCTCAGTGTCAGGCAGGTTTATGTTCGTAGCCTGCAGCCTTTCTGCAGAGGGGGTGAGTGTCGGTCTGGGGAGCAGGAGGAAGAGAAGTGCTTGGCAGGAGAGCATTTTCCAGGCAGCCTGA
Organism: Nipponia nippon; assembly: GCF_047370975.1. Taxonomy (NCBI): domain Eukaryota; kingdom Metazoa; phylum Chordata; class Aves; order Pelecaniformes; family Threskiornithidae; genus Nipponia; species Nipponia nippon. The sequence goes on from NW_028262331.1 coordinate 7,590,573, forward strand.
CCTGTTACATCCATCCTGCCTGTGTCACGAGTCGGTCTGATGGTGTTCCCCACAGGGCACCCAGCGCTGGCTCAGGCCACCGCGGTTCTGGGGCTCAGCTGTGCTTGTGAAGTGTGTTAAGAGGACATGGAGGCCCTGAGAGCGTGTCATCGTCTCTGGTTTAGCCCAGAGCAGTTTCGGCGGTGGGATGTTTGTGCAGGATGGACTTAAATGGCTCCAGAGGAGAAATCTCCTGCGGGCGCCGCAGCTGCGCTGGGTCGGTGTGGGCTGTGGGACCCCCTTCCACCCCAAGAGCTGAGGAGGAGCAGGATAACTCCGAGCTGTCACTGGCAGGGATTGCTCTTTCCAGCTGGAGCTTGAGAGCATCTGGGTCTGGTTAGCTCCTGGTGTATTTTGATCTGTGTGTGATTACGGAGTGAATCCCTTGAGCTGTGCCGCCCTTCTGAGCTGCAAGCGGAGCCCATTACCTGTCTTGCATGCAAAGCGCAGAGCTGCCCTGACAGCGTGGGCTGCGAGCAGGCGCCGGGGCTGTGGTTATGGCCTTTCTCGCTCTGCAGCTGTGTAACCTTTGCATGAAAATCCTCCTTGGGTTGCAAACCAGGAGAGCTGCCAGACTGAGATTCAACGCCGTCGGCTCTGAGACGCCAAGATGGATGTGGCTGTAGTGAGGGCCAGACCAACCAGTGCACCCTCTCCCGAGATCAACTGGAGCAACTGGAGGAAAGTAGTTGCTTTTAAATAGTCTGAGTGTTTGCAGCGATGCAAGCGCTGTGTTGACTGGGGGTTTTTGTAATGAAGTGTCAGCAGTGACACTATGGATGAGCTATTGCATTTCAAAAGATGCTGCGTAACAAGCAGGTTTCCCATCCAGTGGGTGCAACAGCAGCAGTGGGCACAAGAGAGTATTGCAGGTGTCTTGGTAGTTTAACAAGGGTCTCCCATGTTGCCGGTCTGGGGGATGTCCTGGTGCTGGCGTGTCCCGGGGAGGTCACTGTGGCATCCTGAAGCCCTTGCTCCCCTGGGTGCATTGCAGTGCTAACAAATACTCTATTGTTTTCCTGCATTTTGTTGGTCTGATTGTGTAAGATTCCCTTTCGGATTAACCGCTGAAAACAAAACAGAAACCACACTAATACCTCATTGTGTGCATTAAACAAAAAAAAAAATAATCCCGATTTCCCTGCAGATTTAAAAGGCTTTTGTGTGTGGTGGGAACTCTGTGTAAACTCGGGGCTTTTCAGAAGTGTTTGTTTCTTAATGATCCGGGATTGCAAGGAGTCTGACCTCGAGATTACTACCAGCGCTCGATGCCGGCTGCCTTCAAGGGAACGGTAGCAGCAAAAGCAAAGGCGGTGGGTAGGAAACCCAGGCTGTAACGTACGGCGGTTCTGGCAGCCATCCCACTTCCAATGACAGATGAGACTGGGGACCAAGAGAGACCCTGAACTCCGATTCAACGTCCCAGACTGCCACCCCACCCCTTGCCTTTCCTATAAACAGATGGAAAAATAATCCCTTCCCCATAGAGAGAGAGAAATTATTATTTTTTCTTATTACCTTTATGTTTACATAGCTGTTTCTTACTCAGTGCTAGTCATTTGGGGGCGTAATTTATAGGGGCCATGTATGATACACTTCTACATGTGTCTTAAATTTTTCCCACAAACACTTCAACTCCCTCTGTCCTCACTGCTTTTTATATGTTTGTCTTGCTGTCTTACCTACCTACCAGGAAAGTGCAAAAAAATGCTAGTGAAAACAGGTGACAGAAGGCGGGTTCAAGGTGCAGGCAGACCCCCTGGGTTCTGCACCCATCTTTCTGCAAGCCCTGTGCCCCCATTCTCCTGGGGTAAAGGGAGAGTGCTTGGCCCAAAGCAGAACTGCAGGGAGAAAAATCGTTTATGGATGCTCACATGCAAGCCTCCTTTTAAGAGGTAAAGCAAAGAATGCACATGGAGAAAAAAGAACATTTCTTGGAAATGCACAAAGGTGTATTTCCTAGTCCTGGTTATGATGCTGCATCCTTAAATCCTGTGTTGTCTTTGGGCTGTTGATTACAATTTGAGGAACACCTGGAAGAAAAGAGGTTTATGAAAGACATTCTCTTAGCATTAATAGACCAGCCTGTCTGTAGCATCCTCCCTGCATGATTTGCTGCCTGCATTGTTATCTGTATGTTTAGACAAATGCTACTTCGCCCTGATCCTGGGATCAAATCAAGCTGCCAGCCTAGCGCCGCTTTGGAACTTGGACATATAAAACTACCAGGCCACCTCCCGTGTCGGCTCTGGGCCCTGGGGCTTTGCTCTCCATAGATCATGTTAACCGCTCTTCAGTTCTGCTCAAATTAAATGTTTTCCTATCAGATGTGGGCTGCGGAGGATCCAGCCTGTCAGCCTGCATGTGCGTCAGGAGGAGAGGAGGCAGCTTGTGCTCCGAGCCGGGCGCGCGCGCGCCGGCCATATGCTGCTTTGCCCTCAAATAAAATGCTCAGCTCGCAGTCAGTTGGACGGCTTAGCCGGGGAAATTGCAAAGAACAACGGTGCCGGCACTGGGTGACAAGAGGAAGACAACGGGAGGAAGCAAGGGCGCCGGGACGTGAAGTTGGGCTGGTCCAGGTCCCTCACCCTGGGGCTTTGGCTACGGAGCTCCTCGGGGGAACAAAGAGCAGCCCTCCGCTGGTGGCCACCTTGCCAGAAAACCCCGCGGAGAGGATTTCCTTCCACTTCGGCTCCAAAGCTTTCGCTGTTGTGTTTCGTGGCTGGGAAGAACAAAAGCCCGGGGTTGCAAGCTGGCTCCTGCCAGGGTCTCCCCTGCCCCCCCGCCAGCTGCGGGGCAATGCAGGCAGCTGCAAGCCAGACTGTGCTCTGCCCATCTCCCACCATGGAGCCAGACCAAGGAGAGGATAGAGGTGACAAGCAGGACTTTTTGATTTGATTTGTTTATTTTTTGCTCGCACCGAGTCATATTGGTGGAACGTGACTGGCGGGGGGAGCATCCACAGCAGGCACTGCCAGGCCGAGTGCTGGGGAAACTGGTCCTAAGCTTGGTTTTAACTGGGCTTTCTCCCACTGTAGGCAGCGTGGGGGCAGAGGGGAATGATAACACAGTAGCCTGGCTGCCCACCGGTCCGTGTGTGCCAGCAGCCCCGGTGCCCTGCGCTGTCAGTCTCAGCCGTTCACATCAGTCTTGTTTATTGCAATTCCAAATCCTCCCTCCTCAGCTCATTAATGTTCTCGGAGCAGACGTCTCTCTCACCATTGTATTTTGTAATTAGATTTTTATTTGCTTTCAGAGAGAAACAGCAGCACAATAGACATTAATTTATCCCAAGCCTCGCTCGGTCTCCTCTGTGTCGCAAGGTCAGACCTTGGCGTGCACCATCTGTCCTCGACGCCTCCCCCGCTATTCGGCTGCATGTTGTTCCTGCGCTGCATCCCCCTTCATTTAAGGGGGCTCCCTTATGCACGAAGGGAAAGGAGTGGTGAGGGAGGGCTGGAAGAGGAGCCTTCGCTCGAGCTGAGCTTGAATCGCAGGGACAGGCGTGACCGGGATTTAAATCGACGGGGCGAGGGAGAAGCCTGTTCTGCAGCCCCGTGCCTGCTGTCTGCAGAGCCTGGGTGGCCCCTGGTGCTTGTAAACCCTTTAAGGCACGATGTAAAAGCCACAATTTAACATTGCGAGTGAGCAAGGACAGAGAGGTCCCACGCAGCGCCAGACCAGAGCGGTGGGGACGGCTGTGGCTGTCTCGCCAGCCCGGAGCCGGTCTGCGTAGCGGAGCTGGAGGCAGAGCTGGGAAATGGGCTCTGCTGGTCCCTGCAGCCCTGGACCAAGGGCGCTTTTCCACCTGAGCGCTGCTTGTGAGTTCCTCAGACAGACTTCATGTTTCAGCCTGTGGCTTTGGAATGAGAGACTGGCAAGAGCCAAGCTCGTGTCTGTAATGGAAATGGAAACCCCACTGCGCTTTCGCATGGGCACTCACGGGGCTGCTGGAAAGTGGGGTCTTTCCAACACGTCACTGGAGGAATTGCCCAGACCCCGGGGGTGTTGCCTCCCTGGGTGGATTTTTAGAAGAAAAGTAGCTTTGCACTTCATTTAGCAGAAAGCAGCAGCTGTCCACGTTGGGAACATGTTCATTATCGCTAAGGAATCTGCTCTTGAGTTTTTAAACCAGCTTTGTCTGGCTGTCGCTGGTCAGGGTGGAAGCATGGGTTGCAAAATGAGCAGAGGCAGTGTCTGCCCTGCTGCTGGCATGGGCAGGTGCCTCTGAAACCTCCACATCTCCCAGGTGGAGGCAGCTCCGTATCCTATGGATGCGTGATGATGGATGCATACGGATGGAGGCGTGAGAGCTTTTATGGTCCAGGTTCACGCAACAGCGGAGAAACGCCAGCCCCCAAAGAGGGCGGGAGGACCACTTTCCCACCAGCCAGGGCTCGTTTCACTGCAAGCAGTTTATCTTGCCAGCGTTAACTGCTGCAGCTCAGGATTTATGTTAGTAAGTGAATGCGACCAAGGGCTGATAAATCAATCAACACAACCAAAAATAGCGCCCGGCAGCTGTTGGAAGTAGGGGATCCCTTCCCCACCAGTCCCCCACAGAGCAGGAGAGGATTTCATCCACCCCGGCCGGATGCCAGCCCTGCGCAGAAACAGCCGTGGGCTGCTAGGGAGACCTCTCGTCTGACACCTTTATCTGGAAAAATTACTGCAGCTGCCTGCAAACTACTCTCCAACGTGCCTCTCAGCCAGGCATTTCCCAGTCACCAGAGTGGGGGAAATAACCAAGCCAGCCACCAGTGTGGAGACCAGCTTTGTGACCAATGCTGCGCACTGCTGTGTGGCCTGACATCTTGGGATCGCCTCGGACCTCAAATAATAAGTGATCGTTGGCTGGTCGTGGATGCAGTCGCAGAGGGAGCCTAGGGCTGCAGTTTCCTGGTCCTCCAGGACAGCATGGTGATGCTTTGCATAGGGATAAGATTACCAGAGGAATCTGGTGAGACTGTTTTTTCCACTGGTCTGCTGTACTTAACCACCTGCACAGGAGCCAGAGAGGTTTCTGTGAAGCTGATCAGCCCATACGGCATCTCGGAGGGGGTGTATTTCCTCGCTCCTTCTCCAGTGGGTGTCCTGGGGTGAGTATTGAGTTCATCAGGCGTGCAGCCTGAACCAGGAGCAAAGGGTGCTCCGAGAGGATCAGCTGCTTTCAGCCTGAATAGTCCGTAGGTTATTTCCACATCTGTGTTAGCTTTGGCTCAATCCCACAGATTTGCAACAGCTGTTGGGAAGCGGAGCAGAGATCCCCTCTTTAAATGGATGATCAAATCCTCAGAGTGTGGAGTATGTTATTTCTATGTCATCCTCTTCGCGGCAGGAAAAACAGCTTTTAAAAGTTGCTGAGGCAGCACTCTGCCCTGCTGCCTGAGCTATCATCCCATCATCCTGTGGTTTCAGAGCAAGTCGTAATTTGCTTTCCACATCCCACGCCCAGCCTGACACAGGATCCTCTGCGAGGTGCACGGTTGGGCAGGTACTTGTGCGAGGGATGCCTTTTTTCTCCTGGGCTCCCCTTCCTGCATGGACCACAACCAGCGGGTGTACACCGAGCGGGACTGAGGAGGAGCTCATCTCCTTTTCAGAGCCTGCGCGTGTGCAAACCCTTGACATTTTACCCTGAGAAAAACTATACGGTGCAATAGTTTGCCACAAGGCAGGTTAGGTCATCCTGGTGTTCGGAGGCTTTAGGTGGAGATCAGATGTCTTTGCTGGAAGCTGTAGTTCAGCTGCGAAATAGTGGTGCGGTGTGGGAATCCCATAGTGAGCTATCTTATCCAAAAAGCCCAGCTAAAATGAGCCAGGCCTATTTCCTATCAAGCTTGTGCTCTTTCAGGTCAGACCTGCAGGAAAAGGAGCCATCAGGCTTCCTTCAGAAGTCTCTGACAGGCTTTGGAAAGCCAAGCCTGGCTGAAGGGGGCCAGGGCGGTGGGAATGGTGCTAGACCCTGGCGCTCGTCCTGCAGCGCATGCGTTTCTCATTCCCCATCAGCTTTCCTAGCGCACAGGAGAATCATCAAACCAAACTGCTCCCGCTTTAAACAGGACATTTGTGTACTTTCCGATACAGACAGTGAAATTAATACGGTTAGTTTGTTGAGACCACTAATTTGCAATTCAAGCCTTTTATAACCGGGCTTAAAATGGCAACCCAGTTCCAGTCTTCTTATGTGCAGTTGTCGTGTTGGTCATCCGTGTCATACGATGGGTTTCAGTGATAGCCCAGGTGGCACATAGTTGCACATAATAAGCGCTGCTCAGCGTGTATGAAGCTCTGAACGTTTGGCGTGACCTGGGATGGCTGGGTGGTGGTGTCTGGGAGCTGCGTGATGCTTGAAGCTTTTGCAAAGATGCAAGGTAAAATCTGGTAGTTTTGGTTGCTTTTTCTCAGTCGCCCAAGGTGTGACTGAGTGTGTCGGTGTTCATTGGGTTCAAGTCTCAGAGCCTGGTGATGGACATTCCCCCAGCAGCAGCAGATGTCACGCTGACGTTTTTTGATGCTTTTTGACCCTTTCGACACACACCTAGCTTCAAGCTTGCTTGAGGCATTCTCCTGTGGACCCTCAATGATGAGCTAGAAGAGGCAACCCTCCATTTCATGGGGACAGAGTATCTGGATTGCAGATTACCCGTACCACAGATGTCTGGGCAGCCAAGACGAGTCTCTGCAAAGGCAGTTTGGGCCCAGTGGGGCCTGATGGCGTACACAACCTGAGAAGACCCAGGGCTAGTTGTTGGCGAGAGCTTCCAGGTCTGCTGGACCCCGTAGACTGCCTGGAGCCAGCCGTGCACCACTCACTCCAGTGCTTCCAGCGCGAGCGGGTTTGGTTTGGTCTTATCCCTTATCTGGAGTGTCCCAGCCCCGTCCCTCTGAGCACGGCCAGTCCATGCAGCCTTTTGGCTCTGAAGTGCAGACCCAGCCCAGCAAAACCACCGCTGTAGTGCCACAAGGGGAGTGCTGCCCATAAACAAAGGGCTTGGCAAAATGAAGTGTAATGTAAGCAACTATTTAAAGAGAACGATTCAATTGCTAGTTGTAATTTCCTCATTGTTTGCAACACCCTCTTAAATGCCTGTGATCCTTTCAAAGAGCTTTCACCCACCCTTTAAACTTCACAGAAGTGGATTTTACCTTCTGTGGTTTGAACACTCTCATTGTGAGGGGGCTGGTTTGCATTTAGTACGATTTCTTTTTTCTTTTTTCATGCCCGAGGCCATTTGCTTTGTGAATCAGCATTATGAATGAGTCTGCTTGTCCCAAGAAATATGTCTATTGGAAGGCTGGTGGGCAGGACACAAAGCATTGCCTTTCTCTGGGTCCTAGTAGATGGAGGTTGATAAAATCTTCCTAGATCGGTGTTAACACTTTCCTTCAGACCGAAGGGGGTTTTGCTAAAACCCCATTGCAAGCAGGCTGGCCTATGTCACTCATTCAGGTGTATCTTTTGTAAAAAGGTGTTGGAAGAAATATTTAATACAGTGCCATTAAAACCTGAATGTGGATGTGACTTTCTCCCTCAGCTAGATCTCTGGTGAGCAAACCAAGGGATCCGGTTTGCTCTGCCTGAACGTTGCGTCCCTTTCCTGCCCTCGTTTGCTGGGTCCCCAGATCATTCCCGTCTCGGGAAACGGGATTGCCTCTATTCAGAAATCAGGGATGGCAATCCACAGAGTTGTGGCCTCTTTCTCTGGGAAAGCATCTGGGTCCGGTTTCCACGTGAGTTACTGATGGAAGCAGCAGCGTGTTGTGTGAGGCTTTCTCCGGCGCTCATGCGTGAGCCCGCGCTGGTGCTGGGTGGGATTCTCGGTCCCCTCCTGCCTGTCTCCCGTTGCTGGGTTTTATTCTCTAAACCTGAGCGAGCTGTAAATGCCTGGAGCCTGAGAGGCTTTGCAGAGCAGAGCTTAGGGAAAGGTGGTGATTCATTTCCTTCCCCTCTGGCTCTTGGCTATGGTTTGGCTTTTGTTTAAGAGTTTGATAATTCACCGCTGGGCTGTTTAGGTTGAAACGTTTGGAGAAATGTAAGTAAACGTGGTGATGGCAGCAGCTCCTCCATGCGTGGCGGGGAGACGGGCTCCTCTGGCCGCAGCCAGCCCACACCTGCAGGCTGGGCCATGCCAGCAGCTGTCGTTGTCTCATTCCTCCCCATCCTGGTGAGCTTCTGTACGTGGGTTAAGCTCCAGATTATCCTGTGCCAGAACCATATGCTGAGAAATGTCAACCCAGGACGGGGTGACACCCAGAGCACTCAGTCACCGGTGTTGTGCAGAGCCGAGCTCACTGCAAAGCGTAATGACCAGTAGACAGCAACGGGATTGGTAGACCAGGATTGATAGACTGGGACGCCCAAAACGTGGCCGTTGCAGCCTGTATGGTTTCTATCCGTAGCCAGCGGGGACCGCTGCGAGGCTGGCAGTGTGGGATGGATGAGCTGGGCTACACGGCCCCCAGGCTGATGTCAAACCCGTTAATCAGCTCCTGGGAACAAACCCGGGAAGCCCCAGTAGCAGAAGAACTGTGTTTCTTTGCTTCAGCTTTGGTTTCAGCGTGGCTGTGTCTTGGCAGGGGTTGCTGGTTTGTTTAATGAACATTGAAATGGGAGGGGAGGAAGCAGCCAGGGAAGCATTACAAATTGCTTCAGAGCAGTGGCATTAGAAGTATTGGTGCTTACCATGTCTGCTAAACAAAGACCTCAAACTATGGTAAATATTATCCCCATTTTACTTGCAAAAAGGCAAATGCAGCAGGAGGAGAAGCTTTACCTGTGCTCGTCAGGCAACCCTGCAACAGGCATGAGACAAGCGCTGGTCTCAACCGCAGTACCAAGGGGATGGTGTTGACAGATTGTGTCTCTGCGGGCGCTGGAGGTCCAGGTTGGCCCAGCAGCTCTGGAGAGATGCCTTCACATGCCTTCATATGCATTGCTGAAGCACCGACTCTGTTTCTGTGCTTAGCTCTGACCTCTGATCTGAAAGATGCTAACGCCCCAAAATCTTCCTCTTCATGTGGCCAAGTTTACCTTTGTCCTCTCCCCTCCCGGTCTCTTTTACAGCTGAAGCTGTGGAACAAGTACAGAGTCTCCAACATTCCTTCCCTGATATTTATTGATGCCTCCACCGGGAAGGTGGTTTGCAGGAACGGCCTCCTGGTCATCCGAGATGACCCAGAAGGTAAGACCTGGAGTCCCGTGTGCCATAGAAACACGGGCACATGGCTGCCTTTTCATTTCAGCTCATTTTTAGTTGCCTTGGGGTGGTAGGGGGGGAAGGAAACAAACAACTATTGTCGTAGTTAACTAATCAAGGCACTGTATTAGTTTCAGCATAAAATTTTCTGCATCATTCCTGCCAGATCTTGTGTTTCGGTTTTGCTTGTTGAAAAGAACAAAGATTTCCCCTCCAGGATTTTTGTCTGAAGTGCTAATGAGGAAAAAGTTAGACTAACTGAAACATTAAGTTTGGATTTTTCCCTAATGGAGGCACATGGACAGACAGACTGAGGGCCCAAACTTGCTGTACCTTGGGAGCAAATAGGGAAAGGTGGTGATGTCATTTTCCTTCCAAAATACTGAGTGGGACTTTATCACTGACCTCACACTCTGTTAGGATAAATGAATTCCCCCTTATTTACAAGTGCAACAGAAAAATGCTACTGTTCTCCGTTTCCTAGGTTTACGGTACCAGGGGTTGATGTTAAATCCATCTTCTTCCAATTTGCAAAAACCAAACTGAGCAAAAGATGCGCCCTTACTCATAGACTCTGCACACCCATCATTCAACTGCTAGGCTGTCCATGCACAGATATTACCCACCGATCGTTTCTTCATGCTCTAGATACTGAGTGCGGTAACTGAGTCTTCAATTCAGGTGGCAGGAACTGTGTAGCAAGTACACGTTGTGGCCTGAGCCATCTGTGATGTTTCCTCCTCTCTGGCTGACTACATAGATTGATTGCTCCGGGAGCTGGCAGCAGATGATTCAGAGCATGTGTTTCTGTGTATGCACACATGCTTGCTTTGGGGTGCAGAGGGTTAGTCTAAGTTTAGTTTATATTTAGGGAGTTTTTATATATATAAAAACCCTCTTTTGCATATAGAAAAATAAGGTTTTATAAATAAATAACGTGTATATATAAAAATATATGGTTAGTATCAGTATAAGGCAAATAGTCTGCATTCCTGAGCACGTACCACCTTGCCCTCTGTTGTTAAAACAAATGCTGTTGATAAGTAAAAGATGCCTCATCAGACAGAAAACCCAAGCAGGCTTTGTTAAGCTGAAGGTGCTGCGACTTGAGCAAGGGTGCAGCCTACCTGTAAGAAAGAGGTGGCCCTGGCTCTGGTACAGAGCTTGGCTTCCCTGGCTCCCCCGTATCTTTGCAGACGGTGGAATGTTTTTTTTGGTGGAACTTTTTGAAACTGTAAACGCTGCATATGCATCTTGCTGTTTTGTGTCTTCTTTCCACCCTCATCCTGACCACTCTCCAGGTCTGGAGTTCCCCTGGGGGCCAAAACCTTTCAGTGAAGTTGTTGCCGGGCCTCTGCTACGGAACAACGGCCAGACACTAGACAGCAACGCCCTGGAGGGCTCGCATGTTGGGGTCTATTTCTCCGCACACTGGGTGAGTAGTAGGTGCTTTGCAGAGCAATTAGAGTGACCTCGGGGTGATCCCGCTGCACTGTAGGAGGTAAAGACCTCTGGCTGGTTGGTGTTCAAGCAGTTAAGATGCTTCAGTCATTCTGGAAGAAGCCGCAGCATTGCAGTGGCCTGTCATCCTCAGCTGGCCCTTCAGAAGGGGAAGAGTGGTCAGATTTTAAAAACGGAAGAGGTTTTGTTGGCAACTTATGGGCCATAAGCCCCAGCCATGTTCAGGGCTGCTGCCCAGCACTCCAGCAAAGATGAGGTCACATCTGTCTTGTCACTAGGTCATCTCGACCTGCTGGGTGTGGATCTGGCCCTGTGGAGGAGACGATGTCCTTATGCATGTATTGTGTTTTGCAGTGCCCACCGTGCCGAAGCCTCACAAGGGTCCTAGTGGAGTCCTACCGGAAAATCAAGGAGGCGGGCCAGAAGTTTGAGATACTCTTCGTTAGTGCAGACAGGTAAGGAAGCGCTAACACCCTGTGCAGGCAGAGCTGGCTGCCCCCAGGCTGGGAAGCTATGAGCACTGCTGGTTTGATTTGAGGAGGAAATTTGATTTGGGGTAAAGCAGGTTAGCTCTGGTATCAGAAAGGCTGCCTGAGTCCTTTGCCCTCTGCCCAGCGGCAAAGTGCAAAGGGGGGTTAGCAAGGGCAGCGGTGGGCTGAGAGCAGGCTTTGTCCATGGAGCAGCTCTGTATTTCGCTTTGTGGCTCGTGGGTCTGAGGTCTGAAGGATGCTCGAGCTGCTGCTGTCACCGTGGGTTGACATTCAGATGCCCCAGAGAGTCTCAAATATTTTACCAGGAAAAAATGCACTGCGGACCCCTTCTTGAGGGACTGGAGGCTTTAAATTTGGTCTAGCTCTCCCCGGGTTGTGTCTACCAGCAGCCCTTACTGGTGGGCTTTGGTAGAAGGAGTAAAGGGCTTTGCAGGCCAGGCTTTTAATGAGAAGAGGAAAGAGCCTGGCAGACTGAGAGGCTATACTCTGGATCCCATGCCCTGTTCTCCTTTCACAGGTCAGAGGACTCCTTCAAGCAGTATTTCAGCGAGATGCCCTGGGTAGCTGTGCCGTACGCTGACGAGGCCAGACGGTCACGCCTGAATCGACTCTATGGCATACAAGGTAGGAAGGGCCGCACTGACGCACAGCTCTCCTTTCTGCTCCTTTTGTTCAACATTTGTAATGTGTCCTCTTGTTTAACTAAAACAAGAAAACAGCAAAGCAAAGCACAGTGCCCCAGGCAGAGCTGCTTCATGTTTCTACTCTCCGCAAACTCACATTCCTACCACCTGCCAGGCAGGCTGTTAGTTGAAACAGGACTTCCATAAACAACCTAATTCTTCCTGGAAACTTGGAAGCTGTTTTTGGCTTGGATGTTTTTTGCCTAATTACTGATTTATTTATTTTGCTTTTTCTTGAAGGTTTAAATTTCATTTTCTTGGTGGTTTATGTAACGCAAAGGCAGGCCATCGTTCTCTGCAGAGGCTGAGGAAGATGGCATCTGGTTTATGTTAGTGACATGAATTACAGAAGAGTGTGTGTTTGATGTAAACCATGGCTTCGCTTTTACTGTACGTACCAGTGCCAGAATTCCAGCAGCCCCGGCTGCTTGGAGGGGCAGGGGAGAGGCTCTGTCTGTCTGGGTGGCTTCAAAGCTTCCCGAAGAAGATAAAAGCTCGCAGCAGCCCTCCTGGGGACTGGCACCTTGTTCCTGCAGGGGACAAACTGCAGCATAGACACGTGCACTGTGAATAGCTCAGAAGGAGGTCTTCTGTATGTACGTAGAGTTTCTCCCTGTGGTTAAAGGATCTTGCTGCAACGTACGTGTTTCTTATCCATTTCCATGTGGCATCGGCGAGGTGGGCACAGGCTGGCAGAGGGTTAATGCAATCTGCAGGGGAGGAGGAGTGTTGCCAAAGGTGGCCAAGGGCCTGTGGAGATTGGCAGGAGAAATAAACCCTCCGTGGAGTCCTCTCCGAACACCCGTTCTGGGGTGAGCTCAGGTGCCATCGCTCAGCTCTGTTCCCTGACCTTAAACCAAGAATAACCATTCACCTGCTTTAAATAGCCATCAGTTTGCTGCTTAATTACCTTCCCATGAGGCAAGAGCTTTCCAAATTCATCGGTCTTTTCCCCGATCCACTCACAAACCTATCCAGTGCTGTGTGGTGGGTTGACTCTGGCTGGGTGCCAGGTGCCCTCCAAAGCCACTCTATCACTCTCCCCCCTCAGCTGGACAGGGGAGAGAAAATATAACGAAAGGCTCATGGGTTGAGATAAGGACAGGGAGATCACTCAGCAATTACCGGCACGGGCAAAACTGACTCGACTGGGGGAAAATCAGTTTAATTTATTACCAATCCAATCAGAGTAGGGTAATGAGAAAATAAAACCTAAATCTTAAAACACCTTCCCCCACCCCTCCCTTCTTCCCGGGCTCAACTTCACTCCCGCTTTCTCCACCTCCTCCCATCCAGTGGTGCAGGGGGACGGGGAATGGGGGCTGCAGTCAGTCTATCCCACGCTGTCTCTGCCGCTCCTTCCTCCCCAGGGGAGGACTCCTCACACTCTGCCCCTGCTCCAGCCTGGGCTCCCTCCCACGGCAGACAGTCCTCCGTGAACTGCTCCAACGTGAGTCCTTCCCACGGGCCGCAGTTCTTCACGAGCTGCTCCAGCATGGGCCCCTTCCATGGGGTGCAGTCCTTCGGGAACAGACTGCTCCAGCGTTAGTCCCCCACGGGGTCACAAGCCCTGCCGGCAAACCTGCTCCAGCCTGGGCTCCTCTCCATGGGGCCACAGGTCCTGCCAGGAGCCTGCTCCAGCGCAGGCTTCCCACGGGGTCACAGCCTCCTTCAGGCATCCCCCTGCTCCGGTGTGGGGTCCTCCACAGGCTGCAGGGGAAAATCTGCGCCACCGTGGACCTCAGTGGGCTGCAGGGGGACAGCCTGCCTCAGCATGGTCTTCCCCGGGGGCTGCAGGGGAATCTCTGCTCCAGTGCTGGGAGCACCTCCTGCTCCTCCTTCTCACTGACCTTGGTGTCTGTAGGGTTGTTTCTCTTGCATTTTCTCACTCCTCTGGCTGTGGTTGCTGTTACGCAGCAGTTTTTCCCCCCCCCCCTTCTTAACTGTATTATCCCAGAGGTGCTACCACCATCGCTGATGGGCTTGGCCTTGGCCAGTGGCGGGTCAGTCTTGGAGCCGGCTGGCATTAGCTCTGTTGGACATAGGGGAAGCTTCTAGCACCTTCTCACAGAAGCCACCCCTGTATCCCCCCTGCTACCAAAACCTTGCCACGCAAACCCAGTAGATGCTGGTTTCGGCTGAGCACTGCAGGATTGCTGCCAGTTTCACTGGGACTTTCTGTAAATAAGGTGTCCAGACTGGATACGTGAGCACCAGGCATGCTGTAGCCAGGGAAACAGTGACAACAGCTTTCCCTCTGACTCCAGCCACTCGCTCCTTAAATGTCTCTCTTCATTGTGTGCTGACCTGAAAATGTAAATATTTGCTGTTCCCCTGTGCCCTGACCCCCTTCCTCTGCCAGGGAAGCTCCCATATTACCTCTGCATTTCAGCTGCTCTCCCAGGGACGCTGAGCCTGGGATTTGGGCATGTTTGAGGTCAAACCCTTCCGCTTATCTATCATGCTTTTCCTGTAAAGTGGGAACTTCTCCACAAGGATGAACTGTGATCCCACAAAGTGGTGTTGAAATGTGGAGGCAGGCTAATTTGCACCCTGCATGGGAAGCATCATTGCCGTCCCACCTCCCTTCCCACCTGGGTGCCACACAGGCTTTGCAAGGCTGGGCTGGGCTTGGGCTTGTGTTTCCCCACCATGGTCTGGGGTGGATGCCAGGGAACCGGGAGATGAGGGAGAGGGCTGGAGGTGAACCCTTGTGCCGCTCCCCAGGGGCTGCGGGTTGTTGTTGATCCCTGCTCAGGCAGCGACTTGGGATCCTCCCTGATGGCTTCGGGGCTGCTTCGCCTGAGCGCAGCGGGCGCCTGCCTGTTTGCAGTCAGGCTTTCGCAGCAGGCTGCTGCACCAGCTGTAGAGAAAGCTTTCTGCAAACAGAACTAGATGTCATGGGCTTAGCTCATCGCCACCAGTGGTTATTCCACCTAAATGAAAAATTGGATCCAGGTAATCTGATCTGCCTTTTCCCAAGTGCATGCTGCCAAGCATCTTTGCAGCCCTCTGTAACTGCATCTCTGGGTGCTCCCGTTGGAGCTGCACCTATGCAGCAGCGAGAGCGTGTAGCCCATTCAGTGTCCAGGTTACCGTCCTGGTGGTGCCTTGGGTTGTGAGTGCAGCGTGCGTGCGGGGTGGTTTTTCTGCTGGTTTTTGTAAGGCTGGGAGCTGAAACAACAGAAGAAGCTTGTCTTCCCCAACTGCTTTAAGTTCCTGAGCGGTGGAAAGTAGCAAGAGAGTCAAATCTCTTGTTGTTTTAGTCCTGTGTTGGCCCCTACAGCATTCAAAAACTCAGTGTAAAATGTAAGTTGAGTTATTGGCCTTTATTTGGGTTTACTTGAATGCCTCTATTCATAACCCATGTGCAGTCAGTGGACTGTACCATACCCACCTATATTAAATTGCCTCTGGGTGCAGCACTGTCTTGAGAGAGAGTCGTATCTTGTGTCACGGCTGCTTAGAAATAATTCTCCGTTGTGTGTGCTCCTCCCGCTGTGCGTGGTCCTGCCTTAGGTGAATCCCCTGACATTAGCTCTCTTTCCAATGGGATGGGGAGCAGAGATAAATGCTATGCTCAGGTGGGAATTGCCCCTTTTTGTTGTGTATCTTATGAGAGCTTTTGGGTTCCTGAATATTCCCTGTGGACTCCGTGGTGGCAATTTGGGATTTGCAGTCCCTTGGGGGTACTTGCAAAAAAACTTGTTTCCCCCCTGCCCCACGCTTTAGCCCAGACACCTGCAAGTCACTCTGGCAGCCCGGCTGGTGGCAGCAGCCTGGAAGTCACTGTTATGGGAGGTTTCTGGAGCTTTCTTCTGAAAAGGTGAAAAAACAGCAATAAACCCCACCACCCATCCTGCGGTTGGTGTGTTCTGAGTGTTTGCTTCACGTCGATTTTGATTACTCACCCAACAGACTTAATGCAGATTAGATTTCCATGTCGGGTATGGGTTTTAATATATAAATAAGTAAATGTATCACCAGGTTCTGTAACAAATCATTTGGCCCCTGTGTTTTCATAAAATGCTAGCCCCATGGGAACCAAATCCATTTTCTAATGCAGAAAATCAAACTGAGCCCGTCTATGCTAATTCTCATCCAAGCTTATACAATATTCATTGCAGAGTGTCTGATCTGTGATTCTTCTTGATAAGTAAATTCTGGTGTTATGACTCATGGCAATTACCAAAGCCCCCAAAAGGCACTAAAATAACGATTAATGGCTGGGATGAGCAGGGAGGGGGGGATTATTGGGGTTAGCGGGTGTGAATAAGGTTAAGGACAGTTCCTCTGGTCCTGCTGGTCTGTGTCCCGTGCAAAGAGGATGTGCTAGCCAGGGGAGCAGTAACAAGGTCCACCTGGGAAGACAAAGCTGATCCTACGGGATGCCACCGCGAGCCCACTAAGGCCATGCCCCAGCCCTGGGGACCCGGCCAGGGGTGCGCAGGAAGGAGCTGAGGAGACAAGGCAGTGATGCTCAGGACCGGGGGGCAGCCGTGGGATTGGGGGCAGATGGGCCGCAGCAGCGTCACCCTTCACCAGGCAGCTCTGGAAAGGAAACCAGAGCTTCGTGGCTGGTGAGAAACCTCTGATGCCGGGCGCAGGGATTGCCCCAGCACGTGTCACGCACCTGCTAACAGACTGAAAACCCAGCCCCAGCTTTTCTGATGCGTTACTTATATTTCCCAAACATGCTAAACTCAGGATGAATTATCTTAAAGACTCTGTTTTCCGAGTCAGTTTTGTATTAGCAGTTGGAGGTTTTAGTGGCTGGGTGCTTTGGGGTGCGTGTGTCTGCATACGCAAATCAGGTGAAGTCTGAAGGCTTTGAATAGTGGATGAAGTCCCTGATAGCTGTGGGATCACACTGACAATGAGCTGTGTCTAAATTGGGCCCTTAATTTTCCCAGATCAGCAAAGCTCATTTGAAATCTCTGCCTTGGGATGCTGCGTTGTTCAGGCTGACTGGCAGCAGGGGTACTGAGCTGAACCCACATTTCTAGCCTGTCCCTCATGTATAATGCAGGTCTGGAGAGGACGGGAAAGCAGGCATTTGGGATGGGGCTGGGAATCATAAATGGGTAAATATCCGAATCATGTGGGATGCTGATCACCGTGTGCTTCTCCTAGCTTCAGTAGTAGTTTGTGCCTTGCAGGGTAGGGCCAGAGTGAGATTTCCCAATTCCTTCCAGGCTGTTTAACCCATCCCTGCCCTACAGCTATTTTGAATACCAGCAGGTAATGAATAAGCCTTTTTGTGATACAAAATGGTTTTCTTGGCATACCCTTAGGATTTGCAAGCCCAACCATCGGGCTCCTTCCTGCGCTGCTCTTGCACCAGCCCGACGTGTGCAGCCCCGGTGTGTGAGCAGGCTGGAATGACGGGAATGCAGCCGCTCGCCCAGACCTGCAAGCAGGCATGAGACGGACAGACAGCCATGTATTTCCTAGAGAAATGCCTAGAATTCAGAGAGCTTGTGAGTAACCCATTGTTGTACAAACATGAGAGCACAGTGCCAGGAGTCTGGCAGGGGCAAGTACGCTGGGTCAGAGAATGGCTCTGCAGGGTATTTCTAACAAATGAGCTTTAAAATGAATCTTTGGATGGGGGCAGAAGGATTTGAGTTGCCTCAGTTTGCCGGTTGTGATTCGGGGGATGTTGCTGGATGAAGGAGGAGATGCCAGATAGCGAGGGGATCGAAGCCCGGGTGGTGAGCAGACAGCAGCACACTGGTCACTTGACCTGTCTCTTGGGGCCTGATCCCAAACTTTCCCCTCTTCCTTCCTTGTGGGGTGTTTCTTTGTCTCCTTGGTGAGAGAGGAATGGTGTGCTTTGCAGATGAAGTCACCAACATGAGCTGCTCCTGTTGATTCTCCCATGACCGTTTCGTGGCCAGAAAGCCTCGTCGGTGCCTTATCAGATGGGACGGTCACCAGCTGGTGTCTGCCCTACCTCACTGCTGGCCCGGCCGGGTTTGAATAGGTGACTTGGGCTAAATGTCTGCTGCAGGCACGTTTGCTTCCCTTTTGCGAGGGCAACAGCCAGGCAAGGTGGATGCCAGGTTCATTTGCAAGCATTGCATGCAGTTTAGCTGTGTGACAAAGTCTGCTGGCGTTAGTGTGTTTGATCCCGCTCCATCTCCGCTTGCAGAGGCATGTGCTCTCTTTTGGGTATTCCTGGGGGCATCCGTAGCCCTGAGCACTAAATCACCGTCATCAGTGCTGGTCCGGGGGCCTTTCCTCCACCAGCAGTGTCAGGTGCCTGCCTTGCCATGCTCAGGTGGTGCGAAACAGCGTCCGAACCAGGTAATAATGTTCATGACTTGTCAGGCGCATCCCTGCGCTCTGGAAATGGCTGGGTGGTTAGTGCCAAGGAGGGGTGGGGGGGTTCATGGAGGAGTTTGTGGCTGCAAAATATATGGTGTTCCTTCTGGGAAGGAACACACCCTGCTTCCTGGCTGCCGTTGTCTGCGGTCCGCCCTGCAAAAAGATTTGCATGTGTTCCTGCGAACTGGGGACGGGGCTCTTCCAGCGGCAGCCACGTCTCAGCGCTGGGGTGATGGTGCCTGTGGGGCAGCGCTGCTCCGCCTCATGTGCAGGAGGCACGTCTGTCTGGCACTTTGCAAGAGGGAGCTTGCGCGGTATGGTGGGGTTTGCATCCAGGAGCATCAGCGTCAGACAGCGGTGACCCCTGCCTGCACTCAGGCAGGGAGAGGCAGGCAATGCCAGAGCCTGTCTCCCAGCTTCCTGCTCTGGCTGCTGAATTACATACAGCGCTCTGCTAGGACGGAAACAGGATCCAGGGACCCCGATTTCCACACCGTGCATGAGCTGCAGAGAGGCAGCATGCTTGCTGGGCTCCTGCCAGAGCCAGAGGCGATAGGAAAAGGCCTTTCTCCCCACGCCCTGTTGCTGGCCGGTTCGCGCTTTGGCTGATCCCCCCCTGTTTTTCTTCCATTGCAGGCATCCCAACTCTCATCGTCCTGGACTCCAAGGGAGATGTGATCACGCGACAGGGGCGGGTGGAGGTGCTGAACGACATTGAATGCCGCGAGTTCCCCTGGCATCCCAAGCCTGTGCTGGAGCTGACGGACTCCAACGCCGTGCAGCTGAATGAGGGCCCCTGCCTCGTTCTCTTTGTAGGTATGGAGCATCGCTGCTTTGAAAGCAGAGCCTGTTCTCGGGAAGGGGGCTGGGCTACCTGCCAGCTCAACTGGAGCTGGCCGCGGAGCTGAGAACCTGCCTCCTGTGGTGGCAGCGTCCATGGGAAGGGACATCAGCCTGTTTCCATCACCAGGAGCAATGCTATGGAGTCCGGAGAGGCCATGGGGAGACAGAGGTTCCCATGGAGTCCCCTCAAGGGATTCGGGGGGGGCTAACAGACTTGGAGCCTTGCCCATACCAGAGAAACGGGCTGCTGCAGCTCACAGGGGTTGGCCAGAGCCTGCCCGTGCCCGCGGGTCTCCTGCAGCTCCAGCCCAGCCACCCGAGGGATGCGATGGAGTAGCAATTTGCAGTGGAGAGGAGCTGTCGTATCAAAGATGGTTCAGCGGCGGCTGTGGAGAGGAATGCTGATTAGGTGTTGGGGAGTATGAGAAATACGCTGTCACGGCCAGTGGTGGTGGAGACAGGAGAGGCCTTTCTGGACTTCAGGCACACGTGACATTCCAGAGGAGGCAGAGGAAGCATCTCTGGGAGGGATTGGAGCTCTGTGCTGGAAACCACAGCTTGGGGCTTGAATCCCTGAGCTGAGCGGGGCTGTGAAAGTCAGATGAGCCTCTTGCATGCTCTGCTGGTCCTTGGGTATTCCCTCCTGTGGGGTGCTGGCTGCAAGACAAGGCAGGCTTTTCCCCAAAGCTCCTGTCCCTCTTCCACTGCTAATCCACACATGAAGCTCCG
Organism: Nipponia nippon; assembly: GCF_047370975.1. NCBI lineage: Eukaryota > Metazoa > Chordata > Aves > Pelecaniformes > Threskiornithidae > Nipponia > Nipponia nippon. Next base: position 7,610,349 of record NW_028262331.1, read on the forward strand.
CCGCAGTTGGAAACAGCCCTAGAACTCATCCAAAGCACAGCTGGCTCGTTCCTCATCGCTTCCCTGCCAGCGACGGATGGTTAAATCAGGCGAGGGCCGCGGCTGGGATGAGCTCCGCTGCAGGCTGAGCCCCGGCAGGGCGGGGGGTGGCAGAGGGGGTCCTGGGCTCTTGGCAGGGGAAGGCTCGACCACCCCTCTCAGAGTGCATCTGTCCCTTGAGTGCTCTGTGGAGCGTTGGTGAGGGTTTGTTGAAGAGCCCCCCTTGCCCCAAGCCTGCCGGGGTTGTGCAGGGGGCCTGGCCCAGGGGATTGTGCAGGGGGCCTTCCTCACACACCCTTCTCTGCAGCACTGATAACATGGCTCTCGCTCTTTCCCTTCTTCCCTTTCAGATTTCCTTTTGACCCTGATTATTTATTCAGCAGAGCCCAGCAGGGGATGTGAGCACAGAGCCAAAAATACTCTTCTTGCGCAGGGAGAATCGGCTGGCCACGCCAGGCGTGATTGATTGGGGCCGGCGCTGCAGGCCTCTAGAAAGAGTTATTTTTATCTTGCTCTGAGCAAAGTTTTTCTGTCACCTTGCTGCAAACAGCTTATTGGGAGAGCGCTATCCGGCTTGTGGCTGGGGCTCTCACTTGGCACTTGGAGGGGCTGTGCGGCCTCGGTGAAATCTGCTGGCGATGTGCTGGGGCGGAGGTGAAGCTGATGCTGCACCAAGGCAGGCACTGGGGATGGGAGCTCCTGGCTGGCCTGTGTCCTGCCGGGAGACCCTGCCCAGCAGACTGGTGCCTGTGCTGCACAGGCGGCAGCAGCCACAGGAGAAGGCAGGCTTAGCAAGAGCCTGAATAAATCCTGACCATTCTACATCTGTCCCCAGAGAGGTTAGGGCTGGGTTAGCCAGAGTGTGCAGGGCTGCCTGGAGTGCCGCCAGCAGCAGTTGTTTGTAGAAAAATCAATCCCTGCAGACACCCCACAACTCTACGTATTTATCACTGTCATGCACGCAGGACGGATCCTGCAATCTAGTGTGCAGTGTCTCTGGCATCTCCTGCTTTGCTTGGAGAAGCCAGAGAGGAGGACAGGGATGTGTGGAGCAAGGGCAGAGAGCGCTTCGAGAATGGGCATCGCCTGTCCCAGCCAGGGGCTGGACCAGTTGCGTCGGGTGGTTACACTGGGGACCACGAGAGCTGCATGAGCTGCACACGACCGGGAGAGCAGGGACCTCCCTTCTGCCTTCTTACTTATTTTTTTTTTAATGCTAAAAGTTGTCCCCGAATTGAAATCATTTCATCTCGATGCTGCTCAAGGACGCAGTCTCTCCTCTTTGCAGCTCAGTATTTGAACTTCAGTGGTGGCTGGCGTTTGATTGATGTTGCCATCTCTTTCTACTCTACCTCTGTCAAATCAAAGCTGCCTTCACAGCGCTGCTGCCGCTAAGACTCGAGCAGAAAAGCTGCCAAGCAGCCATCCCAAGGCAGAGGGCTGGTGGGTGGCGGGCAGGGGTGGCAGGCAGCCTCAGATCGGCGTGTTCGTTTGGTCTTCAAAACATCCCGACGCTTCTCAGACTGTAAAGCGGCTTTTTTGCGCCTGTTTGTCCCTGAGCTTCAGCAGCGGCACCAAGGAGTGAACGGTGAAGTATTTGGGGAGCAGGAGCAGCTCTTCTGTTACATGTTTCCCTGTTTCACATGAAAAGCACATTTCAGCTGCTCCCTAATTGCTACAGAGCCGCGTGGCTTTGAAGTTCGTGCTGCGCATCCGGGCTCTGGTTTCCTGCGTGGTGATGCTGTGGGATAGAGCTGCCGGCGCCCGGCCGGTTTGCATCCGTTTGATCCTAACCTCCTTTTTGCCTTGCCTCTTTTGTTCTGTCTCCCCACCACTGTGCCCTGCAGATTCAGAGGATGATGGAGAGTCAGAGGCAGCGAAACAACTGATTCAGCCCATAGCCGAAAAAATCATCGCCAAGTACAAAGCCAAAGAGGAGGAGGCACCATTGCTCTTCTTCGTGGCGGGTGAGGTAAGCGGGAGGAGAGCACAGGGCTGCGTCCTGCTGTGTCTTCATACGAGGACTGAGCTGGGTTGGGTACTGCTGTTGCCACTCTTCAGGTGGGTAAACTGAGGCACAGAGCTACTGCAGCTAGTCAGGGACTGCGGAGCAAAGCCAGACCCAAGTCCTGGCTCAGTCCCCTGCACTCATTGCTGGATGTTACTTCTGGTAAAGCAGTCCCAGCTGCATTTGCTCAGAGATGGAAAAGTCTGACAGCAGGTGAGGGAGCTGCTGGGGACGGGCAGAGAGGGGCTGGAGGAGGTGGGAGGGAGCTGCCAGCTGCCCCTTGAACCCTGAGGCTGCGCGGGCAGGAAAGGTGGCTGGGCAGGGGGAGAGGAGCCGGGGTTTGGGTTTCAGCCCGGCCCAGCTGGTGCTGCCCTCCTTGCTGAGGTGCTGCTGGATTTCTTCCCACCCCAGGAGGAGAGCAGGGACCAGTGCTCTGGCCTCTTCCCTAAGGGGTGCCTGTGGGAGGCAGCCCTGATCCTGCGGACTGGGCCTGTTTGTGTGCCATGCTGGTGAAGCTGGACAAAACTGTCCCTGGGAGTGGGCAGGGGCTGCTCGGGGAGCAGCAGGGCAGCACAGGGCTGTGCTTCTGCTGCCAGCTGCAGCAGGGGCATCCCAGCTCCGCTCTGCCCTGCCCTGGGGCTCGGCTGGGCACGTCACTGCAGTGCTCACCTGTCCCCCTGTGAAACAAGGGCTGTTTCCTGAGCTGGACATGCTCTTGGTGGCTGGGATGGTATGTGGGGCATGTGCAGGCTGCGGTGCTTGGAGCCAACGATCTGCTGGAGAAAATGGGAAATGGGGTAACGGGGCTTCTGGCCTCCCTTTCCCCTGTGCAGGCACTTTGCCCTGCTGCAGGCTTGAAAATGAGGAAAGTTTTGTGTAAGGGTCGAAAAAGTTCCCAGGCCCCCCCAGGCCCGCGGTTCCCCTCCCTGGGTGCTGCCTGGGCAGGTGGCAGCTGCTGCACGGCCGCGCGCCTGCTCCGTCCGTCCATGCTCACGTCACAGCCGCAGTGTGCTGCAAGCGGGGCCCTCTGGAGCCGCCCTGCGCACAAAAGGGTCCCCACCGCTGCACCCCGCCCCCCCCTGCCAAGCAAGCCCCCACCACTGCCTCCCACAGCCCCGTCAGCCCCCTCCGGGCAGGCACTCCCGCTCCTGCCGCCGTAATGGGTCTCCAAGCGTCCCAGCTCAGCCCCACGCCCCTGAATAAGCCCCTTGTTGGAAAGGCTATTTTGGGAGGGTCCAGGACCTGCCCCCCTCCCCCAGAGCCTGTGAAGCATTTTCTTCCCGTTCGCTGGTTGTAGCTGAAACATTGCCGCTATTCATCTGGCTCCCGACGTCCCTGTGGCAGCCGGGCCAAAGAATGGGGAGCGTCCAGCGTGTCCCATTCATCCGTCGCCTCAATAGCTGGGAGTGCTGGCCCCAGGCCTCCGCCGGCCCCCATGCACAAAGCAGCTTGGCCACGGCCGGAGCAAGCGCCTCCCATTCCTCTCCCAGCACCGTCTGGGCCTGTTTTGCATTGATTAAAAAGGTTTTCGGTCCCTTTGCGGCGATGGGATAAAGGATGAGGCATCCCGATACCTGGGCTCCAAGCCGGCATGGGAGGTGGGAAGGGTGGAGGGCGGTTGAGCGCTCCAGCCCCGAGGCGGTGGGCCCAGCCCCGCTCGCCCTTCCCTGCCACGTGGTCCGGCTGCGCCAGAAACCCCTGCAATGGAAGGGGAGGCGCGACAGGAGTTACCCTGCCGGCCGCCGCCACGTGCTGCAGAGCCACCAGCCACTAACCAGATTGACTGATTTCTATTACTGCCCTTGGAAAGGGGCTCAGAGGAACGCCCCGTTTCAGATGCCACGCATTGTGGGCTTGGCCGGGAGCGGGAGATGAATCGCCCCAGTGCCGGCTTTTGCATTTCACAGCTTGGGCAGAGAGAAATTCATTTTTTCCCTTTTCCCAGAGCTGTGCTGTGCCTGGCCGAAGGGAAGGCAGCCTGCTCCTCCAGTGAGCAGCTTGCTGCTAGGGAGCCCTGTGACCTGCTGGTGGGGTTTTGGCGTTGGCTCAAAGTGTGGACCTTCGTCCTATTCCCATTTTCTGGTTTGCTCCAGGTCCCTTCGGCATCTGCCCCAGTGAGTGGCGAGGCTGTGGCTGTGCTGGCAGAGGGCTGGCGAGTCCCCACATTCAGCACTTGTCCCCAGCTCCTGAGCTGAGGATGCCAAAATTGCTCCTGCCCCAGAGGCTCCAGGGTGGCCTGGGGCAGCAGGTCAGCTTGGGGGTGCTGGGAGCTGTGCCCTGCATGGAAAGGGCTGGAGGATTGCATGCTCCCATCCCAGCCTGGGATAAATCAGCCCGGTTTGGTTTTGAGGCAAATCACGGGCAGAGCAGGCAGCAAGGCAAGTGGTGCCGGCTGCGCTCATGGTCCTGCAATGCTGGTGCAAGGCCCAAACCCTTGGGAGATACTTGCGGGTTGGATCACGGTGTGGAAGCAGCAAACTGCTCCTGGTTGTCCTGGCTCTGCTGATGGCTCCTCTCTCCCTCTCATTTTGGCCTCCAGGACGACATGACCGACTCCCTGCGGGATTACACCAATCTGCCCGAGGCTGCGCCCCTGCTCACCATCCTGGACATGTCGGCCCGGGCCAAGTACGTGATGGATGTGGAGGAGATCACGCCCGAGATCGTGGAAGCCTTTGTCAGCGACTTTCTAGCAGACAAGCTAAAACCCGAGCCCATCTAAGGGGGCTTCTGTGCCAACAGACATTATTTAAAACTAGGTCTCTCTTCCGCCGCTCATGGATTCTCCAGCGTGTCCTCACGCCCGACCCAGTATCCAACCTTCTTGTGGTGCCTTGTTTTACGCAGTGAATCCTTCTCCTAAGCAAACTCCTTGAGATGCACTTTCAGCAGGGAGTCGTTGGCGTTTGGAGACTTCGCTTGTGCTTCATGGTGATATATTCTCTAATAACCAGGCCAGAACTGTTACCGTATCGTTATTTTATACACGGCACTAGCTAGCAGGCAAATCTTTTTGCATGGTGTTCTTCCCAACGTATGCATCAGGCAGTGGATGGGGTTCTCGGGGCTCTTTTCTTCTCCTCCTCCCCCTTCTTTCCTTTCCTATCACCCCTGCTGACTAAGTGACTTTAAGGAAGCAATAAGGAAACTGTCCCCTTTGCCACGTGAGTGCCCTGACAAGGCCGAGACAAAGTCTTAACTGCTGACAACCTCTGAAAGACCACGGCGCAGCCGAGCTCTTCCTCCTGGGGGTGAGACCCTTCCGGGTGGGTTTCCCACCTCCCACCCCAAGCACCGACAGCCTTAGGCGGTGCTGGCTGTGCGTGTCAGGGGGTCACCCGCCTGCGACGGGTGGATGTTCCCTCCCTCCCTCTCTGAGCCAGGAGGAGGACCACCACCACCGGGCTGCCCTCACCTCTCTCGTCTCTCCTTTGTGCTCTCCCTGTCCCCTCTTGCCCCTTCTCTCTGGTATGAATTGTCTCCCTTCTATGTTAGTTGATTGAGCTGTTTTTTGTAGGTGTGTCCTAAACCCAACGTTAATGGTGCTGTTCTTTAAAAAATAACCAAAAAAACCCAACAAAAATAAAAAAATCCTTCCTTAACCGAAGCAGCACAGCCGAGCCCCTGAAAAGTGACATTGTAAAAACTGTACATGGTGATTGGAACTTTGTAATAAAACTGTTATAATAACCTTGTCCCCAGAGGTGCCGATTGCCGCGTCCCAGTGTCGGGGAGAGGGAGCCCACCTGGGACCCGTGCGGCAGGAGGAGCCCCCCAGCCAGACCCCGTGGGGTAGGTGTCGGTGCCGGTGCCGGCAGCTCCCAGCGCTGTGGCAGCTGAGCTGGGATTGCGCGTGTGCAGTGCAGCTCCCTCGGGGATGGTGACTCCCGCGAGCTGTTCAGAGACGCCGTGGAGGGGCGAGCACAGCCTCGCTGCCCCACACTGCGCCCACCCACCCCACGGGCTCTGCTCACAGCACCCCCAGCCAAGGGTCCCCCCGCCTCTTGCCGGACGCAGCAGCGGCTGCAAGGGTTTCCACCAGCGTCCCTGGGAGGGTGGTGTCCCGGAGGCGTGCACGGTGTGCGCTGAATAGCGGGTGTTGTGCAAGCCACCGCTTTTCCCTTTCAGCTCGTTACTCAGCGATGGCAGGATTACGGCCTCTCCCCCTTTATCGCTGCTGCAGCAACCCACCTTGGCAGGAGCTGGGAAAAGCCACCAGCTCAGCAAGGCAGGAACCGTATAAATCCACCCTGTGTTTTGCACATTTCAGAGGCTCTTGGTGCGAGCAGGACGGCAGCAGCACAGCAGCGTTGGGAGCTGTGGCTTTGCTGCGCCTCCCTGGGCATTGGGCTGTGAGCAGCCTACCCTAAATTAACCCTGAACTAACCGGTATCCCCTTTACTGGAAATTTTTGAGGAGATAGCCTTTTCAGTGAGTTATCTACTGTGCGGTTAAGGGCTCATGGAGTGAGCTGTGCCTGGCTGGACTCAAGCTGTGTGGAAGCGGCTGAGCAGCAGCGTTGCCTCGAGCCCCCGACGCCACCCAGCACCCACGCTGCCTGTGCTCAGTGGGTGCCTGCTCATCTGGGGGCAATCGCGATGGGTTTGTGGTTTGAAAGACCGCGGGATCTGTAGCGTTCGGTCATGCAGCAGCAGCTGATTTTTTTAGAGAGGGGGAACCCATATTCCCCTCTGGACATTGTGGTTCGGGCTCCTAGTGAGGCAGTGAGCTCAGCACTGCCACAGCCGCTCTGGTAGCTGCTCAGTAGGAACTGGTGCAAAGCAGCTATTTTCTGCCTGAGAATTGAGTTGTTTTGGGTCAATTTAATTGAGACTGGGGCTGGAACTGGGCTCTGGAGATGGAATTGCTGAGCTGGAGTAGTTGCAGGCTCGAGGTAACGCCGCTGTCTGACAGCGCACTGCACACCCAGCCCGGGCAGCACTGCGCACTGCTCAGATACAAGGGCTGGGGCATGGAAGAGGCTGAATCTCTGGGTATTTCTCGAGCAGACAATATGAATTATTTCAATGGGGTAATGGGAAACTGGAGCCAGCAGAGTGGGCTGGCAGTAAGCAGCTGGTTATGTGACTCACAGCCAGAGGAGTAGTAGTCTCCTTCCCTGGGGCCCGGCACCCGTGCCCCTCCGAGGGACAGCCACAGCGAGCGGCAGCACCCACAGCTCCTTTCATAATTCATCTGCGCTGAGGCCCAGCTGCCCGAGCGAGCGGTGTCCAGGCGGCTGCATGGGGACAGACACCGCCACCTCCTGGCAGCGGCACCCTCACAAGTGCCAGAGCTGGGACACCCCATGCCGCAGCCAGCCCCCAGGGTTGGTGTGCTGCTCTCATCGCTTGTTAGAGCACAGGGTTTGGGTAGGCACAGGCAGGACCCATCCAGGTGGCTGCTATTTGGCCTTTCTTACCCCCAAATCACTAGCAGCAGCCAGGCCACACAGCCAGGCCACACAGCCCAGGGCTGCGAGAAGGACGCACATTGTCAGCGGCATCCTGGCCAGGCTGTCGCGGCTGCTGGGCCCTGACCCTGCAGGGAGGGATCTGAGGCCTCCCCAGATCTGCCAGCTGGGCCCGGAGGGGCCCTGCCCAGGGCTGCCAACAGGAGGGAGTGGAAGAGCCAGGCAGCAGGGAGCTAGCTGGCTGCCCACAAGGCGAGGGCACCCACCCACAGGCCTTTCCCTTCTCACTAGCATCACCGTGCAGCCGGAGCGCCCACGGGCTCACCCGGGAGTCACGCACTCATCCAGCCACAGCTCCAACGCTGCCAGAGCTGTTTAATACCCATTTACTACAAACCAAACAGCCTGAGCTGCAATTTTATTAACTCTACAGCATGCCAAACGGAAGAGATCCTTCTTCAGCACCCAAATCTCAGCAGTTTAGCCCACTACAGGGAACTTCTGCCTTTCGTCTTCCTGCTTGTGCCTCCACAGCAACTGTCTCTTCCCCTCAAACAGCACAATGCCAGCAGCGATAGCAGAGTTCAAGCTGTCCACGCCTGGCACCACGGGAATGACCAATCTCTTCCCTCCGGTGCTGGCTGCGAGGTGAAGCGCGTCTGGACTCAGACCATGGGTCTCTCCGCCAATCACCACTGCCACCGGAGTCTGTGTCCAGTTCTCATAGTAATACTGTGCGGCCAGCTCTGGGACGCAGACATCTGCAGCTCCCTCCTCATCCTCGCTCTCAGGAGCAGCCCGGGCTTTGGATTTCACAAGAGCTTTCGGGCTGCCAGGAGCAGAGCCAGCCCCGCCAGCTCCTCTCGGCACGGACGCCTGAGCGCCTGGGTCTTTGTTGTCAGCCACGCAGACCTGGACACGGGCAGGAAGGTGGCTGGGAACAGCTTCCCAGTCCAGGTTGGCGATGATGGGCAGACGGAAGTGAGCTCCCATGCCTGCACGGAGCACCTTTGGCTCCCAGGGATCCACACAGCCTGAGATGGAAGGGAGGAAAACGGCAACACTGCAGCGGCTCCCACAGAGACTGATTCAGCAGCCGCTGCTACCCACAGCAAATCATGCCTCGGGCAGGCACTGCTTACAAACTCTTGGGAACAACATCTTCAAGCACCTCTTATTCCCTGCCTTACCCCCAAATTACTCAAACTAAACATTTTTCCCCAGGGAAAGGTTCTTACCTTTGGTGAGAAGCACTTTCTCACAGCCTGCTCCTGCTGCAGATCTCAGAATAGTCCCCAGGTTTCCTGGATCTCGGATATTGTCACAGATGAGGAGGAGTGGCAAGGAGCTGGTTAGCTGAGCGGCAGGGTAAGACATCTTGGCATGGTTGGGCTTGGAAAAGATCCCTGAGGAGACAAAGTTCTGACAGGCTTCTGACTAACACACCCCAAGGAGAGGGCTGTTTCTCAAGTAGCTGGCCCAAATTTCACTAAAGAGGTGCTGGAGAAAGCATTAGGAAAAGCATTGCTTGAGAAGAGTTTGCCACTTGACAAGGAGAACTATTTCCCAGCAGAGCTGGAGTGACATGCTATTAAAAATGAGCATTATCACCTTCAGTGTACTCTAGGAGCCACTTTCACAGTTACCACAGCAGGCCAAATAAAAGGGAATTCTCTCAAATTATGCCACTCCTGACACACTGCCAGAATGTCTAGGGGAAGGTTAGGAAGAGAGAGTCATTATCAACCAATTAAGTGTGAAATAAGTTTCCCTTTGAGCAGCGTTACACCTGTTTCTAGGGCAACTTACCTATAAGCCCCTGAGGAGTTACGAGGTCAGACCAGCTCTTAATGTCTTCAAATTTCACCTTAACTAAGTTGGCTCGTTTTAGCTCTGCCTCGGGCAGCTCCTTCAGGTGCCCCACAGTGCTGAAGAAGAGAGTCTGCAGCACAGCTCCTGCCTCCAGGGCGTCCTTGATCAGCCTGTGACCCTCCAGCAGAACCTTCCCGTGATGATCCCGAAACTTCTTCGACTTGGCGATAGTCACCACTTTTCTGCGGAGAAGTTAATCAGAGAAAACGGCTGTGGCACTAACAACACCTTCAGTCTGACGTTTGCCAGGCACTGAGAACTTCACTCGGAAGTCCCCCGGGTATCTTTAGACCGGCTGTAACTGGCATTGTGGTATCAGGCTCTACCCAGCCCCCCCAAGTGTTGGAATTTGGCTCAAATTCTGCAGATGTGACACCAGGCAGCTCAGGGGCAGTTCCACAGGGGGCTCAGAGCAGGGCATCCCCGCAGCCCCTGTGTTAGGTTTGCCGGCAGGACCTGTGACCCCGTGGGGGACTAACGCTGGAGCAGTCTGTTCCCGAAGGACTGCACCCCATGGAAGGGGCCCATGCTGGAGCAGCTCGTGAAGAACTGCGGCCCGTGGGAAGGACTCACGTTGGAGCAGTTCACGGAGGACTGTCTGCCGTGGGAGGGAGCCCAGGCTGGAGCAGGGGCAGAGTGTGAGGAGTCCTCCCCTGGGGAGGAAGGAGCGGCAGAGACAGCGTGGGATGGACTGACTGCAGCCCCCATTCCCCGTCCCCCTGCACCACTGGATGGGAGGAGGTGGAGAAAGCGGGAGTGAAGTTGAGCCCGGGAAGAAGGGAGGGGTGGGGGAAGGTGTTTTAAGATTTAGTTTTTATTTTCTCATTACCCTACTCTGATTGGATTGGTAATAAATTAAACTGATTTTCCCCCAGTCGAGTCAGTTTTGCCCGTGCCGGTAATTGCTGAGTGATCTCCCTGTCCTTATCTCAACCCACGAGCCTTTCGTTATATTTCCTCTCCCCCGTCCAGCTGAGGAGGGGAGCGACGGAGCGGCTTCGGCGGCACCTGGCACCGGCCAGGCCCAACCCAGCGCAGCCCCCAGCGCGCCCCGAGCAGGGCCGGGCCCGGCTCCCTCCCGCAGCGCCGCCGCCCGCGCCTCACCCCAGCCTCCTGTCACCGGGCGCCGCCTTCTCGTACCACAGCCCCGGCCCGGCCGAGCTCCGCTCCACCGCCGGCGGCGGCAGCGAGGGGGGGCGCTCCCGGGGGCTCTGCTGCCCCTCGGCCGCCGCGCCCCGCTCCTTCTGCGGCGGCAGCACCCGCACGGGGCTCCGCCGCAGCGCCCGCACCCCGCGCCGCCCGGCCGCCGCCGCCTCCCTCGGCCCGCCGGGCCCCAGCAGCGAGCGGCCCAGCCCCGGGACCAAGCTCCTCAGCGCCGCCATCTTCCGTCGTCACCAACCGCGCGACGGGCGCGCGGCGTGACGTCACGTGCGCTTCGCCATGGGGGCTCGCCGGGCGCTGCACTTCGTCTTCAAAGTGGGGGACCGCGGCCGGAGCGCGCGCTTCTACCGCGAGCTGCTGGGCATGAGCGTGAGCGGCGGGCCCTGGGGGGAGGGGAGCGGCGGGAGGGACGTGAGGGGCGGCTGCCGCCCGTCGCCCACCTCAGCCGCGGAGGCCCCGGGGCTCCCTCGGTTCCCCCGGCCCGCGGACAGGGGCTTCCCCGGCCCCCGTGCCCGCTGGGCCGCTCCCCCGGCCCTCGCCCCCCGCCCCGGGAGCGCCAGCGGCGCGTTAAGGCTGGCCGGGGCTGCTGAGGTGCGGGGGAAGGCGTCCTGCCTGCGCTGAGCTCTTTCTCGCCCCGTTCGTCAGGTGCTGAGGCACGAGGAGTTCGAGGAGGGCTGCAAAGCCAGCTGCAACGGGTGAGTGCCCCCGCTCCTTGCTTTCGCATAAAACACCTGCCAGTCGTGACCTTTTATAGGTAAAATAGGGGTTGGATTGTTCTGTTGTTTTGGGGTTTTTTTTAAAGTACTTCCCTTGGAATCAATAGTTCCCCTTTTTGTGTAGGTATGATGTTTACCTTGAAGCACAAGTACTGCTATATTACACCTATAGGCTGATACTGAACATTATAAAATTATTTCTATACTTCCCGGGAATTACGTTCAATTACATTGTTTTTTTCCAGGCACGGGGCTACCTAGGGTCTTGAGTTAAAAATCCCTCCTGGTAGCCCCAAAGGCTTTTGTCATCATGAATGAAAGAAATCTTACAATCTGGTGCCTAACCGCTTACTTTTCCTACTTCACGATAAGGAAGCGCTCGTATAATTCCAGTTAACGAGCGGCTCGTGCTCCTAAAATGTGAACCGTTAGGAAGGAGGTAGAATCGCTTTTGTTGTGTGGTCATGAATGACAGCCCGAAGTCAAAACCATCGACGACGCCTGTCTGCTCTGTGCTGGGCTGCAATGAGAATTCTTCACAGGTATCAGCTCCTACTTGGTGGGAGGTGACTGGATTACCTGTGCCATCTGTTTACCCTAGAAATGCAATTCTTTCTTGAAACACTAATACTTGGGGTGCTTGATGTTTATTTCAAATACTCATGACAATTAAATATGGATATTCCAGCCCTTATGATGGAAAATGGAGCAAAACGATGGTGGGCTATGGGCCAGAAGACAATCACTTCGTTGCAGAATTGACTTACAATTATGGTATTGGAGAATATCGCCTGGGCAATGACTTTCTGGTAAATACCACACTTAGTAGCAAAATCTTTCTTCTTAAGATAAGCTTTTTTATTTTTATGATTAGGAGCTTGTTCAGCGTATAGGTTGTACCGGTTGCTTTTTTATGCTGTTTGGTTCCTTAAACGCTTTTTAGTCTTGCTTTTGTAGTTGTCTCCAAGTTGGACGAGCAGAAACTAGAGCAGCTTCGTGCTCAGTTAGGATCCAGGATTCGCTTCCTCGAGCACCTTCCAGCTCAGTTGCTGTGTGTGTAGGACAGCTGGTATTTGCTGGCAGATCTAACACGGAATGATTAGCTAAGAAGGATCTTGCTGTGGGAAAACACTCTTTTATTTATTGTTATTTTTCTCTTTGTTATTTACTAGCTGACAGCCAATGAATTTTTCAGTCTTCTATGCATACATGTAACGTGTTTGCTCGTTGTTTCCCCTGAGCAAATATTCATTCCCCAGTTTGCGGGATGTCAGGGAACAGCCACTTGGAGCCACGGATTTCTGCCTAACCTGGTAGAACAGTCAGGAACTCAGTTTTTCTTTTCTGTGCAATGCGTTGAATCAGAGTTTTAAATTCCTTTTGCTTTTCATTTCCCTTTGGTGTGAAAGAAGGGTAGATTAAGGCATATATGTGGGATGCGCTGTTAAGACTAAGCTTATTTCATAGGAGCAAGATACCGGGTTCTCAGGAGATCATCTGGTCCATCTGTTATAAAAAGTGATCTTGTTTGTTTCTGGTCATTTGCAGAGGCAGACTACTGAAAGGCAGGACTTACAGACCATCCACCCTCTGAATTCTGTGTGTGTCTGTTCTCTTCTCACTAGGGCATAACGCTTGTGTCCAGCCAGGCTGTGAGCAATGCTAAGAAGATGGGGTGGCCCCTCAGAGAAGTCACAACTGGTATTTTTGAAGCTGAAGCCCCAGGGGGATACAAGTTCTACTTGGAAGACAAGGAACAGCTCAAGCAAGGTGAAACTTAACACACTGGCTCTTACTGGTGTTCAAAACAGATTTACGAGCGGGACATAAGAGTGGGCTGTGCGTTTGTCTCGATGGCATTTTATGAAACAGAGCGTGTTTTTGTTATTTCTTTGTGGCTGTCCTTCTCAAGAATCTACGACTGAGTTTAAAACTACAATATATTTGTAACTAGTTTCAAGTTATTGCCATCTTACAGATCCTGTGCTAAAGGTAACCTTGGGTGTCTCCGATCTGCAGAAGTCTGTTAACTACTGGTCTGATTTGCTGGGGATGAAAATATATGAGAAGGATGAGGAAAAACAAAGGGCTTTGCTAGGCTATGCGGATAACCAGGTTAGTACTTAGAAAACCTTCCAGTTCTGATCTTTAAAAGTTGCGTCTCATCATAGAAACCTCTCATTTTGTGAGAACAAAATCCTAAAGGGAAAAAAAGTTCTTAATTAAAGCAACTGTGCACTTAATTCTGTGCATTTAAATTAAAGGTTGCATAGACTTAACTATATGTTTTTAAAAACAGCTGTGGCTTGCTCTGGTAATTCTGGTTTGTTGGGAAATATGTGTGTGGGCAATGTTGAAATCATCTGCATCAGTGAAAAGCTGGAGCGAATGTAGCACTGAGAACAAGCGTCCTTGCAAGTCAGGCTTTCTTTTTTCCCCTTTCAGTGTAAGTTGGAGTTGAAGGCTGTTGGAGGAGCGGTGGATCACGGGACAGCGTTTGGGCGGATTGCCTTCTCCTGTGCCAAGGAAGAGGTAACGATCCCATTTCTCTTACCCCTTTCGTTACCCAGAGCAAACTAGTGGGAGCCAGTGCTAATTTCTAGTATAGGCAAAATATCTGGGATATGAACAAAATGATACTGCCCAGATACTTTGTTTCTCGCAGTGGGAATGTAATGGGGATCTGTAAATGAGAACAGCCTGAATGCATCTGATCTTCATCTGACTAGGGTTGATTTTTGCTTGTTTTCCATTTAAGTTGCCAAACATTGAAGCACTGATGAAAAAGGAGAATCAGAAAATTTTAACGCCTCTGGTTAGCTTGGACACACCTGGCAAAGCCACAGTGCAAGTGATTATTTTGGCTGATCCAGTGAGTAATATTGGAAATAGTGATTAAATTTTAATTTAAATTTCTCCCTGCCATTTATCTAACTTACCTGCTCTTAAACTTTGTTTAGGATGGCCATGAAATCTGTTTTGTGGGAGATGAAGCATTTAGAGATCTGTCCAAGGTGGACCCTAACGGGAACAAATTGTTAGATGATGTAAGTAATGCTATTTGCACACTTGTTTTCTTCCTGATTATAGATACCTGTGGAATCTAATTTTCATTCCATGTGGAGTTTTTCTGAGAAGCAAATTGTACAGTCTTGCTAAGGAAAACAAATCAGTTTTTAAAGTTCACTTAGTGTCCTGGCTAGGGCTTTCCAGCCTCGCTCTCAAGGCAGCCGGGTGGTGGTGTGTCTTGCTGGACACGTCAACAACGCTTTGGTGCAAGTTACTACAGAAAATGATTTTTTTTTTTTTTTTTGCTGCAGTAATGTCAGCGCAGCCGGACATCCTCCCGAGGCAGCGGGGCTCTGGTATGGAGCGTGAGCTATGTGGGAAGGCTGTGTTTAAACTGTCCTGGTTTGCTCTTGTATTACCAGATCATCTGTTTATTTGCTGCAGCAGAGAACATTGCTTTTCAGTGTCTGTTTTCCTTGCTAGTACGTAAAAAAATAATTTATCCATCAGAATAGTTTTTTCTCCAAATTAGAAAGTGTCCTTGTGATCAATCCGGATTTGTGGGAGGTGCTGGTGAGTGCAAGCAGCCGGGCGTCTGGCGACTCGGATGCTGCTCTGAACATGTTAACGCTTTTCTTTGTGCAGGCCATGGCGGCGGACAACAGTGACAAATGGTTTGCTGCGCAGAAAATGAAGAAGGCTTCTGCTTAGCTGGAGAGAAGGACTGGGCTGCTTGTTCATGCCTTGGTTTTCATCCGAGCGAAATGCCAATCCTATGTAACGTGTTGCATGACCCCTTCCAGCAAGAGGGTGCCGTAATGTCCCGTGCTGGTTGGTTTGTTTGATTTAAGCTTGTGTCTCTTACTGCTGCTCTCTCCTTTCAAGCAAATATCATGTTCTCCTTCAAAAAAATTAGGTTGTGCAGTAAGGAGCAGATTGAGCATGTGGCTTCAAAACCAGGGGCCATCAGTTAAGAGGAAAAACTCATTTCTCTGTTGTTGTTGTTATACTTGAAAAAGAAGTTGCTAGATTCGTTAGAATATCCAATTCTCTAACTAATTGGCTTTAGCTGTCCTGGATTTGCAGCTTAGAGAAGAGGTCGCTGCGCAGGTACCCCGCTTCCATGGCAGTGTTGGGCTGAAGGGCAGGGCTGCGTACGGAGAACTGGAGCAGTTCAGCTGTCGTAGCGCATGCCTGTTTATTGGGAACAGAGAAATCACCTTGCTAATGCAGGTGAATATTCTACTCTGGAACAAACCCTGTTTTCATTCCAAGATGTTTCCCCAGCTTTTGAGGCGAAATGTTCGCTTGAGAAGCCCGTGGTGTCTTTCTCGCTGGGGTCATGTTATTGATGTGGTGGTTTCCACCCCTTCCCAAGGAGCCTTCCACATTCCAGGTGGGAGCCGGGGCCGTGCTTCAGGGCATGTAGCAGCTCTGCGCTGTCTGCTGAGGTGCTGGGAGGCAACTTAAAATAAGTATATCATGCTTTTGCAATTAGCTTTTGATGAGAAATTGCCTTTGGAAGTAACAGTTTGGGGTTTATTCTGTTGGAATGAAGTCACTCTGCTTTGCTAGCGGAATAAAGGCTGGGAACACAGGGGTAATTACCAGCATTGGCCGTGTCAGGCACGCTGCCTGGTTTGTAATCTGCCTTGATGAAAACCTTTAAATAAGTTTCACAGGGAAAAGCAGGCAAAGTCAGCAGCGTTAGCAGCCGCCGAGGCACGTCAGTGCTTGTAGTGAATATTCCGAGTTCAAACAGGAGAAATTCCTTGCTGCGGCTTTGTTCCTTGAGCTTTTTGATTCAAGTTCAATGATGATTTTCAGTTCTGTATCGGTCAAGTTAAGAACGTCACGCGTAACCTGCGCCCCTGAAACCGGCGCTGCCCCTTGCCAGTGGCGCCTTCCAACGAATAAAAGCGATTCGGGAGCGTTTGGGCGCCCAGGGTTCCCCTCCCTTTTAATTGGGTGCCGCAAATTAATCACGGGGTGGGGGCGGCGGGCAGGGGTCGCCACCGCCGGGCCGCCAGGGGGCGCTGCGGGCGGGGCGGGGCTGCCCCCCTGACGTCAGAGCGCGCCAGGCGCGGGTCGGCCACGCCGCCGCCATGGAGGCCGGTGGGTGCGGGAGCGGGGGGGGGGGGGAGCGGGGCCGGGTCGGGCTGGGGGGGGGGGGCGGGCGGCGGTCGGGGCCGGGCCGAGGTAACGGTGTCTCCGCGCAGGGCCCTGGGGCGTGTGCGAGGAGACGGCCATCCTGCACGGCGGGTTCCTGCTGGCCGCCCGCCTGACGCAGCCGCGGCCGCTGCGGGAGCTGCGCAAAGCCGACTGGCCACGCGTGGGACCCCCCATCACCGACGCCCTGGGGGAGATCGGGGCCCGCTGCCCTTCACCGCTGCAGTACAGCCTCTGGAAGAAAGAGGCTGTGGCCATTGTCTGGGCTAAAATCCTGCTGCCGGACCCGCCGGCCGCCTCGCTGGACCAGGGATGGAAGGAGGACGATTTCTTCTCCGTGGGCAGGATGATCCCCGACGTTAACCACACCATCCTCTTCGAGCTGGTCAAGGCCCTCGGTGCGCCCCGGCTCTTTGTGCGGCTGCTGCTGGCGCTGCCCCAGGATGTGCACCGGAGCGAGCTGGAGCGCTTGGTGGAGTACATCGCCAGTGAGACGTCCCCGTCGGACATCAGGTTCTTCTTGGACGTGTGGTGGGAGGTGATGAAACACCAGGAGGGACAGGAAGATGCAACAGTCTCTATGTTCGGCACTCTCATACGTCAGCATGGGTGCGAGTCCTCTCTGGACGATGGTCTCCAGCCCCCAAAGAGGTTCAAGGGTGACCCTGGCTCCCTGAATGACCCTGCTGCTGCCACCAGCCTGCTCATGATCCTGATAGAGGGGTTAAAGCAAACCTACAGGAGCATCGCCCTGCCCCACCTGAGGTGCTATGCCTTGGCCAACCTGGTGGAGCTGCTGTCCGTATTCACCGAGCTACAGCCAGAGGGCAGCCCCCTCCCTGTCGCAGAGTACCTGGACAAGGTCAGCTCTGTGGTCAGCCTCTGGACCAGTGACGCTGAAAGCCAGTTCCACCACAGGGGGCTGGATGAGATGGTGAAGGAAGCAGAGAGAAGCATGAGCCTCTTGTCCAGGGCCAAGCTCTCTCGTGAGGAGCTCTTTGTTGGCTTGGACTTTCTCTGCAGCTTGTTGCATGCCTGGGGAGACGAGCTGCAGGGCACCCTGAACAGCTCTGAGGAGCTCTGCTATGAGAGCTACCGGCTCCTGGACACCCTTACTACTTTTGGGAAGAACCTGGTTTGCTTCTCAGAGACTAGAGACCTGGGTGAGGATGAGACACGCGTAGCGTTAGAGCTGACACAGATCACCAAGGACTTTCTCAAGGAGATCAGTGACAGCCTGAAGAGCAAGGGCTTGGACACCAACCTTGTGTCTTCAGTTGCCATGACAATCATCGAGCAAAAGCTGGACCGGCACATGGAGATGTGCTCTGTTTTTGCATCTGAAAAGACCTGGGCCTTTTCGAAGGGCTGGGTTGACTGCCTTGTGAAAAACAAAGCTCTCTTCCAGAAACCAGAGCTAGTTTTGAAATTGCTGGAGACACTGGTGAACTTTGCCATATTGCACCAAGACAAGGAGGCCCGAGAGCTGCAGATGCAAGTCACCAAAGCCATTGTGGAGTGTTACGCTGAGCTTTCGTTAACTGACAAAAACAAAGTGATCTCAGGTGTCCTGGCGTCCTGGGGTGGACCAGGTCTGTCCCTGAACTTGCAGGTTGTCATGGAGGGATTCCAGGAGGATCTGAACGTGACTTTCAACCAGATCACGAAGAGCGTGTCTGATGAAGGCCTGACCAAGGCTGTGGCTTCTGTGGCCAGGCTCACGCTGCTGTACCCCGAGGCCACAGTGAAGCAGGTCTGTAATCTTGCTGTAGTCAACCTAGGAGCACACCAGTTCCTCGCGCAAATCCTCTGCTCCTTCCCAGCGCTGAGCTTCCTGGAGACCCACAATGATCCAGGCAGGCCACGCAGCCTGGTGGTGAGGTGTCTGGAGGAGGCAGTATGGGGGAGGCTTTCCACCGCGAGGGAAGAGGAGCAGTTCCTGGAGTTCCTGGCCTTTCTCCTGCAGCCAAGCTCAGCTGCCCCGCTTGTGTCACCTGCAGAGGTGACCAAAGCCTTTGTCCTTCCCTATTTGAAGTCAGACTCTGTTCAAATTGAGCTGAGCCTGCAGATCCTCGGTAAGGTTTTGGGGATACAGTCCTGTTCAGAAGAGCACTGGATCAAGTCCTGTCACCCGTTCCCACTTCTCCTCAGCCTCTGCAAGCTTCTAGATGGTTACACAAAGTACTGGCATCAGCCTAGGGAGCAGCGCTTCCCTTCACTGGAGACCAAAGACCTGGTACTGAACATCCTCTGCCAGCTCTGTGAGGTGGTAGGACCAGAAACTGCCCCCTCCCCTGAGCTGTGGGTCCAGTCACTGGCTTGGCTTCACAGGAAGGTGGCGTCACTGGACTGGACCATTGGTCTCCGACTGAAGAAGCTTTACGGAGACCACTTCAAGAACGAGGTCCCGGCAACGCTGTTTGAGATCTGCACGCTTCCTGAGGACGAGTGGACGTCCCAGCTTTTGCCAGCTTATGGACCAGGCAGCGGGCTCCTGGCATGGATGGAGTGCTGCTGTGTGTCCGCAGCGCTCAGGGAGACAATGCTAAAGCTCCTCACAGTCAACGTGGACAACCCTGAAGAAGTGAACCTTTTCAGCAAAGGGTTCCTAGTGGCCCTCATTCAGGTCCTCCCTTGGTGCAGCCAGAGTGAATGGAAGAGGCTCATGCACGTGGTCGAAAACCTGCTGCAGAGGCAAGTCTTGCACGTGCCCTACACGCTGGAGTACGTGCAGTACATGCCCCTGCTCAACCTCCGGCCATTTGCCTGCTACCTCCAGTTCTCCGTGCTCTTCCTGCGGGGCTTCCAGCTCCTCTGCAGCTCCAGCTGTTCCACCTGGCTGCCGGCAGAGGCTTGGCTCCACGTGGTCCAGCTGTACTGCAGCAGCCTCACGGACCTGCTGGGCTCCGTCAAGAGCGCCGCGGGGCCCCCCTTGCACTCCGCTGAGGACAGGACCCCCACGCAGGAGGTGTCTTTCGTCTGCATCCAGATGTTCTGCCACCTGCTGCACGTCGCCGCCATGCTGCCAGACAAGGGGTGCAGCGAGCCGCTGGTGGTGGTGGCATTGGAGATCCTCTCGCAGTACGAGGTGTTCAGCAGCGCCGATACGTCCCCCAGCAACACGCTGCGGAGAGCCAACGAGAGGCACTTCCTGGAGTCCATCACGGACAATGTCAGTGATGAGGCGCTGTGCAGCACCCTCCTGCAGAAGCTCAGCAAGCTGGGAGCCCGCTCGGCCGGGGAGCCGGCTTGAGAAGCTGGAGAGGGTGACAGAGGAGAGCACTGACCCTGCCTCGGGGGACCCCTTATGTGGAAAGTTGTAAGATCTATAATAAACCCTATCTATTTTTCTCTTTTGAACTTATTTCCTCCTTGCTGTGTTTTCTTCCAACCTGTCTAAGCAGTGAAGGAGCCGTGTAAAGGTGGGTAGGAACAGCCACTCTAATTTTCCAGCGGGAATAGCTGTGGACACAGCTGTTCCTGAGCCAAGCTGCCGGTCCCGTGGCTCTAGCCTTGCCTGCTGGCGGTCTGGATTTATACAGAGAGCCTGGCAGCCTCCGGCATCAGGGAAATCATTTCCCTCCGGCTCCCCTCCCGCCAGCCCTCTCCTAGTCCTGGGCAGATTGCTGGTTTGCCACGTGCTGCCAGAGGCTGGGAAGCAAGTCGAGTGAGTTCAGGACAGGCAGGAACCTTTGGAAATACGTGTGCGCTGCTCCTGCCCGGAGGTGGGGGTGCAGCGGTAACTCCGTGTGTTAACACTCGCCACCCAGAAATGAACGGCACATGGGAGAGACATCCAGTGGTGCAACTCAGAACGGAAATCTTTATTGGTCTCCTGATAGTAAATAGGGCAGTGTTAGTGCAAACTGAGATGCCTCATTGGCTTTTTTTTTTTTTTTTTTGTCCTTACATAAGGCACATTATTTGCAATGAAAACAGCGAGATACAAACATCTGTAACAGGCTGCAAGCAGTTTATAACATCAGCTGGTCTCGATCGTTAAGGTAGCGGTAGTGTTTCTGCAATAACTGACCACATGTTGGAAGAGGCCCTTTATTTTACTCTTTCCGGAATACAGACAAGATCCAACACCCAAAAGAACCAGGTCTCCCAGAGCTCAGCTGTTGTTTTTAGACAGAATGAAAGGCACAGAGTGGCCACAGGTCTCCGGGCACGGGTGGCTGCAGGGAGGAGGTGGCTGCCCTGGCTTGTGCTGGCTGCAGGGAAGGAACTGAACTGAACTGCTGCTGTCTGACCTGCACGCAGCCACAAGGCTTGTGAACCCCGTGGTGCAGGGCGGGCCGGGAAGCCTGTACCCATTTTGCTGTGACTGAAGGTGGAAATGGGCTGAAGCGGTGAAGGACACAGCTCGGCACGCTGCTTTGGGGTTGCTGGTTCCTCCTGTGCTGACCCAGTTCCCTCCCTGCCAGACCTCGCCTTGCAGGGCAGTGGGCTGGGGCAGGAGGGACGGACTCTACGGCTGGAGCTCAGGCTGTACCGGGACCCACGGGGTGCTGCCAGGGCTGCTGGTGTCGAGGGAGGGAGAGCGGGGCAGGGTGTGCCAGTCGGGCTTTCAGATACCCACTGCGGGGATGCGGGGCAGATAAAAGCAACTGCAGTTAGGGGAGGAGGTTGAAAGTTGCATCCCCTGCTGATGAAGGGCTCTGTACAGCACCCAGAGACAGGGACTGAGCAGTCTCCTGTCCCCATCCTGCCCTTCAGCCGTGGGCGCTCTGCCCTGCCAGCATTGCTCTGAGACAGCGTAACCGTTCCTCTGTCCTGGCGTGAGCTTCTCTCCCCTCCAGCCTGCCGGGGACACCGGAGCCACCCTCCCCTGGGACTGTCAGCCACGGACACCAGACAGTTGTAATGAAAAGCACCTTTGAGTTAAGTGGAGTCTTAAATGAGTTTGAGCCCAGCAGCAGTGGGAGGTGAGAGGCTGAACGCTGCTGTAGCGTAGAGGCGAAGTCAGCAAAGGTCAGGAACAGGCTGTGCAGAACCGTGCCGCAGCCCCAGGGCCTGGCTCTGCTCTCAGCTGGAGGCTATAAGCCAGAGCTGGAGGAGCAAGCCGGGGCTGCGGCAGGTCCAGCACACAGCTCTCCCAGTCCCCAGTGCTGCTGCATGGGGCTGGGCACGCTCCAGCATCACCTCCGCTGCTGCCTCCGGACTGCAGGCTCCTTCATGCCTCGCCAAGCTCGGTGCCGGTGTCTGGTGTCAGCCCTGAAAGATGCGGGGGGGTTGTAACAAACCCCTCTCGTGTAACGGTTAGTTCGGTGCCATGGTGTTGAATCCTAGAAGGAATGTCGTGCTTATGGGCAGGGCTCCTCCTCGCTGGCTCCTGCCCTGGCTCCCATGGGTGGGAGAACACAAAGCGCTGGAGCGGCGTGGGAAGAAAAGCTTCCGAGCCCAGGCTGGCGCTGCCTGGCACAGCGGTGGAGACGACGAGGCTGCTTCCAGCTAAAACAGCCCGGTGGTATCGCAGCTTCCACCGCTCTGCTTCTGCAATGGTCCCTGCAGCGCTGGCATTGAAGATGGAAGAGCTGGGGGGGCTGACCCTTTTCCAGCCCCCGCGCTGGGCTGCCGCTGCCAGCCGTTATCTGCTTTTGTCGGCGGGCGAGCTGCTGTACAGTCGGGCGGCTTTGCGGCAGATGAGCCTGAACCAGTAGAGCTGGGGGGCGATGAGGGAGGCGTTGGCTATGTTGCAGTGCAGGGGGATGCGGAAAGGCACCATGTAAATGGGGATTCCCACCTGCCTGGCGTAGGCCGCATACATGAAGGGGAAGAGAAGAATACGGCAGAGGAAGAAGGTCACCAGGATGAGGATCCCGTTCACCTTGTGCAGGAGCGTGTCCTGCATTTTGAGCTGGGGAAGGAAGAAGGCAAATGTGGGGTGAGTGCTGGGTGAGCAGCACCCCGTCGCTCCTCGGGCACTGCCCGTGCTGGGAGCATGGAGCTGAGTACCCAGCAGGCGTGGATGGGGGAGCAGGAAAGCAGGGTGGGAAGGGATGGAGGAGGAAGGGAGGCGTGGGGGGCAGAGGGCTGGGGCAGGAGGGACGTACAGACAGGAGGGGGCAGCACCAGGACACAGCAATGGCCTCCAGTTTGGGGGTGCTCCTGGGCATGCTGGTTACTGGGGAAAGGCACGGGAACCAAACAGGAGGCAGGGAGGAGGGCAGCACCGTGGGGGAGCTTGGGGTTACAGCTGTGGGGCTGCCCCCCTCCGAGACCCCCAGCCCAGCTGCTGCATGAACAGGGGCTGATGGAGAAGGGCAGCCTGGGGCAGGGAAAGGGCACGAGCCGCTGCGGGGTTCCCAGACCCGAGCCCCATCCCTCCTCACCTACCTGCATGAGGATTTTGCCCAGCGATACGAAAGGAGTGCTCAGCTCTGCTGTGAAGATGCAGCCCACGAAGAAGTCCCCCAGCTCTCCCCTGAAGTGCTGCAAATAAAGCCAGCAGTGAGCACGGGGCCCTCCTAGAGAGGTGGCCAGGAGCTAACACCAAGCATCTCCAGGGGCTCACGGGCTCCTGACCGGCAGAGTTGCTTTGCCAGACACAGCCTCGACTGCAAGCCCTTGCAGCCACGTGGGGCTCCTCACGGGATGGTTTTCACAGCAGCCGTGCCCAGCCCTTACCTGGGTGACAGGGGTGAGCACGACGAGGATGAAGAGGTGGTGGGTCACCATCAGCCGCTCCTGCAGGAGGAAGCTCCACACGCTGGCCAGCGAGTGCTTCTTCTCCGCGATTCCCCTGTCCCGGCTCTTGTGCCAGTGGCAGAGGTACATGACGTAAATGTCGTAGGTCATGTAGGGAACGAGGACCCAGATGTACTCCACAGCCAGCCAGTGCCTAGGGGAGGGAGCAGCACACACAGAGGCATCGCAATGGCTCTGAGCACCTCGCAATGCTCTAAAAGGTGGAAGAGAGTCTTTAGGTCTGAAATGGAAGCAGTGGATTTTGAAGCTGACGGTAAGCTGAGAGGTGTCGAAATTCAACTTGGTTTGGCTCGGCAGAGAAAAGGTACCTGGTACGCGTGGACGTGACGCCTCCTCAGCGCTGCCCCCGCTTCACGCTCAGCCGTGCCAGGCACCGAGCGTGGCCCAGCCAAGCACAAACACGGCGCTAACGGGGAGGATCTTGATTAGCCCTACAGCCGGGTGTTTGCCGTGCGGGCCGGGGGCACAGCACCGCTTGGGATCCGGCGCTAATCCGACACCTTTGCAGCAGGTAATCTCCCCTAAGGCCTGGGAGGCCCAGAGCTGATGCTTGGGAGGAGAAAAGCTCCAAGACTGTGTCCTTTCTGCCTGTCACACTGCTTCGGCTGGCTGCCTAACCCGGGGAGCGTTTGGAAAGCACCCAGAGACCTCAGAGTTAATCAGAGATGCCTGGCCTGGACTTTGGAGAGTGAAGTGCAAAATATCTAATATAGGCAATAAACGCCCGCGAGACGTTTCTCTGTTGGGAAATAATTGCAGGCAGCTGCCTGTTCCCAAAGCATGTCAGAATCCCGGTTGCACAATCCGGGCAGCAGCAAGCCCTGCTCTGCAGGGAGACCAGGCTTCTTAAAAAGTCCTGAGTGAAATCACACTGATGAGAAAAAAAAAAACAAACCCCAAACCACCCTACACTGCTGCTTAAAGAAATGTAGCTTGGGGCCCAAATAAATTTGCTCTTGCTCTCCTGCCATCTCAAGAAAAATGTTGTTGCATGCATTCCTGTTTCAGATAGAAAGATGTAAGTGATGTAAAGCAGGGAGGGGAAGTGACCAGCTATTGTGTTTGTAAAACTTGCCCAGGGCTCTGGAGGGCAATTATAGTGCCAGCAATATAACGATTGTCTGCCTGTGTAAATAAATTGGCAAATTTTACTGCAACCTTTGTGATGCTTCCTGGCTCTGTCATTCTCCGAGACCTTCCCCGCTGAGCGCTGGGCTGTATTTCCTCCAGATTCAAAGAAAATCTAGGTCTCTGACCACAAAGCGTTCGCACGGAGCTGCTGGCGTTGAGAGCACCCGGGCAAGCACACAGCTCCGGGGAGGAGGGCTGCCGGCAGCGCCTGCCGCCTGTGTGGGTCTGGGATTTATCATCTGACCTATCTGTACAGCAGATATTTTATTTTAGAGCAAAAAGGTACCTGGGTTAAGCAGGAGTGAGCGATTTGGATAGATGTCACCATCCAGAGCAAGGTAGGACATTTCACATCTGTGTATGAAAGGCAAGTCTGCAATGACTGAGAGGGCAGCACTCCCTGAAATCCAGCGTGATGGTCAAATTCCAGCTCAGCATAATTATATTCTTCCCTCCTACAATTTTCTCTGCTATTCTGGATAAGAGCTCTTTTTTTAAGTCTTCTGACCCAGATTGTGCTATCGCTCCTGCCGAGAGCTACTTCTGGGACAGTTTGTCTCGGAGCACTGAGGACAAGGCAATGTGATTGTCCTTCAGCCCAGACTCCATACCGATTTTCTCATCTCTGGACTCCTTCAGCATCCATTTGGCATGGCAAAGGTGATGCACCTCTAAAACCAGTTCTCACTAGGTCTGCTTGACTCAATAGCGACCATGAATTCCAGCTTCCAGCAAGGGGACTGCCTACCCCTTTAGAAGTGACGATGTCTTTATTTTTTGCTCACCTATGGGCCTGTGGCACAGCCCATCCGCAGGAGGAGACCCCCCCGTGCACACTGAACAAGCCCGTGCCTTTCAGGGGGCGTACAGCCGGCACATTGCCCAACCCTTCACCCGAAGCGGAGGACAGAGGAATGTGAAACTGGTTTTCCTCTCCCCTCTGTACGTGCAAGCCGTTGGCACAAAATATTCCAGCTGCGAGCTGGCCGGGCACAGCCTCGCGGGATGGCAGGGCTCTTGGAGGGGATTACCTGTCGTACACCACGTCCTTGCAGTTAAGGACAACCGTGATCCCCGACACTGTTGCCATCGTGGCTTGGACCATTGACACCAACCTGAAACCGAGGGAGAGGAAAAGGGTCACCCCAAATGTCACCCCAGAAGGGCCGAGGAGCAGGGGTGGTGGCCTCGGCCGCGGTTGCACCAGGAGAGCTGTGAGCACCTCGACGCCTACTCCGTGCGCACCCCGAGAGCCGTGTCACGGCAAGGAGGAGCTCTGCCCCCGCGCCCGGGCGGCGTGGGACGCGGCCGGGGTGGCTGTGCCAGGCGCTGCCACCCGGGGACACGGCGGGGGGTTGTTTCCAGGTCTCGTCCCTTCTACCCCCGTGGATCGGCGGTCACCCTGCCCGGTTCCCCGCGGGCAGGGGGAGAGCTGCACCGGAGCATCCCCGCTCCAACGGGTACCTGCCACAGCCGTGCCCGGGCAGGGCTCCCCACGCTCGGGAGACTGCGCCTGCCGCCGGCCCCTGCTCCCCTCGCGGGGTCTGGGCTCGGGACCGCCGGGGCTCGGGGCTCTCGGCTCCGTCCGGATCTCTCCGGCTCCCGGTCCCGCTCCCGGTCCCGGCCCGCCGCGATGGGTACCGGTGGCGGCCCGCCGCGGTCCGGTTCGCCTGCCGCCGGTCCCGCCCGTACCTGCCGCTGAGGAGGATGCGGTCCTTGAGGCTCCATCCCGGGGCGGCCCAGCGCAGCAACCGGATGCAGAGGGCGAAGAGCCCCGGGAAGAAGGCGGAGGCGAGGACCAGCGTCCGCCACATGGGGACGGCAACCGCCGCGCTGCCTCCCGCCGCCGCTTGTCAACAGCAGCCGGGGCGGCGGGAGGGTCCGGCTCGGCAGGGACCGGCACGGCTCGGCTCGGCAGGGACCGGCACGGCTCGGCTCGGCTCGGCCCGGCCCCGCCGCTCCCGCCGCCGGGACGCGCCCCGCACCGCCGGGCGGCAGGCCCCGCCCCCGCCCGCGGGAAGCCCCGCCCCCGAGAAAGACCCCGCCCGCTCCCCCTAGGCCCCGCCCCTAGGGGCGGTGCGGCGGGGGGGTGTGGTGTCCTCCCGCATCCCGGCGTGCCGTGCGGCCCGGAAGCGGCGGGCCGCTATGGAGGAGGACGAGCCGGAGCTGGCGGCCGGGCTGGAGGCGGCGCTGGAGCTGGCGCCCGCCGTGCAGGCCGCCATCGAGCAGGTGCGCCGGGACGGCCTGCCGCGGGGCCGGGCGGGGGCCGGCTGGGCCCCGGGGCGGGCAGGGCCCCTCTGCCGAGGGGCCGGCTGTGGGCGCGGCCCGGTGCCCGCTCTGTGAGGGCCCCGGGGGGCTCTGCCGGGCCGGCGGCGTCCCCCAGCGAGCTCTGGGCCTTCCGCTGCTGGGCCCCGGAGCGCCCCGAGGTGGCCGTGCCTGGAGGCGGGCGCGGCCCGGGGCGGGGAGCCCCCTTGGCCCCCGGGGCGGGGCGGGCGCTGCCGGTGCCCTGGGCTGCGCCGGCCGCCGGCTCGGGTCCCCCGGGTCGCGTTGGTGCTGGGCCGTCGCCACCTTCCTCCGCAGTGCGAGGGCGGCTCCGGCGGTCGGCGGGGCTGAGCGTATCTCGCCTCATCGCTTCCCCGTCGCCCCCGCGGTGGGACCCGCCTGTTCTCTGCCTTCTGGTTTTTAACTTGGCATGCAAAGCATCTTAATGGCGTCAAATGGCTGCCACCCACTTGAAGTCAGGATAGTCTAAATGTCTTGGCTTGACTTTTGCGATGTGTATTATATTCTAGCCCAAGCTCTCCAGTGTTCTGTGAAATCCTTTGTGGCACTTGGAGCCCAGCAAGAGTCCACGAAAAAACAGGTTAAAATCATGTGTTCATCGGAGTCTGTGACCGAGTGTGCACTGACTTCAGCCAACCCTTCCGTCCGAAGAGCTCTTTCTTGTAGTAGAAGTCTGTGGACGGCAACGGGAGTTGTCTCTCAAAGTATCACTCAAAAAAGTTTTCTCACTTTCTTGAGTGTTGGGGCTTGTGGATCGCTTTTGGTGGCTCCCCTCAGAGAACTAGGGCAGACCTGTGGGGGCTGGCACAGCATCTCAGGTGAGCCCAGCACCCGAAGGTGAGGAAGGTAGCACAGTTTCTCTGTGGGTGCTGTGCCTGCTTTGGAGTATTATTGCTTCAAAGAAAGAGATACTCCACATACTCCATCTTTGCATGGGGTTGGCACACCTGGCAGTAAATCACTGAGTAATTTTTG
This sequence comes from Nipponia nippon, assembly GCF_047370975.1. NCBI lineage: Eukaryota > Metazoa > Chordata > Aves > Pelecaniformes > Threskiornithidae > Nipponia > Nipponia nippon. The sequence goes on from NW_028262331.1 coordinate 7,637,839, forward strand.
CCGAAACCTTGAGAACTGCTAAATTAAATCACAGCTTTTAAAGGAAACCTGGAACTTGTCCAGAAGAAGAATCCTCTGCACTTTATAGAGCTTGTACATTTGAAAGCCAGAGAAGCCTGGTGTGATTTCTAATGTGGTACAACCAAGGAAAGTTACCTAATGACATTTTCATCAAGTGCCAAATGTCTCTTCAAGGTAAAACATGTCTTTTAGAGAGAGTCTTGACTTGAGGTTTCAAGCAATGGAGAGTCCACCATATCCCTGGCTGAGTTATTTTAACAGGCTGTAAGACTGCAGGCAGATATTCACGTCCTGAGCAAGGGGAGATGTTGAGGATGACGCTGCCTCCTGTCAGTTCCTCACCGGCACTTCCCAACCCAATAATCTTCTTGTTCCTGTGAGTGTTGCTTAATCAGCTTTGGGCAAAACCTGCCAGGTTCTGGTTAAATGAGCAGAACTGGCTCAGCTGACTTGTGCCTGAAGCAGGGTAGGGAGCACACGCAGCCTGGTGCTCCACCAAACATGGGGTAGTCATTTCTGGTGAATGGGTTGTGACAAAGACGTAGGAGTAGCAACTTCAGCTGGTACTGCTGCCTGCAGCATTGATCTCTATCTGTGGTTTGAGAGCGGAGTTCCTGACTAGCCTTTATCTTCCCCCTGCCCCTTGCCTCAGCTGCTCTTAATGCTTGTGGGGATTTGGGATTAATTGAACCTGCAGAAGATGTGAGCCCAGAGCAGGGCAGGCTGGTTGTGTTGCTGCAGCTGCACTCCTATGATGGGCTAATGTCAGAGCACCTTCCTCACTCAGACGTGACCTCATGCATATTTAACTGCTGCCTGCTTCTCCTTGGCCACAGGAGTAGCTTTGGGAAAGCTGCTGAAGAGGCCTCTTTCAGGGAGAAGTTGCTCTCATTTAAATGGTCTCACAAAACCACTGCTTTTACGCTGCAAAATGTATAAAACAATGTAAATGCTGCATCTGACCAGGGTGATGTGCAGAGGTGATGCTGCGGTGTGAGCTAGGCAGGGTTTTGACCATGGAGTGCGCAGCTGATGGCTGTATAAATACGGAACGAATACAGTAGGAGAGAAGGGAATGCAGCATATTTTAGCTTGTGGGGACAAAAAGCAAAGCCTGGCAGCTGTGTTTGCATCATTTGAGCTACTTCTGAGGAGAGATGAGATCTGTTTGCACCAAAGCTGTTCTTTTCCCTTTCCTGTGGGTAGGAAGAATCATGCAGCAGATCCTGTTTCTCTCCCTCTTTTTTCATGTGCAAGTGGCAAACTCAAGTCTCCAGAGGACTTGTACAACCATTTCTTAATTCATCATGTTTCCTATTATGCAGCTGTGGAAAGCAAATCCTCTGTCTCTCACCACAGGCCTTGCAAAGCCCAGGCAAAGACAAGGGCAATGCCTCAGCAGGGGGGTTCATTTCCAAACAACAGCAGAAGCATCAGAACGGTTTGGGATGCATAGTTAACGGCTGGTGTGTCTCAGGAGTTCCTTGCACATGATCGATTGGGCTGGGGCGGTACGTGGATGCATGCATGTATATTATTTGTGTTTATCCAGGCTGATATCCACAGGAATTTTAGTAGGTCAGAGACCTCCAGAGCCCATAGCTGCTTTACTCCTGGGCAGAGGCCTGACCGCTCTCTGTGCGCACTTGTTAGAACAGTGCTGTGAAACGCAATCGGAAGTGGGTGCTGAAGTAATTAAAAGTAGCAAATACTGTGTAAAGTTACAGAAATTAACGGTGATATATTGTTGATTGTATTTGTTTCCCTCCCTCTCTTCAGGTATTTCCCAGCCAAGATCCACTGGACAGAGCAGATTTCAACGCTGTGGAATATATTAATACTCTCTTTCCCACTGAGCAAGTAAGTAGTGCTCGCAGTACGGCCCTCTCAGTGCAAGGGGTAACCTGATAGTAAGTGACTGAAGGCGTGTTTAAACCTGTACCCAAGCCTTTTCTTTTAAGCAGTGGCACAGGTAATAAGGCTATAACAATAATCTCTTCTTAAATTCGCATCTCATGAGGTTCACTGTCATTATGTAGTTTCTTTCCACCCAGAGTGCTTGCTGTGGTAAAAGTCCTGCTTTGATCTGTAGAAATAAATTAGTTTTCTATATAGCGGTTTCTCTTGCAGTAAATTTCATAACTTGCCATGTATTAATCATTGGTAAATCCTCAGGGGTTTCAGCCAAATAAGGCAGGTGTTGCCTGTGAAAAGTCACTAGAGAGTCATCCATGTTTGAAACCTATTCTTTCTTTTGAGTTGTAAAGAACGAGATTGCCGTAGGCTCATATCTGTACTTTGTCTTCCCCAAATCAGGCAGGGGCAGTTTTGTGCTAAGCTGTTGCAAAAAGGAGGTGCTTCTGCAGCTGAAGATTGGGTTGTGAGGCAGCTCCGACATTTACTGTGTTTAAGATCCGCTGCAGCACCGGCTTTTTTGGCTTTCAGCTCTTTCTAGTTAGTTTGCTGGTGGTGCTGGCTTGGCTTTTTATCCTTTGCCAGTAGTGGAGAGCTGTTTCCCCTGCGGTACCCCCACCACAGCTCCGGCAGCAGCCAGGCCTCCTCCACCCCATGTGTTGGGTGTCTGGGCTCTGCAGGAGGGTCTCTGCCCAGGGGAGGCAAAGGCTCTGTCCCCATTGCCCACTGGAGGTCACTGTCACCACGGCGTTTCGGGAACAGTTCTGCTGACAAGGCAGGGCTTAGGGCACCCTACTTGCTCGGGGCTGCGTGGGAAGTGGGGAGCCTCTGGGACCTGCAGGGCTGCACCCTGGCCTGCCCTGGCTTTTGCTGCTCTTCATTATATGACCTGAGGAGCGGCTAAGCTGCCGTGTGTCTCAGTTCCTCCATCTGTCAGACAAAGTCATTGCTCTCCTCTTTGTAAAGTGCCATGCATGACAAAGTGTTGTGTATCACAGTAAAAGGATCCCCATTTCACTTCTCTCTGTTTTTTTCATGTTGTAGTCTTTGGCAAACATCGATGAAGTTGTGAACAAAATCAGATTGAAAATAAGGTAAATGTTTCTCCATTTCATTGCATCTCAGGTGATGAGTAGTCTGGTTGTCACTGAGGCTTCATAAATATAGCCTTTGCACTATAGCTGATAGGAATTAATTTACTTAAAAGGCATGAATAGGGTCAGTCTCGAGTCCAGTAGTGGGACAGAGACAAAAATGACTCCCTGAAATTATAGTTCTTTTTTATACTTTGCCCCTATTGTATAATACGAGCCTTTCAGGTTATTTTAGCTGATGGGTTGCAAAGTAGAGCTTTGAAAAAACAATGAACTAAGAATGAACAAGTATCAAATTTTAGTGCAGTCTGAAGGCTGAGAGAGCAAACTACCCAGAAGATTTGGTTGCTGAAAATTTATTCTGTTTGTGAGGTAAAATAGCAATTGTAAAACCTCTCATTTTGTATTTTTTTAGTTGACATTATTGGTACTAAAAGTACAAAATAAATATAAGTGTGCAGGAAATACTTGTATTTTCTGTGCAGTCTGGCATTACCAACCTGAAATGATTGAGACAGCACTTTAATATGTGGGAAGTGGAAATTAAAACGGACAAGGGAAAACTGACAATATTGCTTAAGGGAAGAGAAATGTAAGAAGCCCTGATTAAATTAGGAAATGGATTTTTATTTTTGCAACAGGAGTTTTAAATTATGTAGGATAGCGATGTCCTACAGAGTGAGAGAAAAAAAAAAAGTCAGTTTAGCATTGGTAGCACCAGCTTTTTATTTTAAATCTGTTCTGTAGCTCTCAAGGTTCCCACAGTTGTTTGGGTCAGGCACACAGAGAATGAGTTTGACATTATAGATTCTTTTCTCCAGGAGGTTGGATGACAATATTCGAACTGTAGTGAGAGGACAGACCAACGTGGGACAGGATGGCAGGCAGGTACGTGCATCTCGTCTCCGGTAATGCTGAGGGTTCTTATCTTGTAATGCTGAATTGAGGAATGGCTCTGGCAGGCGGAAGCCTGCTCTCATTGTTAGGGAGGTGTTTCTGCTGTCTCTTACACTAATGACTTTGCGAGCTGCTCGCTGAACAGCTGTTCTAGCCTGCTTTCTGATCACCCTCCAAAGGGAAGTGAATGAGAAATTGATTTAAAAATCAAAAACAAAACCAGGAGGCTTGCGGTTGTGCCACTCTGAAGCTAATGATAAAATGAACAGGATTAAATCGGTACAAGCACATTTGCTACTGAGTAAGGATCAATAAAAGGGTATTTAGCCTTTTAACTAGGTTGTTTGCTGAAGCATCCCGAGTTGCTAGTGACTAAGCCTGATGACTGACTGCCAGTTCATCTTGCATGTCTTATTCAGCTATCAGGTTTTCACTTGTCTTTTGCTTGACAGGTGTGTTTGCTTGGAGTACGGTATTGAACAGCACGGCCGTGGCTGCAGTGTTCGTGAACACTGAACGTGGTCCCTGTGTTATCTGATTTTGAGGTATCGCCCAGTGCCGCTGTATTTCCTGTGTCTGTCCCGGTTTAGACCGGGAACATGAACCTCTCGAATCGTCAATCATGCTGCTTTCCTCATTGTCCGCATTGACTCCTTTTTTTAATACCATATTTAAGACTAGATTGCTGGGATGAGATAGGCATTCCCTCACCAGCATGGCTGGCTGTTATTTTCCACTTCTTGCTGCAGTAGCCATTGGCGTACAGAGGCCACAGAGTCCGTGGCCTCGAGTGAATTATTTAACTTCTCTATGCCGTTGTATTGCTTTCAAAAAATGCAAGATGCTTACCTCTCCTAGCAGAACTAGTTTAGGGTTCGCATGGTTCCCTGAGTACTGTTGTTAAACTGGGGATGTGCTTGGGATGTGGCATACCTAGGTGTGGTGCTGCCTGTAATCACTGTGCAGGGATGAGACAAGAAATCAAGTGGGGAGGCAATTACAGAAATTGAGGAGAGAGAGGAAACTAGTGCAGTACGTGGAGAGTTTGGGTACGATTGGAAAACTGGTGCTGTTGTAGCCTTTTGGGCCTATTTGGGGTGACAAATTCAGCGAAGACTGCAAAAAAGGAGGATCAAGAAGAGCTGTGGCCAAGAATTGCCCAAAGTGCCTCAGGCCTTGTAGGTCCAAAGGACGAATGTGGTGAGAGATGAACAAAAGCAGTGCTGTGGTCAGCTGTGCTTGCAGGATAACAAAAGTGTCTCTGTGCTATGGAGATTCAGCGAGCTTTCTTTAGAGCTTTGCCTTATGCCTGTGCTTTCTCACTCTTTAATCCCTTTGAAGTTCTCCAAAGCGTGTACGGACGGCCTTGGACAGTGTCCTGCTCTGAAGTATTGGGGAGGCAGGTCTGTCTGTGCAGCCCTTCATTTAGTTTCGTTGCAAAGGAACCAATTAAATTTCTGTCCAAGTAAAAACCTTCAAATATGCATGCATATGTGCGTGTCTGTGCAGGGCATCGTTCAAGTGGCCTGGAGCTGCAGTTAATCACAAATATTCCTGTATTCAGGTGTGACTTTTCCCATTTTCCGTCACTTTGCTGCTTTGCAAGGTAGAAGCAGACTTTAGGACAGACACCTGAGCTTGCAGTTGCACAGCCTGCATGGGCTAAGGCCAGGCCGTCTCCCAAAAGTGTAACAGTTGTTTCTTACATTAAGAGATCCTAACAAATACTGAGACCATTCAGTTGTTGAAAATGTTATTTCTCTGGTAAGAAAAATTGTTTGAATCTGAAATGCTGTGAGTTTTTTCTTTCTGCGTTTCTAATCCAAGTCCACCATTTCACACTTGTATGTGCATTTCGGGTGTGAATCGCTGGAACCAGACTGTTGGAGTGGCAGGACTTGGCTGGGCCTCGAAGTTAAGAGAAGTAAAGGAGCGTCAGCAAGCTCAGGCCTTGCATGTCAGCTGGTTGGAGGGACCCACAGCAGAAGAGGTCATCTTAAAGTGCTGAGGAATGCTTGAATTGTGTTTCAGTTTGAGATGGAATTTTATATTTGTCTCCCCAGGACCAGACAGAGGAAACCTAGAGGAAACACTTGCTGTTCCTGTCACCCCCTGCACTGCTTTCTCCGAGTAGTTTATCCTGTGTGCTAGCTGGGGGAGTTAGGCAGCCTTTTTCACATGACCACCCTGTTGATACCCAATTGTTGGGGCGAAAATGTTGCTTTTCAGCTTCAGCCGCCTTTTCCTGTGCTGAAGAGTGCCTTTGTTTTACCAGCATATTCTCAGTGGAATCAAGGACACTTAGAAATTTTAAGTTTTTATAGAGCAAGAGGCCTGGTTTCTCCCACTTGGAGAGGAAAGGTTTCATTTTCCAACGTATGGTAAGAAATTGTTTTGAAATAACTGAAAGCAAGGTGCCTTTAAGACAAGTCAGTGCTCTGCTACTAAGGGAGTCAGTGTTAGCGAGTGGGGCTGCTTTTCCTTATTTACCTTTTCTGGTAGTAGTTTGGTCCCACAATAAAATTAGTTTCTTTCTTCTACTGATCTTCTATTCTTATTAAATTCATAGGAAATTTGTATCCTCAAGACCAATATTTCCCTGCAAAATTTGGTTGAAGCATACACATGGATAGATAGTGTCATCCTGTGAAGCCCAGTCTGAAGATCGTTATTGCATTCTATCATATTAACCACAACTGCAAACCACCCTCAATTAATAAAGAAACAGTTGGCAACCAGCTTTTGCAATAGGTTTGAAACAAAGCTTAAAACCAGCCACAGCAAAAAGTTTAATCTTCAGATACCTTTTCCCATTTATAACTCTCTTGTACCATATGAGATGTCTGTAGCCTGTAATATGCAATACGTGCAGCAGACTAGCTTTTGAAAAAGCCATTCCTGTCTTTTGACGTATTTCCATCCCTTGACGCATTGAGAAGAACGATGCAATCCATCGTGTCCTTGAAAGTGTGTGCTGTAAATAAAAGCGCGTATGAACTCTGATGTTGCAGGTGCTTGAATTTCAGTGGGAGCTCAGGATCTTGTGTTTTATTGCAAGATTGGACCTGGAAGGTGTTTTGCAAAAGCCTCTTTTCTTCGGTCACATTCTCTCCTAACAACTCACGGTGCAACCTGTAATCAGCGCTTGCCAGAATTGCCTGACTGCGTGGTATCGGAGCTAGAGGAGCCGTTTTTGTCTGGAGAGTAAATAATAGTTTTCATAAACATCCCTTCAATCTCTGACTTCCTTCCAAAGGAAACATTAGCCTCAGATGCAGTGGTAGAAGGAAAAATAGGTTTTGTTTAAGTCAAAGCAAGCCAGGAGGGGTTTCCCTGCTGAGCCCGTGCTCTCAGTTGTCCGGGTTAGCTGTGCCCTGCCTGCTGCGGGTTTGCGTGGGGAGGCAGGGCTGCGCACACGAGCGGTCACCATCCCTGCTGCCCTTGCAGGTGAGGGAGCACCGTGTGCCCTGGGTGCAGAAGCTGACTCACGAAGCTCATCTTTGGCTTTTCCATCTCCCGTCAGCCTTAACTGCCGAATATGGGGTTGGGAATCTCGTGTGGCCGTTGGTTCAAGTGCTGCCTAAATCACCGGGACCTGCCATCAACCTATCTGATATCTTTTTTTTTTTTTTTTTGGTAGCATGTTTGGAGACCAGTGATACCAGGCAGGTTCCTAGAAGACAAACTAAGGGTATTTAGCCTTTAAAAGCTTGCTTTCTCTTTGGGGAAGGGGTCATTTACCAGCTGAGTGAGCCCAGCAAAGCAGCTTTCCCTCTCGTGTGGAGGAGCAGTGCTTTACTGAGCCTTGCTGAGAGCTGCACCTTTGCAGCCGTCCAGGAGAGGGGAGCCCAGCCTTGGTTTTGAGACCAGGGTAACATTTTACTGATCATTGATGGTGAGGGAGTGCTACCAGCAGAGACATGACTGAATAGTGCTGCATGTTATTCTCCCAGTTAAGAGCAACCTAAATCCCAGCCAGACCCAGTGGGGATTATGCAGTATGCAGCTATGGGAATGTGCTCTCCATGCTCCTTAAGGAAAAGGAGACCTTAGGGATAGCAAGTTCAAAATCCTAATTGCAGATCCCGCCACATACTGCCTGTGATCGAGTCTCCTGTCCCGTCTGGCTGGTAATGTGGCAGTAGTCACGATGGAGATAACACTTCTGTGCTCCACCTGGGTGCCGACATGATTGAGCAGGCCTTCGAGGTGAATTGTAGCTATGAGAAGGATGTAAGAGTAGCTTTTTATAGTCAGTCTTTAACTTTTAAACTGTTTCCCAAATAGTCTTGATCACATACACGTGTTCATATAAAATAGTACTTAGGTGTCTGAAAAAGCAGATTCTACATCTAAAAATAAAGTCGATCAAATAGATGTGGCCCCAGAAGAGTTATTTAAGCAGCTCTAAAGACAGGAATGCTCCCTTCTCCACAAAGCGTAATGTTCCCCAGTTCAAAGCATCTGCCTTTTTGAAATTTTGCCCTAGAATTTCCTCCAAATGCAAAAGCCTTAAAATAGTCTGGCTCATTTGGCTTCCCCTTCCTGGTGCGATATTTCAGTAAAATCTGTACACAATACCATGAACTTCAGAAATTATCTCACTAATGATCCTTTTATGGGAGGAAACAACAGTCGCGGGTGGAACATTCCTCTGCAGGGCGTAACAAAATTTTCCTTGGGAGTCCCAGACTTGGGCTATTTCGGATGCCTTGGGAGAGGCTGGGAATGCAGGAGCTGCTGTGGTTCGGTTGTAACAATATGCGGTTCAAGCTGTGCCTGCAGTTTCTGGGGAGCCAGTGCTGTCCCATTTTCCCTCTGTAAGGTTTTTCTCAGAGCTGCTGCTGAACTGGAGTCTGGGCTGACCTTGCTAAGAGCTGCTGTTCGGTTGTGGCATAATTTCCTCTCTGCCCTAGGGTGTAGTATAAAAAGTTCCCATAGATTTTTTTTTTTTTTTTCCCACTGAGCATTTAACACACTCCGTACGTTTTTATTTGTCACTCTTTAGTTGTGTTTATGGCTAAACCTTCTGCGTGGACTGGCTGTAATTTTTTCTGACAGTTGCTGACATGCCTTTGCTGTTGTTTGGCTGAAGCTGCTTCACCTATCAGGCTTTTGTCCTTGTAATAAAGTAGCCTCTGCATTTGCAGTCTAGTTTAACCCTTGACAGTATCTGTGCAACCAGGGCATGGGTGCCCGGGTCAGTAAAAGTGAGGCAGCTTCGTACAAAATCTATTTCCGAAGGAATCAAGAATTCAAGAGGAATCCCAAGATTTGTGGCTTTATAGTTTGAATCTAAAAAAAGTATTTCTTTCTGTTATCTCTGGTCCATCTTTCCCTTCCTGTCCTGTGTGCACACATGCATAAAGTAAATGACTAAAATTGCATGAGTAAAGACTGTCTTTTAAAGAAAAGATTTGTTTATTGCTTGGGATCTCCTACTGTATTAGCGTCTGGCTCAGTTAGTGCTAGAACGAAGTTAAGTGTTAACGAGAAAAGAGATGTTTTCTGGGCTGGGAAAAGCCCTGCATGTTTCTCATGGCTGAAGATACTGGTTGATAACTTGGATTGCTTTGGTTGGCTCCTGCTTCTTTGCTCCGTGAGAACAGTAATATTTTTTTTTTTCACAACTACAGCAGTGCAAGAAAAGAGATAGCAGCTGCTGTGGTTAAAGAATACAAATATATTCTTGCTGCCCAGCCTGAACCCAGCACAGCAGTAGACAGTTCAATTAGCCATCCCGTCCTTTGGTAACCAGTGCTGTCTGTTCTCCTTGCATGCAAAAATAAATGTCTCGGCTCTGCAGCTGTGGGGAGGCTCAGACTGCCTGCCCTGCCCTGCCCTGCCCGGGCGCTGCAGTGTCTGGCAGTGTTTAAGCCTGTGGAAGGAGGAGGATATGTCTGGCATAGAAAAATGCCCACAGGTTATTGGGTTTGACAAGGTCATAGATGAAAGTGTGTGAAATACTCCCCCCTCCCCCTTTAAACAGAGATCAGGAAACACTTTGCAGAATCAATATAGGGAGGCAGAAAGAGATGAAGATGGACAGTGAGCAGAAGAGAGTGATGCAGGTGCTGCATGTGGCAGAGAGCAGTGGTACTCCCCTGCTGATGGAGTCATCCCGGCTACTCGAGTGCCGGTGTAGCTAGCGGTGTCCTGATCTCCAGGGCAGCTGGCGGATGGTGTCTCTGGAGTCAGCGGCTGGTCCTTTCCTCAGCTCTGTGAGTGCTGGGTTACAGGCAGTGTCACCCTGGCAGGCAGGGAGGTGACTTTGTGCCCTGTTTGCATAAACATGCTTAATGAGCAGCACTGTTGCTTCAGCCTCTCTTCTTACCTCCACCTCTTTGTGTGGAGGTGGCGTTTTTGACTGCAGGTTGTTTCACGCTAAACGAAGGTAGTCAGTGCTTTCAGATCTCCTACCGTAGGCACTTTTGTTTCATTTTTCTATTTATTTAAATATATGCTCGCTTCCAGACATCAAATTGCACGCTGCTTCCTTGGCCGCAGGGCCCAGGTTCGGCTCACGTGGTTGGTGTTGATGTGTCTCTGCTGCTGGGACAGCATTGACTGCCTTTGCCTGAGCCTTAAGAGCAGATGAGGAAAATCACCACAAGTTCTTAATAACTAATTAAGCCTAAGTCTAAAATATTTGGGGGCTTTTTTGTGTCACAATGCCTGATGTTGGAGGCACCACCTTTCAATTCATTCTCTCCTGCACGGCTAAGCTTTATCGCCTCTTTTTTTTTTTTTCATGAATGGGTCATTATTCTGAAATATGAGGAGACTAGTGTTAGATTTTGATACGTTTTAAGGTGGTAAATGGATGAGGGTTAAATATTGTGTCTTAAGCTGCGTAATTTTATATATTTTAAAAAAAAGTCATGCCACAGATTCTGTAAAACTCCAGTCAAGTGATTCAAGTCCCACAATATTCTTTTGTAACCAATGAATAATAAACAGAAATCGAGCTGCCAAAATAAATCAAAAGCGAGTTTCATTTAGAGTCATTTCCCTAGTGAATTACGACAGTTGGACAATGTCCTTCCCATCTAAGAGACACAGTGAGCTTTTTCTAGCCTAGAACGTGTTTATTGAAAAGGGTTTCAGGTGAATGGCATGGCAAGAAGAAATAGTGCTGTTTATTATCCTCCTGGCTACCAGCCATGAAAACTGGCATCTGCAACTGTATGAAGAGGTCAGGCATAACTTTTGCCATCTGCTGCAAAGCCTGGTTCAAGGCAGAAGCAAGTCCGAGCTTGACCTTGCCTTGTGCTTCTGTGTGGAAAGGCGGTGGATGCACCCTGTCGCTGTCCTGCAGCCTGAGGCTGGACACCAGGTCGGGTTTTGTGCTGGCAGGAGGCACGCTTTCTTGCTGGTGGCACTGAAGGCAGTGCAAGTTGCAAAATAAGACCGGGCTGTTCCACAGCCAGTGCTGTTTGGTTTTGATGCCAGCAAAGCAAGAAGCCCAGCCTGAAAAGAGAAATCCTGACAACAGGCAGGGGATTTTGTCTTTCTGTGGATATATTTTTTCCTTTCTTTTTTTTCTTCCGTTTTTTTTTTTGTTTTCTCACATTTTTAGTGTGTAGTAATGCTTATTCCATCTGCGTTGCTTCCGTGCTTATGGCAGGTGAACTGTCAGCATTTCCACTTAGAAATCCCTGCTTGTAGGCTTCATGGTATGATTGTCCTTTCCTCCTGTCAGAATTTTGCCTCTAAGGTCTCAACCTGAACACGAATTCATCTTGCAAAATCTGATGCAACGCGAGTGGTTGCTAAACTTGTGCCCAAGTAAGTCAAGCGTGGCTCTGATATTGTAAATATGACCGAAACACCGCCTGCAGTATGCAAACTCACCAGCAGACAAATCGACTGGAATCCCTCAGTCATTTACAGACTTATTTAGCGTGCAGCTCTCAATCAACACAAACAGGAGGCTCGGTGCTGGAGCGGAGGGTGAGCGAAGGAGCGGGTGTGCGTCGCTGCCTCCAGCAGCCGAGGGCAGTCGTATTCGGCACTGGAGGAGAGGCCCTGCAAGACGAGGCGTGCCATGGGCACAGGGAGGTGCAGTAAACAGCTGCGATTGGTGCGTAAACAGAAATGATGTGAAGGGCAGAGACTCGCAGCTTTGCTATTCTGAAATAAAGAAGAGTGATAAGGGAAATGATAAGCGTCTGCACGGGGGAGTTTTTCCTGCATGATAATAGTGTTTAACGTGTTGAGCAGGGCTGGGCGTGGGGGAAGGCTGTGGCCGATCACCTGCCAAAGTAGAGCTGTGACTAAAATAATGGTAACCCACGCTGAGGTCCGAGCTTGATGAAGCTAAAGGCTTTGCTAGGGTTGTGCAACTCACACAATTAACGTGTAAATGGCCACGCCACTCTGGCGCAAATTAGATGCATGACTGTAAAGCTTGTGTAAAATTACTCACCGGAGCAAGACCACTAAAACCAGTGTCACTTACAGCACATCACCACCTTTCTTCGTGGTGCAGGCATCAGCGTGCAGGGCTGGGCAATGCAATAAAAAGTGACAGCTCAGAAGGGTGTTGGATGAGCACAGGAGTGTGGTTTGGGTGTTAAGCTGTAAGGTTTCAACCAGCAAACCTGGAAATCGCCTCTCGCTTCATCCTCTGTGTCTGTCAGTGTTTGTGCAGCTATTGAGAACGTGGGGTTTGATTTCTAAGCATGATTTGGGGGGTTAAGTGAAGGGGCAATAGTAGCAATTTTAAGCTTGGTGCAGCGTTGGACATAATCTGCTTTGTTGATTTAAAGTGTCCTGTGCGGCCTTAGTGGTTAGGACTGGAGCTGATGACAGAAAATGCTATTCTTTAGTGACAATTGTAGTAGTTATGTGGTATATGATGAACTCCTAGGGCAGAAATCTGCTAAAATCAAAAGCGAGTGTGATGGGCCCTTCAGGTTTGTCTGCTCAGGGAACGGAGCTGGCACAGCTGCGGTGCAATGTCGCCCTGCTCTGACAGACAAGGCCTCTCGGCTTCAGCTGCAGTGGTTTATCCCTAGCTGTAAAACTTAGTTTTCTCTAAAATGAAATCAGACTGAGCATCAAAGTATATTTCCACCCGTTCTCAATCTGGAGGGCCTCATTTGTATGAGGTTTTAGTGGCAGAAATTGTTAGGCTGGTCACAGTGTGCAAGGGTTTCTTTGAAATCTCTGCAGCTGAGACTCCTTGGAGAATTGGGGATGGGAACTTATTTTTAGTCATGGTCTAGATTTTCATTGATCTGGGTTGTAAGTGTGGCAGCAAATGAAAGAAGCATTAACGCTCTGTGTTCAAGAGCGGGGACTGATCCAGGAGCATTAAATTCTCAGCATCCTGACCACAGCCCAATTTGTAACATTAAAAATACATTTGGATGCTGCGAATTTGGCAGATGTGTCAAGTGTCTATAAAATACTTAGTAGAGGTCAGCTTTCTGATGTGAGTAATAACATCCAATTGAAATATATATTGGCTAGAATCAAATAAAACTAGCACGTTTTTAGCACAACACCAGTGAGCATATGGAAACTATCGAGGTATTTTAACCATTACTGGGGGCAGAACAGTGTTAATTCGGTTAGTCCCCAAGCTCAGGGCTTCCCAAGCAAGCAAACTTTCTCTGAAAATTTGCTTTTTTTCCCAGTTAAGTGACATTTTATAGTAACACACGGGCCTCTCAATTCCTGTTTGCATATTTCGTAGTACTTCAGTATTTGCTTGCGCAGGATTCCTGATAGGATGAATAAAGAGGTATTTAGAAATCAACATACCCGCTAATGAGACACGGCTGCCTGATGGGAGCAATGCGACAGGTCCGTACCTAGGCTGGGAGGGGAAGGAGGCGGCTCTGTCTGTCTGCAGCAGCTGTGGGGATTCAGAGAGACTGACTGTAATTCACCAAATTGTTTTCTTTGGCTTGAGTATTGTTGCTAGTGCTGTTTTTGTGTGTGTTCATCTCAATCTGGTATTGTAAATTGTTGGAACATAACCTTTTAAAGGATGCATCACTTCAAAATCTAATGAATTAGATGTGGTCTTGTCCCACCTCTCACTTGGGTTATTTTATTTTCTCCTTTTCCTGCTTGGAAGATCTCGTGTAAAAAGGTGACACAAGTGATGATGTGCAGGCCGACCTTAGAAGATGCTTGGGATAACACCAAGTAAAGCTATTTTTTTAGGCAGTCTTTTTCTTAGTGATTCATGGTTTAACTCTGCTCCCTATTGTTTTATACTGGTGTGTTTGGACTCTTTTCCTGTTGCATCTCAAGGTGAAGAAGGTTGAAGAGCTGTAGCTGATTCATGTGTTATGTTTTTCCCTCCAGCTTTGGAGAATTTGATGAAAACCCATGTAGCTCATGGTCTGCCCAGCTTACCTGGGGTCTTCCAGCTGTGCGCTACAGGGTTGGGTCTTCCAATTCCCGCATGTGGCTTCTCAGTCTCCTGCATTTCATCTCTGCTGTTAACACAAGAGCAGGGGAGCTTCCACTGCATGAATACAGGCTGGCTGAGAAATGGGGATGGCTAAAAATACATCATGGTTTTAAACTGGAAGATCCCCCTGTGTGTTCCCTGCCAAGAACTGTGTTTTGGGTCCCTGCTTCTGCAGGCGCTGGGGCTGTACCTCCCCTGGCGCTACGCGTGCAGCTGGGCAGTGCCCGCAGAGGCACCCTGCCTTCGCCTGCTTCCCTCCTGCGGCCGGGACGTGCTCCTGAACCTGTGCCGGGACAGAGGATCAGACACACTACATTGGAGGAGGAGGAGGAACACGAAAGTGATACGTAGCCAAAGCCCATCTTGTATTGTCTCGAGTCTCTTGCTCTGTTGCTGGTCCTGCCCTCTTTGCTAGATTTACTGTTGTCAGAGCAGCTGGGTTACCCCGGGGACAAACATCACAGAAAAAGCCTCTAAGTAGCCGTGGCTGCTGCTCGGACGCTGCTGACCGATGGCTCTGCCTCTCTCGGGCAGTCGAGCCTTATCGGTGCCGTATTTCTCAGCTGGTGCCTGACATTCAGGGACCTCAGAGGTTGCATAAAGTTTAATAAATAATGCTGATGGGTTAATTGTAGCTTGCAGGCTCAGTTGTTGATTAGAGTCATATGGTGTTTTTCCAGTACATCGCAACCTTAATTTCAACATCCTTGTTTCATATAACCACAACAGATTATGTATCCAGTCTCTTTATTTATTCGTGGTCCTCTGCCCCTGAAATGAACTGCTGTTTTAGGAAAGGAAACACAATAACTTAACTTTTGTATGCCGTTTGGGGGTGCCGACATTTACATGTTTCCCAGTTGCACTGATGAGGAAACCAATAAATTAGTAATGCAAGGTGAACGCTGCGTCAAGCCACAGATGTACGATTACTGGATGTCTTTCATCATGTAAAGCAGTTATGCTGGAATAAGAGCGATATGCTGGAATAAGAGCGATTCCTATTCTCCTGATATTGTTTTGGTTTTAGAATTTGTGTCCAAGATAAACCTGCTATGAATAAAATAACAAAAGCAGTATGAAAATGCTTTTAAAATTTATGATTCACTGTTTTAATGGGAGCAGCGTGAAGGGAAATGCATTCTCTCCAATATACAGTGTAGCATTTAATATGGCTGCAGTTTCCCCTCTCCTCTTTTACAGGTGAAAGAATAATCATTACATACATTCATAAACTCCTGTATTACACCTTGAACAATTAGACCCACTCTTATGACCTAGATGTCAGTTTCTTATCCCTTAATAGTGAACGGCATTTATCAAATATGAGGTGTTTTCTTAAAATTGATGTTTGTATTTCATTGGGTTTGTTCTTTGCTTTCCTCTGTCTTTACAGTGACCAGGAAGGTGGTGTTTTTCCATTATTAGTTTTATTTATTTCCTTCTTCCACATGCAGTATTTTACTTTCAAATGCCGCAGTTGAAATGCTACAGCCAAAAAAGTTTCATGCATTTCTTTAAGAACCATCAGAAAGTTTAACTGTAGGCTTTGTGCAAGCAGTAACACCTTTAATTCGGTTCTGAACTTCCCATCAGATCTACCTGACAGCGTCCTCCTGACTTAAAAATACAGATTTTCAGAGTGTTACTTTCAGGAAATCTTAGATATGTTTGAAGAAATGTTTTCATCTCTAAATGTAAATTATATAAAACCCAAGCATGTTGATGAATTAGTGTGTTCTGGCTCAAATAAGAAATATGCAGCTCTTTTTCAGGAGAGTAGCTAAAGATTTGTGTCTTAATGACTAAGCAAATATTTGGAGGCAAGTTTTAAGAAATGAAACGAGTGTTTATGAGCAATTCTGGTTTACTCAAGTCTGTTAAGTTTGCTGTTGAGTTCTCTGGGTGTGTTTTGTTTGTTGTTTTTTTTTAACAGTTATGGAAACGTATCCCCTTCTCTAAGAGATGCGATACAGAACTTGAACAGCAGTTCGGCAGCTGCTGTTCGGTCTCTCCCCCACAACCCCGCCGTGTTATTTTTCACAACAGCGGGAGACCACAGTTCTTTAATTCATCAGACGGGGGCAGAGCACATGTCATCTCCTTTGTGTTTTTCCAGAGTCTGTAAGGAGGTAAAAGCTACAAGTGTCAGGACCAGGTGATGACACCAGTTCACCTTATTTTTGGCAGTCTTAAGTGTATGAGAACAAAATCCCATTTTACTTTGGTCGGTGTTCCAGCGGCAGTTTTTAGGTGGGGAGTTTGCCCACTGCTGCCTGTATGGGGCATCCACAGCTTCTCTGGGCAACCCGTTCCAGTGCCTCACCACCCTCAGAGTGAAGAATTTCTTCCTTAGAGCTAATCTAAATCTACCCTCTCTCAGTTTAAAGCCATTACCCCTTGTCCTGTCACTACACGCCCTTGTAAAAAGTCCCTCTCCAGCTTTCTTGTAGGCCCCCTTCGGGTACTGGAAGGCTGCTATAAGGTCTCCTCAGAGCCCCTTCTCTTCTCCAGGCTGAACAACCCCAACTCTCTCAGCCTGTCCTCATAGGAGAGGTGCTCCAGCCCCTTGATCATCTTTGTGGCCCTCCTCTGGACTCACTCCAACAGGTCCATGTCATTCTTATGTTGGGGACCCCAGAGCTGAATGCAGTGCTCCAGGTGGGGTCTCACGAGAGCAGAGCAGAGGGGCAGAATCACCTCCCTCGACCTGCTGGCCACGCTTCTTTTGATGCAGTCCAGGATACGGTTGGCTTTCTGGGCTGCAAGCACACATTGCCAGGTGATGTTGAGCTTCTCATCAGCCAACACCCCCAGGTCCTTCTCTTCAGGGCTGCTCTCAATCCATTCTCTGCCCAGCCTGTATTTGTGCTCGGGATTGCCCTGACCCATGTGCAGACCTTGCACTTGGCCTTGTTGAACTTCGTGAGGTTCACATGGGCCCACCTCTCCAGCCTGTCAAGGTCCCTCTGGATGGCATCCCTTCCCTCCAGCATGTTGACCGCACCACACAGCGTGGTGTCGTCGGCAAACCTGCTGAGGGTGCACTCAATCCCACTGTCTGTGTCACTGACGAAGATGTTAAACAGCACTGGTCCCCATACCGACCCCTGAGGAATGCCACTCGTCACTGGTCTCCACTTGGACATCGAGCCGTTGACCGCAACTCTTTGAGCACAACCATCCAGCCAATTCCTTATCCACCGAGTGGTCCATCCATCAAATCCACGTTTCTCCAATTTAGAGGCCAGGATGTCATGTGGGACAGTGTCAAATGCTTTGCACAAGTCCAGGTAGATGATGTCAGTTGCTCTTCCCTTATCCACCAACGCTGTAACCCGCTGTAGAAGGCCACCAAATTTGTCAGGCACGATTTGCCCGTAGTGAAGCCATGTTGGCTGTCACCAATCACCTCCTTATTTTCCATGTGCTTTAGCATAGTTTCCAAGGGTGCTCCATGATCTTGCCAGGCACAGAGGTGAGACTGACAGGCCTGTAATTCCCTGCATCTTCCTTTTTTCCCTTTTTGAAGAGATCCTCCGTACTTTGCTTCCCAGTGGTTCTGCATGCACAAGATCCTAAGTTGGTTTGAGATGATCCAAAGATTGAGTAAGTTTTGTGAGATTGCCTTGGCTTTGGATATGAAGGATGATAACATCTCTTTTTGGAGAATCTTTTTGTTGGCTGACTAAATCCTCATCTCTTCTTCTGGAGAATTCAGCAGCTCTGACTTCCCTAGGATCACACAGAGAAATTAGCGTTTAAAGTTAGTGCTGAAGCAAAGGGAAACATAGCAATTGGCATCTGTGAAGAATTTCAGGTTGACTTTTTTTTTTAAACAGACCTATCCAAATCTCAGAATACGCAGGACAGTTGCTGCTTGCTTAATAGGCCGCTTGAGTAATGTGCTGCAGCCGTGGATCTGGGACTGAGTACAGAGGCTATAGTTAAATATGTTGAAAGGAGCATTCTTTAGTTCTTTGGTTTGCACTTAATCCACATGCCTTTAAATGGAAGAGAAGAGAAAAGAAAACTTTATTCTAAAAGGTGGCTAGCCTGGAGCCAAATGAGAAGGTAGGAGGTGGTGTTCGTTTCTGATATAGTTGTCCCTGCAGCACATTTGTGTGTTCGTTTGCCTTAGTGAACATGCTATATGATAGCTGTGTGACACTAATAGATAAAGTGTTAACTTTCACATGATTCAGAAGATATTTCAGAGGAGACTTTTTTTCCCCCCTCTGGAAAATGAATTATAAAACGTTTCCAACTTTTATACTTTTATTATAATGCAACTGTGTTCCAGCAAAAGCTCCTGGCAGATAGTTTGCTCATACATTTCCAACTGAAGATGTGTTAAATTTATTTGCTGAAGGAGCTTGTAGTTTGTGCTGTAACCTTGGTCATGGGACTGGATATAAAAACAGAGGGATAGAAGCCCACTTAACAGCGGGAAACAAAGTGGAGCTGGACCTGGAAATGTTATCAGACTGGGAAGGCAAAACGTGTTGAATTACTTCAGAAGTCAGATTTTGGACATGTGATTTTGGACATGTGGCTTCACTCACTGAATCCACGTGTAGCTCACACTGGTTGTGTGAGGTCAGGATGCACCATGGTTGTATAAAGGGGACCAGATGCCCCAACAAGCTTGCAGTAAAATAGCACAAAAATCCAGGTGAGGTGTCCGTTTCCTGTGCTCGACCCTCTTTACCTGCTAAACCTGTGCCCTCTCTTCTGTGCCTAGAAAGAGCCATTCCTCCTGCAGGTGGGTGGGAGGCTGAGCTGCCCACCCCGAAGGAATCGGCAAAATATGCGTCATGTTTTCCAGCAGGATGATATCCTGCTAATTCAGTTTAGCAAGAGGGGTTTAGGCAAGCACTCGGTGTTCTACATGTAACGTTGTGTATTTTTTATTCAGAATTAATGACGAGCATAGAGGTTTTGGAGAGATTTCATTTTCCTGCTCTAAATACGTATTGATCAGGAGTAAGTTCTACATATTTTTCCACACTTAGTGTGTTGAAATTTATTGCGGTAACCTTAAACCTATTTGTAGTTCTTATTACAGAGCTGCTTTCATAGAATACTTCAATCAGATTTTGCCAGAGTATTATTGTAAAATGGATACAGAAACCCTGGTCCGCTCAGGTTAAATATCCCAACGTGGTACATTGACTTTTGATCTGCTGGCGATATTTTCTTTGTAAGAAGACAGCTCCCCTCCACTGCCCCAGCCCAGGGGCTGTAGGGAGCAACTGTGTATTTCTTAGAACATGAAAACTGAAAGCAGGTTTTCTTTCCACTCTGACCTTGTTTCTTTTCCAGGCCCTGGAAGAAGCCCAGAAAGCCATTCAACAGCTCTTTGGTAAAATTAAGGATATTAAAGACAAGGCTGAAAAATCCGAACAAATGGTGAGCAGCAGTTTCTTTCTAGCCTTTGAAAGGGAGGGGGACACTGACTTTTGCTTCCAGTTGTTGTTAAGAAAGGAACATTTTTGTCTTTGGTCCTGCTGACTGGTTGATAATTTGCTGTCAAGCACGTGTTGAACCTGTACCCTTGTCCTTGTGTTAACATGGCTGTAAAGCCAACGTGCTTGTAGTCCCGAAGGGAGGAGAGAGCCCTTCTTATCTCCTTAAAATGTTGTGGCTGTGGCTTGATAGTTAACCAGACTCTTGTTTTTTCATTCACTAGGTTAAAGAAATCACACGGGATATCAAGCAGCTAGATCATGCCAAGCGTCATCTCACCACCTCCATCACCACCCTCAATCACCTGCACATGCTGGCGGGGGGTGTGGATTCGCTGGAGTAAGTATGTGAATTTTTAGTGGTACTTTGACGCCACTGCTGAGTTCTTAAGTTTGGTGCGGTGCTCTGAATAGGTCTGTAGCAGCTGCTTGCTTTTCTGGAGGGAAGTTTGCTTAATAGGTTGCAGTCTTGATTTTTTGCTGACAGATCCTTTCTGTGCTGCTCTGAGTGACCTGCAGCCTATGTTGCTGTATTTAAGGGTTTGCAGCATCGATTGCTTGAATTGCAGTGTTGATCCTTGGTGACAAGGAATGAGTCTGGCTTCATTAAAGAGTAAGACAGTCTGAGCAGTTAGGTATCCTCATTAGGGGTGTGCTCTTCAGGGATTTGGGGGGATTTTTATCAATCTCATGTCTTTAAACTGGAATGAGATCTTTTTTTCGGAAAGGTCTACTCTAGTTCTGAGAATGAGTTCAAAGATGCCTTAGAGCTTGTACTGTGTATGAAGTGGGGTTAGATGTTTCTAATAATCCTTTGTGGTTTTTTTTAATGTGCTTGAGGAACACACAGGCTAGGGAAATCCAGTTCTTTACATATGGCATCTGTGAAGTTGCGAGACCCAGGCACAGCCTGTTCTTGGATTGTAGCAAATTCTGCACGAACACTGGCTTGTTAAGTGTTCAGAATTAAATCTTATTCAGGCTGCTGTCTCCATTGGAATGATCCTAAAGAATGAAATAAACAAACTTGATTTTTTTTTTTCTGTCGGTTCCCTGTGAAAGTTATTAACAGAAAAGTCAAGGCTAATAGCTTTTCAGCATAATGATTCTCCTCCCCGTGAAGCTTTAACTCACACTTTGTGTGTGATGACAAATGGCTTAACTCAGGTCATTATAATGAAATACCATTTACTGCCTCCGGACCCATACTGGGAAGCGGATGCATTCCGTAGTTTACATGTTCTTTGCCAAGTGTTGCTTTTGACATTTATGTTTTTTGAAGCATTGTTAGATGTGTGCCGGATTGGTTTATTTTAGCATCAGTTAAGTAAAATTTTAATGCTGCATTGGAATGTTAATGAAGAGTTGTTGTATTTTAGAAAAATAAATGTCAATAGGGACCGGCATGACCCAGTGGGGATGAGGTAACCTGTGGAATTACCACCCAGCATTTTCATCGAACCTGCCTTTGTAAATCTTTAATGTCCTCTACAGGGCTATGACCAGGAGGAGACAATATGGGGAAGTTGCCAACCTTCTCCAAGGTGTTGTGAATGTGTTAGAGCACTTCAACAAATACATGGGGATTCCTCAGATTCGACAGCTTTCTGAAAGGTAAAATGATCAAACCCTGAGCACTTGCATGCCTGCTGGGAAGGAAGGTTAGAAAATGCATTAGGCAGAATCAGTTTCTCAAGGATGTAAAGGCTGGACATGGTCCTTTGAGCTTCTTTCCAGCCAAAACAAACAGGTTAAAATTGGACACAGTTTGCTTAAATCTGGAGCAGCCTATTCTGTTAAGTAACAGTAATCAGTACGGATGTAATTCATGAATGATCTGTGCTTCTCATTGACTGGCTTTTAATTTACCTTACCTGGAGTAATCTGTGGAAGTGCAAACTGGTTTATGTGATCTTCATGTGGAGGTGTTTGTGGTGAACCCTGAGATGATGCTTTCTCCTGCTTTCTTAACCTTAGTGATACAGTTCAGCAGCCTGGCATGAAGCAGAAATACATGCATTAACATAGTGGTGCTTGGGGCCCCTTTCTGCCCAGACGTGTGCCTTACTGCTGTCGAATTGCTGTCAAACTGCATAGCTGCGCAAGGGTTTAGGCAGGCAGGATTTCTTTTCGTGCGTTTGCCAGACTCAGTTATTCCGAGCACCTTGAGTTTCTCCTGCCAAAACCTGCTCCCATTGCCCGATTCCGCTGAGATCTGAGGCTTATAGCAAATCTTCCCAAAACTGCGTGCAGAACACCTGACTGCTCTAAACATTTATGCTGAGCTTGTATAGCCTTGGTTTTCTAACATGGAGTTACACATTTAAATTTGGTGACTTTTGGTGCAGCTCCAACAGCAAGTGCCCACCATTCTCAGCAGTAGCAGGTGAAGGCTCAGTGGTGACTAAGCCACCAGATCTCCTAGGATCTTGGCTGATGTGACAGCTGGGTGACGAGGGAACAAGGCCCTCGCTGTTCTAGGGGCCATTGCTGTCCCTGGCCAAAACCTACGCTTCCTGCTTTACAGCAGGCTTTATTTCTCTTACATCGCACACAAGATGTTTGCTTAACAGCCTGTAGTAGTGCTGAGCACAGCTCAGAGGCAAAAACAGCCTATTAACGTTAGGGATGAACCTTCTTAATACCATACCTGATAGCATTTCTTTTCAGTGTGAAAATTGCACATCTATCACCACCATCCTCTTGATGCCCGAGATGACTTTGCTCATTACAGAGGTACTTGAAGGAGCCTTCCAGGCACAGCAATTATCTTTTTTGGTGACTCCCTTTGCGAAGACAGCAGCTGGCTGCCTGTGCTGTTTAGTGATGGAAACAGTGTTTGAATGATTTGTTTGTAATATTTTCATGTCAATCTGTTGGACTTCCTTTATGATAGAGATACCTCTTCCAGAAAACCCAGATGGAATCCATGAGACAGAGCAAAAGAAAAATCTACCGTAAATCCAGAGAGAGAGAGAGATGAGGCCTTGTTTTAACAAAGCATTTGACCACAAGCATTTGCTTAAATGAACATGAACATCAAGGAAATATAAACATATGTCACTGCTTTTCTGAATTTAGGCTGTTGTCTATTCCAACCTCATGCTCAGAAAGATAGCTTGCTTAATTTTCTTCCAGAGTGGTAATGCCCTTGGGCAGAAACCTGCTGTCATTGGCCATTTTAAGGCCAAATATAATTTAAGCATTGGTCCAGAATTCTGGCTGGTTTTCCCTTTCTGATGGATGATTATTTAATACTTTTGTAGTTGCTGATAATTGTAGAAAACAATTCATGCTGCTGCTAAAAGGCACAGTGGTTTCAACTCACGCCAGAGAGACTGGCAAGGACATGGAGGAAAACTTTTGTTATATTCTCCCTTCAAGATAAGGATCTGAAAAGCTCAAGAAAGTCTGTTCCTCCTATTTTTAGAATTGCCTCGGCAGGGTTTCCTTCCAGTGTTTACACAGGGAGAGTTGCACCATCTGGTAGCGATAGAAGCGGCTGCTTGTGGGGTGAAAGGAGAGCTGCACCCAGGGTGTTGCTGGGATCTCTTTACTGCTTTGACATCCAGGCAGCAAATTACTGCAGGGAGGTCCACAGCACAGTAATATCTGCTTTGGAGTTTGACTACACGTGTACGTATAAGGGCCCAATTTGGAGTTGACTTTTCTCTTTCTTTGCTTGGAAATACTTTCGTGATTCACGAAACATCAAAGGAAGTTTGCCTGGCTTCTCGCAGTGCTATTTTTAGACTGTGAAATTGCTGGGGTTTGATATCTCATGAATTTGGTTTAATGGTACAAGTGAAGCCTCTTGGATGTTTGCGAAGGCAAGAAATGCTTTAGTAGATATTGGCACAAACCTGTGACAGTAACCCAAGTCTATTATATACAATAAGTCTATTATATACACTGCTAAACGAGCAGATTCTGTTGCTTTCTTTAATAAAGAGCCTCTCTTTCTTGGTGTGAATGGAGTGAAGCCAAAAATGAATGGGAAACCATGGGAAGGAAGAGTGCCTGCTCGGTGGTGTTGGATGTGCTCTTTGTCCTGGCGTGTTCAGTTTAGGTTCCTGCTCCTAGATGCTGTGAAAACTAATGATGTGTTTTTAATGTTGCTTTCCACCTGTTCTGTCCCTCTGAAAATAACCAAACAAAACCCCACTGTAAGTATTCATTGGAAACCTGGACTGAACTCTCAATTAATTGGCTTCTTGTGCTGGTCCTGTTGAGTATTGATGTAAAAATGTCACAACTGGCATCCAAATGTAAATATTTTCCTAACTGTGTTCCTAAAACAACTTCTTATATGGTGCATTGGAAGTTGTTTGTTGTAGTAAATAAGAATATTTTGTTATCTCTCAATCTTCTTCTGTTTTCTGTCTGTGGAGGGAGCGTACAATTAGCGGTCACAAACCCACCCATGAAAGTGGTCGAGAAAGCCTAGCAGATAGTGGAAAAAAGCCTGGAAAGTATTTAGGAGAGAGATGATTATAAGTTTGCCACAGAAAAACAGGCTAGCTCAGCCTCTTTTTATCTCAGCCAGCTGCCAGGCATAGTTTAAGATTTCTGGTAGCTTTGGCTAAAGGAATTGCAGTTTCTAGTAATTTAATGTCATTTGAAACATAACAGTGGGTTTTCTTGTTTTTATTTTTTTTAAAGGCAGGGGAAACAGAGAACTAAAGCCACTAATAATAAAACAAAAGTCAGAGAAACAAAAATCACTAATACTGGGGTAACCAAAGGTTTTGGCACATGTGAGCAGCCCCAGGAAAAGGCAATTCCCTGCTGCGGCGAGCCAGGACGGCTGCTGTGATACCCCAGCACGCTGCCAGGGGGAATCTAGTCAGGGAAAGATATCCTTATCAGACAGACCTGAGAAGAGATCCTAAATCTGTTATCGGGGTTGCTGAGCCTTAGTGGGTAATGCACTTTCTGCAAGTGGCTAAAGACACGCTCCGATACATGTGCAGAGTCGGTCCTTCAGCGGTGAACGTGAGCAAAGCCAGCCATGGGGTCGAGGCTTTTACCACTGCAGTTTCCATTGCACGAAGATTATTCTGAATTATTGAAAGGCTCACAGCTTTCCACAGGGAGCAATAATCTCTAGTGGCTAAAGCAAGTGGCTTCCTGTGTTCTCTGCCTAAAGCAATCGCTCTGTAAAGAGATGGTGTAAAGGTTTTCATGTTTCTGGTTCATGTTTCTGGTTGCATGCTCGTGGAAATAAATAATTGTGCATGTCTGTGTGTGCTTACGTAAAGAGTGATAGTTACGGGGAGGGCAGTGAGGCTCCCTGTCGTTGCTCACGCATACCTAAACCGTTGGCTACTTTGATGTCTCTGTCCTATCCCTATCTTACAAAACAGGAAGGAAAAAAAAAAAAGGCTAAAACTCATTCTCCCTGTTTGCTTTTGAGAGATTTTTAAGCAGGACAGATTTTATTTTTTTTTTTTTTAAATGTATTTTCAACATCCCAGTTCAGCAAGGCATTCTGGCAAGTTTCTTAATTTAAGGATATGAGAATCCCCGTTAAGACTATCCTTAAGTACTTTCCTGAATCGGAGCCTAAAACAACAAAGCCTGTGGACAGGGCTTTTAACTGCTTGACAGTCCCTCTTTTAAATTTGTTGAGTCTTTAGGAATCTGGCTGCTGCTCCTTCCAGTGCCTCCACTGTGCTTGCACTGCAGCTGTTGTCAGATGGGAAGGTCCCTGTAGCTGGTCGTGAGGAAAGAAGTACCGCAGCTAATACTTCCAGTTCATACAAACTCATTCAGTTCTGTGACTCCTAATAGTAAAGACTTCTTGTTTCTTGTTTATGTAAAAGATAAAATTTTTCAATCTGTGTTTAGCATCTTTTTTCTTCTTTTTTTCCTCCTTTTTCTTAAGGATCAAAGGGTTTGGTTCTGTGATGCTTTTTCCCATGAATTACTAGTGCTTACTTGTGCAACTTAAGCAGGATTATACCTGTAGTTGTGGCTGCTGGGCTGCGTTCCGCCTTAATGCTTAAATTTCCCACTCTTATTTCGACATATTCGTGAATCCCTTCTGTTTCACAGTTAGGAGGTGTTAACTGGGGATCTATACCTGGAAGAGTAGAGGAGTTTCTAAACACTCCTGTGAAGCAGAGAGCTTAAATGAGAATTATGTTTGACATTGCAGGCAGGAAGCTTTTCCAGCAAGATCCCCATAAATAAATCCGGGATAAGGCAGGTCATACATACAGTTAAATCACAGATAAAAAGTTATATTTCAGCCGTCACTTTTAAAGGACTAGAATCCAGCCTGTTCTCCAGCATGTCAGGTCATCTTGTAGTGTTTTGCTACTAATGGACCACAAATGGGAAGATTAAAGAAGCAGATCATTCCTTGATAAGGTTGAAAAGTCTTAAACAACAAAAAAAATCCAAAGTCTTCTCCTCACAATCTGAACAAACATTTTCACAAAAGTAAATGTAGCCACTCTTTCTAACATCAATCTCAGTGGAAAAATCCACCGCTTTGAATGATCAGTTTAGACCTTAAAGTGTTTCCAGTATAATAAAAAGTGATGGAAGAATTCAAGGGCTGCAGAGGGATATAAGTGCCTAACTGTTTGCTTTGGCTCTTTCTGGTATGTGTAGGCAT
This sequence comes from Nipponia nippon, assembly GCF_047370975.1. Classification (NCBI taxonomy): domain Eukaryota; kingdom Metazoa; phylum Chordata; class Aves; order Pelecaniformes; family Threskiornithidae; genus Nipponia; species Nipponia nippon. The sequence goes on from NW_028262331.1 coordinate 7,664,290, forward strand.
TTCCATTTCCCTAGAAGTATCAATTAAGCTGTATTGACTTTTATTTCTGGAAATTGGAAGCTTTATTCTCTCAACTAAATAAAGAGCAAGGTTGTGGTTTGTTCAAAACTTTTTTCACCCATTTCATACCTTTGCTCTTTTATGCTTCTTAAGACATAGAGGATTTACAGGATAAAACCGCAGCCAGCAGTATTCACATGGATGCATTTAAAAGTAGGTCAGTGCACCTGGAACTGTGAAAGGTTCACCATGAAGACTGAGACATTGTGAAGCTTTTTGTGTGTTAGAAACATACTTTTGTTGAAATGTGATCAACAGACACGAATGTAAAGATAAATTGATCACATTGGCGTTGAAGGAACCCTGCTGATTTCTTAGCTGATTAACTGGCCCTTATTAAAATACTAAATTGCAGCATGGCAAGAGCATCTAGGACATGTTCTGCTACAGCTCAGAGGTCAATACCATAGAGCTGGAGTTGTCATCCCGGTGTCACTCAGGGAGCAAACGCTCTCCCAGTTTTGACAAACAGACCTTCTTAATGTGGTTGTTTTTCTTTAACATGCTTTTTTTGTCCCTTAAAAACCTTTGTGTAGCTGTTAGTGTTTCAGTCCACTTTATAGTAATGTTTGCAGACAATGAAGCAAAGAAGTTGTTGTACCACCAACAAAGCCCTTGCTTCCTCTGTCCTCATCAGGGTGAAGGCAGCGCAGAATGAGTTGGGACAGCAGATCCTGGCTGATTTCGAGGAAGCCTTTCCTTCTCAAGGTACAAAGGTAAAGTTCTCACTTCCCCTCTTCCTCCCGTTGACAAGTGTTGCTGAAAACTATTCAACGTAACTGTCATTGGTTTTAATCTCATTTTACATCCAGATTTGTGCTCTCTGTGTTTCAGGAGTTATTTTAGAAAGCAAATGAGTCTCCCAAGCTGTAGGGTGCTAGGTATATTTCTAACTGTTTCTATCAAGTGAATGTGGGAGAGAAATGACACCCTGCCTCTGTCATGTTGCGCCCATCTGTTGCAGTGAGGTCTGCAAGCCAGCCGAGGAGTGCCCCAGGCAATTCCTGTGTGACCCGATAGACCAGAGCGGGGTTCCCTCGGCATCTGACTCAGGTTACTGGTTATTTGTTGGACAAAAAAGGTTCGTGTTGTGTTTAGGGAAAGCCAAGCACAGGCTGTCTGTTGACATGGTGCCACCAAGTTTGTCTCTGGTTTACCAGGCAGCCCAGATACAAATCTGGGCTAAGGCTAAGGCACCAACTGTGCTTCCCCAAAATTATGCATCCAAATGTTTGCAAACAATATAGGAGGTAGGTGTGAATTTGAATTTACTTTGAAGAAAACACTAGTTCTGTCTTCCAAAGTACCAGCTCTGCTGGTTTCTTCATAAAACTAATAAGTACAGAAATGAGGAAACTATTTGGAACAGATCCTTGATGAAGGGCAAGTCTGTGTCCACGTGAAGCAGCATCAAAAGAACATTTTAAAAAATGTTTCGAAATTTTCTGTCTTCTTCACTAACGTCATGGTATGCGCCAATACAGACCAGCAGATGCTACTTTGTGTTGCAAATTGATCATCTCTAGACTGCTTTTTTTCCCCATTAATTTGGCCTTCGGGTTCGCAGAAAAGGGGTTCGCTTGTCCCACTTGTCAGCCACTTCTCTTATCTGTTCCTCAGAATATCTAGGCTGATGAAAAGCTTTGCAGAAGTGATGGCACAATGGTTCTTTCTGTGGATGGAGCTGGCTGCTCTTCTGCGGTAGGGAGCTTCTTGGCTCCCTACTTTATGGCCAGTGAAATGGAAGCAGCTCAATTTTCATCCAACAGAAGAAAGATGCCTAAGTGATAATAAAGAGTAGCGGCAGAAGCATTAAAAAGAGAAGAAGAATGGGAAAGGATAAAAACAAGTTAACCTGGATGCAGTACAATTTCCAATCACCCATTCAGCTATTTAACCTGAAATCATTTCTTCCTGTTTATTTTGATAGAGGCCTGGTGGACCCAGCAATGTCCTGCGTGATGCGTGTCTAGTTGCCAATGTCCTGGATCCCAGAATCAAACAGGAAATCATCAAGAAATTTATTAAACAACACCTCTCAGAGTATCTGGTCCTTTTCCAGGAAAACCAAGACGTAAGGGAAGCTTAGCAAGCTACATTTGGATTTCACATTTTGCTCTGCTGACGTTCACAAAGTTCACGTTTCCATAGGTTCCTGCAGTGAAATGTTTCTAACCCGAGGGTTCGGAAGCAGTGACTTGCGGGTGTGATGTGGACTGGCCGATGAGTTGGGAGTCAGTGTTGTCTCTGCCAGGGTGACTTCCTCCCACCTTAGACCTCAGTTTCATATATCAGCACTGGAAATGTTTTCTCCTCATACAGTAAATAAATAAATTCAAGTTAGATATACTTTCTGCTCTGCAAAGGGTTGAAAACTTAAACTCTGAAAATTGCAAACCCAAAAACTCTGAAAACCAACAACACCTTCCCCCGAACAAAGAAAAAAAAAAACACAAAATGCCTAAAAAGGTGTGGGGGGGAAGGGATTGCCAGGAAGTGGATTAATCTTTGTAGCTAATTTTTAAACTTCCTATCCTGACGCTAACAGCTTGTTAAGAATTCACTATAATCATCTTGGATTTGGGAAAAAAAAACACAAACCAAAACCAACTATGGATCAGAATGTATTTTAACAAATTTGAAATTTTGACAGTTTGTGACAAAGAGGAGAAAAAGGCTAAAATGCTTCATTTTAAATAGAATTTTTCCATCAAAGTTTTTTGGATTAACCTTTCCACTTTTTGACCAGAAAGCACTAATACTGGGGGAAAAAAATCCCATCCTGCTCGTGTAAGAATTCTTGTAGAAGTTTGTGGGTCTGCAGTCCCCAGAGTGTGAAAACCAGCTCTATGTGAGAGTACAGGAACTCCTGCATTCTCATCCCACTGTTGACTTTAATCTCGGTATCTGCAAAACAAAGAGGGTGGGACCAAATAAATTATTATTGGATTGAGTTTTCAATAGTACCTGTATGATTTAGGAGTACTCTTATCCTCATTTTCAACAGAACTTGCTCTCTTAATTCGCACAAGATAGGGTTTTCGGTCTGGCATGTGTTTAAGCACTTTGAAGAACGACTGTTAGCATTCAAAGTATTATTAATAGTGGTCAAGTTAGCTTTGATCGATAGCCCAAGCTCCTCTGCGAAACTGTGGCAGCACAGTTGAGCAGTCAGGCTGAATATTAGCAGCTGCTGCTGTTAAAGATGATGTTCTCCATCTTATTCAGGTGGCCTGGCTGGATAAGATTGACAGGCGCTACGCGTGGATAAAGCGTCAGCTGGTGGACTACGAGGAGAAGTACGGGCGCATGTTTCCGCAGGAGTGGTGCATGACGGAGCGCATCGCTGTGGAGTTCTGCCACGTCACGAGGTGAGCGTCTGGGGAGCTCGCGGTGCTTCCCGCAGAGTCACCTTCCTTAAAACAAAAGGTTGGATTGTCTTTCACCAAATTGATCGTATATCCGCAGGACTTTAAAGGCAGTCTTCAGATATCTATGTGGAATTGTCCATGATTAAAAGCAAGTGAAGAGTGAAAACCCTGAGAAGGATCACTAACACTGCGCGTACTCTTGCGAGAGTGAAATGATGTGGAAATCGATTTTCAGTGTAACAGAGGCAGAAGTCAGTAATATTAGAGACCAAGTTAAAAAATGTGAGCTGACTATGGTGTGACTGCCCTGGACCATGCTCTTTGCCAGCCAGAGGTGGGGGACCAGAGGAAGGTGCCAGCTTGAGCCCCAGTAGCACCATTGCCTTTGCTCTGGGACCCCAGTGAGAGACACTGCACTTCCCAAGGTTTGGTACCGCGGGCTTTCCTGGCTGCAGTGGTGCTCTGGGTGTTAGGAGATGGGGTCCTGTTACCCACAAAGCTCTAAACAACTGTGGTCATGTTTGAAATGTGATCTGTAAAGCGGTTTTATGTTAGAAAGCATCTTAGGAATTAGCTCGAATTCTGTGATGAAAGTGTCTCTAGGGAATAGACTGAGTTACAATCTTAGGTTTCAGATCTTTCTCTTTATAGAAAACCACATTTGTTTTTTCTGTTTCCCCCCTCTCTCTTTCAGGACAGAGCTTGCTAAGATAATGCGCACAAGAGCAAAGGAGATTGAGGTGAAATTGCTTTTGTTTGCAATTCAGAGGACAACGAACTTTGAAGGACTTCTGGCTAAACGCTTCTCAGGTTGCACTCTAGCCGATGGGACAGTGGTAAGGGGATTTCTGAAGAGCAACCTTTTAGTCCATAGCTTCTTTGGGAGGAAAAAAACCACAACTCTCTCACATAGCTATGGTAATGGACAACTGCAAAAAGTGTCACCTGCAGCCTCCTGTTGTGCTTGCAGGTTAGACTGTTTAGTGTGACTGTGCTTAGTGGGTTGTAATTCGGAAGGTGATTCTTCATCTTGCAGAGTGTGGTAGAGAGGATGGCACAGGGCGCACAAGAAGGAAAGTACACCGATTGTGTACTTTTTTTGGTTCTCCTGGGCCCTGTGCTGTTTGCAACTGAAGCCACATTGCTGTGGAGAACCACAAAGTAATTATGGCATGGTGACTGCATTATAATGTTTGTTCTCAGCATGTTGATGACACATTATAACTAAAAGTCCCTTCTTCTCTTCATTTCTAGTTACCACGTGTTCACCGCATGGTACCATCTTTCAATCCCGCATTGTCTGTTGAGTTAGTCTTACTTGCAGGGGCATTGGTAGCTTCTACTTTTCAGTGTCTCATTTGGTAGATTTTAAAGGCAGAGCCAAGAGAAACAGCTCAGTGAATATCTCTGGGGTCATCTCTGTGATTTTTCTGCCTGAAATCTTAGCCAAGAGCTCTGCCAGCTGAGTGCCCTGGGAGCACAGAGTCCACATTTGGCTCAGAAACCACTGGTTTGAGGTTGGCTTCTCTGCCCAGCTGGTGTCTTGAAGCCTACTTGGATGTGATAATTCAGCCTACGAGGCAAGCCTGCTGGACCTGTTTGTCATTTGCTGTAGATCAGTAGGTGTTCCTAATTAAAAAGGGAAATCCTGTAAGGTTTTCCTCCTGGCTGAATTTAGATCTCTCAAGAATGTGGCTTTATTTTTCTGACAAATTTCATACGAAATTTGCAGCTTTAATTAAATTGGCTTCACTGCGTTGTTATCCCTTTGGAGAAGGGAGGCACAGAAGCTATTATAACTGAGAGAAACAGAAGGTGAGGGTGTGGCTTGAAATAAGAGAAAATCCTCTCTGTCCCCCTTTCTGAGCTGCCTAGAGGCTATGACGCTCTGGATGTCATCATCTGATCTGTTTTATACACAAAATGAAGGCCATAATTAGAAACGGCTATCTGGGGAGTGCACAGCGGGGACAAGCAGTCTGGTGGGAGCAGTAATGCAGGATTTACTGCGGCAGCAGAGTTTTGGGGCCTGCTGTCATGGGTCCTCCCAGTGGAGACCACGTGCTTGGAGCGTGTGGTTTGAGAGAGTGGAAATTTGGTGCTAGCCAAAATACCCATTCCAGGGACGATTCAGGCAGAGCGGGTGAGTGTGGGTGCAAGAAGAGCAGACTGTAAGAGGGTGCTGAAGGTGAAGTGTGCTGGTGGTGTGATGGAGAGGGAACCAGCCTCTGGCCCTGTAGTAGGAGGGAGTGTGCTCTAACCTTGATGGAGGGCCACTGCCTGGCCCTCTGCAGTCACCTCTGTGCTTGGAGAAGACAAACTGCTGTGCAGGGCTTAGTAAAGCAAAACATGGATGCAGCTGTGTGCCAGAGGGGACAAAACAGACTGTTCTCTAAGGAGCTTCCTCTTTTTTAACAGAAGAAGCCAGAAGTGCCACCTCCTTCCACCAACCCGTTTCTGGAGGATGAAACTGGGACAGAGACAGATGAGATTGTGATCGAGAAAAGCGATACGGATAAAGTAAGTCTTTGAAGTTCTCTAGTCAGTGAGACAGTCTCTGTGTCAAAATCTCTGGTGGTGCCTAAGCTTTTCCCATCACGTGGATTTGAAAGGTTTGTTTTCACAGCAATTAATTTAGCGCTGTTTTGATCCTCTGTGCAGCATACAGGCTCCCAGTACGACTGTAGTTTGCTCTGGCTCACTTCATTGAAACCAAAGCAATCTTTATTTCAGTTAATAGTGCGGAGACAATCCCGCCACGTGAGAGTGAGTTGGATTCTCTTCTAGCCCATGCAGCAACAGCTCAAAAGTAACTACAGGATTTCTGTCAACGGAAGATGAACTAGCATAGTTGGGTTTTCTGATCCCAGAAGCAGCTCCCACTGTAAGCATTTGCAATTCTTCTTTTGCCTTGTCAGCCCAGCAAACTAAGTCTGGAGTCACCAGGCAATTCATTGAACTTTCAAGTGTCAGTTTTAGATTTTAACTCCAAATGTATTACTTCTGGGATTTTTATCTCTATAGTGCTTTTCAACCATTACCTCTGCAAAGCAGGCAACACCTAACCACTTGTAAAAGCCCTGGGTTTCCAAAGCCCTCTGCAAACATTAAAGGAGTGAATAGTAAATGTAATTGTTTTAATTGGCACCAATATCAAAGTCTGTAAGCCCCATATTTTTTACTCACCAGACAGTTTTCCAGGTGTTCAATTGTAAGTTGCTTGGGGAAGGTAGTACCCTCTCTTTGTTGGTGATTTACAGCCCTGTAAACGGGCCATTTACAGGTGGTATCCTGATGACCAGGGCCCTAGGACCTACTCAGATCCGTGCCCCTGGGGAGACTGGGGGGGTGGTAGCTCTCCACCAGCCCATTTTGGTGCACTGCATCCCCTCCAGACTTTCACGTGAGCAGGGCAGCCCTCTGCCTTTCACCCACAGCAGAAGTCCTGAAAGAGAACGATTAAGCAAGGTTTTGCTCTTTCTGTTAAAATACAACTTGGACAGTTGGTATTGGCTGGACTTTATCAGTGATCTGGAAAACAGAGATTGGGAACTTGGGGAGACACGTGTGTGATGTATTTTTTGTGAAGAGCTTGCTTTCCACTCTGTAATGGCTGGGAGAAGGTTGGCACTGATATGCAGTGTTGGGATGAGAGGACATCCTTGGAGAAGTCAGTGGTGCTAGAAGGCAGGTGAAGAGATAATTGCAATAATTAGGCTGCTTAGGGCTGGTTTTATTAAACAGTAGAATGCACTGCCCTGGCCAGAAGCAGTTCAGGTGCTTCTGAGAAAAGAACTGCTCTGCTCCCTGTACATGAGGAGGCTGGTATGAAGCCATCCATTGAGCTACCCCTTGAAATGCTGTTTGTGGCGAGGCTGCGCTGTCTTCCTGGGTACGCCCTGCGTTAATGCTCACAACGCAGTGCTGGGCTCTGCTGCAAGGGTGGCTGCCCCGCAGGCGCCTGTCTGCCAAATGGGAGCCCCGTAGGCTCCAACATTTCAGTTTCAAAGTACCAACAGCTGGTAGTTAGTGCTGGTGAGTTCATGTTGGAGGTCTCATCATCTGCTCTCACTAGCTGAAGAAGAGAAGGGACAGGTAGAGTTGAAGATGAAGAGTTTTGAGTGGCAGAGCTCTTCCAAGACACTAGTCCTGAGAATTCAAGATGCTTGGAAGTGTAAGAGGGAGCACAAGAGTTTGGGGGGGGAAATCCGTGTTAAAAAAGAACCCCTTTTAGTGATCCTAGCAGTTTGATTTAATCTGTTTACTTTGGATAGTAATGAAAGGAAACTGGGCCAGCTGCAGACCTCCTTACTGTGACAACAGTAACCTTTTATTATTTCCATCAAACTCAAGGAGGAAATAGCTTAAACATCTGCAGCTTTTGGACAGGATTGCACGCTCAGAAATACAGCTTCACTGCTACTGTTAAAAGATTTAGTATTCTCTCCACCAGACATGCTGGGAGCAGCATGATGCAAAGACACACACACACACACAGAAAACCAGTCCTGCATTAGGAGTTGGCTTTTCCAGGCTGGTAAATCATAAACATCGTGAATCTGCAACCTTGTGTTGGTGTTGCCATCCTGGAGACTTGGCGACTGGAAGGTTTCTGTAATTACCACCTATTGTTTTCCTCCCAGCTCCAATGAGCATGTGCATCCGGCAGAAACGGGCAGGCACTGGCAAAGGGGCTGGGGCGGAGAATGCTGGGTAGTGGCTCTCTCCCAAAGCTGTAAAAACTTATATTCTCCAGTCATACTCTTAGTGAGAAGGTTAATGAAGCCAGTCTCATAGAGGTGGTCTGGTCTCCATAAAACCGTTTGCTCGCTTTAGGTTTGCAGCCATATGTTAGTATTCATTGTGTCTTTGAGTTTTAATTCTTTCTGAGAAATGCTTGCCTTGTCATTCTCTGCTATTTCTGCAAAAGACTTAGTGCCACCTCCTCTGTCGTTTAGGAGAGTATGTCCTTTAGGCTCTCTTGTTTTGCTTTTCTTATGCTAAAAAAAAAAAAATCATCTGGAAGACTTCATATCTTCATTAGCTGGGAGCTGATCCTGGCTTTTTGTGGAGAAAGGCAAGAATTCCATTCCAGAGTCACTGCATCCCTCTTTGCAGGCAGTGAAAAATTGTCAGCTTGCCTGCAAGCAGTGAGAAAAATTGTCTATCAGTAAAAAATAATAAAAATCTAGCTGTAGGGTAAAGATGAGCTTAAAGGCCGTGCCCAGCCTGGTACTTAAACATGCACACATTTAAGCATATGAGTAGTCCCAGTGGCTTCAGTGAGATGTGCTTGCCCACTGCATAGAGTGCAGTACTAAACTAAAATGAGAGTAAACTGAATGACTCCCAAATGGCATATGTGCTTAATGCTCTAAATGTGATTTTAAAATAGAAGTCTTTGCATCCCTAGAAACATGCTTCACAGTGAAAGCAGTCCTATAATGTTGCCTGTATAATTCCAGCTCCTCCAGTAATTACGTTCTGTTTATCTAAATAAAATTCATCCAGATGAAGTCTGTAACTTCGAGTTATTATCTTTAATGTTCTAAAATGTAGGGATTTTTCAATGTTGCTTCCAAATAACTGCTGCATTTCACTTCAGAGGTGACTAGTAGAGTCTTGTTACTATGCAAAGGGTGCAGCGAGGTTTTATTTACAAACTGCATTAAGATTCTTCTACTGAAATGTGCAGCAGCTTTCTCTTTAAGGATAAGAATATTTTACAAATGAAAAGGTAATTCCTTGGAATACTAACATCTCCATAAGAGCAAGGGAAGACTTGGACACCCTGATGCTGTATATACTGTTGATTACATGCCTTTGATTATTTGACAGTAAATTTGTGTCTTGTAATATTTCTAAAGACTTAGATCCTTCTGTGCCATTTCATTACTGTTTCTTCTAGGTCTTACAGGACAGATTTGAAACCAACACTCTAAATGTTTTCTTACAGCCAAAGAAGCCAAAGGCCCCTGACAATCCTTTCCATGGCATTGTTTCCAAGTGCTTTGAGCCTCACCTTTATGTGTATATCGAGTCCCAGGACAAGTGAGTAACCAGCATGCGCTTTTGGGTTTGTTTGCTTTTGAATGTGTATTACAGTTGGATAGTACTAGGTTCTGTACTCAAGCTGCAGAAAATCAGTTTCTTGAAAGTCTACTTTCTGATTTCATCAGGAGCAGCACTCATGGTTCAAGAAAATTAGAATGAGTGGGACCTCTGCTTGGGCAAAAACGAGCGTTCAGAGGGCTGTGGATGTTGGTTTCATCCGTAATTGCAGCGGCCTGCAGGAACGATGCCTGCTGCCTTTCTGCGGAAGAGGCTTAGTGTTTCTGAAATTGCTTCTGTTGCCTCTGCAATTCCCACTGCAGACGTATGCCTTCCTTTCGTCTCATGTCTTCCACAAATAGTAGGTTTGCTTTTTCTGTAAAATACACATGTGGCTTCGTGGCAGAGGAGTTTCAAGATTTGCTTTATAGAAATAAGTTATTTGAGATCCTTAGATGAAAGCTGCTGTAGATGAGCTGGCTGTAAGATAACATTATCATTGCTCACAGATTGGGGCTTTGGCAGAGGCTTTAATCCCTAGAACCCTTCTTCATCTTCCTCTTTGACTTGCAGCAAAATAACTTGAATGAAAGGAGCTTTCAGCTTAGAGCTCTGAGAAGTTTTTAGAGCTCTCATGACACTTTCTTGTGCACTTAGATTCACACCAGGGTTTAAATAACATCTCTGTAACAATTGCAGTACCAACTGGGAGAGCAGATAGTTGAAAAAGTTATAATACAGTCTTTTAGTGCAGGTTAGTGACTGGAAAGGAGAAAGAGGGTGCCTGCCTCATGTAACTCATTTATGTCCTTCTGTCTTCCAAGGACTTACACATGAGAGAGTGCATGACTCGAGACTCGTAGTGTTCTGATTTTGTCCAAAGTCCAAGATAGCCATCTTGAAAAAGGTTTCCCATATCCCGTCAACCTTTTAAGCTTTAAATAAATAAATAAATAAATAAATAAATAAATAAATAAATAAAACCTTGCACAATGGTCTGTCATGCTGGGTTTAGGTTCCGCTCTGCAGTATAACAAAGAGAAACAGATATTTCCCCCCCTGCCCTCAGCCAGCTGAGCACTAACTTGTTTGAGTATTTCTTCCCTTCTCACTGGGGGCCATTTTAATCCCCGTTTTGGTAATTCTACCCCACTGCACTCCTAGCCCTTTCAGTTGCTTTTTTTTTTTTTTTTCTTTTCCTTTACAATCCTGAGATGTTTTATATTAGCTTTATAGCCACAGGCTGCAAGGAGTTCAAAGAAAAACTGCCACAGTATTCCCCATGCTGCCCCTGCCTGCCAAAAATTGCTTTCCTTTATGATTTTCTCTCTTCTTCCCCCATTGATTGAACTTTTGAGGAATCCGTTGCTGATGTCTGAAAATGAGTTGCTTAGATAATTAATTGTATGTTTGGGCTCTGAATAGTGAGAGTAGTGTGACAGTTTTGTTCATTGTTGCCTTAAGTCTGTGGCAGAAAGCAGCCTGGACCTTTTTTCCTGAAAAATTGTTTCCATACCCATTTAAAGAAACACAGTGCCAAAATCTATAGCGATTTAAGAGGAGACACCTGAAAGAAAGACTTTAAAGATGCTGCTTTCCACCCTTAGCTGCAGTGTAAATATCAGATTTCGTAACAGCGAAGCAGATTTCATTTCTGCCCCTTTGGGATATGTGTCTTTAGCTCTTCTTTGTGGTCTGTCGGAGCAATGGGAGCATGCATGTGTGAGCTAAGTCATTTTGATGGAGTAAAGGAAGAGCTCTGTCAGGTCTGCCACGTTGAAAGTATGCAGAGCCGTGGTTAAGTGTGCTAAAATGCACATGTGCATTCAGATTGTTTGGAAAACTGGCACTTTCTCTTTGTCGTGTGTGTTCGCGGCCTCGTGACCAAGGGGGCTTCCAAAATACCCAGTCCATGGAAACTATCCCAGAAGCGATCCAGGTGTCTCAATGCCGTTGTCCTTCCCCAGTGCCCAACAGATACCGACTGTTCACATCACTGAACAGGCTGACTTACTAAGCACCGTGTTCTCTCATGCTGCTGAGGAGGCGCCTAGTTCCTCTCGTGATTGCCAGAGATGCAGAAAAAACACGGAATAGGTTGAGAGAAAGAAAAAAGGAAGAGGAATATAGGAGTGAAAGGATTTAAGAACCAAAATAAAATTCTCTTTATAAGATTTCATTTCATATTTTCTTTTGGTTAGATTTGGAGAGTTCTTGCTCCCAATAAATATGCTACTGTTAGGAAATACCACATCTGCGCTACCAAAGAATTTGCTTTGGGCTTTTTTGCAGAGTCTATACAGAGAAAATGTTCATTTTCTGTAGCTCTCCTGCCTTCTTCATGTTTCATCTCCCAGTAGCTTTTTCTGCCAAATTCTTTGTGCTCCCACTGTACCACACAAAGGTTGTTAGCCTTCGTATTGTATTTGGGCCAGCTGAGACTAATGTGGAAGTTTGATTGACATCAACTGAGGTGTGCATTAATAACATATTAGTTCCCTTAGTGCACTATATCCTGATGTTTTGCTTGTATCAATCCCATGCTGAAGTAAGAGCAGTCCCCATGGCCTGCCTTTGACGGGCAGTTTGTCCAGGTTAGGATCGGAGCAAGCATGAAGCTCTAGCGCTGCTCTCCCAGCTATTTTGGACAGCTGCATTTGCTCGTGCATCCCAGTTGACAAGACCTTGGGGGACCGGGAAAATGTAGATACATTTCACTTTGCCTTGGAGAAGAGGAGAACATGTGGAGTAAGCATAAAGAAACAAAAGCCATTGACATTCTTCACTGCGTCTTGAGACTGAGCGAATGCAAAAAAAAAAAAAAAAAAGTGGCTGGTGAATACTAAGAAAGCTCCACTTTGTTGCCCAGATGGAGCAAAGCGCAGATGCAGAGGTGGAAATGCAGCTGTTTAATTTAGTGGGACTTTTGACAAGGAGCAAGCCACGTCCGCTTTACTTGAGAACCTGAAGGAATGCTGCAGCTCGCAGCACGTGTGAGCCCTCCTGCAGCAGCCATCTGTTTGGCTCTCCTACAGCTACGGGGGGGAGGTATATTTTGCTTCACTGTGGTCGAATACAATCAATGCTTCGGTTCAGTGTTCAATTGCTCGTGCCAGTGTAGAGATTTATCACATCAGTTGAGCAGCCTGATGTTTTTACAGTTCTTGTAACAAAGCCGAGGAACTGCGTGTGTATGTGGAATCAGAGCTATGTAAAGTACTCAAAGCAGCAAGCAATAAGCATGAAAAAGGGACTACTTGTCTTTGCAATAGCCTATGAGCCTAGCTTAAGCCAAAGAGCCTTGCTTCATGATTTGAAGCCCTGATAGTGCAAGCACATTTCTGTAGGTTGGCCCAGCGGATCATCCACAGTAGGAGCTCATCCATTTTGTTGCAGCAATCTAAGTTTATCAGGGAAGAGCCAGCTCACCTTTTCCACTTGTGCAGCGTTTTGAATTCTTCGGCAAACTGGAATCAGAGTGGTTTTTCTCTTTCACAAGATGAAAAGAAAGAAAGGACAGAAACTGGGGAAAAGTTTTCATCATTGGCGGGTTTTTTCCCCCCTTTCATTGGCAGAGGCGAGAATGTGCTGAAGAGTCTCAGCCGCTGTGCTGGCGGCAAGGCTGTACCCATCCTGGGAGACCCTACTGCGGTCTCTTTGCACGCACTCTCGTCTTGTGCTGGGTGCTCTGTGAGCTGGCCTAAGATTAGGAGAACATTTGAAGTTGAAACTCTTTGACAGGATTTTAGAGAAGAGTTGTCATTTCTATGGACAGCGTTGCAGTTCTGCTAAATAAGTCTGTTCCTGAAAAATAATGGTAATACATTAACTATAAAGTGGGTTTGTTGGTTTGTTTTTTTTTTTTTTCTTTTTAAAATGATAGTAGTTCACTTTCTTGTGGGAGTTGTTACAGTTCAGGTTCTTTCTTCTCCTCCTCCTAAGGATTTGGCTTTCTACTTAAGTACCCTGGATCATGGCACGGCACAGCTCTTACACCCTCAGCAGCAAGAGGGGTGAAGGCCGTGCTGTGGGAAGGGGAGAGCTAGGGCAAGCGGAGCCAAGACCATAGTGGAAATGGGAGTATAAAATACAGGAACTTCACAGCTCCTTTTGGTCAGTGGAGTGCCACTCTGTCATCTGAAATGTCTATATATTCCTCAGACTTCCCTGTGGAGGTTTGCATATATTTGTGTGTCTGGGGGAGGAGGTTTATTGCTGTAATTGAGTTCATCTGGCGAAGGTTACACCACTTAGCTGAGCTCTGGTGTCAGGAGGGCTGGTCTTTGTTCCTGACGCGGATGTGCTGTCTCTGGAGGAGTAGGACCGGAGGAACTCCCCAAGATCAGAAGACTTCTTTGGTCCTGTATTGATGGTTCTGGCCCTCTGCCATGCTAAAAAGCCTTTTTGTCGTGATGAAACAGTGGAGTGAAGTTTATTGTTGCCTAAAGACCAAAATATTTGAGTAAGGACCAGGTTATAAAGAATCACTGGAGACAATAGGAGGGCTTTTTGTGCTTTTAAAAAGAGTTTAAGTAGGAAGTGCACTTTGCGCTCATGCTAAATAAAACTTCTTTAAAGGATGTGTGAAGTTGTGCAAAACCAGGTGGTATCCAAATGGGACCAAGAATGGCAAATGGCACACCATTTTGAGCACATCCCTTTAAAAGCCATATTCCCTGAGGTCTGCTCCGGAGGCCGCTGATGTGGGAAGCCCGACTGTTACTTTTGCCGGTGCCAGGAATGAAACTTGAGCATATGCTTTATGCACTTGCATCAAATGTGCTGAACCCAGTCCTGGCAGACTTGCGAGCTTTTATATGTGACTGGAGAACAGATTGAAGCTGCCACTAAAACTCTTGAGTACAAAAGGTCGTTACTCATCGGTCCAGTCCGCGTTATTGTATGAGCTTTGTGCTGAGAGGGTGGAGATAAGAAAGGGCTGGAATAGCCAACTGCTAAAATCTGAATGTTTGCTGGTGTCACAAGACAGGGCTTCTAGTTTTAAGCATTATTCTCTCTCTTCCCTCCGTTTCCTCCCCCAACATACTAAAATATCTTTCTGTTGTTCCCCCACATCAGAAATCTCGGTGAACTGATTGACAGGTTTGTGGCTGACTTCAAGGCTCAAGGTCCCCCCAAGCCCAACGTGGACGAAGGAGGAGCCGTCCTGCCCAGCTGTGCCGACCTCTTTGTCTACTACAAGAAGTGCATGGTGCAGTGCTCCCAGCTCAGCACAGGCGAGCCGATGATAGCTCTGACCACCATATTCCAGAAGTACCTTCGGGAGTACGCTTGGAAAATTCTGTCTGGAAACCTGCCCAAGTGAGTTTCACTTCCCAAATGCTGCAGCACCGTCTGGTGAGACATTCCAGTGAGGAGCAGATGCTTTGTAAAGATAATTAATAAATACATACTTGTGAACACTTATGTTTCTCTGTCAAAGAAACCACATAGCAGCAATATGACTACATTTACTTCATGATTTTCTCAAAAGTTCAGTTGGTTGCACTGAGAAACAGCAAGAAACCGAATGGATAGTCATGGCATTGTTTTTCTTTCAAGGGCCCCTGGAGAATAGCTTCATATTTAGCTTTGATTAGCAGTCAGATTTACAGTTTCTTGAAGTTCCTTTTGAAATGCCAGCCCAAGTCTCTTCAGAGAGGTCTGGCTTTCAGAATTTCACTTAGCCTGCCACTTGAGTAACAAAGTCATACTGTGATTCTTAGCTGCCTTAGCTCAACATTATACATATAATAATTTATAATGAAGGTGGTTTATTTGTATGATGCTAAAGTGCTTACCTGTAACTCCCTTTGCTCTGTAACATTTTATATATGTATGAATAAAATATGTAGATGTAAATCCAGTGAAAATAAAGGAAATCATTATGTGTTTACACCAATATGTGTAAGTGTACAGGCTAAAGAAGCTCCTTGAGATACTGCCAGCCTTAACTACAGATAATTTTGTATGCTATTCACCATCTTCAATTTGTTTCCCTTGTAAACCTGGGAGCAGCAGAATGAATTTCTGAAACCAGTAAGATCTTTTACAGATGGAAGGGGAGAGGGTTACATCCAGACAAGTGGAAAGATAAATTTAATGTGCATTCTCCATCAGACCTCAGTTGCATTCTTTATACACGTTTTTTTGTGTGCTCCATTTTTGCTGTCCAAGATAAATATCACTGTCCTATTTTTTTAATGGATTTGGATTATAAAGAGTTGAGAGGTAGGGAATTTCCTGAGTCTAAACTGTTCTGAGTCTTTCTTTGTTGATACACAGCCATTAATCACTGGAAGATGGTGGAAAGAAGCTGCATCTTCTATAATTTACTGTGTTGCTATCATCAGTTTTTAAAATGGGTTACCAAAGTTTCAGATCCATGTTGACATCTGTTTAGTACTGGGAAGATAAATATGACAAACTGCCTGATAGTTACTGAGATTTTTCTGTAATCTTTAATTAGATTTTGAGTAACTGGCAGTGAAGGTGAAGCTAGCTGGGGAAGGCTGTATTCCACTTGCATCCTAATCTACCATGTTGTGAATGAGTGAATTGTCCTTTGCCTGAAGACTTGATATCAAGTTCTGTTTGTCTTTCTAAAAGATATTCCTTAACCAAAATAGCAGTTGTGGTTTTGAGGTAGAATGACACTGACCTGTAATGCACAGAACATTGGACTTTGTGGTCATAAGGGCTTTTTATGGCATTGATATCTAGTAGTAATTTTGCATTGTGTGCATCTGTACACCTGAAAGCCTTACAGGTTTGTCTTTTTTTTTTCCAGGACAACTAGCAGCAGCGGTGGGCTCACCATCACTAGTTTGCTGAAAGAAAAGGAAGGCTCTGAAGTGGCTAAGTTTACTTTAGAAGAACTCTGCCTCATTTGCAGCATCCTTAGTACTGCAGAGTACTGCTTGGCAACCACCCAGCAGGTGAGCTTTCCTCTACAGCACCTCTGAGAAGGTGCCCAGCAGCAGCCCCTCTTCTGTCACGAGATGCTGTGCTGCTCCCCCTTCAGGGGTAGGCTGCTGTGGAGACTGGAAGAGTCAGAAGTACTAAAATATCCGTAGTAGCGTCTGCTCCACACAGCATCCCGTTGATTATTGAGCTCTACATTATTAAATCTATATTTCAAAGAAAGAAAAGTATTGATTTTGCTGTTTCTACCTGAGAAAAGTCATTTGCTTGTAATCCTGCTTTGCAGCATCAGTTTTGGATGCTATCCTTTTATACTTGTTACATAATTTGTTTTGGATTGGGAATGAAATTTTTCATTAAAAAAAAAAAAGACTCTTCTCATGGTTTGTGATCTCCCTTTTATAGAAACAAGAAAAGCAGTAATTCAAAATAGGTTTGAGAAAATGCTTGCATGAAATATTGGGGCAAGGTGGAGTGAGGAGAGGAGGTATTTGTGCTGATAAGCTTTGCAGCCACAGTGCTCCTTACATTCAGGTGCTTTCAAAATGCCATAGGTTAGTAGATGAGCTGTGATATTTGGCCGTATCAGGGCCTGTCCACCAGTAGAACTGGCAATCCTCCTCCTCTGCAGTTTGGGCACAGACAGGGTGTTGGAAAACATCTTTATTAGCAGGACAGGTGCCACGGTGTTAAGCTAGTACACTAGCATGTCATGCTAGAGTTACATATACGACCTTGGAGGTTACTACTTTGAGGACGCAGTGCCACCACAGGCCATCCTGGCAGATCAAGACATCTAGGGTGTCCAAGAAGGAGAGATCTCCGTTGTTCACTGGCTGAGTTTTGGATATAGTCTGGGCACAGATTAGGTTTTAAGAATCTGACTTTTCCAGGACATAAGTTTTCAAGACTGGTCATTTCAAGTAAGAAGTCTGATCTTTCTGTTGCTTGTTTTGTTTCCTAACAGTTGGAAGAGAAACTCAAAGAAAAAGTGGATGCAAGTCTGGTGGAGAGAATCAACCTGACGGGAGAGATGGACACTTTCAGCATGTATGTTCAGCAGATGCATCCTCCCAGAATATATCAAACATCCTACTTTGTCAGCCAGATGGTGCTGGAGTAATACAAGCCCAAGATCCCAGTGTCGTAGGACCCAGCCAGCTGTAGGACCCACCCAGATTTGCAGCCTAGGCATAGGCATTTCCCTGGTGAAGGAATGGTCATCCTTTGGCTAGTCCAAGAGCAGCAGTAGTACAGACTTCAGATGTAGTTGTTCCCCGTCATCCTAGCCAAAGGAACAAGAGCACTGGAAAGGGGAAAGGAAATAGTGAGTTTCCATTTGAAACATCATTTGCATCTTGGCAGCTCTATGAGGTGGCTGTTACATTTCAAGAAAGGAAGCTATTTCAGTACATTCCTTCCTGTTTTAACTTCCCACTGTTAATCAGCAGCCTTGTCAGTATGATCAAACCCCATTTCAGATGACATAAAAGACTGATCCAATCTTATATTTGGGGATTATAATTGAGAGAAGATTATAATTTATTAAAATAACTTTTCACGTAACGTTGCTAAAAATACTCCCCTCTAACATCCTCTCCTCTCCACCACTGACAAACAGATTGAATATTTTTTGAGAGAAGGAAATCAAGGCAAAAAATAGTTGTTTTGCCTCACATCAGACAAAAGAAAACCTTGGCAAAGCTGGGAAAATAATCCCTATCACCAGCTCTCCTCCCTAAAACTAAGATTCAGCCAGAAAGCAGTAAGATTTTTTTTCAGAAGACTTCCTTCCTGTGATTCCTCCTCTCTTGCTTCAGTGGGCAGGATCCCACTGAATCTCCATCCAGGTATTTCACATGGTCTCGAGTTCAGTTCCAGGCTGCAGAGACTCCCTTCCCTTTAGATATTTCTCAGACCTTTTTAAGAGTGAATCCCTGACCGAAAGCTAGGGTTGCTATGTCCACTAAGCCAAAACAAGCAAGGTAGCTGGGGACTAGAAATAAACTATGCCATATGGTGGGATTTTCTTAACATGGACAAGTCGAGGGTGAGTTTGGCATCTTCTCGTGACCTCTCTGGCAGGAGCCAGCTACCTTGAGTCACTGCTCAGTTTCCACGGTGGCTGCCTCATGAGGTAGTGGGTCGTAGGCAGCCAATATGATGTGTTTTGGAAATTGTTTAAATGTACAGTTCACGTTTGCTGTTTTGGATAGCTTTAAAGTTAAAGTGACAGGCCTGATGTATCTGGTAACAAAGGCTTTTTAATTAACTTTCAGTCTGTTCCAGTATAGGGCTTTGTCCAGTCTTCTGTCAGTGTAAGTCATAGCTATAAACCTCTCTCTGGCGTTGGCTCATTCAACATCAAACAAGTTGTTTCTTCTGGGATTTGATGTCTTGTTAGGCATGGTCATAAAGAAAGTGATAAAATGTTGCTGCTTACACACCCTGGAAAGTGTTTCTTCCTTTGCAGAAAGGAGAGTGCAGAACCACCCGAAATGTGTATAAAGCAATTGACTTGGGGCTTTACCCCTGGGGTGGCTAAGCATTTTCTTTAGGAAATATGGGAAAGATAACGAGCTGCTCTTGAAGATCAACAGAAGGAAAATTATTGTCATGTAAATCCAGAAATCCATGATTCCCACCCCGCTGCCCTATTGATCTGTTGTGAGATTATGGGCAGCGTTAACTGCCACTGAAGTACTCTTATGTGCTGCCTGGGGCAAAGGTTTGAAGTGGCTTCTAGCAGAACCAGGATCCAAACCCTCTTGGCATGTCACGATGCTTTGTGTTTGCAACACGCTTCTTGCTGCACCGTTACCCCTCTACAGCAGCTATGTTTATTTTGAAATGTAGACAAATAGGTTTCTCTCCCTATTTGCAATCTTGCGGTTTTCAGGCGAGAACCTGTGCTTGGTGACCCAGCTTCAGACAGACTCCTGACGCGTGGAGACTAGTGATGAAGTCACTTTCCTTCCACTGAGAGAGTGGCGTTTCATTTTGGTGCTAAACCACAACTCTTTCCTACAAGTCACTGCCAGCAGGCGCCCTGCAGGAGTCAGCTGTGCCCAAGAGACAGTTATTTCAGTCTGGCTTCCTTGGCATCGCTTGAGCTGGTGGAATCCCCCAAGGGAGTAAATCCTCTACTGCCCAGCAGAAGCAGAGGCACCAGCAGAAACAGTCACAGGCTTTTTTTATCCCAATGCAAGTTTCAGATCATGTAACTTGAAGCCAATGGTCACTTCATCTCCCATATTAATTTTTCCAACTAATTTTGGATGAGTTTGCCTTTACAAACAAATTAATTGCTCTGAAGGAACAGTCTTTTACTGGTCTTTATGTGCTAGAGCTCTAGGAAAGGGAATAGACACCGTCTGTGGGTTGCGGTGAAGAGCAACGCCCAGATCCCAGCAGCAGCTATGAGTGGGTGATAACCGTATCTCGATGAGGACACTTAAGAATATTTTGAACAGTGAACTCCAGAGTAGTACCCAGAACTGCACAAAGACAACGAGGGGGAGGAAAGATGGTCTGAGGAAGCGCTGGTCAGATTTCTTGTAGATCTGTGATTCCCATCTGTGCTAGCATCATGAGAAAGAGCAAAAGTGAAATAAGGTTCTTTTTATATATATATATATATATATATATAATATATGTCGATAACATTATATAACATATATAACATAACGATTATATATATATATATAATCCCAAAGTTGTAAACAGGCATCTGTGGCAGATTTAAAGTTTACACTGTTCTTAAAAACTGTACTTAGCAAAGCACAGTCACTTATTACTCCTAGCAGAAGCTGTCTGTAATGCGAGCACTGGTTACGTGCCCTTGCGGGTGGTCCGAGTTGCTGCAGACAGTGTTTCTCGGCTGTTGTTTTAGGATCAGTTGCACCTTTATGCACATCATAATATGGTGGCATCAGATACGTCTCTAAGCAATATCATGCTGTTTAAAAAAAAAAAAAAAAAAAAGAGGGCGGGAAATGTGTTTGACTAATGTGTCCTTTAGTCTGGTATATGTCTCCGAGATACTCAAACAATGGATGGCGGCAATCCTAGACATAGTGTAAATAAGACATCTGCCTTGATCTCAAATGGGAGACACATTCAGAACTCATGCAGATGTACTTTTTTAAAATCCTCTTTGCAAGTTTCTGTGAGTAGTAGAATATTGACTGTGAATAAGTGAAGAGATGATAAAATGTTAGTTTTGTGCAAACTGGATTAAATTTGAAGCCGAATCCCAGTCTGGGCTCGGTACTCGGGGCTTTCTCCTCTTCCTGATGCGCGGGCGGGGGGTTACCCCATCTGACACCTTTGATCTCCAGCCCCTTCTACGTGCCAAAACAGAGAAAGATCAGCTATAAATATGTCCTCTCTATGCTAAAGCCCATTGTGTAGCTCCCCAATGAACAACATGCAGAAATTCCCAGCTTTTCAGTACAAGTTTTAGCCATGTGTATCCACAGCAAAATGCTACTGTCAGCTAGTAGATGATTTTCCTCCTTTCGCAGTCAAATACGCCAGTTCTGGCACTGTGTTGCTGAGTACTGTTCTAAAGCTTGTGCTTGATTTTTTTGCAGTGTGATCTCCAACAGCATACAGCTGTTAGTGCAGGACCTGGATGCAGCCTGTGACCCTGCCCTGACTGCTATGAGCAAGGTAAGGGATGGATTTGTTTTGGGAAGAGGTAGCCTTAAAATCCATGTGGAGTTCTTGTTTGCTTTGATTGCTTGATTTTGTTATCGACATATCCTTTCACGCTGCCCTGAGACTTAGCGATATATTGATTTCTTCTTGCTTCTTAGAGCAGCAATTGCTGTAGTTATAAACATATCCTTCACTCCAAAAATTCCTATCGTTCAGATTAGAGCTTTCATTCTTTTGCAGCACATTAAAAGACATGGATAATAAAACGCTTTCTGTAAGTATCTAAGGCTCGCTCTTTCCACTCCTAATGCCAGTGAGAGTCTTTAAAATTGGGAAAACTTTTGTTAGCATGAAATTTCAAATACACCTTCTCATTTGCTATTCTCTTTGTGTTCTTTGACAAGGAGTTTTACTAGCCTGCTTGTTTGTGGCTGTTAAATGGAGGTACTCAAAGGGTAATATGGAATTCAGATTGAGCCCTGTTGCTTCTGTGATCCTCTCAAGGACATATGGAGCCATTCCTAGAAAGGTCCGTGTGATTAGTGCTTAGGGATTTTGTTGCAGTTACACTGCTGGCTTTTATACGTTTAAAATGCAGAGCTGTGTTTTCTTGCCAAAGTATTGTGAAAACCCAGACTGCTTTAGACAGAGGTGAAGACAACAAAAGTGGATTGAACTATTTTTTTAATTAGAAATATTAAACATAGAGCTCCATTTTTGTAGGATCAACACACTGTCTCGCTGCCATGAATTTTAATAGCTTTCTGCTTTATGATGTATTCCAGCTGTAACTAGCCCCACCACCCCCAGCTAATATTTGAAGTGGAATGCAGCTGGTAATAGAGCTTATACATGTGCCAAATGAAAAGAGGATTTTTTTGCCCAGTAAAATAACACCGTTAGGAAGGGCTCAGCACTTCAAGGTGTTATGTGTGTGCCACGACAGTTCCTTAGATCTTCTCCTGAACCTACACAGCGTAGTAGTATTTGACTCACTTAACTCTGACTGTTTGTGCCCAAGTAAACCACAACCTTGAGAAAGCAGCAGCTGGTAGGCTATTTATTTTTGTCTTTGGAACACTGGTAAAATGCAGCACATGATGGGACCGATGATATATAAACAAGCTAAGTGTTATGAAATTAGCTAAATAAATACTTGTCACTTGTGCACACATTCCACTCTTTGCATCAGACAGAGTTGCTTTTATGTGATTTTTACTAGACCTGGGTTTGGTGCAAGAGTTGTTTTTCCTTCACCCTCCTCCTCCCTTTCCTTCAGGGCTGGATTATTACTCTGACAGTTGAATAAGAAATGCATTTAATTATTTAAACGCAGAGTTAGTATTTGGACATGTAGAATTTCAGTCTTTATTAAAGGAATAAAGACTGTGTGCTTGATCCATTCCAATTTTCTTGTACTGGGAAGGCTTGTCTGTCTCGAGACCCCTACTCCATTAGGGCTCTTTGTTTAGCTTCTTTTCATTTACTTCACTCTGGTGTCCTCCAAGATTCAACATTCCCAGTCCTTTGTTGGAGTCTGACTTTCTTTTTTTTTCTTGCAAAAATGTTCGGTAACTATAGAGGTAAATTAAGAAATATTTAAACCTCTAAATCCACTTTGGCTGCAGGCCACTTTGAGAGATTTAACACAGAAAATGGCATTGTGAATATTGCTTTCAGCTGGGAATGGTGCTCAGTTTCTCTGATTCTTTACCTTGTGTGTTCTGGAAGAAATGGTAAATGACGAGAAGGCCCCATATTACAAAATTTGTAGGTGATAATCTTTACTGAAACTTCACAGCAGGTGTAGAATGATTAAATACGGCTGTAGGACGGGGAGCTGGGATGTGGGGTGGGAGAGGAATTTGCCCTAAACCCCTGTTGTCATGTTCTGGATAACAAAGTACTGTGAATGTGTTGGACTGATCTGTAGCAGGCACTTAAATTGCCTGGTGTGCTTTATTTTTAATTGTTAGGATGAGGGAACTGCTAATCTGCGTGGGATATTTTTGCCCCAATTAAGTTTATGGATTGCACTGGATAAGGCTTGATTTACTTGCTGAATTAAGCATCGATTTATATGTGAAATTGTGCTTGTAAGTGGGGCTGGGGGACATTTTAGTGACTCATATCGATTGCTTGCTGGTTTTTTTATATTTTGCTAAAACCTTTTGGCACAGCTGCAATTTCCTACCTCTTTACAACTGAGTGGACAACAGCAAGCACTTAAACACAGAGCTCTAATAATCTCTCAATACATACAAGGAAAGCCCCAAGAACAGAGCAATCGGAGCTGCCAGCTGCTAATTAAAAGTCAGCGTGAGTGCGTTTTAGCCGTCAAACAAGGTGCAGTGTGCAACAGCGCAACCCAAAACTCGTGTCAGAAAACAGTGGAGGCAGTGCCAAAGGCAGCAACATCTGCTGTCCGCAGCACCCACTGGCGTTCCTCTCCCCTCCCGCCTCTTCAGGCGAGAAGATGCTGGCCCAGCGGTTACGGATGTTCCCCGTGCCCGGTCTGGAGCCTGTAACGATAAGCCGGCAGCGGGATGCTACTGAGCACAGGGAGACTTGGAGGCTGATTCATCGTCCATTAAATCATGAAGCAACCCCTTTTGGTAGAGACCCACGTCAGTGCTGGACATGGAAGAGGGACCTGGCGGTTCCTGGTTTGGCCCTGCCACCCCACTCCCAGCTCTCTGGGGACACAGGGGCATGTGGGGACATGAGGACTCACAACCAGGCAGACCCAGGAGCACTCTTGAGCCTCTGCTATGCCCAGAAGGTAGCGCATCTCTTGTTATGTACCAGACCACCCCAGTTTTGCTCAGGGTTTCTCTCTTCTCCTCTTCTTTTTAAGAAAGCGCCCTGAACTCTTGAGAGTCCTGTGGTTTTTGTTGTAAAAACCATCTCTGAAGGTAGCGCCACATTTTCAAACCCAGGTCCTGCCCTTGCAGGCGGCCGTGTGGCCCCGTGTCCTTGCGGCGTGCAGGTGCCTTTCGGCTGCTGCCGGGGCGCCCCATGCGCTGGGCTTCTCCCTTTGGCTGGCGAGTGCGAGGCCTTGCTGCTCCTGTTCTTTGGGCTCATTTTCAGCTTGTGTATGTAAATTGTGTGGATATCCCAAGAAAAACACAGGACGAGGGAAAAAGAGGAATAAATTTAAAATGACAGGAACAAAGCTTTACCAGAAGAGTTGGGCTCATATTTCTTTTGATGACTTTTCAGTATGTGTACTGTGTCTTTCATTGCAGCTACTGGGGTTTTTTTTGGGTGAAACACACCCCCACGCACACAAAGGGCTATTTTTACTGTTCATGCTTTAAAGGTTTGGTTGTAAAGTATTGTTTTTGGAATAAAGACCAACAAAATGAAAAAGCTACTGTTTTATTGTTGTTGCAATAATTCAACTCAGCAGTCCCTTCCCACTTTCTGGCCATTCCCGCTCTATAGGGATGGTCTGTTTGTTGAGGATCGCTGTCCATCGAGAAGGGCCAGCGCTGGGAATGTGCGAGTCCGTCAGGGAGACAGCCACCAAGTATTTTCTTTGGATATGACAAGTACCGTGAGGAGTAGAAAAGCAGTTGTCTCTTGAGCAATCTTCCAAATAAAACTAAGATGGAATGAAAACCTGTAGAGGAGGTGATGAGAGAGTTTTCCCTTCCAGCTACCTGGGTGATGTGAGATGAGCAGGTTGGGGTTTAGTTTGGTTGGTTTAAATAAAGACAGCTTTGGTAGGACACGTGTAGACTCTCAGACACTGTGGTTGTGCAAAGAATTTGGCTTCTCTCGCCCATTAAGTCACTTAGGCTGCATGTTGTTTGGGTGGAATTGAATCAGCTGGGTTGCAGCAGACAAAGTAGCCGTAATTAAATTAAAACCATGAATAAAAAACTTTGAATACAAAATCCAGAACTTGAGAAAACAAGTTTGAGGACAAACACCCCCCTCAGAAGAAAAAGCTCATCTTCTGCATGTGCCCAGTTTCCTATCCTGATTTCATACGCCTTTTCCTCCTGTTTCATCTCCAGCATGAGGAACAGCATCTCCAGACAGTTGGAGCACATTGCAGAATGCGTAGTCTCTGAACAGTAGCAGAGCTAAGAGCACTTTTCTGGATGCTTGTGTTCCTCAGTGAGACTTTATTATATACGCGGATGCTTGGCCAGGCCTTACCTAATTACCTCTTTCTTTTTTTTTTTTTTTTTTCTTCACATGACTTAGACTGTACTCCCTGTGTACTGCAAATAAGGCTTAGAGAAAGTCAGGGGAGTCGCACATCTGGCTCACAGGGGCTATTCTGTTGCATTTCTGCTGACAGTAAATCAAAACGAAATGGCAGGTTGAGTAACTCGTCTTGTTTTGTATTCTTTACGTGTGTTTGGGATGAGCTGAAGTTGGCCTCCTAGCTTGTACACCAAAAGTGGTTTCAGTGTGAGCTAAGCTGGTGTAGAGTGCATTGGACTTTAAGACTATTTCTACCTCTTCCATCTATCTGTCATCAGTCTCACCAGTATTAAAGTCTTGGCTGCCATACAGGAATCCAGACTTTGCAAGCTTGCAGATATTTTCTCAAATGCCTGTAATCAGGATTTATATGGGCACTTCATCCCGGCAAACTGGAAACTGTTAAATATTAAGGCAGCCTGGCATGCTCCAAAAGCCTTTTTAATCCTAGTGGTCCCCATTTGTGTAGGTTACCAGTCACAATCTCTCTCTGCTTTGGTGCAAAAAGGGCCGTTCGGGGTTTTCTTTGTATCTGGTTGTGGAAGGGTTTTGCTTAATCAGTACAGTGACGAAGAACTCGACCTTGGTGGTGAATTGCAGAGGCAGTCCCTTGATGATTCCTTAGAGATCTTTTGGCAGGAAGTTTGTACAGTTTTTCTTACCTATTGCTTGAATCCTAATGAGTTAAACAGTCTCTTTGGTTGTTTTTTCCCCTTTGTGCAGATGCAGTGGCAGAACGTGGAACACGTTGGTGACCAGAGTCCTTATGTTACCTCAGTGATTCTCCACATTAAACAGAACGTCCCCATCATCCGTGACAATCTGGCCTCCACAAGGAAGTATTTCACTCAGTTCTGCATAAAATTTGCAAAGTAAGTTACCAACATGGCACAGAGTTTCTCGGGGTCTCTGGTTCTCACTTGTCTGTCTGTACGTGACAGTCTATTTGCCTTTAGTGTGCAGCATCAGCGGCACTCGGCGTCGGGGTGAAGACCCTCTCCATCTAGGGAGAGCACAGAGGGAGGTGGAGTAGGGCAGCAAACACCAGCAGCTGCTGGCAAGGTTAAAAGATACTTCAATTTCTTGTCTCAAGTTTCCTGCTGAGGCAGATTTTCTCAGGCATTTCTATTGATTAGTTCCTTTTCACGTGCCTAACCCATCCCATAAAATATTGTGATGATCACTGTTCACTGTTTGCCAAGTACGGAAGGTTTGGGGTTGGACATCTAAAAAAGGCTTGAACATCTGAGTGTATAATACTCTTGCTCTGGGAACCTGCTTTCCTTCCAGTGATAAGAGGCTGTGGTGCTTCCAGTACTGAGAAATTTGGTGCATCATTTGCCTCAAAATAACTCTTATAATAGCTATAGCACTGTAAGGAGGGCATGTGTGATGAGTATATTCTACGTTCACAGTCTAAAAGCTACTTTTCTGTGCAAAAAATAGTTCAGTAAGGGAGGGGAAATACACATTCAGATTTTGGGGGATATTATGAGCGTTTTCCTGGCAAGTCACTTAATGTTGAGCAGCATGAAAGAACTGGAAGGTGAGACAGAAATTCCCCTTGCCTCTGGATTCAGGGTTGAGGGTGCAGCTCTCCGGCATCTCTTGGACATCCAAACTTTGAAGCTATGTGTCTGAAACAAAAATTCAGTTCTTTGTGAAGATACTTTGAACTCTTCCCTCCTTGCCTGTGGCCAGCTGAGCTTTGCATGCCAATGCCGCAAGAAAAACCCTCGGGAGGACTCAGCCAGTTGTAGTTGCTGCTTTTGGTGTTGCATGTGACTATGCTGGTAGACTTGGGAGCAGTACCATGCATATCATGTGTCACTTTAAAATACCTTAACGTTTCATTCATCTGTAATAAGCTAATCATCCTGAAATAAACTGTATGGCCTGGCAGTTACTGTGTGGGTCTGCGACCGGAGCTTCAGCTCCTGCTTCAGCAGGGAAGGATGCAGCAGGCTCTCCTGAGAACCGCTAGCTTTCACAGCAGGGAGGCTGGCCTGACAGTTTCCTTCCCCCTTTCTATCTCAGGATACTCATTAGTTTGCATTAAGGAGCAGTTACTGATAAATCATATTATGATGTTGCCCATAATCACTGTTTGAAATGCTGTCTCAGTGAAAATTTATTGCACTTAAGCCTTCTGTGTGGTTACACTTTAATTTTATATTGCTAACATGGTGATAAATAAAAAACCCCATTTACTCAGCTGTTCACAGCACACTCTTAATACCTCAGCTGAGTTGCCTTCCTTTTAACTTTATTGCTAAGCACATACCAAGTAAACTCTGGATAAAATACCCAGCTCTCACATTTGAGAAAAGTTCACATCTAAGCTGAGTGCCTTCATCACAGCTTGTTCCGCGGCAGAGCACAGAGACCTGCGAGACTACCGCTCCAAAACCTTTTTAATGCAACTACAGCTCTGATCTGCAGCACATGAAACTTAAGACACAGTCGTGAATTCACTGCGCCATGGATCAGGTGTAGAAGTGAAAATTTGGTTACTGAAGATTGGTTTTGCCAATTGTATTGAGTCCTTCGGTAGAACTTGGTTTTAAGGAGAACTTATCCCAGTGGTAAGGGTGGACTGACCTACTTAAAATGCTTATGACATTTTAATGCATACAAACATTTGTATTTTTGAAGCTCTGAATTCTTATGGAATATACTGGCCTGCCCAATATAAATACCTGGCGTTTTGTGTGCTCCACAACGCTGAAAATCCTTTTAACAGGCATTGTGCTTCTCCGTGTGTTAATGCCTGTATCTTTTTGAACTGCCAGCCACTTTTCAGCTCTAATGGATTGTATAAAGCGCTAGTGTTGAGTTACAGGACCACAGGGGAGAAGGCATCTAAAGTCACTAAATTTAAAACTCAGGGATCTGAGCCAAGTCTGGAAGAAGAAAAATGGCCATCAGAAATTGCATCAATCCTCTAACCTAATGTGTCATTTTTGCTTTGTTTTGACCAATATGCAACCCTCGCTCCCTTGAAATAGTGAGAAGCAGCCGGCTTTCCAGGAGGCACTCGCAGGCGGGGTGAGGGGCTCTGTTCTCACTGCACCTCGGTCTTTATCCTTTGAAATCAAAAACCGCAGCAGTGAAGCCGTGGCTGCTACGCCGGGATGTGTTTGGGAAGTCTGTGACCTGACCTCAATGAGGAAGAGATTAGAACCGAGAGACAGGAAAAACAAACAGCTCTCCCCCTCGCCAGAAAAGCGCCTCGTCCATCGCCAACAGTTAAGCATGGTGGGTAACTGCAGCAGGCATCCTCCCAGTTGCTCTGGCCTTTGCATCGTGCTTTTAGTGAGAGGAGTTAGGTGGAAGAAAGTCGTGATGAGGAGGCTCCTGGAGGTTTGGAAGCAACAGGCTGAGCTAAGCCTGGGCGAGCCTGCAAGGGTTGGTCACCGCCTCGGAGGGTGGCATAAAGCAAAACCCTTCTCAGCTGCAGTGACTCAGTGACACCAGGATGCTTTGAATGATGTCCTGTAGTAGCTCATCTCCCGTCGGACAGACAGACTGCGGTTGCGTTTCTGTCTGCCTTGCTTAGCGAGGCATTGTGTTTGATGCATCATCAGTGCAGGGGATTAGGAAAACACAGGCTTTGGCAGAGCCACTCCTGTTGGATGGGAGCCTCTCAGATGCTGTGGTTTCTGTGCTTTAGGTTCCTAATCTGTCTTGCACTGCTTTGTTATTACACTGGGGACTTTGCTTCTATGGAGGCCTTGCTGGATTCAGTTTTATAGCCGAAACTGTAAATGAATTCTGGCATCCAGTCTAGCTCTGTGGATGTGCAGGGCGTAAAGGCATTTAGAGTACAAAACCGCGTGCAGAGCGTTACCGTCGAATGCGCACGTATTATTCGCATCAGGATTGCCTGCTGTACGCTAAGAGAGCCAAGCATTGAGTCCAGCCTAGGCAAGAGACTCAAGTGAATTTTTCAGTTAAGTGCAACTGCTCTTGATGGTCTCTGCTAGTCCAGAAAAAACCAAAAAAATACCAGAGCAGCCCTTGCATCTTATGGTTTGTCTTGTCTGTCCTGCTGGAGTTGAGAAGCTGTTTCCAATAAGGCAGCGTGAAATAACAGGCATGTGGGGATGGAAGGTCGCTTTACCCTTCTGCATTGATTGTGGGTGGCCATCCTAAGGGGCCTGGGAATTGTTTCATGCAAGACAGAACGCTGTCTATGGGAGACCATGTGGTTATATAGAAAAGAAGATTAAAAAAAAAAAAGAGAGGAGGGGGCCCCTTGGCTGCCCGTCTGCCACCCTGCAGAAAGAAAGGCTCGTCCTGTTTCTCATACACGACGAGCTCCACGCCTGACCTTACAGAGGGAGGGAGAGCTGGACCTACCTGCAAGATCAAAGGTACAGTTAATCTCTTGTGCTCTTCCGCTTGTAGCAAGCTGCTGCATCCAGAGCTGCTACTGAATGATCATTTTATAGGATCACCTAAGCTCCAGCTGTGCTTGGCACTCTCTAATTGCCCTCTGGGAATTCGTTATACACCTGAAAAATGGACTTCTAAAACAGATAAGTTACATCTCTGCCGTAATGCTTTCGTGCAAGAGGAGACAGGGCTTGTTTTCCTCCTTTTATTTATATTTTGTTGCCAGGGTTGTTCCTCTGGTGGCCAAATTCAAAGCTGTTTGGGGCAGCCCAGTAGCTGGTTCTCAATAGTAGTTTGAAATTGTTCTCCTTGACGCTTCTCCAGGAAGAGATGATTCACTGAGAGAGGTCGTGGCTGTGTCTGAGGGAAGGGGAAGGGAAGGAGCCTTCACTTGGAAGGACTCTTCCTTGAACCATTTCTTTCAATTTGCTCAGCAGCTTGGCATGCTCTGTGCCTGAGTTACGCTTTTGTCATTCTTCCATGAGAAAGGGCGAAAAATAAATGTCCTGGCTTGGAAAACAGGTGGCAGGACAAACAAGATGCTGTCCATGCTCCTTGCTTCGTGGGAAGGAAACAAATGGCTTGACAGATGCAAGGGGGAAACCATGCTGAATTTAGATCATCACCATAAATGGCGCCTCATTCAAAAGGACAGAAAACAGAACGACTTACGTGAACTTAGGACAGAACCATTAAAATCTAAGACCTGCCACCAGGTCATGGACAAGGTCCTGGAAACGTGAGCTTTGTAGGCATTCAGCCAAAGAAGGCCGTGTGAAAGGAGCAGCGTACATTAAAAACAAGGCAGCAAAAGGAAGACAAGAGTATGAGCGGTGTGGTCCTGACAGATGGAGTTTGTGTTGCTCTCGTTGGCCCGTCTCCTTGCGTTCAGCTCCTGAGTTTTCCTAGTGCTGCACCTTGGTAGAGTAGGTGGGGCAGGAGCTTGTCTCGCAGGTGCTCGGCCGGCACTTCTGCTGGAAGGGAGTATCTGCTTCTCCACTGAAGAATGAAACTACCGCAAAGCCTAAAATCAAGAAGCAAAAAGCTAAAACCAAAGCTGATGCTCTGGAGTACATTGTCCAAGGTGGCAAATATTGGGCTTCCATCCTTGCCAAATTCTCCCTGCTTGAGTATATGTACCTGAGTTATTTTTCTGAGTCTGAAGTCCACGTTAGGAAAATAGGGTAATGGTGTTTTCCTTTTCACAAAACTTTTTCTTGTCTTGATTGTGTTGGCCAGAAGCTTTCTGGAAGAGTGCCTTTCTGTGTGAGTGTCCAGGGCCCAGCAGACCTCCAGCCTTGGCTGGACCTCAAGTTCAGCGTGCAATATGCATGTTATAGAATTACTTGCATGCAGTAAAATGTAGGTTCTGGATACAATCAAGATACTTCCACTCCGTGGACAACTATGCTAATCCTGGCGTGTTGCTGCTTTTATTAGGTTTGTTTGCTTGTTCTTGACCTTGTACTGTAACACTTCATATATAGTTTATAGCAATTTATTTACATAGAGTATGTGCACAACTTCTCAATTAACTTAGAGATCAGTATGGATTAAAGCAAACAAATTGTACCTAGGGTTGGTTGGTTGGTATATATATATATATATATTTAGTATACTTAAAGTGGCTGGAGTAAGCTTGAGAACCAGGCACTTACAGTGTCTTTGTGGAAAGCCATCCTGGTTTGGTTTTGCATGCTTTGTTACCACAGAAGACTGTATGACTCCAAATGCTCACACGTAATTGTGTCGTTTTCTCTCTCTTCTCTGCAGCTCCTTCATTCCGAAGTTCATTAACCATCTCTTCAAGTGCAAACCTATTAGCATGGTGGGTGCAGAACAGGTAAGAAAAAGTAATCGCATTGGCTGTAATATTTCATCGCTTTTGGATTCAAGAAGTGGAGGCAGTTTTTGTAAAAAAAGGGGCAGAGAGCTGAGTTACATGTCCTGAACTCTGGTAGAGCTGGGGCAAGAGGAATGCACTCTGGTGCAACCTGGAAGCATGTTTATAGTGATCCTGCCGCGCTTGAACCTGCCGTGGGAGAGGGGTCCTGGGCATCTTCCCAAGCAGGGAAGCTCTCACTTTGCCAGTCAAAGTAACAATAGCACAGGAACAACAAACTTCTTAGGCACCTCTCTAAGTTGCCATGATGAGATTGTCTTCAGTGCACTCACACAAAGGAAAAGAACGTTGCTCGTGGCAGAAACTGTTGCAAGAAGCTCCCATGTCCTTCTCAGAAATATTTGTTTTTCTCTCCCATCCTTTCACAAAATAGGTCCTCACTCAATCTCCCTCTGCTGCTACTGTGCCTCCTCCTGGGGTTAAACTCAAACCTGTTGCTTCTCCGCTCAGAAGAGCTGAGGCATGGTCAACCCATAGTTTACAACAAGAAAACTTTACCAAAAAAACAGCGACCCAACCCAAAAACCCAGGTGTCCAGGCAGTTTCTCAGCTCAGGTAGTTTAAACACCAGGACTTTTTTTTGCAATTGTTGAACATAAAATACACACAGTGCTTGGTCTCGCATGACAGCGTGCATGCCAAGAGCAGGTTGGTTCCTACGCGTTCCCCACGGGGGCCCAGTGACAGCGGTGCTCACTGCCACGTGCCAGCTCTCAAGCAAAGCAACGCCAGATCCTCCCAGGGCCTGCGTGCGCTGCTCCCAGGTGCTGGCTCCTTGCCCTCTGAGGAAGTGAAGCTGTGGGAGCCCAGGGGCTCCTCTGCAGCCTGATGGCAGCTTTGCTAGAGCCTGTGTCCTGGCTGAGTTCCAGTGCATGCAAATAGATTTTTTTGCTTCCTCTGGTTTGCCTGCTAGTTATGGATGGCCGCCGTCTTCCTCGCCTCAGCAGTGTGCCGGGAGGATGGGGCTGTGGAGGCGTAGTGCAGTGTTTTCTCTGTTCTGTCCCAAAAATTGCTAAACGGAGGCCCTGGGTTTGGTGGTGGGAGTTTTGAATCTCACTAGGTGAGAGATGCAGTGCCTGAAGACAGGACGGTTTCTCTCCTGCATAAATGCCTTCCACGCCTCACTTCCTCAGGCATTGCCAGCACACGTCAGAACACTGCTGCAAGGCGGGGAAGAGCTGTCCCCACCTCTGCGACTCAGTAACTGAGACCCAGGGAAGTGACGACCCATCATCTGGGGCTCAGGGCTCCCCAGCTTTCTCCCAGGAACTTGTCTCCCTGTTGCACTTTGAGAGCTGTAGATACTGCAAGATGGTGAGATGTGATCTCAGGGAAGAAAGGACATTGAATTATTGCCGCTTGAATTAACGTACCCATTTCTGTTTAAATGCTGCCCCTTGACAGGAGCCCCTGCCCCCAGGTTGCACGTGGGTGGGCAGCGCAGGGTGTTTATTACCTTGAGACCGTGGGTGCAGCTGCAGGGCTGTGACCCCCCCCATCTCCCACCCCTGCCTGTGGGCTGGGACCCCACTGCTCTGCAAGGATGAGGTTTGGATGAGGCAGGCTTTCAGCTGTCCCCTGCACATACAGCTGCTCCCCTGTGGGCTGATTAAAGAGAAAAAAAAAAAAAAGGCCGAATCATCCCTAATGGGCCTGCCTTGAACTTCAAATCGGTGCCTTAAAAGCTGCTTGGGTTTTAGGCATCAAAGATGGGTTCTGAGCAGTGTGTGTCTGCAAAATGAAATGGGAGCTTTACATCAAAACCTTCCTCTTTCTTAATGGAAAGCAAATGAGTGAAGCGTGGTTCCTGCTCATTTTGTGCGATGAGCAATAACCTGAGAGTGATTAATTGAAGTCTTTTTTTAAATAAGCATCTAAAGTGATTAACTGGTTGCCAGCAGTGGGCTTGTGTCTAATGTTAAAAGGTTTTAATATTACTATATTGGAATAACAGGCCCAATTTGGTTCTCTAAAGCAGACTTTAGAAGGTTTTTATTAGCCTGATTCACGGTGAATATATCTCATTATAAGTGGGACATACCTTCCTGGGGTTAGATGGACAGAGGTCTTCAGAAGCTCTTTCTCTGAAGCATGTAGGTCCTCAGTTGCCTTAGCATCTTTTGAACATCCCCCGGTCACCCACCAGCATCTTTCCACAACGGTTTCTCTCCCCGGTGCAAGTGGTGCTGTGGAGTATGCTTTCCTGGCCTTCCCGGTCCTAAACACAGCTTTTCCTGCTGCTTGCTAATAATCATGTTGGAAATCTGGGCACTAGGGCGGTATTTATGGAGGTGTTCAGCATGGGGAACCAGACCTATGGAGTTTCATTTTCCATGGGTTTGTGTCTCTGACTTAACAACAATTCTCAGTCCCAGCAAGCTTTGGCGGTGGGTTAGCAATGCCAGGGACCTGGAACCGATACCGGGGGGAAATAGGGTGAGGGGACGGAGCCTGCAAACGCTGCCTCTGTGGGAAGGGCTGCAGAGAGCGCAAAACTCCTGTTAGACATGAGAGAGTTTACATGGGAAAGATTGAATTCCCCAACCATGGAAAAATCTTCCATCTATGGCATCCCTCGTAGACACGCAGGAATCCAGCTATGACAGCCTGAGCCGACAGCGGGCTCCAGCAGCTCCGGGGCGCACGGAGATGCTCGTTTGTGCTGTGGTTTCCTGACTTCCCAGGACGAGACTGATGGCATCGGTTCATCTCATGCAAACCATGAAACAGGCAGCACCCAGCAATGATACGCTGCTGCAGATAACAGGGTCCAGATTTGAACTGGCGTGACCCACCGCCCCTCCTCCTCGGCTCCGTCCTTTCTATTTGAGCTGAGTTCCCATGTGTGCCGAAAGCTGTACCGTAAATGTTCATATTGTTTGCGGTGACTGCTGGGGGTTTCTGCATTGCCCCTAACGTTGTGTGCTCTCCAGAATGAGCCGACTCTCACACTCACTGCTGTATAAAATAAATTGTGCTCCTCTTCATCTAGTTTAATTTCAGGTTTCTGTCCTTTGCTGGTCTTGTCTCATCTCTTTAAACATACCTTGTGCAATCAAAAGAGTGCAGTATTTGGGGTAATTTTGCTCTAAGAAACCCTAACCCACAGCATTTTATCATCAGACTGTGCTTGTCTGCCTTTGCTGAATGTCGTGGCTGCTGCTTGCTGCTTATTTAGCCGCTGCTCTAGTAAAAAGCAGCATACAGGCTGTGAGTGTCAGTGTGCCACTGAGCACAGGATATTGAGCAGTTCTCAATGTAGCTGTATTGTGTTGCGGTTTTCTTAAAGAAAAAAAAAATCAGCAAGTTGTTGAGTAAATGCAGAAAACCTCACACGATGGGTGGCTGGGTGCAGGAGGAAGCACGGTGTTAATTCATTTGACCTCAGTATCTAAATAGTGATACAGCTACAGGTAATCGAGATTGTTTCCCCTTAAACTGTGGAGGGGAAGAGGACTGGAAATCCATGCCTTATGGGCCAGATGTTGAGCTGCCATAAGTCATTGCAAGTCAGCAGAGCAATGCTCTGTTAAAATCAACGAACAGTGCTGATATGTAGCCACGGGTGATCGTGTCTCCTTGAAGGGTCATTACATGGGTCGATCCCTCCTGTTCCTGCAGTCCAATTACCAGGACTTTTTTTCAACGTGGGAAGTGTTAGACTTTTAAGCATGTTGGATTATAGCAGCTAATGGAGGTTGGTAAAAGGGATCTGAATAACAGGGTGCAATTAACTATTGCAGCTGCTGCTGGACACTCACTCTCTGAAGATGGTTCTCCTGGATCTGCCCTCCATTGGGTCCCAAGTGGTGAGGAAGGCTCCTGCCAGCTACACGAAGATAGTGGTGAAAGGCATGACTCGGGCTGAAATGATCCTGAAGGTAACTCAAGACTTTTGATAACCTGCCAGCCAGACTGCTGGACTGGGAATCGGAGCGAGCGAATTCCAGGGGGCCCTTCCTTTGAACGCAGCAATCTGCAATTGCACATGAATGTATGCGAGCTTGTCCGGGTGTGCTGCCAGCTGTTCTACAGAACTGGCTTATTCGCCTTGGTTTTGCCCCCAAGTTCTTTTAACATTGCATTTGAGTTTTCATCCTCATTTTTCAAGGTAACAGAGGGCTCAAGTTCTGCTTACTAGGAGAGCTGGGGCACCAGATTCCCTCAGGAGCTTGTGAAAATCAGAGCTAGCATCCATAAGTGTCTGCCGCAGGGCAAACCCTCCAGTTCAGGTTACTCCAGGCCTTTGTGCAGACTCCATCACGCAGGGGAGCCAAGCTGTGCTTGAGTCACCTGTTTACTGTCTAGTGTAACAGCCAGTGCAAACATGTCTGGGTTACTGTACTCACCAGAGTCCTTTTTCATTTTCCAGATCTGGTGCCTGGAAAATGACCCAAAAGCAGTGTGTTGTCTTCATAAAAAGTAACAAGCAAAGCAATCTCCCCTTCCCCGCTGTTGCTGGAGTAAGGAGTTAGGTTTGATCCCAGGAGAAGCCGTGGGAGCTGTGCAGTTGTTCCCTCCTGGGCGATGGGATCGTCCCCTGCTCACCAGCAATGCTGTGAAGATGTTCCTGTGAGCGAAGCAGTGGGACCTGGCGTCAGGCAGGACAGGCAGCTGCCAGGCAGAGCCTCCTGTAAACCGCAGCCAAGGCAAGGAAGGGGTGCGGAGTCCAGGCTCTCTCCGTGCTTGCCTTCTGCTCGGTGTGGCTTTGCTCCTGTGCCCAAAGTAATGTCACGGCTGAGTGTGCGTTCTGAATTCAGAAATTAGTTCTGCAATTCCATGCTTTTGGAGTAAGGTGACCGAGATGTTAGTGGATATGTTAAAGCAAGTCTAAATTTTCTTAGAAATTACCTGAAGAAAAATACCCTGCTACTGCTAATACAGGAGCAGGGAAGATTGGTGCCTGTTGCATACAGAAACAGGTCTTTCCTTGGAGCTTATATGTGAATCAGAAAAGTAATGGAGTTAATTTGTCTACCCTTAACATCACATTGGCTTCATCGGGATTGAGACGAAAGCAGTACAGCAAGCGCCTCAGGCAGGGAGCGCAGGCTGCGGAGCGCTGCTGGTCTGTAGGATGCGGAGTAGCAGCGTGACTGCTTTTTCAGGCGTCCCGTGCTTGCCCTGCTGCTGCATAAAGCACTTCTGCTGGCCCCAAGGAAGGGCTCGGTGTCAGCACAACTAGTAATTAAACAGCGATATGCTTAATGTCAGTGTAATCAGTGGGTGACGGGGCTGAATGGTTGGCTGGGGCAGGTTTGTTAACAGATCATCCTGAGCCTAGGTAACCCACACACAGCGTTTGGGGCTGGTGTCAGCACCCATCTCTTGGGTTTGGGAGAAAAAAAAAAAAGGCTCTTGGAAGTGCCTGCTCCCGCTGGACCACAGGTATTTCTGCAGGAAGGTTTCCTTGCAGGAGCCCAGAGCTGACTGGTCATCTCTGGCCGTTCTCTTTGCCTTGTGGGTTGTCTCTTTTTATCAGTGCTCAGACTCTGTCTGCTGCTTCCAAATTGTACATTAAAGAGTCTTTTCCCTAAGAACTATTTCACCCCATCAGAAGCACAGGCCAATACACTCCTCCTCGGCATTCTCAGGGCTCTCCTACCCAGTACCGAGATGGTTCAGAAGCGATACCCCTGTTGCGTACAACAATACCACCATACAGTAGTGTACCTGGGCTTGTACTGGTGCAGGTGATTCAGTAGGAGCATCACTGAGCCCATAGATGGCACAAACAAATTCATTCAGCTGAGCCCTACAAAGCCCAGATGCAAGCGGGGAGGAGGGCGTCAGGGTGCGCACGTCCCGCAGAGCTGTTTCCTTTCTCCTCTGGCTACGCTGTCTGAAGTTCCAGCTTTTCATCTTGGCAGAAGATTTTTACAAGGGCTGTAAATTAAGGATTTATAAGTGTATACATGGCTATGATGTTTCATTGGTCTGAAGTGCAGGAAAAGAAAGAAATGTCTCGGTGACAGAATACAGTGTGGGGTGAGCTGGGTCAATGGAAACATATGGAAATGTTTTCAGAGACAGGGAAGAGTCTGGTCCTGTGCTGTTTCTGCCCTGCGCGCGTGCACGCACACACAGACGCACACTGTCTTTCCCAGAAGGATGGGTCTGCTGCCCCACATTATCAAAAATGTGTTCTCTATGGAGCTCACTGATTATGTAAGGAAAATACAACGAGTAATCATCTTTCCAGCTTCAAGGCTATTTTAATTTTTTTTCCTGACGTTGCTGGGACTAAGAGAACGTGAGCTCTGGGGCAGAAGTCAGTGGGGGGTTCGCATGCTGCGTCCCAGTCTCTCTAGAGATGCGTACAAGAGGAGCTGCACCCAAAGGACAGAGCGGCTTCACGTGGTACCGCTCACCCATCAGGTTTCATGCCAAAAGCAGGAGGACTGCAAAGCAGATTGCTCTGACCCATGCTGTCCTGGGGACGGAGGGAGCAACTGCAGGGTGTTGTCAGATTCCCCTGCAACACGCTGTCTCTGCTCTGCTCCGGGCAGGAGGGAGCGAGAGGGATGCACAGCCGAAGTGAGGGTCTGGGCTGCACCCAGGCTGCCTGATGTGCTGGGGACTTTCTAAGAGTTCCCACCACCACCAGCACTGCCTTTCTCCCCCAGGCGACTCCCCAGTTAGTCCTCCCCATGCAAGAAGATAAAATCTTGAGCTTTGCCGATGCGCCAGTGCCTGCCAGCTCACAGACGTACAGACAAAGCCCTGCTGCTCTTTGAAACATGATACACAGCCCCTTGGGTCCGAGCACCGCTGCTGTGCGGAAAGAGACCCCATCCTCCCCCCTGCTCCTTACTTTACTTCACTCACCTTTACCTCTCGGTTACTAGCAGCATGTACAGCCTCTTTCTTGTTCCTTAAGCATTTTATTTTAGGAGAAGCCAGTCCTGCTGTCGCTCGTGTGCCTGAGTTGACTGAGCACTGGCCTTAACTCATAGAATTTGTCTGATCTCTTTTTTCTTGTCTTGGCAGGTGGTTATGGCTCCGCACGAGCCCCCGGTTGTGTTTGTCGACAATTACATCAAGCTCCTTGCTGACTGCAGCACCGACACTTTCCAGAAGATACTAGACATGAAGGTGAGAACCAGTCCCACAGAGTTTCTCCTTGTCCGCTAGTACTGCATTGAGATTGTGGGTGACTTTTTTTCAGTAGAAACATAGAGGGGTTTGGGAGTGGGAAGGGCACTCTAAGGCAAGTGTATCCTCTGTACTCTGAACTCTGTGTAGAGTTGCTACTGAAGAACAATTTTTCAGTTCACTTTGCATGCTTATACCTGCTCTGGCTCCCAGGGCTGAGCTCAGTTGTCTCAGGATCATCCAGAGGTCTACATACAGCTCTTGGTGGGTGGACAAAAGGTTGAGGTTTGAAATGGGCTCCCCTGCAGCTATTCTCATGCACACCCACTCCCAGACCAGTGAAGTCTAACTGGCTTGCTTCGGTGTTCCTTTGCTCCCACAGGGCCTGAAGAGGAGCGAGCAAAGCAGCATGCTGGACCTCTTCCGCCAGCGCCTCCCGGCTCCCCCCTCCGGAGTGGAGAACGCCGGCTCCCTCTCGCTGAGCGCTCCTACGCCCGAGCAGGAGTCCTCTCGGATACGGAAACTGGAGAAACTCATCAAGAAAAGACTCTAAGTGAGCAGGAGGAAACTCCGTTGCTCAGGACTAGCTGCAGTGACTGGGAGCAAAGCTCGTCAGACTTACAATTTACAGTATGCTGCTGAAAAATCCCTGTCCCATCAATCCCATGCCCTGTGATCTCTTAACCATGGCTCTGCATCTCCATTCAGTCCAAGGGAGGATCTGACCAAGGTGTTTGCCCGCAGACAGCTTAGCAGGAGTGAAACCCAGGACGTTGCTGGGTCCTCATGGTGGAAAAAATAGAGGCATCTGGAAGTCAGCAGCTACGAAAATGGTTTAGGTGGATTCAGAGAGTATCTGGCTGGGATATTCTTGGTGTCCCAGCCCTCAGCCTGGCTGAGCTCTCCTGCTCAGCACTGAGGATTTTGCCTGAGAGCTCAGTGTTACTGCTCACTCCCTGTTGCAGAGCTGTTCCTCTGTTTATTTACTGTGGGGAGACCCCACCCCAAACCATCACCACCACCAAAAAAACCCCAGACTCTTTAACAGCTGGGATCCAGGTACCTGCAGCTCCACTGAATTAATGAGATGCTGAGGAGAGAACCCCAAAGCAGATTTCTCCCCTGCTCACAGGACAGGCGTGCATAAACCACCAGTAAAACAGCAAGGCAAACCCTTCTCGGAACAGGAGGAAAGGGCTGAATTAATGCCTTCTGCACCTTGGCAAACCTCCTGCCAACAAGCCGGCAGCCTCAGTCGCTGTTACAGGTTAAAGGCCAAACTAGACGTCTGCAGAGCCCATCTCCAGCTGCTTGTTATTTCTCTCGCATGTGCTGGACTCACCCGCTGTCCCCGGTGGGAGTTCCCATACTGCATCTCGTCCTCTCTCCACAAAGGGCCGTTCATGGAGCAAGCATCTGACAGCACCAGCCCTTCGTTCTGGTGCCAGCCGGCGTGTCCCGAGCAGGGGTGTGCCCCTTTGGCACCCTCGCTGCCCTGCAAGGAGAAATGCTGGAAATGTTGGCTTTAACAGGGAGCCTGGGCCTCTTCCCGGGATGGGATGCTTAAGCCAGCCTAAGACTTTGAGGTCCTTCCTCTCCTCCTCCAAGCTGCAGCTTGCACCGGTGAGGAGAGGAGGAGAAACAGGGGTGAAATGCTTTGGATAACTCAGCCACAAAGCCAGCGTGGAGCAGGGTTGGGGTTGGTGGACGTCTGTGCCCTCCCCGTTGTGTGAGCTCCCCCAAGGAGTCTCAGTGCAGGGAGACATCGCCTCAGCGTTAGCAACACTGGATTTCTTCCCAAACTCCTCTGTACCCTTTTTGGGGGACTTTGAAGGCATATGCCCAACCATGAGCAACTGAATCCCATATGGGTTTAGGGGCAGCTTGACCAGTTGTGCCTGCTTTATTTTAACTCAAGCTTCACTTGTATGCGCAGGAAAAAGAAGTCCTGTACCAGTTTGGCAGGTGAGGAGCTATCGCACTGTCAGATGCCTTCTTGAGAGGGTCACGCTCCCCACCAGGTCAAGTTTGGGCCTTAGGACTGTATTAGGGGCTGTGCTCACTAGGGACTATAGTACTCACTGCTGCACATCTGGGAAGGGGGGGATCAGACACGCTCCAGGAAAATGAGCTTTGTCCACCCAAACCCAGAGCTTCCCTGGGACCGGGGAGGGAGGAGGTGAAATGAGAAATCCCTGAGTGAGGCAGAGCCGGGGCTGACGCTGTCTGCGTGTTCGTGCTTCAGCACCGTCCCCTCTTGGGCGCAGCGGGGCTGCGTGTTCACAGGGGTGCCGGCTGCGCCCCTTCCCTCTCCTCAGCCCCGTGGCTGTGGGAGGGCAAATTTGGTGCCTGGCTTGGTAAAGTCCCGTCCTCCCTTTGCACAGCCGGCAGGTCAGCCTGCGCTCGAACAGGCAGGAGCTGATCACGGGATTCGAGCAGAAAGAATAAATCCGCAGAGGTGAAATCCTCCCTGGTCAGGTTTTCTAATGCTGCTCAGGCCGATGTGCTGCTGCAGCAAGGTGTGTGCACTAACAGGTACGCTAACACCAACTCTTTAGGGTGTATTTGCAGGGGTCCCCAGGCTTGGGCCCTGGCTGCGGCACGCGGGCGCTCAGCTGCAGAGCCGTAGCGGTGATGTCCGTCGCAGAGCAGCAGTAACAGCAGTTGTGGGGAGGGACGGCAGTTTATCGTCACTCCAGTTTTACAGATCTTCCCGAGTCTGCTGCTGCTTCATTTATTTCCTCTCCTGATTTCACGTCAGGTGACAAAAGAAAGAACGGTTGTTGAAAGCACATTGGGATTATGAACGGCCGTTCCCCAAGGACAGATTATCTCGAGGTGCATGTGCAGGACGGTTCACACGTTACCAAATGCCATAGCCAGGGAGGAGGAAACATGGGTTTGCAGAGATTCATTATTCCCGTGGGGGGATGAATAATTTATTTTAGACTAATTTTTCTTTGCTCTGTCTATGGATGACTCTCTAACTAAATTATGAATAGCTGCAGATGATGTTCAAGTTATCATCGCGTGTCTTTCCCCAAAGGCTTCCCCTGTTTCATTCTCTGCATTTCATTCTGGAGATAAGAGGAAATAAAAGGAAAAATCAATTTTTAGTTTCAGCCTTTGAAGAATGCTACAGGTCTGGGTGTTTGGAGTTCCACTTTTAGAGAGCAAGTCCGCTTTTTTCTACTTTTGGTATAAGGGTTTTGTCCCCCTGGCTCTTGGGTGTTTATCAGATTTGGCACGTCTGTATGCGTATGTTAGCTCTTTGGGGTTTACATGTCTGGGGAATAAAGGATGATTTTTTTTCTGTATAAAACGCCACTTTTCACGTTTTTTGGCTGAGGTGTAATTCTGGCTGTATGTCGGAACGTGACACTGAAATGAATTAAACCGTTACTGATGTTCATCTGCTGGGTGTTTTCTGTACGACTGCCACGCAGCAAACCCCCAGGGCCGGGCCGGACCTCACCCGAAACGCGCCGGACCCAGGGCTCCCTGCTGCCCGTCGTCATTGCTCTGCCCTGCAGCTTCTCTCTTTTCTGGCTTTTCCACCTTCTGCCGCCTCAGCAAGCAACTCTCCACTGTCAGCATCTGCATTCGCAGCAGCTCCCCGCGCCGTGCAGGCGGTTCAGCGGAGCTGACCTCGTCCTCCTAAATAATTGGATCATTTCTGATGACTTTAACTGCTGGAGAGGTTTCTGAGAGATCCTAATTTTTCCTTTGAAATTAAGAGGTAGTGCCTTTTTTCCACACGATGGATGACGTTGGAGGAGTTTCTTTCGCTTGGAGAATTAATGACTCATTTGCTTTTCTCCTAGGGCTCTGCGGGTGCTGCCCCCTCCGCCCTTGGGCAGGAGCAGCCCACGCCAGGCGACGCGGGTGTTTTATTTCTTTCACCAGATTTACAGCCGTGAGTTTGAGCATCTGAGTGACGATGTCCAAGTCTCCACAAGCCTTTTCTTGGCCGCAGCTGGGCGGGCGGCAGACGCGGATGCTGTTCAGCAGCATCAGGCCACGGCTCTGCTGTGCTTAGGAAAATGAGCTGAAGTCTTTGGGCTGTGTCGGAAAAGGCTTTGGCAGAAGGCGTTCCTCTGCGCGCCTGCTCTGCTGGGGCCGGTTACGCCAGCTAGTGCTACCGTCACCCAGAATTTTTAGGTTAAAGCCTGTGCTCATTCCCTTGTCTCAGCCAGAGCAGCTCCACTGGTGCCAAGCCGGAATCCAGGTGGGAGCACGTGGGCTCGAGTACTTTGCCGGCCTTGCCTTTGAGAGCTCAGGGATGTCTGGGGGTGGCAGGGGCCTGCGGCCAGCGCTGCTCGGGTGCTGGGGGGTCCCCGCTGGGAGCGGGGCGGGGGGTGCTCCCTGGGCCCTCGCCTTGCCTGGGATGCAGGGTCACCAGGACCAAAGTACCGTGGTTTCCCTGTGCTCAGGCCCCTGGGAAGTAGCTGTGCCCTCCCGCTCCCGGCAAGACATGGGGAGCCCAGAAGGCTGCCATCGGGGTCTGGATGTCGTGGGGAGGGGAAAATCAGCCTTTGCCGCTTGCAGCACGTGGAGCTTCC
Source organism: Nipponia nippon (assembly GCF_047370975.1). Lineage (NCBI taxonomy): Eukaryota > Metazoa > Chordata > Aves > Pelecaniformes > Threskiornithidae > Nipponia > Nipponia nippon. Next base: position 7,707,537 of record NW_028262331.1, read on the forward strand.
CGAAGCCCTGGGAAAACCTTGGCTTGTGGCTTGGTGGTTCAGGAGGGTGGCAGCGGCAGGGCTGTAAAAGCCGATCAAAACCCAGCAACTTCAGCGATGTGCTATCAGCATTTGTCCCTGCAGCTGAACCACTCGAACCGCTCCCAGGGCTCCTGTCAATCCCACCGCTTGGAAGCGTTGCTGTGAGCGTGGCTCCTGTGCCCAGCGGGTTCACGGTCTGCTCCACGGGGAGCAGCCTGGCATTTCCCATCGCTTGGAAATAATTTTCCATCGTTATCAAATAACATAGGATCCTTCTGATTTGCCTCCCCCCGCACCGCATCAATGTGCCTATTGTTCGGTCGCTGATTAAGCCGAGCACGCCCGGCCCGGTGGAAAGTCCTTTATGGAAGGAGGATCTTGATAAGATACCCGTATCCGCTCTGTCCTGGCTACGCACAGGCAGTTAAAAAGTAAATAACATGGACAAACAGGCTGTGATGTACAGACAGGGGAAAAGATTCCCAATGCCACTGGGGATTGCATGGATCAGTACAGTCTGAGAGGCTTAAAAAGAGACGGGCTTTCTGAGGGGGCAGAGCACACGTGCCTTAAAAGCAGGACCCCTGTATACAGTGACTATCAATAGTATTTTAGTTATCGAGTAGTTAAAATTCCAGTTAAACACTTCCTTTTCATCCTAGCAGGCAAATTTGCATCTCTGGATGTTGGCGCGGCAGGAGATCCTCGGGTCTGAGCCCGGTGCGAGGCTGCAGATTCCCCTCGGCTGCTCAAACACCTCCATTTCACCTGCCAAGCCCAGAAACGAGAGCCTGGAAGGGCACAAAAAAATTGTCATTTGCGTCAAGCCAGGCCAGAGCGGGAGGTTTTTTGCTAGTAAATAAAGAGCGGCAAGATTTCCAGAAGCGCCTGCAGCCCTGCTGATCCCAGGCGCAGCCGGCTGCGGCCTCGCGCCGCTCCTCAGGCACTGAGATCCCTGGCACTGGGACCCCGATCCCCACGGGAGCGGCCGTGGGGACACCCGCAGCCCTCAGGGGCGACTGCTGGGAGGTGCTACAGGTTCCACATCCCCCCAGATTGCACTGACTCAGTGGTTGGCAGCGTGGGTTTTAGCGCAGGAGCTGCACGGCAGCTCTGAAATAATGATCGTGTTCATCTGGAAACCGCTCCAGCTCCTTCTGAGGCGTCTAATTTCATACAGGGCTTTTATGGGAGATTTTGGCGCAAGAAGCGATCAGCTTTCCCATTGCTCGTGGAGACCAGAATCTCTCTTCTTTTGGGATGTATTTAAATCAAAAGGAAGAAAACACCTGTCCAGCACATTTGCTCAGACCCCAAAGATTTCAATCAAAATTTTTAATGTTCTTTTTCTTTCCATCTGCATTTTTCAGCAAAGACAAACAGCCTCATAGTATTTCTTCAAAGGAATGTAAATTCCTTGAGGAAGTCTCCGGAGTTCCCAGCACCGCATAGCTGCAAACCACAGACGCCTACGGCTGAAAGCTTTGCTCTGCTTTTAATTTTGGGGCAGGGAAGGAATTCTTTTCAGGGGTTTGGGTTCACTTGTGCCGGGCCCGTCAGGCCAGACTGCTTGTTACTGCACAGGCGAGTGTTGACTTTGGCTGGCTGCAGGCAGTTGCTTTCCCTCCACAAGAGTATTCCCCCACCGAATCTGATGACACGGCGCAATTATTTCATTAGGATTTTCCAAAAAATGTTCCCTCGGTCTCATCTACTGTTAGGAAGACCTTTTCCTTCTGTTTTCTTGTTTTGACTTCAGCAGCTTTGCCTGAAAAATGCAATTAAGGGTGGCAGTGCTGCTGCCTGGGTCCAAATCCTCGGGGGGGGGGGGGGGGGCGGTTGAGAAAGAGCAGCCTGGGGGGAAAACTATGAGTTTTGAAGGGTGTCGTTAAACTCCCGGGGGTGAGTGAGCTGCTGCTTTGCAGCCTAAACAAGGCCCCTGTTTCCACTGCGAGCTGCCCTCCGAGAAAGCTGGGGCAGCTGCTGCTGAGGTTGAGCGATGGGAGAGGGTGGCTGAACCGCGAAGGAACCGGTGGCCCCCCGTTTCTTCCCCGGTCCCCGCTCTCATCCCAGTCCTGCCCCAGTGGCTGAGTGAGCACCGCGCTGCCCTGTCCCTGTGCCGGCATTAACCACCGTGGCCTGTCCCAGGCCCAAACTGGCTGTCACCCGCCGGGAGCACCCAGGCGGACAGCAGGGTCAGGCCTGGTCTCGGCAAAAACACTTTACTTGACAAAGCCGGTTGCGGTGCATGGACACAATTAATAATTCCCGGTTGCATTTCTGTACCCTCCATCCCAGGCAGCTGTGACACTCGGTCCAGGGGTGCCTGGGGGCTTAACCCGGCTGCCTAAACACCCAGCGGAGTCCTGCTATTGGGGAAATCAGCGTGTTGGAGGTGGGGACAGCCCGGCAGGATCCGGCAGTGGGGGCTTGCTCTTTCAGTGCTCCCCAGCATTCCTGCTGGCATGGGAAGGGGCAGCGCATTAGGCTGGTGCACAGTCCACAGGTTGGACTACGGCCGCGTTTAGTGCAGCGCATCGGGAGCTGGTCTGGCCGCTGCCGTGCGGGTGGGGACGGGAGCGAGGGCGCAGCACCCAGGCAGGGACGCACTCTGGGGCTACAGGGATGGGGGCACCGGGATGATGGGAACACCGGGAGGATGGGGACACTGGGAGGATGGGGACACTGGGAGGATGGGGGCACCAGGATGATGGGAACACCGGGAGGATGGGGGCACTGGGAGGATGGGGACACCGGGAGGATGGGGGCACTGGGAGGATGGGGACACCGGGATGACGGGGACACCGGGGGTCGGGGACACCGGGAGGACGGGGACACCGGGGGACAGGGGATGGGGCACCGGGCAGACGAGGGAGCAGGCCCCGCCCCCGGCCGTGACCCCGCCCCCGGCGCCCCGCCCCTCCCGCCGCCGCCCGGGCGCAGCCGGCGCAGGGCGCGGAGCGGCGGCGGGTTCGGGGCCGCGGCTCCGCCATGGTGGGGCGGCTCAGCCTGCGGGAGGTGCCCGACCTCCCGGACATGAGGAAGCGGGGCGACGCGGGGCTCGACAGCCCCGACTCCGGGCTGCCCCCCAGCCCCGGGCCCGCCCCCCCGCCCTGGCTCCTCTCCTCGGGCAGCCCCGACCGCGCCGCGACCAACGGGCTACCGGAGCCCGACCCGCCCGCGCCCGCCGCCGCGGTGAGTACCGGCACCGGCCGCCCCCGCCACCCCTCCTCTGGCGCCGCCGCCCCGGGGGCCGGCGGGACCCCCCGCCCCGGGCTGCAGCCCGCAGAGCGGCGGGGGAGCGGCGGCCCCGGGCCCCCGCCGCCGCCCCGCCGCTGGTGCCGGGCTCGGTGCCGCTGCGGCAGGTGCCGGGCCCCGCGCCCCGGGGGCTGCCCGCCGCCGGCGTCAGGCGGAGCGGAGCGGAGAAGCCGCTGCCCTTGGGACCCTGCCGGGATGCATCGCCCCGGGACGGGCGGGCGGGCGGGCGGCTGCTCCCCGGGCTTCGCGCTCCGGGCCCCGCCGCATCCTCTGAGGAAGGGAGGGTGGCAAACCAGCCCGGGGGGGCCGGCACCGGGGCGGCCGGCGTGGGGACGGGTTGGAGACAACGGACCTCCGTTTCCCTCCCGTCCACCGACGTCTCCTGCTGCTGTCGCGTCCGTTAATGCGCCCGCACCGGGAGGGAGCCCGCCGGGGAACCGGGGCGTCCGCAGGCAGGGCCGGGGCCGCGTTGGGTCAGGGGAGCCGCGGGGATTTTTGAAAGCCTCCGGCTTTGGGGTCGGTTCGTGCTGATGCAAGGGACGCCCCTGTCTCTCCTGCCCCAGGCAGGGGTTGGGACGGTGTCACAGCACATCTTTGAAAATCCCTGTGGGAAATGAACTCTCGTTATTCCAGAGAGTGACCCAGAGTAGGACGTTTGTATGTTAAACTCTGGTTTCAGTTAATAGTATCAGGTAGAGATGCGCTAGTTTTTCGCAAAATGATTTTTGAATGTTGACGCTGAGCTGTTGGTACAAATTGGGAAGCGCAGATCTAGAGGAAAGATCCCTTTTCTACAGGGGTGCTGCCATGAAATCAGAAAAGGCCATAGGAGAACCAACCATGTGTTGAACAGGAGAGATGCTCGCAGCCCCCTCGCCCCTGGATAGTAACGCACACGGGCAGAGGTGGCTGCAAAGCCTACAGTGGGTCGCTTCCCTTCAGGGCCGCCTTGGTTTCCGCCTGGCTGTGGGACGCTGCCAGGCCGCTGTCAGCTCGCAGTGCTGCCCGTCCAGGAGAGCGGCACAGGGATGCGCCGTGAATCGCCGCTCAGAGGGAACGAGTTAATCCTTCCCAACAGGTCATGTGTGAATTAGACAGGCTGGATTTAATGCCTTCAAATAGTAGGCATGGCGTAGCTGTGAACCAAGGAGGTTGCTCACGGTGAGATGTCCCGCAGTAATTTCCTGCTGCGGTCTGCCCGTGGGGATATCTGATGAATCCAGCAAGGAGAGTTCTCTCAGACACTCATAATGTTAGCTATAAATTGAACTTGCGCTCATACAGCGAATGGACTATAGTTCGTGCTGCAGAAGGCTGCGCTGCGCCGAGGGGCTGTGTTTCTCTCTCATTTCCCAGAGTGGCTCCTCTGAAGTAAGCTCCTGGAGTTAGGACTTGTCTTCAAAAAATACACCTCGCCACATCGTTGATGCTGTAGACCAGCGTCAAGTCAGAGCTGCAGGTTGCACCTGTAGGCATGTCGTGGACTCGCGGATCCTCTTGCACGTGAATGTGAACCTCGACATCTCTGTACCAAGGGCTAAATAAATGTGTTTCCTTGAGAATATACTGAATTGTGACATAAAGAGGATTATTTTTGCATTTTTTGCAGAATTCTGTGTTTTCTCCCAGCCCTGTTCTCCCCAGCTGCCCTCCAAGATTGTGTCCTTTATCCTTTGGCGAAGGAGTTGAGTTTGACCCTTTACCACCAAAGGAAATAAGGTAAATATTGTGTTACAGTCATCTAGTTTTGAAGGAGTTAGCCTGTAAAGGAGTAGTTAGGCCTTATCAGTGCCTGTGAGTCAAGTTAATTTATTTGCAGAGCTATTGTTCCACGCAGCTGTACATTCCTGGACCTGGACATTTTGAAGGAGTGTTCAGCCTCTTTTAATTCCATATGTTTTTTTTTCCAGGAAGACTTTCCTGTATTTTACTCTCTTGCTTTTACTTCATTGCACTGCTCCAAAATGTTGCCTTTCAACTGATTAACCAGAAGGTAATCGTGAAGGAAGATCTTCAAAGCAGCCATCTTTCTAGAACTGTTTTATTAGGGGAAAGGAATTTTGCTGTCCTAACCTCATGGGTTTGTAATAAGTACTTTCTGTCTTATCAGCTGTGGCTGGCTGTGTGAACTAAAAGAAAAGTTAATATTAAGAGAGTGCATAATTTTTTTTTTTAAATCACTTTGCAGCCTGTGAATTATTCCTTTGAACATCATGATTTGCAGTAATGAGAAATGAAGGCTCCCAGTTGATCACTGTGCAAGCAGAGGTAGACTGATACAATCAAACAGAAGCCTAATGCAGGGGAGGGTAGAAAGCGGTGGTTGCCCTGGTGTGGGGAAGGAGCCCGCCCCGTGGCTGGAGCTGAAGGCAGTTGGCACCGTGAAAAAGCTAACACAGAGTTGTCACACTGTGAAGGAGATGAAAACTTTCTTCTGCAATCCAGGCACAGAGGATTTTCTTCCCCGCAGAGTCTGATGTGCAAATTGTAGTGTTTTCCTGCCAGTTGAATCTTCAGAGAGTGCCCCATGCCGGGAGCGATAGCAGAGAACTCCCGTGTGACTCTTGGCAGAGGAGAACTGAGAAAATAATGTGTGCTTCCATGGACTTGGCACTCCGAGGAATTAGGGTGCTTATGTGTAAAACCTAAATATGGATTTAGGCCTCTGGGTGTAGGCACTGGTGTTTGAAGGAGCTTCTTAGCTTCATAGAACTCAGGCTTAAGACAATGGACATGAGGATTGAGAAGATGTTTGGTGGTGCTGGCAGCTGGACAAAACAGTGACAGTGCCAGGCGTGCTGCTAACATAAGGCTTTTTCCTTAAAGGAGTGTGTGAGGCACCACCAGGCAGCGTTTGCATTACGTGGCTGTTCCTGGGTTGAGGTGGCAGGCGCAGGGCTGGGGAGCCGCCCCGGTACCCAATGGCTCCGTTTTCCAGAAAATGCAGCTTACTACTCCAGAGCAAACCTCACGCATGCGTCTCTTGTATTTCAGGTACACGTCCTCGGTTAAATACGACTCGGAGAAGCACTTCATTGATGACATCTATATGCCAGTGGGCTTAAGCGTTTCTTCTTGCAGTCAGACGGTCATCTGTGTCCCAAACTGCACGTGGCGCAATTACAAAGCGGAGGTCCACTTCGAGCCCCGCAACAAGCCCCAGCGTTTCACCAGCACCACCATCATTTACCCGAAGCACGCCAAGACTGTGTACACCACCACGCTGGATTACAACTGTCGTAAGACCATGCGGCGGTTCCTCTCCAGCGTAGAACTGGAAACTTCGGAGTACCTGGGGAACGACTGTGTCCTGGATGGTTGCTGACTGACGGCCATCTCTCTTGCTCTGATCCATCCCAGTCCCATCTAATGTACTGTGCCAACTCCACTAGCTAAAGCGGGTACAGACCCTCTTCCTCAGCTCTTAATTCCTGCTTTAAGCATCAGAATGGTCTGAACGCAGCTTTCTGTGGGAACTTAACTTAGTAAGGAACTTGTTTCTTTGCCTTTAAAGTTGTGAGTTCCCTCCCCTTCCCCACAGTGCAGTAATCAGATAAAAATAAGGGGAAGTATTTTCCCAGAGAAAAAATTGACAGGTAAGAAAGACTGTGGAATAGTGCCTGGCAGGTGGAAATCCGTTCGATGCTTTGTGGTGATGTGCAAAAATAAGGGCAGTTCGCTCTCTTGCAGAGAATCTACCAGGTCATTTGGTTACAGCCAGAGCTGTCATTCATTTCAGTGTAGATCGTGAGACTGTTTTCTCTGAAGAACCATCTCCTGGAAATTGCTGGAAAAATTTAACAGAGAAAAATCTGGAATTCTGCATTTAACAGGCACAAAAATGTTATCCTATGGCATTCATGTCCGGTTTGAAGGTGTGAGTTGGAAAGAAGAGGAATTCTGAGTAGAGCAAACTGCTTTTGCAGCTCCAGGCAGCAGAGAAAGGATGAGGTAATTCAAGTTCTTTAGGTGAATGGCGCGATGTATCTTCTGTACTTAAAATGACTTCTACAGCGCTGTAGTCTGTGTAACATGCTAGCATTTGTGTACTATGTGTAGTAGGACTTGTAATGAAGAATATCAGGCCAAAAATTATCCCTCTATTGTTGGAAAGTCAAGACTTGACAGTGTGGTGGTGGAAAAACACCAGTGCCTAGGTTTTGTCAACGTTGTTCTGTCTGCACTACGGGAGTTGTAATTAGGAATGTTTCCGAAAATGCACCGTGTGTACAGGGACCTGGAGTGGAGAAGGAGGTGCTGGGATCGGGTGTGAGACTCGGTCGTGGTGAGGGTTGTGAAGAGGTAGATGGTAGCAAAGGACAGGCAAATTTTTATTGCATAGCAAAATCCACAGCTGTAGCTCTGCTTCCCCATTGAGCTTCTCATTTCAGAGGTCCATGTCTTCTCTGGACTTGAATATTCAGGACGTCACTGGGATGGGGTAGCATTTGCCTGTCTATAGGCTGTTGAATAACCCCTCCAGTCCCACATGCATGATGAGTTTGGGGACCAAAGGGAATAACTTCAGATACTATGAAAGGCCATCTGGATGTTACGTGCATTAGTTTATCATGCACTTTGAAAATAAGACGGAGAGGTTTCTTACTTTACCCAGATGTTGGTTTTTTTTTTCTATATTGACAGAGAGCAGTGTAGTGTGGAGAGCATCTGCTTTTGGGAGCGTGGCTTATGTTGGTGGCTAGCGTGGTGTAGCAGCTCAGAAACACTTGGTAGACTTGATTTAGCTGGACACGGCTTTTCCATGTATTCCAAAACTCCTCTGAGGTGCGGGTCACCTTCTGGTTCAACATCAGCCCTGGACCTGTTTTAAAGAGGACTTTGCTACTGTGTGGCCTCAAGGGTGAATTTTGTCAGTGGTGAGTTAGAAACTCGGGAGCCTGTTCTTGAGCTGTACTTAGCGCGTGTTTGTGCAAGCGCGATGAATGGTGTGGGAGTGTACTCTAGTGTAAACTGAAATGATTTGGGAGACTAAAAATGCAGCAGGAAGGAAAGCTTGAGTTTGTGGGGTTTGGGTTTTTTGTTGTTTTGGTTTTTTACTTATTTATTAGCTCAGAACAGAATGTCCTTAGTCTTTGGTACTTGCCTCAGAAAACCAGATCCTAAAACCAGGGTGACAGAGGATGCCAAAGTCAGGTAGGCATTGCTCCAGAGTTGTTAAGAGCAGCACAGCCTTCTCAATAAACATGTTGGTTTCAGACTACAGTATTTAGGAGATGTGTCTTAAATACCTGTCGCCATTCTCCCCTAAACGTTGCCCCAAGATATACTTGTTGCGTAACAGAAGGCACAACTCAGCCCCTAAGTGTGTGGGGTTTCAAATGGACAGAACTCTTCTTTGGGGAAGCTATTGCATCATGGCTCGCTTCGCAGTTTTGTGTACCTTGCTCCTGAAACATCTGGTGCTGGCCACTGTTGGACACAGGACGCTGGAAGAACGGACCCTGGATTGCTCCGACAACGCTCTTCCAATGAATTCGTTTGCAGGAGATCTGAGAGAAGATTATTTTAAGTTGTAATCGTTAATTGTCCCTAGTTAAATTAGAAATTAAATGACCCTTACACTATGGTTTTAGGATAAAGCACCTGATTTTTATAAAGCAAACAAACTTAATTATGTACCTCTTAAAAATATTTTAATTGGTAGAGATACCTTTTAAATTATTTATGTTCCAACATTTGCAAAGCTCTGATTAGCTCTGTGCAAGTGTTCCGATATCTGTGATGTTTCCCACCCCCTCCTTCTAATTTTCAATTTGTCTTTTACTTTATTGGTAATAAATGATCTGAAAACCATCATATAGGGAAGTCTCTTTATTTTTCATTCAAAGCTTTTCAGTGTTTATTGTGGTATTTACTTAGCAATAAATACATAATATATCCTGCCATTCCCAGCTCCCCTCTTGTTTCTCTTATATCATGTGTTGCTGTTGTTTACATATTCTGGGAAGGCGTTTCCTATATAAAACTGTATTTAAAAAAAAAACCCACACCAAATGTTGTGGTTTTATCTGTTTAGTAAGAGACTTGAAAAAGTGCCTTGAAGACCGCTGAAAATCCTCTCCAGTATGTATTTGAGTCTTTCATCTGGTATAGTTTTATTTTTAAAGATTAGTTTCTGGTATGGATTTCAGCATATCCTGCAAGTGAAGCACTTATCCTTTTCAAATATGACAAGTATTTAACCAGACAGGAATTTCTTTTTAATATTGGTTAAAAATGTAGATGCTCAAATGCTACTTTAGTAACTGCAGCATAAACATAAGACTAGAATGTGTTATGCATTAAACTTTATAAAAACAAAATAGATGATTACAACTATTGTTTTGAGAGAAATGCTGTAGTGTTTTTCTGGATACTTAATCTGTTCTTTAAACTCTTCTGAATTTGCAGGCGTGCTGATTTTGTTAGTATCTCTGGCAGGGTAGAAGTGGATGCAATTGAACATCAGTTAATTAATTCCTAATGGGATTTTTTGCTTACTTTTCATTGTTCATCTGGTTGTCTCCTTGCAAAAGCTCTAGATTTGCATGTAATGACATTATTGGAATCTAGGGAGCTTTGAAGCTATTCTAAAGCTTGCTGCTGCTCCTGCAAAGGTCTGTGCAAGCATTTTGAGTATCATGCAGTGTCTAAAGTATTAAACAGGAGAAAAGCCGTATATAAACATCAATTGCTGTATAAAAGACAGTCCATTTGAAGAGCCATTAAGAAAAAACTTTAGAAATCAGAACAGTATCTTTCAGGAGGACTTCAGGAAAAACTTTCTCTCCTTTCAGATGCGCCATCTAACTTCCAGATACTTCCTTTAGTGTGGCCTGGGCTGTTTTCCATTAATATTGCAGTAACACGCTGTATGAAAGATGTTCCTTTACTATCAGAAGTTGAAGTAGGGGAGTACAAGGCAGCTTACTGTTTGATGTGATTTTTAATTCATATTGGCCAAGTGGGCTTCTGGTTAGTACATAGCATGACAAGGGTAACCCCCTCGTTATAGGTGTGCTCCATTTTCCTTGTATATGTGCTGTGCTTCTCCAGAATGTGAAATCGGAGGGTCTGATACAATGAATTTTGGTAACAAAATAAAATACTGTACCTAACAATTAGATCACAAGCTAGGAGACAAGGGCTGGATTCCAATCCCGATTTTGCAGCTCACTCAGTTTCCAGTACTAGGTAAGTCTGTGTGCCTGCAAATCATTTTAGCCTCCAAAGAAGGTATCCGGTCATTCACCTGCCCATACTCAGTTTTCCCATCTGCCACAGGGCTGTGGTTGCTGGTTTCCGGACCAGCAGTTCATGATGTGAATACCTGAAAAGCTCGGGTGTAATGCAGTGAGTGTTATTTTGAAACAGACCGATAGCAAGAACTAGGGATACTCCAGGACAAATAGGCAGTATGGAAAGGAACGCTTCTAATTGTTGAAGTAGTCTGAGTTGCATCCATATTTTAACTAAGAGGTTGGTTTGTTTTTAAAATATAAATGTCCTGTTCTCCACACAGATGTAAGACAGTGAGTAATCAGCACTAAGCTACAGAACTTGTTCAGAGATTTTGGGTGACACCAGTGGTTGCAGCTTGGAGATTGTGCTAGCTCGTCAGCATTCAGGACCAGTTCACGCTTGCTCCTCCAGAAAATAACTGCAGCAATCTGCTTTACATACTGTGTGATCACTGCTTGTGCATGATACCCTGCGATGAAGTAATGGGGAATGCCTGACAGTTGGGCATGGCTCAGCGAGTAAATGTTGCTGGATATACGATTCGTACCGTTTCCTTCTGTTCATCTTATAGATACCCAGCCTTTCTTCCTCTGCTACAGGATCTTCAAGAATCCCATCCCATCGAAGGCTTTCGTTAAGCTGAGCAGAAAGACTTTGATCTGTTTGACTAGAGTCCAAAATGGTGGAAGTCGATACTACAGCCTTGTTTATTTCTGCATCCTTCTGATTCTCTTTTGGACTATTTTGGGCTGAGTCAGGGTTCCTCCCAGGACCTGGGATTTCAAGTGATGGAGGGGAGCAGGCCTGCTGCTTTCTGGTTTTGTGGTGGTGGTTATCTGTTAAAATGATAAACGCTGTTAGCAAAAATTCATGCATTGCGTCTGAGGCTTTCCTGCTTATTTTATACAGAGGATGATGAGACAAGTGCTCGCTGTGCCTTTATGTGCCCATTAATAAGAAACCAAATCTATAAGAAAATATTAATGGCCTAAAAATCTTATTTTTAAGTGGGAAATATATAGTTATCTGACTGGCTACCATAACAATTCTCACACCTGTAAAACATTTATTGAGGCTGTTAATGCATTAATAGCACTATTATACTGGCATCAAGTTCACTGTGCCTGCCTAACTCGATTTAGGCAGGAAATTGATTCTTAATTGTTGGGGACTTTTTTTAAACTGTTATCCATTAATACAGCAAGCAATGTGATTTTTTTTTTTTTTAATAGTACAATTTCTGGAAACTTTCAGGCACCTTTTGTACTAAGATACTGGAAGTGAATGGCTATTCCTTTACACGGAAGATTTCTTGAAATTAACCTCCCCTTTCTGCAGCTATAACAGCAACTCAACCCCACTGATGGGAAGTTAGATCAGTGCCGTGACTCATGCCCCAGGAATGGCAAATATTTAAACAACTATACTGTAGCTCACCAAAAGAAAACCACTAAATATTTACAACATCCCAAATCTTAGGCAGTTTATGAAATTTCCTACTTCTTGACAGATGTCTTATGCCTCCTACTGCTTATGGTGTGTAGTTACATGTACTCAATCTTTTTCTTTTTTTGGGTAGATTTGTAGCTACGTATGAAACTATATGTATAAACAGGCTACAGATTCACTGAAAGGTTTTGAAGTGCCATAGATGATTTCCTAGAGAAGGTTGTTTTTCCTCTCCATGGCAGTTGTCCTGCAGGATGGAGGGAGAGCTGAGCACTGCATCCTCTGGCCACCAAGGACAGGTGAATCCGAGCTGCCTTCTTGATGGTACGCACGCTTTGGCTGCACATCCCTTCATGTCTGTGCAGTATCAATTGCACAAACATGCGATGTTGAGCAGTGGTCATGTACCAGCCTGGTGCACACATGGCTTTGTCCAGTGACCCCCTCCCTCCCCAGGCCTGCCTGGACCCTGCGTGGGGTGTTTTGGGGATGGCTGTGGGGAGCACGGTGGCTTCGTGGGGGATGGTGACTTTGCCCACACCTGCTGCAGCAGCCAGCCCGGCTCACCTGCCCGCACGGTGGTGGTGGTGGTGGTGGTGGCACTCCTGTGCGGCGGCTGCTGCTGCTTCTTTCTTCGTGGTGGCTTCGTGCCGGGGGCCGGGGGGGGAGCACGGGCAGCCCCTTGCCCCCCGCCGTCTGCCCGTGCAGCTCTCCTGCCTGCAGGGCCCTGCAGCAGTCCTGGCATGGCCCCCCACGGCCGCCCTCGAGCCTGGCAGGGAGCAAGGGAAGGAAGGTCAGCAGCCCTGGCCCAGCCTCCCTCCTTGTCCATGACCCCCCCTCCATCTTCACTCCCCCCAGTGCCTTCCCCCTACATCTCTCCTTTCCTCAGCACCCTTCCCCCCATTTCCCCTCAGTGCTTCACCTCCCCTCAGTGCCTTCCCATTCCATCTCCCTCAGGTTTTGCCCCTCCATCTCCTCTCCCCTCAGCGCCTTCCTCCTCCATCTCCCCTCAGCTTTTCCCCTCAGTGCCTTCCTCCTCTACCCTCCCTCAGCTCTTCTCCTCAGGCCTTCCCCCTCCATTTCCCCCCAGGTGTTGCCTTCCATCTCTCCTCCTCTCACTGCGTTCCCTTTCCATCTCCCCTCAGCGCCTTCCCTTCCACCTCACCTTCCCCCTTCACCTCTCCTCCCCTCAGCACCTTCCCCTCCATCTCACCACTGCCTTCCCCCTTCCTGTTCCCCTCCGCTCCCCTCAGCACCCACCCTTCAGCGAGGTCTCCAGGGCAGCCATGCCGCAGTGGCAAGCCTGGGCTTGCCTGCTTGGCGAGGGGCCCGGTGCCATTGCTCTGTGTGAACAACCCTGTCCAGCACAGGTTTCCTCCACTGCGCCCCTCTGCATGTGTAAGTACTGGGGCTTGCCCGAGGTAATATGACCACAGCAGAAAGTATTGCCTTGTCCGAGTAAGTACAGCCCTCACAGCAGGTGAAGTATTGCAGGGCTGTGGGGTTTGCAGCACAGCACTGCTGCAGAAGGAAAAATCAAACCCAAATCCATTGCAGGGAGACCAGCTCTCGGGGGCCTTCCCGCCCCTTCGTAGTACCTCAGCCCTGTAAATGAAGGTGCTGAGGGAAACTCCGCTCTCCCTTCCCTCCCCTCTGCCTTTCCCCACATCAGAGCAAGGAAGGTACATGTGAAACAGATTCTGAGGTGGCAATAGCTCTCCCGAGCGTTTTGGGGCCGGTGCAAGCCTCAGATCTCCTGCCCTTGCTGCTGCGTTGTGGTGGTGAGTGTTTTAACAGCCTCACCAGCGAGGGAGATGAGTGTGTCTCCTTCAGAGGTAAGCCTGGATGAAAAGCATTCGCGGGAACTCTAGCAAGAGTTGCTGAAGCAATGCACCACTTATTTGTCGTCCTCTCCCTGGAAATAACATGAGGTTTAATCCTGGTTTGGTTGTTTTCTCTCCGTCCCTGCCTGCCTCTTTCTTTCTCTCCTTCTGATCTATTTAGATGTGAAATTCGGCAGACGCTCGCGGTTTCATTCAGACAGGTTGTGATGAAATCAGGCTCCCGGGAGGCTGCTCCCACGGCAGATCCCTGAGCTGCAGGCAGCACTTCTGCGACTGCTGCTAATGGTCTGATTTCAAAGTGTCAACAGCAGGGGTTTCGCAGTGATGGTTATTACTAATGCTGTACAGCAGCCAGCAGGTCTCCAAAGCCTGCGTGTGCGTGAAAGGGATGGTGACACAGGGCAAAAAGGCAAGGAAAATGGGAACAGCAGTGATGGGATGTAAATAATTCATCCAGACTGAAAAATGAGTATAATATTTTTGGAGAACAGCTGAGGGAAGGGGATTACTTGTAGCTAGTGGTGGTTGTTGTTAATTTTATTATTATAAAACCTGACTTGCCAGCCAAAATTAGAGCCCAGTGGTAGTGGCTGGCCTGAGCTACATACAAAGAAAATAATCTTCTGACAGCTCCTCCCTGGAGTACCAGGACGGGTAGGACCAACATTCACCTGATTAACCTGCCCCTTCTGCTGCTGCAGTTGGCCAGGAGGATGCTGAGTGGTGAGGTGCTCCCTGGCAGCAGATAATTTTATTCTGAAGGGGCATCATCCTCAGGCAACTTCCTTATCCTCTTACTGCTTTCTGTCACTTTTCTCTTTGTCCCCCTTTTCTGTTTAGACTGAGAGTCTCAAACTCTGCCGTGCCCAGTGCAGCCAGACTCCAGTCTCAGTGGATGTTCTACCTGCAATTCACAGTAAAAATACTAAGAACAAACTTTCCACAATCCTCTGAAGGTTTCACTGCGTCTTGGAGGCATATATCTTTTGAAAATAAAGATATCATTAATTCATAAAATAGAAGTCCAATCTGTAAACCCTTGCCAGGAAGGGTAATTGCATTCAAGCAGTAGATCTATATGTGTAAGTGTTGTTAGAATTGTCTTTCAATTTGCTTGAATATTCCTACTGCCCTCTTTAATTTTAGCTTGAGTGTAAAATGAAGTAAAGGTACCATTGTATTTATTTCCTTTGGTGAGACAGGGTGCTATTATGACCCCCCCATTCACTATAAAATCTGGGTAATGCAACAGGCAGGTGCCTCTGAGAGATTTGTGAACATGCCTTATATCCTGATGGGAAAAATTAGTAATTTTATAAGCAATTATATAGATCTGGTGACACGAGGAACGAAACTTGCAAGCCTTAAATTCAAAGCCCAGCCTAAGCTCGTGTCAGAAGGTGGATCTTCACAGTTGTAGTGTATATGTACCTGTGTATTTTTATCAGGACATCAAAGAAATGCCCAAACCTCAAATACATAACCCATGGTTGCTGGGTTCTAACTCAAATGGCTTTTATTGGAGGGGGGGGAGTTTCTTGGTGCACTTTTTGACTTCAAATGCAACTATGCTGAGAAATTCCTCTAGATTTCCCGGGGAACCAGTTTACTCCAAAATGTGCATCATTCTCCTGGGCCACAGGTGCACTGAAACTGTGTATAGACCTACTGCACTGGGCTCCCAGGGAAGTCTTGTGAAATGTTAAGAGTTGATGCTGTAGGCTTACCTTGAACAAGGAAAAGAGAATTAGACCTGAGACTTGGTTGTGCGAGCAAAAAGAGCAGTGGATCAGAATGGGGAGTTTGTCTTTAAAAGAGGTAAAAAAGCAGCTTAACTTGCTATGAAGCATCCATATTCTTTAAATGTTTCTTTTGTCTTATATAAACTTGAGCAGGTGTGCTCAATAGGCAAGATTTTTTTTTTTTTGTTCAGATTAGGGACTGAATCATTGACCTTTTTATTGAGGAATGATAATTAGAGGGACAAATAGTAGAGGATTGCAATCAGAGTAACAGCTTGGAGAAAAATCCTGGCCTTCTTGCTGTGAATTGTAAAGCGGCTAGACTGAGCTGGAGTGGTCAGGGCGATGGGAAGGGAGTGCCAGACATCTCTGGCTGTGGCAGCTCCTTGCCAGTTGTCAGCCTGTGTCCCGAGGAAGTGGTCTTTCAGAGATAAGCAGCCAGCCAGTTTGGCCTTTGGTTATTCTATATGTTTAAAACTGCTCATAATTAATACTCTTATTATTATTTGTGTATTAAAACATTAATTGTCCACCTCACATTCTTGTGTCAAATGCTGAACAGACAGATGATGAGAATCCTTACCTGAAGGAACCTGTGATTTAACCAGAAACAACAGCCAAACTGTGGAAAGCAAACTAGCAGTGCAACGCCTCAGCTCTGATTGCCCAGCAGGACACGGCTGAGAACGGGAGCCCAGACCCTTGCTTACCAGTCCAGTGTCCAAACTGGGAATCATTTCCTGTAGCACTCCAGGATTGTTACAATTAGGATTGTTTTGCTATACAATAGGGCTGCTTTTAAGCATCTGTAGTTCTTCCGGAGAACACCTTCATGCCCACAAGTTTATAATCTCTCTCAAAATGGTGGTCTTTATTTTTAATTTCTTGAGAAATGTGCCTGTCCGAGGGTGACACAGGAGGGCTGCTCCCCGGCGTGCAATTATGTGCTGTGCTGAAAGGTGACTGGATCAGTTTGGGGCATCTGCGGTGCAACCATCAGCATCGCTGATAGCCCTGCAGGAGAAGGTTGCTATCCGTTACAGTCCTTGTCATGTATATATTTAAAATCCCTGGCAGCTGTGATCTGGTGAATAATTCAGTGAAACCCATCATCAATAAAAGAGAGATTTTGAAGGGTTCTTTGTGTGGAAGTGCCTGTTTTCTGAGAAACGAGTATATTAAAAATTGACTTCATGCTATCAAGATAAAACTCATATTTAGCCTTTTTAAATTTTTAATGTAATGTCATATTTATTCTCTGTGACTTCCAGCTATCAAGGCCCAGCCTTGCAGTCGGACTCGGAAGCATCTGTGGTTCTGTGGGGATCCCAACAAGCAAATTCAACAGCAGAATGGATACAGGCTCTGAGATGTGTGTCGTTTCCTGCGCCTATTGCTCCTGCCAGTACAGCTGGTTAAATAAGGTAATTTATCTTTTTCCTGAAGTTGGCTGAACCGTGTGCTTAATTTATTTATATTATTGACTGTGTGGAGGGCTACCCTGGTGCGAAATGTCATCTTCGAGTGCTTTCTTCCACAGAAGCACAGGCTCTGTATTAATGCAAACACTGCTTCCTCTGATGTATTTTTCAACACTTGCCTGAACCAAAAAGCAAAATATATACTCAGACTTGAACTTGATTTAGGTAAAAGGTGGCTTACGGTGTCTAAGCTTATCCTGTGGGGTCTTGTGGACGTATGGAAATGAAGGGGCTTGCAGGGCCACTGCGTTTCTCAAGAGCAGGCTCTAAACAGGCAGTAAAAGCACAGACTGAGGATTTATATTCTCTTCCTTTCTCTTTTCCTTTTCTCTTTTTCTCTCCCTCCCTTCCTGTCACATGGAAAATTTACTCACTGCATCCACTGGACGTTTAGACAGCAATGAGCCCTAATTTCTGTGTTCACAGGCTAGTGCAAAGGAATAATTGATTTCCTGTGATTTTCTGTTGACTCACTGTATGATGCCAGGCTGTCACCTCACCAAGTGCTTTGCTCTCCCCTCCCCACCCTCCCTGTGCTGCATGGGACAGTCATTAGCATTTGTACAGCTCTCCAAAGTGCAAAGCCATGTTTTGTTACGATGAAGCGTGAGGGAGTGAGCTACAAGCAGTTGTTGAAAGCGGAAGAAAAGCCACGCCAGCCCCTTGGTTCCTCACCCACTGCACAATGAGTTGGTCCAAGCAGGTTGCTGGGTTTTCCTTGGCACACTGGGTCCACGCCGAACCCGGTTTGCAATCCTTCCTGCAGACCGAGGTTTTACGGACATGGGGAGCCCGTTCACAGCAGTCCCAGGAGGAACAGCTTTACTGTAAAAAAAGTGAGACCAAATTTTGCTGCCAATCCCGGGCAACCTTCTGTAGCTGGTGTCTGTTATTAGGATCACTCCGCAGATTTGGGCCCTTAATTTTTAAAATGTAGGAGCTCCCTGCGGTTGTCCCAGGCCCAGCAGGTCACCTTGCTTTGCTCTTGTTCTGAACTTCCCCCCCCCCCCCCGCAAAAATCATTTTTGTTGGTGGGGTTGGTTTTTGCTGTGAGTTTTTGTTTGTTCGTTTCTTGGGGTTGGTTTTTTTTGCTTCGGGGTTTTGGGGTTGGGTTTTTTGTTGTTTTTTGGTTGTTGGGGCGGGGTTGTTTGGGTGGGTTTGTTTTGCTTTGGGGGGTTTGGTTTTTGGTTTTTTTTTTTTTTTTTTTGCTACCGGCTTTCCTTGTTTGGAGTTTGTTTGTTTTTCAGTGGGTTTTTATTCTCTTTTAGGGCTCGGGGGCGCGGCCGGCCGGTCCCTGCGCACATCTGCCCGCAAGCCCTACCGGCCGGCCCCGCTCCGAGTCCCGCTGCTCCGGGCCGGGCCTTGGCGGCGGCCGGCGCTGACGGGGCGGGAGCGGCGCCGCCAGGGGGTGCCCGGGCCCGCGGGGGCGCGGAGCGGGGCGCGGAGCGGAGCGGGGCGCGGAGCGGAGCGGGCGGCGCCGCCGGGGCTGGAGGAGGAGGAGGCGGTGGCGGCGGCGGCGCAGGTGCGCTCCGTTTCCGCGTTGTCCCGGGAGCGGGGCGGGGGGCGGCGGCCCGTGGCGGAGCCGGCCGCGAGTTTTGCCGGGGTAGCGAGGCCGGGTGCGAGAGCGGGGCCGGGCCGGAGGGCAGGTGGGTAAGCGGGGAGGACGCGGCGGCGGCTCTCTGCGGGAAGGGCGCACGGGCGCTTCGTGCAGAGTTTCAAGGAGAGTTTCAGGTGTTGGTACGTGCTGGCTGCCTGGACACCTGCAGGGAAACCGCTGTGTCCGGGGCCCGGGGGGTACGGCCCCTTCCCCTGGCGAGCTGGGACAGGGGGGAACGGCTTTTGGGAGGGCCTGGGGCACCCACCACACGCTCCACTGGTGGGAGAATCTTATCTAAAATGCTGCTGAAAACAGTCCGGAAAGACAGCAAGGTGAATGGCACAAGGCTGAATGTAGGTGGAATTCAGGTAACTGAATGTAAGTGACAGAGGTGTGGCGGGAAACGAGCCAGCAGCGGGAGGTTGAAAGTGACATGGTCCATTGAAAAAAATTCTCAGCCCCAGTGTGCTTCTGAGAGCTGTTGGGTTTGTGCATGTTGTGTGGTGGGAGCAGCCGTATGCATCTTACGGAGGATGGATTGTCGTGGTTCCTTTGGGCACTCTGACACAGGGTGATGGGTGCTGTTGTATGTGCAAGTAAGAATGACATGCTGTGCCCACCCGCAGGGTTTTTAGTCTGCTGCAGCTTGGGTCAGGTACTCCCCAGGGCCTGGTCAAAGTCCATGGCTTTCTTTTTGCTCGTACCAACAATGTTCAGAGTGATAAAGGTCTTGGAGTTACTGCTGGCTGTGCTTGGGTGTTGTTCAAAGGCTTCCTAGGGTGCCTAAAACCAATACTAGAGCTTAAGGATGCTGAGAAGGGGTGTTTCATGCTCCAGATGTGATGGCAGGCCTGCGGCTCAGAGCCATGCTGGATAGTGAGTTTTTGGCAAGGCCTGGGGTCAGGCTGCTCAGCAGAGTTTCTCTGCCGGCCGTGAACGTGCTTTTCCTGGCTCACTCAAGGTCACCCACGAAACAGGCTGGCATGCAGTTCTCCTACAAGAGATTCATTGACAAACGCTGGCCCTTGCTCAGTACTTCCGGGCTATGTCCAATTCTTTGTAAGAAACTTGATGGTTCTCTGGAGGCTGGGAGGTGCCGATTCCACGCTGCCAACCTCCAGCCACAGAAGGTCTCCTGAGCTTTTTGGCATATCAGAATAGTGAAATGAGTCTTTTTAATTGGCCATTTAGATGCTAATTTGCTTCTCTTAGGCCTATGCCAGATCAACCTGCCACAGAATGTGAGTCAGAAAGAGCCTCCTGTCTTCATGAATTATTCACTTTGCACAACGCACCTGCCTGGCTGGGGATCAGAAGGAAATAGGGCCAACGTCTGATAAATAAAGATACACCTTGGCAGGTGGAATAGTGCTGGCTTTCCGCTCCAGCACCGCAGGGTGCTGGGGAGCCGAAGACTGCTTTGCTTGGGCAAAAACTGGTTCTTTATAGCTTACCATATATCAAGTAGCCACGCTAATAAGTGCGTCTCATTAATACAGGATTGTTGGTACTGTATGTCAGTTTTCCTGTAGAGCTGATTTTATCTTCCCTCTCATAGGACTGGCATGGACCTCCAGGGCATTGTATTTAATAAGCTTTTTAACAAGCTCTGTCTTAAAAGGAGTTAGGCTTCTTGCCACTGCTGCTGGGATTGGGAGGCAGCTCTGGTGCATGGGAACCTTCTTTGTTTTCCCCCCAAACCTCATCCCCACTTGCTCCTTTTCCAATTTGGCCTTATGTGATAATGACACTTCTCTCCCTTTCCATGTGCTGAGGCCAATTTGTGTTTAACTTGAGCCGGGCCAAGCAAAATTGAATGCATGGCTCTGAATGAGATCTTCCCTGTTTCGCTGGTGCTGGTACTGCTTAGATTGAGCCTTCATGGTGGGACAGACAGATAGAAAGTCTGTCTGATTGGGTTCTTAAGTTGTTGTCCCAAAGCTTGCCAAGGCTTTGTGGTGTTTATTTGGACGTTGTGTTTTCCTTGTCTCTGTTGGCCCAAGCCACAGAGCTGCAAGTCAAATCTGATCGTATTGGTTTCCTTGTGTTGCTTGGCTCTCCATCTGCTGCTAAGGGTTTGCACTAACAGTGGGGATTTGTCACAGTAAGAAACTGCACAAGGCCATTTCCCAGCCGTGCCCCTGTGTGCCGGCCCAGCTCTCCCCCTTCCTGAGAGTGGGCAGCAGGAAGGTGATGAGGATTGCTTGGTGCCACTGTGCTGGTGCTTCCTCCCTGCTTTGCCCCTATAAAATGTCGATGCTTACAGCAGGCTCCTTTGCCACTGGAGGGGCTGAGAAACTGCTAGATGCAGGTATGAAGGGGCAGTTCGAAGTGGTTTGGGTGTGAGATAAACTTTTCTAAAGCCCTGATTCAGGCCAGCACTTGTACAGGCACAGTTACTCCCCTTCTCTGGCTCTGAGACTTGGCTGTATTTTGAAAGTCAAGTGTGTGTCTTCTGCCACGCTTCTACAGCCCCAAGGGTTATTCTGTCACTTTAAAACAGTCGTATGCTTTGAAATACAACTGTGGCACTAGGATCTTTAAAACATGAAGGGAAGACTTGCGTCTGGACTAAATAGCCTTTCGGTGCCTGCTTGTACTTGTCTCCTGCTGTGCGACTAGTGTCTGGGAGGAAAAGGGACTGGCCAGCAGTGGGTGGGAGGCAGAGGCTGGGTTAACCTTATCTATCTCCACTAGTCATTTATCCTCTGTCATAGCAACAAGAGCAAACACTCACTTAGTTGCTAAGGTTTCCCAGGGATAATGGGGTCTGGTGCGGAGCAGAGAGTAATTACACTGCCTCTTTGAGGGAGCAGCAGCTAAAAGGAAAAACAGGCCAGCACGCTACCTGGTGCAAGCTGGGAGTCCTGGGGGAGGTGATGCCCTCAAAGCAGGCAAGTTAATTACACCGGCACAGCTCGGCTTGGGAATTGGGAACTTGTCTCTGGCCAACTGTTTAATTTTTATTTTTTAAATGAAGTATTTAAAAAAAATTTGCCTAATTAATTTCCTATAAAAACAAATTAATATAGACACGAGCTGCTTAGCTGAAATAACCAGGCAAATGAAAGCTGACTGGAGAGTGCCTTATGGGCCTGTATAGGACATTTTTGTATTTGCAGGGCTCCGAGGAATTCATGCTTCGTGGGCACCTGTAATCAGCCCAGCTGCAGGAGGGCTCGTGCAGGCTGTGCTTTCGCTGCCGTGAGGAGGTGTTTTCTACTGCAATGACTACCTCAATGTCAACAAGACCCTTCAGTTTCAACTTTGATGTAGTCAAGGTAAAGTCAAAATGTGTTTGAGGTGGAGGAGTGGGGAAGGGACTTGGTGTAGTGAGATGATGCTGAAAGTGTATATGAGCTGGAAAAGCGAGCTGATAAATTTGGGGCAGAAAACTGTTAAGGGTGTTAAATACAGAGCTACAGCCTGGCTCAGGGAGTGCATGATCCAGGAATCTCTGGAGGCTGGGAGGGTATTCTGGAAAAGTATTGCTGTGTTGTGCTCTGTTCTTATACTCTTTAAGCATCTGCTCTTGGAGGTCGTCAGCTAGCAGGTACTGTGCTCACTGGACCTTTGGCATGACTTGCTACAACTGTGCTCTGTTATTAAGGTAAAGATGTGATGTTCATGTTGCTATTCAGCTGAGAAAACTGGCCTTCTTTCACAGAAGAGCCTGAAATTCTTTGAAGAGCGTCATGTCAAAGGGCTGTGTCTGTGTATTGCCGTCAGCCAGAGCTAGCTCTGGGACATGCCAATGTGGCAACGTTCTGCCATCGCGGCCACCATTTGTAGTTCGTGCTGAATGTGCTGGTTATTGGAAAGTGGATCGGGAGTACATCCAGAAACACCTCCTGCTGCTGTTCTGCTGCTGCTTTGGGAAAGTGTGTCTGCCGCAGGATCCATGGCCGTGTGGCTTGGTGGGGTGGCATGGAAGGGTGCTCGCCTCTCCCCAGCCCGTGCCTGGAGGATGTGCTGCCCCGCAGCCGGCTGCAGCCCACCTTCCTCCTCCAGGCCAAGAAGTGGGAATTGTCCAGTGGGAAAGATCCTGCTCACTTTGCTGTCTCGTGGTCGCTCTGCAGGGATGTGAGGCCAAGTCACCAGCATGACCCTGCTGCTGTACCCTTTGCTCAGGCCCCACCTGAAGATTTCTTCCTCACAGACTGAAGTCATGTTCTTCTGCGGAGTCTAAGTCTCATTGTGGAGACAGCAGAAGCAGTGCTATGTCAGAGCTGCAGGCAGAGATACGCTCAGTTATGCACCCTCTGAAATGCTCCTGGCCCCATGCAAAGGGTTGGCTCTCTGCGGGGTAGCACTCCTTCCTTGCAGTGCTCCCCTTAGCTTCTGTGCCAAGGGCAGCCAGGTGGACTCAGATTTAATGAGGTTTTGTTTCACATGACTTCCTCCATCATAGGAAAGGAACAAACAGGTGGAGGCTTTTTAAAGCAGGTCATAGAGTATTGATAAGAGCTCCCTTTTAATTCTTAATTCAAGTAAAAAGCAGAATCTTGGAGTGGGAAGTTTTCTCTCTGTAACACTAAGTACTTGTGCTTCCCCTTTATTCTGTATGCAGTGTACTTGCAGCAGGGCCAAGAGCTGTGGATTTCTCTTGCTCTCTCGCTGCTAGAGACTGCCTGCTTCTGCCCTTGGTTAGCTTGTTGAGAGGAGCAGAGAACAGGGAGGCGTTGGCTCGGTGAGGTAGGTGCTAACTGGAGCATTTTCAAGTCAGCAGTAGAGGCTGACTGCAAGAGAGGGCTCTTTCACCACAGCCCACAGAAATGACCCCCCTGGCTGGTGTGGTTTTACTATCTTAGTGTTTCTGATTAGGCTGATTCCCCCGTACTTCTTGTCCTGTACAGAGATAAGAGGGAGGATGCTTCACGCCTTCCAGATACTGGTACCATTTCTCTGGCATCGTTCCTGTGGCCATGCAAGATATTCTTTTCCATGCAGTCCTGCTAGTGCTCCTGTTTCTGCCCCAGCAGACTCACCTGCAGTCCCATGTCATTCTTGTTCCCTTCTCCAAGGTAGTTGTGTCAAACCATACCAGGCTTTTTTCAGAGGCAAAGGTGCAACGCCACCTGCAATGCCAGTTTACATCAGAGGGAGCAGCAGATACCCGATGCTGCCGAAATAAAATGCTCCTGTAAATATTTTAGGGAATAATCTACTGAAGACTGTTTTGGGCTATGATGGATCTCTAGGCAGTGTTTTGTTTTCCTTCTCTCTTTGCAGATGCTGCTCAGGGAATGGTGGAGAACAGAAAGCGTATGCTGAGTAACAAGAGGCAAAAGAGCATGACACTGCTTGTTTTTGTTCAGTCATGCTGAGAAAAGTGCACTGTGGTATGAGGCTGGAGAATGTGTTTAGGTCTCTCCTGAGAAAAATGCTTAGCTGATGTGCTCTATTCTGACTTGCCTTCAGCTGTGTTAGAGCAGATAAAGCTCTGCAGAGGAGGGGCAGAGGTATTCAGCACTGCTTTGCACCCTGAAAGCACAGCTGTTGGCAAAGCAAGCTCCTCTGCCCTGGCCATGGTATGGGGCTCATCTCCAGCTCTAGCTTTTATGCTAAACATCCCACAGCTGCCAAGTGCTGGTCACGTTGGTATGGTGTGTGCATTCAGCCTCGCCAGTGGACATGGAGTGTGTGGGCTGTGCTGTTCTTCAGGTGTGTGTGAGCAGGAGGGAAGAGTATGTGGTATATATGAAGAGTAATTTAATGTATGCATTTGTGGGGGGGGGGTACGTGTGCATATAATCCTGTAACAACACATCATAGGCTTAGAAAATATCTGGAAAATCCCAGGTCAGCCGTTCTGTGTGAAATTGTAGCTTTTCTCTGCTTCTAACCCTGGTCTGGGGGCGGGAGCCTCCATATTCTTTTGCTGTTAATGCTTGATTGCTCCCCGTGTGTGAGCTGCTGTGGGACGTGTGCGGTGACTGCGTTCTCTCCTTGCTTGAGATCGTGAAGAAGGTGAAAAGAGCAGGAGGTTCTGGGACAAAATGAAAATGCAAACCCACAGCATGTGTGGCACTGAGCAGAGCGGGGAAAGTAGTTGGTAAATCAAAGATGCCAGGGTTCAGGGATTTCTTCTAGGGATGATCCCTTTCACAGGTGATCACCTTAACTAAAGTAGTAAAGGTTTAAAAAATCGTGTATGGCACTTCTGTCTGTCCTTTCTGTCTCAGCCCTCCTTCTCTGCCAAACCTTTCCTGCAGCCTCTCATCTCCTCCATGCCTCATTTTGCTGTACAGTCGGACTGTGCTGCTGAGCATTATGCTGAATTGTTAGAGCCTTCAACCTTTTTATACATCTGTCCCCTTGCACGGAAAGAAATCTGTGCTTCGTGTGGAATTCCTTCTCTTCTCTCCTGCCTGTTATAAGCGCTGAATTTTCAGACTCTCTCCAGAAATTGTATGGTCAGAGAGGAGGGAACTGGTTCGTTGTTTGTAACCGTTTTGGCTCTCAGGGCTGACGTGGGGTTTGGCACGAGATAGCTGTCAGTTCTCTAACACGGGTCAGTGTTTCTGTGCTAGGGGGCGAGTGTGGCGTGCGTGGCACATGTGAGCTCAGCGTAGGGAGAGGGGGAGATCGATTTGCACAAGCTGCGTGCCTGCCTGTGTAAGAGGGCCAAGGTCGTGCAGCCTGTGATGCCTCCACGCCTGGCACAGAAGCGGAAAGCTCTGTGTGTCAGCAGTAGATAGCAGGCGTAGGTGCAGCATGCTGAACCATGGGCACTGCTGGGGTAAGTGTGCTGTGGATTGAGACTGGAACACGTGTTTTCTTGGGAATTACTGCACAGTTAGCAGGTGATATACCTTGCTTGCTATTGTATCTGATTTGTGTTTGCCAGACAGCATTAACCACGTTATCTCTGCCCAGCAGGTATGGTTTCAAAGCTGGCAAGTGTCTGTTTTGGGGAAGGTAAGTATTAATACCTGGAAATTTATGCATTAGGGTTCGTGAGACACTTGCTTTGCTGGAGAGCAAATCCAGCTGGAGAAAAGCTGGGTACATCAAGACTAGTTTTGCCTCCATGGAAATCTTTTGGCTGTGTCTGTCCCTTGGTGCTTTGTGTTCATCTGAGCTGCTGGTAGGACTCAGAACTGCTTAGCTGTAAAGTCCCTTTTGGGGATGTGTTTGTCCCGTGAGCGTGTGGAAGTTAGCTCTTGCTGCCTTTACTGATCAGATCACAGTGAAATCATCACTGAACACAAGGAAGCACTGGTATGACCATGGTGGTTACAGGAGCCAGAGTAGGAGATCTGCTGCAAGAGGTGCTGTCTTCAACATCACAGAATGCAAACAAGCTGCTATTGTAGGCTGTAGTTATAAATATCAGGCGATTATGGAGGCAGTTTTAATGAACGAAATGACTTGCCACTATTCATGCTGATTGTCGCGTGGGTTTTTGTTTGTTACCCCATTAAGAGGTAAAAAAAAGGAACTGTAGCTTCTTTGTGTCCTTTAGAGTGGCTTTCTCTGTCAGTACTGCAGTGTTGGGGCTCTAGAGGTGGTGAGGCAGAGATTATTCTTACAAACAACACTTTCCTCTAGTTTGAAATGAAAAATCAGAACTGACAAAGAGTCTCTGGCTTTTTTTCAGAGTACCATAAAATCTAAACTTCCAGCCTTGTCTTCAAGGTATTTGAAGGTATTTATTGGCTTATATTTTATGAGGATGATGGTATGTTTTTATTGCTGTCTGTGGGTGTCAGTCTGTCTACTTGCACTGTGTGTGACGCTGGCAGATCATCTCTGTTTTGCTTGCCAGAAGAGCGGCCCGTCGGGACAGTTATAAGGCTGTTCCAAGTGCTGCCCTGTGCTTTCTTGAGGGTGGGGTGGCAGCTGTGCTCAATGCTGGTGTTTGCTTCTTACAGGTGTGATCCCTCGTCTCCTCCCCACCCTGGTGCCATGGCCGACACGATTTTTGGCAGCGGGACAGGCCAGTGGGTGTGCCCCAACGACCGGCAGCTGGCACTGCGTGCCAAGTGAGTCCTCACCACCTCCCTCCTCTCCTTCCAGCCTCAGCTCTGGCCTGAATGGTTTCCTGGTATCTGTGTGGAGCGCTGGCCCGTCGGCCGCATCCGCAGCCTGGTTGGGAGGCAGGAGTTTGCCTGTCACGCAGACCCCTCTGTTCCCTAGAATTGTGCTGCTTGGGTGCGATGGGAGCCTGCTAAGCTCGGGCTGGGTGCTTGGCTGCTGCCCGGAGCTGCCCGCCTGCAGTGGAGTTTGCAGCCCGGCTGGTGTGTGGTGGGAGTCCATCCCACCAGCCCTCCCCTGGGTGAAAGGAAGGGCTTGGATGCAGGCTCGTATCTCTGCAGCACCCTAAATATCATTGATAGCATCCCTCAGCTGCCAGCTCTCTTTTGTTTTAGGAACTTGTCATTTGATCTCATTTTCCCCTGAAGTTAAATTACTGCATAACCTGAAGACAAAATGGATGGAGATGAGTCAAGCACTAGAATTGCATTTGTTTCTTGGATGCTTTCCTTCTCTGGCAGCCAGTACCATGCCACTGCCACCTCTGCTCTTGTCTGAACCTCTGGGGTCAGCCTGCTGCAGAGTGTTAGAAAATAGGAGGTCACCCTGTGTCCGAGGGGACTGCCTGAGTGTGAACAGTGCACACCACTGCCACTTCTCCAGCCCTCACCTGAAAGCCTCATTAAGACAGCTGTGTCTGATAGTGCCCTGCATTCTGCTAGCAGCTGTGACTTTATCCAGTGACCTCTAAACCCCTACTGAATGGTAATTAATTGAGCTGTGAAAGCTCCTGCCAGTCCCCAAGTGAGCTAAGGAGAAGTCAGCTGCTGTATGTGAGGCACAGAGGGAAGTGGCTTGCTAAAGTCCTCGTGCGGGCCTGGGTTAGACCAAGGGAGGAAGTTGCCAAATTTATATTTCCAAGCGTGCCTGGTGATTTGTGTGTTTGAACTGAGGACCTTAGAAATGTGTGATCTGGGGGGGAGGAGGGTGCAGGTACTCCCTGTGTTCCGGAGTCTGCTGTTGGCATTTGTGGTGTCTGGCATCAGTACCCGCCCCTGCAAGCGTACCCCCAGGATAGCCAGCCCTAGATGCACTAGTTTTCTTTATGGGCAGAGTCAAACAGGGGTGAGGACATGGAGCGGTAAAATACAAACTGGAGCACAAAGGGAAATGAGAGAGCAGGGAGAGACAGTGCAGCACCCAGTGCTGCTGGAGGAGTGATGCGGTGATCTGGTCAGTGAGAAGAGAGTCCTGCTTTGGGCGTTAGCCAGGGAACAGACTTCTCTGATGGAAGGCTGACGCAGGCTCTGTGTGCCTGGCAGGTTTGGCCTGTGGGGCAGGTCAGGGGTTTTGTGCTTTCCTTTCACAGCTTAATTCTTCCCTCCGCCCCCTCCTGCAGGCTCCAGACGGGCTGGTCGGTGCACACGTTCCAGACTGAGAAGCAGAGGAAGATGCAGGCTCTGAGCCCGCAGGAACTTGAGGTCATTCTGGAAGTCATCCGCAAGGCGGAGAAATTGGACATCATCGAGCAGCAGCGCATTGGGTACAGTCACGTTCATTTGTCCCCTTCCCTCAGAAGGAAAGGTCAGTGCAGACAGAGGGGTGGCTCTCCTGACTGCCTGAGCTCAGCCTCCCATCAGTCAGAGCATCCCATAGGTCAGTTATTTTCCCCTCCCATGTTGCTTGTTTGGAGGTGTTGAACATTGGGAAGGATGTGATGTTTTCCTTCTCCCCATATCTCAAGCCTTTCTTGTGCCTTCTTTGAGCCTTGGGGCTTGCTGTGGTTGCAGCTACTGACACAGTCCCTGGTAAATGCAGTCTGTGCTAAGGCAGCTGCCTCAGTGGCTCTGGAAGAGGCTGGGGAAGATGCCGAGCTGTGCAGCTGCGCCCACTGCTAGTGGACGCTATGGTTCAGAAACTGCTGCTGGCAGGACAGCTAGGTTTTCCCTTGTCTGTGGCAGCCCCCTGGGATTTTGCCTGGAGCAGTGAATGAGTTTATGTTCGAGTTGGCTGAGCCCTCTGGAAGGGGTTTGCTAGCTTGAATTATTTAATTTATGGGCATCCTTTTGCTGCTTCAGATTTCCATTTCTTTTCAGTCCTGCTGGAGGTCTGGCCTCAGCTGTGTCTGTAGTCATCCTACACTGTCTGCCTTTAAAGCTGGGGAGTTCGGCAGTCCTGCAGCATTTCCCAGTGGTGTTTCGTGTTCACGAGACAGGAAACCCCAGTGACTCCCATCCCATGTCCAGCAGGCCCAGCTTCCTGCCCCTGTGCTTCACTCTGTCCCTGTGCGGTGCACGTTAGTGAGTGCTAACGAGAACTGATGGTGATGTTTGCATGATATATGGGAGACCCCAGCAGCCCCAGAAGCAGCCAGCGATCCTGAGGGGCCGATCGTTCCTGTGCGGTTGTTGGTGTAGCTTGCAGAAAGCGAGAGCCTTGCTGTTCCCATGCTGAAGCATTCTCTGAAATGCCTTTGTTAACCCCTGGGAGTTCTCTTGTACTGAAGTCAAGGATCATAAATCCAGTAATGATGGCTCAGCCTGGCTGTGCTGTCTGACCTCATCACCATAGGCAGTACCTCTTTCAAACAGACCTTGCCTTCCTCTCAGTGTGGGGCTTGGTTGATGGGACATTAGTGCTAATGAGAATGGGGTTGCATGGATAGCAGGATTGCGATTCCTCCCTGAGCCACATGCACGCGCATGGCTGTGGCTGGTCACTGCCTCTGATAAATGGCCTGGCTGTTATTGTCCCCATCTACAAATGGATGCCTGAGAATTGCCAAGCAGTGATCTCATGACAGCAGCCTTGCTCTGCATGCTCTCCACATCCTGCATCCTAATTGCTTATCCCGCCTTCCTTCCCTTTCGTAGTCCTGCTGCTATGGACATTGTGCATACATATGTGCTTCCTGTCTTCCAAGCGGGCTGTCGAATGGAGCAGGGAGCAGTTACTGGCATTCCTGTACTGCAGCCGGGCTCATTTTGGTCTGATGGCTTCAGTCTGGCCTTCCTGCTTCTAATGGGATGTGGGCAAGTGATATGCCTGCAGTGCTGCTCTCAGGGAGTGTACGTAAGAATGGAGCAGGGCTTGGCAGGTCTAACTACGCTGCCCTTTCCTGGTGCTGTCTGACTTGCCCTGATCTGAGCACTAAACGTTTTTCTTGCTCTACAGGCAGGAAATCATTGTGCTGAGACTGTGTGGCCCCAGTGACACTGAGCTCCTAAAGGGTGCTGGGACCAAGCCCCTCTTGTGAGCTGTCTGCGCTGCACCCACTAGCTGAGTCAGGCCTGTCAGTGGTATTTGCAGTTTTGATTATTCTGGGCTTGATGAGCATTGGTAGATGGATTTACAGAGGTTTGTATCCCCTGAAGTCCAAGAGCCACTTGATAGGAAACACTGAGTGCAGAGACTGAAGTGAAAGTACATATGGTCCCAGCAAGGGGCCCAGAACAGCACAGAAGCAGCAAAGGTAGGCTGAGTCTGGAGCACGCATCTGCAGGCTTTCGGCATGCCTCAGTACCACGTGCTTCAATTTCCAAGGTGAGTGCTGTGACCTCTGCTCTGCCTCGTTCCCCACAGGCGCCTGGTGGAGCGTCTGGAGAACATGAGAAAGAACGCGATGGGCAACGGCCTCTCCCAGTGTCTGCTCTGCAGTGAACTGCTCGGGCTGCTGGGCAGCACGTCGGTCTTTTGTCAGGATTGCAAAAAGGTGGGTTTGGTCACATGGATTCTGCCTGTTCCTGGTAGCAAATCTGTCCAGAAAAGGCCACTAGGAAGCTAGATAGCTCTACAGAGTTAACTTATCTTAGCCCCACTTGTCCAGGTTGGTGCTGTCAAACCATCAGGTTTCCTCTTGCACACTGGTTATCTTATTCCTCAGGATCCTGAAGTGCCTAAACTGCACCTGGTGCTGAGGTGGGGTGCATCAGCCCCCTCTGCACTTCCCACTCTGGGGTTGCAGAGTGGGAGAAGGGGCAGGAATGTATGGCCATCAGAGGCAACTCAAAAGGATCTGTGTGCTTTACTGTTACTTACTGCAAAGTTTGCCCTTAGCCCTTCCAGTAGTGTGTCTCTTCAGAGGACTTAAATCCATCTTGAAGTTCCAAACCAGTGTAAGGTTTCCAACCCTGAGGCATAAATTAGCCTGTGCATCAATGCCTGCCCGTGTTTGTATGTGTTGTTGGCAGGACTGCATGGGTGCTGTTTGAAATGCAGCATCAGTTTGCAGGGAGACTGCTGTTCTACCAGTGCCCCGGGGGACGAATGTTTCTTGTCTAGACTCTGCAGCTAAGGGGTTAATCTGTATTGCTGTGGAGATTATGATCTCCAAGGCAACCACCTTATCCTCCCTCTGCTGGGAGGCTGTTTTTCCTGCACTTGAAGCCCATCTTTCCCTGGGGAGATACCTCTGTAAGTGGCTTTGCCTCAGTGTGTTGCCTGGGGAGAGGTGAGGGTGCCTACTGGGTGCAGGAGTGTTTCTGACTTAGTGCTGGTAGGGTGGAAGGGAGCAGCGTGTGCCGACTCTGTCCCTGGTGGGTACTGGCGCTAAGGAGACATTTGCCCGTGTCACCCACCCTGTCCCGTGGAGCCCACAGGACAGCACTTAGTAAAACTTGCTCCTTTACCATGGAGTGGTGCATGTTGGCACCTCTGTGGTTAAGCAGCCATGCAGACCACGCTGAAGAACCTTTCGTGCTGGCACTGCTGGAGTTTGTGAGATGCAGTTCTCATGCAGAGCAGGCTGCTGGGTTGGGCCTGCACTGTTCCACAGTTGGCTGCAGCACTGCTGGGCTTAGAGCTCTTGTAAGAGAGGAAAGGGAGGTGGGTGCCCCTTGCAGTCAGAACTGAAGTCCCAGCATCCCTCCATACGTACTCTCTGGGCAGGGAGCTGCTGTGAGCTGTGCTGCCTTTGCTGTCAAGTGAGTTTCTCCCCTGGATCCAATTTGCAGAAGTAGCTTGACTGAGGCAGGGGTTAAGCAGAGGATTGCTTGTAAGGCAGTGACTGGGAAAGTAAACGCAAATCGTTGAACCCCTGGGTCCTAAGCCAAGGATAAAGTAGCTTTTTAGGAAGGGGTGGGGAAGGAAGCAGCAGTAACATACTGGGAAGTGAAAGGTCTGGTTTAAACAGGAGCTACAGGGCAGCTCTCTTGGAGAGGAGCACGAGCTCTATGCGCACATGCCTGTGGAGAATAAAGGGCTGGATGGCAGACAGGAGACGGCTAGCTGTTTCCGGAATTTCGAGCATGCAGAATAACAGGATGTGCTGTATTCTTGCCTTCTTCCCTTGGCGATTCTGCTCTCACCTTGTCCGAAGCCAGCTAGGTCACATTGCCACAGCACTTTCTAACCTCCTTCCTTTGAGCCTTGTACACTAATGAGGAGGCAAAAGCTGGCGCAGACACTTCCCTGCCCTGTCCGTTTGCAGTTGCAGGTAGTAACCCCTCCAGCTAGTGAGGCTGCGTGAGCCTGAGGCTCTGGGAGGGCTCTGACCAGGAAACCCCAGAGAAAGGATGGGTTTTTCTGTGGTTATTCCCTTTTTGTCTGGAGTCTGTTGGACAGTTCAGGAGGATTCATATCCAGGTTGATTTAAGGTGAGACCCTACTTTTCCAGTGTGCGTTTTGCAGCTGCTTTCAGCTTGGCTGCACTTTTCAGCTGTGTGCGAGCTCAGAGCAATGCTGGCTGGCTGCCCTGGGCTTCTCCCCTTACTGCTTTTTAATGTTGTGGAGTGAACTCAGAGAACAGTCAACCCTTCAACAGAGCACACAGAGTGGACTGTTACTTTAAGCTTGTTCTCTCTCGTCCAGGGATATCCATCACTCGTGCAGTGTTGTATGCAATAAGCAATGGCTTGTCAGGGAATTATGGATTTTTAAAGTTCGTATTTTTCTTGCTAGCATTGCTCTGTTACTGTCTCATTGCAGCCTGTTTAATTCAATAACAGGGATTGTTGTAATGATGCATCTGCAACGTAGCAAAGAACTTACCTTCAGCAAGTCCCTTCTGCTGAATAGAGGTTCCGTATTTCTTGTAGCCTGGTGGATTTTCTAAGCGCTGCTTTCTGTTTTATGAAGAATATTTTTAATATTAGTTTTTATTATCTTAGAAATAAATGCATTATGACAAGACAAAGATGTATGCAAATCTAGATATGTTAACAATAGCAGTAGTTAGACAAAGCATAATGTGTCATTTACCATGCAGAAGGTGTCAGTATCATCTATAACAGGTGAAGCATAAGTAGGAGAAGAAAGTGCTTTATCTTGTATTTAATGAGGAATGGGGCTGTGTTTAATGTCCTTGATTTTTATGTCGTCTTCTGAGGGGTTGTGAGCGATGCTCGATTTTCCAGCTAGTCTGCAGAGAAGGGGAGGAGGAAAGCCCTGTTTTATATTGGAACTTTCAAAATTTATGGCTAGGAATAAAATTGCTTGGAAACTTCCACTAGAGGGAGTGTTTGAATGTGCTATACATATGGGGATTGGGATCTTTGAGGGTATTTAGGACTGAGTTGCTCCCTCAGATTTTGGTTTGAGGTAGGGAGAATTTGGGGTAGTTCAGGTGGTGTCTGCTAATTGCATCTGCAGTCCCTCTTGGCTTGGGTAGCACCATGTTGAGTATTGATGCACCAGACCCAAGAGGTTGTTCTTATTTCTCTGGGAGGATGAGGGTGAGGACAGGAACAGAGAGATGGAAAGGAGCACCAACCTCTGTGGGGCTGCTGGTGCTGCCTCCCGCTTTCTGTGCAGCATGAGTCAGGGACAGTCTTGCCTCTGGGCTACGCTGACCAGAATAGTTGGGTGCGTTTACTCATGCAATGCAGCCATTGCTTCAAGTACCATAGTTCTGCCGCTCTCCTCCTCCAGGCATGGGCACTGAGGGCTGAGTGAGCCACTGAGACTTTCATCCCTGTACACAGACCTCCTGGCTCAGAGGAGCAGCCTGGTTAGGGGGATATGTAAAACCTTAGCTGGGGAGATTAAATTCACATGTCTCTCTAAGCAAGGTTTTGCTCTCCAGGGCCCTCTTGTGAATGGCTTTTGCTCTGTGAGGATCAAAGAATTCGTCCAATTTCTCATTCAAGCTGTAAGCCAAGCCTGATACACATCAGCTTCATTATATAATATTAGGTGATTCAGGTTGTAAATGGCTTGTAATGCCAGCGGAGACATGAAAGTTCCCTTGTGTAGCAATAGAGGCCGTGCGGTGCTATCAAGCATTCTGCTCAGGAAATGTGCATGTAGGCACGGTTGTGCCCGCTTCCTAAGCAGCCACAAATCAATAGCTGCTGAGTGTGTGCTGAAAGGGAGGGGAGGCCATGGGGTTTAAGACTATGTGTGTGAGGGAAGGGAGGATTTCCAGTCTTGCACAAACTCATGCTTGTTTTGTACTTGGTTACAGCTGCTTTCCATGCCACAGTGATTGGGGTTTAGGATTTAGAGGAATAAAAAAAAAAACGCTCTAGAAATATGCCTATTGGTCATGGGGTTTGATTTGCCCTATTCAGTTCTCTTCTCAACATGCAGTCAAGGACTGCACTGTAGATTTGCCTTTGTCTCATGTCCATATAGACCTGAAGCAGTTTCCTGCAATCAGTGGTTCTCCAGGATAAATAAGAAAATTGTGCCATATTTAGGTTTTTAAGGAAAGCAAAACAGAACTGTTGGGACAGATGCTTTTCGACCTTCTCTTTCCCAAGGGCTATATGGCTGTGGGGAGTTGCTAACGCCACCTTCTTTTTTTTTTCTTTTTTTCTCTCTCCTTGTTTCAGAAAGTTTGCACCAAGTGCGGAATAGAAACCTTTGGAACCCAGAAACGTCCCCTCTGGTTGTGCAAGATCTGTAGTGAACAGAGAGAGGTAAATTGCAACTGTGGAGAGATGGGGCTCAGCAGCATCCACTTACCTGCCCCAAGTCTGTGCTGAGTGTGCATGGGCTCTTCCCGGTGCCTGGGCACTGGGAGGGGAGCTTGGGATGGGTTTTGGGAGGCCAGGCAGTCTCGATGAATACACATAATGGTGACAACTTCGGTTTGTGAGGGGGTGGAGGGAAAAAAAAACACACCAGCCCCTGCAGCCTGTATGGCTTTGTGGAATTTTTCTAGCTATGGTCATAAAGAGACTGTTACCTTTTGCTGCTGCACTCTCCCTCCTAGTTCTGTGGCAAATAAACTTGGCTAACACTGGTTCTTTAATACAGCTGGAGAGATCAGTAGCATAGCTGCAATATTTGTCCCTCTAAAAATAACTAGGATTGCAGCTTTTAAGTCTGTTTTCCTCCCTGCCTGCAAAATCCCATAACTTGCCAGAGTGTGAGACTTCTAATGTAGGTCTCTAAATTTTTATATCCTTCATCCTTGACTTTACACTGCAAAAAGTAATGGCGTGCCTCAGTTCTTGTCTGCCAGCCAGCATCCACCAACATCAGGGCTCGCTGCTCTACAGTGAAGTGAAGTCAGTGAATTTGTTCTGTGATTACAGAAGGATTTTCACTTGTTCCCGTCAATTTATTTTGGGCTTTTGCTTGTGGTCCTTGAACATCAATCCAGTGCAGCTATTTCTGACCACTGCAACCAACTGTGAAACCTGGGTGCTGTGCTAAATCAATTTTTGAAGTGTAGTGAGAGCATTTGTGCAGGTGTTTGAGGTGCTGATTTTTTTTTTATACTAGTTGTGAAAACTTAGCATTGCTTAGGTTTTACATAGGAGGAGTTTGTCTGTGTGGGAGCACTTGCAAAGTTCATGTTCAGGTAGGATGAGGGGTACATGGATGCTGCTGGCCTTTAACTTTTGAGCAGTGGTGTGGGTAGGGCAGGCAGAGAGCATTTCAGCTCCCTGGATATTGCTAATAATTTGATACACTGAATTATCCAGATGTTTTGAATTCCAGATGGAGGTCCCAAAACGGAGAGTGAGGCAGGTCACGATATTTTCTGTGTTCTGCAGGGAGATGGGTAGGGGACTAAAATTGACTTTATTTCTTTTTTTTTTTCTGTTCTTTCTGTATTTTTTTTTTTCCTCATCCCCCACTGTGTAATTGGTTTGTTTTTCCTATTTCTTATAAAAATAATGAGGAGCTGCAGTCACTGGACAGAAAAGAATATTAACCTGTCCAGTAAGTGTTATGTGCCACCGGTGTGTGAGGGTACGGTAACCTTCAGAGCTCGCTCTCTCTGTGAAACCTGAGATATGGCCGAAGTGCTTCCCTAATGAAAATGGATGGAACTTTCCCTCTTAGAATAACTAAAAAATTAGCCTCATCTTACCTCCCAACCCTAAGCTTCATCTTTATTTTTTTTATTCTTTTTAAGGTCAGTTCAGGTCTGTCTCCTTTCTTGTTTGCGGTGGTGCTGGTGCCCTGACCAGAAGGTTGGAAGGGTCACAGTGTGGACATGCAGTCAGGCATCAAGTCATACATCCCCTCTGTCTTCCCACATGCTCTGCTTTTATTTTGGGGAAAGGCAGGGAAGCATTGAGAATTAGCAGAAGCCTTGAGGCATGTCAGACAGGGCGAGGAAGTTGAGGTAATATCAGAATAAATGCCTGGAAAGTGACTTTGATCAGGTCTTCCCTAAGAGTCTGTGTAAGGAAGAGATGAGACTCTTAGGCCTCAGGCTGACGGCTGGTACTCGTGCAGTCCCTGAAGCTGGTTCAGGTGTCTTGATATTACAGGGCATGCACTAAATTACCAGCTTTCTTTTCAGGGCTTGTGTTCACAACCAGTTCCTTGTTGCTGTCTGTGATCTGGATCTGTCTTGTATGGCCATCTGCTCTGGACCAAACCCATTTGGCCATGCTCTTTGCTGAAGGTTATATTTGCTATCAATGATGCAGATGGATGTTTGCTTTTTGGGATCAGATATTCTCGTTTCTGTCTAACCTGTGAATCCCCTGCATGGTGAGTAGGTATCAGCCCCATTTCATTTCCTGGGATCCAGGCAGGGAGCTTCAGGAGCCCACCAAAGCACTTTGGGTTGTGTGATGCAGTAACAAGCCAATACCACCCTTCTCTCCCCTTCTCAATGTACAGCGTGACTGAGAAAGGTTCTTCTTTAGCCCATGCCAACGAAGCACATGCTTAAAGTAGGCTTGTCCCAGGCCACAGAGCTCTGGCAACACCTCCCAACTTGTCAGGCTGTGCTCAGATCCCTAAACTTGGCCAGCTCTAGTGGGTGAGTGTTTGATGCTGGTCTGGAGTGCCCCCCCCCCCAGCAGGTGTGATGAGATGTGGTGTTTCCAAGCTAGGTGATTCCCTCCACATCAGTGCTTTGATCGCTGTCTGTAATTTTCTAAACCACCGCTCAAGCTATTTGGGCATGATATTTATGAAGCTCTCAACTCTGTTAGTGAGAGACAGTCAGGCACTGAAGTGAGAAAGGGAGGTCACTCGGAAACCTGGATGGACTAAGTGATGTTGGCTAGAGTTAATAAGTGTCACCTGGCTGGGACAAGAGCCTAGGACTATAATTGTCCCCTTTAGCTTCTGCCACACACTGAGTGAGCACCTGAGTCTTGTGGCCCACCAGGATGTCAAGCCAGGATGGTGGGGTTGGACGTTCGCATATACCAGCTAACAGCTAAAGTGTGCAGCATTGTTCATACATGGTAAAACTCTCATCCCTCCATTTTCCTTGTTATTATTTATCCCTGTAGGCCTGATTTAAGCTAGGGTAAGTTTAGTGACATTTGGTAGTCGTCTTCCCCCTTTTGCTGTGTGGACAGAATCTGTGCTGGCTTCAGTTACAATTAAATCATCAGTATGCCTGGGTCAAACTGAAGACCAAAGTAACAAGCTATTGTTTACATCGGTTTTTCAGTTGGAGACGAATGCTTGATGCCCATAGATCCCTTTGGGAATCCCAGCCTCAGCCATTCAGAAGTGTTCTTTGCTGCTTCCTGTTTCCTTCAGAAAACCTCCACCGGGAAGGCTGTGCTGCATGGCAATGAGGAACAGGTCTCTCTGACACTGTCTTATTTCTGGAGAGTGGAGGTGATTAATGGATTCTGCCTGCTGCTAGTGTCCCAATCATCCAGAAGCAAAACGGTGTGTATGGCAGCACTCGAGCTGCTGAGCATGATGTGTACAGGCAGGGTGAGGGTCTCCAAGCTGCCTGAGAGCCACTGGGAGGAAAGTACTGTGTTCTCACACAGCCGGGACCTGACAGAGCCTGAATGTTCCTCCTGGCAAAGAGAACATCCCCAAGGACCAGCAGACACCCCTGCATCATAAGTGCATCTCTTCTTCCTGAAATAAGATAGACCTCATCTGCTTTAGGCCAGAAGTGGCCCATTTGCAATGTCTTCTGAGGGCGATGGAATTAAAGCAGGTGTGGACTGTGTTTTATTGTTCCTGCAAGCAAGGGTAGAAGCAAAGTCAGTCAAGCTCACACTCATTTTCGAGGGTAAGAATCTCCCTTCCTTATTCCCTCCTCCACGTGCTGCATTGCCTTTCTTGGCTTTGCATCTTGCATTGCCTTTCTGGAAACTGAGCATGGAGGGCTTATCCTCCTTGGGGCAGTCCTGTTTCTGCATGCATATGGAGTCCCATAGCACGAGCAGGGGTGCTGATCCCTGACTGCAGCAAACGTTGGCCATGGGTTTGCAGTGAGCCTGTTTGCTAACTTGGCAGTGAAGCAGTGATGCACCCATGGGAATGAGAGTGCAGGGTAGAAAGGGAGCAAGTCCTCCAGCAAAACGGGCTTATTGCAGCGGCTGTCAGAGGAGCAAAACTGCCTGGGAGGAGCTACGATACAGCTGGAATGATTCCCTGCTGCCAGGCCTCTGGCAGAGCACGTGAGCTTGATAACAGCTTGGGCAGCAATACCCATGTTGAATTAGTCGTGTGTGGCTGAAGTCTGCCTGTCACCTCCTGGCCTGAAGGGGAAATGGGACCTGCTGTGTTTCGTCGAATCCCTGCCCAGCCATTTAACTCTCTACACAGCCTTGTTTTGACTGATACCGCCAGGTTCTGCAAAGCACCTTCCTGAATTACCACTTTATATATTTTTTTTATATCCATAATTAGCGATGCTATCATCGTAATTAAAATCCTCTTGGAAGCGTTTGTGCACATTTACATTTGAATTGACACATCCAAAATTGTAGCGATAATGAAAACAGTTTAAGTAGGGTGGGGGGAGATAGCTTTTTTTAAACCCCATCAAATATGAAAGAGAGTGTCAGCTATCAGGGACCTGTTAAAGTTTTAATTTGCCCCCTCTGCTTCACTTTCCCTTTAATTTCTTCTCCTTCACTAAATGGCATTTTCATGGCTGGCTGCATTTCTTGGTTTATCACAATAAACCATGCAGAGGAAGAAGATTACTGCAATGGAAGAACAGAGTTGTCTCCTCCCCTTTTGCCCCCAGGGCTTCCCTTTCCACGTATACACTCATACCGTTTTGAACATTATAAGCCAACATAGCGCAGGGTTATTCCTGCCTGGCATGATGATTTCTTGGCAAAATACCACGCTGATGGAGGGGAGTGTTTATTTTGGGTGACTCTGGATTGAATCGAAGTGATGTGCACCTGTTTGCAATTCAAAGAACTCATCAATAGCCTGCCATATTATTTTGGGGGGTGGTAGCAAGTGGTTAGACTCAAAATAGTGTCCTCTAGAATAGAGCCACAGGAAAAAAAGAGGCCTGATTGAGAGGGGAATGATAAATCGTTGAAGGCTGGCAGCCATTGCAGCTTGAGAAACGTTGGGGTCAGAGGTGCGATAGATTTTGCTATTCCGGAAACAAAGCTCCGAATAGCAATTTCACTGCCTTTTAATTTTCTTCATCCTCAAGTGCCGAATGTGGGAGTTGACAACAGATTGCTGTAAATAATGTAATTGGAAATCTCTGTGTTATGGAAAAGCAGATGAATGCAAATAACGAAGCTGAAGAGTGCTTGCTCTTTCTCCCTGCCAGTGGTTTGCAGCGTGCCAGAGCCATGGTGGAGAGCTGGGACAAAGTGAGTGTGTGGGCATGTGCTGCGCGAGAGCGATGGCAACGAAGTCCTCCCAGGGTGGTCGCATTTGTAGGTGCCTTTCTCTTCATTAAGCATTGTAGCCCAGGAGAACCTGCTCCCCCGCCTTTCGGCTGCTGGGGAATTGAGCTAATAACGCTGATGGCAGCATGGGAAGCTAAAGGTAGCTGTTTTCCTCTGGCACAGCCCAGCCCAAGCTGCTGCGAAGGAAGGGGGCTGCAGAATGAGAACAGCTACTGTGTGGCAAGCAGTAGGTGGTAGAGCAAAATGTGGCTTTGTAGTGAAGAGCCTTTCTAAGCATCTCTGTTTGGGGGACTCGTGGCTTGGTGAAGCGAACTCCAGGGGGGCTGCAAGCATCTGTTACGATTCCTTCAGCTTGAACCCCATCCCTTGGTCAGCAAGTCCTAATGTTTTCTCTGTTTAGGAGCTTGTTTTAGCACTTGTATGTTCAGAGAAGGAGAAAGAGGAGGGAGAAGTTCGAGCAGTAACATGCATTTCACTAGGGCCCAGTGATTCTCTGTTAGGTCCCATTTACAGGCTGCACTTGAATGTGCTAGATAAAAATACGCATCTGCTTCTGACTGTCTCATCCTGTAGCTGTAATGATGGCTTGATGCAACTTTAATAGGAATATTATCAGGGTTAGAAAAGGCATTGAGCTCTCTGGGCTTGTCATGGCCATTGAAATTGGTTTCAAGTAATAAAAAAAGGAGTCTGTTGCTAAAGTAGCTCTTCTTCCCCGTGTCCTCCCCCACTTTGCTTTAGGGTGGTTTAGGTGTCAGGGGAGGCAGAAGGACAGGAGCCTGAAGGAAGTCAATATTTAGTGTGGATTTTGGTTGTGTTTGGCTGGGCCAGTTTGAGTGCAGTGGGCCAGGGACAGCTGCAGTTGGTGAACCATGGTGTGGCTGCTCTGCCCTGAGCCACATGCTGGGCCACCACGTCCTCATCTGGGATAATGCAGATACAGATCTTTATTCCCCTCTGTCAAGCACTCAGAGCAAGGGATGATCAATGTCACTTAAAATTGGATTGTTGCAAGAGACTGAAGGGGCTCGTTGTCCCTCTCGCTGGTGAAATTCCAGCTCCACCCAAACTCAGGCTGCCGTGGGGGCTGGATTTCACCTTACGTGGCAATGAGGCTCATGGGAGCAAAACTCTCTCCTCATTGGAAAAAGCAAACTCCTGCTAATGAACAGGAGTTTTATTCTTGAAGCACCATTGCAGATTTATTAATTTAAAATCAAGCAAGGACTTTGCTGTCGGGCCACTCTTAGGATCAATGAAACTACCATCAACAGCAGTCAGCAACATCGATTTGTTTTGATGCATGGATGCTAAAACTAACCTGTGTGCCCATGTGCAGAACAGAACGTGAACCGCGGTTGTTTCGGTTGGGGCACGCTGCTAACCTGGGGGGAGACAGAGGTACTAAATTAATATAGGGGAGAGCATCTTGCTGCAGCTATTTTAGAGCTGATTTCAAAACAATTTCAGTACTGCTGTAATAAGACTAAATTCTATTAGAAGCATCAATTTCAAGAGAATATGTATGCACAGAATCAATTTTATACTAGTATTACTGCATCAGAGCTGGGTGTATTATGTCATTAACTCTTTCTATAGCTGGATTTGCTTTGGGATAGTGAG
This sequence comes from Nipponia nippon, assembly GCF_047370975.1. NCBI lineage: Eukaryota > Metazoa > Chordata > Aves > Pelecaniformes > Threskiornithidae > Nipponia > Nipponia nippon. The sequence continues at coordinate 7,748,775 of NW_028262331.1, forward strand.
AAACCTTGGGGTGACCAGCCCTTTCTTACAGCAATCCTTGCTGTGTCTGATTGGTTTTATGGTGTGCCTAAATTGTAGTTAGCCTGAAGATAATAGGTCTCTTCAGTGCTTCAAATTAAATTACAGATGTTGCAAGGTCTGTTCAGAGAACGACTGTACGAAAGGGGTGCTTCCTCCCTGGCAGTTTGCACAGAGAAGCTACGTGTGCTCCAGCTACCCGGTGTGCGGCAGGGGACAGACAACCTGCCCTCCTCAAGCCACGGTGCTGATCAGGTTGCAAACCCCATGGCCGCAGTCCCTGTTCTGCCTGCCGTGTCCTGTGCGTGCAGCTCCTGCATCGTGTACGTTTACCTGAGTTGCAGTGGGCTAAGCTCCACGTAGAGATGTCTGTCCCAGATTTAAAAAACATATTGCATTTCCCAGTTCTTGGTTTTGTGGGGATAGCAGAGCGTGTTCCTCAAGGGTCTCTGTGCTGCACTGATGAGTGCTGTTGTACAACCTGTACCAAATGTTTTGCAGTCCCTACATGCTAGCAGAAGGAGCTGTGTCAGCTTGTGCCTCGACCGGCTGGGTCACTATTTTGGCTCTTTGCACGCTGGTGAAGGAGCTGGTAAAATGTCCTGCCTGCCAAGGCCCCCTCTGTAGAAGAACTTGTAGTCTTCTCTCCTTTAGAGAATTGGCTTCCCAGCTTTTCACTTGGATGGCAGACTCACCGTCCCACTGGGCTGTTATCCAGAAGGAAAATGTTGGTGTAATTGCAGGGTGCTCTCACCTCCTGGTTTCTACATCCTGCTGTGGTGCACGCGAGCTTCTCTCTTGCACTCTTACAGTAACTGATGTGTGTGCTGGGTCACAGCAATGCTCTGCTTTCTTCTGCTGGGTGCTCTTCTTTTAAAAAGCTTACTCCCAAGTTCCCATCCGAATTCAGGTCACCTTCACTTGGCTTTCAAGACCCCAAACACAGAGATTTTAGCTCTCTGTGTTGATGGCTTTGGACTAGGAACCAGGCAACCTGCTGAGCAATCTCCTCCCATCAGTGAAATGGTGATGGTGGTGTCCTGCTTTTTGTGCCTGCATGAGAAGAACTTCTCCTGAGTGCCAGGTGTTGTCACTGCCCTCTGCTTTGATTAAGCCCTAAATGCAAATTGCAGATGTATTGGTGTAATTAGGGATATCTGCATTTTGTAGCCATTGCCATCATGGTGATTCTGTATGCAAAATGCTTTGGGAACTTGGAGCAGAAACACTGATGATCTCCTTTACTCTGAATAGAAGTGCAAGATTGCTACCCCCTTGCATGAAATAGAAAATGTTTTTACTATATTAACTTATTTTTGCCCTGACTGTCTTATTAGCTCATTATTAGACTGCTGGAAGGCACAAAAGAATTAGGTTTTTAGAGGACATTTCTCCTTGTCTGAGCTGCCATCCTTTTCCCTTCCTCTGGCTCACAGCAGGCTTTATATTAAATATACTTAATAGAGCTCCTTCATCATAAGCTGCATTAAAACTAAATTGGAGAGTAGAGGGCGTTCTTACAGGAGGTATTACAGCTTAGCGCTCGCAGTCTGTTTTCTGCTGCAGGTTCAGGTTACTTGAGTGTCGTTCCTCTTGTTCTGGGGTTTTCAAGCACGCTCGTTAAATGGTCTGGCTTGGCCTGAATTGCTCCGTGAAATGAACGCCAAGGTTGTGCCATTCAGTATGGCGCGAGGCAGCATTTCTGCTGTCCTGGCATTGCCGCTTGCATCCCTCAGCTGCTGCTGGTCTTTGACTCTCAGAAGTAAAGCGACCTGGCCCAGGAGGAGATACTTGTTAGGAATTGCTGCCCCTCCAGCCAGTGCAAGACGTGTTTTACTCTAAGCAAAGCATGTGCTTGGAGCTATTGCCACCCATGACATGTGCCTGCTTTCTCTGGGAAGCCTTTCTTTTTGTGGATTCCCAATGGGAAAGCAACAGATGCAGAATCTGAATTGCCCACTGCTTAGTGCAGGCCAGGGAATTTCATCCTGATATCTTTGTAGTAAGCCGGGAATGTGCGTTTGACTTAAGCATGGCATCAGAGAAACATCTGGTCTTGACCCGGCAAACATGAGAAGCTCTGTGGTTTGCACGATCACCGTCTGCTCCTTCTTCAGTCTGTGCCTGTTGCTCATTCAAATTTGAGATTGTTTTAGTGGTGGAAGAAGGACCAAGGTGAAGCTGGGCTGACAATGTGTGGGGAGAAATTTGGGATGCTGTGGTAGTTGCAGAGCGCAGGGGAACCATTGGGCTCTGTGAGCTGGAAGGCTTGACCCCCTCCGTGTTTGAGTGGGGTCAAGGTAGCTCAGAGGGAGTGGCTGGGCTGAGCTTGTTGGAGAGCTCATTTGGTGTTGATTGTGCTCTCTTGCTGTGAAAATCCAGGCTTAAGGTGTTGTGTCTCCATCTCCAACAGGTTTGGAAGAGGTCTGGTGCGTGGTTCTACAAAGGGCTGCCCAAGTACATCACACCTTTGAAGAGCAGCAGCAAATCCAGTGAGCTGCCCTCGCAGCCTTGGCAAAGCGAGCCAGCCGTGCCGGAGGCAGAGAGCGTCGGGACCAGCCGATCCTTCACCTGGGCCAGGGGAAAGGGTTGGTTGTCTGCTCCTTACCCAGGAAACAGGGAGGGAGAGGGGGAGAAGGACCTGTTGCTAGCAGGATTCAGCTAATAGGAGAGGCTCTCTGTTAGAGGTAGGGGATAGCCAACAGGATGGGGTGTGTTTCCCACATGGGCAGTGGTGGGGTTTTTTGGCTATGGTATGTTTTTCAGGTTTCACTGTTATTTAAGTGCTCATTGGTGGCCCAGACTAGCCCCAGTCCTCCTGGAGTCCCTGTCCTTCAGTCCACCCTTGCTTTCCTCCATTCCTTGTAGCCCCCACTGTTTTGCTGGGACTGCCAAGGAGGGCATGAGCTATGAAGCAGACACTTGAAGCAGACTGTAGCCCAAAGAGCTCCTCCTGCTGAACTACGTAGGCTGGTGCCACTGATGGACATCGTTGTGCAGCCAAGGCTGACAAAAGGCTGGTCTTATTCCCTCCCTCCTTGGGTCTACTTGCTCCTTGCTTCTGCTCCACAGAGCACCATTGGGCAGATACCTCAGGTCGCTTTGAACTGGGTTAGAAATTACACCCCCGGCATCTCCCTGGGGGTCTTCCTGGGGCCTGGAGCAAGTGGGCAGACAGTTTTTTACAGTCAGTGGGCAGGAGCGAGCCGATGCTGGCGGTGTCCTTTTGTGCCTGATGCCCCTGAGCAGGTGAGACCGGCAAAGGGTGAAGCTTCTTCCCCAGGCCTTGGGGAGGGGGCTGAGGTTTGCAGCATGGAGAGCTCAGGGCTGAGTTGTTCTTTAAATGTGTCTTGGAGAAGCTGTTGATTAACTCAGCCCTGTGCAGGGCTGGGGCCAGAGCACTTACAAGCCTGAAGATTTATGAGCTTCAGCACTCACATCCCTGTTCTTTGAGGTAGACCTTGATTGAAGTAGACCGTTGTATCACATGTGGCATCTTGGATCGCTGCCGCGTCAGATCCCATTCACAGCGCTGCCTTGGAGGGCTTTTTTCCCCCCTATCTTCCATCTGCCTACCCTGTCATTGCTCGTATGCCCACTCCAGTGTTGTGCCTGGAGCCAGCTGGGGGGAAATAGCAGCTCGGCATTGAGGAGCTGAGCACTCAGGGTCAATAGCACAGCAGCGGATGGATGCTGCAGAATTAAAGCTGCTGCCAGTCTGCTTTGATTTCTCTTCATTTCTTTCTGGTGTGGATTAGCAGAACTGTCTGGCCTCTCTCCCCTTCTATCTTCTGCTATTAGATCCCCTCAATTGGAGAAGACCTCTTCAGTGTACCAGCAGCATACACTCTTCCACATCAAGATAAATCTTATCAGTAGTGCAGGGGGAAATAACCTTTCAGTAAAGAGGACTCAGGAGAGTTGGGTTTACAAACCTTCTCTTCAGGCCTCAGCTAGGAAAGCACTCCCAGCCCTACTGTAACTTTTGTAATTAAAGACAAATTAGATCAACAGTAGATGGTTGTGCTTCCCTCCAGGAGATGCTGGGAAGGAGCTGTCTTAGCAAATGAACTGATTGATGAGGTATTTTCTGTTCACATGATACAGAAAACATTACGAGTCAAAGAGGTATAGCCCAGACCTGGCTTACTTTTTCGTTCAGCTTTTTAGTTGAGTTTTGTTTTGGGGGAAGGTCTCCCCCTAAATACTGGCAGGAGCAGCAAAGGAGCAGGTGGAGGACAATAAAGTGGCCTTTGGTAAGCTCTGATGTGGGTGGTGAGCTGCCTTTCTCCCTGTGCTCTGATTTTTGGCTGGCTGCTGTTTTATGGGTTGGATAATACTAACTTATGGTTTTATTTTCTGGTGCTTTCTTTCCTTGTTGCCCTTCTCTGTTAGGCCGCCTGTCCTCTGGACAGGTTTCAATGGGCACTGCAGGCTGTAATTCATCTCTGAAGCTGTGAGCTTGTACATCTCGCCCCTCCATTTAACTCTTTTTCACCTGCCAGTGCTGGGACTTCTGCTGTTCGTCATTCGAAACCTCTGCAATGTGCAGGGCAGCCACCTTCACCCGTGGAGATGCTGTAGCTGTGATATTGCCGGTGTGAATCTGTGACCGGGCCTGGACTGAGCTTTATGAGGCTGTGGCTGACAAGGCAGCCTGCCTTACCTCTGCCTGGGTGATAGCATTTGTCAGCTCACACCTCGTGTGCCCTCATCTGAACACATCCTTTCAGCACTGAGTAAAGCCCTGTTGCTTGTTTGGCAGGATGTTCTCGAGAACGAGCTCTGGCATTTAACGTGCCTGACTCTGAGAGGCTGCTCTCGGTGGGGTTTCTGTTATCTCGGCCAGCCATGTCTAACCCCACCAGTCGCCTCCCGAGATGCTGGAGGAGCTGTCTCTCAGCTATTAAGGGATTCAAATGACGTGGGACCAGCACAGGCGTAGCCATATCCCAGCACAGCCCCTGGAGAGCCTGGGAGAGAGAAGTCACATTTGTCCCTTTGACATCCTCCATGCCAGGAGCTGTCTTTCAGCAGGGATGGGGCAAACCTCAGGTGTCCCTTTTCCTCTCAAAAGGAGGGGGTCAGTGCCAGGCCCTGGGTACCGGCCGCTCTGGCTGTGCCTGCTGCAGGAGGGTGGGAAGGCAGCGGGACTGAGGGACTGCAGGAACGTGTCTCCTGGAAGAAACGCCAAACCTACCAGGAAGAAGTTTTATTTTTACACACCCATTATTTTTCTCGCGCTTGCTGACACTGGGATTTGCCATTGCCTTTCGTTTTTCTGTAATAAACAAGCAGTTGCCATGGGAACCCTGCTATTAGTTAAGGCACAAATGTATTGTCATGGGGAGAATAGCAATAATATTTCTTGTGCTGGGGAGCAGCTCTGCTCCATGTGGTGGAATGTGGGTGGGTTTCTGCACTGGGTCAGGCGGGATGGGGCCGTCAGGGGGTGGGGAGCAGTAAGCAGCAGGGCTTTCCTTCCTCTGAACTCTGAGTTCTGCAGAAAAAAATGTGAAGCAACTGGGTGGAAAAAAGAAGCGTGATCCCTGAGGTATTGCACTGTTTGGCATGAGGGCTGCCTGCTGCTCTGCTCGGTCTCCGGTGGTTTCTCCCGTTGCAATGTGCTCCAATCCCGTTGCCAAGCAATGCGACATGCTGGGCTTGGCGCTGTCGGAGCATGGGAGCAGCAGCTGGGCAGGGGGATGCAGCAGGTTCATCTGGCGTCTGTGTGCTGGAGGCCAAATACCCGAGTGATGGAGCAGAGAGGAGCATGCTGTGTCAGGTCAAGAGCTTTGCAGGCCACCGAGGAGTCATCCAACTTCTCTACAAGTTTGGTTAGCACTGAAGCTGCACGTGTGCTGCTTCTGAAGGGGAGAGCAGATGGGTCTTGTCCCCTCCTCCTGCTAGGAGATGTTCCTGCAATTGGGGGCAGCGCTGGGTGTGATCTAGCATGGGAGCTGTACTCAGTGAGACACTTGGGATGTAATAAAACTCTTCATCTCTGACCCTCCGACCCTCAGTGACCAGGAGCTGTTGTTTCACCACTCCCCGGAGGTCACATTTGCAAAGGCTGATGATAGGGGTGCTGCAGGGGAGCTGTGTGCTCAAGGGCTTGTGCTCAGCCTGCTCATCCGATGTGTCTTGGCTGTGCTGGGCGTGTGTGACTATTCAGAGCTGTTGCTGCAGGGTGCCCATGCATGCCCGTGTGTTTTTTCTGTATTTTTGGCAGCTGCAAGAAGTGCCAAGCTTTGTGCATGCAGGGACTGAGCTCTGCCCTGCAATGGGCAGTGGGAGAGAGCGTGGCTGGCTTTTCCCATCGCAGGCGTGCCCGTGCCAAATGAATGCATTTAATATTAGAGCTCAACCCCAGCCAAGTGCTCCTTTCCCCTTGGCCTCGGCACAGCCTCCCCACATCATCTGCTGCTGGGGTTAAGTGCAGCCCAGCAGCCCTCCACCATTCCCTGCGGCTCTCTGTGCTGTGAGGCTCCGGTACCTCTGGCTTGGAGGTTGAACCACATGTTGGAGCGATTGTGGGCTCCGGCAGCAGCCGCAGGAGTTCAGGCCCTCGATGAATGACCTGTTCCCTGTGGGAATACTGCTTTTCTTGCAAGTTTTATCTCGGCATATTTCTTTTTACGAGCTTTTTTTTTTCAGTCAGCTGGAGACGGAGAGGGATAAATCTGTTACATTCTCTGAAAGTACAGCCGTCCAACGACTCTTATTGATATATCAGCAACTGCTGGAACACCAGATTTATGACTTCTGGGCTTCGGAAAGTGCCAGCAGAAGGTCTGGGAGCTTTGGGAGAAAAATTGCCTTAAAGGGAAACATTGGTGCAGTGGGTAAAATACACTCTTATTGGCAGCAGAGGAAATGAGAGCAGACAGGGCTGCCTCTGCAGTGTGAGTCCCTTCATGTCATTAATATTTTCCTCCTCTTGTGCTGGTCCTGTCTGAACTGCTGAACGGCAGAAGGGAAGGCAGCTAAAGTCACCTCCACTGATTCACTGGGGCCTTCTCCAAATAAATCCTGACTTCCAGCGTTTTTAAAGGATTCATGGAGGAAGGAGCTGTTCTAAAGCGATGGATTTGATGAATCCAGGAGGCCAAAAAAGGATGATGACCAAGTGGGACAGGAGTGCATTTGCTGAGGGAATTGGGCAATGGGACGGTCAGAATAATTCTCACAGTGGAGATTTGGATTTTGTAGCAAAGAGCCTGGTATGTATGGGTTGTTATTAATAGTATTTATATATGGTCCCCCACCTCTCCCAGGGAGCTTTTGGGAAGCAGCGAAGCTGTCTTTAAGACAGCAAAGCCCAAAGCCAAACCTTTGCTCTGAGAACTCTTAGCCAGAAGTGCAGCCCCCCTGCTTGTAACGGGGCTTTGCTCTCTGCCCGGCTTCGCTCCACAGCCCCTTTCCCCGCAGGTGAGAGGTCCCATTTCTGATGGTGCCAGGAGGGAAAAGCTGTGGGTGCAGGAGGAGCTGGTGCCCGGGGGAAAAGCTGCGTGGGCAGCAAGGAGGGGGCCTGGCAGCCTGTCCTCTGCACAGCGCTTCCCAGCAGCACGGCGTGCATGGGGAGCGGCCTGCCAGAGCAACTTGAATAACACTTTGCAATAACACTGGCAGCCAGCTTTAATATCCTCAGAGATGTTAACTCCAGAAAAGCGCTATTTTAGGTATTAATTTTTTTTTTTAATAAAATATTTTGTGTAGTACAGATAGCTGCCTGAATACAGGAGTGTCTGCAGAGGTGCTTGGCAGAAATGTTTTACAGCTTTTGCTCGCCTTTGCAAGGGGCGGGATACCCATCCTCTTGCCCGGGGCAGCGCTAAAGGGTTTGTAGCTCTGTGAACCACGTGTAGTGAATTTTAGCGCTGATGTAGAGAGATGAACTGACAGCTGTCTTTGCTGCCCCATGGTTGTCACCTTGTACTGCTGCACCCATGTCCCTCCTGTGCCCGGCAGCACCGTGAGGCTGGGCACTATGAGTAACAGTGCAGGGGCAAAGGGGTATGTTCGGCAGCAGAACGGGAAACTCATTTCTCATATAAATGTGAGCTTATAAGTACATACTGATGAATATAAAGAAATAGCTGGGGCTTCCTTTTCCTACAGTAGAGGCTGTAGGTTGCAGTATTGCCTACTCTATATCCCACATGAGCCAATATTGTACTTTCCACCAGGAATTGTGACCCGCTGTTTGAAACGGCTTCTGAACCGCCAGGAGAGCTGGTATCTGCCTTGGTCAGATGGAGCAATGGTCTAGGTTCAATCCCTCAGACAAAAGACAGCTGTTTTCTTGTTACTTTCCTCCTCAGCCCCATCATTTCTGTTCTGAGATCAGATCATTACAAAACCCAGGAGATGGAAAAACACCTTTCTCATTTTACCCAGAGCAGCTGGCAGTCGAGTTATCTTTTACACATGGTATAAGCAGGAGAGGTACTTGCATAATTGCATGGAAAAGTGGAAACAACCTGCCAATTGGGAAGTTGTGTCTGGCAAAATGAGGCTCCTTCAGCGCTTGTGGAAACTATGGAGGGTGGAAAACAGCAGGATTAGGGCCAGGATTTGGGGGCGGGGGAGAAGGAAAAAAAGCAGCCTTGAAATGGGGGAACAGCCTCCTTGAGGAAGAGGAGCGACCCTTGCCTTCTGAGCCTTGGGGGCATGGGAGTAATATAGTCCTAGGCAGTGTGCTGATAGGGATGAGTGTCTGCTGAATGGACGATGAGCTAATAAGGCTGGTTCTTCGTGTAATCGCTGCAGGTTTTTTTATTTGATGTGCTCAGTATTTATCTGGTGTTTTCCTCATAGATCCTGGAGCCTCCACAGAGGCCCTGCTGCACTTGAAATGTGGCTTGGAAGAAGCCAGCCCCTCTCCTCACATTACTCAAATGCGGATGCTCTCATGGTGGAGCCGGGACCCCTCCACCTGCAGCTGAGCAGGAACCAGCCTCGCACCCAGCCTAGCCCTTAGCATGTTGCTCCCGCGATGGAGATGGCAAACGGCAGGAGAAGGGGGCTTGCTGGTGTGCCGGCACAGGGGTCAGCAGGAGCAAAGCCCAGCTCCCAGGCCAGCCATGCCATGGGGCTCTCGGCTTTGCAGCAGGGAGCTTTGGGCAGCACAGGAGTGGTGTGGTCCCCATAGTCCCAGTCAGATTTAGGAGAGAAGCACTGGTGGTGTGTGCATCTGCTTCAGGTGCTGGCACCACTGGAGTATGTGCGGTGGAGTTATAAATCATCTGTAAAAAGTAACAGCACATCCTGTTTGAGAGGAAGAGTGAACAGCTGTGGGGAAACTGCAGGTAGGGTTCCTTTTGGAGAAGGAGAATGTGATCAGCGAGTCAGCATTTGTTCATGTTTTATTTGGATCCATCTGGCACCCTCTTTGGTAAGTGTTATGAACATTGTGAATAACTGTCTCTCTCCTCCCCCTGATCTTTTCTGCAGTGGTTTCTAGTGATAGTGAGAGCGACTCAGAGTTCAGTTCTTCCAGCCTGGATGACAAGTCTTTACCTGCGGGGTCAAAAGGTTCACAAGGCAGAAAGCACCGAGCAGGACTGGGTGAGGAGTTACTGTTCCTTGTGGCTGGAAGGTGGAAAGTGTAAAGTGCTTGAACGCTTGGCCCTTTGTACTGTGGGTTTTGGCTCAGCCGCTTGCCTGCCCTACATGGGTGCAGCCCACTGGCTTTAGCTGTGTCCGGTGAGGATCTGGTCCTTTCTCACTGGAATACTGTCAGTGGGTCAAACTGCTGGTGGGTCGCTCCATTGCCTGCAGCCTTTCAGGGTCTGCCCTTGCAGATGGGAGCTGCTCCTGGCCGCGTGGCAGCATGTCTCCGGCCAGCTCCTCACTCCTGACTTCATAGCACTGGAATTGCTGGTGCTATTTTAGGAGCAGAGCATGGGAACTGGGTTTTGACCCCGCTCCTGAGGGTGCCTGGCTGGGAGCGGGGAGGCTGCTGCTCTCTCAGGACCTGGTCTAGCATCTGCACCCACTTCTCCCTCCTAGAGCAGCATCTCTCTGTTTTGTTCCTGCAGCACCCATTGGGGAACCCAGCCAGGCCACGGGCAGGGCACTGGGGAGCACCCACTCCCCTGCCCTCTCAGGGAGCCGCAGCAGCCTGGGCAGCGAGCAGGGGGCTGCCCTCAGCGCCACGGAGAGCTGCCAGAGCGACCAGCCAGCAGACAGCCGTGACAGCGATGTCGGCAGCAGAGTCCCTGGTAAGCTGAACCTCCTCTCTGGGCAGATCCATGCTTTTGGGGCTGACTTCCTTCTAAGCACAGCTTTCTCAGGGGCACACCTGGCAAAGCTGCAGCCCAGGCTCACCTTTCTCTGCAGCTTTTCTCATTGCAGATGCTGTCACAGCATTACAGCTCACTCCTTCCCTCTTCCCCTTGTGTGCAGAATCTGTTCTGCAACATGAGTAATCGTCTGGGGTGGGAGCTGCCTACACCCACCTCCAAGAGCAGCCGTAGCCTGGGGCTGTCCCCCTGCAAAGGCCTGGAGCTCCTGTCTGCCCTGCAGAGGCAGCAGAACAGATTGAGCTTTTACTGAAGCAAAGCAGAAGTCCAGCAGCTTTATGAGACTGAATAAAATTTTTCCTAATGTTAGATGGCTCTTAAAGCCAAGCATGGCTCTTCCCAGAACTCTGCAGTGCAAAAAAAAGACACTTTTTCCCCCTCAACAACCTTGGAACAATTAAGTGACTGTGAGAGCAGAGGCTGCTATCACATCTGATCTGGAGCAGCTGAAAGAGATGCAAATGTGTTCTCTCTGCAGTTCCCACTAATCTATTCAATAACCCCTAAGTTATCGTTTAGCGCTGCTCCCTCCAGAGCGTTCCTGCCGCCCTGTGAACTGCCACTCCTTTTGTTCCTGAGCCTGTTTTGTGCTGTGCATGTTGAGTCGTAAATTGGATTAGAGAGAGCAGGTTTAACCTTTAGTGCAACATGGAGTCATAGTCCCCCTCCCCACGCTTCCCGCTAGAAATAGCCAGCATAAAATTGTTTCTCTGCTCTTCCCTCCCTTCCCAAGTTTCAGGGATTTGCAGTTTTCTTTAACTTTAGTTTTTGGAAAGCAAATCAGATAAGTGATACTTCTGCTCTGTCCGTCCTCTCTCTGGATTATAGTGCTGCCCCAGACTGGGCAGTTTATTTTAAGCCCCTGTTGGCTGTGGCAGTAGAGACAGCTGATTGCTGTTGTGCATTGGCTCTGATGCCTATCGGAGCGGAGCAGAGGGTTGTTCTGTGGGACTGAAGCCGGTGGTGGTAGATGGCGGGTGTGACCCCTTTGGTGCTTTTTCTGCTGGTGCTACACGGGCATGCTGAAGACTGGATGGATGCGCACCTGGATGGTGTGTTTGTGAAGTGCTTAGCACTTTGGAGCTTTCCTGCCAGCTGTTTGAACTAACTGCTGCCTGGCCATGACAGTGCAAACAATCTCTCAGAGGCAGAAAATGCCTTTTTCCTACTAAAAAAATTGGAAGCAAAGCTTGGCACAAGGGGTCAACACTTGCCAGTGATATCTCTCCTTGCTAGGCAAGGGAGAGCTAAAAATGACAGGCAGCATGGACATATATTTAAAAAAATGGAAACTGTAGTAATCTCATGAGCCCAGTTAAAATAGTCCCTGAGATGCAGAGAGGATTCTGCTAAGGAAAAGGTTAAGCCAGGCTGGCTGACTAGAGAATATCTGTAAAGATCTTTATTATGTCTGGGGTCATTTATTTCCCAGTCTTCCTGCAGAAGCGGCTGTTTCGTTCAGACCTGGTGCTTGCAGCAGCGAGTGCCTTGGTGGGAGGGTTCTGCAGCCCCCAGAGCTGGGGGAGGGAGGCAGGGAGACAGCAGCGAGTGTTTCTGCTCGTGTGTGCTGGGGGGGGGAATGAAGCCGGTGGTGGTTGCAGTCGGCAGGCACAGACTTGGGAAGTGATGGAGGATGGCAGCGGGCAGGTTTCTCTGTGTCACGTCATGTCAGAGAACCGGCCACCAGCCAGGCATCCTCCTGGGCCGGGGAGCTGCTACGGGCTTGCAGGGAGTGAGGTGGCACTACAGGTGTGGCTCTGCGGCCACAGAAGGCAGCAGGACGGGCTACCGAGCGGCTGGCCTGTCTTCGAGCCTGTCCTGTGCTGGCGTTAGACCTCACGCTCCTTTCTGCAACGCGGGTGCTGGTGAGGGCTGGTGCGGCAGCGTTTGAGACTCTACTAAAGGTCTCCGCAAGGAGGCGAAGCTGGAACCTGAGTGTGTTGTGGGAGGCACATGGTGTGCCCCTGTTATGTTTGCCATGGCTGTGTGCTCTGCCCCACAGTGTGGGTCACCTTCAGCACTTCAAGGTGGGGAGTAGAGGGGGAGGAACTTTGTTTTCCCTCCGATGTGTTTGGGATGTGGCCTTGCCTCCGTGCCACGAGAGAGAAGCAGGGGTGAGCATGGTCGGCGTTCGTTTGCTCTGAGAGCGCTTAACATGCCCAGCTGGAGAGACGCTGCCATGATGTGATCTGTGCAGCGAACTATTGGCAATCAAGAGCCATTACATATGAATTTAGTAATCAGCATTATGCAGCAATACGACTCACGTGGCCTCGTGTTCTGTGCAGCTCCGTAGCTGGTGGTTTGAGCAGCTCAGACATCCAGGAGGCCGCAATACTGAATGCTCCCGTGCTTTGCCAGCAGCCTGGCAAGAGCAGAAAATAAAGAGAAGAGCAAGACCAGCCCTGTAGCCCCCTAGGAAGTCTCCTGCTCTGCAGAGGGGTTCACGTGCTCTGGGATGCTCGAGGTCTGGGGCGTGCAAATGGTGGGAGCCTAAGGACAAGTGACAGTGCCTGTCCCCCTCTTTATTTAGATCAGAGGCTGCTCCTGCTGTTTGTCTCTTTAGAGAGTGGCAGCAGCGATGGGTGCTGTATGTCAAGACTGGCAAAACTCTTCACTGCATCTCCCACCCTGTAGGACAGTCCCCGTGCTCTGCTCCGACCCAAAAGCAGAGCAAGGGACAAAGATCCTTTCTCATTTAAATTGCTGGTCCTCAGTTGCAGACTGAGGGCATTAAAGGGAGATTTTGCTATAGCTTTTCTGAAAGGCTCTGCAACTTTGTAACACTGTGTTGGGAGCAATTTTTGCTTCATATTAGCACCTCAGGTGTTGTTCTACTGGTGACTTTCTTTTCACTTTTTTTTCTCACCTCTGCTCTAATTCCGCTCTCAAGTGCGACTTTGCAGAACACTTTAGCATCCTTAAATCCCAGGCCACAGCCAGAACAGGGAATTAGGGAGTGGTACTGCGAATGCAGCTGCTCTCATAGTCCTTAGCTCTTTAAGCCTGAAGGCCAAGACGATAGCATGGTCGTGTGGCCAAGGGAAAATGAGGAGCTATTAAGAAGAGTTTGTAGGTTTCCAGTGTGTTGCTCCAGCTCCGGCTGGGGTTTGGTGAGGCAGATAATGAAGCCTGGGGTTTGTCATAAAATGACTCATTGTCAGAGCTGCATTGGGATTTAGGCAACTTCAGCCCATGAGCCAAAGTTGCAGAAGAGAGTGGTGAGTTGAGAGGCCGCCAATTTTTTTTTTCCTACCACCTGCTTTCAAACCCTTTCAAAAGCATCATTTTCTGAGGGTCTGGTGTTTCTTCTTCTTCGTAAGCTCCAGTTCCTGGAGGTGCCTGCTCTGACGTGATAGCTGTTAAGAAGAAGGGCATGCACTGGGTTTCCTGGAGAATATTTTATCCTAAAGAGAATGAAATTTGCACACAGGAAAGAAGCACAATCTTTCTTTTTCCCCTTACTTGCCCCCCAGCTGGGGAGGTGACTTACCTTGTTCTGGCTGTACAGCTGATATGCTAAGAGATGCCTCAGTTAAAAAAGAGCAAAATCCTCCCTATTGTTAATTAGGACATTTTTATTAAGGAAAGGGAATATTAAACAGAATTAAACAAAGAAATCATCAATATTTTACAGTGGCTTTCATTACCCCATGGAGAGCTTTTAACGGAGATCACATCTTTGAGCTTGGGCCTGGCTGCTGCAGGGGGTAAATTAAGAGCAAAAGGCATCTCTCCTCAGATCAGTAGCTAGTTCTACTTTGGTGGGTCCCAGTTAGCGGGGTCCTCACTGTCTTCTGAGGAACGGGCCAGTCCTGGTTGGTATTCTGTGGGTCACCTGGACAGCTTGCTGGTAGGGAACGGTGAGTGAGCTTGGCGTGGGCTGTGGGGCTGGAGAAGGCTCTAATTTGTGCCTAAAAGAGGAGGTTTGAGAAACAGCCACAAGATAACCTAATGAATGAGTAGCATACGTCTGAGTGCAAATCACAGTCTCCCCATCTCTGCTTGTTTGCCAATGTGTTGTCTAAATCATTAATACTTAAAGAGCGGTACAGCAGCTGGCAGTTAAACAGAGCCACGTTAAATAGCGGTGTTGCCGAGTCTGGGAGCTGAGATGATGATTGCAGCACCTGGTGGGGCATAAGAAACATTGTGGCTTGCAATGGCAGGGTGAGACCAGCTGGAAGGACCTCTAGAGGTCAGCAGGTCCAGCCTGGACCCTTCTCCCAGGGTGCTGAAGCTGTAGCTTCTGGATACCTGCCTTTGGCTGCTTGCTTTGTAGCTGTCATGCTGGGAGGGGCTGAGCAGAGCTGAGAAAAGGGCCTGGAGCTGAGAGAGATGGGCAGGAAATGCTGCTTCCAGCTCTCTTAATTTGGGGAGATTTATGCCCTGTCTTTTAGGAATTGACTGGGTTTAGAAATAAGGTGCTGTCACTCGCCGTGGCTCAGTGCCTCCCTGGCTGGGGTAGGCATCAACTTTTGCTCATAAATATGCAAGCTGTTAATACATGAGACAGGCAGAGCCATTCTGCATTATTTTCGTGGCAGGAAATTCTCAGGGCATCTTTGAAGTTAAAGCATTAACTTCTTTTTTTCTTCCCTTCTGTTTCTCAGATGTCTGTTTTGCTCCCTCAGGGATGATGAGGAGGTAACATTTTGCTTCAGTGGGTCTAACTACTCCATTCCATGTAGGAAAAAAAATTGTCCTAACAGTAATTAGGCTCCGAATGGGATAGTAATTTCTTTAATGACTTTCTTCATGGCAGTCTTTGGGGAGGTGGCTTTTGTTTTCCTGTGCTTGGTAAGAAAATTGCTTAAATATTTTCAGACCACTTGTTCTCTCGTCCATGTGAGCTACAGCCAAACAGGATAGCCTTCCAGGGCTGGCTTTGCAGCGGGGTGAATTAGGTGGGCAACTGCGCGAGGGAGCTGCGCTCGCAACCGCTGCTCTTCCTCTGCCTTCGGCCTCTGCCTGCACTGAGGGCACAGGGATAGGAAGGAAGGGGGGGTCAGATGTGGAGGAGAGACCCTCACCCCCACCCAGCCTCTCCCCTCCAAGCCTCTACCTTCTGCACTGGCTGCCTCATCAATCTTTGGGCACTGCTGTTGGCCACCCTTTGCTCAAAGCTTGCTGCTGCTGCCACGGGATTGAGTTTTCCTGCTGCCAAGGAGGATGAGTTGTCCCTCTTCCACAAAGTGAAAAAATTGAATTGTGCCTTCATGGCTGAGAAGCTTTGAGCTGTCTCTGCCTCCTTGTATTGGTACTGCAGAGCACCGAATGGTCCTGCTGTATTTATAAATAAAACATTTATAAATAAAACAGGTAGTGACAGCATTAGGAAATGATTCAAGGTTTGCATTCTAGATACAATGCATTTGTAAATATGAACCTCAGAAGGAGCGTATGCCCCCTTGCATGTTTTAAGGAATTAAAATATTTTCGTCCTCAAGTGGTAGAACCAAAACATTTTCAGCTCCTTTAAGTCCGCCTTGAAGTTAAGTGAATAAAGGCTCGAGTACCTAAAAAATAAATTACTTTCACTATTTTTGTAATTCTTTATGGAGTTTTAAATTGAAGACTTTTTCCCTGAAAATAGAGGAATGACAAAGACTCATTCTCTTGCCTCTTTCACTCAATATATCTGGAAACAAGTCTGCTGCTGAAGATGAAACTCCCATTTTTGTGCCTTCTTTCACATTGCAGAGGTCTGTGCTTTGGTCTTTGATCAAACAGCCTGTCTGGCCTCCTGCCCCCATGTCCTTAGACTTATTTGCTGCCCTTTGCAATACATTTACTCCTTGCGCTTCCAACTTTCTATTCAGCATTTTGCTCAAAGCACTGAGAGCAATCGTTGATGTAATCTTTCAAAACAAAGCATAAAGGAAAGAGCATGGGAAGTCAGTAATATAGAAGTTAAAAGTCTGGATTTTGGAGTCTTTGTAAACACGTTGAGAGGTTTTATGGCTTGGGAGGTTATCTTTCAACTGGAATGTCAGCCAGTAGCTGGTGGGAGGAATTTGCAGCACTACCCGTGCCTTGAACAGCAGTGACTGGAAACATCCCCTGTCCTGCCTCCAGCAGTCAAAGTAATTTGTACCCCCTTCAGTTCAGAGAAGGGGAGGAGAAGTTAGTACTGACCCACCGCTGCCTTGGAGCTCTCTGCATTGTCAGCCCTGTGTTTTGAGGGACGCATGTATCAGAGGACCAGTTCTAGCAGTACAACTCTTTCTTTCTCCTTCTTTCCCCATTTCTTTCCCCTGTCTTTTCTTTCTTTAATAAAGTTTAATGGGCCCTGACTGCTGACAGAGTGTGGAGTAATGATGCACAGACGTTCTCTTCATTATTATTTTTAGGAAGCTCTTAAAATGGCACTGAGCATGTAAAAGCAATGTAAATTAACTTTGTCAAGTCTCTTCCCCTTCGCTTCTTTCCAAAGAAAACTTTTGTCTTTGTATATTTTGAAGGCAAAAGGTGCGTCCGTACCAGAACGCGATGCTGATGAAGGTGAAGATGGAGCTGCTTTGCCTGGATCCAACATTCGCCCCTTGCCCACTCCTGTAGACTTCACTCCAGACAATAACTGCTGCCGGTGGTGACTTTATGATGCCAGCTCTTGCACAGGCATTAGCAACACGATGGCACCTGGGAGAATGCCTGCCTGTCCTCCCTGCCTCACTGGTTTGGTTTGGTCTGGTTTCCCCTTCTGCTGACGGACACGCACTTTGGGGTGCTGCTCGGACAGGAGTATCGTACTGTGTGGTGCTGCCGTGGGGTCCAGACCTGTGTTTGTTGAAAGGGGCATGCAGAGCGCTCGCTGGAGCTGCAGAAATGTCTGCTGCCTCCGCTGTTCCAGGCTTGCCAAGCCCAGCTCTGCGTTCAGCTCCTGGCTTTGCAGTCCTGGCTTTGTAGTCTTCAGGAGAAAGGGAGATTCACCCCTATGTCCCTGAAACGGGGTGTGAGAAGACCGCAACCCTTCTACTGCTTCTCAGCCCAGGGGTGAATTTCCCTCTGTGACCCAGAAGGGTGGGACCAGGGCTTCGATTTGCACTTGACTCCCATGGGCCCAGGGTGTCACCCCATGTGTTTCTTGTCATCATTGTTCTGGTTTGAGTTGGTATGAGTTTGGTGGGGGCATCCTGAATCAGCTGGTGAAGTTGTGCTCCCGTTCACTTCCACTGAGGTCTCTCTGATAGGATTGTCTGCTCAAGGAGACACTTCAGTCAGTAAAGAAACACTCAAAGAAGTTTGCTATGAATTTTTAGGTCCTCCTGGCTGTGCACTGGCCTGTGTGTCCTGTGGTGAGGGTGATGCTTTGGCAGTGGAGTCATGGGCGGCGTGTGTGTGCTGCAGCTCCTGGTGGGAGAATGCCCGCTACCCCACAGCCCAGCTGGCTGCCTTTGTGTACCTAAATTGGATAAAAGCTTTCAAATTACTTTATCTTGTTAAGCTCTGCAGCTTCTCCTCCCGCATGCACACCTTGTCATCTCTTGCATGAGCAGGGGCCTTTGTTTTACCTTTTTCCTGCAAGTCTTGAGCATCTGGCTGACTGTGATGGTGTCGTCATGAGTCAGGTTGTAGAAAGCTGCATGCCCCAGTCCTCCTTATTTTCCGGGATGGACAATTTCCCTCCAAGGGAGGGACAGATGAGAAAAATGACAGATGATGAGAAAAATCAAATTACCTGACATCTCTAGAGCAATTAGATCATTGAAGGGTTGAACAAAACCCATACTAGGCAAGTAGGAGTCTGTGGATTTTTATTAAATGCTTTGGATCTGACCTGTCTTTTGCTGAAGAAACAAAGGATTCCAAAAAGTTCCCTCTGAAATCATGGATTTAAAGGCAATTTGTGCCTGTTAATGTCAACCTTTTCCTTTGGTTATTACTCTCTTGTTCTGTTCTCCTTTGCTGCTGAGCGCTTTGTGTACCTGTAGTATATGCTCTTACAAATGGCTGCAGTATGAAGATAAATGAGATAGGGTGCTGGAACACTCTAACAGGAGATCGGAAATCAATCCTTGACTTTCTTTCTAAATGAACATGGTCCAACAGAGGACCGTTCCCCTACTGCTGTTCCAGCTAATGCGCTATGGCAAGTTGCTGGGAAAATCCTTCCAGATCTTCCTCCGTGATCTGTTTCTGCCCTTTTAAAAATGAAAACAAAACCTTTGGACAATGTGGGCTCTTTGAGGTGGCATAAAGAGAAACCACTGAATGGGGGCTTCACAACATCAGTGTTGAAGAGAGCAAGGGATGAGGTTGTTCTTCACTGAGGGATGCTTTATGTCATGGTCTGTGTTGTTCAAACCTGACCATTGAGACTTGACCAGCTGCATCTCTGAAAGGGGTAATGCCAAAATTATTAGCTGTTTCTGAAAAAGTAAATCCAAAAGTCAGCTTTTGCTGAAATGCCAATATGATTTCAGAGCTGAAGTTGTGCTGTTTCTTCTAAGGGCTGTAGGGTCTTCAATTTCAGAAGTGTTTTGCCACCAAAAAAGTCCTGTCTTGCCTTGGAGCTTTTGACAGTCCTACTGAGGCTGTCTTGCTCGCGCTCTCGTTACCACAGCGCCTCAGACAGCCTGGCCTGCCAGCCTAAGTTAATTCTACAGAAGGAGGAGAAAAAAGACACTTAAAAATTGACTCCATTTTCTTTAAACCTGTTACTTTCTCATCAAAAACTCTACACTGAGTTGGAAAGAATTTTTAAAATTGAGCATATAATTTCTAACTCTTCTTGTGTTTTTTGTGCTTCATTCCTGGGCAGTGCAGGCAGGTCAGTTGTGTTTTCACCGCCACCCTTGCTTCACAGGGCCGTTTACCACACTGCGGGTTGCCAGCTGTGCACAGGAACCTGGTGATCCTTGCTGGCTTACTGTGCCGCTTTGAGGCATGAGTTTGATTTTTAACTGAGGCTAGGTTTTATAAAACACACTCAGAGATAAATTTGGGACTGCTCTTGTACCAGTGAGACCGGAAACCTTTCTTTCTTACCTCTATATTTTACCTCCATGGAGTAATTCCACCTAAGTTCGAACCAGAACCATTCGGTCATCTATGGAAAGACTCCTCTTGGGTCAAGGGAAGGATCTAGCCCAAGAGAATGTGATCTCCCACATATGAATGTGATAGAGGAACATCCACAGCTCTGTGCACATATTTTCTATTAAAGACCACTCTTCTCTTTGCTGCATCTCTCTTAGTTGTGTTTTGTAGCTTTGGTTGGAATATCATCTGAAACCTGTAGCAGTTGACTGCCTTTTTCATTGGCTTAAGGTGGGCAAGAAGGGCTCAGTGAATAGTGCTCAGTCTGCTCTGGTTGTTTGTGTTTCTTTTATTATTTTGTTGTTCTCGTCTCCATCCCTTACAACTTTTATGTAGTGTTTTATTACTGGAAACAATAAAGCTTTGGCTCTGTAACAACTGCTTGCCATTCTTGAAACAGTAAAAAGTTTTTTTCCATTCCCAGGTTGTGGATACTCTCCAAATCCTTGGGCTGGCTCCAGTGAGGAAAGAAAATAATCCAGCCAGTGGAATGGTGATTCACACGGTTGGAGCGTAATTGAATTCTGCACTTGAAAGTCATCTTTTGTCTTGCCCCTCTTTGGTGCTGTGTGCTGGCAATGGCAGGGGGCACAGGTCTGCCTCTCAGCCCCTCCGTGGAAGGTTTTCTATGTTGTAACCACTAAGCATAAAGCAGCACGGATTGTTGTTCTGTCAAGTGCCGTCGCCATGGCCTCCCGAGGCTCATCACTCGCTCTGGTTTGACAATCAGGGTCCATTTAGCTTTGCCTACAGAGAAGCATCTCCACATTGTTCGCTGAGCGTGTGCAGCCCTGGCTGCTCTGTGTTCCCTTCCACTCGGCATTCAGCTTCAAGGTTTCAAATGGCTTTTTAATCTGTTTTTGCTTTTCCCATTTTAAAAGCGCCTCGATAATTGCTGTTGGGATTGTTTTGCTGGGGAGCTGCCATTAGTGCAAGGATGGAGCGTGTCAAGGACTAACCACCTCTTACGTTGTTCCTTCCCCCCTCTGCTTGCCATGACAACATCCAGTATATGGGAAAGTTGACTGGGTTTCTCTCTGAATCAAAAACACTGGCCATGAATTGCCAAGTTTCCGTGTTTGCTTTTTACAGCTATAGTTTGAGGGGAAAGCGGATGCTTTCTCTGTGAGAACCTCTGTGGCAAGCAAATAGGCTACCAGCTCGTGTTTAGACAATGTGTTTCTGGCCATTACTGAGTTGGACAGTGAAGGCCCTGGACTATCAGCTGGAGTGCTTGGACAGAGACACAAAGTGGCAGATAATCTCTGCAGATGGCTGAAGTTTATTTGTAAAATAAAACTTAGCAGCAGTTGCTCTTCTGTCCTCCTCCCCACCCCTCCCAGAAGATGTTTCCTTCCAGGAAAGAGGGCTGGTGGCAGCGATGTCTCACAGCCCACCTCTTCCATTTCTTCCTGCTACCGCTCCCATCACTTTGTTCCTCTCCACGATGGAGACTGCTCTGCTGATCGTAACGCCTTGTTTCCACAGGTGGGTATGATTGAAGGAGAGTTCAGGGAAGTTTTTTTGAAGGGCCGATGCTGCAATCAAATAATGAGACTTTCAGCAGGCACAAGATGGGAGCTGATGGGTAAGCATCTTGTGGAAAACTTTTATCTTGAGCTGCTCATTCAGATTCCTTCCTGACCATTGCCTCTTATTAGCAGTATATTCAGGTAGCACTAGCAATGCCTGCGATGCTTGAGAGGCATGAGATGAGGATCTTGCCGTGTAGCTCCATGGCAGTGCAGAGACGGGAACACGATGTGTGCTGCCTGCCAGCGATGTGCGGCATTGCACGCAGACAGCCATGCACATCCTCGTACACCCCTGCCCTGCGCCTCTCTCCCTGCAGAAGTATTTCTTCTTGTTATCTTCATAGCAAAACATGAAAGGAGCCAGCCCAGCCCCACAGCTGGTGTAGCACGCTGCTGCTGGCCTGTGCCCCGCTGCCAGACAATCCCTGGAGCTGTCCATACAGCACCCAAGGGTGCTGGTCTGGTTAGTGCCTGGGATCTGCACCTTTGAGGGATGAATTCAAATCCCCTCGAGGTGGAGGGCTGTACACATTCACCTCCATGCTTCACAGAGGTTCTGTGTGTTTGTTTGATGGCATCCATTGCGTTTCTTTTTCCTTCCACTGATTTCTGTCTGGCACTGGAAGCTGTTTGTAAAATCTTGGAGGGGTTATTGCTTGTTTTCCCTGTCTGGAATGAGTGGCTCTACATGATGTATTCATATTTTGCCAGGAAGGATGGATTGTGGTTTTGAAGTATTTTTGTTGTGGACTGTATCAGCTTAACAACAACTGTTATGCTCTGAGCCCTCTCTCAGCCCCCAGCTATATGCCATTTTCTCCCAGGAGCTTCCCTGTTACTCTGCAGTTGACCAAATGCAGCGAACAGGCGTCACCACCTCCCTTTCTCATCAACGTTTCTACCAGCCTAATCACTGTAAGCGGTTATTATCTGAGGCTGGAAACTTGCTGCTAATCAGGGCCTTATCAGGGCCATCTGGGCAAGGGGTGCTAGCAGAGACAACTTCCCCTTCCTGAGCGTGACTGGCTTCTGCTTTCAGAGGTGGCCCTGAGTAATTATCACAGGACTGTGGATGCTTTTAATTATTTGCAATTATATACCTCTGCTCCAGCTGTCCTGTCCCATCCCATTGGAGCAACCCCTCGTGTCTGGGAGCTACCCTGGAGCAGCTACCTTCTGGTCTCAGTTTTTGGGGCTGGATTTGGGAGCTGGGAGGAGAGCTCACATCTCCAAGACTGGTCCCTTGCTTTGCAGGACTGCTCTGCTTTATACTACCAACCCTGCACAGCATCCCCCAGCTCAGCTGCTGGCACCCAGCCCCTGGACAGGGACCGCAGTTGGATCACTGAGAGTGGCTGAGCCCAGCGTTATGTATTTTTCTGCTGGTGAAGCCAAGCTCAAGAGACCAAGAAAATCTCAGTGAACAGCTGAGCCCCTCTGTGGGAGAGCAAGGGGCAGGATCTGGGCCCTGGGTGAGCAATCATCAAGCCACTAATGGGACAGACCTTCATCTTCAAATGACACTCATGCAAAATTAAACTCCTCCAAGCAATCACGCCATGGCCATTAAAATGGTGCCTTGGAGGACAGAAAAATAAACTGAGAAACGCAAATTAGGGATATAAATCTTTCTGGCTATGTCTGGGAGGTACCTGTTTAATTAGCATCATTGAGCAGCTTGATGTAGTAAGTGCTAAGTAGGAAACTTGCCAAATTTTCCCTGTATTGATAGCAGGTGACTTGTGTTCTGTTTGAATTTCCACCTTGTGATTGTTTTTCTGTACTTGCTGGAATTGCTGTGTTGTCTGTAGCATGAGGAATTAGCTGCTGTCACCTGGGCTAATCGGATGCCACCGCACTGGGGAGGAGCTGCCCACACCGTCCTGCCTGAGCCCTCTGTGGTCACGGACGTCTTTGCGTCTAAGGGCTAAGGGATTGCAAAGCTATTTCAACAAAGTATTGTGTGGTGGAGTTAATGTGTTTAATCATGTTTTTTGGTTCCTGCCTTCCCGGGGTACAGAGGTCACTCACCACATGGAAATTTTAAAAGAAGGACTCTTCTCCCTGCTGCATTAGAGGAAGACTAGGGAGGACAAGCTCTGTTCCCTACAGAGGACTCAGCCACACGGCCGGGATACAAACCCAACCCCTCTCTGAGGGGTTGAATGCGAGGTCTGCCCCATGTTGGGTTGCAGTGAGGTGCTCACGCTTCTCTGCACTGTTTCCAGTGCTGCCTCGGTGAGCCAGGACCCCCAGCGCGAGGTGCTGAGCCTGCACAGAGCCACACGCGTTGGTCCTGTGTAAGGGACGATCCTCAGGGCATGGAGGAACCTTCTGCCTTGTGTCCCCTCTTGCACAGCTCTGCTGTGGGCTTTGGGGATTTATTCGTTTGATGAATATCTCTTGTGAGGATTTGGGTTAGGGAGTACTGAGCCTTTGTTTATGTATCACCCCTGTGTATTCCAGCACTCTGACACTAATTGGTACCACTGTAACATGAATCTTTTTAACGCTGATAATGTTTGTGAGTTATTGAATGCTTGGTCTGGACCTGCCTGGGAATTGCAGGCGAGATGTCCAGAGGTGCTGCTGTCTCCCAGGCGTTGCCTCGCTGGGTTTGCATCCTGCCTGTATTCATTTCGGCAGCCTCTGTATCATGCTATTTAGCAGATCACTGTTACTGACCTGTCACTGTGGGAGATGGTGGGATTAGGATGATGGAGTGGTTGGAGAGGATAAACAATAATGATGCTACATTGGCGCAGCCCAAACAATGCCTTTCTCTTTCATGTTTTCTTTTTCTGTCGGTTTGCCATTCAAGTATAATAAGATCAGTGCAGATAATTTGTGTATTCATACAAAACGTAATTTTCCCTCCTGTGCTTTACCAGCTGCACTGCAGTCGGAAAGGCAAATACGCACTTTCTTTTGCATGGTTATGAATGGGTGCATCTGTTCCTCAAAGATAGGGAAAGGAGGGTGAAAGGACTGGAAATGAAGGGAAGAAATCAGATGCAGCCCATTTCGTCGCCTCTGTGGATTAGGAAGCGTACAGGAGTCAGATTTTTGCAGCATGGGCTCAGTCCTACACTGATGTATTTAGGAGGTGGGTGAGACACCAGCGTGTGGGAAAGGCAGAGAAAACGGTTTTGTTCAATGGGGGAGCAGCCCATGGAAGCTCAGCCACCCTGCAGCGGGGCAGGGATGCCCAAGGGAGCTCAGCCCCACCTTGGGCAGGGGCTGCAAACCACCATGCAAGGACAGCCAGAGCTGTTCACGGGGCTGGTCCTGCTCCTTCACCCAGGCTGCAGCCATGATAGCACAGCTGCCTGCTCCGGCTTCGGCTCTGTGCAGGGCTTGTCTGGGAATATCAGGGCAAAGGTTAGATCTGAGCTGGGCTGTGCTTGCTCCTCCCTAGCTGGAAATCATAGTTGCCTTGCTCCCTGGGCTCTTTCCCTTCCTGTGCCAGGGGCTGCATCCCTGAACCTTCCTCTCCGCATCCCCCAGGCTCTGCCTGACAGCCCTTGCTGAAAGTTCAACATCCCCAGTGAAGGCAGGAGGAGGTGCAGGGCTGGAGGCTATACAGCAGTGGACCTAATTTATTGGGCTTTCTTTCCTCTCTCCTTTCTCTTTTCTGAGAGAGGCCCACTAGAGAGGTGAGGGGAGGGAGGAAAAGGGGTTTAATTTTCTCCTGTTATCTGGTGTCTCCAGCTGTGAGCCACACTGACAGCCCTGGGCTGATCAAACACTCAAGCAGCCTCGATTCAGCGTCCCATCTACGTGGTCATAAATAATTTAAGTGCTCTTCCCCTGCCTGGGCCCATATCCTGGCAGCAATGCACCAGCACGTTCCCTTCTCGTGTTGCTGTCATGTTGGGCTCCCACCTTCATTGCTTGTGACATGGAGTCATTAGGCATTAACAGCTGGCATTGGCACCTAATGACACAATCATGTGCAAACATGTTCTTCCTCCAAGCAGGATTTTTTCAGCCAGAAATTCTGGTTCTCTCCCTCCCATTGCGACAGAGTCCCTCTGACCCCTCTGCCAGGTTTGTTTCTATTTCTCATGCACTTTGTGAGTCCAAAAGATTCCAGATATGGGAACAGAGCACCTCTTTGTAGTGAAATACAATGCACTCTACTTAAAGGATAAAAGTTTACCAGAGCCACTGGGAGCTTCTCAGCTGCCTTCCAGCCAAGGGTCTTGGCATGGTTTTTACAAGTTAAAATGTCCCTATTTAATAACTTGAGTGGTTAAAGCAGAGATATGCTAAATGCCAGGCTTTGAAGCTGTATGAGGCAGGTGGCAGAGGTGGTGGGTGGGAGCCGGGCAGGGCAGGGCCGGGCCACCTTCCTCGCCTTCCTCTGTGCCACGGAGACAGGGCTGGTCTCTGCTTTGCTGGGGAGATCCCATGCAGCCCTGGCTGGCGAGCACATGGCCGATCTGGCTGCAAAACAGGACAGGGGCTCGTCTGGGCACAGCGAGGCTGAGAGCGGGGGTCCCCCGGGGTCAGATTCCTCCAAGTGAGCGGTGGCTTAGTGCTTCTTCCTTCCAGTTTCTTCAACTGCAGGAAGTGGCAAGAAACCAAGTGGTTGTGGGTTGGTTTGAGCGAGCAGACCCCCAGAATACCAGATGATCTCATCTAAGCAGTGCTTTTAGTTACGTGGCAGCATTGTTACCTGCACCAGCTAAGGGGAGAGAGGGCTGCTCCAGCTCACTGCATCCCAGCAAACTTCCCACCGAGCTCCCTGCAGGATTTGCTGCTCTCATTGCTGTGGATTGGTTCAGACATGTTTAATCCCAAGGGCCCTTCAGGGTTTAGCTCTTTGCATCTTGCAGGCCAGTGCTTGGAGGTAAGTCACTGTAATTTGCAAAGCTTGCAGGGGTGGCAAGGCTTGTGGTTACTCCGAGTCTTGATGGAAATGGTTTGGACACCAGTGGGCCGATCCTTTTGTCTGTTTTCATGTCAGCATTTGGAAGGAGCACAGTGGCAATTTCTGGGGCTGGAGATACTCGGGGAGTTAGTGTGCACCTCCTGGTCCTTCCTGACTCGTAATTACTGGGCCTGAGAAGGGACTCGGTAACTCCCCGTGCAGCTCTACATTAGAAAAGCACTTAGGGGCATATAGTCAGGCAGCTGCTTCGCTGCCCGCTGAACGCCTCTCACCCTGTAATTTTATGGGTGGGCTGCAGGACTCTGTGCTCAGATATTACTGCACTACTTAAACGCTGGAGCAGGTTCTGCTGAGGAGGCCAGGAGGGGAAACTGCTTATTTCTTATGGCTGTATAAATCTGATGTTGCCACCAAATTGTTGCAATGTGGCTTTGAAGGATTTTTTGCCTTTCTGTGGTCCACGATTGCACAGTCTGTATTTCTGTGTTAAGAAATCAAGAATCAAGTAGTTGAATCTCTCTCCCCCTTCCTGTAAAATCAAGTAATTGAATCAAAAATCATGTGATCTTTTAAAAAAAGAGAGAGAAAAGAGTTCATTTTGCGTTCTCTTTATTGGCCTCTTTAATTCCTAGCTTTGCAGCCTGCTGGGAGTGTTTTATTGAGCTCTTTTCACAGCTGTGAGTAGGATGGACTTAACTGCCCGTTATCCTGGGACCCAGGAGCTGGGCTCTCGAGCGGCGGCAAAAGTCCATGGGGACTGGGAAGGGGACAGTTTTAGCCTGGGTGACCCCAACGCTGAGGTGTGTTGCTCCTGACCCCTGCAAGGGGCATGCCTATCCCAGTTGAGGTGTAACCAGTGTAAGATCCTGAGGAGGAAAAATGTTCCTGTTTTGTTGGCATCTGAGTGGCCTGCAATTGTGCCTGACAGCAGGAGATGGTCCCTGGGGTTGAGCTGCCAATGGCTGTGACTGGTCACCCAGAAAGCTGCTGAGGATGCAGTCAGACGAGCTTCATTGGGATGCAAATGGTGTAAATTCACGTAAACATATGTCTCGGTGCAGGTAGCAGCTCGTGCCCAAATTATGCAAATGTTCTAATCCAATAATGCTAATGTCATGATTATCCAGCAACACGATGTTCATTAATATGGTTCCCTGGCTCTTACACCCATCACTGTCAACATGATTACGCTGAGGCAGAGACTTGCAGTGTCTCTGGCAAGTGGAGCTGGTCTCAGGGAGGGAAGGGGACACTCAGGTCATGGCGGGACTGGGAAGGACCCGTCTGCCTGGTGAGGCCTGGAGGTGCCATGTGTCTTGGGGAGTCCCCTCCACGTGCCTGGCCAAGGTACCTCCTGGCTGCCATGGTCTCCTTGGGAGGTTCTTCCTCCCAGGAGGAGACTCGGAGCAGATTTCACAGTCCCCAAAAGCCTGCAGAGTAGCTAAACTAGCATTTCTTAATATCCATCGCTGTGATCAGATGAACAGGACTAGCAGGGCCATCTAGTGACTCCTCTGGCTGCTTAATGACCTGGGAGGTGCCCCCTCTTAGATGGGTATAATTTTAATGTTTGTATTTTGAACCATGACCCTGTACCTATCCACCTCTCCCTCCATCTCCCCTTTTTTTCGCTGGTGGTTATCCCTTGCTCTGCAGTTTTGTTTTCCTTGGTTCACTGCAGAGTTGGAAAATGCTTGGGCTTCCCCACGGTGGAATAGAAATTTGTCCTGTGTCGCCTTGCGTTGGGTGACATCAGGTCAGACGGCTAAATAGCCCGCAGATCTGAGAGGAGAGGGATCCTGCAGGCTGGCTTGCCTTCCTCAGCACTGCCAGTAAAGCTGCTCTCTGGGCAGGAGTCTGCTTGTCTCGGCTGTGGCCTCAATTTCTTTGCTGCTAACCCGCAGGTGCCGGTGTAGCCGCTTGCCGGGGCACTGCGGGGCTTCCTCGTCACCGGCTGCTTCTGTAGCTTCGTGCCAGCTGGCAGCCACGAAGAGCTCAGAGCTGCCTGCCCCAGGGAAGGGCTCAGCACATCACCCCACTGCCTCCCCAGCCGGCAGGATTGCTCCCTCAGGTACCTCCTGCAGGTGCATCCACGGGTTTTTTTGCAGAGAGCGGGTTTGTCTCTGTGGTGCAAACATGAGCAGCCCTGCCCAGTTCAGGGAAGCTGGGGCTGTCTGCCCCCTGCAGTAGCCTGACCCCATAGTAGATATGGATTTGCCTTTCTCCTTGCACGGCTCCAGGGCCTTTCATTTTGCTTTTCATTTGTGTTGCTTTTTGCAATGTTGGCATGATACTGGGATTTGTGGATGGGGCCAGGAAAATGCCCTGGCAGCCGATTCCCTCACAGCTCACCAAGGCTGGTTGAGCCTCATGATCCAGGGACAGGGAGGACAACTCCCAGTCGCGCCAGCGGCAGCTGGGAGGAGCAGCAGCCAGGACAGAGCTCCGCCAGCCATTGCAGGGCTGTGACAGGTACATTTACTGCGCTAAGTATCAGCACTGAATGGGGGCTTTGGTAAGATTGCTTTTGACAGGGTGTCGTTAGCCTGATGTGTATGTGGGAGAGGAGCAGCTATAATGCTCTCTTAATGCAGCCAAATTGCTCTTTAATTCTGCAAAACCAAGATGTTATTTCATGAATCCCCAGAGCTCGCTGTGCAGCGTCTTGATGCTGCCGGTTATCGGTGGCCTTTTCCCTCTGCTTGCATCTAACTCCAAATTCTTGGAGCGTGCGGTAGGAGCAGTCCTCCCCTTGCCTCCATGAAGCTCGGCTGCTTTCTGCCCTCGCTTGGCTTCATGTGTGTTAACTCTGGAAGCTAGTGGTGACTCCTGAAATGCCTCCTCCCACCAAAATGTGAGCAGAAAGTCTATCAATTTCCATGGCAACAGGGCCAGGCCCTAAATGCTGATGTTAACTCTGTTTCTGGACATCTCTGGAGTCTGAAGATCTGTGTGTGCGGGAGGCAGCGGTACCCAGCCTGAGTGCAGCTCCCCAGACCGACACTTGCTGCTTGTCCAAGCTGCCATAGGGTAAGGTGCTTCTGCAGAATAAACATGGGGTTTTGCTCCTGGCTGCCTGGAAAGTCTTGAGAAGTGATGTTGTCATCCTCCCGCAGCTGGGAGGCAGTCAGGAAGAGAAGAGGTAAAAGCAGGGTAAAACTACTAAGACAAGTCAGCTGGATAATCTCAGAGGACATTGACTCCAGCTCAGAAAGGCACTGAGAGCAGATAAAATTAGCCTAATAAGAGCTGATGCTACGCAGAACTCTCTCCTCCCTTGAATGCAAGGGATTGGGTCTGTGTTTAGCTTACAGGCACATAACAAAAAGAGACAGCGTGATGCGAAAAGGTGGCTTTGCCTGGCCTCGCGGTGGCAAACCCCTGCTAAGGCTCTGAAGTTAGGGGGAACCCAAGGACCATGAGGTTAATAAGAGGAAAAAGTCAAAAAAGGCTCATTCCTGAGAAAATATCCCTGAGGACTGGCCCTGGACAGCGCTATGTCCTGTCGGGGCAGCCAGGGCTTGGGGTCCTGCTTTGCCCAGGGCTGCCCTGGCCTCTCTCTCCTGCAAGTTTTGCTTTCTCTGATAGGTGCTGGCCGCAAGACAGTGCAATGCAGTGGCGATACCGAAGTGGGAAACGTGGCTCACATCTCTGTTGAGGGCTGAACCCAAATCATCCTATGTTTCTAACCCAGCAGAGTGAGCTGGGCGCTGCCAACGCAGGGAACTCCTGTTGCTTCCCCTCTCTTCCATTGGGAGGCTCCTGAAAGCAGCTAGACCAGCCCCGGGGATGCAGGTTTGCCTGCGCAGGTTAGATGGGTGCATGGGGTGGGGGTGTCTCTGCTCTCGCCCTGGGTTTGGGGAGCAGTGGGTGCATGGGCCATGCTTGTGCAGCTGCAGAGCTGCCCGGCGCCTTGCTGGCAGGCTGTCCTGCCTGCAGGCTGCCCGGCTGCTCCCCGGCCCCGCTGGCTTTAACCTCCATGTCTAGAGACGTGCAGGCCAGTAACGCTCAGGGGCAGCACACCCTCCCCTTGTGCACCATTCAGTTGGATTTTCCTGCAGCTTCCCCTTCTCACTGTGCACGGATCCACTCCTAGTGAATCCGTGTGTATTTAATATGTGCTCCATATAGCTAATACTTTCGGTAACTGATTATCTACTCTAGTTGATTTGCAGGTGAATAACATGTTGGAAATGGTATGTCAGGGTGCACACACACAGCATGTTCCCTCCCCAAACAGGAGAGTAGACATTTCACAGGACTCCAAAAACCAGCGCATTAAAATTACAAAACAAAACACCAACTATTTTGGGATTCACATCGAAATGGCAACATATGCTACACATTAAACATCAGCCCCTACCGAAAGTTTAGCTATTCTGGGCCCATCCTGAATGGTGCTGAAGATGCACAGAGAGCAGATGCCTCCCTGCCTCCTCCTGTCCTCTTGGAAGCTCCCTTGCAGGTCCATCTGCAGGTAGCAAAGTGCTGGTAAGAAAGACGCCATCCCCCCTTGCTGTCAGTTGGGTGTTTCATAAGGTCTCTGGGAACCTTAAGCAATATTCTGAGGGGAGAGGACTCTTTCTTGCTTGCGTTTGCCCTTTGCCTGGCTTTCTGAACGGGTTTGTTTGTGTCTGCTTTGTAATAGAGTGTGGGCTGTATTTTACCACAGTGGTTTTGTTCGCAGCTAGTAATTGCTGGTTAAATCTGGTCAAATGATGGTTGTTAGCAGGGCCTGTTTGAGCACAGATAACCTCAGATATTATTCGCGCAGAGGAGCAGTGGGGGCCAGGGTGCACTGGGATATCAGCACTGCTGGGGGAGCCTTAATCGGCACAGCCTGGAGTAAGCCTCTTAGGATTATTTAGCCAAGTTTCCTAGTTATCATTATTATTATTGCTTTATTTAGCAAATGCAAGGGGTCTTTAACCAGGTAGGGTACGCAATGCACTCGATGGGCTCAGCCAAGCCTCCCCAGCAATCGAGGGCAGAGCTCTTTCAGGGGAAGCAGCCTCATTGCCAGTAGCTGTGCATCAGCCAGAAGACAGCGCCTTGCGTGAGCCAAGGAGCAAGGCACATGTTGCTTTTCAATTAACCCCCTTCCCATGCGCACAGCCATGCTGGAGCTAAGCTCATTTGAAGAAGAAAGAAATATGTTTCATACCTACCAGTGGGGTGGACTGAAGACAATGTAGGTCCTGAGTCACCCCAAAGGGATGGAGGGGTCTCTTCCAGCAGCATTGGCAGAGCTGGGCTGGCAGTGGGGGTATCCCCTGCTCCTGCCCCTGCAGCCAGGTTGAGCTGGCATTACCTGCAGGCACCCTCTCATGCCTAAGGCTGTGGGTACTTGCTGTGGCTTAACACAGGCTTAAAAATGGCTGGGAAAAAGCAAAAAGAAAGCTAGGGCTGTGCAGGCTGGTGCTGCTTTGTGTCACCTCCCTGAGTGACTGTCAAACCTCCCTGCTCCCAACCTGCAGTGGGTCCCCCTGAGTTCAAGGGTGTGTGAGATCCAGAGGTTGTTCCTCCAAACGGAGGCTTTAATTTGGCATCAGCTCTTCGTGCACTCTTCAGGCTTGTGTCTTCTCCAGCAGCACCGGCAGGGCAGAGGGTTTCTGTGAGATCATTTGGGTTTGAGCTGACAAAGTATTAAATAAAGAACCAGTGGGTCAGTAATCAAATCTCTGGTAAGTGCTGGGGATGTGCAGTCCTGCTGCTGTACTTTTCATTTGGAAAGGAATTGATTAAACTGGAATCGGCCCTCGTTCTTGTCAATTTAAACCTGGAATAACTGACAGCAGAATTTGATGCTTAGCGTTTGAAACAAATTTGGTTGAAGTGTGTCCTGAGGACAGCCTGTATTTTCGGATGCATGTTTAATCTACGTGTTACTGTTTTGTTTGCTGTAGGAATGCTCCGTTTGTGTGGCACCGGCAGGACGGCTCCCTGGCCACATAAGGAAGCTGGGCTGCTGCATGGCTCTGCTCGGGGCACAGGGTGAGTTAGTGGCACAGGCTTTGTTTGGGATGTGCTTAAGTCTCTGCTTATGCCCCTTGTTCAGGACAACATTTAAAACCTAAGCTGTCCTGGGACAGGATCCTTTTCTAAGCCTGGGCTGGAGTTGGAGTGATGGCTCCTGCATCCCAGGTCCCAGCTCTCATTATGGGATGCTTTTGGCACACCAGCCCATGCCCTCATCGTGATGTGAGCAGCTGAACCAGTCTGTTGCACCTTGGAACAAGCTGCTGAAGTGTGATGTCGCGTGTGCTGAGCTCAGCATGTCATGACTTGCATGCACCACGGAGAGGAAACAATGGCTGTTGACAGGGGCGATGTGCTTGTCTCCATCATCCCGTTCCTGCTTTGATGTTGACTCTGTGAGGGCCATCTTCACCTTCTCTAAAGGGTATCCTCCCTTACTCCAGGGATGGAATATCCCCCTGCAGAGTGCCGCTGCTCGCTGCCAGGCAGAGCTGTCGGTCCCACTGCTGAAAGCAGCCACGTGATATTTAAACTATCTGCCCCCTTGCCAGGCTGGCGAGGAATCCAGCGTTCCCCATTTTGGGGAAATGAAGGCCACATGCGTGGGCACTGCAGTAGTCCTGAATAACCCCGGCAGAGTGAGGGATCAAATCAAGTCACATTCCAGGGCATTAGACAGACGGTGGGAATTAAAAGCTTTACCTGGAAACTGGCTTTGTATCTCCAAGCCCTGCTTTTGTCTCCCAGCCCAACTCTCTATTTTTGTCCCTTTTACCTTCCGTGTTGTCGTGCGTCATGTATGCCATTGCTTGGTGCCTGGTTGTGCAGCCACCCCCAGCCACGTTTGGGGAGCCCTCAGTAAATATTGGGCTGTGCAGCCTAGGAGGAAACATTCAGGCAGTGTGAGATGGTAGGAAAAGTGTGGTTTATCAAAAACAAGCTGCTTTGGGACTCATTAAAAGCTAAGGAAAGGCTCCAGCTGCTTTCAGTAGGCTTGGGATCAGTCAGAGACTAGAAAGTCCCATCTGGGCTATTAGCAGTAAGTCTTGGTTTTGTTTCTTTCAGTCTATAACGTCTGGGGACAGGGTCTCCCTTGGGGGTCAGTCCTGCCCTGACAGCGGGGGGGTTTGCCTGCTTCAGCTCTGTCTTTGCTTTTCCCTTAATCTGGTCCCCACGTGCACCCTGTCCCTTGCGTCACCGGTTGCTCTCTGCATCCCTGGGTGAGCTGAGCATCTCCCATCGGTGCTGCTGGGCCTTGATCCTGGCCATGGGCTGTCAGAGGTGCAGGGCAGCTTTCAGAGTATTGCAGGACACAGGAGGACGCAGAGCTCAGGGGCTCACCTTAATTCCCAGAGCCTTGATTTTCTGAAATGTAAAACAATCCTTTTCTATTTGGGTCTTGTGCTCTTTGAGGAAACATTTGAAATAACGATGCTTTTGTAATGGCAATAATGACATTAGGCTCTTATACATAACTTGATTTTATTTATTTACTTATTTACCCTTTCTTAGAGGGAATTGCTGCTATTTTCTGGGCATCAGATCCAATTTTTGCTTTGTTAAGTCTGAGTCCACACCACATCCTGGATGCTGCACCCAAAGATGGAGCCTGTGTGGATGAACGCATCCAGGCTGCTCCAAACCTGGAGGCAGCTCTTTGTGCCTTGCCTGACGTTCCCACCCATTGTCTCGCCACCCACAAGATTTTCAGCCTCGACCACGCGAATGCGAAGCAGGTGGCATTTCCATCTGAATTAATATCCTAGGAGTCCTTGGATGTGGGAAGGGGGTTAAACTGTCTCAGGCTGGATCCGCTCTTGGACCTTGCTGCAAGAGAGCAGTTTGTCTCCTGGCAGAGCGGCACAGATCACCTCTGCGCAATAAACGAGAACCACTTCGAAGCAAAAATACAGCAGAGGGAGGAAGGAGTGGCTGAGCCATCTCCTGTTCTCCCAGGTCATTAGAGCATCCGTGTGCATCATGTCTAGGTACAGAGTGATGACAAGTTTGGATGCTTCAGGAGAGAAATGTTTGCTTCCCAGCAAGAAGTAAATTAGGTTAGTTTGCCTAGCGTCAGTATGTTATGAGTCAGGGAAGTTCATTAACATTTACCAAAATCTGAATTAAAAATTGAATTTTTCATTAGACAAAAAGGTTGGGTGTCATTTTGCTGAGTTTTGGGGAAAATTCTCCAAAGAACTGAGCTTTATTTTTAATAGATAACTGCATGCCAGCCTGCAGGAGACTGCAGTTCTCTGTGCATTGATTTGGGATCTGTGTGTTGTCAGGTTACCTGGTGGTACTGGCTGTGATCGGCTTGACATGGTGGTGGGTGACCAGTGCACGCGATGTGTCCCAGCTTCACGCCCGACCCACCACTCCTGAGCCAGCAGAAAGTCTGCACTGGGGGAGTTGCCCCTACAAAATACTTCAGACACATTTTCCTGGGCAGGGTGAGTTTCTCTGCAGCATTTTGCATCATGTTCTCACAGCATTCCTCTTCTGGCACTCCTTGCTCAAAAGTCCACTTTCACTAGCTTTTGAAACCACAGATTTATTGATTTGAACACAAGAGGAGATTAGGTAAAAATATCAATTGGAGACCAACTCCCTCAGCAAACCGCAGCTCAGCATTTACCAGGGAGCCCGTGGCAGGCTGCAGGGAACCTGTCCCCTTCTCGGGGCCCCGTCCCTGCCCGAAAAGGTTGCCGGAGCGTGGCTGCACTGGCTGTGGACCCTGGCCCAGCCCATTGCTCACTCCTCTGTGATGCTTTACCTGCTGCATTGCTCTGTGCCAGCAGCCCCAAGCCAGCTGGGAGAGTCTCTGCCGGCCGGGCTGTGAGCAAGTGGCATGTGTTGCTTCAGTCCCTAGTTCGTTCCCAGCCCCAGAGGCTGTGGGCAGCTCGCCCAGCCTGCCTGGCTCATGCTAAGCTCCGGAGGGGGTATCACTGTGAACTGGTGCCAGCTACGGCAGCAGGGCACCAAATCTGGGCTGCCCCTGCCCCTGCGAGCAGCAGTGCAGCTGGAGCTGGGAGCAGGCTGCATGCCACCCATGCCCCTACTCAGTATGCAGCAGAGCACCTCCCTGCCACGGCCCTACAGCGAGCCAGGAGGGCATGGGGGCTGCCACGGTCCCCAGGGGCTGGGGCAGCCCTGCCTCCCTCTCCGCAGCGTGCCGGGGATGCAACGCAACAGGACAGCGACTCCTGACCCCGCACAATGACCTTCCCCCCTCCAGAGAGGTCTGGTGGGGACCGACCCCGCTTTGGCCAGGGAGATAGGGTGAACATATATGGGGAGGTGGGCTTCGACCCAACTTCTGCTGTGCTCCCCCCAGGCATGGTGGGGCTTTGTTGGGGAAGGGGCGGGGGGCTGGCTGCCCACACTGGCAGCCGTGTGGCCGGGGCGGCGGGCCGGCCACAGCCCTCATTTCTCTGCTGCTGGGTACCGCTTTGTTGCTAGCTGGTGACATCACCCGAGAGCCCACCCCCTGCCTCTTATCCGTCTCTCCGTCTAGCTCACTTATTCACAGGCAGCGCTGGCAGGATCAGGGACTGTGCGAGAGCCAGAGCTGGCGGCAGCAGCATGCGTGCGGCGTCTGAGGCTCAGGGCGCGAGAACCACGTAAGGTGCCCGCCAGAGCTTCCCCCCTCGCCTGCCTCTGCTTCCCCCGGCAGAAACTTCACGGCTCCCTCGCGCACAGTCCGGGCTTCTCCGGGGGAGCTTGGTGCTGACAGCCGCATGCATGACACTCCGAAAAGGAGAGAAAATGACCATAAGTATCCAGGAGCACATGGCTATTGACGTCTGCCCTGGCCCCATCAAACCCATCAAGCAGATCTCCGACTACTTCCCCCGCTTTCCCCGCGGGCTCCCCACCACCGTCAGCCGCAGCAGCACCCTGCGCTCCACCGTCAGCCAGCCCTCCGTCAGCCCCGCCGAGGCCCCCCGCGAGGAGGACGAGGACGTGGACCAGCTTTTTGGGGCGTATGGCACAACACCTGCTGAGCAGCCGGCCAAGTGCCAAGCACCGGAGGAGGTGGTGGACCCCGAGGGCTACGAGTCTGACGACTGCAGTGAGTTCCTAAGTTTCCACGGGAGTTTGCTGGGTGCTGAGGGCAAGGGTGGGTCTTGGGACTGGTCCCCCATCTTGCTGCCCGAACCACACGCCCTTCCTGGCTGCTGGCCACACTGTCCATCCCTGGGATTACATTGCAGCAGTGGCAAGCTCTCTGCTCTAGCCAGGGAGGCTGTCACAGCACGGCTCCAGCGCTGCCCCTGGGTGGAGGGAGGCCCTGGGAGTGTCCCTGCTGCAGCCAGGCTGGCTGCTGAACCCAAACTAGGGAAGTCTCCCAAGAGCCACCAGTTGCTGTGCTTTGCCGTTGTGGTTGATGCACTTCTCTGCCTCGTCCCTGCTCGGCTCCTTGCCTCTGAAGGCTGCCAGCTGGGCTCAGACCCTTCGGTTAATCCGTCTCGGTGGTGCAGCCTGCTCCAGCCACCCTGCTGATTAGCTGGCAATACGCTCCAGCATCGCCCAGCTCCAGATGGGGGAGATTTGTTTGGAATGACATCCGCCCGGGAAATCTCTGCCCTCTCCCTTGGCAAACTCTGGCGTGTCATTCCTCACCCTCCAGCTGCAGACAGAGCCCTGCAC
Source organism: Nipponia nippon (assembly GCF_047370975.1). Taxonomy (NCBI): domain Eukaryota; kingdom Metazoa; phylum Chordata; class Aves; order Pelecaniformes; family Threskiornithidae; genus Nipponia; species Nipponia nippon. The sequence continues at coordinate 7,785,206 of NW_028262331.1, forward strand.
AAGACCGGGGGGGCTTTTGAACAGAAGGCTTTGGTTCTGGTAGATGCAGGTGTTTGCAGTGAGGTTCAACCCCTCCCCACCCAAAACGTCCTTCCCACCCAGCTCAGTGGAGCTTGCAGGCTGCAAAGCAGCTGCTGTCTGGCTCTGCCAGCTGCGGTGGCTGGGATAGTGTTGCTTTCCTTGAGGTAGGTTAAAATGCAAGGTCTCGATTCAGCCCAGCCTTTAGGGGCCAGATCCTGCGAGGGGCTGAGCACAAAGTTTGAAGCCGGGAGATGCCGAGGAAAGGAGTCAGTGCTGCTGAGTGGTGCTGCGTGCTCGTCCTGGGGGAAGGGGGAGGCTGAGCTCCCACGACGCTGAGCTGTTTACAGCCCAGCACTGGGCAGGCGGTGGCTTTCCCTGTGCAAAATGTCACAGCCCTGCCTTGGCATCACTCCCTCGCTGCTGGGTGCTGGGCTGGCCTGGGCTGCTGTCAGCTATGTCAGACCCCGGCGCGTGACCCCAGGGAGAGCTCCCCACTGTGCTTGCTGCAAGGTGGCACGGCCGCCCCTGTGCCCCCCTCTGCTTGCTCACCACCAGCCACGGCTCTGGGAGAGGCTGGGGCTCTGGGTGCAAGCCCCAAACTGATGCTCCCTCTCTCCCTGTCTCGGTGTTGGGGTCACGCTCTCTTTGGAGGAGGTGAGAGCCACTGCGCTCTCAGGGAGAACATCTCCACTAAGCCGTGTTTGTCCCAGCCAGGCAGTTAACATTGACTTTAACCGGATTTGGGTTATTTGCTGCTCTAATTATTAGATCGTCTTTGCTCATCCCAGCAGTAGAAACAGGAGCAGCTGGGCTTCAGGGCCAGAGGTGTGTGTGGGAGCCAAAGTGCTCAGGGCCTCGGGGCACAGCGCTTTCACCGGGTGACTTGTGGGGAAATTGCCCAGGGCGCTGCCTTCTGCATTTAGCCCTGCCAGCGATGCTGGAAGCATCTCAGTGCCAGGGGCCGGTGGGTGTTTGTCTCGCCCTGGCTGGTTTTAGGAAGAGTGTTTCTTGCAGCGTAACAGGTGTCAGGCAAACTGCTGAGGCTGTTTTGCCAGATGTGGTGGATTTTCTGCTGGCAAAGGCACAGAGGTGCCAGGAGCAGAGCAGGGAGGTGACACTGCTGGTGTCACATCTCTGGGGACAGCACGGGATGGTCCCAGCTGCTCTCAGAGCACTGGTTGGCATAAATGTGCAGGATGAGACTGTCACTTCTCCATGTTTAGCGGCCAAGTCTCAAAGCCAGACAAGGGCTCGCTGGCCCCATTTCCCAGGCAGGGAGCTGGAGGGGATTCGTGCAGCCTGACTTGAGCCATCAGCTACGCTGGGGAGCATCTTGCAGCTCCCCCACATCCCTGGCAGGTGATTCAGGGCTGCTGCATTAGTCACCTCCACTAAATTTCCCCTGGGGAACCTGTCTCCGTCTGTATGGCAGAACAGTGTTGGGGGTTAGGTGGTGTCAGTTCCCTCCGGCAACACACAGGGTTCAGGGAGTTGATTGAGGTGTCTCTGAGGATGGTGGCATTGGAGCCTGGGTGCAGCACCCATGAGTTGAGGGCTTGCTGGGAAGGGGCACGTCTTGCCTCGCTCCCCAGAGATGCTCCCAGCACAGCCCCCAGAGAGGTGCAGGGAGAGGGTTTTGCCATGGCAATTGGAAGGAGGAGGAGAGGACAGCTCTTTCCCATTTGTCCCACCTGCCTGTGGGTTTCCCTCTCCAACACCAAAGCGATGGTGCTGGCTGGCCGGGTGGGAGGAGTAGAGCTGCCCCTGCCTGGAGAAATGCAGCATTTGTCTGGGTTTCCCCTGCACTCGTTCCTGCCCAGGGTTACTTCTCTAGCCTGGCGTTTCTGGCGTTCCAGCAGCACCAGCCTGATGGGTGGTGGGGCTGCATTGCTCAGTCACCGCAGCACTGCAGGGTGGCATCGGGCAGGGGCTGGACCGGAGCTGCCAGCCTCCCTGCCTGACCTCCGGCACCCCTGGCAGGGCTGCAGGGAGCGGTGCAGGGTAGGTCCTGCCTGTGCCCTGCTGCGGCTCGCCTGGGCTGGCTCCCTGCACCGCATTTCTTAATCCTTTGCCAAGTGGTGTTCCTGATCCCACCAGCAATCCTGGGAGGTGCTTGTGGAGCCGGCAGGAACTCCCCTCCTCCGGATGGCCTCTTCCTGGGACCTGGGCAGCCCCAGAGCAGGGCAGCCCTGGGAGAAGCATCAGCATCTGCTCCCATCCAAGCAGGGCGGCCTGATGCAGTGGTTTGGCATCCACAGGAAGCAGGGACACGTGTGTGTGTGCATGCGTGTGTTTGGTGCTTTGGAAAACCAAGAATCCCAGGGCTACAGGAGGCAGGTGGGGTCCCTCCAGAGATGGGCAGGGACCCAGCCAAGGTGTGGTTGCGTGGGAGGGGACCCACTGCCACGTGCAGATGGCACCGGTCACTGGGAGGCTGATGCAGAGGGTGGGGTTGATTGCTCATGGGTCTGAGGCCAATGGTTCGGGACACCGTACTGCAGCCCTGCAGAGCCAGGGAGCACAGCGCTCAAGGGAGCTGTGGAGGTGCGGAGGAAAACAAGCGTGGTCCCCACAGGGCAGCCGTAAGCAGCCTGTTGAATGCAGCGAGTGGCGGGGAGCAAGCAGGGCCAGGGAGCTGACAGAGCAGATAATGAGCGGAGATGTTGGGGCTGCCTCTGGGAGCACTGGGAATTGCGTGGAGTCAGCCCTTCCCATCAGACCTGCCAGCAGCGCTGCTGTGAGGATTTGTAGGGTCTTAGTCGGCACCCTCTGCCATCCCGGGGCCCTTGGGAGGCCCCTGGGAGAGCAACTAGTCACTGCCCTATGCCTCCTCTGTCCCCACTCTGCAGGGACACTCCGGGACCGGAGCCCAAGCTGGCCTCTTCCCGCAGCGGGTTTGTCCCGGATGGAGCTGCTGAGGAGGGGGAATGAGGGAGAGATGGAGAAATGCATGTTTGGTACAAACCCTGCAGAATGGTGGTTTGGTGCCCTTGGACCAGCACTAGCATCTGCTGGGAGCTGAGAGGACCAGCAGGAATTTGGGGATGGGAAGGGAGGGGATTCGCTCCTACTGCCTCGGGACACCCAGCTCTCGCCTCATCTTTGGTTCCCCTGGCTGGTGCCCAGTGACAGGAGCAGTACCCTGGCCCCTTGGGTCCCCAGCCACCAGGGATGCTGCCCACCCAGTCGGGCGGCACACTGCCAGGGGAACTTGGTTCACGAGAAAAATAAGCAAATGTCAGCTAGGTGGCAATGTGCCACCTGAGAGGAGCTGGGTCTCGCCTCCCATCTCCCCTGATTCCAAGCAAATTATGGCCCCTCGAGCGGCTGCGCTTTCCCCTCTGCAGCATCAGCGTGAATTTGTACCTGAAAGATTTTTAAAGGTCTCTGAAATCTCTGCGCAAGCAGCACAAAGGTAAAAATGTGGCCCCTCTGAGGGAGCACTGCCGTGGCTGCTCTCTCTGGGGCACAGCACTGGACGGAGTGGCCATCCTTCTTCTATAATGTGCAAGCAAGTTTCTAGCCCTTGAAGAAATGCTCCCTTCCCCTGAGCTGCTGCTTGGCTTCGGAGTGAGGCTGTGGCCGGCGCTGGAATTTCCTCCCTCCTCTGTATGTGTTTGGCTCTGGGTTTTTGGATGGGGAGGCAGCCTGAGAGCAGGGGGTTGCAGCGGGAGCTGGTGTTTCTGAAAGGGCTGCCCCATACTGTTCCTGCCAGTGCTCCGAGGCTGTTTATATATGTACAAACCCAGCCAATTTTATAGCGTGCCCAGCTTTATTCATGGGAGGAGCAGGCTTGTGAGCTCCCGAGCTGCAGCAGCATAAAAACGACTTCTCCAAACTGCAGCTGAGAGGCCTGTCCTGGTGCACGGCTGCTCGTGACGCCTGCTGCAAGCAACGCCACAGAAGTTATTTAGGAAGATTCTTATTTTGAGCAAAGAAGATAATTAGGCAGGCAAAGCCATCATGCAGATATTAATTACTGGCTGCTTAAAGACGTGAAGAAGAATGAAGGTCTTATGGGGTGCGGGGTTTGCAAGTCACCTGGCAGTGCTTTCGGCCAGACAGGAGGAGGCAGGAGAGATGACAAGGGGAAATGTGCATTGAAACGATGAGGATATTTACTTCTGAAACGCAGCTCCTCAGCATATGCTGCCACTGCTATTTATAACCTTTGAATCGTCTTTTCAATCCAGATAAGGCCAAAAGAAGTGTTTTTTTTACTCAGGAAACTAAACAAACCACTGCTGATTTCGGCAGAGCCTGGAGCATGGTTTTGCCAACCATACCGCGACTGGAGCTGCCTACACAAAGGAAACATGTAGGTACCAGGCAGTGTCAGACCCAAGGTTTAAGGGCATCGCGGAGTTTGTAGCCCTCCCAAGGGAGACGTGGGGTGTTAACTGAGGTGACTTTGGATTAACTCCTGTCTGGTTTTCCGTAGGATCCCCGGGTATTGGGAAGGTGCTGGCATGGGGGGAGCTCTTGCCCTTTCCTGCTGGCCGCCCCATCGGCTGCACATCGGGTGCTCCTGGTCTTCCAAGGAGCTGAGGAGCCTTCAGCCCTGGAGATGCTCATTCCCAGGGGGTGGCCATGGCTGGGGACACCCTGAAGTGCTGGGGATAAATGTGGGACACCTGGAGGGGCCAGTAACATGAGGGCAAGCAGGGTCTGTCCGGGCATCCCTCTTCCAACAGCGATGGAGGGAGCATATGGGCCGTGGCCTCCAGCATCTCTGCTAACGAAGGAGACACGCGGCTGCTGGTTATCGAGGGGCCCTCCTTCTGCTTGGCCCCCTCTCTCCCCAGCAGCCTGCCCAGCCCTTCACCTTCCCCTGCTCCCAGCGTGCAGGAGGGAAGACAGTGCCCGGCTGGAGGAGGGAGGCTCCCTGTTTCGTGGCGGCTCTGCTGCCCTCATCCCTTCACTGACACCCCTCGCTCCAACACGCTCAAGCCCAAGGGGTTCCCAGATCTTTCATCTTTGTATTTAACACTGAAGGCAATTTTGGGGGGTTGTTAATTGGAATACTGTATTTCATTAAAGGGAGAGAGAGGGAGAGATTTGAAGGCCATCTCTAAATTGAAATTGCTGAAAGTCTAATTGCTACTGACATCAGGGACCATTTAGTGCTGTAAAACATAATTGCATCTCTGAACTGTTCTGAGCAGATAAGTGTTCCTCTGAACACTCCTCCTGGAGAAGACAGAAGAGCTGATGAGCATCCATCAACCAGCCTCGTGAAGAAGCAGCTCCCTGCTCCGGAGCTTTGCCAGGGGCTGGCGCTGTGTCTCCAAAATGAAGAACTATTAATTGCTGTAGATTTTAAGTGAAAAACCCACAACGAGGCAGGGAGCAGTTGCAAGAAAGAAGAGTTGTGTTTGATTCCCACTCCTGGTCCCGTTGAATTCAACCACATCTGTGGAGCTCCCGAGGAAGGAAGGTCTCCTGCCTGTGTGCTGGATCTGGTCCCTGCTGGCTTTTTATGTAGGGCTGGGAACATCCTTCCCTGCAGCAATGGACCAGAGTCCCACAATGCTGCCAACTGGCACCACGTGGTCCAGGTGCCGACGAGAATGTCGGTGTGTTGCCCCTGGGACATGTCCCAAAACCTTCCACAGGACACCTTTTTCATGGAGTAGCTCATGGTGATGCTGACTTTCAGAAGTGTCCTGTTTCCACCTGCCTTCACCACCTTCCCTGGGTGATGCGGAAACCTGTAGTGATGCCTGTGGCTGTAGGTTCATGCCAGAGGTCAATGCTACCATCAGACCTGGGGGCTTGCAGCCATCAGGTTCTGCAGCACCTCGACTCAGCACCTTGTGGGATCCATCCCTGACAAGCCGTGCATCCTCTCCCTGCAGAGGCACATGAGTCACAAGTAGCAGCCCAAGAGGGTTTGTGCACAGACCGAGAGCACTGTGAGTGCTGAGCAAGCTCGGCCCTGGCTGCGGGAGGCTGCTGGGACTGACAGTGCTGTTTTCCAGGGGTAACCCTGGGGGCTTTCAGGGGCTCGCTCCCACGTAGGGCAGGGAGTCAGTCCTCGAGCTGCCCTGGCGCTCACTGCCCACCCTGCCCCACTGTGTGCCGCTGGGCCGGGATGAGGCGCTGCCGCACCCGGGGAGGCAGGAGCGCATGCAGCCACCCACCAAAGCGATCTTCAGCAGCCCTGCTTGGAAATGGCAAGAAATAATTTCTGTTCCTCCTGAGGAGTCATTTACCAACATTTTACATGGGGCTGTAAGTGCACAGAATTACTTGCTGCCTTTCAGGACCTTTAAAATTATCTCCATTGCAGAGGAAAATTAAAGCAATGGAAGAATAGGGGCCTATCTTTTATAGCACATTAAAAAGTACCCAGTCTGAAGGTTACTGAACCTGTGCTTTCTGTAAGGGAGAGCTAATCCAGACAATCCCCAGCAGTCGCTTTACTGCTGCACTCTGATCTCCCTGGCACAAAATCCATGAGCAGGTTATCTTGGGAGCAGCAACGCTGATAAGCAGAGGGACTTAAGGCTTTTGGACTTCTTTTTAATTAGTTCTACAGTGGTTTTTTTGTGTGCACCTCAATTTCTCCCAGCATAGAGCCTTGCTGGGCTTCCTAATGGCAGTTGCGATGAGAAAGCTTCCCTGACTTTGGAAGGTAAGGAGCCCACTCAGTCATCGGTTTCCTCCTCTGCGTGCTGTGCTGAAGCTTGTGGGTCCGCACTGCAAGTGTCGGTGCCTCTTCCATGTCTCAAGCATCTCTTGGGCTAAGAAACTCTTCTCCTTGGGGTGTCCCAGGCCACCGAGGGGGCAGATCTGCCGCCCTGCGTGGGCCAGGCGAGGGCACGTAGCCTGCAAGGACAGGGGCTGGATAAGGGAGCAGAGCACAAATTTATCACCCGCGTTTTGCCTTTCATCCCACAGGTATAAATAGAAGCTACTTCAGCCTCCCCATCACCCTGGGCGCTGATGGGAAATGTCAGCAATAAAAAATTTCTGCCGACTCCACCAACACGGGTGAGAGTGGCACTGTGCCAGGATGCCGCGCTGCCCGCGGGCTCCAGACGCGCTCTCTGTGTCCCACAGCTAAGCCCGGAGACGCATCTGCCAGTTATGCTAGCCTCTAATAATTTTGTGGCCCACTGAATTAATCAAAATGCCCAAAGGTCAGTGGGAGAAGAGGCCGCGTTCCTGTGCAAGTCAGATTTATTTTCCTTTTTAGAGCCTGTGTTAAATGCCAGACCCTGGCCAGCACCTTCCCATCCATCTCTCCCAATTCATGGAGAGGAAAGAGGGTCAGAACCTGCTAATGAGTTCAGCTCTCCTAATGGTTATTTTATCATTGGAGCAGAATAATCGTAATAATAATGATACATCCTGCCTGCTGTCTGAAGAGCGCAAAGCTGCCTTTGTAATGCCTGACAAAGACATTTATTTATATTTTTTTATTTGCAGCCTGTGTGATTAGAGGGCAGTGTTCAGAATAGCCCAGTCGAGTTAAATACGTCTAGTAGCAGTGCTTCGAGTCTAATTGCTGCCCTTTTCTTTTTTAGGCACTCACTCCCCTAATTAAGAGCGCAATCGAGTTGCATCTCAGCTGCGAGGATGGGTGGGAGGAGGAAAGCAATCAAAGAAGGGCGATTCAGCCGCTTTGCGGAGGGCCCTGTTCGGAGCAGGTTGCGTCCCTGGGTGGCTGCTGCAGCCAGGAGGCTTTGGGCCCAATCCTGCTGGCTGGAGATGGCAAATCTCCCACAGGCAGGGCTGGATGTGCTGCCGGTGGTTTTGCAGGAGGTGTGAGAGCAGTGAGACCCGTGCCAGTGTTTTGGTGTTGGCTTGCCTGGCTGCTTGCTCAGTGTGCTGCCCACTCTGGGAGCACAGAGCTGGCTCTCCAGGTGGGCTGTGGTCCCGTGGGGGATTGCATGGAGCTGTTGTGGGCTGCAGGGTGGCTCCCATCCCTGGATTCAGCTGGGGGTCTCCTGCCATCTCCTTAGGCCCCCGAGTGACCCTGGGGCCAGTCTGCCTGGGAGCAGCCGGCCAGGGACACAGGCAGCTCGAGCACCAGCCTTGTCTCTGCGTTCACCGCTGTGCTGGATCCGTCGCCTGGCAGCGCATCCCCAGGAGGTAATGGAGACAGTGTGGCTGTGACCATGCCGCAGGCGCTCTGCTCCTGCGGGAGATGTGTCTGCCACCCTGCTGGGTCCTGGCTCTGGTGGCAGCACTCGCCCTCGGCTCCGTAGTGGTGCCTTAGCTGCCAAACCCCAAGTTAGCCTGATCCCTTTTGTCATCTCCATACGGCTGCGTTTTTAAGCAATTAGCACATGTTCTGCTGATGTTTCCATATCCCTCTGCTGAAGGCAGACCCTTCCTTGGGAATCGAGACTGAACATCAAAAAAATCCCTGCATAGAGGAAAACCCCTCCAGGGCTGGAGGAGAGCTGGGGATGGAGCCTGGCAGGACTGGGGAGAGCCACCCATCCCTGTCTGTGCCCTCCTGTCTGCTTGCAGCTCTGAGATGAATAGGAACTGTTCAGGGTTTGCTCGTGGACCACCAGCGCTGGGGAGCAGGACTTTAGTCCCCAGCTGCAAAACAAGCCTCTGCTGCTGTGTGACAGTGCTTTTGGGTTTTGCCCGTCTTGCTGGAGCAGGGCTCCCTGCTGCCCTCACCCCTGGGGCAGGTTGCGGCACCGAGGGGACAGGAGGCTTTGTCAGTATTTCCTGGCCAAAGTCTGTTTTCACGCCAAGCTTTTAATTTGTTTTATAAATTGCCAAATCCAGCAGGCTAAGCCGCAGGCCCCCTTCTGTGATAAAAATAAAATAACAGCTTGAACTTGGGAGGGCCGAGCGGCGGGGCTGGCAGGAAGCGGCTGATTAAAGGGCAGGTGGAAATGATGAGGCTCCGAAACCGGAGGCTTCATCTTCCGCTCTCAAATGAAAACGCAGATTTGTTGAGTTTTGCTGATTCGGCTTTCGCCCGTGTGCCGTGGAGCCTACCACTACACCCACCCCAGCATGACGGGCTGTACCGGCCCCCCGGGCTGGTGCTCTGACACTGCCGTACATGGCCGTGAGCTCCCATCGCCGAGCACGGGCAGGGGGCAGCCAGCCACCAACGCGCTGGGGCACTGCTGCGCTTTCCTCCTCCTTGCATGATGTAGAGCGTGTTTGCCCGGTAATTGCTCTGGAAACACCCATTTGGGTCAAACCCAGAGGTGACGTACAAGTTGTTGTTGCAGGTTTGGCCTCACCGTGTGTCACTTCCATCTTCCCTGAGCCCTTGCAGGTAAACCCCACTGATTTATGACTTACCTAAACCGATAGCTAATGTGCCATGAAATTACTCCAGAACAAGGGGGGGTACATTATTCTGCGAGAAATCTCTCTGAATATTTGCTCTGCTTTGAAGGCAAGGTATTTGCTCCGGAGCAATGATTTTTATTTGCTAGCAGGCAAACCTGTAGCTCACTTGCGTTTGGGCTAGAAGATCGCTGTGAAATTGCAGCAGGAGGGTGTCAGTCCCCTGAATATCCGCTGCCTCCCGGGGTGCCTTGCTGCAGAGGCTGTTCACGCTGGAACAAAACACCTTATTTCCTGCCGTAAAGTTTGTCTAACTTACCTCCCAGGCAGCGAACCCTGCTTTGATATTAAGCAAAATTGTTCTGGTTTTTATTTGGGATGTTTTTTTTCCCTGATGTGAACCTGCGTGCAGGGTGGGAAGGTGCAGTTACCTTGGAAACAGTGTTGGGATGCTGCGTGACAGCAGGGCAGCACTTGGGCAGACCCCTTTCGGGAAGGTGGGCATGGAAGAGTGCAGGTTGTGGGGTCCAGAGCCGCCCTGGAAGTTCAAGGCTGGCGGCAGACGAAGCTGTGCTGGGGGAGATGCTACTCTGTGTCTGGGCTTTGGTGTGCAAATTGGGTCCGGGAGCCTTGGAGAAGGTTATATCATGTTTTGGAAAAGCCTGGCTTTTTAAGGCTTTTCCTCTGCTTTGGATTGGCATGAGGTGCTCAGATTGTCCAAAGGGAAAGAATTTCTCAAATCCAATGTACTTTTGCTGCTGAGGCTCTTCTGGTTTGTTCTGGTCTCCTACCCCTTTCCTGTGGTCCCATCTCAGGAGCTTTCCTGTTGCTGCTGTTCCTGGGTTGCGGATGCCGTAAGGGAACACTGCTCTGATTAAAAGCTGTTGGTGTTTTTCATTTTAACCATAAAAGTATTTCCATTCTCACTGGGTTTAATTTACAGTTTGCAGCCAAATTGGAGCTGGGAAGGGATCCCATTGGTGGCTCATTTGTTTGAAGGTGTCAGTATACAAATACGCATCCTGGGAATGCCAGCGGCACTGGAGGCGGGGGAGATGTGCTGACAGCAGGTCTCAGCTGTGTCCCAGCCGTGCCCGGATCTTCCCAGAGAAGAGCCTTCAGCTCCTGGGGGACGGGAAGCTGCTGGCTGTGGTGGGGCTGCTGGTGGATGGGGGCAACGTGTGAAAGCCCACAGAGGCAAACCCTCTGTGCTGACTGCAGTGCCCAGGCGAGCCGCAGCCATTCATCCCTCTTGCTCCTCTCCCAGAGCTGTGCCAGCCCCACCGGCCAGATGTGAGGATGGCCACCAGACTCCCAGCATGAAGCCATGTTTCATAAGAGGGCTCACCAGAGGATGCTTTATGTTTTAGAATATCTGCAGCCATTTCTCCAGTATCTTCATCCACTCCTTTTGTGCTTAGAGGGAGAAGAGGCAATCTTTGCTGGGCCCCGTGGCTTAATAACATCTTTTTTCTTTTGCAGCCACTCTGGGGACGCTGGATTTCAGCTTGCTCTATGATCAAGAAAACAACGCTCTCCACTGCACGATCAATAAAGCCAAGGTACGTCTCAGCGACGGGCGTGTGAACAGTGAGGACCGAACATGCCTAGAGCTGGCCACCTTTGTCCTGCGTTATGGGGCCACCAGAGCCCTGCCAAAACCATGAGGCCACTCAGGCGCCATGGCTGTGCCAAGCAAATGCAGCAGTGAGGGCAGCGCGTGGGGATGGCTGGGTGTCCTCCCGTCCCCGGGTTGCACCGGGGGCTCTGGTGTCCCCGACTGCAGCCATCCCTTTGCCATCTTTAGCTTCATCCCAACACCCACTGCTTCTGCCCTCTCCTTCCCCTCCATCCCTGCCTTTCAGGGCGTTTCCAGCGGGACAGAGATGGCTGCTCATCCCCATGACGAGATGGTTACAGCTTTGATGCTTTTTAGAAAAGCACCCAACCCGATGTTGTTATTTACTTGATGCTGTGACCGGCTGTCAGTTTATAAATGGCTCTTTTAAATGCTGCTAATCATTGCCACAAAGTGCTCTGCCTCAGCGCCTTTGCTGTCTGCGTGATTGAAGCAATTAGGGGTTTTTTTGCACATTTTGGAACAGAAACAGATAACTGAGGTCCTGATTCTGCTTCTGGGCCCATGGAAGGTGCTTCTGGGTGCTGCTCAGCTCCTCTCTGCTTCACCCGGCACAAGGTCTGGAGCAGTGAAGGCTTCAGGTCAAGACAGCTGGTCGCCAACAGTGGTGGGTTGGTGGAAGAAGACCTAAGTCCCTTTAGATTTTGGGAAAGGGTGGAGGGTTTTTACAGAAAATGGGAAAAACCACAGGAGAACAAGCTGTGATCTGACCCCCCAGAAGATTTGCCTGCATAGGATGCTCCTCTTCCCTCCAGCCGCAACTAGTTTATTTGCAGCCCCCAGCCCACCCAAGAGCTCGCTGCGCTGGGTGCTGAGCCCTCACATCCCCACCCCAGGGCTCTCCCTGTCTGAAATAGGACCTTGGGCATGAAAGCTTGGCTTCGGGGGTGAGCATGGAGGCATCTGCCCCAGCAGACCTGGAGCTGCTTCTAGCTGGGGAGCAAGTGCAGCACCCACAGCTCCCTGGGCAGGGCTGCTGGAGCAGGGATGAGACAGCCGGCAGGTTTTGCTTTTTTTTTTTTTTTTTTGCTTTTTTTCCCCTCTCCCTGCCACCCCCCTGCCTGTCGCCTGTGAATTTGCCGGCAGCCTCTGGGTCAGGTTTCCCTTGGTGTGCTCGGGAGATGTGCCAAGGAGGAGATTTCTAATTGGGTTTGCAGTGGGTGGAAGACAGGGAGGAAGGAGACCTGCAAGCGGCAAGTGATAGATCTAACAGCAGCGAGAGCAAAGGCAGGGCTGACAAAGGAGAGCCCCGGTCCCTGCCATGCCCACCCAGCTGTATGGGAACAGTGGTTGCTGACCCCATCCCACGGGGCTGGGGGCACCACACGGTTCCGGCATCGCCCCTGCTCATGGGGTGGGCAGATTCCCCTTCGCCACTCTGACATTCAAGCGTTCGAGTCCCGTTCATTTCCATTCTGCTCTCATTCTCCCGTTTTTCTCTTTTATTTACATTGCCATCTGCTCGCTCTCATTTCATCTCTCGCCTGGGGAAAGCTGCCAAAACTTGACTACAAAAAGGTAAGGGCCAGGACCCCGGCTGCCGTTGGTGGGAGCCGGCGTTGGCTGCGTAGACGTTAGAAGTAGTGCTGTAGAGGAGGCGATGTGGTTGCTGGGGAGCGCTGGGGCCTGCGCACGAGCCACAGCATGGTGCTGGGACGTGCGTTGCCCTTGGATCTGGGCTGGGGCTGGCCGGTGTCTTGAGTACGATGTCTCAGGCCCCCAAGGAAGGTGCCTTCAGGACGTGTCCCACCTCCAGCAGCTCCTGGAGCCTCAGTCGCTGCCAGCAGCCTTTAAAACCTGGACTATTTCAGCCACGTGAGAAGTGTTTTTCCCTTCAATAACCCCCCCAAACAACCCTCTCTTTCCCTTTTGATCTTTTGCTTCTCTCTATTTATTTTAATCTCCAGCACTTTTAGATCTGCTGATGGCCCTCCTGAGTCCCATTATCGGCTCCTGGGGAGTGGGAAGGGGGTTAGTGGGCTCTTGGAGGCACCGGCGGGTTAAATCCAATCAGTCATGCTTCACCACCAATTTTCTGCTCTGCAGCCATCAGCTGCTCTGTTGTGCAGGAGGTCAGGATAACCGCTCCATGCCGGCGGGGTTTGCCCTGGTGCCAGGTGCTTGGGGACGTCTGAGGTGTTTCTTGGTGTGTGTTCACAGCGGGATCTGTGAGACGTTGGCTGTTTCCAGACCCTCAGGTCAAGCTCGTATCCCAAGTTTGGACGGAGCTGGAATAGGGAATGAAAGGAGGTTTGCTTTGTTGCAGGAGGTACGGGTGTGGAAGCTGGTAGCCGTGGGGCTATCCCCAGGCTGTCTGCTTACACCAAGCGCAAGGCACTTGGTGCCTCAGTTTCCGTAGTAGCACATAGATCTGCCCTTCCATCAGGCACTTTGTGCCAACAGACAGATGTCTTGAAGCTGATTTTGGAAGGCAGCAAGTGCCTGGCATCTCTGCAGGCTCTAGCCAGGGAAGCAAGAGTCCTGGTTCCTCCTGGAGATGAACAGATTCAGTGTGGGGCTGCTGTTACTCCACATCTGGATTGCGAGGCAAGTCCTGCCTCTGCAGGGCGAAGGAAGACCATGGCATGCTCAAGGAGCATCCTCCTCCAGCCTTAACCACTTAGGACAACCCTACGCTTTTGGCGTTGCCTTCAGCAGATGCAATTGGGGTACAGTCTCAGCAGGTGGGGCAGCCGCCGTGCCTCTCCCCGCACTGGCACCAGGTTGTCACCTCTGCCGTGCTGTTGTGAGCCCCAGACAACTGCCGCAGCACCAGGGCTTGCCGGCGCTGCATTGTGGGGCCGAAGCAGAGGCTATCCTGGGGTATTGTGGCACCGGGGAGAATAAGGACTAAGAAACCCCATCGCTCCCTGGCTGGAGCAGGGCTGTGGTGGCGTGCCCAGCACTCCTGCCACCTCTGCCTGGCCAGCAGAAAGCTCAGGGCCCTGTGCAGGCAGGAGCAGGCAGGCTGCCAGCGGCCACCTTGCGCTAATAGCTTTCAGTCTTGGCAGCAGTCCTGCCCATACCCTGCCTTTCACGCTTCAGGCGCAGCAGAATTCAGGCACGTTGCAGCTCAGCTCGGATCGATGGGAGAATAAATCAGGGTGGTGTGGGAGCCCGTTTCTGGACTGCAGGAGCAGCCATGTGGCAGGCTGGCAGAAGAGCTCTCCCCTTGCTGCCGTGTATGAGTGCCATGCGCTCTCCCGGGGTTATGCTGGTCCATACCATCATGTGTGGGAAACAGACAGGGTGCCCCTGCACTGCGCTGGGCATCACTATAAAATGTGATAGAAAATGATATGATTAATGTGCAGGCACCAGGGTCTGTGCCTTGGCATGCCATGCCATGGTTTGGGTGAGGCTCTCATTTTCTGCTCAGTCCCACAAAGCCCAGCCTGCTGCATGGAGCAAGATAATAACCTGCTATAGGGGGATCTATAGGGGTGTGAGGCAGCGCAGACACTGTGGGGCTGTGCTATCCTGTAGTTCCGTTGGTCTCCTGCTTTCGGGATAGAGATGCCCTGGGCGAGCCTCAGGTGGCTGCACAGGCAGCGGTGCAGGCAGCTCCCTGGCCGCAGGCAGGCCACGCAGGGCAGACGCTGCCCATCCAAGCATACCTGGGCTGCTCTCTCTGCGCCGCTGGCTGCAGCTGGGTAACACCCAGGAGTTTCCACCCTGACGAGCATTTTGATGCTCCCCCAGTTCCAGCCGAAGCTGAGTGCTGGAGGTCTGCACTGAGCATTACTTATGGATTTACTCATAAATATTTATCACTGCAGGGAAATTCCCATCTCAAAGCTGTGTGTCCTCTGGGCTGTCAGGGTGGAAGCACAGAGTTTGCCCCATTTCGGGGTGGGACGCCTTGGCCCAGGAACAGATGTCCAGACTGGTTTTTGGGCAGTAGGAAGCCTGCTCACCAGGCAGGCAGCTCACCATGGGGCAAGTGGTAGAACGAATCCGTCTCCTGTGATTTCTGTATGCCTCTAGCGTGGCGTTAATCGGCAGCCCGATTAGCCCGACTTGTAATTAAATCCTATTGATTAGCTAAATGTCACTGGCATGGAGAGCAGCTGGCAGCGGCTGGGATGTAGTGGGGGCCGTCAGTCTCCATAGGATTACAGCAGGGATTTGGGGGTTGGGTAGAGGAAGGGAAAAGATGAAACTCAGTCTTGGCTCCATCAGCCGTGCCGTGATGCACAGCACCGTAAATTGGTCACGGCAGGAGGACTGGTTGGAGCCGGGGCTGCGCTGGCTGAAGCCAATGGGAGACTGCCCCCACGAATGAGTCCTGTGGCCCACCTCTGCCTCTTGGCTCTCTCGGAGCAGCTTTAGGCTGGAGGCCCCTCCACGCAGGGGAAGCAATGGTGCTGGTCACCCTCTGGGTCCCTGGGAGCGGTGAGCTCCCATGGGAGCAGCTTTGCGGGGCAGAGCCATTGGGGCTGTGCTCATATTAAACTCAGCTCTGTGCCAAACTTATATCAAGTGACATGGGAGGGAGGTAGATGTGACATTAGGAGCCATTTTCCAGGCTCCTGTCACTCTGTCTTCCATAGCACATCTGTTAAAAAAGCCTTTAATAGCCTCCTCAGAAGGTAATTTAATTGAACTGAATTGATGGGTGAATTACAGAGCTGCCTGTCTTTCTCCATCTACTTTGAGGGGAATTTGTTTGCTTGCTTCTGATTTCATTTGCTGTGCAGCATTGGGCAGGTGGGGCACCTCTGCCACGGGAGGCTGTGGGGAGCCTTTGCTTTGCTCAGCTGTGAGCAGTTTGTGTGCCCAGCCAGCCGGATCCCCTCTGGAGCCTGGGGACCAGCCCAGCCCCTTGCAGTCCTTTCTGCCCATGGAGCCGCAGCCGATACCACCACCTTCCTCCCATCTGTGTCTGCTGCCTTCTTCTTCTGCTGGGCCTGGGCCGTCATCCGAGAGGCACTGCAGTTAAAGCAGAGCCGTTTAGCCTCCATTCGCTGCTGGTATTTTTATCCTTTTGGCTCTGCTTTAGAAGCAAAATCCTCTTTGCTGGGCACCATTTGGTCTCCTTTGGCCTGGGGCAGTGCTCTTGTCTCCAAAGCAGAGCCCTCGCCAAGGTCAGGAGCAGCTCAGACCCTCGACCAAGTTGTGCAAGTCAGGGAGGGGTGGGCTGGGGGCATCCCGAGGGGCTGTCTTGGTGCCGTGGGCTAAGCCGGATGCGTTATTCCATACACGTAAAGTATGGAAGCAATTTATGCCAGCATTTCCCTCTTTGATTTGCCCAAACCAGACCTTGATGATTACATTTTCATCGCACACAGCCTTTTCACCAGCAGCCCATACGAATGCTTTCCTGCCAGGTGGATCTCTGGCAGCTGCACATGCTCATTAATCCTGGGCAGCGAACACTCTGCTCATCACACGAAGGGTGTGATGAGTCTTTAGCATCACCCAGCCTGGTTTCCATGCCCAGGTTGAAGCCAGTGTTGGATGGGTACCTCTGCAGAGAAACCCTCCTCTGATCCAGGCAGAGGATTGCTTTCAGACAGCCTAGAAATAACTCCTGCAGGGATCCCGCAGCCAGGCTGGAAATAATCCAAGTACTTTTGTGGTGTAGCCATTATAATTTCCACCAGGGATCGGTAAAAAATTAGGCTCCATTTTTCATGCTCCTGTGTTGCTTTCCTACCCCATGGAGTTTGTTTCCATGCAGTGTGTGCAGTTACGGCTTTGGGCTGGGTTTGTGCTTCACCCTTGGATAATTCTCAGCCTGCTGGTTGTTTAGAAGAAGAGCAGGTTTGTCTCCTCCCGCTGCCTGAAGCAGGATCAACTCCAGAGCATCCCTGTAACAAACATGATCCACGTCATCCTTTAAAAGCTGTGAGGGTCTAGTAGAAAGTCCATCAGAAATGGTTGCAGCGAGCGTTTCCTTGCATTTGTGCTCTGGTACCCCCAGATTTCCCTGCAAACGCCGCGGCACTCGGCTGGCAACAGTCTCCCTCTGGCCTGAAAGCTGTTCTTCCTTCAGCTGTGCCTTAATAACGAAGAGTAGGTAGGTGCTATCACACCTTCTGAGAGCGCTTAAAAGTAACACCACAACAGCAGAGGTGTATGTTTGCTCATAAGCAATTATTAAATGACAAAACCCTGTAATTTTAAACCTTGAAAATCACTGTGCTGATTTACTTAACCCCCAAATTAATTGTGATCAGGGTGTCAGAGTCAGCTGCTGGAAGAGCGGAGAGGTGCTTTGTGGCCGATGGCAAGTGCAGATGAGAAGCCTTCCCACAGCCCCTCCTCAGCACAAACTGCAGACGACGTTTGAACACAGTGTGCTCGGCTTTTGCTGCGCAGCCTGGATCCTGCACTGAACTATACTCTCCTCCTTCCCTGATCCCGGGGAAGCCGTGCAATTACTCCATGGACCGACGACATCCCATGGAAACGAGCATCGGTAGATGGGCTCGGTGAAGCCACCCCACCTGCCCAGCGGCTCGCCGTTGTCCTAACTCCTGCTTGTTGCTGTTTCCTCTCCAGGGCCTGAAGCCGATGGATCATAATGGTTTGGCCGATCCATATGTCAAATTGCACTTGCTTCCCGGAGCCAGTAAGGTGAGACGCCTTTTTGCTTTCCCTTCCCTTCCTGGGGCTGCACCTTTCCCTTTGAAATCAGACCCGGGAGGTTCCCTGGGGAGAAGCTCCTCATCCAGGGGCTCCAGGTTGCTGCAGCCAGCCCTCGAGTCTCTTGCCTGGCTCTCACTCAGGTGAGCAGGAGAGAGCAATGGCAGGAGGTGAGAACTGGGGCTAAAAACATCCTTGCAGGGGTAGCAAGTGCCTCTGCGCTAAACCACTGCCTGGGAGCCAGGTGCCAGCCCTGACTCCTTGCCCTTGGGAGCAGGGGGTGCGAGCACTGCCCCCGTAAGCCACCAAGTGAAACGATCTGGAGCTATAAACAAACCAGCTCCATTTTTTTTTTTCCTTTTGCATTTAAAACCCCTCAGATCATAATAAAGCAGAGTATAAATTGTAAGGGAAATATTTCCATCTACTTAGGTTCAGCGCTTGCTGGAGAGAAGAGTAATTAAAGATATTGATGTGTAGTGAGAGCTTGATGTAACTGATGGGGATGTTGAATTTAAATGCTAAATGTATGTGTTATGAATATTAATTGCACTCATTTTACACTAAAGGAAAGACCTTTTTGGGGGAGGTATATTTACTTGTTACAGTTCAGTTGAATTAATTCATAATGTTCAGGGCGGTAGAGGGAGTTTTTAACCACATTTCAAGTTCCGCTGGAAATAGGAGAGCCAGGAGCGCTTTCATCAGCGATATTATCTGTCATTTCCATGTTTTGCAAATGCATTGATTAGCATTTCTGCTGGAGGTGATGGAGACCAGAGAGGTGGGAGGGAAGCTCTCAGCCGAGGGTGGCGCAGGAGCTGCAGACTCTACAAGCCCGGAGCAGCCGTGGGGGGACCCTCTCCGTGCCCCCACGTCCCTCTGCCTCTGTGGTTGCTCTGTCCATGTGCCTTGTTTCCAAATAGCGCTGCCCGAATCTGCTCTGGGGGAGGTGAGCAGATGTGGGGGGATCGTGGATGTGTCCTGGGCTGGATGTTTCTGCACAATCGTTCCAGCAGCAGGACAGTCCCCAGATCCCTCAGGTGTTTCTGTCCCTGGGCTCTCAGGCAGCTGCAGCAGAGCCCAGGCCAGAGCCATGGGAAGCAGAGTGGGACTCATTTGCCTCATGCAGAGATCTCCACATGAGCTGGTTATTGGCTATTAAGTCATTCCAGATGGGAGAAAAAGGCGCTCCCAGAGCTCAGTTCCTCTGCTTTAGTTTGGGCCCCTTGCCCAGGGCAGCGTTAGCTGCTGGGTGATGCCCATCACGTTACCCCCTTGGCTAAACCCACTTTCCTTCCCAACCCCACCCAGAGCCCCAGGGTCAGGCCCCAGCAGGTCTGACCAGGCAGTGGATGCCATCAGGGCTCTTCCCTGCTGTCTTTGTCACCTTCTACCTCCCTCTCTGATACATATCTCGCTGCTTGAGCTGGAGCCTGGCGTGGTGGTCACAGTATAGTCAAGGAAAGAGATAAAATAGGTGTGGGATGAAACCTGGTACAATAAAGTGCCTTGTTCAAAGCAACTTTACAAAGTCAGGAAAGATTTAAGGCAAACAAGGTATTAAATCAAAGGCAACGGCAGGCCATAAATGAGAGCACCTATCTGCAGTCGCCTTTGGTTTGCATCGCTCTGCTGTCGCCCCCGGACATGCCTCCGGGCACGCAGGGATCAACGCAGCAAGGCTGGTGCCCGGGAGCAGCCGCACTGGCTGCCCATGTGCAGCCCGGCCGATGGCGTCTCCTCCCTGTGCTGCAAACAAACTCCTGCCTGAGTGACCTGGGAAGCGATTGGTGTTGCAGGGCTTTAGATGCCGCTGCTAATTGAGTGTCTCTGCCCCTGCATCCTGGTCGGCTCATGGAGCATCCTGCCTTGCTCCAGGGGTATCCTGAGCTCGGCGTTTCACAGCTCCTCACCCAGCCTCTGTTGGTGCCCAACCAGCCTCCACGGCGCTGCACAGGGTCCGGGTTTCTTTCAGAGGCAGAAATGGCTTTGGAAGCTAAATGAAAGCACAGCACAAACTACAGAGGTGTTATCTCCAAGAGATCAAACCCAGAGCAAGCAGCTGCTTTGCACACAGCGTTTGGGAGTGAGACGTTGTGCCACAGTCCCTCAATGGCTCCGCTGCACCAGCAGCTCCTCTGGCCAGTGGCTGTGTCTAGTCCATCTGGAAGAGATCATGTATTTGGGGTGCTTTTGGTTGGGAAAGGACATGCCAACAAGGTGACCCCCCTCTCAGCTGCAAGCACAGGTTCTTTTCTTCACCCCATGTTTCACATCCCACTCACCTCTAGCACAGGGCTGGTGAACCAAAGATGGGGAATGTAGCAGCTTCCCATAAATAAGCGCAAGACAACTTTGAAGTATTGATTTCATGAGAATTCCTTACGCCAAGTGGTGACTGAGGCAGGGGTTGAACTTTCTGACTTCACACCTAATTAGAGGGAAAATTGCTGCTCTGTCAGGCTGTCCCAGGCTGGGGGGTTGATGGAGAAGCCCCATCTGAAGCCTGCATCCCTTTGCTTCTGCTTTCCCTCTGTCCCCAGCCTCCTGCTCTGCAGGGCTGCAGCACTGAAAAGAGTTGCCAGCACTAACAAAATGTGTATCAAGGAAGTTATTTTGAGTCAGGCAGGAACGGGAGCTGTGCTGGGCACAGGAATGCAAATAAACAGCCAGAACAGCAAATTGGTATTTTTTAATGAACCTGAAAAGACATTTTTTTTTCCCTCTCTCTCTCTCCTGCTGCATAAATGAGATCCCTGTCCTCTCACTGTGTGCTGCCAAGGTTCCCATTTTGCTGGCTGTTTCCAGCATGCAGGATGCGGGGTTGGATTGCTTTGCAAATGAGCGAGTCGCCATGTCTCTGCCCCTCTGGTTATCACTGTGGTCAGAGTGGATTTGGGCCACCCCATTGAGGACCAGCTGGGTTATGGTGCTGGGGCAGAAGGGCGACAGCACCAATTGCCCCTTCATCTCCAAACTGTGCTTCCTTTTCTCCCTTCTCCCTGCCCATCAGTGCATTCGGCTGACCACCGTCTCCTTTGCTTGTCCAGGCGAATAAGCTGAGAACCAAAACGCTGCGCAACACGCTGAACCCCACCTGGAACGAGACACTCACCTACTACGGCATCACCGACGAGGACATGATCCGCAAGACCCTACGGTAGGGCCCCGGCGGGGGTGAGCAGGGTGCTGAGCCCGGCACCAGGGGTGACATAAGTCCCTTCCCATTCCCTTGAGGCCACCCCAGGCATCCCTCCCCATCCCAGTGACGATTTCGCGGGGGAGCTCACGGGGACCCCCATGCCCCAGCCCCACAGGACGGTCCCAGCGGTGGCTCGTGGCAGGGCAGGGTTATTACCCACCAAAACCTATAACGTGCGCGCGTGCCCTGCACACATCCGTCACCTCTGCGGTGACCAGCGCTTGATTTACACAGAGCCTGGGTTGGAATAGCTGGTGAGCAGTGTGGTCGTGCTTTATCATTAACTTCATAACTCACTCGCTGGGCTCCTGCCTGCAGAGGTGCTGTTATTTGGTTTTAACCTCTTCGTGCCCAGCTCTCACGAGCACATGTTAAGGCTTTGTGGTCACATCTTGCTGAGAAAATGTCCCTGGGAAAGCTCTGGGCCCTTTCAAGGCTGATTTTTTTGAAAGAAAGCTGGAGGCATCTGTGAATTATTGTCAAACTAAATGAAGAGCTTTTGTATTTATTCTGTTCTCTCGGTTTGGTTCAGTGTCTGTGCATTCAGCGTTTCCTGGCAGCACCTCCCAGGGGCTGGGGGATGTTACGTGGGGCTGGAGGTGGGCAGCGGCAGCGTGGTGGGGCCGTGCGAGCTTGGAAGTGCTGCTTTGCGAGGTCAGACCCCTGCGAATGCAAAGGTTTTCATGTCTTGGCCACCGTCCCACCTGGGTGAGGGCAGGGGGTGACCCAGAGCCTGCGGATTGATCCTGCCCAGGGTGGGTGCTGGGCAGCCTCAGCCGCTCCATCACCTCTCTGATCTAGGACTGCTGTGTAGGAGGATTTGCTGTAAGATCTGCTGTCAAACAAAGGAGGATTTTGCATCCTGCTCCAAGGACTCGGGGCTTTGTCAGCTCCGTGGCTGGAATCCGACCTTCCTTATTTGCTCGTAGCCTGGGAGTTTATTATTTTCCCCATGACGAGAGTGCAAAGCTGCCTTATAAAAGGTCCTGCTCAGCGCTGAATTTGGGCAGAGCCCACCTGTTGTCTGCAATGTGCATAGAGATGAGAAATTTAGCATCACGGATTATTATTTCACATGGAAAATATTAGTCATGCTGAAAGTGCTGCAGGCTTGTTGGGCTGGAAAGCCTCTGGTTTATTATTATTATTGGTGGGTATTTTTTTTTTTTTATTTTTCACTCCAGACTTTGAAATTTTCAGCTTCTTCAAGCATGGAAATCAGTTTGTAGAGAGATGTTGGGCTGAGTTGTTTGCTGAAATGTGCCAGGGAGCAGAAGGACTTGACCCCCACCTTTTCGAGGCCCTTGTAGCTGCTTCTCACCTGGGAAAGGGCTGCGCTCGCCTGCTCCCAGGAGGCAGCAGGGAGGCGCGGGATGCTCAGTGGCAGGGGAACTCGCAGAAACGTGTGTGGGCCGGGCTGGATTTGCTCTTCTCCTCACAGAAATCCCTCCTTAGCACATCCCTGCTCCTGCCCGCCAGCCTGGGTGCTGTGGGCACTGTGTAGGGAGCCAAGCGAGGCTGTGGGCTCCCACAGGGCTCAGCACACGGGGCTCCTTGTGCCCCCTCCAAAGCTAAATGCCATGCACGGATCCCTGTACCCCACTTGCAGGACCCTGGGGTGATGTGCAGGGACCCCTCACTCTGTGGGGGGGGACGTGGCTGAATGGAGACAGCGTTTCTGTCTTGGGAGCTCCACGGGGAGCTCAGGAGATTGCTGGCAAGGCCAGTTAACAGCCAATTACCCAAAGTAGCTTCAAAGGGTGCCTTTCCAGGGAGGTGAGGGAAGCCTCGGGCTCGCCTGCAGTGTGGTTGCCCTGTGCAAGTTTCCAGCTGGGTGCTCTGCAGGGAGCAAAACTCCCTGCGAAGCCTCATCTGCTCATGTAGGGGCAGCATCCCCCGGGTTTGGCGTCTCCTCGTGCCATCAGAGCCATCCATCTTGCACCTTCGCGCCCATCAGAGCTGCCTCTTTTCAGGGAAATTCCCAAGCTCTCCAGTGCTCTGTGCGAAGACTACACTTTGCAGCTGAGGTTTTCTTGCCAGCAGCCGACCCCGGTGAATCAGGTGATAATTAAGGATCAAAATCCTCTCCGCATGGAGAGGAATATCCAAGCGCAATTCTGACTCATCGGCATTTGCAGCTAGCCAATGGGTTTGCTGGAGCCTCTCCCCATGGAGGTAGCAAGCACCACGATGACATTGCCACAAGGATGGCCAGTGGCTGGGAGCACCACAGGGGCCACAGGAATCCCCACCTCACCTCCAAGCATAGTGCTGGGGTCTGGCACTGCATCCAGATGGAGTGGGCTCTGTCCTGCGGGATTTAGCACAGCCCGGTCCCTGCCGGCAGCGTGGCGGTGCAGGAGCCCCAGCCCCACCACCCCGGCACTAATGAGGCTCACGGTTTGAGCACCTCAGCAGCACCCGTCCCTGTGTGCTGGTGGGCAGGACCAGCCTTTTCCTGCATGGGGTAAAAAGGGGAATTGCATCCTCAGTGTTAACATGGCAACTGGTGCAGCAAAGATGATCTAGAAGCCGGCAAACTCTGGGCTGGATGTTATGTTTTTTTAGAGGGGCTCAGGTGGCTCTGCCATCTCCCTGGGAAGGTTGTGCAAGCAGAAAAGTGGAGAAGTTTGTAAAGTGGAGCTTGCTGTAGGGTTGGGGCTTGTGGCTTTGGTTTTGCCTGGAAATGACTCTGGAGAAGAATTAAAGAAACAAACTTTTGGGTAGAGAAGGTTTCCCAGCTGGCACCTCTGCTGTGGGACTGTCACCTGTTTTGTGGGCCATCTCCTCCCCTGACTGTGGTGGGTCTTCCCAGGGGGTTTTCAGCCTCGCCTCTTGTGTGGACCCCAAAAAATTTTCTAGTCAGAACTCTGATCACTTAAAAAAATGTCCCACACGTAGATGAGTGTGTAAAGATTCAAATGAAATAACGTTTCTTAGTCCGATCTCTGAAACCAGCGTACTGCAGGGTGGGTGCTGAGACACCCTTGATGGCCCCGTGTCCTTCCCTGCTCTTGGTGCTTCTTCCTGTGCCGAGCTTCGGCCGCCGGCACAAATGGCCATCACGGCGGCAGGGCCAGCCTGCCCTCGGGCGCTGGGCGTGTGCTCAGCTGCTCTGCCCAACAGGTTTGGCAGAATTTCAGGTGGGAACTCAAACTCTTGCCTATGGCCCGGGGAATTCCTCTGCTAAAACAAAGTTTCTGAGCAGTGTGGCTCCATTTCTTATCTTGCATGGGGGAGCCAGAGCCTAAAATTCAAGTGCTCTTCATTTTACTTAAGAGCATTTCCTCAGCCCTCTTTTTTCTTTTCTCCATCTTCATGATTGAAGATACTGGCAAAGGAAATTTTATTTATCCTGAGGCACGTCTAGATGAGATGTGGCTTCTTGCAAACCAGCCACAAGGTAGAAAAATCCATCTTTTATTTTAATTCCTTGCTTGGATTTTCTTCTTTTCAAACACTGAATATTTAATCGAGTAGAAGGATGCAAGGCTGGGAAATGTTGTACCTCCTCATTTAGATACCTGCTGAACGGTGTCCTCGCTGCCCAGCTGGGGAGGGATCTTTGGTTTATGTGAGGAGGGATGGAGGGGCTGGGGTCCCTGGCAGCTGGGGCTCACCGAGGATTTTTTTATTATGGTGTGGGTTGAGCCGTTTCTCCTCTATGAGCCTCTCCATAACACCAGTGGCAGTGGCCCTTCACCTTCCCAGTGCTGCTTCCCGCAGGAAGCATCTCTCGTGCCACGTACTGTCCTGCCTTCGGTGCTTCACTTCGCCCACCCATCATCGTGCAAAATATCTCCTTCACCTCCAGGAAAAGCCAACTTCAAAGCTGCAGGGATGCTGGCTTTCCTTGCGCTAATCAGGAGAGGCTCCTGCAAGGCAGCTGTTGGTAGTTGAAAGAGCATGAGTGATGCTCCCCTCAGTCTGGGCCGTGGTCGTTCCCCGGGTGCCTCCTTGGTGCTGAGATTCATGGAGGGGCAGGGAACACGATTGCAAAGTCTCTTTAATGTAAAAATAATGATGGAGATCAAAGCTGCCGCCAGCCTTTGCCTCCCTGCTGCCTGGAGAGTGTGTGATGCAGTGGAAAAGCTCGAAAAGCACCCAGAAGTCTTCCCTGCCCACCTGGGCTCTTGGTGGGACCTGTCTGGCATGGGTTGGTGGGTCAGCGTTGGCATGGGGCACTCTGCCGGTGTCCGCAGCCCTCCTGGGGGGACGAGTGGCATTCGCCTCGTCGCAGGGGCATCCTCTGCCTCCTGGAGAGTGGAGTAACAGATCCCCTCTTGCCTGACCCCCCCAGCCCCACACTGTGCCCCGACAGACTGCCCCTCATCCCCTTGTGGCCTCATCCCAGCTGGTCGAGTGACTTTGCTGTGACGGACCCAAGCCCTGGGAGCTCTTGGGGTTCACCTCCCCAAGCAGGGCCACCCCCAAGGGAGAAGGAGAGGTGAAGGCAGCCCAGCTAATTGTGCTGGCAAGCAGGATTTTGTTAATGAATCAGCCCCCTCAAAAAACACCAGATACTTCAGATTTCATGAAACGCAGCAGGTGGGAGGATCTTGAAAGGTCTCATCCATTCATCGAATTAAATATCCCTGAGTCTAGCCCAAGGCTTAATAGCAATGAAACCACCCACCATCCTGAGAGAAGGCAAATTCAGAGCCGCTCGAAAGATGCTGGACTCGGAGGGCCGGGATGGCTGGGCTTGGGGGCAGGTTCCCTGCCAGCACCAGGGGTAAATCCCACCCCGCAGTCCCTGGCTGCAGGCACTGTTGCTCCCCGTCTGCGGTCTGAACACGGCCGTGCCGCAGCAGCTTGGCCACGGTCTCCGGTGGTGGGAGGCCGGGGTGCATGACGTGGGGAGGCAGAGAAGTGCTGCAGGGGAAATTGGAATAGGCAGAATACAATCGCCTACATTTAAATAATACATGTAATATGCAATAAATAGATTGTATTCATAATAAATACCAGAGCTGGCTAGATACGGGATACAATTATTCATATCCAGATATATTGGCGAAGTGATGCATTATTCATATGATACTCAGCTAGCCCACGAATGCCAGGAATTCTTTGTTTAATCATGTGTTTGACAAACATCATGACTCATTAAATATATTATTCAGAAAATAGTATTTGATCAGGTCTAACAGGCGTACTGCAGACACTTAGAGATTTGGGGTCCCAAATTGCTTTACTCCAGAAGTGCTGAATGAGGTTTGCTCCGGAACTGCAGGCACACTCATAATTTCATCTAACTTTTACTGTGGTTTCTGTGCTCAGACTTTGAGGCATTTCGTGATGGAGCCCAGCACTGAATTCTCCTTTTGGTTTT
The DNA here is from genome assembly GCF_047370975.1 of Nipponia nippon. Taxonomy (NCBI): domain Eukaryota; kingdom Metazoa; phylum Chordata; class Aves; order Pelecaniformes; family Threskiornithidae; genus Nipponia; species Nipponia nippon. Next base: position 7,811,270 of record NW_028262331.1, read on the forward strand.
AGGAGAGCTGGACAGTCCCAGGACGCTGCCTTTTTCTATTTTCTCTCCTCGCCAGGCGTTGCCTGTCCTTAAGCCAAGCTGGCATCACCTGCGCATCTGCTCCTCCATCGAGAGCCTCCCAAGTTGCTATAGGGACCATAAGGGATCTTAGATACAGGAGATGCGTCTTCAGGCTCCGCTGCCTGCTATGTGCATGTGCGTTGTGGAAAAGGGTCCTCGTTGACCCCCGTTCTCCCCTTTCCATGACGGGAAAGAGGCCAGAGGAACGCGTGTGCAAGCAGAAGTCGTGAGTCAGCGGAGCGGGGTTGCTTGAGTTGCGGTGAGTCAGGACTGTAACCCAGGAGCCCGGGCTGAGTAGGAGGGAGAGTAAGTTTAATGATCAGTGATAGTTCACTTGCTGCTTAGTTTTCTTCCAAGGTGGCTTTTCACAGCCCTTAACTTAAAGATCAGGACCCCTCAGTGGAAGCTGTCAAATCAAAAGCTGAGCTCAAGGGATTGGGTTTAATAAAGAGAGGCAAGGGAGGAGTGATGTTTGAGTTAAAGGGCTCAGGATGGCAGGTGAACGTGGCCGCCAGAGGCATCTCTTGCTGTTTGTCATGGAGCTGATTTTCTAACCCAAGGCATAAAAATTCCATCACATCGATTTCTTGTAATAAAATTCAAGCCGGTGTAATTGCATTATGTCTGTTTCCAAAGGAAGGGCTGAGGCCGGAGCTGCCTGCTCATCTGACTCATGCTCACTGCCTTCACTTATGGGGCCGCTGCACTGCCAGCCTGCCCGAGTTAAAAATACTGTCCTGGTGAAGATGAACCGCAGCCAGCCAGAGGGACTGGGGTTCGGGGGCTGAGTCCAAGGGACTGGGAGGGCTGACACGAAACGCTGCATCTGAACCATCTCTAGTCATTGCACACAGATGGGCACAAAATGTGGGGACCCACCCGAGAGGTGGCCAGAGGTGCCAGAGGGAAAATGGGGCTGGGAGAGACCTGGCGGTGTCCCCGGCTCTATCATGCTGCTCGGAGACAGCAGCAGTTCCCAGGTCTTGCAGATGTGCCAAAAGCTGCCTCCCGAGGGACCCGGTTCAGCACAAACACCTTAACTAGCCTGGGACGTCAGCGGGGACAAGGAGGTTGGCCATCGCCCCAGCGCTGTGCCAGGCTGGGCTGCCTCCATCACGCAGCACCTGTGGGTCTGCCCGGGGCACTGTCGGGTCCATGGGACAAAGGGGATGTGCATTCTGTGGCACTGCGGCGGCTGGGGTTGTGGACCCCAAAACTACCCCGATTTGTCACCTTTCTCCCTTGGGGAAGAGTTTGCCCTTTGGTGGGCTGCAGCTCAGGCAGCCGTGGTGGTTTGGCTGCTGCAGGGTGTCCCGTGCCCTGGCTGCTGCTGAAGGAGGGCTGTGCGGTGCAGGGGGGCAGGAGCCATCCCTGGGGAGCGCACGCAGGGGCTTGGAGGTGCCTGGGGCTGAGCTGAAGGTCTCTGAGCAGTAGCATGCTGCACAGGGGCTGGTGTTCTCAGAGCTGCTTGCTAAGGTGGGAGCAAGGGGCTTCCCATGTCCCCACAGGCAGTGAAACGGGGCTCAGTGGGGCTCTCCAGCCTCTCCCAGTGCGACACTGGAGATGCTCTCCCTACCACCACCACTGAGGTTTTTCAGCCATTTCCTTCCTGGGCTTCCACCTATCCCAGGTGGTTCTGGGGCTTCACAGCAAGTAGGATATTGCATTTGGTATCATCTTGTGCTTCTGGGGCGTATCTGGACCTTGTTGGGGGAAGATCTTGTTGCTCATGTTCTTAAGAGGTAAAACTGGCATCAAACCCTGCCTCCCCTGAGCGTGCAGGAGACGGCACCGCTCTGCAATTGCCGGGTGTAAAAATAGACCCCTGGCTGTCAGCTCCGTGTAGGGCCACGCTCCTCTCCTCTTCAGCCCAGCTTTCGTAACTGTGCGCTTGCTTTCCCTCCCAGAGCCTTGGCCAGATGGGTGTGGGGTTGTGCACGCCTGGCAAGTGCCGCTTCTTGTTTGGAGCTGCTGCTGCTCCTTTTTCAGTTTCGTTCTTTAAGAGAGGGGAGAGGAGGAAGGGAAATAGGAAATATTGTGCCTGCATTTGAGATTCTCTTTGAGGGTTTTACTGTTGCGGTGGGGTGTTTTTTTTTCACGGGTATCTATAGTAACGCTGCATCCAGCTACAGTTTTCTGGAGAGCAGCATTCCCCGTCTTCCCGCTTGTATTATTTTTTTCCAAACCCCCTTCCTCTGCCACTCCCTGTCCCTGACTGTCCTTGTGCCATGCGACTGAGCCATCCCCGTCGCTCCCTCACCGCCTTGTTATTCACTTGTGAGCATGAGGGTGGTCAAACCATCCATGGATAAACCATCCACAGGTAAACCATCCATGGATAAACCGTCCAGATGCTGCACAGGCCAGAGGCGTGGTGTGCAATTAGTTACTCTGAGGCGGGATCACAGGGTGCTATTTATCTTTAATTACTTTTACCCCTTCCCGAATAGGTCCTGTTTGTCGAAACCCGGCCAGGCGTGATCCCTGGAGGCAGAGGTGCTGCCCATGAGAAATGGGTGCCAACAGGAGTGGGTGAAAGAGAGAAAAAAATCAGGCAGCAAAAGGACGAGGAGACACTGTAGGAAAAATCAGAAAAAGGGGAGAACGGAGAGAAGGGAAGGGAAATGCCTTTCCTTTATGGACAGGGAGCCCAGCCGGTCCCTGCATGGCTCCGGTGGGGGTGCAGGATGTGGGATGCTCCCTTCGAAGGGAGATGGGATGGCTTTCCCTGTCCCCAGCTCCAGGCAGTGCTGCTGGGGGACAGCCGGTCCCTCACAAGGCAGCCACCACCCTCCTGGCCCCTTCTCTGGGATTTCAGGAGCTGCAAGTGGAGGCTCCCTGCAAGCGCTAACTTCGCTCTTCTGTCGTCTTTCCTGACACCCAGAGCAGGCTGGGAAGCAGCAGAGAAATGACTCATTAGCTGCGAGCTCAGGGAAAGGCATTTATAGCTTTCGAATGGAAAACAGCCTTTGCTCAGCATTGCCGTCACGGGGTGCATCCCGGGACCCAGCCCTGCGCAGGACCCCAACAGGGCTGGGAGAGCTTTGCTTGGCTGAGGTCTGCAAATGAGCCTTTCACAGGCTGGGTCTGCAAATCCCTCCCACCCTTGTCTGCATGGTGGGAGAGGAGGTGGAGGACCCCTTCCATGTCCCAGACCGGGCAGCCATGTCCCCAGTGCCAGGGGACACCCTGAGAGCTGCCACACTCGGAAAAGTGCCCGAGCTCCTTGGGTGAGGAGGGAGGGAGGGAGGAAGGGAGCCCTGCGGGGAGGCTCGCTAGTCCCGGCTGCGCAATCTGAGAGCGGGTTTAGGAAGAGCCTCCTTGGCCGGGCAGGATGCAGCTGGGCTGGCGGCGGCTCAGAACAGTTGTGCTTTAGTCACCGATGACTTTGATGTTTTAATGGAAGAGCCATTAAGATGCTTGAGGCCCCGGGTTGCTTTGCTGACAGTGCCTGGGCTGGGGGGTGTGTTAAACACAGCGACTGCGGCACCACAGGATTGTGATGTCCAGGGTTTGTGAGCATCTCCCTGGAGGAAGCCGAGTCCCCGGTGGGGTGACAGCCATCCCAAGGGGTGCAGGAGCCCTGGCCAGGATGGGGTCTGAGCAGGAGAGATAGCCATGGTGGCTGTGGGGCCCAGCCAGGGCGTGCAGGTAGCTCTGCACGGGCGGCTGTGTGTTGGAGCTAGGAGACATGGTGTAGCACAGTGTCCGCCTCCCGCATCCCTCCGCTTCCCCAGACCTGGCCTGTCCTCCGCCCCGGCAGCCTCGGGTCTCAGCTGCGGAGGTAAAGCAGACCAGGATACTGGGTGTCACATTTAAGCATCATGAGCTGCCCTGGCCAGGCTTTAGCAGCAGATTGATGCTCTCCAGCTGCCTGTGAAGGAGGTGCCCAGTCACTGGCCTGGGGAATGGTGGCCTCGAAGTCACCTTCTTGTTGGGGGGACCTGCGGCACAGCCCCTTCCCTCCTACCATTGCCTCCCCTCTCCCCGGTGGCTCCGCTCACCCTGTGCTTGTTGCAGGATCTCAGTCTGCGACGAGGACAAGTTCCGCCACAACGAGTTCATTGGGGAGACGCGGATCCCGCTGAAGAAACTGAAGCCCAACCAGACCAAAAACTTCAACATCTGCCTGGAGAAGCAGCTGCCGGTGAGTGGGGGGTTCAGAGCAGCATCCCCCACCGCAGGCCCACAGATACAGCAACTTCTCCCTGCAGCACATGAGAGCCTGGCGTAGTTTGACCCCTCAAACGTGATCAGGGATGGGGAGGTGGGTGTCTGGCTGCAGCTGTGTCCCTGAGCAGCCCCCAGACTGGGTGCGTTCCCTCCCCCAGATAGATAAAACAGAGGACAAGTCGCTGGAGGAGCGCGGCCGGATCCTCATCTCCCTCAAGTACAGCTCGCAGAAGCAGGGGCTGCTGGTGGGCATCATCCGCTGCGCCCACCTGGCTGCCATGGACGCCAACGGCTACTCTGACCCCTACGTCAAAACGTGAGTGCTGCTCCGCGGCCGGACCGGGCCGGGTGAGTTGCTGGCACCGCCAGCCCTCGGTGAAGCTGTGCTGTCCCCTCTTGCCTCTCCCTGCAGTGGAAATTAATTGATCTCATTAGGAGATGCAAATGAGGGCGTCACAGCAGCAGCTTGCATTCACCTGGAGCGTGTTATTCCCCAGCGTTTATTTTACAGTGCTTCAAAGTAACGTGGGTGCAGGATCTGCCCGGTGGTGTGTGGCCATGCCTGCCCTGCGCCGAGGCAGTGCGTTGTCCCCGCCGGTTCAGCAGCAGCTGGGTGGTCACGGTGCCCCACTGCCAGGCTCGGCACTGCCCGCCAGCACTGCCCTTGCTTGGGAGAGGGTCTGCGGCAGGGATGCGGCCCTGGGGGCAGAATTGGTGGCCCAAAGCAGACAGGTACGGTTGGGTTTTGCTGATGGCACAGTCCCAGCCCAGCGGGTGGTGGGTCTCATCCAGTGGCACGGGAATGGGTATCCCCTGAACAAGACAGTGCCTGTGCCTGATGGTCCTGGACCTCGCTCAGCACCTGCAGATGCCTTTGCTTTCCTTCCCGGTGATAGCCCCAGCCTTTTCACTCTTTGAAGCCCATGCCGTCCCTGCTGGGATGGGGATGGCTGCTGGGTCAGGTCTGGCCCTCCTGGCCAGTGGCATTGGGGCGCAGGCATCCCCCTCTCCCAGTCCCAGGGTACGGGCAATTAATTGCCCCCTTCCCCAGGTCCCAGGGGAGAGGAGGCTCCCAGCCCGGCAGCGGGGCCACCACTCCGTGCTTTGGAAAGGCTCTAATTACAATGTGTGTGTAATTAGGTCAGACAGCACTTTAATCGCAGCCCGTGGCTCTGGTGGCTCCAGGGTCTGGTTAACATAGTTGAGGGCACATTTACAGGTCCTGCTGACACTTTCCAATGTAAATGACTGTGAGTACCTTCCCTTTGAAAAATACCAGCAATATTAAAAAAAAAAAGAGCCATTAAAATTACTGTAATGAGCTGCTGTGACTCGGCCTCACCCAAGTGATTCAGGGAAGTCGGTGTCATCCGGGGACTATTAAGGGATGCTGAGGAAGGCGGTGGTTTGCTGATGCAGAGCCCAGCTGGCGCAGGGCGCCGCGTCGCTGCAGCTCCTGTTTTTGGGGTGGATGGCATTTTTCAAACTTGCTCGTGGCAAAGCGGGGGGGGCCATGGCGCGGAAGGGCCGGCAGCCCCGCCGGCACCCATCCCATGCCCCTGTCCCCAGTGCGCTCACCCAAGCGTTGGCACTTTCAGGGATGGTATTTGTTAAGGCAGAGCTACTGGGATAAACCGTGCCTGGGAGGCCAGTAATGGAGTTTATCAGCAGCACGCTTTCATGTTCCTATTTAATTGTTCTTTAGGAGTGGAGGTGTTTGCATAAAAATCCACTCTTGCTTTTTTAAATGCTCATCGGAGGCTCAGTCCCTGAAGCAACATAATTCCCATTGTTGTAGACAGTCGTTTTGTAGGTGCCCCTTGTGCTATCTGCAGTAGATTGTATCTGCAGGGCTTGAATCAGAGCAGATAGACAAGTGATGCTTCTCGGTACAAGCCCTAATTTTTTAATTATGAGCAAGATCTGGAAAGTGTAACGAGGAAGCAGAACAGATGTTTAAAGGAGAAGCACCAACACAAAACGGTGATGGATTGACTTTGGCCTGGCCCAGATTTCAGGTGCCCTCTCTGCTTGATGACACTTTAATCTCGTTCGCTTTTCGGCCCTGCTGCTGCGCGGCAAAATATCTGCAGGAAACAGCGGTGCACGAAGCTGCAGCCGCTGCACTTGGTCCTGCTCCCTCCTACACACCTGCGTGTGGTTTCTGTCTCCTGGCAAGGCTCTGGATGAGCAGACAGGTCGCACGATCCCAAGTCTGGACTTGTTCTGGGCTGGGAGCGTTTGATTTTGGGAGCTGGGAGCATGTGTGCGGTGCCAGTGTCCCCTAGGGACTGGAGATGGAATAATCGGTGCTCTCTGATGGCAGCCAGCCACTCGTCTTGTCCTAACAGGAGAAAATTCTGCTTCCTTCCAGCCATCTGCAGCATTTTGGCAGGGGAGGGGAGGGGAGGAGGGAGCTGCAGGTTCGGGGGGCTCAGCCACCCATCTCACCCTGCCTCCGCTCAGGAGCTGGTGCTGCAGGTGCCCCCACCCGTGCCCAGGCTGCAGGGGAAGGCGCAGGAGCCCTACCTGCCGTCCTCGCTGGGAGGGGTGCGGGGCCCACGTGTGACCGTGCTGCACTGGTTTCGTTGCAGTTACTTGAAACCAGATGAGGACAAGAAATCAAAGCATAAGACGGCGGTGAAGAAGAAGACGCTGAACCCCGAGTTCAATGAGGTGGGTTTTTGCCGGTTGTGGTTCTCACCTAGGGGCTTTTCTCAGTCCTCAGACTTAAAAGTTTTAAAAAAAAAAAAACAAGACCCAAGCTCAGTCATTAGGTGAGGGATGGAAGTTGAGTTCCCCGTGGGTGGGAAAGGGCAACAGCCCGAGGAGGGGGATGGACAGCCCCAGCCCCCTCCCAGGGGTCCCAGTCCCCTCAGGAACCCAGCGCGGGTTCATCCTGACTCCGTCTCCGCTCCCCAACAGGAGTTTTGCTATGAGATAAAGCATGGCGACTTGGCGAAAAAGACCTTGGAAGTCACAGTGTGGGACTATGATATCGGGAAATCGAACGATTTCATAGGTGAGTGGGGCCCTCCAGAAGGTCTCCTTGGCCTCTTTTTTATTTAATCTTCACCTTCTGTGCCTCTTCTTTTTTCATCTGCTGTTCTTCTGCACTTCTCCAGCCTCCCGGTTTGTTCTCCATCCCCAGGTTCATTCTTGCTGGGTTTCTGTTCTGCTTTTATCCCTCTCCTGCACCTGAGCCTCCTCTCTCTCAGCCAGCCCCACTGCTCTTCGCTTCAGACATCCCCCACGCAAGGAGCACCAAGCAGGGAGAAGATGTGTCTCCCTTTCCCCTTCTGTTTTCAGATCTTTTCTTCTGAATAAAAAACAGGTTTAACAGGGAGATTTCATTTATCTCTGTTGGATGTCTAGGCTTGTTGTGATTTTGTTACTGGTCACTGTGATTTATTGCTAACAAGCGCCCAGTATCTCTGACAGCCGCTGCAATTGCAATGAGCATCCAGCCCTTGGCAGAAGAACAAGCTGCCCAGGGCAGGTCCCAGACCACAGCCATGAGGGGCTGGGGAAGCCGGGCTGTGATTGCCTGTGTGTCACATCAGGTCCTGGCATTGGATGCCATGAGAGCGGCTGCATGACCTGGCTCCATCCAGCATCCCTCGGCATCCTCCGGCATCCCTCGGCATCCCCCGGCATCCCTCGGCATCCCCCGCAGGGCTGATGCTCACCCCCACCTCTCCCTCTCTCTGTCTCTCTCTCAAGGTGGAGTCGTGTTAGGAATTAATGCCAAAGGCGAGCGGCTGAAGCACTGGTTCGACTGCCTGAAAAACAAGGACAAGAAAATCGAGCGCTGGCACACGCTAACGAACGAGCTGCCGGGAGCTGTCCTCAGCGACTGAGCGCCACGGGGCCGCTCCCCGGATGGGCACAGCTCTGCTGGCCACGGCCTTTGGACTTCTCTCGTTTACGGCTTTGGATATGGGGGATTGTGGTGCCGGGGCAGCCGGGAGAGCGGGACACCCCACGCCACGGCCTGGCTGCAGGAAAACCCTTCCCAGGGAACAAGGCAGCGGCGGTTTGCTCTGCTCGGCAGGTCCCGTCCCCAAGGCTTTTCCAAAACGCCTCTCTGCACCCTGACACACTCACACACGCACTCACGAGCATGCACGTGCATGCGCGCGCACACGCACACACGTGTGCACAGGCACACGGACACCACACGCCTGCATGCACTGCAGTTCTGACTCCTCTCCTAACTCTTTGCTATACTGAATTACCTTCTCGCTGCCTTGCAATTCAGTGGCAAAAATGAATGCATCAGTCTCCATTCGTGTATCTAATATGAGCAAAAGGTGTCACTAAAACCTGGAACTATTTTCTCAAGGCAATTGTGCCATATTTCTGGTGGTTTGTCAGTCTCTGTGGTTTGGGCCTAAACAGTCTTTTATGCATTTAAAGCTCCTCCGTTGGAATGACTGTGTCCCCTGATAACCTAGGAAGACCGTTTGCTTTTCTTCCAGAAATGTTGTGCTCGTCCTCTCCAGTAACCCAAGTGAAGTTAGCCAGCAAGCTGAAGGCGCTGTGCGGACCGTGGCTTCCCTTTCACGGTCCCCGGGATCGGGTGGCTTCACATTTGCAGAAGTGCGGGGCAAAATAAAAAGCCCAGCGAAGCCGCCGCCATTCCTGCTTCCCGGGACCGGCAGTGAAGTCGCGCTGCCCTCGCAGCAGCTGCTTTCCTAATGAAACCATGCCTTCCCACCCGGAGCCACGCAGCCAGGCTTCAGCGTGGCTATTTTTCGGGCAAAGCCGGCTTTCAGGCTAAATTTTTCTATCACTTTTCCCTTACTCGTCCTTTTCCAATTCATGCCGTTACCTAAAACCCAACCAAGGTGCTTTACACTGTGAGCTGCTGGTGTGCAGCGAGCTGATCCGCAGGGCCGAGCCGGCATCATGTTTGCAGAGACGCTCAGCTCCGGCATGGCCATCAGGTTGGTCCATTTTCTGCCTCAAACAGCGTCCAAACCGAATTTCTGTGTACGGCACAGTAATAACATGATAATAATAATCCCAGCTCTCATCCTCCGTGACCCACCCTGGTCGGTCTCTGCATCCTCATCCCATTGGAGCCCGGTGGGATGAGCTAAAACTTTCTGTGAAATGCTGCACCTTGCCAGAAATTTTTGAAGCCTTTAAACCATGATTTCTTAGGAAGAGCTGCTGTTTCCCCATGGGTATCAATTACCTACAGCTTCCGAGCCCTGTAGCTGTGTGTGCGTGTGCGCGCGTGTGTTGCCAACTTCTTTTTCTTTTGAAAGCAATCGGATCTCTGGAAACCTACGTTTACTTTTCAAAGTGACGATCGTGTTACACCTTGTTTGATATGGGTGGGGGGAACCAACGTTCATAGGGGCTTTTTTAATAACTTAATATTTGTAATGCATTCTACAGATATGCATGGATTTTATTTGAATGCTGGCAGCGTGTCAAGTAGGATGTTCCCAGTAATCCTCTCTGTCACTGGTCCAGCACCTTAAAACCTGGTTTGGATCTGAGCTTCCAGAAGAGCTACGGGAGCACGGCGTCGGCTGTGCCTCCCTTTTCTTGCAGAGTCACTTTCAATCCATCATTTGTTTCAGCACCTCTTGCCATGAAACTGGTTTATGCCTGAGGTGGAATAGGACATCGTGTGTGTGTGTGTGTGTATGTGTGTGTGTGTGTGTGGGGGGGGGTTTCTTCACTTTGTATCCCAGTCTTTTCTAAGTGGACGGTCCGTCTGTCCGTCCCAGCTGCATGCAGAGTGGTGGTCGTCATGCCAGGCCTCGTGAAATGTTTGATACCGATGTTTTGCTACCATGTGAAGGCTGCAGAAACTGTCCTTACCTGCATCCTAAAAGACTTTTGTATTTCAGTATTATCTATCTGTGTACTTTTTGTCAGATTTGTTAATATTTATAACAAGAACCCAAAATAAAAAGGGAAAAAAAAAAAAAAAGTCGATGCCGGTGGTGCAGCTTTTGAGTCTCCGCAGGTCGGTACTACGGTCCGGGGGTGCGTGAGCTCGGCGTGACACAGCGCATCACCAGTGGAGTGACTCAGAGACACGAGATGAAGAGCTGGGGCCTGGTGAGAGCTCGGGGAGCAGAAGATGGTTTTAAACCCGAGGATCAGGTGCTGCTTGGCTTTATTCTCCACTCTCCAATCTCTTGCTGCTGCTGCAAAAACTGTACTACTACTGTAACTGCAGTGGCTGCACATCCCCTGCTTTCAGCGGGGACCCCGCTCTGCCGCAGCAGGGTGCTGTGACGTTCGTACGGGGACTGTAGGCGCTGGCGGTGGAGGGTGGGAGGGAGATCAGTCAAGGGAGGATTTAAAAAAAAAAAAAAAATCTCTGGCCTTTCTGAAATTTCCATTAACTTTGCATCACTTAAGGCGCTACTCCATGGCATTAGCAGAAGGGCGTTAGAGCCGCCCCGTACAGTGCCCATGGCTGGGCCAGGGCAGTCGCCGCACGGATTTTGCCATCCCGGACGCTGTGACCATCCTCCCTGTGACAAAGGTGCAGAGACCCCTCCCTGGCCTGGGAGGGAGCTGAGGGACTGCCCCCCCGCTCCCCAGGGCTGCTCCGGCTCTGCCCTTTAACGTGTATTTTCCTCGCTGTAGTTTTGGATTGATTGAATGCGTATTGTCAGGGGTTCATATTCAGGCAGCGAGCAGCGGGGCTGCTCCCCAGTGCTGAAGGCAATCCCCTGCTTGGAGGCTGCCATTCCCGTGGGATGCCCTGATGGTGTCAGCACCCACCTCGCCCTTCGTCGTCACCGCTGCTCGGCCGGGACCGTGGCACTGAAATGGAAAACCTGCCGATGGCCCCTGCACGTGTTACAGCGGCTGCTTCGGGCTGCAGCGGCGTGGGCAGCTGCTGCGCCTCCCTGCCGCTCAGCCCACGTAGGCACAAGTATGGCCCAAACCAAGCTTCCCTCCTAGACAGATGTATAGATGGACAGACAGACAGACACTTCACATCATATGATGTACACACTGACACAACTGTATATACCTATGCACACATTGTATATACATATATACGTATGCATATATGTGCATATATATGTGTGCGTGTCTATATGTGAATGAGTTCATTAATTATATGCTTGTGTCTCTTCACATACTTTTAAAAACAAGGGCTTGGCGTTTCTCCGTACCATTTCACCCGCTGACAAGGTGCAGGAGCCGCAGCGGAGGCAGCAGCCGGAGCTGGGCGAGCAGCCCCGGACACCTGCAGGCGCGGCAGGGCAGGGAGCAGCAGCACCCAGTGCCAACGGTTCCGCTCCGTGCCGGGGTGGCTGGTGCCACAGGGCCTGTGCTGGCCCGGCCGCGCGGCAGCGCCCAGCCCGGCACACGGTGTGAATCCATCGGCTCGGGGAGCAGATCCCTGCGCCCACCCACAGGATGCACAGCTTAGAGATACGTGTGTGTGTCTGTCTGTCTGTCTGTGCAGTTATTATATTCATAGTTACCCCTCTCTGTGTATATGTATGTCTGTTTAAATATATATCTATATATAGATATCTTTATAAATAGATACACATATATGCATGTATAAGTATATAAATGCACTTATATTTTATATATAATTATTATATGCATATAAATATTTTATACTTAATATGTATGCGTGTATAAAATATTTATATAGCGAATATATGTTACATATATACTGTGTGTCTATATAAGTAACTCCACACACATATATATTCACTTTTATATATATTATAGCATTACAATAAATGTTATATTTATACATAATAACATAATTTTTAAATCTCTCCCCTATATAATAAATATATGTGTGCATGTATATATGCATGTATATACATGCATTCTTATGTAATATATTTATGCATGTGTGTATAAAAATATATATCTTTATATAGACAGCTGTATACATATGTATGTCTGCATGTATATGTATATATAGGGGTACTCTGTATATATTATGATGTTACAATATATAAAATATACAATATTACATGTATATAAATATGTGTATAAAATATTATATGCTATATACACTATATAAAATATACGATGCGTATATGAAATATATATATAAATATAGATGTGAATGTATATTATATATAGGTACAGATATAAGTAACTATAAAGGCACACACATATGATAGCATGTATATATACATATCCACTCTTTATAATATATAATGTGTTATAAAATATTATATATTGCATATTACATATTGTATATTATATATGCTTCATATATGTTTATATGTATTACTTTTGTATAAGTTAATATGCATATATGTGTATAAAATATTTTTATTTGATATCTTACATAAGTATATACTCCATATGTAGTATATATTGTATTATACATAGCTAGAGGTAACAGGTGCTCTTGCACTTTCTTATGTGCTCCCTCCAAATGCATCCCTGTATGAATGTATATGTATATATACACAGTAATTCTTCTATATAATAACATAACTATATTTTATATAGTTTGTTCTATTTATTATTAGAATACATTGATTACTATATTAATAATATCAAGATATTTGATACATGGTCATCAAGTGTATTTATAACCAGTGCAGCCGAACCAGGCGGGGGCCAGCACATGGCTTTTGGCAGTGGCCGACCTGGCCTCCCGGTTGCTCCATGGTCACCATGCTGCCAGAGGGGCCGGCTCCCGCGCTCCCGGCGCAGGGCAATGGGACGGGAGCACCCACAGCCCAGAAAACCCACGGCACGGGGAATAACCAGCGAGCCCTGGGCGCCGAGGCTGGGCAGAGGTGATGCTTACAGGGGAGGCAGGTGGGAAGCACAAGGGAAAAAAATTATTTACTTAATTAAATGATGCACTGTTCAGTCAGATTTTTTTTTTTAAGTCACTCTTTATCCTCTCCAGAATAAAGAGCTGATTATAAAAAGGGAGGGTGGGAGGACAAACCCTTCAGATTAAAAAAAAGCTTAAGGCATTTTAATGCAAAGCTCCTCTGGGGTGCGTCAGGCCCTCCTGCTTTATAAAGAGGCTTTGCTTTTGGGGAGAGGGACCTGCATCGGCTCCACCGGTGCTGCTGCTCCAGAAGAAGACAGATGTACTCCTCCAACCGCTCGCAGGAGCCCCCTAACAACGGGACCCCAGGGCCTTTCGACGGCCCCCAGTGGCCCCACCAGGCCCCGCGGGGCATGTACCTGTCGGTGGCCGTGCTGATGGGCATCATTGTGGTCTCCGCCTCAGTTGTGAACGGCCTGGTCATCGTGGTTTCCATCAGGTACAAGAAGCTCCGATCGCCCCTGAACTACATCCTGGTGAACCTGGCCGTGGCCGACCTGCTGGTGACGCTCTGCGGCAGCTCCGTCAGCTTCTCCAACAACATCAACGGCTTCTTCGTGTTCGGCAAACGGATGTGCGAGCTGGAGGGCTTCATGGTCTCCCTGACAGGTAAGGACGTGAACCTCGAGACCTGTCTTGGTCTTTGGTTGGTGCCATTGCATTTAGCAAAGAAGCTTGGGGAACGTTTCATCAACTAGCTGCTTCTCCTGAAGGGAATGCTTTCACGACTGATATAAAACTCATGTCCTTCAGCTACTCTTTAGCGCAGGGAAGGCTCAAGTAGGTGGCTGGCTGCACCAGGCCACCACACGCTCTGTCTTGGTCTCCACAGGGAGGGAAATGTCACTCGGGCCCATCAGGAGTCCTTGCTCGGGGTGTGCTTCGTGGGTGCTGGCTGGCTGCTCTGTCAGCACTCGGATACTTGTGTGTGCACCAGAAACGTGAAACACTGCACAAAACACTCCAGCGCAGAAACCCTGGTCGTAACCATGATACATCACAGATACCGAATTGCCAACTTCATTTTTTTAAGGGCCAGATATCCTCACAGCTCTCCCTGCCATAAGAAAAACATCTGACACCTTATTACAACACTATTTACTTCAACAGCTCTTAATCACCGTCTGCCACGTCCCAGCACAGGCAGCAGAGCCTGTTCCTAAGGCTCAAACCCTCCTTCTCTCCCCAGGCATCGTGGGGCTGTGGTCCCTGGCCATCTTGGCCTTTGAGCGGTACGTTGTGGTCTGCAGACCCCTGGGAGACTTTCGGTTCCAGCACCGGCACGCCGTCAGCGGCTGCGCCTTCACGTGGAGCTGGTCACTGCTCTGGACGACCCCACCGCTTCTGGGCTGGAGCAGCTACGTGCCCGAAGGTAGGGGAGATGTGCTTCAGACATGAACTCAACTCCACAGCTTCCTCTTGCGTATTGTTCTCAAGTGCAGGGTAGTTGGAGAGTCTCTATTCTGGTATTTAAAATGTTAATGCTTCCTGCTCGCTCAGTCAATAATCCTCTCTTGGCGGCTGTTCCTCAGAAGTTACCCACCGCACAACACGAAGCAGCTGTTCTTAGGTCTGATGGGCATCGGAGCCACAGCTGCTCTGACTGCTGGAGCCCGCTGAGCAGCACCCAGCACGTACCCAGCCCAGATCTGCCTTGCCGTAACGCTGCACGCCACAACAAACCGCCCTCCTCCATAGAGCAGTCGGCCAGCCAAAAACTGGCGTGGCTGATCTCCAGGTCACTGGGGATGGAAAAGTGAGAGGTGCTTGGGCAGCATCGCTGAGAGGGGGCAGCACCAGCCTTTGCTATTTTGGAGCCTGTTCCTGAGCCTCTATCCAAGCCCAGGATCAGTTTAGGCTTGTTTCTAAACGTTCCAGGTCTGAGAACCTCTTGTGGGCCCAACTGGTACACCGGTGGCAGCAACAACAACAGCTACATCTTGGCCTTGTTCGTCACCTGCTTCGTGATGCCCCTCAGCCTGATTCTCTTCTCCTACACCAACCTGCTGATGACCCTGCGAGCGGTAAGTACGGCGAGTGCGGGTGAATTAATGGTTTTCCGCTCACATCGGGATGAGGAGCCTCACGGCAGGTTTTTGTGACAGTTGGTGGAGCTGACATCTCCTGGCGCTGGTGTCAGGGCACCTAAGGGCTGGAAATGCTGTTGGAAGTTGTTAAGCAGGCCTCTCTCTCTCTCTCTTCAAAACTCCCCGCAGGCCGCGGCGCAGCAGCAGGAATCCGACACGACGCAGCAGGCGGAGCGGGCGGTGACGCGCATGGTGATCACGATGGTGACGGCCTTTCTCATCTGCTGGCTGCCCTACACCACGTTTGCCCTGGTGGTGGCCACCAACAAAGACATCACCATCCAGCCGGCTCTCGCATCCCTGCCCTCCTACTTCTCCAAGACGGCCACGATTTACAATCCAATCATCTATGTCTTCATGAACAAACAGGTGAGAGAGAAAGCTGTTAGCTAACGAAAGCACAGCTTCACTGGGGCTTCTGGAGAACAACTTAATGGGCTCATAAAACGTGGAGGAACATCTATCCTATCTGGAAGTGTAAACGCAGGCTCGATCCGGGAGTTGCTGTAGGAGCAGCAAGGTTTTGGGGAATAAAACGGAAAGAGAGGGAGCAGCCTCTGAGCCCAAACAAGAGCTCATTTTCTGCTTCCATGATTTTATGGGGTCAGGCAACTTAATTTTAGATCACAAAGCGCTCATTGAACACACAAGGCAAACAGAATGAAACTTTTATTGCTAATAAACTGCCAGGGTCTGCAAGGAGTTGGGCTAGGAATTGATACAGATCTCACCCAAAACAGAACAAGTGTCCACCCCCAGCCTCTGCCTCCGAGTCTCGAGGTGGGCACCTGCTTTCTGCCACGACACGTAACCTGCCCCTTCCCTGCCCAGTTTCAGAGCTGCCTGCTGAAAATGGTGTGCTGCGGCTACCACCCCTGGGGGACGAGAAAAACCGCTCCGGCCGCAGCCGGCCCCCGCGCAGGCGTCGCTGCAGATGGGCTGTGGAAGAAGGTGACACCGTCTCACCCCGTCTAACTGCTACCAGATCCTGCCTGCACCCAGGTCAGCTTCGGGCTCAGCCTGTCCTGCCCAGCCTCGTCCAGCGCCGGCACAGAGAAGGGCCCGGTGCTGGAGCTGCTCCCACGCCCGGGAGGTGGGTGGCTCTCGGAGAGGTCCCCAGCAGCCCCCATGGTGCTCCCCAGAAAGACACGATGTTGTCTTCTTGCAGGAGAGGAGCCACCCCCTCATGGGATAAACTGCAAACTTTGATTTTGCTCTCCTAAAGAAACACCCCTCCATTCCAGCCCCTCACCTCAGGGGATCGGGAGTCTTTCTAGAACAAAACAACAACAGTAATTTTTCCTCGATGCAAAGCATCCCAAGTTGCTGCTCAGCCCCGGGGCCAGGCTGAACACGGCGCGGCTGGGATGCCACCTCCAGAGCGGTCGGTAGGGCAGGGCCACGTCCCTCCCATCCCCAGACAGACCCAGTCCCATTTGCATTGCCCAGTCTCGCCATGACGTTCAAGGTCACGCTGTGAAACTGGCAAAAATCCAGCAGGTATGTTGAAGTGCAGACTGCATTAATAAACATTAATAAACGTTGACATGCATCTGTTTTACTGGCTGATAGAGGGTTCAACAGAAAACACTTTACCTCCTGCTACTACAGCTGGCACTTCTCTCGTGGCAAGTGCCACATATGCCACCGCAACAGACAGCAAGAAAGAAAACCAGTTCAAAGACACAAACCTATATATTCCTTCTTATATTTAAGGCAATAAGGAAAGGTCTTAAATCCACTGATTTCCCAGCAAGGGTGAAAGCACAGGTTGTAACAGGCCCCGAGGACAAGGCACAGCAGAGCCACTGCTGCCCAAACGGCCGGGACATTAACAGAAAGCAAAAGACGCCAAAGCAAAAATTAAAAGACAAAAAAACCTCCGTGGGGTTCCACAGCTACACACCTGATCCCCAGTCTCAAAACACAATGTTTATCTACACCAGCTGCAATTAGGCTTCGGGACAGGGATGCAGTTTATGTGATTTAGGAGCCTATGGATAAGGCTTCTAAGCACAAAGTTTCGACAGCCCTGCAGACAGCAATCCCCTGAGACTCGTTTATCAAATTCCTCTACCTTAAAAAATGCTGTCAGCAGCTTGGCTGCCTCCGTAGTTAATTGTCTTTCAAAATTTGATCCTGAACACTTAAATTGCTTTCACACGGTCACAAGGTTTAAAGGTTCGCTCTCCCCTCCGCACATCATCCGCAGGGACGATCCCCACACACGCCTCGCTCCTCTCCTCCTCCCACCATCTTCCGCAGCTCTTGCTGTTGCAGCGAGCCCGTGAAGGGCTTAGAGGGAAGCAATGCTAAAAGTTGCTCATCACCTCACGAAATCGCCTCACCAGCGTGCAGTCACAACCCGGTAACAGGCAGGCAGAAAGGCCATTTGGACTGGCAGATTACGATATTTGGGGGAACAAGGTTTTTTCTCTCTGACTGAAATTCTCTACTCCAGAACAAGAGCAAAACGGAAAACCCAAACCCCAGACAAGTCCCGTGACAGGTACAAGGGAGCTGAAACATGGCTGCTCAGAGAATGAACATTTGCTTTTCTTCTTGTCTTCACCCAAACCGCAGCACTCTGCAAGCGCCTCCAGCCAAATACAGCATCTCTGGGCAGCGCCGCGGCCCCGGTGTGGGGGCACAGGACCCCATCCTCACCCCCGTCCCCACGTCTCGACCTCCCTCTCTGCTCCCTTTCCTACACGCAAAGCGGCTCGCGTGCTAGCAGCTCAGAGAGGAATTAGAACAGCTCAGCATCACTGTTTCAATTTAATTAATTGGCCTTTCATTTTCTGGGAAGCTGAAAAGCAGCATTAGATGGGCCCCCTCTGATCTCTGCTTTCACTGGTCCTTGTTTAATTGTTCCTGTTAATTACAGCTGTTGTGTCCATGCTTTATGTTATTAGGATGATTTACTTTCATGCTGGAAAAGTACAAGCAGCTGAAAAACTGAAATCTCTTAACTGCTGTGCTCCGGTCTCGATAAGGAGAGCAGACAGGCTATGGGACTACTTGAAAGGCTCGCTACCAAGAGAAATAAAAATTCTCCACGTTAAGATTAAAAAAAGATAGGGAAATGGTTCACAGTCTGCTCACCATTTGGTCTGACAGATAAAATAGAAAAAGAAATCCAAGCAGCTAAGGAGATTTCACATGTTGCAAACCAAAGTGATACATATTAGTTGCACGTAAAAATGCACGTGTGCTTGCTCTGCTCCACCACACTGCTGCAGCCCTACAAGTTTTAATTACTTTAGTTGAGCAAGTCTATGAAACATAACGAAACATTGCCCAAAGTGAGAGGGGATGACCCTCGGCTACTCGTCAGTTATGGGTCACAAGCCACTGAGGACAGAATCACACAATAAATTTGCGATTTAACTTTTGCATGCGTTTGTCATTGGAGCCTGTTGCAAGGAACAGAGGGTAACGTAACACAACGCTTTGCATAGCCCCAGGCCGATGTAAAGTAGGATCTTATTCCAGCAGCTTACATCAAGAATATAAAGTTCTTCTGCCTGCAGCGAGGATACAGAACTCACACAGAGAGAAAACCGGGTACCTGCAGTTGGTACGAGCCTGGGTTAGAAAATATTAAACTTTTGCCTGGACAGAACTGTGTAATGCACAACAGCGAGCCCCATTCCCCATGCACTGGCTCTGCTGCTAACCTGAGGTGCAGAACGCAGACTGCAGCCTCCTTGATGCAGCTTCTGCTCTAGCTCTATCACTACCATGACGTGACTAAACGGATGAAAGATTTTTATTTTTTCTTGATCTCCTCTGAAGAAAGCTCCCCCAAGTCTGCCAGTTTGCAGCATCTTCCCTGGAGTAGCTCTAGCAGTATCTAGTTGTGTACGTAGTCTGGTGATGGGAAACATAGTTAACAACAAGTAAAAAACCCCACAAAACCAAAAAAGAACCCCAAAAAAGAACCTCCAAAACCAGAAAAAAAGAACCACATGGCAGCACAATAACCTTGGAAACTTTTATTAGTATTGTTAAACCAAATTAACTATCAGTTACAGACCAGCAGCATTTCCCTACATAAACAGGAACGACAACGCAACGTGTGGCACACCCAGCTGTACAAGGGCAGCTAAAATCCCAGGGCCTGTTAAAAAGGGACAAGGACAACCTTCACACCTCCTGCACCTGAACAGTATTTACCACAAGAAAAGCTAAATAGGAAGTTTCTGTGCCCATCAAAATCCTGATCCAAAGCTCAATTATATTCAGGGACTTTTTTTTTTTTCTTGGAGGAGGCCTAACCAAAAGCGTGGTTTAATTAAACAACAGGCATCTTCCTAATACTAACCAGATTTTCTCAGTATTGTCTAATGCTGGCAGGAAACGTATTACTGCACATGCAATCTCTGGAGAACGCTGCCTTTTTCTCATTAGCTTTTTGCACAGCAATTAATCCCCTTAATCAGTCAAATCAGTTCAACACTAGATCACAAAAGCACCAAGAAAAGAGAAAACAAGAAATTACCTTGTTAAATTTAACGAGCAAGGAAAAACATACACTGCATGGGCTGTAACAGTTCTCCACACTCCAGCATGGAAAAATTTAAGTGCCTGAGCAGTAACAGGAGTCCACAGAATTACAATCATTTTGTCTGTAACACTGAAAACTGCATAATGCAACAGAGCAAAAAATTCTTTTGCTTATGAAAGCGTACAGGCGCAGAAAAAAACCCCACCATGTAGCCAGCTTCATAAGGATGTTATATTAGAAAACAGTTCAGTTCTGCGATACTGATACTGCCTTTACATGCAATGATGGTGTAAAACCAGTACAAACTGTATTACAAAGCAGAGTGTCAGATTTTCTTCTGTACTTGCTGCTGCAGTTAAAGGAAGTCCGAGCTTTACAACTGTTTATGTGGCCAAAAAGGGTTGCAGTTCCCCAGCTGTACACGGTACGAGCAGCAGTAAGCAGGTGATACATTAGAACTTATTCACTATTCATTTTAATCACGTAGGAGAGCTCCAATCCAAAACAATTATCCTGTAGGGGAAAAAAAAAAAAAAGTTACACGGTTGGTTTTTTCTTATATTAAACTACAAGTTGAAGGGAATGGGATTTCATATCACCCCTTTCGCCTCCTCGGCATGGAAAACAAGAGTGTATCTCATGCAGCCAGAGAATACACAAATTTCTACCAAAAGCCCAGTTTAATTCAGAGAGGCTCACCCGAACGGCAAAGATGAAGACAGCTATTCCTCTAAGTGGGATTTCTGATCTTCAGGACGTGTGTCTAAAAAACATGTAAATTCAGCTGAAAACCAAGAACATACACACACAGCCACACACCACTTCAAAGAGAAAGCTCTAGTTTTGTCAGCACATAGCAGCGTGCCGAATCAAGCGCTACAGACCTCTTTGCTAGATCTATTAAGTTGCACTTGTAATCAGAAACCAGCCTCAGCTCTGTTGCTATTGGGTGCATTACACAGGACCCTCTCTGTGATCAGAAATCATTCTGTTTTCAAAACCCAGAGCCCAATCCCTACCAGCTCAGTTCTTCTGGAAGTCTGTCAGAAAATAGGGTCATAGATGCTAATGCTGTGCAAATAACAAGCACAATGATGTTACCTCCAGATCGCTAGGTTTAAAAATTACCATCAACATTTCCAAAAGTAACTAGTGATCTGGGACATTTCAAACTTTGGGTGCCCAACTGGAAAGCAAAACGTGTTGTGGAGCTGACTGCTGTACAAGTGTTAAATGCCCACAATATTGAAGATCAGCCTCCTTTAAGTCACCTTGTGCTACACACTGAAAAACCAAAAGTTCTGTCTGAAAATGAAAGGCTGCCTTTTTCTTTCCAGATAAAATGCCAGTTCTTTTATATTTTTTGCATAGCACTAAGTGCACATTAACTTAATGCAAGTATGTCAGCCCCCTCCTTGTAACAAGAAACATCTCTAATGAGAAATGTTGAAAATGGCAACCTTTTACTTTAGCTGTAGAATACCAGTCAGCTTTGACAGTTCCTAATGGAGAACTGGAGGAAACACTTTTATTTTATCTTGTGTCTTCTTCCTTACTTCTAGTTTCTATTAAAGGAAAGCCACGGGAGACGAGACTGAAACAGACGTTTAAGGGATTTGACAGCATTAGCATACACATCACAGGTACGTACCAAACCATACTGATAGTAACCAAAGTCCTTCCAGTGTGAAGCATTTAGGTGCCTCCGCCAAAGAGGCCGAGCACTAAACAGGACGCAGACACAGTACTATCAGCTGTCTTTCAGTGCTTTCAAGTCAGTAGAGGAAACTGCACTCTCACTCCGAGAGACACTCCGCAACTCCGGCAAACAGTCCACAATGCTGTCAGTCTCAACTGGCCACAAAAATTAGAAAATTTTCAAGTGTCTAGGGAGAGTTTAAGCCTAGAGCAGCTTCCTTTCCTTTAAAAGCACAGGGTAGAAACAGTACCCAAATGGGGGAAATCAAGAAAAGCAAAAAACTAGTCTGTGCAAGCTTGGCAAATTCAGTGCTAACAATATAATAAACGCAATACTGCCCAGCACAGCATCCAGAAGCTTTACAGACAAAGAGGACCTTCTGAACTCCCTGCACAGCCTTCTGGCGCTCTGCCTCTGGCCTCGGCTCCACCTTCCTCTACTCCCTTCTTCCTTTCAACATCTTCTGGATCTTCCAGGCTTGCAGCCCTTGAATGACAGAGTTTTTTGTATCGTCCCATTTTTTTGTATTTTCTTTTAGACGGGATGAATACAGAGTACTAAAACAGAAACCTCTGGAGATACTAGATGCCTTTTTATTTTTACCCTGACCTGTAATGGGCCTCTGCCCCCTCTAGCCCCCAAACAAACTGCCTCTCCCCCCCAAGACGACATATGCGCTTTAGCTTTACATCCATACGCAGACTCCAATGATTCCTTATGTAATAGCATTAAGTAAATGTAGTCTGACTACAAGTGTGAATGGGCTTTGGATCGAGCCATTTATGAACATGGCAGTATATATACTGCAGGAATCAGTCTGCCCTGTCAGCAAGATCGTCCTGGTTAGCAGGACATTTGCCTTCTGTGTTCAATCAGAAAAAAAAAAAAAAAAATCCTGATGCCAAACGCAAGAATACCTTGTGTTCCTCAGTAAGATAAATGTTACGAATGACTTACGACTACTCACTGACATTTACTGTGGAGCTGTTTAGAGTTACTAGGCTCTGATCTTTGGTTCTAAGAGGAAAAAAGTTATTTGGACTATGAATCTTGTCCTTAAAGTGATGTATATATTACTTCTGCCATTTTCTTCATTTCCTCCTGTACTGCCATGACAGTATAACCATCTTCCCAAACTCTTCTTTAAAGTCTTTTCTAAAGAGCTCTCATGATTCTGTTCTCTTAATGCACATTCTTCCCTATTTCAAAAAAAATCCACCATTCTGTCAAATTATCTCTGATTTCTGTGAAGGCTACACACTGCCTTCCAAGCCTATTGAAGTATTTGCTTTCCACCTACAAGAAATTATATTAACAAAACATTCTTTTCCCTCTCAATTTAGTATGGAGAGTTCAGATTGATGTCTCCAGGCAAGCTCCCTGACACACTAATGCCTAAAGAGTCACAGCACATTTTCTGAAAAATCCCGCATAGGTCTGTACACAGAACATAAACAAAATAAACTTATGAACGATATATAAATTATCAGCTAACCCAAGAGTGTGTCCCTGAGGTTGTTCTTGGATTTCCTCATCTCCAGGAATTTCATGGAGCATTCTTTCTAAAATATCATCAAGAGTAGAGTGAGCCCTGTTGAATAAAAGATTTAAAATGGATGCTGGCAAGTTTAATACTACACATTTTAAAAGAGAATAGTCATAATTATCAGGGTTCTTAAAAAAGTTGGTTTACTGTAAGCACTGAATCTTGTTAAAATATACTGGAACCATTATTCTAAATCTTTGTAACTCAAAGCCAAACATGCCTTACCGTCCTTTTTTCATACCTTTCTGTTTCCTCTGCTAGATTAAATGACTCATTAGTCCATAAACTATGATTTCTCTTCTCATTTCTCTCAGATTCTTTTTTTGACTCTCTGTCTTCCATTTTAATTTGATCGGGAACTATTCACATAAACAGAAAGATTTTAATATCAAAGATATGAAGGAAGATAATAAAGAAATTAAAATGTGTTTTTATTTACTGCACTTGAGAAACTTCCAGTTGTCCACTTCTCAATTACTCTTTCCTCAGTAATCTGATTCTCTACCAGTTAGGCAAATGCGCATTCTCTACAGTCAAAGGTGGCCAGTAGCAAGACCTAGATAAGTATTTTACATAACACATTTTTAGATTCACAGGACTGAACATCTTGCTTCATACTAAAATGAAAAACGCATGTGGAAATTAATCTTTAATCTTTCTCCTTACAATCCTAGATACGGGAGAAAAATCAAAAGAAAACCTGTGGATGTTAGCTTTGTTACCCTACTTAGCAAAATCCAATGATATTCCCCCCCAAGACTTATCTCAGCAAGTTCTGTTCCCTACAGCATGTGAATATATTCAGCCACCTTCTGCTAAGCTATGATAAGCAGGAAGCAGTAGGCTGTCACAAAAATGGAGTCTGAAATAGCTGTACTTTATGCAAATACAACAAAACCACAGTGATTGAACAGCAAGCAATACAGGCTGCTGCATTCCTTACCACCTAAAACCAACATATTCCTATGAAGTCACAGTAGCTTCTGTCCTTTGGGCAATAATTTTAAATGGGAGAAGATCTAACAAAGCTGTAGGATAACACAAACAAGAGCCAATATCATTCTCAAGTGACTATGCTATTTAGCTTTTTTTATAGACTAACTCATGTCCTGTCTTCTTTTTTTTTTTTTTTTTAAACTGCTCTTTTCTTTCTGACTCATTGGAAACAAATGCAGAGCCTATAAAGATTTAGGTTTTCTGCTCCTCAGACATTACTTGCTGTATATCTAAAAATTATTCCCACTTATTACTATTTGCAGTTTCAGAAGCACAAAGATTCACTACTGCTATCTTGGGTATCTCTGTAACAGAACAGGAAATATAAAATTGATTAGCCCAGTAGATGCTATTTTCTTACACCATGAGATCAGAGGCATTATTTCATTATGGTGAGTAAGAAACAGAAGCAGTTAGTGTGCACTGGCCACTTTCTCAACTGAACCACCCCCCCAGAATGGAAACTTCAGCTCTATTTTACATCAGCTGCCCACCATCTATACTTTTGTGGGTTTCGTCACTTATGTTTGAACGCAGCATACATTACAGTGGCATAATAGAAGTAGAAGATTAATTCTGATAGTTCAGACCTGCAAGCCTTCCACACGAGATCCCTGTAGACTTTAAAGAGTGAATACACCGAGAAAGACAGCAAACACTGGTGGAGGGGGTACTATTTGCAAAAACATTGTATATAACCTTACCAAGAAAGGGAGAATCCTCTCAAATTTCTGCTGAACCACAAATACAAAAAAAAAAAAAGCTAAAAATTGAAGTTTATCTTATAGCTGAACATACAGTGACAAATATTTAGAGTAATTCTGCAGCAATGCAAAAGTAGTTTTCTATTTGCAATCCCTATGTTAGGACTATGATCAACTAACCATTTATTTGCACTCCACAGTCATACAATCCCTCCTCTCTTGACTCTTGAGCGACGGAATCTTGCTGCTTTAAATATTCTGTTAAAAACAGCATATTTCCTTATTGACCTAAATACTCTTTCTAAATTGACTCTCTACAATCTAAAGTACCATATTACTTTATCCAGCCAAACCTAGACGAAAGCCTGTACATCATCTATAGTTAGTTCATATATTAATCCTACAAATTGTCTCTGACCATTATTTATTCACTTGATGCCCGTCTCCACATGTCCTTGTTTTGGTAAATGAGGAAATAAAAAGATGAGAATATGTCTGGGTGTCTCATTTCTAAAAGAGCATAGGACCTACATACATTTAATCATCCCAATGTCTGGTGTTAGTTGTAGGAAGAGTTTATAGCTCAATAACCAAAGGAAATTCTTCTGTAACACACACCAGTAAAAAAATGCAGTTTTTACACTGTGTTCTGTCTGAAGATGTGATTACAAAAAGAAACGTAAATCACTGAGCCTAAGCTGTGCAAAAAAACTGAGGGATGCAGCTGCCCCGCTTGCATTCATTTTAATGGAGAACATGCATTGCTCCGGGACACCTTTGAAAAATTCAGTCTACACAAAATTCATCTCAGTGTTAAATTACATCTGCACTCAATAGCCTAGCTGCTGTCAGCAGCAGCAACTAACCATTACGTGGAATGCAGAAACTTCAAGGACTAACTCAAATAAATGCCAGTTATTTAAGCTGTTGATGCCTAACTTCCTAATCATGGACCTGACTGCAACTAATTTGGAAGCTCTTGTGTATTTTAGTAGTGGATGATTTGGGAGAAATCCTGATTGAACACAGCTGGCAAGCCTCATACCATTTTGGGTGAAGTGCCTCTTACCAATTTCATCCAGCAGCTCTTGGGCTGGTGGAGGCAGCTCATCAATGAAGTTGTTATATGCCTGTGAGAGTGCTGAGATAGAAAAAAAAGTCTAATTAATTAGCAGTGATTAATCCTTAATAACTGTGATATAGGCTTACATTATGACAGCATCTTGCTGACATACTTCATTTATCAACCTGCATGAGCCAGGCTCATTCACATTTTATGAAATATCCTTAAATAATTTCATAATGGAAAAATCATTTAGAGCTAGACTTGCACATTCAGTTCTCAATCTTATATTGCAAATTTTAGGTCAGTAATATTTACACCTCAAATGCAGGTTGATTAGAGGTCAGAGTTCTTAGTGTGCAGATGCAAACACTAAATCCATAACCTAATTACCACTAGCAATACACAGTTGTGTGAAAAGCTATTTATCTCTATGAAAAGAGATGCCCAGGAGGGAGGGAGAGAAAAGAATTTAAAAGAAAAAAAAAAAGGGGGATAAGTAAAACTGCAGAATTTCTTTTCAAATCTGTTGCTCCATTTATTGATCATTCTATTTGGGCTGGGGCTGGATTAAGAGACTTACCAGATGCCTTCCTGGTGCTTCTCAAGGATGAAGCAACTACTGGCAACCCATCCTGTGCAAGACCATACAGAATGAAACACAGGAAGGTAAATTGAAGAACTGCTGGTCTTCAATCCTCCCCTTCAACACACTAAATCCCAAATGATGCAAGGCCTTAATTAAAGCCTTAGTGGACCTTAGTGGATTTTTAAATAAGCTCTTCAATCAGTTCAGAACATGAAAACAGAGGTAGCATCCAGGTAAGCTAGATGGGTCAAAAATTTTGCTTAGGCTGCAGTGTACTCATCTTTTAGCTGGCCGTAAGATACTGTCAGCTATGCAATCTTTATCCATTTCAGCACTCTGTATGGACAATTGGATGGGAATTCTTTGAAATGACAGTTCCAACATCTCTTAAGTCCCCATTCTCTATTTTGAATCTTTAATTATTAAAGCCAGGCACACCGATTCACCAAAAGAGCCCCCAAAAATCAAGAATTTGTAATCGTGGGCAAGTCCTCACTGTCCTCAAAATGGAAACAGGTACTTCCTGCTCTTAATCCTAGAATAAGATTTTAGACAAGGAAGTGACACAATCAAATATCTCCACAGAGTCAGTCAAGGCAGCACTGCACTGTTAACAGGCTTAATGAATTCCAACTGTCTGCTATGCAAGCAGAAAGACACAGGCCTGACCTGATGACAACGAATGCAGTCACTACTGTTCTGGTTGAACAAACTCTAATTTAATCTTTAAATGACAACCCCATCAATGAATAACAATAAGAAATG
Organism: Nipponia nippon; assembly: GCF_047370975.1. Lineage (NCBI taxonomy): Eukaryota > Metazoa > Chordata > Aves > Pelecaniformes > Threskiornithidae > Nipponia > Nipponia nippon. The sequence goes on from NW_028262331.1 coordinate 7,838,277, forward strand.
CATAAAGGCAACTATTTTGTATATAACTGTCTGAAAAGACAGTTAAGATAATGCTGTGGCTCCAGAACACCTTCAGTTCCAAAAAGATTACTGGAAATCACTACAGTGACCTTGGAAATTGTCAACTCCAAAGAGAGAGGATTTTTTGATACAACAAAGTTGATAACATTATGCCACGTCTGTGCATAAAAACGACAAACTTAATCCCCTAATGCAAGGGCTTTCTGAACATTTACTTGCTTCCAAACTACTAGATGGAGGCTTTCACCTTAGTTTTCTTCCTCAAGGAATCACTCATTTACCTACTCATTTACCTTCCCCCACTAAGTTCTGAGAACTCTTCAGTTTCACATGAAAACTTACATACTTGAACACACGTGCACATGTATGTATTTTCATTCAGGTTTATCCCCCACTTCCACATAGTCAAAAGCCTACAGTTCACAAATCGCTTCTGAATTCAGAGTGGTTCAGATAGGCGACCTGCTGTTGCCTCACCAGAAGACCAACTGATCACTCCCCCCCCCCCCCCCCAACAAAAACATACCCTTTCTACCCGATCATTTTGCTGATAATTACCATTTTGGTGTTCCAAGATTACTGGATCTAATGCTGGGAAATGGCAATTCTTTACAGCCAGGGAAAGGATGGAGGGCAGGCAAGGCCATTTTGATGGTGGTCAACATTTACATAAGATTAGGTGCAAGGGGAAGCCAACTCTTTGTATAATCAGTGGCACACACTGACTGCTTTGAAATCAATCAGAACTTTTGTCATTATGTCAACAGATCCAGGATTCCAAAATACTCACAAGGACCTAGAAAAATTTCTGTGCTTCCCATTTGCGTTTATTTTAAGGAAAAGTATTTTTTAAAATATTTTAAAGAATGGCTGACATAAGGTAAATTTTCTAGACTTACAGGCTCATTCAATTCAGATGAGCAAACTCCTGAAGCAACAGAGGGCATTTCAGTGCTCCTTCCCTCTTCATAGGCTGTAGTGAATGTCCCAGACGCTGCAGAAGAGATCTCTTCAGAACTGCAAAAGGAAGAATCTGAAGCTACTTCACGGCAGCGTTTGTATTTCTCAAAGGCTACTGGAATTTTTTCTTCTAGAATTAAAAAAAAAAAGAAAAGAAAAAGATGATAGCAAAGCTGGAAAATGATTTGTGGATTTTTTTGTATTTTGGTCACATTTCAATGGAAGCAGAAAAAGGTTTCTTGTATTTGAACAGGCACCTGCACAGGCAACTCTAAGAAATGATTGCCCATAAACCATCTCTAAGCAGAAGTCCAAACTGATTACCTAGAAGTTCAATATCAGCCATTATTTATGCAAAACTTTGCCAACTGAGAAATTTTGACTACTGTATTACACCAAAATAATGAAAGTACAAAGCAAATGACAATTTGTTGCTCTTAAACAACACTGAAGTTCAGGAGACATTGAGATCGCTTCATCAACAGTCAAAACACACTAAGTGCTTATTACATTGTCTGTCCTTAAAATGCTAAAATCTACACGTATCACTCCAAATCAATTTTAAATGTCTAAAACAATTTCTGATTTATGAAGGCTACCATTAACTACCAAGTAATTATCTTTCAGAGACCTTTCAGATATGGGCCTTTTCAGCCGTGTCCCTGTAAATTCTCCTTTTGTTCTACGTTACAGATTTCTTTTGACCAAGCAGGCTCTAACTACAAAGTTGTAACTCTCCAGACCAAAACAATGAGATTTCAGACAACAGGTACAGCATATCTTGTGGTTACTTATTCCAAGCGTAACATTTCTGCATTGGTACTATATGAATGGAGTGTCCATGATTCACGCCAATGATTTTTACGTTAGCAAGTCTTGGCAGAAAGGCCTCGCTCCTGGCATAGAAAGGTTAAGTAATTCACTGGTCCTTCCTTCTTTCCTCTCTGTAGTTACCTGTGCCGAGTGGAGTGCTGACGCTCGTTGGTGCATGACTCGCTCTGGGCGTTTTACAATCTATATCCCTGCAGCAGTTCTCTTGCTCATAGGGGATACTCGACAAATCCTGAATATCTGTCACTGATCTGAAAAGATGTTCTGACAGTTAGAATAGCCACTTCTTACACTTATGAATCACTAAGTTCTGATATTTTCAGGTTCTTTAAATTTTAATTTTGTTCAGTCTTATCTAGTTTTCCAGAAGGAAGAGAGACATTCCCTTTGAAAGCTTCCCACAGAATTCTTGGAAGGCTAAAGATCACCATCTTCAATAATACTGCAGAGACAGAAAAGGTTAATGATTTGCTTTCCCTTCCTTTACAGGATTTCTTAATTTTAATAATTCTCCTATAAAAGCAAGCTCAGGAAACTGCCTCCAGAAAGGGCAAGAACTTCAAATGTGAACCACTAGGTAGAAAACTCTCTCCAAAGCCAAGGGAAGACCTCAAGGTTTAACAAAAATTAATGATCCATTAATTCGGACTAAATGTAGGTCTTAGAAGCCTTTGAAAGAATTACTCAGATAAACTGAAACTGCTAAAGATCTGCACAGGCACTGATGTCCATTCAAGTTACAAAGTCTTAAGTGGTTGCAGGACTGGGATTATATTAAGCAAACCAACATCTTCTGCAGATATACCCTGGATTACATTGTCCTCAGAAGACCATGAAATGAACAGACGTCTACTGTTACCAAATCAGTAATTTCTATGCAAATCTCCATTATCCGTAAAAAGAAATTAACTTTACTAGGTAAGTCACAAACCTATTCTGTGAATTTTTCCTGAGAATCTCAATCACAAGACTATTTTTGTAATAACATTTATTTAGCTACGTACTAACGATTTGCTCTTTAAAGTATTCTATTTCTTCTATGTCATATGGACAGAAGAAACAAGGAATCCTAACACTTTAATGGGAAGAAGCACACCCAGATTAACACTAAATTAATTACTTATAAATATGAAAATATTTCAAACTAAGGACAACTGTATGTGATAGCTCTTTTACACCAATCTCCCAAAATATTCTTTCGATATTTAGAGAGTTTTCTCTCTCTCAGCTTTGGTTTGTCTCATCTTCCTTTTTCGCATCAACACAAGAAACTTTCACAATGACAATGACCAACTAGCTGAAGTTTTGATATAAAATGGTCTGTGGCTCTTACACATCTTTTTCTTTGCCTTCTTCCTGTGGCTCCCACAGTATCACTTCTCGTGCTCCTTCAACACTGGAATGAGGGAAGAAATGTCATATTCATTGATCCTCTCAGAGAATTATGAAAATAAATGTATTTAATTTCCTCTCTCTCAAGAAGTTTTAAGGACTACCTTCTCTCCGAGGTAAACTGCAGCTCATAAAAACATTTTGCTTAAAAGCTCAGAAGACAGAGAGTGCTAGGAGAAAAATGTCATTTTAATCACATTATGGATTTGTACCCAGTAAGGAGAAAACTTCTAATTGACATATGCAGTTTCAAAACAAAACTGAAAGTTAAATAAAAATCTACAAATATACATCACTACATTGTTTCATCATCCTTTCATGGTCTGCATTGTAAGCTTTTTTCCTCAAACTGTAACAAGCCCATTCAAGGTCAAAAAGGCATTCAAAGGGGATTAGTCAGATGCTCAGAGAGCAACAGTCCTCTCTGTCCCGCTGGCAAATGCTCAATTCGGAAGTGAAGGGAGCAACCAAACCCATTACCTCTTACCTTAAGGCCAAGTATTTACACACTTGCTGCCTACCTTTGACACTGGTAACTCAGTTCCTCCAGGGGAGGGGAGAGAGTACCACACTGACAGGCAGTACAAGCAGCTCTTGCTCCCACACTCGGAGAAAGCGAGCAGCTGCTGACTCTGGAAGAACACAAGGAAAGCTGAGCTACAGGGAGGGAAGGGGCTTTCAAGCCTGAAAGCCACTGCTGAAAGACTTTCAGGGAGAGGACTGTTCCTCTTTAGGTGAAAGTACCCCTTGCAGCACGAGGTGGTGATTCTTGCCAACATCTCTGCATACTAGTAGAATATAAGACTTACAAAAATACTGGATATAAACACCTCATGTTTGACAGACGAGACTGCAAGTCTCCAAGCATGGGCTAATGTTATCTGCAGGCAAGACACAGTGAGTGTACTTGCATCGGATTCTTCCCACGGGAGGGGAAAAGGCATGATCTTCATGCCACCTGAGCTCCAAAACCAAAGCACAACAAAATTAAAACAGATGACTGAAGTCTTCATTTGAATTATCTTTGCTCTGCTTAATACTGTAGTTTATCAGTGTAAAAGGAATGGTAATATATACATGACTTATTTTTCCTATTTTAGCTCCCTCATTAAGCAAACAAAAAAACCCCAAACCAAACACTGTAAAAGACAAAACCCCATGAGACCTGTGAAAGTCCTTTTAGTATTTTCTTGGCAAGGAACTATGGTATGTAGATAATCATTAAAAAGCACCACTGGCATCTTATTTGACTATTGGATATAGAAGCAGAATTAATAAAGAGAGCACACTTTTATAGCCTAATTTATGCTTGAAGTAACGATGAAAATAAGTCTATCTACCTGGCTACAGGCATATGGCTAAGTTGATTCACTTCTTGCGTGTTATTGCCGGAGTTCTGCGCTGCTGTGCTGCAGAACAGTATTCTTCCTCCTGAATACAAATAACAAATGTTCCCTGTTATTGGGTTTTGCAAGTACAGAAGAAAGTGACACAACCCATTGAACGGGAAATTGCAACTTTATTAAATTTTTTTGTTCTTGTGACCTTTGTTGTTGACAAGAGATGAATGTGTGTTAAACCCACATTTTCATAAACATACCGCAGCTGCCAGACAGTCAACCACTGAAGCACTGGGGAATATCGCAACATTTACAAATTTGAGCTAAGAGAGGCAACAGACTAGAGAAACAACAATGATCCTTCCATTATTCTGCACACACACACAATGTCAGCTCTTACAGGTTTTAAGCTCAAGATCCTTCTAGCAATAAGAAAATTAATGTGTAAATACAATTCTAATTCAGTTTCCAGCACCATAGCAAGTTGCATAAAAAGATTAAACTTAGCCTTACTGTAAAAACAAAAAGGTTGCAAACAAGTTTTGGTTTTTTAGCTGAAATACAGCAAGTACATAATCATCACACTCAACAATATTTCAGAGACTGCAATGCCCAAACCTCATCTTCCAAAATCCCGAGTGTCCTGAACTCTGACTAAAATAACGAGGAATAAGAGACCAAGTGACCCTGAAGAATCAAGCTCCAGCCTTCTGACAGGAGTGCTGCTGACAAACACGTAAATGCAACAAGACTCTGTCTCCCCGACTCAAAAGTACCTTCATAAGAAAGAGCACATTTACCTGAAACCTGAATACCTGATCCTGCATCTTCAGGTAACTGTTTCTGTAAAAATCCTTCACAAGCATCTTCTAATTTGCCCTCAGCATCTGAGGTCTGGAGCAGGGGGAAAAAAAGAAGCAAATTCTATGTCGCACAGGCAAGCTGTGAAGGGTAGGACAACTCTCACAGGATGATGTTCACAATAATCAGAATGGAGAGACAAACTTTTCAAGAGCTTATCAGCAAACAGCATGGATTGGATTTAAAAGTCCATAGAAGAGTTTTGAATCTTCAAGAAATGCATGAAGATTGTTTTAAGACCATTGAGTACTATAATTGATAGAGCTGTGATGGAAAGGCTGAGATTATCAACTGCCTAAACCTTTTCTCAGCCACAAATCATGTAATTTCCCGGTAAACAAATTAAGAAAACATGCTCCTGGTGTTCTGGGAGTCTGGGCATTTGTGGGGTTTTAGTTGCTTGGGTTCCCCCCCCCTGCCCAAGGGGAGTGTGTGTTTTAAAGGAACAGGGTTAGAATTTTCTTACTTTTAGATAATCTTTATTTGTAGATATTATTTCAAAAGAAAAAGAAAACCTGTTATTCTCTCATTTTCTACAGCTTTCCTTCAAATCAAATGGGAGCATAATAAAACCACATGTTGTGTAACTTACATCCAAAGTTCTTGACACAGACTTCATTCCTGTCTTTTCTGCTATTTTTACCTCTAGTTCTGAACTTCCCTGAGTAGTGAGAGAAAGGAAGTAATCAGTATCAGGAGTCGAGAATTCTTCAGACACATCAGGAGATGAATTAAGGGAACAATGTAATTCCCTTGAATGCCTCTGTGAAAGACATCATCATTTGAGATGCTTTCTCCAGTCTCCATTAAAGAATATACATTTTAGTCAATAATGTTAAACAATACTGCATCAAATTGAAATGATGTTTAATTTGACCACTCTGAGTTTCAACCTGTCTCCTGCTCCTTACATTACCTTGATGGTTTATAGAACAAAAAAAAAAAAAAAAAAGAAAAAAAAGAAGGGGGGGATGGTTAGTCAGATCACAACTGAAAAGATCAGCTGTCTTGGTAGCTCAGTGTGCAACATGAAGAGACCAGGCTAAGCTGTTTTACAGATAACTAGCTGCAACTAGATTTCTTGGATTACTATACATACTCTAGAGAGATTCTTAACTTGTTGAGGAAGGACTGAATTCTTATGAATGGTTATTCCAGACTCTGCTTGTTCATCTTGTGATGGCGACTGGCAACTTCTCCCTAGGATGTCAGAACGGAACAAAATTATTAGGCAAAAAATAATATGAAGTGAGTGATCTGAACCACTGATGGAATATCAATGAGAGCAGACAGTAAAACTACATTGTCTGTCAGGAACATGGAGAAAGAATGACATTTAAATGCTCACATCGTTAATCTAGGCATGTGAAGCCTTCCTTGTTTCTTTATCCATGACTATTACAAAAGCACTACCCACTACGCTGCTACAGAAAACACATCTCTGTAGTCCAATTGAGAAAAATAAAATGTGAAAGCATACTCGTGGACTTGAAAGCTTTGGGTGTCCCATGCTGATACATGGTAATCAATGATGATGAAGGGTCCCCAAGCTCACTGGGCGTTACCTCCACCCATTAACATGTAATACTCATCTTAGTCTATTATTTACGTTCACCAATGACTGAGTGATCGACCTGCTTTGGGGGTAAGACTCTGGAAGATAAAATTGACAATTACTGTAACAAAATCACAGAAGCTGAAATCTGCTGGGAGATGGAGAGAGACAAAAAGAGAAGAAATTTTTTTTTGTTTTTCATCCTTACCTCCAGAGCTTCCGAATGCAGACTCCAGATCACTCTCCTCAGATTCAGATCTATCCTCGCTGCCCAGGTGCCAATGCTCAACATTATCACCTGTCTGCCACTGATATCTTTGTTGGTCTTGACTTTTTTGGTTTCTAAGAGTGACATGTTGAAAGGCTTCCTCTATACTCTCTGCTTCACTTTCAGATGTATATTTACTGGCTGGATATGGGGACCCAAGTTCTAGTTGTCCTGAGGCCACTCTTCTGGCCATTTGTTTTACTTCAGCTACATAAAAAGAACAAAATTACCAGTTCACACAACAGAATCTGGACCTTCAGAGCATTCCCTGTGTTTCATCATGTCTGCAGCACTCGAAATGCTAAAGTTATAGCCTGTAAACTCCTTTATCATGAAAAGAGCTAAACACTTCCTTCCATTTTAAGGAAAGCTTAAAACCTGCATAAATTGACACGGACAAGTCTTTACAGGAACAGTATTTGTTAGTCTGCATTCTCTATTATTCATGCCTGTACTGCCATCCACTGGTCACTGCTATACTACCCTTTCTAAATTCATACGCTGTCCCTCCCTTACATCCTCCAAAACAGGGCTAGAAACTCCTTGAGCTTTATAATCAAACCATCCTAATGTGGTTGTGATTATTTTATGCCCTGAATGTGCAAGACACAGGATCCTACTCATTTGGTTTTCATCCAAGAACAGCCTAATAGAGCTTCAGCAATTAAGGCACACAGACCTTTCTTAAGTAACAAAATGTGTTAAGTTTTAATGCACTGCACTGCAGTAAGACTTGCTAATATTAATGCCGAGTTAACACTGATTTTACTTACTCCTCCAATCTGACTGCATCCTCCTTCTCTCCTCACTTATTTTTGTACTGTAAATTTCAGATCTTGATGTTGGATAGCACCTACAATAAGTCATTATGAAATGCATCAAACTCTGTTAATGCACAAGCGTATTGTGTTAAGTATTTCCCAGTCCGTAAAAGACTAGAAGTTGTTTTAATGTCAATTAAAAGGCTGAGAGCACACATGTTTTAAGAACCCAACAGAACTGGCAGATTGAGCTGTCAGAAGCTTAGAAAGCACAGACAGTTATTTAGGTCTATTATAGATTAACCAGACAAGCTGTACATTAAAATCTAAATTTCAAAAGCTGCCAACTGCCTTCAGATGTATCTGTATAAACACTAACAGAAAATGAATGCTATGTAGATGTGTTTTATTCAGGTCAGGAAGGTGATAGTGGACAACTGAAGATACTCAGAACTTCAGACTTGGATAACAACACTCCTACCACCAACCCAGTTCCAATCTAGAGCTCATTCACTTGACCTTCTAACCACATGTCAGCATCTGGCATATTTATGTTCTAACCAAGTCCTTCACCAACAGGTCTTACTGATCCAACAGGGTCATGAATAAACTTAAAAACCGCAACAGTTTTCCTGACTGATTTGACCCAAACATTGAAGGAGGTGCCTGTCCCCATCTTTCCAACTAATAAGGTCCATTAATTTGCACAAGTTTTGCCAGGTACTTGTAACATGTACTTTCCACCCATACTTAGAAATACAAAGGGACGACATTAAAAAGCACACCAAACATAACGAAGTAACGTATGCTCTGTTGTCACTGCGTTTAGCAAGACTGTTCTACTCCCACAGCCCCTAACATAGGTCCTAGTCCTACACCTATGAAAGCCAAGGTATTTCTACTGAGAATTGAATGAGGTTGTGCAGAGAGGAGAACCACCCTTACTAGTAACTTACTACATTGCTCTCCTTAGGCACTGTTACAGTTTCAGACCACTGACCTCCATCAGAGAGGCATTTGGAATCAGTCTGAACACCACTCTTCAAAAGTAACGACCCTGTCGCAGCAGTTACCCTGTCAGCTCTGCAGCTGACAAGGGCTCACAGGAGGGTCCTACTTGGACAGATGGCTTTTGGCTTACTGAAAAAACATTTAATGCCATCCTTGATCCTGGATGTGTCTACTTTTGACAGTGGCTGTATTAAGATGAATCTGATAGAATTAACTCTTTTGTGAATAGGATCAAAACTTACCACCTCTCTTCTTCACTTCCACTTGCTGCAGAATGTGAATCACCTCCTCTCTGACACTGCAAGTTGAACTTTTTTTTGCATCTTACAGATACATGTGGGAGTAAATGCTGAAATGAGTCCAACAAGCCATGATTCAGCACACGTCGGGCATTCTGCTAATTACTAGTTGAGCTGTCTATGAGATATACTAAGAACCAGACCGTGCAAACTTTATTCCCTAGGTTGTATCTTAGTAGCACTGCTCATGAGAAAGGATGACAACTCCAGGCCTCAGCCTAGCAAAAACTCTGCCCTGGATTTATAGCAGGTTTCATACGTATGCAGGCAGACTATCATAACACGTAGTTCCCAGGGGAATGAGTGGACCTAAATGACTCGAGATTATTCCCATAGCAGATATGTACATTAATTTCTCTCTTTCTGTTTGTGCTAAGCATGTTAACTACTTATATTTAATAATGAAAATTATCTAGGAGCCCTTACTAATGACAGCTTAGATCTCCTCAACTAAGTATACAAAAATCTTTCTCCGCTTGCCCTTTTCCTTGACAATCCCATCTCCATTTTAGTACAGGATTTTATTCCCTCCTGAGCCACTGGATGAAGATTCTGCTGGGGGGAGTGGGGAGAAAGAAGAAATAATGCTATTGCACTGCTGAGCTGACTGTTTTCATTCCTATATATAATGAGTATGGTATGCGAATATATTTTAAAAGACCGATTCATCCCTCCTCTCGGACACCATCCATAACTATGTCTCTTTACCTGCTAAGGAATACAGAAGTGATAAACACAGTCACCCCACTCAACACTTTACCTCATGGTCTAGGCTCATTTGATCATCCAAGCTTTTCACCACACTGAAGCTGAGATCATGATGGTTGTTTTCATTTTTACTCTTACTCATCTCATGAAGGCACTTCCACTTTTCCTTTTGAATTGCCTCCATTTCCCTTGCTGTCTTTGAAACAGCTTGGAAACTGCCTCCACCCAAAGCTCCTTGTGCCTGACACGTTATCAGTGGTGGAATATAGTCCCTTGATGGTGGACCTATAGCCTTCCATAAAAAAGTATTAATTCCACAAAAAGGGTTATTGGTGTTTTGGGAAGTATCACCAGATCTGTTCAAGTGTCTTTCTTGACAAATTTGCTTAGAAAGCTGATTCATTCTGATTTCCTGGAGCAGCAGCTTTTGCTTTTCAGTGGCCTCTAAACTGTCCAGTTTCTCCTCTGTTCTGCACAGGGAATCTGCTGCCTGCTGCAACATGCTTTGAGCAATCTTTAAATTAAGGACACATTTGCCAATGTGCTGCTCACTTTGAGACAGACTACTCATTCTTCTCCCAGCATCACCTCTCACCTGTGCCAGCATGCACAGGTCAGAGGCCTCACTTACCCTCTCCTCCTCTTCTGTAGTGTACTCTGTACCCGATTCCGAAAAGCCACCTTCCTCAGAAACTGGCTTTTCCTCACAGTGCGCTCCAGGGGATGCATATAGGTCTCTGAGGGTAGCCTTATCTTCTTCCTTTTGCTGCCTTCTTTCATCCTTTAGAGTTTGACCCAATCCAGCTCCTTCTTCCAGGAAGACTTCATTAAGTTCTGGGTAACTGGCAAAGATCTCATTGATTTCAAAGCTGCAGAGGCTGTCATCCACATCACTAACACCGAGGGTCGCCTGGAGTTCAGAAGCTACATCACGATTTTTGTCCTGTGCAACTGGCTGTAGACTGGTTGATGCTTCTTGGTCCACTAAAGCACTGTTCTCCTCAGGAAAAAGAGAGTCTCTTGGGGCAGTAGAGGTGTCTGAAAAATTAGATTTTAAGTGTTAAGCCGTTTCTCCAGATGCCCATCAAACACACTGCTTCCGTACATTTAGGACTTAACGTCTTTTAGAGATTACATGAGCAGCATTTAACACCTCTGCTGAAAACAGTGTGCCTGAACTTCAAATATTAACCAGACTTGAGTTTACACTAACAATTAGGGTAGTAGCTAGAATCCAAAGCTACTGCTTTTTATTTTCAAACTATGTCATAAAATCTGTAAGTGCTCACATTTTAATTATTTATATTATTATATACTATATATATAAAATACATTTATATAATACATATATATTATTATATATACTAATATATTATACATATTTTATATATTTTATATATTATATAAATATTATATAATAATATTATAATATTAATATATATAATTATAATTATTATAATTATTATAATATTATAATAATTATTATAATATATTATTATATTATATATTATATTATTAAATATATTATTATATTATATATTATATTATTATATTTAATCATATATTATTATAATTATTATAATATTAATATATATAATATAATATAATAATAATATAATTATATATTTATATATATTTTATATACTGAGGAACACACTAAGGGAAGGACACATGACATCTTGCTAGAAGAAACTCACCAGTGTCAGTTATCTCTTTTCCCTGCAATTCCGGTGTTCTCTTCTGGTAGCTAAAAGCTGATGCCAAACAGATGTTCACATCTGCAAAAACAGCAGGCCTTTGTGCTTTTAACAGTTCATCAGCATGACCAGTTTGAGACTTAGCTAAGTCCTGTAATACAAAAAATGGAAAAAAAGACAACTATATTTGACAGTTCAATGCTTCTACCTTCTCTTTTAAGGCAGTTTGCCTCCACAATCAGAAAAGAATACTCAATGTTTAGATTGTGCACAAAAAAGCCTTCCACCTAGATTTCAGCAGAACTTGAATCTGAATGGACACAAGACTCTGCCATTTTATATACATGGAAGGCTACAATCCTGGAAGTCACCTTTAAGTCATTTTTCAGTATATACTGAATGTCCTGAAGGTTCATGGAGCGGTTCTTCTGTTTAGGTTCTAGCCCTGACTTTACAATACCGTAATAGGGCATAGGAAGTCTGACATCTGCTTCTAACTGCTGCCCTGACATTATGAGCTGTTTAATAACAGAGTCTTCAAAACCTTTCCAGGGAGGGGTCTCTGCAAGACATAAATATACACTTTATGTCACAAGCTGTACATCAATGTTAATGAAAATAAAGGAAAAGAAAACAATCAGAGATACTGAAGCATTATTGTCTGCACATTGCCTAATTTACAACTACTGCCAAGAACCAAATGAGCATCCAGTCCAGTCTGGCATCTCCTCCCTATCTTATTTGAACAGTGGATGTTTTAAAGGGAGCTGACAGCAATCTCTAGAGGACAGGTCAACTGTAAACCATGCTCTGGATTCTTCATTACCAACTAGCTAATCAAGGGGTTAATTTTTAGGGTAACTGTTTATCCCATTTCACTGTCAAAGTAGTCAAAGACAATACATAACATAACTTACAGATAATGTATTGTTACTGTTATTACAGATAATGTAATGTGTCTTAGTGATCAAAAAGATGTAAGCTGCACAGGCTCATTCTGCACATTGCAAAGAGTTAACTGAATGTTTTGTTGTCCTCGAATGAAGAAGAAAGATAAACAGCAGAAGAACACCATACACAAAATCGTGTCTCTCTAATACCAACCATTAATCTCATCCTTTAGTTATGCAATTTTAAGTCTTCAGATTACATTTTACAGAAGTTTCCAGTAGTCTTTGCTATTGTCGTTAGCATTTGGGGTTTTTTGCCTGGAGGGTTCCTTTTCCAAGTTAACTCTGTATGAGCCATCACAGCAAGGTTTTATCCAGTCACACAGGGGAATTAAACAGACATGAGGGGGCTGACAATCTGCATTGAAAACATTCAGTGGGCTACCCTAGTGACAAAAGCCTACACCTACAGATGTACCTGTCAAGGCCTCCTGCACTACTGTACAGAAGCTATAAACATCCGATTTGACTGTGACAACTTTTTCAAGGATTACTTCAGGAGAGCACCACTTATACAGCTGGACTGGGACAGGAATACGCGTCAGATCACTGTGTTCTCCACCATCTTTGCTGCATAAAGGGAAAAAAGTTGTAAATTGGGACATACAACACACTCAACTAGAAGGTATGTCTTTTGGAATTAAACACCTGGGTTTGTTATATCTGCTTTTACTTTAAATACCTAAAAGGGCCAGAGTATACCTGCAAATAAAAATGTATAATATTTTCACACCAATAAATGTATTTTGGCACATTACAGCAAAGACTTTCTGGCGCAAGTAACACCTCCTTTAACAAATTTACACTCAAAAAGAAATCAGAGAAAGCTGAAAAAATTTCCCAATAGGAATTTTACAAACAACCCTTTAGCTCTGGCCAGCGTGCTCTGACCATGGACAAAACACAAGAAGGTGCCACCTAGCCTGTCAACATTTATTTTGCGATGTATACGTACGTCTAGAAGACAATTTCCTCCTCACATTTAACTATAGGGTTTTTTGGTTATTCATTTCACAGTAAGCTGTATCTGAAATAGCCAACAAATCGCCAAGATTTATTAACAAATTGAGTTTGCAAGGAGGTTAGCAAGTATCTTTGCTCCTTTTGGGACATTACAATTGGCAAATTTTTGTTTATTATCAATTTTACTCTCTTTCTTTACAGTCTAACCAGCCATTTATTTCCTTTCTAATCAGACTGCACAACAGGAAAGAGGTAAAAAGTGTATATAAGCAATAATTTACCCAGATGAAATGAATGGTGTCCCTCATAAAAGAAATACTCTTTTTGTCACTGGTGCCACTTCATTACTACCAGTTCAATGAGGTGTGGCATCTTCAACCATTTTAGGTAAGCCTCCATAAGCACAAGTTCGGTATAACAAGAGGAGACAAATTATTTCCAGCTCAGCAGCAGAACTAGTTACTCAAAGAGGAATTTCATCTCTGTTCTGTAAGATTAGGTTCTATTTCTCTACGACAGTATTTTTATACTCCAGTAAAGAGCTGCTTCTCTTACTACTTTCTATTTTCAGATACTTGTAACATAGAAACTAAGTTCACCTGAAACTTGCCATACTGCCTGTGGCAAAGTTAATGTACCTGAGCAGTAATAAGTTGGAGTTCTTTACTCCTGTAACTCCATCGCCTGGCTCAGAGGCAGGAGTCCCTAGTCGTCAAGAGGGGCACTTCAGCAGAATTTAGCACTAAATTTGACTTTGTGTTTGCCCCTTTCACAGAAACAGTGAGGAAGTTCTTTACCTCTCTATCATGTATTCCAAGTTGCATAGCTTTGCCTCACCAGAAGAAACAATCTGAATAGCATAGGAGGTAACTGAACGGTGGATAAATCCACGGGAGTGTAGAAAACGCAAAGCATCATTCATTTGAAGCAGCACATGCAAAATCGTCTCCATGTGCAGTACTGGGAATTCTGTATGCTGAAAAAAAACCAGAAGTACCAAATTTGCATTGCAGATCTTTAAAGCTTGATGTAGGGGAAAACTATTATTGTACAGAAGAAGGCAAAGAAAGCAAACATGAAACATACTATAGTAAAAGTCAGATGAATTGCACTTGCTAAATAATATTTGTTCTCAACACCAAACCAACTAATAATACCTTTAAAAGTAATTAGGAAAAAAAATGCATATTGACTATGCTAAAATTCACTCTGAAGCAGAATGAACTCTTAGACTTTCTTGCCTTTGACTGCAATTTCTCCTAATGTATGTCTGCATTCAAACAGTTAAAGAAATAAAATAACAACTCAATTAACTGCAAAAAAAAGAAAAATATTGAATGACAAAAATAAAACACAGATCAGTTGATTAAAAACAAACAAACAAAAAAAAAACCAAAAAACCAACAACAAACCAAAACTCACTACTGAGTTCAAGCCTTTGCTTTTATACATGGGCAGCTGGCAATGTAGTACATGCAAATATTCAAGGGCAAAAGCCGGTTTCGCCACATCTGCAGTATGCAACCACAGGCAGAAGACTAAAAGTTCAATTGAATTTAACAGCAGCCATTTTAATACTGACACCAAACAAGAAAATCAAGGCAGTTGCACCTAAACGTTAACTGAAGCATTTGCCAATTACAAACCTTACCAGCTTACAGAGTATCTGATACTGTGCAATGAAATGGAAACCTGGATACACAGACTGACGATTTTGTCTCGTTCTTTGAGTAAAGATGGTAGATGTAGTTACTAAACTTCTTCCTCTCAATTAATTACTATTTTAAAACCACAAGTATTCCAATTACCCTTTCGTGAAGGATGCTGTACAGAGAACCAAAGTTAACCCTTTCATATACTAAACGGGTTTTCTCCAAGTCACTCGACAGACAAACAGACATCAACTGTAGCAAATGAGGATGACGGAGTTTACTGCAAAGGGAGAGGAAAAAAAAAATTGTAAGGCAAATATGAGATTAAAAGAGTTCTGACCTTCTGGGTGTTTTTATCAACACAATGTGAATGCTTCTAACTTTTCATTAAGCTAACCAAAATTTTAAAAGAACCGTAGATTAGGAGGCATTTAGGAAACAGTGCTTGCTGTCACAACTAGGAGAATCTATAAATAAGCCATCCAAGAAATGTGCGATGAAGCATTCATCTAGACATACGAGAAGAAAGTATGATCTCCTGTATTATCCACTGGGGAGCAAATGGAGTGGGAAGAGACAGGAGAAGACACGTATTTCTCATTTGGAGAGAAAGTGCAACCCCAACCTGACAGTCCTCCCGAGGTCAGTCACATTTCCTCACACCACCGGAGACACCAAAACCCCAGGAGCACTTGTGGCTACTGCACATTCTTTCTTACCTACTATGTTCCTGCTCTGCAATGAGAAGATCAGCTAAGCGTAGTTTACTACAGTTGTGACGGGGCTCAAAGCTGAGTTCCTTCACTGTAACTCTGCTGCCTCCCCACATTAAGCTACAAGGAGAAGAAGAGAAATTTCTACGAGATGCTTTCTGCAGGTTTTTTTTTTCCAGTTATGGGATTACTTACCAACAATTTTGTAATTCTGAAATGCTCTGGTGCTGTCTCCTACTGTTAGTAACATTACTTTGATGATCCTGGCTATAGCATATACTTTTCCAAACGGACAATAAATTCTCATCCTGTTAAAGACTGGATGTAGCAGGAAAGGTTTGCTGTCCAAAGATGCTACCTTCCATAACCCAAGGTAAAGAACAAGGACACTCTAAAACTCCTTTCGCTAAAGGCCGTCAGCTCACTTTGATACAAGCCAGAGCTTTGGGAAGATTAAATCACCGATCTGTCAATTCTCTGGATGCCTCTGAGGCACAACTACTTGCTACACAATGCAAAAGATTAAAAAAAAGGTTCAGTTTGCACTTGCAACTCTCATTTCACCTTAGGTGTGAGCAAGTGGGCTGCAGCCATACATATCCAGAGGCCTGAGGTCTGACCCAACAACACTGAGCAACGTAATCTGTGCAACCCCAGCAACGTATTTCCCACCACAAAAGGAACCAGTACTGAAACACTGCTATCAGTGAATGGGTTAATATTGCTGGAAATGACAACAGCAACCTACGGATACCAAGGGAGTCTAAAGAAGATATTAATCAGTGGACTGCAGAAAACAAGTTGCAAGCAGAAAGCAGTGGATGAATACAGAATAGACAAAAAAAAAACCAAAAACACCAAACTATCCAAACAAAGCATCTGGTACAACAACTTGCTGCTTAATAGTAACAGATACACACTAAGAAGGGCTAAAATCCCTTTGAGTCCACTTACTTTGTCATGATCATGTACGGTCCAACATGGTAGGAAAATGCTGGTTCATCATCTCCCTGAACCACGTCTTTTTCCCCAATAATAGGGAGAGATGCCAAGTACCCTAGATGCCTGCTGCCTGCAAGATAAAACTGAAACACCACTGGGGCATAACCAAAAGGAATATGCAAGAGTTCCCAAGATCCATCACATCTGCTGCAAGCTCACCAAAACCTGGAGCGCAATCGCTGCGATGGAAGCATCAGCCAAAGCATCAAAATGCAATGTTAAGATATCTATGTCAGAAGCTTAACTTTCTAGTGAAACTGAAATAGGAACAGCAGAGAAAGTCATTAAGAACTCCCGCAGCTGACATTTAACAGGAGAGTTTCTTGTTGCCTGTTGCAAAACAGCTTCCCTCTGATAGGGCCTACTAATGTCTAAAGGCCTCAGCATTTGCACTCTCCACAGCTTTTTTCTACTATTTCAGTAGAAATAAGAAGACATTAAAAATTAAAAATAACACAGGTGGGGTAAACTACTGTGAAAAATATGCGATTGAAAAACTGTACTAATATCATTACAAAGCCATTATCCATAGCATCTTACCTTCCCAAAACCAAAGCTGTAAATGTTCTTGGCTGCATTAGCTCCATCTTTTAGTAATCTACCCAGAAGGCTGTCAACATTTCTATGTATCAAAAACATAAGCAATAACAGTAACTAATATGCCAAGGCTTTGATTAAAATACAAAAAGAGAGAGACAAAAATGCAGAAATTCCGCAGCAGCCATGTATTTCAAACGTCGCATTTGACTGGTCCCACACAAAAAGTGTGATGCGGATGCTGAAATTCCAAATTACTGTGCAATTCATTAAAACATTTTAGATACACCGTTACAACGTGTATTTGTTTAAAGCAAGATAGCCAATTAAAAAAAATATATATATAGGCATCCTGCATCACTTTTTGTTCACAAGTATGTATTTTTCCTAACATGTATCTGACATAAAAGCTCTTGAAATGGCTGGAAACACACTCCAAAAGATGTGCAGTGAGCTTAAAAGGTCAAGAAACGAATTACTTCATGTTGCTGCCATTTGAATACTATTAAAATCCAGTACTTCACATTGCCGATTTCAAGAGTAACTCTTAATATACAGATATTCACAACTATCAAGTGTCTATTTGGAACTCTCACAACAGAAATAAAAAGTATCATCATTCCTAACACATATTGGTTTTAAATCTGACATTGTCAAAAAGAAACAAGGACGCGTTCATTTTAAGTGAAAAGAATATGGAAGTAAAAGCCCTTGTAGCTCAATCCCTCAGTACTTGAGAATGTATTCTTACCCTTGAACAAGACCCCCAAACCTAGACGGGCTGCAGACCAGTGCTTTCGATGAGCCAACCTTCCTGAGTAGATCAGAGGGAAAATTTTGAATGGCAGCCTGCATGTGGAATGTACAACGCTGTATAAATTCCAGCATCTAGAGAGGAGGGGGAGGGAAAAAACAACAACAAAATTACTTCAGAACTGCAAGATCAACCATTTTAAATTAGTAAATCACAACTACTGAAAAAATAACTAGTTACTTGCAACATTTAAATAGGCATTTTGAGACATGGATACACAGAAAAACTTGAAGAAAATCAATTACATGAAAACGTAAGAGAAAGCTTACTTCAAACAGTAGATGACTAACTCTCAAGACATTCACTCACTGCAAATTGTAACACCAGGTTTCTTTTTAAGCAGAGTATTGTAATAACAGGAAAAAGAAGTATTATAATCTGCGTTTCAAAACAACATGGCAGTCATGAGTAAGCCTTCTTGATGTTGCATTTCGCTACCATGCTAGCAAAAATGACACATTTGCTGACACTGCTCATGCATGACTGATACACGCTTGAAAACAACTTCAGGTTTACTCCTGAATTGCACATACATGCAAACAAACTGCATACATCAGGGATCGAAAACAAGGGCCTGTCATTCTCCTCACTGCACACTTACACATAAAGGTCCTAACAAGTTACAGACGGACACGCCCCTGCGCCTGAGCAAAACCTTAGTTAAATAATCTGAATCATGAGGACCTCAAAATACCATTACTGATGTTGAAAAATACTGTTCAATAATCATTTAACATGTAAAAGCCAAGAATTTCTCCCTGGAATGCTGGAGTTTCTTCACTTTAGAATGAAGATGCGAGCCCTTACCTAGCACATATTTGACACGTATTACACACACGTACCTGAGCACTGCTTTCTTTTCCAGCTGACATAGCCCAGCACTGAGGACTTTTTCCATTTTTATCGTGTACTCTCAGATCACCTCCTTCATCCAATAACTTGCTAAGAACCCATTGATTTCCTGAGAACGCAGCTGCATGGACTGGGGTGCTTCCATCGTAACAGCGACTAGGGAATGTTAAAGCAGAAATGTTTCAACCTACCCCTGCCACACTCAACCAGCTGTGCCTCTGGGGAAAAAACCAGCATACCTAGAATGTTTATGTACTCCCAAACAACAACATACGCCGTGAAACGAGGAAAATTAGGCACCTACTTACCTCTGAGGATCTTTGGCTAAAATAGCAACACATATCTTAAGCACTTCCTCATTTACATAGGGTGAATATTGGGTATTACATTGACTAAAAACACTAAAAAGATTAAACATTAGTTTCAATTTAAGAATACAAATTTATTTTTACACTTAACTGATTAGCATCTGAGCCATAATCCAACAGCACATCCACTATTTTGCCGAGACCTAGCAATGCAGCAGTGAAGAGCGAAGTTTGGCCCATGGAATTTACAGCATCAACAAAAATACCTACAAGAAAACAAAAGATTATGAGGAGAGTGCCCGGTTCCCCCCCACCCCGAATGAAAGGCAACAGTCCATTAACACTGAAACTGACTGCCATATTCCCTCCGAGATACTGGAAATACGAAAAAATAATGATATGAACAGAAATTGAAAAAAAGAGCAAATGACCTTCCTTGTATCTTTCTATACATACCAGGCACTGCTTGTCCACAAAGTTTTCAAATAAAGGATGTATAAATATCAGAGGCAAAGTAATAACCTGGACAAGCACAGATAACACCAGAGGACTGCAGTAAAAAAAAAAAAAATTAGATTCTTCTAAAGTAGTACTTAAGAGTTTAGAGTTAGACGAGTATTTTGTTACTTTAACCTGTTTTCTTCAAAAATAATGAATTCTACGCTGTATTAAAAAGAAAAAAGGTAGCCTAGAGAAATACAAATCTGAAACCACACGTGCAGGGTGACTTCAGACGCATGTACAAAAACTCGAGCTGCTTTTGGAACCGTTATAAAAAAAAGAAGGGGCACAAACCACTCAGCCCGTGGTCTCTCCCTCCCGGACCCCGGGGGGCCGGGAACGGTCATCAATGGCGAGCGGCTCCTGCACAAGCAGCACCGCCCGCCCGCTTCGCGCTCAGGAGAGACCACCCCGCTCCTCCTCGTGGCTTGTGACGCCGATCAGGTGAGATCACTCTCCTCTAGTGACCAACTACAGAAACGATCCCTGAAAGTATAGTCTTAACCAATCACTCCCCGCGCCCCGGGCCCCACCGCCACGCACCCACCCCTAACACACGGCCACCCCACCCCACCCCGCCGCCCCACGGCGACCCCCCGCGCTCCCGCCCAGCCGCCGCCGCCGCCGCAGCGCGGCCCGGGCCCCGCGGCACCGCTCCAGGCCCCGCGGCACCGCTCGGCGGGGCGGCACCGGGACCCGCCCCCTCATTTGCATCCTCCGCCTCAGACGCCCAATCAGACGCGCCGCTCCCGCACGGGCCGCGCGCGGCTCCGCCTCCTCCGCCCACGCCAGCGCACGCCGCAGGCCCGGGGCTCCGCACGCGACGCGTCCCGCACGCGGGAACGGTCGCGCCGGCAGCGGCAACCGCTCCCGCTGGCACCACAGCGCGTCACGGCCGGGCTCCGCTCCTGCGGCCCCGCCACCTACCGACAAACGGCGTCATCGCCCACACGGCGATTTCTGGGGGCCGAGGAGGCGCCGGACCCCAGGTGCCGCAGAGCCACGGGCAAGCTGCAGCCAACCCACCAGCCTGCGCCGCCTGCAGCGTCCCCCGCAGGCTGTGAAAAGCCTCCTCCTCAGGACCGTTAGGGAATCTCATGGCCTGACTGTTGGACCCATTATTCTTTATCCTATGACACTGTATGAACTTTCTGAAGGTACGTGACGGCGTTCTGCGCAGCCACGGTTGAGCGAGCGCGACTGCAGGACCCCAGCTCACTGCAAGGAGGACAGCCCCCACCCTGAAGATCACGACCTTTGTTTCTCGGAATCTTAAAATCTGTCCGGGAAGGATAAAAGACGCCCCTGGATGACCGAGATAAGGCCGGCACCCCAGCCCCCCTCACACTTCTGGGAAACCCTCCCACGCTATGGCATCATAGATAAGTGACTGCAGCAAGACTGGCTCCGTGGGTGCCTAGATCCGGAAAGAAGCAAATGGATAATGACGCCATACAATTACAGTTGTGTATGTGCGCATGCGCATGTGTTAAGTAGCAGCTGGTCAAATCACCTTGCACCTGCACGCCTGGAAGGTGCCAGAGCTGCTGTAGAAGTCACTTTCCAGCTCACGCTCCAACACACGGCGCTGGGAGCGAGGCCTGTGAAAGCCTTAGGCTGCGAGCTTCACGCTGACCGCGTGCTGAACTCCTACCTCGCCATGTGAAGGAAGGCCCTGAAACCGGTGCAAACCAGGGAGATAAGGGAGCCGCAACCATCGGCAGAAGCTGGAACTATTAAGGTAAGAAAAGGAATGTCCTGCCTGGAGACAGGGAAAGTATCCAATCAGGAACAAGATGACCCCAGACCCAAATATCACTATTGGACTCAATTGTTGCGTGAAGGAGGGGAACTTAAACTGTAAGGGTACAATTGCCCAGGGATTTCTTTGTTTGGGGTCCCTCCCCGGAGGCACCCAGCTTGCACTGTTTTTCACCACTGCACCACTCAATAAATTCACCTGACGTACCTCGTGTTCAAGACTGTTTCAAGGAAACCTAGGGTCGAGCCTGAGGGGAGAGAAAGCGCCCGAGGGTGAGTGTGTGTGTGAGCGAGGAGTCAGAAAGGGGCAGCTGTCGGTTCAGTGGAGCTGCCCGCTGCAAAGGGACTCTGGTCCAAGCAGTCAAAGTCTCGGGTGGTGCGTGTGCGATCCCCTGAATGGCGTTTGAGTGCTCGGGCAGCGGCTGCCCCTTTTAACAGAACCATGTGTAAAACCGCATCTGGGGTGCCCCGGTTTGAATGGGACACCTCATGGGCACAAAGAAAGAATTGCTCTTGTAATTCGGTACTTTGCGCCCCAGCCACTCTCCTCGGATGGCACAGGCCAGTCGCAATGTTTTCATGACACAACAGGAGAAACGACCGCCTCAGTCCGTGCTCCCTCTACCCCACACCACCAAAGCAGAGGCCCAGGGCACCGCCGCCAGGCAGCACCGCACGTCCCTCGCCTGCTGCTCTGAAGCGGATGCAGCGAACGGCCCGCTGCCAGCAGCTCCCCGCCCCCGCTGCTTTTGGAACCGTTATAAAAAAAGAAGGGGCACAAACCACTCAGCCCGTGGTCTCTCCCTCCCGGACCCCGGGGGGCCGGGAACGGTCATCAATGGCGAGCGGCTCCTGCACAAGCAGCACCGCCCGCCCGCTTCGCGCTCAGGAGAGACCACCCCGCTCCTCCTCGTGGCTTGTGACGCCGATCAGGTGAGATCACTCTCCTCTAGTGACCAACTACAGAAATGATCCCTGAAAGTATAGTCTTAACCCACCACTCCCCGCGCCCCGGGCCCCACCGCCACGCACCCACCCCCAACACACGGCCACCCAACCCCACCCCGCCGCCCCACGGCACCCACGGCGACCCCCCGCGCTCCCGCCCAGCCGCCGCCGCCGCCGCAGCGCGGCCCGGGCCCCGCGGCACCGCTCCGGGCCCCGCGGCACCGCTCGGCGGGGCGGCACCGGGACCCGCCCCCTCATTTGCATCCTCCGCCTCAGACGCCCAATCAGATGCGCCGCTCCCGCACGGGCCGCGCGCGGCTCCGCCCCCCCGCCCGGCACCGCCCCCCCGCCCGGCACCGCCCGGCGGGGCCTCGGGCACGGCTCGGGCCGCGTTCCCCGGGGCGCCCAGTGACGCCAGCCCCGAAACCGCGCTCTGCGCGCCGCTCCCGTCACCGCCGGGCGCAGCCCGGGTCCGGGGCGCCGCGGCGCGAGTGACGCAACACCAACGGCGAGCACGCGCGGCTCTGAGCGGGGCCAGGGCGGCCCCCGAAGCCCCTCGCACCCGCGACCCCACAGCGAGCGCCTTCTGCCTCGCCAACGGGCGGGGCCCGCGGCCCCAGAGCCCCCCGGCCTTCCAGGGACAGCGCGGCGTGACGGGGACGGGAGCAGGGCCTCCCTGGCCCCGACGCGCTCTCAGCCCCGCCCCGGCAGCACCGCACGGTACCGCGCCTCTGCCCGACTCGGCCTCCGCTGCGGCACAAACGTCTGCAACCTCCTCGGCGGGCACGGAGCCTCCCGCAGCGCCGCACGCGCTCCCCAGGGAACAACTCGAGCTGCTTTTGGAACCGTCATAAAAAAAAGAAGGGGCACAAACCACTCAGCCCGTGGTCTCTCCCTCCCGGACCCCGGGGGGCCGGGAACGGTCATCAATGGCGAGCGGCTCCTGCACAAGCAGCACCGCCCGCCCGCTTCGCGCTCAGGAGAGACCACCCCGCTCCTCCTCGTGGCTTGTGACGCCGATCAGGTGAGATCACTCTCCTCTAGTGACCAACTACAGAAATGATCCCTGAAAGTATAGTCTTAACCCAACCACCCCCGCGCCCCGGGCCCCACCGCCACGCACCCACCCCCAACACACGGCCACCCCACCCCACCCCGCCGCCCCACGGCGACCCCCCGCGCTCCCGCCCAGCCGCCACCGCCGCCGCCGCAGCGCGGCCCGGGCCCCGCGGCACCGCTCCGGGCCACGCGGCACCGCTCGGCGGGGCGGCACCGGGACCCGCCCCCTCATTTGCATCCTCCGCCTCAGACGCCCAATCAGACGCGCCGCTCCCGCACGGGCCGCGCGCGGCTCCGCCTGCAGCGTCACGGCCGCACAGCGCCCGCGGGCAGCCCCGCCTTGCACATCACGTCACTGCGCTACGGTGAAGTCACGCCTGTCGGAACAGCGCACGCTGTTGAAGCTCGATAGTAAAAACGCAATAGAACCGCACTAAGCATTACGTTTCATTTACAAAATTCCCTATTGCCATGCAGTTAAAAATCCAGGCGTCACAAATACCCGTACCTAAACCATACCTTAAGCGTTTTGCAATCAGAAGTCAAAATCCCATTTAAAGAGTATCTTCCTAAAGTAGACTTTCAGAATTTTAGTTTTGCAATACTTCAATCATTTTCTTATGAGCACCTTACAACTAAAAGCTTAGCTTCCTTTTCAATTTACTTATCTTCATACAACATTTTTTGATGGAATAATTAGTGCCACTTCCCAGAAAAGGCCAACTATTAAGCCATAGAATAGCTCAAGTTGGAAAGGACCCATAAGGATCATCGAGTCCAACTCCCTGCTCCTCACAGGACTACATAAAAACTAAATCATACATAATACAGTCTGCAAACAGATTTCACTCACAAAACTGAATTACGCAGACAGTATGCTGACTATTTTTTACCACAAATATAAGCATACAGAAGAAAATAAAACTTTTCTGCCATTACTCGTCTAAACTTAGCTTTTACCTTTTTTCAGAAGCTT
Source organism: Nipponia nippon (assembly GCF_047370975.1). Lineage (NCBI taxonomy): Eukaryota > Metazoa > Chordata > Aves > Pelecaniformes > Threskiornithidae > Nipponia > Nipponia nippon. The sequence continues at coordinate 7,863,017 of NW_028262331.1, forward strand.
CTTCACTTTCACATAGTTTCCTTGCCTCACATACTGATGGAGCTGAGCTTCCAGGGAGTCACCTTTTAGACTTCCAAGCTGGACTGGGCAGGGAATTGGAAGAGGGAGAGCATGAGCCATCTTCTTTCCTCAACAGAACTAGGAAAAGATATGAGAAGTAATGAAGCTGCAAAACGCCATAGCTCAAAGACTTCAAAAACTTCATTAGCTGACACAATGAGTGACGGCCCTTTCCTCCAGACAAATCTCGAGACAGAGGGTGAAGGCAACGCTCCCACCGGCTGCCTCCCTCCCTCCCAGCTGTGCCCCCCGAGGAAGGGCCTGCCCATGAGACACGCCAGTGAGGGACTCTGGTAGCAGGCAAGGCCTGGCCAAGGGGAAACGTGGGCCCAAGGAGGAGAAGGAAGCAGTGACAACCAGGGGATCACACAAACACCCCCAAAGCCTGTCGGGTGCATGGGCCTCTCTTGACCGGACAAAGGCAGGATGCAGCCAGCACCATTCCCGGGTCAGGGATACTCAGGCCCGCCAGCCCCGCACCTGTTTCGGCCCTCTTCCCACGACCATTCCCGCAGCGCCGCCGCCTCAGCCGCCGGCGCCTCCCTAACGGCCGCAGCACGCGCTCGCACCCCGCGCGTGCGCAGCCGGCCCCTTCGCGGCTCAGCTCGGGGAGGGGCGGTTCCCGCCCGCGGGTGGGCGGGGCCTGTGGCGGCCTAGCGCGGCCCGCGGCGGCGGCGGCATGCAGCGGGACCTGGGCAGCCTGCCGCTGGCCCCCGCCCTGCGGGCCAGGCTCGTCGCCGCCGGCTTCCAGACGGCGCAGGAGCTGCTGGAGACCGGTCCCTGCGGGCTGAGCAAAGGTACCGGCGGGGGGGGAACGGCCCTGTCCCCCGCAGGCCGCCTCCCCCGGCGCCTTAGCGCGGGGCGTCCCCGCTTGGGGCAGGGCTCCCCGCAGCCCTTCCCTGGCCCCTTCCTGTCCGCGAAACTTTCGTCGTGGCTCATGAGCGAGGGTGGGGGTTCGGCAGGGTTTCGCGCATTCAAATGGTTAATGCAGAGGAGCGGCTCGGGCAGGCGCGGCCCTTGGTGCAGGGTGAGGTGCTGTGGTGAGCTCCCCTGAGAAACCTCCCGGAGGCCTCAGGGGAGCCTAGAGAGATGGGCAGAGTGAGTGTTTGCTGGCTTTCACGTGTGCCTAAGGGGGAAAAAAAGACAATTCTGATAAAGGATCCTTCTTACACCGAGTGGCGGATGTGGATGGGATACAGAAAAAAAACCCTGAGGATTCTGTCTCTCTCATTCCTCTTCTTTCCCCAGCTGTACATGCTTTAAACAAAACACACTTCTATGAAGTCAGAAAGTTACCTTTTCCAAGAAGCTAAAATAAGATTTGCACAGCCATTGTAGGAAGTGTATCATTTTGATTATCAGTAATTTTATTATCTATGATAATATGTGGTAACAGTTTTACCTTGAAGATCAAAGCGAAGTAGCTAGGTCCTGACAGATATGTGTGTATACAGACAGACACACAGATGTTTGCAGGTATCCCATTTCTGTTACCAGGTCTGTGCTTCAAATCTAGCAATGATGCCTAAGGTGCTCAGCCCTGGGCTACCCTGAGAATTCAGAGTACGATCAGCAGGCGGCACTGTCACTTACTAGTCTGCAGCCTGACTTCTTTTACAGGACCTTATTTGCTTCAAATGACATCAGTATGACAGCACATTCCGTGCAGAATAGGTGAATTGCTCTGCCAGATCTCATGCACGTCTATAAACAGCAGGTTTGATTTTTTTTCGTTTGCAGATCGCTTACTGTCACCTGAATTCTGAACGCAGGGCGTCATGGCTCTGAGTTCTTTTGAAAATCACGTCATTAGTTCCAGAGCTGTTAGCAAGCTGTGTGCATCGTTATACTAAAAGGATTAATATTTTTGTGTTACGCTGCAGAATGATCAGGTTCTGTCAAACAAGTTGAATTATCTCTTCATACTTTAAATAAGTCACTGATTATAAAAATAAGGTAGTGTTTCATGATTTTGACTCTTCTAGAAATTGGAATCTCCAAAGAAGAGGCACTGGAAGCATTACAGGTTGTGAGGCAGGAATGTCACGGGGATGCAGCAAGGACTGCTGGGGGATCAGGTGCCACCAGAAAGTGCACAGCACTGGAACTTCTGGAAGAAGAGCAAGCCCAGGGCTTCATCATCACCTTTTGTTCAGCACTAGACAATATTCTGGGAGGTGGTGTGCAGCTAACAAAAATCACCGAGATCTGTGGAGCGCCTGGTGTTGGGAAAACACAGCTATGGTATTTTATTTTTAGATTGCTTTTGTGCAGCTGAGAATCACTTTGCTTTGTTTAGTTTAACTGTGAAGAGAGTTCATTTTTCTTGTTGTCATGACTGCAATCTCTGATTCTTATATAGCATTATAAATATAATAATGATAATGGCTGTACTGCTTCCTGCTCCATGTATTCCTCAGCAGAAATGCCACTTTCGGAGTGAGTTGGGAGGGGAAAGCTTTGTGATGTAAATATTTCCATTTTTTCTGTTTCCCATGGCAGTATGCAGTTGGCAGTAGACGTACAGATCCCAGAATGCTTTGGGGGCGTAGCCGGAGAAGCTGTGTTCATTGATACTGAAGGAAGTTTTATGGTAGACAGAGTAGTGGATATTGCAACTGCCTGCGTGCAGCATTGCCAGCTTATTGCTGAAGCTCATCGAGAAGAAGGTACGTTGCTAAGTCGTTTCTTTCTGCCTAGTAGGCTAGGAGCTGAGTGAAACGAGTGTCTTCTAGGCTGCACTTTTGCAGTTTGAGGGTTTCAGCAGCAGTGCTGGCTTAAGGAGTTCTTGCTGCCAGCCTTTCATTTCCAACTCTGTGTGTCATACCCTGACCTGCGTCAGCACGTGGAGCCATGCTGCAGACTGAGCTGATCGACTTTAAGAATAATTCTTTTTCTACGTAACAATTTGTGGGGTTTTTAGGTTTGTGGGTTTTTTGGCTTTTGCTTTTTTTCTTTTTTAGCACTTTAATGATCAAATTTACAGCAAAATGCAAACACAAGTCTGTCAACTGAGGGATAATGTGCTGCAACGCAGGGACAGGCAGAGCAGCTGGGGCAAGAGAAGAGGAACGGCAGAATTTCTTAAGGCAGTGTTGCTGCTGAAGCCCCATATTGTAAAACTGCAGCTGGAATTCAGCTCCTTCATAAGGTCAATATAGCCAGCTTGCATTTAATGAAGAGTTTTATTCTGTAAGTCATCGGTATGTTGGGGATACTGACACAACTTTTATGTTACTCTTAGAGTATTTTATGTGGCAAACTTCTGTTTGAACAGAGGTAAAAGGACATTGTACTAAATGGGCTACTGCCTGTACATTAAACAAGGGATGATTAATAGACACTGTTGTCCTCTGGTAGTGTTCTGGCTTGAAAATGATTTACTGGAAAAGTTATTTTTTCAGAAATAAATTTTTCATTTTTGGAGCACTCCCTTGGAGGCTCCGGTGTGTCTATGTGCAAGTGCTGAGATAGCATCTGCTCACCGCCTTCCTGACTTTCAAGCCAGATGGAAGGTGTGTTTCCCACACTCTTTACCTTGACTGCTTCTGTTTCTGGGGGGGGGTTTGCTGTTGCTATATGTGGAAGGCATAGTTTGGTAGAATGATGAAAGTAGCAATATGCTAGTACAGACTTCTGACTCATTTACTCATCTATTTATTTGTTCTCAGATCATCTAAAAGCTTTGGAGACTTTCACTCTTGAAAGTATCCTTTCTCACATATATTACTTCCGTTGCCGTGACTACATAGAGCTTCTTGCACAGGTCTACCTCCTCCCAGACTTTCTTTCAGAGCATTCAAAGGTAAGGGTTATTGCACACTTATCAGAAGATATTACTCATCTTCACACTAAAGATTTTCAGGGATGTTCATCTGTTATAGTAAGAGTAACATGAGTAACACCTTGGTACCTCATCAGCTTGGCAGTAATATATTGGCTGATGCCAGAGTACAAATGTAAAGCTTGCTTCCTTGTTTGCTTTTTCGTTCCCATCCCAATTACGCTTGAGAGTAATTTTGCTTTTGCCATCATCCTGAATCTCCACTTTGAGGTGAGGATATTGGATCTATGTCGTCACGTGTTGTTACATTTCTATGAGCACCGAGTTATGAATCATCACAAAACTGCTTTACAAGAGTCTCTGAGCCAGGTGTGCATGTGATGACCATGATGCAGGGGATCAGAAAGGCTTAGCGCCATTTTTTTTGTCCTAGAAGATCACTGAGGACCAGAAGCATCCTGCACCATCTTGGCATCCAGAAAGTGACTCTTCTCCTTCTTCCCAATACATCTTCTGTTGCTACAAGCAGCCAGAGCCTGCAGCTTGACTCTTGGATGGACTACAGCCAGAAAGTTTCTTAGTACCTAGTGTCTTAGTGAAATGCTACTGTAAGGCAGATTTTCACCACCTCCCTTCCAGATTTCTAGATTCTGCACAGCAGATCACTTCCTAACAGGATTCAGGGAAGATGACTTGTGCTTTATTCTAACAGAGCACAAATCGGTGTTGTTTAGTTAGATTGTCTTTTGCATATAATTTTCATTTTTGGAAGCTGTTATGTTCTTGAAAGTGCAGATGGGAGTCTTTACTTTTGCTTAGCGTAGTCTGGTATTTCCCTTTCTCTGCCAGGTACTAACGGTGCCCTGTTGTGTTTGCTCTTGTGGAAAGTACATGGCTTCATTAGCACAGTTACATTGGGTTGCAGATCTCTGGTACCATCTGTGCTGATTATCTGTGCTTGGCCTGGAGCCTGCAATACTGAAGGTTGCAGGAGAACTGTAAGACCTTCTGGTGATTCCTTGGACAGGCTATAAGTGACTTGACAGATTGCTCATTGCAGTCCATCTCTCATTAAAATTAGTCTGATCCCTCTGTGCAGACCTGGAGCTGAGACTGGGACCACAGGAAACCTCCAGGTTTTAAGTTTTTTTGGAGAGAGACAGTTGTAGAGAGTGTCATTTGGAAATACGAATTAGTTTGAGATCATCTTAATAATATGAGAAAGACCAATAATATGAAAAAGACTATGTTAGAAAATATTCTTGTCATAATAAACATAGTTCTTTAAAGTCTAATGGAGACAAACTGACACGGAGAAGGCATGTGTTACCAAGCTTTCTTTATATAGCCTACTTCTGAATACTTTAAGTGTACTTGTTTGCTATTTTATAAGTGCAACTGGGAGAAAATAAGCTAAATTGCATCCTACGTGGACATACTCATCTGATAGTCAAGTTATATAGCTATGTATACATTCCTTTTAGTGTGATCCATGTTTATACTGTTAAACTGATTGTTCCTAAAGTCAAAAAATTATGCATGAGGAAGATTTACAGGCTCATAGAAAAGAATTTGCAGGAAGGAGGAAAAATGAGAAAACAGAAGAATATCTTACTTTAATTCTAACTATTTAATCTTCTTTTTCAAATTAAGATTTTTTTTTTTCAATTGGAGGCCCAGGGCCATTTCACAGAGTGATGTTTGCCGCAGGCTTGTATGTTCCAGTCACAAAGCGACTTCCCAGTAATGGGTTAAATCAATAATACACAAAATCAGTTTTCTTGTGTTATTTCCAATTTGTTATCTTGTGCATTAATGCAAGAACTTGTAGATACCTAGGATCTGAGTGACATCTGAGCATGCAGACACTGTAAGACTATCCATCTCCCTTCTGTATTTCAGACAAACTTGGGTCATCAAAACAGCTACAACAAATTAAGTTAGAATAAATGAAAATCCCGGACTAATGTTTATATAGTGTCTTGAGGGTGATGAGCCAGCAGCAGCATTGTGCTCTAGCTTCAGCTAATGATTGCTACAAAAGAAATAATTCAGCAAAGCAAACATCTTCAGGCAAGATAGATACTCAGCTCCATTGTATAGCGTCTGGAATATCTTTAAGCATCTGTTAAAATCCATGTTTCTAAGGTAGACCACTGATAGTGACCCTTAGAATCTGATGAGTTATCTTAACGGGGACTGCAGACAGCATGTATTCTAGTTTTGGTTTGGATTTTATTTTTTGAGGGAGAGGGTGAAATAAATTATTATATGATGTTTAATGATTTTTTTTTTTTCTCCAGCTTCTCTTCTGCAAGGCTTTAAGTCCAACTTTGTATTCTGTAGCGGGTGCTGCAGAGATAAGTCAGCTAGCTGTGAGTGAGCTCTGAAACTGGAAACGGTCGGAAGGGCAGCTCTGTGCTGAGTTAACTAATGGGAAAGCTTAGTGCAGCATTTTGTTTAAGCTAGTGCAGCTATGGTCTGAGCTAGTGTCTATGCATAATGCAGTACTGCACCTAGCAAGTGTACTAGTGTGTGTGGAGCTTGAGGCTCTTTACTCTGCACTCTTGTGCAATGCTGATTGTCTCTGATCTATAGAGAGAGACAATAGGTGTTACACTGCCATACACATCTGAGTATGAAATAAAAGATTGTCATCGCCTTATATAAAACATTCCAGTGCACTTAAAAAGAGGTCTTGCTGCTTTTTGTCATTTGTTGGTAGAATAGTAATGCTAGTTTTTCCTTTTCTTTTGCCTTTAGGTCCGACTGGTGGTAGTTGATGGAATTGCATTTCCTTTTCGCCATGACTTTGAGGACCTCTCACTTCGAACAAGGCTTTTGAATGGTCTGGCCCAACAGCTGATCATCATCGCAAATGATCATAAATCAGCGGTAAGTCTGGGGCGGGTTTAAATCACAAAAGATGCTACTTTGGAATAAATACATTACGAAGAATTAAGCAAATGTGATTTGTGATTGTCTGTAAATAGCAAAATAAAGCTGCAAGAATGTCCTCTACATTCGTGTTTGCCAGTTTGGTTAGTAAATGTAGATGGATCGCACAGACAAAACTGTTTAGGTGGAAAATTCCTAGACTTGCCAAAATAAGTAAAATTTGCATTAAAAGCATCCTGTGGATCTTAATTAAATGGTAGCATATCAATTTGTGGTGCTGTTTCACACCATCTTCTGTAATGATTTAGTTGGACAAGGAATGCTCCTTTGGTGACTTTTACCTACAAAGCACGCGCATTAAAATACGTCAGAGTATTTAGCAGTTCCAATATAATTTTCCACTCTTTGTTTAAAAATAAACTACTGTCTTAGCGGAGGAACTGTTCTTAGTGAGGAAAACCACTTTATCTGCTAGTTTGGCTTGCTGTTCTGGCATCCATGGAAACCCATAGCTTCCTTCCTGGGCATTGTTTCTACGTCATTTAGGCCAATATGGAGGCCAGCAAATCTGCAGCCGTGTAGCCAGCAGATGGCACTCAGAAGCTACATCTGTTCCAGAAGTTGTTTTGGCAAGTCTTTTACAGCACAGAAAAGCATTGTTCAGGAATTAGAGCTTACACAGTCTCAAAATGGTGCTTGTGCCTGTAACCGTTTCCAGGTGACTTGCAACCGTGTCACCCACAACTCTCTCGCGCAATTGGCTTTTGTTCCTAACCGCTAAAAATAAGCCTCCCCTTGTGCTTCCTCTGAGAGCTGCAGGAAGGGAAAGAGCACGGCTCGACATTCCGCCTGGGTTAGGTGATGGTGCTTGCCGCTGAAAAGCGTACCCTCTCTCTTGCCCTGACACGAATTATGAAGCTTCTTCCTGCTTGATGCACCAAGGGAGACGAATGTTATATGACTGCTTGATTTGCACAGCCTCCGGTTTACTGTGTGCTTTCGCTCATAAATTCGGTACCTGGTGACCTTGAACAGGAGCAGTTGTCATTGTACAGTCTTTTTTTCTTTGGTCAAGGGAAACATATATAACTTATTTCTATTGAACAAGCGAGCAGTTTAGTACAAACGTTTGCTAAATAAACACTTGCTAAAGAAGTGATCAATCACAGAGCTTCAGAAATGATTTAGCTCAGAGTGGCCCTCTTGTTAGTTTTTGCGTTAGTTCCATGCAGCTTGCAAGCAGTCTAAATTCAGCGTGCGTGCCAGAGATTGCTTGTCAGGCGGCAAAGCTGGGCAGTCTGAATGCTCTAATACGGAAGGAAGCTTGTTCCTTTAGTTTCTAAAGCTGAACTCGGTGGGTTGTGCTAGGATGCCCAGACCAGCCCTTCTCCAGCAGTGAGAAGGGGAGTCTCTTTGGGGCTGTTATCATCCCTATATGATGAGTTACTTCTCTAAAACACGCAATACATGTCTTGGGGCTTTCAGCTGTGTAAATGTTTTCATGTGTGCCGCAGTGGGCTCAGTGGAATTGCTTGCTCTAGCACACTTTTCTAACTGTTCAAGCAAGAATCATACAAGCATGTCAAACAATGAAAACCCCTAGGGTTTAAGATGGGTACAATTTTTTATTTTTCATTTTTAATGAACTTTGCAATTAATATTCCTGGCTCTTTTCTGTCTCACCACCCCCACTTCTACCAGGGATCTAACCTAGACTGTCTGTGAACCTCCTACGAGTGATTCGTGCTGCGAAAACACTCCCCCGCTCTGTCTGTTCACTTCCATTCTGCTTTGTATTGTACCCACTTGCGCATTTTTAGACTACAAGGTGCAGAAATTCTGTTAATCACTAGGCTTATGCATGTTTTGAGCAGAACCACCAAGTTCATTTATGCCACAGTGACTGAAATCTATCTCTTTAGAGGGCTAGTACGAGTCATGTGCATCTAAGTACAGATCCAAACAGTATTTAGTACAAATATGATGGAATATACAAGTTGTGTAGAGTTTGCATCCCTTGGGAAGGGAGAAGCTTAGGTTTCTTTAAAGTCTTGAATGAAAGAAATCTACCTTCTATGCAAATTGAAAATATGTTTTGCAGGGTTCTCTTGTTTTATTTTGGCTATTGGGGAAAGATGAGGCACCTTTACAGTTTCTTCTTGTTAACATGAAAGCATCATTACAGTAGGCAAGAGTTTTGCCTGAGTAACTTGATAAAAGCTTTTTGAAAAATCCCTCTCTTCCCTCCCACCAGTAAGCTGCTTTTCTGGAGATGTTCTTGTTTGTTTGCTTTTGTTTCTTCTTTTAGGTAGTTCTGACAAACCAAATGACAACAAGGATTGGACAAAGCCAGTCCACATTGGTACCTGCTTTAGGTAGGTGTTTAGCTTGCGAGTTGAAAACTGAGTTAATCTTCAACTATATGACTTCCTTTCCTTTGGCATCGTGTATGAAGAAAAATAAATTGTTTGCTGAACTTCTGCAGTGTAGCAGAATCCACGGTGAAACTATTAGACCCATCTGGAACTGCTAGCATTGTGGAACTCTACAGTAGTGCTTATCTACGTCAGCATTATAATTATAATTAGCAACTATCAAATTTTATTCTAAACTTAAACATGGTGTGCAGATTAGAATCCTGGTTAGATTTTTGAAAAGGGATTACAAATATTTTTTAAAGTCATGACATTTTTGGACTGCAGAAACTCACAGATTGAGAGTGCTGCTGGATTTTTTTTTTCCTTTTTAAACCAAAATTTTTAATACTAAACTTGATATTAGAACCATCAGTTTTCCTTAAGATGACTGAATCACCCTTGATGGGGAAGCACTAGGTACTAAGAACTCTGTGAGTAATTAGGTTTTTAGATGTGCAGCTAATGTATTGCAGCCTTCCCCTGAGGATCTGAGGCTGTGGAGTTACCTTTATTCCAGCTGCAGTTGTGTCAGCTAAGGAGGCCACTACCCCTGCTGGAGGTCACTGCCGCATCCTAGATGCTGGCTGAGCTGTTTATGTGATTGTCTCGCAATCCATTTCTGCCAAAAGTGGGCCAGGTAAGCTTGAGCTATTTAAACAATAAGTAAAACTCCGATAAATCAGATAATTTAGACTGAAATTGGCTAGTGAATGATCATGCGAAGTGTAGGGATGGACCTGGGGGCAGTAAACCTCTAGCAAGAATGTGATGACGAACAGGTTAAAACACTAACAGAAGAACACAGCTTAATGGTTGCACACCTCAAACTATGCTGCAATTTCCTGAATTCCCTGAGAATCATTCACGGCCTCTCCAAAACAGCTTAACTTGTTTATTTTGCCATTACACTTGATCACATTCCATTAATTATTTGCAAAGGTGTTTCGTATTTGCTGCATAGCTGGAACTCTCTACCCATTGCTCTCCACAGTTACGATGTAGAGGGAGGTTCTGTGTGGGATCCTCAACTACAGCCCGCCCATAGTGAGTTTCAGTGGTTTTTACAGGCTGCTCCATTTTGCCCTGTAATGAGCAGAGTACCTCATATAGACTCTTCTGCTGAGGTCACAGGGGAAAATAGAACAGTTCTTCTGAAGTAGAGATTTTGACAAATTAAGAAAAAACTCAGCGTTTAAATCTTGTTTCAGGTTGTAACTTTGTATTATTCTGTGATGTACTTAAAGGGCATAAATTCCCTGTCCACAGCTTCAGTTTCCGTGAACTAAGTAATGATTCCCTTGTTCTGGAGGGGAGGGAGAAGAAGGGGACAGCATGAAGGCAAAGATGTTCTCCGTGTCTGTACAGGCATTGAACCATTTGGCACAGATGTAAGATAAAATGAACAAATACAGACCATCTCCTTCAAGAATGTGAAGAATGTGGAATTTTGAGCTCTGCATGCAGATAAAGACCCAGCTTCCAGTATCTGACCTGTTTTGTCATTTTTGCCTCTTGCTCTCTGATGTATTATTTTTGGCAGCCTTTCTGGCTACATACTCAGTTAAAGCTAGTAGATTTTGTCTTTTTTCAATAGCCAGCATTGTTTGAGAGCTGTTGTGTTTATTGAGTCATAGGGACAGTGAAGAGTGTGAAGACATTCAGAGCAGGTTATAATTCAAAGATATCATGTATTGTCTTGCACGTATTTTCTTTTACAAACATTTAATTTGACATAACCTCATATTGACTGTAAACTGGTTGTGACTCTTACCAGAATGTGTGTGTAACCACATAGTACTGTTAACCTGCGTAGTGTGTACTCCTGCAAAAATGAAACTTTGTACCAGTTGGTAAAATGGTTAAGCTAAGAGATATTCTCCTCATCCTAAATATCTCAAGTTGAGCATTTCAGAGTGGTACAAAGCTGTCTTCATTTTGATGTGAGTTTATTCCATAGACTCGGTGCAAGTATTGCCCTGGTGGATTACAAGGTGATTTTTACAACTCACTCTGAAGGGATGCTATTTCTACAGTCTCATCGTAAAGGCTAAAGAACCTCCTACTCCTCCATGGTCGGTTGCAGCCAAAGGAACTATTGAGGGAGGGGTCAGCAGCAAAACCCCAAGTAAAATCAATCCTATTGCCTCCCCTAAGTAGTTTTTTTCCCCCATTGATTGGTAAGCCTTAGAAACAGCCTTTTCTAAGATTTCACAAGAGCATTAATCTCTAAACTCTTATTCAGCTTCCTAGCAGAAGGGAAGTTCTTAATTATGAAGAGAAAAAAAAAAAAAGCACAGATGCTGCAAGGTATTAAGTCAAGAGCTTTATGAAGGGGACAGCTTTCTTTCCCACTAGTGATAGCTAAGCTGGGTGTTCCTAGACATTCCTACTGGGTATATTTAGAAAGGAGGTCAAATATTAATCTACAGCCAGTTTAACTCAGAAATATCTCACTTTACAGTAACATTTTTCTCTCATATTTGATACAGTTGGAAACATTCTGGTGTGGAATTTGTACCCATTGTAAAATGTGTTGTGATCTCTGACTCGGAACCGTATCTGATAGCCAAAATCTTTAATCTCAACTGAGATATAGTGGAGCATGGTCTGGCAAGATGCCTAGAGGGTCTGGGTCTTCGTTACAGTTGAATCATTTTTTTTTCTTCTCTGTGCTACAATGAATACCAGAGCACATGGGGCATGCGGGGCTGGTGACATGATGGAGACCAACAAGTGATTCAGAAGTCACAGGGCTGTGCGCAGGTGAACAGGAGAGGCTTGCAGCACTTAAACCAAAATGACTGGTTTAAAATGCAATCCATCTTTGGACTACTGACTGGCTCCTGGGATAAACAGAGGAAAACACCCAATAAAACTGTCTATAAATTGACTGAGCTTGTGGTCAGGTGTGAACTGAAACAGTAGGACTGTTTCCCCTGAAATAGGATAACAATCCAAACTTCCTTCTCTTTTCACCGTGCCCCCACGCCCCTTGCTTTTGGTTGTGTTCTTTTGCATTTTGCTGTCAGAAGCAGAAGACTGCTTCAGGGGCCCTTAATACTTTAATAATTATTGACTTTCTCCCAAAGCTTGTATCCCAAAGGGAGTGATGTTTGCTCATAATTATGCCTGAGAGACAGAATATTGCAATTTTGAAGTAGGATTTAGACATACTCACTAGACTTCTTCAGCAGTAATTAGAAAAATCTTTTCTTCATGCTGCCTCTGTTTTCAAGATTTGTGTAGTACCTGTCCTTTATTAGGTATACATAAAATCTTTCTACAAATATGGAAGTATTGCATCAAGCTTTCTATAGAACACACTGTGAGTACAGGGGTTATTCCTTGTCTCAATATATTTGATAAACTAGTTGTGAAATGCTTGCGCATATGAAAAAGATGTGATTCATTACCGCAAGAAAGGTATGTATATTTTAATCATGGGGGTTTTTTTGGAAGACTGGTCTAATTTCAGTTCAGTTTACTGATGATGCTGCTGCTTTAGGAGATAAATAAAATGGCCTGTCATTTTGTGTCACCCAGGAGAAAGCTGGGGACATGCTGCCACTGTCCGTTTAATCTTTCACTGGGACAACAGTCAGAGGTAAGTGAAAGCGTAGGCTGGTAAGGTACACAATAATGCTGTCAGGTACAGAATAATCCCAGTCTTTTTCAGACTGGCCCTAGTGGCCAAGCAGTGATTTGAATTTGACTTAATTTGACTTCTGGCCTTGGTCTGCCATGTCCCAGGCTACTGAGGCTCAAGAAGAGCTTTCTAGTTCAGCCTAAGGCAGTGTGGGCCGAACTGTCATGCTCCTCCTTCTCCCCATGGTCAGCTTGCTGCAGTGCTATACCTTCTTTCTGACAAAATGCCATGTCTCATCAAAATAGAACATCCTAATGGCAGTTGGATCTGGTGGCTAATTAGAAATTTTTTTTTACTATCTGCATTTTGTAAGCAGGGAGTAGAATTTCTTTGCTTCAGTCTTTTTTTTTTTTAGGCCCCAGTCAGTGCAAAGCCAAAGATGCCAAAGAAGGTTTTCCAGCTAGATGGTGATTCTCAGGAGGACAGACCGTAGGCCTACTGACCCCTGAGCCTCAGTGGCAGCCGTTGGACTTTTCTGCTTTGGAATGCAGCAAGACGGTTCTGCAAAACCAGACAGCTATGCAGATACCGAGTCAGTGACCTGCAGAGAGGCAGAGAGAGCGCTGCATTTACTCCCAGTGCAGAGCTGACCTATGGAGGATGGTTTTAGAAGCCCAAAGGAATGAGGATGACCCTTCTAAAAACAGTATGAAGTTCTGTCGGTTGCAGTGAGATCTTTTCTGTTTCCTGGTTTTTTTTTTTTTCCCCTGTTCACTATATTGCAAGTTCACTTCTCTTTCCTGGTTGGTTAAATTTGTCTTGTATATAGTATTACAATGCAGCAACTTGAGATTAAGCAGCCTTCCTTCAATACCCTAATCTTCTGCAAACAGCGAACAAAAATGCTACTGGAATGTTGTTGTGCATATTTGTGCTTGTTAAACTTGAAAGAGAAATGCAGTGACACTTTCTTGCAGAGTTTTGGTTTTTTAAATTCTGAGTTTGAAGGCAATGCAGAATGATTACAGCAGGCTGTTTAATTTGGAATTAAATTAACATCACTGATTAGTTAACAGCCTTTATAAGGCAGAGGTTGCATCAACATAATGATTGCACAGTGAACAAAAGTTAATTTTATGTATCAAAAGTAAAGAGCTTTTTTCTTCTGCAACGCAGCTAGGAAGGCTGTAGATACAGGTTCCAGAAAGAAAGCCAAGATAGACAAACATGTTTTATTTACTGTTCTAAACATGCAGCTAATATGGAGCGGGGCCTGCACAAGCACAGCAATTCCGATTACAACTGCCTATCTGTAAAAAGCAGAAATAGCTAGATTCTGTTGCATTTTTACACTACCTACCTATACCCGATGAGCCATCGTGGTTTTGTTGTTCTTGTGTTTATATTAGGTTATGGAGGCACAAAGATGACCATTTGAGAATCCATTTGCCTTTTTTTAAATTGTGCTTTGGCCAAATATGATACCTGTCTCTTTCTTTCTCTCTACTACTGAAAATGTCAGAGCTTAATTATAAGGGTTCTCATTGCTGTGAGGAAAGATCCTGTTGAGTCGGAGGCATGCAGCAGAGCTCCAGCTGAGTGCTTGTAAAAGCACGGCTTCTGCAGCTTCAGATTTAGGCTATTTTGTAGAGTATAACCCACCACTTCAATGTTCTGAGGAATTCCCTGTGTAGCTAATATGAAGTGACAGTGTTCCTCAGGCTGTAATTACGTGCTCTCTAATAGAATGGCACCTCAGGGAGGAAAAAAAAAAAAAGCCAAAATAATTAACAGGATCTTTGGCAGGGTGTCTTGATACAGAGAGCAGAACACTTTCTGTATTGGCTTTTCATAAGTGTACGTTTTGGGGAGGTGGGCATGGTGCAGACTAGCAGCCTTGGATTGGTTGAAAAATCCCTTGCTTTTGAGCTACTTTGCAATCTTCTGTCTATATTATGCAAGCATCTATTGGGATAGGTGCTGTATAAGCACAAATCAAGATGCATTGCTTAGAGTCTAAATGCACAAAATCAAGGAAGTGTTAGAGGAGAAATACAAGGGAAACGATTTTCTCAAGGTTGTGCTGTATGTCAGTGGCAAGGTCAGGCTTAGAAATAGAACATCGTATTCTCATTCTTCATCCACTAGGTTATATTGACAGGCTTGTGAAGTCTCTAGAAAAAACCTCCCTAGAAGTATTTGAATTCTTGAGGGTATCTCCCAACTTGGAGAGGTCAATGAACAAACGATTGCTTAACGGAGCAGGAAAGAGTTGTGCTCAAAACCTTTTTTTGTTTGCATTTTAAGAAAGTGG
Organism: Nipponia nippon; assembly: GCF_047370975.1. Lineage (NCBI taxonomy): Eukaryota > Metazoa > Chordata > Aves > Pelecaniformes > Threskiornithidae > Nipponia > Nipponia nippon. Next base: position 7,878,076 of record NW_028262331.1, read on the forward strand.
CATTTGGAATTAATTCATAATGAATACTGTTCCAAAAATGTGATCAAATACTTTGATGAAACAAGGCTAATTAATCATTCACTCTTTTTAGTAGGTGTATATTGTATTTGAGCTGACAGGTCCTGTAAGGATGGGAATTTGGCATCCACAGTTTAAATGACCTATATGAAAATACATACATAAGAATTCCACTGGTCACCTACCCCGTGACTGTGGGAAAACTTGGGTCTGGTCATTTGGTTACTTGGAATTTTTATTATTGTATTCACTAATCATAATTATCTGTTTTTTTGTTTAACCAGGTTGGCAACATTGTACAAATCACCGAGTCAGAAGGAGTCAACCATACCATATCACATTACAGTTAGTATTTCTTTTGGGATGGAGATACAGAGATGGGAGCAAATTGTTAGCTGTAAAGGAATTTTCAGACACATAGACAAATCTGAGAATGATGTTTGCTTCCTTAGTGTTGCCTTTCAGTTGCTTTCTGAAGGTAACCAGTAATACTGGGATGTCTCCAGGTTTATGAATATCTTGCATCTTTTCTTTTTAGAAAAATGACCCAGCATGTTAGTCCTCTTAAGAGTTAAAACATTTTGATTTCCAGATCAAATTTACAGGCAGCCTGTCCCCATCTGTTCTTGTGCTAGTACTGCTTATTTTATCTGCTCTCGACGTTAACTTTTGGCCTAAGTGCAATTACGGAGGACAGTCATGCACTCTCTGAGCCTTCATTTTGGGAGACCTGAACAAGCCAAGCTGTTTTCTCCCTTGTCAGGTAGGTTATTGTTTTCCTAGTGGCTCTTCTTTGCATCTGTTCCAGTTGAGTTTATCTTTTTAGGACAAGGGTGACCAGAATCATACATGAGGTCTCACCAGTGCTTTGTGCCATACATATTTCCACACCTCTGCTCTAAGTGATACTAAGTGATCTGCTCTGCATGATACAACCTAGGTTGTATTTATCTCTTTCATAGTTCCATCCTACCGGTGACCCTATGACCAGCCAATATATACAGATTTTTCTCTTCTGTCACTATCATATGAGGAGCTTCCAGCTTATGGCTGGAGTCCTTAGTCATCCCTGGTTAAATCTTGTGACTATTTTCTTTTGTAGAGCGCTTAGATACATATTAATGAGAATACATACTGCCTAAGATGTATTTAGGTTTAAGAAAAACCCACCACTCAGCTCTTATATCTTCAAATGTCAGATACATAGGTACATGCCATAACTATTTGCTATGTGTCCTCATGGAAACACGTTGCCATAGCATTTCCTGCAGATTTTAATGCTGCCATAAGATGAGATGTTCAAACTATTGAACAGAAATCAGATTTTTTTTTTCACTGCTGAATGTATTCACCTGGATGGAAGAAATACTGCAAATATATATCTATTCTTAGTTCTGTGAAGACTGGAAGGGTAAGTGGGACTACGTCCCGAGGTTGTTTGGATCATGTGATGTGAGAGTGCAGCCCTTTCTCTCCAGCTGACAAACAGATGGATTTTATCTTACACAGTTTAATTGCCTTTTCCTTTCAGTTTTATATGCATTATAAAACAGCTATGCTCTCTTCTTCTGTGTGAATGCACACATTCTTGAAATACAGTTGAGAGTGTATCCTAATCAAAGATTAGTTAAAATTTAAGATTATCCCTGTGTTTTTTCCCTTAATCCTGTTGAGCTGCTTCAGCAGATGGTTTCTGTAAGTAAAAAATTTATTATCCCTGTTTCTTTCATGAAATTCAGGTCTGATGGTAACAGTCTGCTGTTATCATTTCTCATTCCCATCTCTGTAGTTAAACTGGAAGATGTAAATACACGTTCAGTGTTTCTAAATCTGATCTAGCACGTCTATGTATAACCAGCATACAAAAAAAGATAATTAAAAAAATAAGAAGTTCCTCAAGCCTAGATCCTCAAAGATGTTTAAGCTTATGCAAACTAGATACTTTGGTACCATGGACAAACTGGCTGTTCAGTGCCTGTAAGCCGATGGGGCAGTGTGTAACGTAGTGACCCAGCTCTAGTTCTTTTTCAGCTGTGTCCTTCCCAGCATAATGGCAAGTCAGTCAGCGCTCTGAGCCGGTGTGGAAGCTGTGGAACACCGATCAAATGAAACAGAGTTTCTTTCACAGCCTGATAAGGATTCATTCTTAAATGCAGAGTATAGAAATGTAAATCGATTTATGCACAAGGGAATAAGTAGATCATCTGATTCACCTAAATTTCCCAGGTAATGTGACCTGATTATTTCATCGTGAAAGATAAAGACCCAGGACCTACATTCTGGGTAGGAATTGTCAGTATTTCCCTGAGCTGTGGAGGGTCTGCCAGACTAGCAATTAGAATCCTGCTCAAGTACTAAAGCCATCTACCTTTGTCAATCTTGATGCAGCCTGTAGACGCCAAAAGACATTAAAGAACAATTCAAAATTACTATAGACTATCTGAGCTTTGTAGGTCCTTGGTTCCATTAGCCACGTTCTCGCCATCAAAAAGCCACTAACAAGCTTCACAAAAATACACAAAATTCTTATATTTTTGAGGTGCTATGCCCAGAAGGTTCATGCCTGTAGCTAAACGGAAAACATCCATACTAAGCAGCCTACTTTATCGTGTTCTGGCCTTCATAACCATTGGAATGCTTTCGCTGGGAGTCTAGCATGCTGGATTAAGTGGATTCTTGGCTACAGCTCCACCTTTGTGCCTAAGGGAAGTGGCAGAGATTAGATGCAAGCAGCAATGAAACACTAAACTTGAAGATTCCCCATTATGCTATTTAGAATAACACTTGAGTTGCTTATAATAGCAGAGGGACTGCACAAATTCTGCCCTTGTGGCACCTCTTGCTGTTTGTTCCTTTAAATCATAGCAGGCTGTGTAAGGTGAGGCATTTAGAAACAGAAATTCAGAGATAGAAGACTTAAGCAAAACATTTTTACTGGGTTTTGTTTTGTTTTGGATTGATCTTGGTGTGGGACAGACTGGCATTTTAGAAAAGTCACATGTCTGATAGTAATTCTACCTGCTTTTTCACACTGCACCAACCTAAAATGTCAGCTTTCCTGAATTGCTCTCATCCCCACATTGTCTCTACCTGAGCAGTTAGGATCCCCAAAGCAATTTCTTTTTCTGATTAACCCTGTTTCCTCTCTAAGTCTGCACTGCAGTGAGTCTTCACTGAGCTGTCAGCAGTGCTCCCTGCACAGCATTTGTCTGGAGATGGGAAGACAGACAGTTGCAGGCTTCACCTAACATCTCAGTATCTCCATCTCCATTGATGACATGTTTAACTAACTGATTTTCCAGATCTTTCATATTTTAAAATCTTTTAAAATCATTAAATTGTGAGGTAAGGTAACAGAAAATACAAATGGTACTAAGCCAAATAGATCACTTTAAGCTCTCTCCTGAGTAGCAGCATCTAGTTTTCACTTCTGCATTTCATTTTTGGCAGTTAAAGGTTTTCACCCCATTGTGTCCCATAAATTACTATGCTGGGACAGTCTTTGCAATCTAGAGACTGACTGAGATACGCTGTTCTCTTACAGTGTCTCATTCATGTTTTCAGTTCATTAAGTAGATACATGAAACAAAAATACCCTATGTTTTAGAAATTCACAGTTTTGTTTCTGAAAATGACTGAGGCAATTAATCAGTCATCTCCTTGCTTCTGTGGGAGCCTGAATAAGGGCTGAAGGATTTGGCTTTTAATTTATTTAAATAGGCAACATAAGTTAATTTACAGAGAAGCAGTGCTTCATAGCCATAGGGATTATTAGTGGTAAAATGAAAATGATAGCCTAGTTGGTGAAAATAAAATATCCTTACAAAATAAAATGAGAAGACAGTTATTAGTTGGCATGAGTGTTGAAAAGCTTGCAGTTCTGAGCTTAGCCCTGGTCTATAAACATTCTGTGGCTGCTCATCTAAAATAAATGACAGCATCATACCTTATTCTGATCTTCTGGGAACTAGTTACTCATACTTTATATCCACAGCAGTGTTATCACATGATTTTGCTTATATGTTACAGTCTCATGGCTTCCGAGATGTGCAGCCTCCAGCTGTCACTCAAAATGCAGAAGATACTGAAATGAACCCTCGCAAACGGCCACGGAGAGAAGAGGAAAAGTAACAGCGATTCCAAAGTTGAATGTTAAAAAATGTGTGCTACATGAGAACAGTTGCATAGTGAACGTGCAACCAAAGGTAGCCTGAGAGACTCTAACTTAAAATTCCTTCTCTGGACATTATTTTAACATTAAGACTGCAATATGCAGATTTCTGTCGCAGGAAATTCCTTTGTGTATGGCATAATTTTACTTTTATAATAAAAATCTATGTTTTCTATAACAAGAGGCTTCAGCTTTTTTTGGGGAGATGGAGAGTACTACTTCTTTGGGTAAAGAAACAATGAAATGTGAGCATCTAATACAGTACATTTAATGACACAGGTCTTGATCACTCATCTGGTTTTGCGTGTATCTGAATTTTAACAGGGTTTCATGCAGCAGTCTGCTCACATGCTTCAGACCAGGGCAGAAGGCAGGGGAGCTGCTGATGGATGCTTTAAGAGAAATAACGTGCCTAAGTGCTATGCCAGATGGGGGCATTAGCCCTTACCTGCTGCAAAGTCCTTGATCAAGGACAATCAAAGCAGTGTTTTGAACTTCTTCTTTATCTTGTAGTGGTAACACTAGAGATGAAAGACTAGATCTGAAGGACAAAAGATTTAATCCAGCATGGTAATTTTATGTTCCTATCTTAGTAAGTAAGAATAGTTTACCATCACTCAAGCTTGAACCAAACAACTGCATAGCCCTTAGCTTCCATGTTCTTCTTTTATCACAGCATTCAGAATGCAGATTCTGTAATCAGGATCTGTTTTGTTCGTGGCTTTAATAAAGAGGAAACCCAGGCTTCTTACACACCAGCAATATATTAGCAGCTCCAGAATCTAAACCAAATGAAAGAATGAATGTACACTGAAAGTACAGCAGGGATTTGTCCTCTTTTTATTAAGAGAAAACAAAGCAATAAGATTATTAGAGGAGAAGAAAGGTACTGCAGTGTAAACCAGGAATTCAATTATGAGAAGTGTTTGTCTGTACACATGCACATATATGACCCCTTTCTGGCATAGTGCTTGATAATGTTATAGCTGAGGAAACACAGCCAGCAGGCTAAATGGAGAATTCAAGATGTGGGAGTCACTATCTTTAATTTTTAATTTAGTAACACTAAACTGACATTGCCTTGAAACAAAATTCAGTGCTGAATCTGAGCCACAAAACCTCTCTATTCAAAAAGCTGCAAAAAAAAGTGGCAGTGATGTTTGAATCATTATCATGTTTAGATATAAATTACATAATAAAATATTTAAAGGAAAAGTATTCAATTGCCATGCAGCAAACTGGGCTGTGTCAAAATTTAAAAACTCTGAGTCAGGGAGAAGCTCTGAAGCAAGCATGACATAGAGGAAGCAAGGCATTGGGATTTGTGACTCAGACAAACATTTCAATGCAGGAGACACAGGCAAACAAAAGGATCCTACCGCATGTGATGTCAGCAAGCAAATGCTCCATTTGGGAATAATAGCTTCCTACGTATTGCAGTGCGAGAGGAGGGGGGAGCTAGCACAGTCCACATGCCTACGTAGCCACAAGGAAAACCATCCATTAAGAATGCTGTAGCAGTATTTTAAGAAGCACTGCTGGTTGCTAGTGATCGCTGCTACCTAACGTGTTTGGTATTTATGGAAAAACCCATTTCTCTCAATTTATTGTGTTCTGATTGAATATCCTCAATGCGTTCTTCCCTGTGCAAGGAGAGTAAGGACATGTCTCCAATATACTATTAATTTCACCTGACTGTGGTTTTTTATTTTGTTTGTAGTAGAGTAGCACCCAGAAGCCCCAGCTGAGATGCTGATCCTGCTACACCAAGATAAATCGTTTTCTTTGAGGAAATGTTAGATCTTCCAGTATTCCAGGCATCATTATCAAAATAAAAAAATCGCATATTTACTGGTTAACAGTGGGAGTTACAAAATGTCCAAAGGAAGCACTGGAGGCTCTCTATGCTGAGTTTTTAAATTTTTTTTTTCATATTGAAGCTATTATAAAAATCAGCTCTGTAGGCCAGAACTAGAGAGAAGGATCTGTTGGCGGAGACAAAATTAGATTAAATGAGCCAGATTTCGTTCTCATCTGCTGGAGACAAGGAAGCTGTTTCAGGCTTAGAATTGCGTATAAAGAAAGAATTTGACCGTTGCCTCACCAATAAATCTTCTGCGGCAAGTTGAGATTTTCTTACATGTGCCTGGAATTCTCTTGCATTTCACAGCATCAGTGCACAATAGTGAGTGGCATGAGAGAATTTTATGACTGTACAAAAAGTAAGATTCTAACTAGCCAACGTCACGGCACTGAATCAAAAATAAAATAGGTTGTTTGATTTGCTGCTGAAGTCCCAGTTCTCTGAAAGGCAAGACCTTTAGCCATCATGCTGAGTTTAGAATTATTCCATTTTGTAGGGACAACATTTACTTGTGGTGTAGGAACCTGCTTTGTCACCACAACAAGAATATGGTATCTACCACAGGGCTTGGCAACAGGAAAACACTGTGGTCACAGTATACTTCTTCTCAAGCCTGGAATCCTGCTTTGAAACTCTTCAGTTTGGATAGGGAAAATAACAATTTATTTCTTACTGATTCTATGTGTTCTGCACCTTTTCCATTATGAAACACTGCAAAACCAACTAGCTTCCAACTAGAATAAATTTAAGAAAACACGGAGAAGAAATAGCTTAACTGGAGGTAAGAAGGTGTAGCCAAGGTTCAAGTTATGCAATCAAACAGCCTTGTACTGAATTACAAATTGGTTGACTACTGTGGAAGGAGATTCAGCTGCTAACCTGGATGTTGAATACAGTGCTGAGAAAAGTATGTTTAAAATATAACATCTATTTTTCTATTGAATTTCAGTTACTGTTCCTTTAGTTATTTTGGGGGGACTAAACTTAGAATCAGATTTATTCTAAGATATTTCATGGATTAACAACAAAGGTGAAACCCTTACTGCCTGCCTTTTTCACTCCACCCTTTTTCTGAACAAAATAATAAGATATGTAAGTTGGATGGACAAGTCACTGTGTTCCAGCTTCTCAGAAGATATTGTCTTTACCACACTTGGGATCATAATTATTTAGAAAGGCACATTAAGCTGTATTACACTGTTTTAACACGTTAATTCTATATGAAATATATTTGATTAAGTTTTGAAGTATGGTTTGATGCTTTCTTGTCCTAAGACAGAGTACCTTGAGGGAAATGGAATAAATAGAGTGCTTACATTGCAGTAACACAAACATTACAACAGAGTACATAAGGGAAGAAATACTTCTTTTTACAGGATGAGAACCAGGGAAGTTAACCTGTGATTCCCAAACCAGTTCAAGCACAGCGGCTCTGCTAGGATTATGCACACAGGAGCCCGGCTGTAGGGGAATATGAGCCACCGGCTGCCGGAGCTGGCAGTGTCTCAGGGCCACCGAGCAGCCTGCCCAGCCCTCCTCCGCACCAGTCCTCCCCTCGACTGGAGGAACCAGTGCCAGCTGCTACCTGCTCCAGGGCTTCCCCTCTCCCTGGCTCCCCAGGCTGCGTATTCAACGTCTTGTGGCTTCTAGCCATAGTCTCATTTTGGATGATTAGGGTCAGGAGAGTTGGCTTCCTGTGGCTAGTGCAAGATTTCTTCATTAATGTTCTATACTGAAGAATGAAATCACTGGGAACTGGCCCCCTTCCCAGTACTGAATTTCACCCACAAATGCACCCACTGTTAAACTGTAAGCTACTGTCTTGCTTCCTACAAGCAAGAAATATTCGTACAATAAGCACTATCTATTTATTAGAGAGTCTAAGCTCTACACAGTTTTAACTATATCTATAGAAATAATAAATGGCATTAAAAGCAATAGTTCAATCACTATACAAGCAGTAAAAATGTTAGCTTATATGCTGAAAGGATGCATAGAAAAGTATGTATTTTACTAAGTCATTCTTCAAGAATTATCGCTAATACTGTTCATTTTATTACAAGAATTACTTGCCATTGATTTAAATGGAGCCAGAAAAGCATCAGGATATTAAAAAAAAATCACATCAGTTTCAAACAATGAGAAGGGGGAATGTTTAAAATATAAAATATCTAGCAAGGTATATAGGAAAGTAAAAAGGAAACTGTACAGACCTCAATAAATGGTTCTAATTGGATCTGGATGCTTTTCTCGAAGCCTCCAAATAAGCTGTTTGAATACTTGCTCAGTTTGCTATCACACATTGCATTATTTTGGAGTTTTAAATTTATGACATGTATACTTCTAATACTCTAATTTATTTAGTGTGAACCACTGCAATTTTAGCAACACAGTTACAACTACACTTACTTAGTGATTCTTTTCATATTATATATGTTGCTAAAATGAAATGTTTTGGACTAAAGAACAAGTTGTCTCCTTAGCATGAAAATTATGCCTATAAAGTATAGCATGTCCATATGAGATTGTAACAGAATTTGTAACACCTTTTTTTACTGTATAAGCTTACTACGCGTTTGACTGTAAATGTTATGGAATACATCACATAAATGTATCTCTAAATTCATTCATTATTTTGTATAACACAAATTTCTGTGTCTAAATCATAGAATTCGAGGCTGTTCAAAGTAGTCAGCATTGGCTGCATACATACTTTAAAGTCTGTGAATCCTACCGTTCTATTTTACCTGTACTCTTATAGCACATGTATTACAATAAAGGCCAGAGTCTGGACATGACAGTGGTTGGTTTCTGGCACTCATGTAAGTGGCTGATTTTTTAAGGTGGGGTTTTTTTTTTCTTTTTAAGAGACATTTCTAAATAGGTGACTGTAAAATTCAAGGTCTCGTGACTGGAGCACGATATCACAGAATCGGGAATCTGATCTACAGTAAGATAATGAACATGTCATTTAAAGTAAGTCTGTGGAAAAAACAATATAATCGGTTTAAAAATATAATTTTTTAAATCCCACTAGGCACCTGCGTTAACAAGCCTGGCTTAAACTTTGCTTTCATTTTAGGATGAACTTCACCCTCCACCCCAAAAGGGCAGAATATGCACACACCATTAAATCCCTAGAACAGAGTATAAACGGGATTTTAGTGGTACACCATTTTGTATTGCCTCCTTTGAGGAAAAGTGAGCTTCGGGCTTAGGAATTCCTTAGTGCGATATTCACACAGGCTTAGGAATTCCAGTAGTGCGATATTCACACAGTACTGCGGGACTTCAGCCTCAGATGAAATGTGTTGCAAAAATGGAAAGTACAGAGGAAGGGCCTGGCACAGTAACACTGCCAGCAAGCTCTGTTGTTTGCTGATATCCAGGAGGTCTGCGCCCCTCATCTCCGTTTAGCAGTAAAAGGAAATTATGATAATGAAGAGTGACTGACTGCTGAAGTGGATCAACCTTAACAAGAAGATATTGGACTCTGGTGTGCTCCTGCCTGCAGGATGATCTCATGATTTGACAACACCCAGACCACATTACTAAGTGTTATGTGGTCAGCTGTGTTTTGTTGAGGCAATCCCATGGGCACTAATCTACAGGCACACTTCAATCAGTCAGTCATATGTTCTATGATGTAACATTTTATCTTTGCCTTTGTTAATGGGAAGCAAGGTATGTTGTGCTGTATCTGCTTTGACAGTGTTCCAAACCTGTTTAGTCATTTTGAAGGGCTCAGCTTTTCATTAGTTCTTTCTTCCACATACTTTGCTCCAACAGATTTCCAAATCTAAATCGGCATGGACTAATATTCTGTTTCTCACTATTGCTATTCAAAGAACCCCCTTTCCTAAACAGGGGTCTGAATGGAAGGCTGGAAATGGAATTTTCCTTTGGAATGGGATTGGAAATTTCCATGACAGCTGGAAATGGGACTCAGGCCTGAAATCCTGTGTTTTGCAATGGATATGGATATTTCAGAATAATCTTTGACTATTAAACTGGAAAAGCTGACTTGACCTCAAAACCCTTTTCTTTTAGAAAGCAAAAAAAAAAAAAAGGCAAGAGAAAGAAATAGAGATAAGGACATTGGTATTTAAGAACATCCTAATACAGTACTTGTTCTGGTAAAGGAGCCAGTAGAACTGTGGTAACAGAAGTTACTCTGCTTTTTAAAACTGCAGCTGAACAAAGACTGAACCTAAGAAAATTAACTGGAGCCTGATGCAGCTTGTCAACCAGAGCTTTCTCACTGTATTCCTTTCAAATTCTTGCTGTTCTTACTCTTAAGCAACTGAAATTATTTTAGTGAGTTGAACAATAATTACTTCATTGAGTTTGAAGGGCTATAAAAAGAACAGACATATATATTCACATTCACAAGGTGACTGATATTGATCATGTGAATACATATAAAGAATTTTATCTCTTTCAACGGTGTATTGCAAGCATCATTTCATGTATTATCCCGTATACAACACTACATGACATTCAACAGTAGAAGTGCCTTCAAAATGAGAACAGCCAAAGGCTTGGAAACACTTGTACTTCTGGTGGTTTCATCTGGCCAGGAAAACAGAATATAACTGCTAAAATTACTTCTGGTTTATTGCAAAAGCCCTACTTTTTAAAGAGATCACTTTAGAAAGGCAATTTATTTACCATTGGGTTTTCCCATGATACTCTTTTGTATGGTATTGGAGCGTATATCATAGGTATATTAAATATTGTCAAATCATTCTTAATGCTCCTACATGTTTTCTACTTGTAAGAGTACAGGAATCACTTCCACAGGTTACAAAAAAATTAAAAAGCACTTCTTTTTGCACTCCACACAATTCAGGTCACCTCCCCAAGGCCTGCTCAAATCCTGCTTATTTCTCACCAGCAAAATGAGAAAGAGGAAGACATCGTTTTAAGGCTAAAATAAAACAGATTTCTTCCAACACAACGCTGTAAAATCTTATTTAAAAAAAAAAAGCAACATGATGAAGCCAGAAAGGACACAAACACCTGTTTCCTTCTCAAGTCAGGTGCAAGTCTTATCTCCTATTTGACAACATGTTGTAAACCAACGATTTCAGACTCAAAATTTTATTGTGACTTTATTCCATCCACCTAACCTCATCACGTAGGAACCATTCATCTCCTGCTACCCAGCAATCCAGAGCACACTGAGGCATTCTAAATTTAGCTTCCAGAGGTACTGAACACTAAAAAACATTTCATAATAGTACCAAACACGCCTCTCATAGATTAGTGCTTTACTTGATAATACATTTTATTTAGAGCTTCCTTTTCTGGACAGCAGTAAGTGACAGCGTGGCTACCTTCTGTGGTAATTGCCCACCCCACTGTCTCCACACAGTGAAGTGATAGCAGGTTCCTGGCTGCCTAACTTAGCCATGCCACCCACAGCTACCATATGTTCCACATTGCAGGTTAATAAGAATGGTTTTTCACCTTTCCCTCCCAGAAACAAATGTCAGCATGGCTTAGAGCCATCAACTCTTTATTTAATATTGAAGCAAAACAATACTAACGTGACCGTAGTGCCAAAACTTGACAAAGTATCCTGAATACAAAGTTCTACTCTATTTCATTTTAATTAGTGTCCTTCGCAATTAGACAAATGATGAAAAGCACATGGGGACTGCCAAGATGAATCAAGGACATCTGGTAACTTTAACATTTCAACATGAAACAGAGTAGGTATTACTCTCAGATACTCTATGGTGTTTGAAACAACTAAAAAAATATATGATCAACAAAATTTTTAAGAAAAAGACTATCTAAATGCTTTTGAATCTTTTCTTGGACAGCCTTAATTGCTGTTTGTCATACAACATGAATCTGATCATGCATTGATTGAATTAGCTGTTATTTCCCTAAGATATTGTTACCATAGGCATTTGTAGAATTGAGATCATATTACACTATCTGGATTATAGTTTCTTAGAAACTCCAACTGCCTCTGAATTACTAGTGAAAAACAACTAATTATGAACTTAAAACTACTTTTTTGATACTTGCGCTGATGTGGCTTCTCTTGAGGCTTGTGACTCACCGATGATACAGTACACACAAACCTAAAAAAAAAAAAAAAAACCAAGATCCAGCAATGACGTCATCAGGTGCAATTGTGGGCTATCTTTTCAAAAAGAACCACGATGTTTTTTACCCCTCAAACCCACCTGGCATTCCTAAAGAAATGAATGTTAAATTGAAAATATATAAATGGTATACTGAAAAAAAAAACCACTTAGAGATATTCTTTCAGGAGACACTATGCAATTTTCTGTCACTTTAATAGCTTTTGGCTATGAAAGACTAAGACTAACTGTGACAATCACATTTTTAACTCTCATGGCTTTTACATATTCACAAGATGGCAATATGACCAGTCAATTCAGTTGCTGGAAATATTCTAAAATTAGTTTGGCTCTGAAATAACAATTCACCAAACAGAAGACAGATTTACAGCAGCACCTGACATGCAGAGGTAATTACTACAACGCAGGGAACAACAGGTTTCAGCAAGCTACTGTCCTTGTTATAATCCATTAAAATTTAAGAATATTTTTGCATACGAGCCTTGTGATTTGGCCATTTTTCAAGGTATATCTGACATTAAGGATATCGTTCCTTCCCCTGCGTACAAGCTATTTTAAATGTGTGGCAATTATACCTGTTGGTATTTATGGACCTGATCACTCTGAAAATAGCTTTTCAGCAGCAATGAAGAAAACAAGCCAAAATGCCTTTCAGAAATGAAAGATGCTTGTTAGACAGCAGCACAATATCAACCACAGTTTGTCTCCCACTGACTGGCTGTAACTTTTAAGTTTCATTTGGTGTTTTAACATCTTCAGGTACTTATGAACTCCCCTTTGCCAGACCATGGAATGCGCAGATATCATGTCATGTAGCATTTATGAACCCATATGGCTATTCGTATGCCGATCTTGAATGTAAAGTAGCGTCAGAAGTTTTGTTGCTAAGTGCTGGAAACGGGCAGACCCCAGAGCTGCCCTTCCCGGGAATGCGGGGAGTCCTGGGAAGGGCAAGGGCTGAGGAGCCGGGGGCCCACGGCCCCACCGCCGCGGCAAGGGCGGGCAGCTCGGCCCGGGCCCCACACGACGGCCCGCCCCGCCGGGTCACCCTCGGCCGCGCAGGCTACACCACACGCTTTCCGAAAAGCACTTTTTTTTTTCTGAAATACCGTATGTTTAATTGCCGGTTTCCCTCACGCTAACCCACTCTGATTTCAAAACCGCTCTTCAGAGACTCCCGCCTGGCAGCCAGCCCGGGGCTGCCGGCTCCGCGGGGCAGCGGTGGCCCCACAGCAGGAGGCGAGGCCGGGCCGAGCCGCCCCCAGCCCCGGCCCCGCTTACCCGCCGTCCCCGACCTGGCAACGAGCGGGAGCCCGCGGAGGCGACACCGGCGCCGGAAACGATGAGCGCAGGGAAATCCTGAGGCAGGGATTAGGTAATAGGGAACGCGCTCTCAGGTTTCCTTCGGGTTCCTGTGAGGAACCTACGCGTCTGGCTGCCTTCGCATGACTCATCACATCGGCGCGGTTGTCAGCGCGGCTGTCAGCGCGCCTGCCCTCCACCTGCCTCCCCCCGTCCGCTCTCCGCCCGCTCGCCCCCCTTCCTTGCCCTGCCCTTCCCTTCCCTTCCCTTCCCTTCCCTTCCCGCCGCGGGCCGAGCCGCCCCCTCCGGCCGTGGCCCGGACCCTCCGCCCCCTCAGGGCCGGCCGCGCTCCCGCCGCTGAGGCGCGCCCCCCCAACCCCCTCCTCCCGCGGCGTGCGCGCCCCCGCGGGTCCGGCTCGGGAGCGCGCGCGCAGGCGGGCAGGCGGGCGGGAGGCGGCGGCTGCCGGCGGCGGTGGGCAGGGAGCTCTCTGCGGGCGCAGTGCTGATCCGCCGGCGGGCGGCCGGGAATGCGAAGCAATGGCCGCGGGCGGCTCGGGCAGCGGCAGCGCGGAGGAGAAGAGCTACCGCCGCTTCCTCGAGCTGTTTTTGGGCGAGTTCCGCGGGCCCTTCGGGGCAGAGCCGGCGCCGGCTCCCCCCCCCGCTGCCGACGCCGCGGCCGCCGCTGACGAGGACCCCGGGGCAGAGGGAGAAGCGGGAACGGCCGCCGAGGCGGAGGAGGGCGAGGGCGACGCCGGCGACCCTCAGCCGCCCGCCCCGCCGCCGCCTCCCCCGCCGCTGCCCCCGCTGCCCCGGCCGCTCTCGGAGTACATCACGGAGGAGGAGGTGGAGGGCGAGTGCCTGGACCTCTGCCTGCAGCAGCTCTACAAGTAGTGAGTGCCGGGCTGAGGGGAGCCTCCCGCCGCGCTGAGGGGAGGGGAGGCCGAGGGGGACCCCCCGTGTGGGGCTGAGGGGACCCCCCCGTGTGGGGGGAGGCGGGGGCAGGGTGTAGGGCTGAGGGGATCCCCCCTGTGTGTGGGGAGTCGCCAGTGCGGGGCTGAGGGGAACGAACCCTCGCTCCGTGTGTGGGCAGGGCGTGGGGCGGTGGAGCCCCCCCATGCTGGGGGGGCGAGGGCAGGGTGCGGGGCTGAGGGAGGCCGTCCTGCTGGGGGAGGCCAGGGCAGGGTGCTTGGGGTGGGGAAGGTCCCTCAGGTAAGGTGTTAAGGACTTTGGTGGTGCTGAGCTGCTGGGGATCAAAGCGTCCTGCTCTGTCCTGTTCCCCCTGCCCAAAACACGCCTTTGCTCTCTGCCTCCCTCCTTCCCTCTCCCCGGGACAGGGAGCGAAGAGGCGAAGGGAGTAGACAAGGGAGAGCCACGAGCATCCATCTGGAGAGCAGCTTGCTTGGGGAGGGAGAGCAGTGGGGGAAATGTCTCACGCTCTGGTGCCAAAGCAAGAGGGGGGTTTGCCTGTGGTTGATTGTACTGAGGCTTGAAATTGAAATGTTCCCTGCGTGAGCGTTCGTAAATGGGGAAACCTCTGCCAAGAAAGAAGGAAGGGGGGAGAACAAGGGGGAACGAAAGAGAGGCAGTCCACCCCTTCCCCCCTCCAAAAAAAACCCCACATCGAGAAAACCACACCATGTATTTACAGACCAGGGAGAAAAGAGGAGTAGAAAGCCTTAGGAGAAAGCTATGCATAATCATGGGGCTCTTTCTACTGTCAGCTGGGGAAAGCCAGCTATACTCTGTTCTGTACGGAGGCAGTTTCCAGATCTGTGCTTTCTAAAGGCTGCTGCATAAAGAGGAAACAGATGGGATCTATTCCCAGTGTGAAAAGTCTATGGACTGAAACCTAAAGATCGGTTACCAGTGCCTTGTATTGTGCTCAGCTTTGGCTTTGAAGGCTCGAAATAGAAATGGTTGTTAGTGGTGTTTCTTTAGGAACGTTTTTAAACTGATGCCACAGGAGGAGACAAATGAACCTGTGAAAATATGCACAGCACACCGGGGAGCTTTCTGCCATTGAGCTGGTAATTGTAATGAGAGGTGTTACTCAGTCGCAAAAATAAATAAATAAATAACCAGGTTTTACAACTGCATGGTCTGTTTCTATTCAATTCTCATCTGCCCTCTGCGTTTGTGGACAACACAATGATAGCTGCAGAGGACAAAGCTCTCCTATTCACACATGCTCACCCTGCCACCTTTGGAAAGTCTTTCTCTGGAATACAGCAGCACGTTCATAGGATGTGCTAGAGAGGAGAGAGGCAAGTCCCTTCTATGTATTTGGAACACGTTTTGGTTTTTTTTTAAATAGACTTGTGAAATCAAAAGTCAGATTAGTTTAAATAAAGTTTTAGACATAGAGAAGATTATTTTAAAGTATTATTTAAAGTATATGTATGAAATGATTTTGAACTTGAATTCCCCCTCCCCCCACCCCCTTCTCTCTCTGCATGTCCCCATACCCCAGGACAGGCAGACTTAGATTCCCCAGTTTCTGAGGCCCATATTCATGGATGATATTATTAAGCAAAAAAAAAGAAAAGACATTTTGAGGGGATTCTTTATATAGGGATAGCTCTTGCCAGGTTGTGTTTGGTTTTGTGTTTTTTTTCCCCAGCCTTTGTATAAATTTTTTGATGGTTACTGAATGAAGCATCTCCTTGGCTTTGTTTATGGTGAAATGAATGTAGTCTTCCTTCTATAGGCACCTACATTATGAAGCAAAAAGCAGTATCTGCCTCAAAATTAAGGGAGCAGGGGATCATGTTGTAAGAAAATTGTTTTCCAAAGGCTGAAATATTTTGTCAGTGTATAGAAAATGCATTCTCAAATAGTAAATTAATATCTTTTACCTGAAGATTATAGACATTGATTTATATCTGTCTAGCTCAGATAACTGCAAAATGTAAATCTTTAAAATATTTTAAAATATTATACACCAAATCTAGTAACTTTTAATACAGAGGGCTAAACTGAAATAGCTTTTTCTTGAGTGATGGTGGAATCTGAGGTAAGTGCAAGTATGCAAAACTGTTCTTCAGGTAAAGTATTGTATTTTTAGTACACTTTCCAGTCACCAGAGAAGCTTAAAACAGCCACAAGATTATAAAACAGGCAAAAGTAGAATGTCTTCCCCCTTTACAGCTAAGGGTTCAACTAGTCAGATGATTCCAGAGATAGGAAACTTCATGAATATGAGTAAAGCTACTCTTGTGCCAAAGGGTTATGATAGTGTTAAAAAAAAAAACCTCATGTGAAGGGGAATATTTTATTGGTATGTCATTAGCAAGAAAGACTATATTGTGAAGGCATATTTTCTGTAACTCTAACTATATATTAGTCAAATGACTGGTTTGCATTATATGTAGCATGAGGATAAAACGCATTACTGCGAAAAAACCAACAGCTGTTTTTCAGCTATTTTAAGCACGTTGCTTTAGTTCTTTTTGAGGGAAGTAAGACCATCTCAGAAATGAGAACATATTGCCAATCATGAAAAAATATAATAGTTTTCTGCTACTGTGTAGATCAGTATCAAAGAGTTCCTATTTAGGAGATTTTCCTTCTATTTTCCAAAAGGCTCATTTTCCCCTCTGAGATTTCCAGTTCCTGGTTTCTTTCTAGAGACAGCTTATGCTTGGAAAATTCGATTAATGTAATCTTTATATCTGTCTAAATGCCACAAAATGTGTACTGTGTGCTTTCTTAGTGATCCTCAACAGAATGAAACTGATCGATAGGAGGTACATTAGATGACGAAAATAATAAAAAAAGAGTAACTTTTGAGCAATTGCATTGGAACATTGGATGATAGCTTGAAAGTTCATTTTGTGATTATCTTCTCTAACATCTTATTCAAGAGAAAGCTATATGATTTAAATAGTTTATCTGTAGAAACAAACATACTAAGGACTTAATCTTACATCTATTAAATATGAGACCTCGTTGCTTGCTTCCACTGATTCAGGACTTGGCCTCATTTCTGACTTGTTTTTAAAGAAAGAAGTTACTGACTTGATGTAACAAAGTTATATATCATGCTCTGTTCTTTTCCTCTTCCTACTGATACTTTCCTTAAATCTAATGTATTTTAAAAGCTGGTTCGTTACAAGACATCTGAAAAACTAATCAACAAAGATGTGGTTGCTAAGAGAGGAGAGGGCCAGACTGAGTTAAATAGTGCACCAGTAGAAGTTGTGCCACTGGGAAGAACAAATTTATCTTGCTGTTACATTTTTTTCCTGTCCAAATGAAATAATTTGAAAAATTTAGGTGTATATTATATGTGTCTTGCTCCCCGCCCCCCCTTTTTTTTCCCAGGCTTTGCTGGGAATAGATATAATCAGTGTCATTTGTAGGGTCAGGTTTAATTTCAGTGATTTTGGTGGTGCAATATTTTGCTTTCAAATATTTATTTAGAAACATCTTTAGCAAGCTTAGAAAGTAGGCCTATTTCTCCAGTGCTGAGATTTGCAAACGATTGAAAGTAAAAAAAACCCAAAAAACCCAACATAAAAATTTAATGTTATGTCATCTTAAGTGCTTAACTAAAGCACTGACGACAAAATGAATATTTTGAGGACTGCAGAAATCTTGCTTTGACTTTGAATATGAAAAGAAAAACTTGTAAGCATTGCCCTTTTAGATTTCTTTGCAGAATACTATGCAACATTCACAGAATATCATAGATCCCAAGTTTAGGATTAAAAAATGCAATACTTGAAGTAAGATTTTTTAAAAATTAATCCTTTCTTTATTTTAAAGAGAGAAAATATTTTTATTTAGGTTTAAGTATTCCCCACAGTCTTGCTATGAAAAATCAAGAAGGCAATGCAGACTCAACCTTTTAACACTGGAATTATGTACAATGTGGACAGTAAATAAGAGTGGAGTTCTTGCCCCTCAAGTTGCAATTTTAAGCTAAAGAGGAAGAACTTTTCACGGTAATTTTACATGAGCAAAAATCTTTTTTTATGAAGTAAGCTCTTAACTTGAAAACAATGTTCCATCTGCTGTCGCCATCGCTGATGAGTGAAGAGACTGTATCCTCTCCCTTTAAAAAGCAGACGTACATGTTTTTAACTTGCTTTCTTAACCCCTATCATATGAGAGCTAGCATTGTTGTCACTATCTGTAAATTGAAATTCATGTATTATGCTAGATTGGCTTTTTTAACATCATATTAAATAGGCTGTGATGTTTCACTCTTTTATAATTTGTCTTTTATCACGTATTCTGTTGATTACAATCTAAAAGCCCTTTTAGGAAATATAATTTACTACTTGCCATCTCTAATATTAATCACAAGGAAAAAGAAATACCATCCTTTTTAAGATGGTACTTGTTTCATCTTCTTTTGTGAGGTTTTACAATGGAAATTATGATAATGTTGGCCCGTGCTCACAGTAAATGATTGGAGTAGGTATTGGTTGTACCTGGTTTGGGAATTTTCTAATGGTTAATGAGGAGGTTTGATGGAGACCATTAAATTTCCCACCCCCAGCTCTGTTGATGATTTGGTTCAGCACCTTAGCTTGTTTCTGGGTAACGGCATGATGGCCTGAGGGAGGGGAAAGGAGGCAAGGCAGGTTGTAGCTGTGTTAATGTCTCACTGGAGCCCCCTCCAAGATTAGGAATCTCTTCCCGAGGGTAGTTGTTGAGCTGGCTGCTGCCAGCCATGTGCTACAGAGCGAGCAGCAGTGGCCTGGAGTCCCAGAGACTCAGCAGTGAGCACGAAGTTCTCCTGCTAAGGTATAGAGCTGTGTGGGTATGGCTGCCGATGCTGACGTCCTCAGACCCAAGGGGTGTTGGTCCTAGAAATCCTGGTGCTTCTCTGTAGAGAAATTCAAAATCATCTGATAGAAGTGTATGCAGAAAGTTGAGAGAACTTCAGTATTGTTATTAATGCCTTATTACTCTTAAAAGAAGCTACTATGAAATGCAGGCCATATATTGGATGATGGTGATGTCGTAGCATGCAGAGATGGGCACATTTCATACATTTTAGACTGGAGATCGTAATCTACAGATAGGTGGTATTTAATGATAATCACTTTCGAAACACAACTAATGGTTTACATAGTGAGAGATTCTTTAAGTTGCTTTTAAGGCATCTTCAGTTCATGCTCCCACGCTTTTAAAAATACTGAATCAAATCAAATATTTTGATACTCCTTTTAAAAATAGAGTATCAGCTAAAATGAGCTATTTAAATTGCAGATTTACATTTTGTAATGGTTAACATATATGGTGACATTTCAAAACTTACTAATTTATGATTAAAAGGATGCTGAGTTTTTGAAGTGCAATGGTGACTATGCTTGGAAGTTGCTTTATTATAGCATTAAAAAAACCATTCTTAGTGAACAGATTATGGGAATATATTCATTCCAGTGCTTTTATTTCAGTGAGTGTTGCTAGTAGTACAACAAATTAAAGGGAATTAATTTTGTCAGGAGCTTTTCACACCAAGATTTTTTTGACCCAAGAGCAATTTGCATAGATTCTACTACTCCTAGTGAAGCTGTTTGCTTTTTCATAGGAATTGATTCAAGAATTAGATCGGTGCTAACACGTTCTGGTTTTGGACCTTATATAACCACTGTTGAAACTAGATTGAGTTATCAAGAAAGAATGTGTATATGAATCTGTATAATAAATTTTACTTGTAATATGTTACGTTTCATTTATAAGATAGTCAAAAACCTTTGAGTAACTAAAATCTTATTGGCCATCTTGTGAAACTACTTTTGACTCTGTCTTTTGGATGTGATGAGCATGTTAGGCTTCCTTCCTTTAGTGAGTTTGCTTAATAATTCTTTTTTGCACAAAACACTCTGCATAGAATATTTTTATCCTGAAAATTCCTCATTGTAATTACCTTCAACAGTGGCAGAGTATTTCTCCACCTGTACTTTGAAGAAAAGATAGTCTACTTAGTTGTGGTTCTTTCCACAGAAGATTTAAAAAATATTGATGCTTAAGCTTTTAGTTTGCTTTATAGTATGATAGTAGCAGTTTCAGTGCCTTGACTGCTCTGTCACTGGTGTATGCTCTCATTCATTTTTTGTTGTCTTGCTAAATTGCCTACAAGATCATATTAAAAGCAAAAGCAACAGGGCATGTAGTACACAGATAATGAGAGTACTATTTATTCCTATATTTGATGTCACTCTGAAATAATCTCTGGCTGTTCTGCACCATTTTCTTTCTTCATGTTGTTTGGTGCGTACTGTTTTTTGGTTTGTTTTCTCCTAGGAAGTGTTGTAACTGACTAGGAAAGATGTGAAAAATAAGATGAAATGGAGTTAGTGCTTTAAAACATTAGATGTTCCTTGCACCATGCTGCAAGACTGTCTTATGCAAAGCAATCATGATTATGTAATACAAATGGTTATAAAAATAAATGTCCTGGACAATATGTGTCCATGACGTGTTAGTAACCTATGACATGCTACTAAACTGTAAATGGTCATTGGCTACATTTATAGTGTAGGTCCTCATCTTTGGTTTAGCTGAAATCAACCACTAAACAAATATTCTAGATTTTTGTTGTTATAACATATTAGGGATTAGATAAAATGAATGGAGATTGTGGACTTGTTTTACAGAAACATTTCACAGAATCATAAAATGGTTTGGGTTGGAAGGGACCTTAAAGATCATCTGGTTCCAACCCCCCTGCCACGGGCAGGGACACCTTCCACCAGACCAGGTTGCTCAAAGCCCCATCCAACCTGGCCTTGAACACTTCCAGAGAGGGGGCATCCACAGCTTCTCTGGGCAACCCGTTCCAGTGCCTCACCACCCTCAGAGTGAAGAATTTCTTCCTTAGAGCTAATCTAGATCTATGATTATTTAGTTTAAAGCCATTACCCCTTGTCCTGTCACTACACGCCCTTGTAAAAAGTCCCTCTCCAGCTTTCTTGTAGGCCCCCTTCGGGTACTGGAAGGCTGCTATAAGGTCTCCTCAGAGCCCCTTCTCTTCTCCCGGCTGAACAACCCCAACTCTCTCAGCCTGTCCTCATAGGAGAGGTGCTCCAGCCCCTTGATCACCTTTGTGGCCCTCCTCTGGACTCACTCCAACAGGTCCATGTCCTTCTAATGTTGTGGACCCCAGACCTGAACGCAGTGCTCCAGGTGGGGTCTCATGAGAGCAGAGCAGAGGGGAAGAATCACCTTGCTTGACCTGCTGGTCATACTTCTTTTGATGCAGTCCAGGATATGGTTGGCTTTCTGGGCTGCAAGCACACATTGCCAGCTCATGTTGAGCTTCTCATCAGCCAACACCCCCAGGCCCTTCTCCTCAGGGCTGCTCTTAATCCATTCTCTGCCCAGCTTGTATTTGTGCTCAGGATTGCCTCGACCTGTGTGCAGACCTTGCACTTGGCCTCGTTGAACTTCATGAGGTTCACACGGGCCCACCTCTCCAGCCTGTCAAGGTCCCTCTGGATGGCATCCCTTCCCTCCAGCATCTTGACTGTACCACATAGCTTGGTGTCATCGGCAAACTTGCTGAGGGTGCACTCAATCCCATTGTCTATGTTCCTTAGATGGTCTTGAACCTGATCTTCTCCTACAGTGGGCAGTTCTTCACTCTCCCAGTCCCTGCCTCTGCCTTCTGTGACTTGGGCAGTGTGGTTTGAGCACTTGCCAGTGAGGACTGAGGCAAAAAAGTCATTGAGTACCTCAGCCTTCTCCATATCCCTGGTAACCAGGTCTCCTGTTTCTTTCCAGAGAGGGCCCACATTTTCCCTAGTCTTCCTTTTATTACCAGTGTACCTATAGAAGCTTTTCTTGTTGCCCTTGATGTCCCCAGCCAGATTTAATTCTATCAGGGTTTCAGATTTCCTAACCTGATCCCTGGCTGCTCGGACAATTTCTCTGTATTCCTCCCAGGTTACTTGTCCTTGCTTCCACCCTCTGTAGGCTTCCTTTCTGTGTTTGAGTTTGCCCAGGAGCTCCTTGTTCATCCGTGCAGGCCTTCTGGCATTTTTTGCCTGACTTCCTCTTTGTTGGGATGCATTGCTCCTAAGCTTGGAGGAGGTGATCTTTGAATATTAACCAGCTTTCTTGGGCCCCTCATCCCTCCAGGGCTTTATCCCATGGTACCCTACCAAGCAGATCCCTGAAGAGGCCAAAGTCTGCTCTCCTGAAGTCCAGGGCAGTGAGCTTGCTGTGCGCCCCCTCGGTGCCCTAAAGATCTTTAACTCCACCATTTCATGGTTGCTGCAGCCAAGGCTGCCTTTGGGCTTCACATTCCCCACCAGCCCTTCCTTGTTGGTGAGGACAAGGTCCGGCGTAGCACCTCTCCTCATTGGCTCCTCTACCACTTGGAGAAGGAATTTATCACCAACGCACTCCAGGAACCTCCCGGATTGCTTATGCACCACTGTGTTGTCCCTCCAGCAGATACTGGGTATTTCTGCTGTGTCTTTGTACTTCGTTAGGAAGAAACAACATTACCCACCTTTAATAAGACATTTTATAAAGAAGTAATCATCAGAGTCATAAATTAGAACTGCATGGGAAATAGCTGCCCTTGGGTACTTCAGTAATTAATACAGAAGTTAAACGAGTTAACTAGATTGCAGGATTACCTCAGTTTATGTTTATATTGGATGGAAAACAGCTAAAGGCAACTAATGATTGAGTAACTGAACTAACAATTTTAAGCTGTAGTACTGCTCACAAGTTCTGAGCTCTGCATGGAATCAGTTGAAAAGTTTGATATTTTTTGTTGGTAGAGCAGGATTAAATAGTTGACTGTTAAACTTTGATCATGGGAAAATGTGCTTGGATGCAGGCAAGTCTGAATTGGGAAACATTTGCACTTTCTTGTAGCTGTAATACAATAAAAAGAATATTTGATTAATTGGGTAAAATTGTGGGTAGCTCCTTAAAGTTAATTTTCTCAGAGGATATGATTTTGAAGCTATTTTTGCTGGCCTTTTATGATCCAGTAAAGTCTGTTAAATTGTACCTAACAATTTTTCAAGTTTAGTTTCTTTTGCTCGTCATTTACAATAATGAATGTGAGTACTTTCTCTCATTTGAGAATGATTTTTTCATAGGCTCTGTACTTCCATTATGATGTAACTAAAAATAGAAGCAGTGTATAAAAATAGGCCTTGGCATTTTAACTTCTTGGCACTGTCTTGAGGGCTGTTCCTTTCACCTCAGGCTATGACCTTCTTACTGAGGTTGAAAAATCTGGAATGAATGTGGTAAGTTATTCCTCATTAGTGTTACGAACACTGTACTCTACATGTTATATTAATTAGCTTCTAGAATGATTCTTTTACTTTGAGTCCTAACTTGAAGTTATGGAAGGCTAAAACCCCCATGCTCTAGTTGAGAATTCAGCAAATAGTTATGTGGTTTCTGTTTCTCAACAGAGAAAATATTAGGTAACTAAAATTTGGGTTCCATGTATACTAGCTTAACATGCAGTGAGCTTTTGCTCAATTAGACATTGCTTGATTATTTTTTTAGATTATATGATAGCGTTGATAAAGCTCATAATACAATTTTTATTTTAATAAGGTATTTGGTTTATTAATTTATAATAGATCACCTGCAAATCAAGGGAAACATTCAGTTCTTATTGGAACCTGTGGGCCCAGTTGAGGACGGTGGTAAACTATCTAAAATTCCTACCTGCATAAACAGTAGGAATTTAATAAGCTAATATAAAATAATTGTACACGCTTATGTATACAGCATGATATCTATTTTAAACTAAAGCTTTTACCAGCTTTTCTTATAAGTAGTGTCATTCTGTTTAAGTCATCTAATCATTGTGTTTGAAGCAAATATGATCGAATGCATATATTTATATATAAAGGTCCCTATCTTAAAAGAGTTTATGCTCTCAGCTGTCTTATTACCACTTTCTTCTGAAAAGCTGTGTAAAAACCAATGTGTTAGGTAGTGAGAAGTCAGAAGCTCAATATTTCTAGAGATTAGGAGGAGCGCTATTGTTTGGGGAACAGATATGCTTTCTGCTTGCCGAACATGGGTGCATTGGGTTGTTCTTAGTTCTGCTTTCTCACTGGAGTGTACTCCACAGAGGAAAGGGATGTATCTGTTATAAAATTAATTTAATCTCTCCTTTTCTTGGCACTCCAAAAATGTTATGTCAAATTTTAGAAGAAAATGAATCGGTCCTAACCTTAACATTCAAATGTGAATTGTTGGTGAAAGTGCCCCCGATAGAAATGAGCATTGATATAAATACTGTGCTGAACTACTAAGGTTAGTCTGTGTTAAGTTCAAATAAACATCTGTTATAATAGTTAAGAGAGATCTTGGATTTTTACTGAATATTTTAAAATTTTGACACGTGGAAGTGATTTCAAAGTGGTGCTTGTACGTATGATTCCTCTGTGATGGCAAATAGTAGTAACTAACAGTAGTTCTGATGTGCCCGAAAAGGATGACATTTCAGCTATATTAATGTCTTAGAAATCTAAAGAGAAAGTGAGATATATTATTCATTTATGATATCTGATAGATCAGAAGAAGGAAAGAACTCCCCCCAACCAAATACTGCACAGCGTTTAAAAATTAAAAAAAAAAAAAAGTGTGAGCTCTTTTCTCTCGCCTTTAACCTTTTACCTCAATGGTACGAACCGTGTAAAATCCACGAAAAGAATTGTCTTCCATATAAACAGAGGGTTAGAGTTCTCACTGCGTAACACTTGTGCAATTCCCATTGAAATAAGCGGAGAAAAGAAGATGCAGTTTCCAAGAGAGTCTGGCTGTGGATGTATGCCCAGGCTACTTGGTTGGAGAGGAGAACCAAGCCTATATTAAGTAATCTGATCCTCTTCCCCAGTGCATTGTTCATCTGAGAGTGAATTTTAAGTGGTTTAAACTTTCCTCATTGGTGTTAACCTTTTTCAGTTTGACTGATTACGAATGACCCAAATGATCATATAGAATACTTAAAATCTTGCTAATTACATTGTATACTAATTTTAGAAAAACATTTTTGGATATTAAATACTTTTGGTTTAGCACCTCACAAAACTGAGTTGGTGCAATTCACATTCACTTTGGTTTTTTAAGTGCTGATGCTGTTTATGACATACAATACAGTCATTTTTCAAAACATAAGACAAGCCACGAAGTTCTAAATCTAGCTCTGGGGATTAAAGAAAAAATAGTTTCTCCTACGAAATTACTAAATATCCTAAAATATTTTCCCAAAAAGAAATCTTACAAACTCTCCCTATGTCTTGGAAGATGTGAGAAGGTTTGTCAGCAGGGAGTAAGAACAGGCATTTTAAATTATCTAGAATCAGTGTATATAGTAGAATACAATAAATCTGAAAAACACTTCTTAAATTCTTTGTAACTAGTTGAAAATTTAATGCAGAAAGCAATGAACTCTAAATATTTTGATTAAATTTTTTTGTAAAAGGTGTTCTTCTATTTCTATTAATGTAATTCTAGATTAGATTTTAAAAAACAATTACAAAATATATAATTTACTTAATAAAAAGCTAGTTTTGCATTAAGATATTGAAAGCTAGTCAGTTTAATTTATTGTGCCCTGAAAACTGAGTAAGTAATGCGATTTCTGTTTCTATGCTATGTCTGCGCATCTTAACAGGAATAAAGGCAAAGGTTGTAACAGCCCAAGAAATGTTGTAGTAAGACACGTATGTTTGTGCATATATATATTTACTTGTCTGTCTGTGTAAGCTCTCTTAAACACCAAATTTCGATCAGTCCCTTTACGAACAAAAATTATCTAGCCAAACAGAAATTTGGAATAAGAAGGGAGTTTCACGCTATCTTGCAGTCTCATCCTCTTTATTATGGAGTGGAGCAAAATATTAAATCTGGAAGTAAGACCTTGCATGTGGGGTTTATTTTTTATTTTTAATTGTGAGAAAATTGCCATCTGAAATAGAGATAACAAAAAACATCTGTTGAGGAAGTACAGAAAGAAAAAGGAAAGCACTTTGAGGAAGTCTGCTTTATATTTGTAAAGATATGAAAAACAGCTAATCAGGTAGCATGAAATAATAAAACAGAAAGAGGAAGAAAGAATAATATCACAACCTGAGTGACCGACCCATGTTCTTCCCATTCATTTCTTAGAGAGTCATTGTCAGTCTGTGAAATGGGTCTGCAAAATAAAGAAACTCATCGAAGTTTTTTATAACCCCTGTTTTATTGTGGCAAACTTCTTAAACAGAAAGTTGGTTATGCACTGATGTATTTATACCTACTTTGACATCACTGCAAGATATTAGGGGCTATGCTGTTACTTTAAGTTAGAGAAAGATCGGGTACTTTCTTATGCTCTTGCTTTCATGTGGGTTTGCTATTAATATCTTGTTACCAGTCTCCCCAGCTTTTCAGAAAGCTGTTTTAGGCTTCACTCAAAGTTTTTTTGGAAAGACTGATAAAACAATTCAACTGTCTCCTTTTAGTGGTGAAAAAGGGACGACACTGTTCTATTTTGCCTGTGGCCATCTAGCAGATAGAAAAGAAAACATTCAGAGGTGTTAAATCAGGAAAAAACATTTTTTTAAAGGGCTGCTTCTGTGTGGGAGTAAAACCCCAAATTTCTGTAGGCTGGGAAAAAAAATAAATTGGGTTTGTTAAAATTAACAACCAAATAATAGCATAAGATCATATAGTTTTTTAAATACTATGTGCCAGCAGAATGTTTTCCTCATTTTCCAATATGCTCACTACTGCAACAAATTAAAAACACGATATCTTCGTGTTATTCTGGAAGCCTTGTGGTGTATTCTATAAAGGGATCTTGTGGGATTTTGCATTGATAGGCATCCGAGAGTTGTGTTAGTACTTATAGTAGAATAAGGATTCAGAGAGTTTTCTAGAAAAAAAGATTGCTGCAAAATCGATCTTGTGAAGATAGTCAAGAAAACTGAACAGAGTAAATCAGTGAGATATTTTACTAGAAGCAGTACCATAGAATTGTATCTAGCTAAAGTGTCTGTCCAGATTCTTGAAATACTACAGGAACTTGTTTTTACTTTGTGTAGTTGTTCATTTTTGGTGACAAAACAATGTTATCCACTGGAGCAGTAGGGAATACGAGTTGCTAGTCTCACTTAGAGCAAGGTTAAGTGACAGGATAAAAATGATTACAGTGAGAAATCTAAAATAGCTACCCTTGTAGTAATACTGGTAGCAACAGTAAACATGGAAAGTTTCAGGAAAATGCCAAGCTAGACAATGCGTATGGAGGTTAATTTGCATTTTCTGCATGTCAAGAGCTTCCAAGTTATGTCAAAGGAAGTTTGGGCTAAATAAAAAGGCACAGGATATGACCCTCAAAAAATTGCTACTTTTAAATCCAAGAATAAACTAACACATCCTGTAGTCTCCTAAACTCTTATGTTTCAGAACTGTGTTAATTAATTTACTGTATATTTATCCTTCTTGTTGAGGAAGATGATTTGTTTTACTCCTCTGTTCTATGTATAAGGAAGGATAAATACATAAAAGAGCAGAGGAGGTTGGAAGAAATTGATAGTAAAAAAAAAAAAAAGGCAAGTCAGTCTTGATTTAAAAGTAAACGTAAAAAAAAATTCCTCTTCACTTAAGAAAATCCTTTTCCTTCTTAATCTTTTCTCCCCACCCTTTGCCCACCCCATCAAAAAGTTTTCATGTCTTTCTGTAGTTATAAAATAAAAGACAATCATATTGTGCTGCTGCTACAAATAAAAATTCAGAGTTGGTAGTTGTGTTTGACATATGCTTTTCTTGTGCCACTACAATAACGAGGGAAGAATATGCAAAAGAAAAGGTAAAGTAGATAATGCTGCCAGAAAAAGTAATCATCGTATAACAATTTAGCTCAAAACAATAAAACTGACCTAAATCTGAAATAATTGAGAAAAAACCCTGGTGTTGGTTTTGCTTCCGAAAAAGGTACTTAGAAACATTTTAAACTTTTACTTTGCAATCAAGAAGCTTGGAAGCTTTCTTTAAAAAAGAATAATCTGAAATTGGAAAATACTTGCTTGTTTCAAATAGCTGAAGCTTGAAGTAAAACACAAAATACTACAAAACTTGCCATGAAATTGCACAAGTTGGCATCAAGGGATGAAACTTTGCCCTTCAAAACTGTAATTCTCCAGTGCTTCCTTTGGGTCACAATTTCATCCACTGTACAGATTTTTTTTTTTTTTTTTTTAACCCGTACGAAAAGGTTAGGCGTGATACACTGCAGTCAGGGACCGAGCCTGTGCCGTTGTACCTTCTGGGATGTTTCTGGGCTATTAGCCTGTCAGGTGAAATGTGGACCTTTTTCACATAAATAGGATGTAATGAAAGCTTGTGGTGTCTTTCAAAAGATTAAATGTCTAGCTGTAAAAACGACTGTTGAAATTTCACCACTGGTAGTTACACTATAAATACTTAATCATTTGCCTTTCAGATTTTTTTTGTGAGTAAACGTATGGGGTCTTCTAGACTGCTCTTGAGAGATTTTTTTTTTTTTTTTTTTTTTACCTGTGGTATCCAAATTATTTCCTTTAAATGTTTACATTGACATTGATGGGTACTTTGAAGCTTCAAGAATTCCTCCAAGTCTAAGTACTTCTTGTCACTCAAACCCTGAAAAATAGTTCTTCAAGCGGATAGGTGATAGAATCTGTAACAGAGGAAGTCTAAGTGGGGTTGTTTTCCAGCATACATAGAAGTCACCAATTAACCCTTTAAGAATAAAGGGACAGAATGAGAAAATGTAATAGACATGGTGTCAAATGAAAATAATTTAAAAAAAAATGTGAGAGTGATTAGACCATCTGAAACATCAGATCAGCTAAAACACTACTGAAAGGAATTGCTAGCATGCTCACTTCTTTAGTCAGTTACCTGCTAACTTCATACCTAATGGGCTGTTTAAACATCCGAGTAAAATGTTGATTGAACCTAATAGCCTAATCAGTTCCATTTAAAGTCTGGACAGCTGAAATCGATGAAAACTAAAGGACTAATGCCCCTTCTCCCTCTCCAAGGTGAAAAACTGTATCTTCTATTTGATTCCTGGGTGAAAACTGCACCATTTTTCTGAACCATATTCACTTATTTATTCAATAATCTAATTGTCAAAAGTAGATATAGTGCAACAGCTTTAATGTTATTACTATGGATTTACAGAATTGTAATCTTTCTTAGGTTTCACCATCCTCTTTTATTACTGTTGAATGTTTCTTCCATGACAAAGAAAGTCTGGCAAGGTAAACAGATGATCCAAATTGTTTTGTTCAACAGATGTTTCTGTGTTCAAACCAGCTTTTATACTTCCAGGAGCAGTTTGAAAAGATAAATCTGTCATTCTCTATCAGTTCCTCCTCATGTTATTTTACTGGTTTATAAACGGGAAATAAGAACTTATCATAGACTAGAAGTCTCATAACAAACAGAAGTACATTGACGTAGCCAGCTACCCAAGAAACTGGTGTTAATGAACTTTGGTTGCTGCTTGTTAGAGATTGCAAGGAGGACAATGTACTTAGTTTCAAAGGTCAGACTGCAACTAATCTACTAATTCCAGCCCCAAAATACATCAATTTGGATGGAATTGGTAATTAGTAGATTTGTTCTTTTGATATGTAAGAGGAATTGGTAATTATTAGATGTGTTTTCTCGTATGTAAGAGATCTAGTACTTGCTGCTAGCAGAATTTAAGTGTGGAGTGATATGTAGACTTAATATCAAAATAAGGAATTTGCAGCTGTATTAAGTATATTTGTAACTCCCCAAATTCCATGTTCCAGCCTACGTGCTTGGATAGCCTGTAAAAGAAAGTATTTCACGAGTATTCTTTTGCTCCACAGATTCATCTGTTTTCTCCACCTCCTGGATCCAAATATAGTTTACACATGTCTGCTGTGTGAATACAGTTAATTGTATGAGGATGTTGCTGCTCTCTGTATTTGCTTGCAAAAGTTAATTATTCATTTGTTATGATCATAATCTGAGAAAAAGAAAAATATATGCATGATAAGGCAATATATTTTTAAAACAGCACTGGTAGCTAGATATATGGCTGATTAATTTTACTGTAACTTTTAATGTTGCTCTCTGTGCGTAGTTATAAAACCATTACAGTACTATCCATGAAAACAGTAGAGACTACTAGTGTCAGTATGAGTAGAAAATACAAGCTGCTAGTCTCACTTAGTGCAAGGGTAAGTGACATGATAAAGAAATTTGTGAGGTGTCTAAAATTGCTACCCTTATCATAACACTGGTGGGAACAACAAACCGGGAAAGTTTCCGAAAAATGGCAACATAGACAAAGCACTTTAGGAAGTGTTACCCTTGATATCATGCTTGAAAATATCTTTCAGATTATTTTATCTCTGCAAACTATTGGCCAAGCCAATAAAAAAATAAAGCACACAAATACACAGCCCAGATCCTGTCTGACAGCTTTTACCTATTCCCAAGAAAGTAAACAAGCTTGCCCATGCTCACCAGTGAGATCAAATTAGTTTCTGTAGTTAAAAATAACATGCTTGTAAGCGTACTAAAAATATAAAATCAGTTAATTGATATCTTAGTGTGTGTATATAAGTTCTTGTGCTGATTTGTTTCATTCTGAATTAAGCATGCAGGAAAATTCTGACAAAGGATAAAATTTTCCTCTAGATCATAGTTCAGAGAATGCCAGATGAATGTAAATAAGCTTTACATGCTCTAAGTTGATTTATATCACTGGAGTATAAAAGAGGGAGTGAAGAGTCAATGGGGATGTCTCAGTCAGGAGTTAGGCCTTAACACCTGCGGGGAAGAGGCTTCTCTCAATAAAGTATATGAGGCACCTTATTGAATGCCTGTTCATATTAAAAATAGCTACATAGTGATAATATGTAGTTAAAAGCTGGTTTGACTACATATGACTCTAAACCCATTTTCAGTTTTTACTGTGCTCTTAAACTTTGCCAAATTTGCTCCTGTCATAACACTGAGCTATCGTCTCCCTCTTTCTGAAAAATATTTAAACTTGAAGAAACACATCTGGATGGTATATAACCCTAAATAGCCACATTGAATATGAATTCTTCCTATCAGTTCTCTCTCTGGTTGTATGAATAAGTTTCATTCAAGCCCTATTGATCACAATTAAGGGTTGAAATTAGAAATTGACTTTCATTAGCTCAAGGCAAATTAATCTCAAGGCACTGCAGTAGGTTGTACTCACTTTCTGTTAGTGAACCTGACAATCAGGTTCAGTTAGAATCCAAAAGTGCAGCAGGAGGACTGTGTCCCAATATCTTAATGTGACAGCTACCAAGGGAATTACTTTCTGAAGCAGAAGGAGGGAAACTGGAAACATTGAGGGGGTGGATGCAGACAGACATGACAGGATTCTAAGAACCTGGGATTCCTGACGGCGTAGGCCTTCAGAGACCACCCACTGAGCTTTGGCAGGTAATAATCTAGGAAATTATAATACACATACTTTAAATGAATCTGTTGAGGTGTTTGATCTGAGATCTTCATTACACATACAGGAATGCTTTTGCTGCTAGAGCTCTGTTATTTTACCAAATTATATTGAAGATGAGAAGAGAGTTCAGAATGGATTTCGTAATGATGTAGCATCCAGTTAAGTGAGTAAAAGTATGACCAAATTCTGCAGAAGCTAGCATCATGATATTCCTATAAAAGAAGAAAGTTTAGTCAACTTAGATCTGCTTTTAGTGAATGGTACTGGCATGTATCCTTGTGCTCTGCATGTGGGTGCCTCTGTGGCACACATGGCTACATGTGGCCTATGTGTGCCTATATTGTAAAAATCTGGCCTGTGGAAGGTTGTGACTAAGGATCTAAGATTGTGACTAAAGATCTAAGATTTAATCCCCCCCAGCTGTAATGTTTCTACAGAAACTTCTTTTCAACAGAGTAACTCTGTGCAAACGATGGAAATTACTGTTTGTAAACATTTAAAATAAGGTGTTTGCATTGTACTACATAGCCTCATTCCTTTGTCACGAAGCCACCAGACAGATTTTCGTCTTACAGCTAACCAGATTAAGCATTCTGGCTAGATCTCTGTATGCTATTACAAAAGCATTCCATCTTCTCCCCCTCCCAGCCCCATCAAGCCTGATCAGTTATTTTGAATCTGGAATATAAAGCAGTATGTATGTATGTAATTGGGGAAAGAAATAGAATATATTTATTGGTGGCAAGGGAGTTCAGCCTCTAGTGGGGCAAATGGCAGTGTGCATAATGAGTTTCATAGCAGAAGATTTAGTAGCATTGTAAAGGAATTCCTGTCAGAGTGTGGCTCGGATAGGACTTATCAAAGAGTACATGCTACTTATCTATCTTTGGCAGAGAACTCTAACCCCGTTTAACTGTCAGCGCATCTATAATCCTTCCAAGTCTGGAATTGTTGATAGAGTGCCAAATATCTTGGAGTATGTATTGTCAGAAAGAGTAAGATCTGTGATTGCAATATCAAACAAAGCAAATGTAGCTATTTAATGAAATGATGCTGTGCTTTTAATATGGCATAACGCAAGGCCAGATTATTTTTTTTTCTCATTTGGTAACGTGAGCCATTTCAGTATTGTATTGGAGATAAGATAGAAGATAAAGACTTTTGGGATTACGGCTACGTATCTACAGATAGCACAGACAAAGCTAGCATTTTTTTGGATTATTTTTGCATGATGGAAGTCTTAATATACACACTGTTGAAATGTTCTGGTCAATTAGTACCTTTATGGCAGTATGAACGTGGTATTAAAATACATTGGAGATGAGAATGTTATAGCATTCAGCAATGAAAAAATAACATCAAATAGGACAAAACAGGCTAGTGCCAAATGGTGTAATCAGCAAGTAGGCTATTTTAATTCTAACTCTCCATAAATCAACATCTGTCTGCTTGCTATTTTATCTTTAAAAGCATACACACACAGACATGTGCATACACAGGCTCTGTAAATAAATATATTTTCATTTAGGGCTGATAGAGACTGTTGTTTCTCTCTTAAAACTGAAGTCCTGTGTTAAATCTCAGAACAATTTCTGCCAACTGCAGTACCAGGGGTTAGCTCAGGGGCTCTTTGAGTTTCTGGTGGTTGTTCCTACTCCCCCTTCCGCAGTCAGCGCTCATCTAAAATTGCATGCTGCTGGCAGTTCTGCCGGTGATTTATGTGGTAGTGACAGTCACATGTAAAGAACCAGACCAATGCCACCAATTCATGTTGTCTCGATTCCTTGCCAAATGAGTAGGTGCTCATCACTTCCAGCTCTCTTGATACAGCTGCCATTAACTTTTGACATTCTTGCTGTGAAGACCGCAGCACCTTGTATCATAGAATCATAGAATCGTTTAGGTTGGAAAAGACCTTTAAGATCATCAAGTCTAACTGTTAACCTAGTACTGCCAAGTACACCACTAAAGCATGTCCCTAAGCACCACGTCTACCTGTCTTTTAAATACTTCCAGGGATGGGGACTCAGCCACTTCCCTGGTCAGCCTGTGCCAGTGCTTGATAACCCTTTCAGTGAAGAAGTTTTTCCTAATATCCAACCTAAACCTCCCCTGGCGCAGCTTGAGGCCGTTTCCTCTTGTCTTATCGCTTGTTACTGGGGAGAAGAGACCGACACCCCCTGGCTCCAGCCTCCTTTCAGGCAGTTGCAGAGAGCGATGAGGGCTCCCCTCAGCCTCCTCTTCTCCAGGCTGAGCACCCCCAGCTCCCCCAGCCGCTCCTCCCCAGCCTTGTGCTCCAGCCCCTGCCCCAGCCTCGCTGCCCTGCTCTGGCCACGCTCCAGCCCCTCCATGTCCTTCTTGGGGTGAGGGGCCCAACACTGAACACAGGATTCGAGGTGCAGCCTCACCAGTGCTGAGTACAGGGGGATGATTGCTGCCCTAGTCCTGCTGGCTACACTATTCCTTACCTATCTGTAAGATATGTCTGTTAACAAGAACATTTAAAGCAGCTGAATAATTCTTGTCCCCTACCCAAAACAAAAAAACTCTTGACATTTTCTTTTCTTCACCCATAACAAAGCCCTTGGGCAAATAGCTCCTACAAGCCTACATTTTTCTTCATTTCCTTTTCAACTCAAGGGTAATAGCAGTTAAATCCAGTAAAATAAATGTTGATTGATGGAGTTTATTCGTCATGCCAAGCTAATGAGGCATCATAAATATATTTTTGAATATGTAAAATCCATTGGGGGTAATTGCTACAGTTGGATAAAAGCTACAGTGTCTTCTTGATTCACTTGTCTTGGAGTCAGGAACTAGCTGAGCGAGTCACTGTTGATTCAGATTTTTTCAACCTGCAACGGTGCAAATAGAATCTTTTTCAAAATTCTCCAGAGAAGAAACGTGACAGAGCAAGCCTGTCTGGTTTCTGAGTTTATCCCCAGAGGTGCACTAAAACAGTGGAATCGGATCCAGAATTTCAAGAAGTAAAATAAATGAACGTTTCCATTTCTCTTCTGCTGACATACTTTGTTTACAGGATCTTGGCTGAGAGTACTTTTGTGGCTCATCAGTGTCCTTGTTTCATTTACCCATGTTTCCCACAGAACTGGTTTCTGTTCTAAAGAAAAAGAAAAAGGTCGCCTGTATATATTATACTGAATATTGATAATAAAACAGTGATCTTGATCTATGCATAATGTGCAAGTCCTCAGTTAGCTGTTAGAAAATGTTTGCCAGCATTTAGAAATGTTTGTCATAATACAGGGAATTACAAAGGCTATTGGTGGGCTGAAATGCCTTTCACATGGGCTGTTCGTTTGCATCTTAACTAGATACTTCCTCATTAGTCCAAGAAATGCAGGTCAAAGAACACGGTCAAAATCTGGTCATTTTGCTTCTGTGTACTGCTGTTCATCTCTGGGAAATTTGGGTTGAATGAATGAATATGGACTCTCTATTAATTATCAATATTATTTGTGCAGGGAGAAGCAAATTAACCTTTACTTGCAAAAATACCTCACCACAGTGTGTATGTATTAAATCAGTGAACGGTTTGTTATTCATGTTGGTATCCTACTGTGTTTTGCAAAGTTCAGGAGAATAATATTTTAACATCATATTCCTTTGGGTATGATGATCATACTAGTTAAGATTTCCTGTAAATTGAAATGTTACTTTTAAGGTCATTGTTCTTTATGCATAAGAATGGAAAGAACATGATGCATTTGTAATGGAAAAGAGCATTGCTGTGGAAAATGTCAGCATAAATTGTTCCTCTCATGTATACAGGGGTTCTGATGTCAAAGGTAAATGTTCTGGTATTAAATGCCTTGGAATTTCTTTAGCTATAGTAAATGTTCTCAGACTCAGCTCTTGTCTTCTGAGTATCAGCTTGTCTGATTTGGTACCCAGTTATGAGGACCTGACACTAACATTTAGCATGAACAGGAGAGCCAGGAGCAACACCAGTGCAAGTGGCAACATCCTGACTTGCCAGAGAAAATGTTCTTGCTGTCCTTCTTCCTCCGTTCAGCTTTTAAATTACCGTTCTGTCTTGGGAAAAGTGCGCAGATGTCCTTCTAACCCAGGCACAGTATGAACAATTTGGTGCAATAAATTAAAAGAGAAGGTGAAAGCTCTTAGACTGGATTGTAAGGTCGTTGATCATCTTTCGTTAGCAAAAACCTGAAATATATCTAAGTGTTTTGAACCTAGTTTTCCTGGGATGGCACGGGTATGACTATGAAACTGTGACGTTTACTCTGTAACTGCGCGAAGTTACTGGTATGATGACTGCACTAGTTCAGCCTTGCTGCTGCAAATGGGCTGCACTCCGTAACATTGCCCTGACTGGAAAAGGCCTCCAGCATCTCACTCGGGTGTCGTGACTCAGGTTCATGAGAGCTGCAGTCTGAACGCATTGAACTGGAGTTTGAGCTGACAGCACAGGAATGGAGGCCCTGTTTCAGTGCAGCGCTGCTCTGTCTTGAGTCCAACCACAGCCCACACAATATGAATGATTACATTAGATGAAATGCAGATTAAACCAGCAATGCACATGAAGGGATGAGCACAGAGGAGGGAAACTACATCTCAGGCTTTGTGTTTTAAGAGTGCAGCAGTATGGTTAAGAAAATCTTTTGCAAAGTCTGTGTTTCCCTGTTGCCTGCTCTCTTGCCTCCAAAGGGGTTAAGTAGATAAAACACAGTTTGGTTAGTTGTTTTTTTGTAGCCTGGAAGAAGTTTAGGTGAAAGGAGTGTATGTAAATTACCACAGGCTTCTTTTTGTGCTTATTTTGAAAACACTGAACAGGGAGTGTTAATGGTATTTTCATGATCTATTAAGCTCTGAAAACGTTCTCAGGACTTATATAACTGTCTGTCAGTAGTTCCAAGTTTAAACATTAGCTCCTGGACCCTAAACCTTATTTCTGCAAAATTCCTATTAGCAGTTTTTGAGCCACTTAATATTTGTTTCTTTATTTTCCGAAGTACAAAATAGGCATAATTTTGGCAGCCTCAGAGAGGATATAGGTGTTATTTAATATACATCAATTGTTGTGTGTTGTGGAGTCTTTAAGAATGTGAACTTAAAACCATAACACTACCTGTTGGGAGAACTGTGAACTAATTTAGAAATCATCCAAAATATCTACACATACATAGCACTGTTCATTATCATCTTAAAAATATGTAGGAAGAAGGATGTTGCCCAGTAAAATGTTTTGGGGGAAAGGTTGAATTTTGGATTTGCCTTGTGAAGGTGTGCAAGAGCATACGCCATATCCACTAGATTGCTGTTCTTTCACAAGTGTGTTCAAGTGACTATTTTAAACAATATAAACTCTGACTTGATCCTCAAAGAGCAGCCGTTCCATTCCTTTGATAATATTTGTTGCTCTTTTCTGTACTTTTGTTCATCTGTGCGTGTATGCGTTGGGAGCGGAAAGGTGTAAGGAGAGAAACCTGGACTGAGATTCAAATCAGAGATAGTGTTCAAGTTGCACGCATGCTCAGGGTTTATAAAGTAGTATAACAAGGTTCCTGTTTCTAATAATTACTACCATTCTATTTGCTTTATTTTCCTTTAGTGAAGAGAAAGCTGGCTTTTTAATAGACCTATTTATTATAGCTTACAAGATGTTTCTCCCAACTGGTAATAGTCAGTTTAGAGCCCACTACTTTATAAGTGAATTGAGGATGGACATTTTTTCCCCATATGCATCCCTTTACATTCATCTAGAGTATAATTTTGCCTGCCACTTTGCCACCGTCACCCAATAGCATGACATTGTTGCAACTAATGTTATTCTACCCTGAGTAAATATTATATTAAGATATGTCATTTAAGAGAAGGTGTATATAGCACTGTTTAACTTCTAAATGCTTAACAGATCAAAATAATGAAAATAAATTGCTCCCGTGTTAAGTGTAGGAGAATGCTGATGAATTTTAAACAACTGGCCTCAATTATCCTTCCTGCTGTGGTGCTTTCATTCAGATAAGCCTGCAGCAAAGCACTTGGCCTAAAGATGTTCATATGCTGTGGTCTCTCCATGGAAACAGTCTTAAACCATAGAAAACAATTCAATTTTAAAAAGGCTGGATCTCCTTGCCAGTTGGCTCCTAAAATAACTTTTGGTTCAGCCTCACACGTGCTAATTGCAAGTTAACTAGGCAAAGGCTGAAGGATATTGTTAGAACCATTTTAAGGAGAAGGTTAGGGACATTGTTATGACAAGCATTTCACTTATACTTCAGCTGCTAGTGTTGTCTTAAAGAATGACCTGTTCCTTCACCACTGAATTTTAATGTTGTGGCCCTTTTGGAAAGCTGAGGATTATGAGCTTTACTAAACTCATATTGTGGAATCCTGCCATTTAGTTAAGCATTTGAATTTTTTTTCAGATGCAGAAATTAGAGGTAAGGTTCCTTTTTCAAGCTCTTTTGGCAGCTGCTGGTCTGGATGTGAACAACCTTGTTTGTATTTCCCTGTTCTCTCCAGACAAAACCAATTTTTCTAAAATGCATAGGAAAGAGAAGGAATCACCATTTTGGCTTAGTCATAATTAGCCTGAATATTAAGCCCAGCAGAGAGTTTCAGTATCTATTAAAATTAAATTTGTATTATAAGTTCCCTTGGAACTGAATGCCGGTTCATTTTGCATCCTTTTTTCCTCCATAGCTCTCACATAGTAGATTTTCCTTGAAAGAAGATTGTATATAAGAAAACAAACCAAATTATTCTGACCATATGTCAGGGATACCCAGCAAAGTATATTTTGCAAACGTGACAGCTTGATCCAAAAGGCATTAAAAAGTCTTTCCTGCTTTAGTGATTTTAGGTAGTGAGTACTATTGTGAACAAATTAGATATTTTACTGATATGCCGATGACATACAAAACCCCACTATTCACAGGGTTGGGAACTGGGACAAAAAGATAAGTCAAGACTTTCCTGAATGAATGCCAAATCCTTTGTGAACTGCCTGAACTGCTGCTAGTGAAGTGACTAGATTATGTTGATTCCTTGTCAGTAAGAGAAACAGCAAATGCTATACAGTTGCTTCAGTCATGTTGCCATGGCATGACCTCCTTTGGGTAAATTATGATCTCCTTTTGGAATAAAAACTATTTTAATCTTAATTTTCAAGGCTCCACCTTATTTTAGTCAATTTGTTTCCTCTTTGTTTATGGCCTGTGCTCTACCAGCTTCTTGCAGTCTGATGTTCCCTGGTGCAGCAATCAGTCTATTCACCTTTCAGACCCTCTGTGCCCATTCTGTTTCCTCTGATCTTGAATGATATTCTGTTTTCC
Source organism: Nipponia nippon (assembly GCF_047370975.1). NCBI lineage: Eukaryota > Metazoa > Chordata > Aves > Pelecaniformes > Threskiornithidae > Nipponia > Nipponia nippon. The sequence goes on from NW_028262331.1 coordinate 7,917,329, forward strand.
TCTTGTCCTTTAGCTCATTCTTCAAGATTAATGTTTCCATCAGCCTTCTACTGCTGACTCATTCCTGATCTCTTAACTGACTTGCTCCCACAAACTGTAATATGTCAACCTATGAAAAGAATTTACTTGGTAGATAGAATGACCAAAAAAATATATCGATAATTAAATAACATCTTATCATTTCCCTTACTGTTCTGTGTCTGTCAGGTGTCCTCCCCATGAAGCTTAAAGATTTAGCCTATTTTTGTCTGTATTATTGCATGTATCCAGCCATGGGCCTATATAACTGAGGCAGACACTGAATTTGCTCTTCTTTTAGAGGTGATTGTCTTTTGTTCAGAAGCTGCACAGCTACTTTCCTTCCTGACAATCCTGTACATTTTTCTAGTGTTTTTCATCCATGAGTTCTCAAACTCATCATTTATCTCCCTGACTAGCCCTACTCACATGTATTAAATTTTGTCTGGAGTTATTACTTAGCATGGGGAAAAATCGTATTCTGCAATTGATTGATTTACCAAAGAAAGCCTGTAATAAAGCTAGGCACAAGCCTGGGCTTTCTTGATTTCCTATCCTTGCCGCTATCATTTCTTCCTTTGCCAAGCTAAGGCATAGCAAATAAAATTCCAAAGGGTTTTGTGGTTTTGGTTACACAAATTTTAGCATCATTTTTGTATTGTGCGAATATTGGCTCTCTAGTTACTCTGAGATACTTAGAATCTCTCAGGAAAATTAAATCATGTTGCTTTCTGTTTTTCTTCCTCAACTGCTTTCGTGTTTCTATATCTTCAGTTAGATACTTGAAAGAGCTAGATAAATCTGGAAACTGTTGTCAGTCCAAGTACGTGTTGGATCTGGAATAAAAGTGACGGATGATAGGTTTGTGAATAAGAGTGAGTACTTTATGCATTGCTTCTATTGTACAGGTGTCCTGGTAACCAGAGTAGGACACAGGGTTGCAGCTGATGCCGCATGGATGCCTACCTGCTTTCAGAGCGGTGCTCTGTCCTCAGAGGCTGCATGGTGGCAGAAGGGATGGCAGGATGAGGAAAAGCATTTACCTTCACTTAGTAGGTTTTCTCCGTGGTTAGCAACTGAAAACTTCCTCCTGACGAGTACTGTAATAACGGAAGATAGAAGCCAACATGTTGGATTTCTGATGGTTACTGTAGCTGCTGCTCCAGCCATCTGGAAAGAGAGATTTCAAGTCTGCAGCAGAAGAATGAGCAGGAGATGGCTGTAGCTGTGAGGAGCCAGAGAGACAGTGTCTGACTTCAGGCACCAAAATGTCTTGCAGTATCTCTGCTCCTAAGATACACTGGCTCCTGAACAGACCACTGAGGAGGTAAGAGGAAACCTGTACAGCTGGAGCTGCCTTTTGAATTAATATTTCGTTTTCTTGGCATGTCAGACCAGTGCTTTTCACATGCCCTAAAATTTAAAACAAATTGGAAATATTTCAGAATTGTAAGTATACACAGTCTAATCTGTTTAATTGCTGTCTGACAATATGAAATCAGTTCTGAATGTATATCATTCAGTAAAATAATAATTACCATAGCAACACACACTACATCTGAAACATAGCTCTTCCCTGCAAAAGCCCAGAAACAGAAAGCCTGAACTCTTCACGCAGCTCTAAGAGCAATTAGTGAGGTTTCTTCCTTTTTTTCAAATCACTGTATTTGAAAGAGGCCACCAGATGTCAAAAGGTAAACAACAATCAAATGTTGTTTCTGTACTTCATCCTTAATTAGGGATAAATCAGTGTATTGTATCTTTTATGGCAGAGATTGCAACTGATTTTGTGCACCAAAGATAGAAGTGCAGTAGAGACAGGATTTCAGCAGGGATATCATCTTGGTGCTTCTTAAGTCCTGCTCACACTTGGCCCAAAGGAAAATACGTGTTCTGTGACCATTTCCCCAGGGTTCTTTGTTGCAATTATCCTTCTCCTGGCTAAGAACCGTCAGTAAAGCTTCCGAGCAGGCAGCCACCAGGACGTTTAACAGGGCCTTCCACTGCAGGTTAGAATTTTAAACTGTATTTATTGAAATGCAGTCGGTCAAATAGAGATGTGACAATATTTTATTGTGTCACTTTCATGTTCATACTGAGACTTGGTTTTGTGTGTGCGTTGCTAAATAATATCAGAAAAGCATAGGGTGACTTTCTGTGGGTATCCTCACAGAATGAGGTAAAATGCTACATTTTGAAAAATCACACAAATTTTCCTTTACCTGGATTTTTTTTTTCCCCAAAAAGGCCTATTAGATCCTGATAAGATCCATGTTTCTATTTCTAAGTTTTATTTCTTCATGAAAAACATTAGTGAGTTTGACAGGTATTTGGAGCTAAAGGTGTGTGTAAGTGCATGGAATCAGCAAGCCAAAGTTAATCCTAGTAATTTAGTGCAGTTCAGTCACTTTCTATAATTACAATGGTAACATCTATGTGAATGTCTTGATTTTGTTTATGCATGTCCATGTGTATATGCACGAAGAGTTTAGTGTTTTTTCTTAACGGATACCGTTACTGTCAGAACAGTTCAGATGCCCGAATTCAGAGTTCTCAGTCACAAAATTATTTAAAAATTTGGTCTAAGAAAGAATAAAAAAACAGCAGTGGTCTTAGGTGTGTAATTTGTTCCCTTCTGTAGTTTAAAATGACAGAAGCAAGGATGAAGAGACTTTGCCCTGCAGGGAGTAAAAAGCTACTGAGCTGGGTGAATGTTAGATGGCTACACTAAAAATGATTTTCTTTCCAGAATGAATTTAGAAGTCATTGGGTCCCTAATGTGAACTCTGTGGTCTATTGCCCTTGGGTTTTTTTGGTGTTTTGTTTTGGTGAGGAAGAGAAACTATTTTCAAAGATTGGCTTATTTACCGAAGTGCCTATTGGATGTGCAGTTGATTTCCTGCCCGTTATTCCATCAGCAGCAATAATTGTTCAATAGGTGCAGGCAGGATATTTGACCAAACCCCATAGTGCTAAAACCATTGCGGATTCACTTACAATCTTCCTCTCAAATATTTAAGAGTGATAACAAACCCTCTATCGCAGTCTCTCATTGATAATTTACATAAGCATGTGATCATTGCTACAAGTGGAAAATCTATTTTCTTTCTGACATGGTGGAAAGGTGTTTTCAATTAGATCCAAAGATATGGGCACTTGCTGTCCTTCTGGAGAGAAAGTGCCGATTTTCCATGCTCTTCAGTAGAGGATCTGTCATGAACCCTTGCCCCATTTTCATTGAGAAATTCCATTATACCTGACCAAGGTAGATTATCCAGGTACCATTTCATTAAGCATTACCTAAAGACAGAATGAGAATTTTAAAGCCAAATTTTGCTAATCAGTTATATGTGTACAATTATTTACCATTATTTCTTGATGTAACGTACGACTGTGTCAGGAAATATTTTAAATTAACTTTTTTGTGTGCAAAGAACTATAGACTAACAGATAATACCAATTTTGACATTCTATTCTGCATGTTCAGAGTAGCTTCATATAAAACAACTTAACCAATTTTTAAGAAGTAATTTATGTTCAGAGAATGGAATGATTTCTTTGGCTACCTGCTCAACATGTATGAAATACAACTACAAATGTGGGGAAGAAACAAAGAACTATTTTTCTCCAGATAAATGCAGAATCATGTCCTTTTTCACCACTCTGTTGATTACTTAAAACAGCAAGTGTCTGAAGCTATTGCATTTTCAGCAAACTAGTTCTCTGTGTGTGTGAAAATACCAGTTTGATAACTCTGCCTGGTTATTTTATTCCTTGTCATATTTATTATTTTGTTACAGTGGTTTTCAATTTTTTATCTGCGTTTCTGTGGGGAAGAATTTGTAGTTTTCAGTTGCTTAGATCCACAGCAGCAACAAAATCCTTTGGAAAGACTTTTTCCGGGAAGCAAGAACATGTTTGTATTTGGAGTTTAAATTGCTTCTTTATTCCCTTTTCTTTTTCCTAGCCTGTGCTTTCTGTGTTTCCATAACAACAGAAAAACTCTTTCTATAGCGCCTTAGTATTTTTTCAGCAAAATACTCATCTTGTTTCCCCTCTTTTTTCTCTTTTTTTGGATTGATATCGAAATGAGTACAAATTGGAACCAATAGTGGGCAGAACAGTTCTCTTTTCTCTTAGTAAGGTATTCATAGGTCAAGATTGCTTTTGACTTGCTGTAATCAAGTACGTTTTTTCTGGGGAACGTGCCTGCAATCTTCACATTTTCCACAGTTTTTTTTCGTATTATTCTGTAGACATACATCATAGCAACTCAGTCTCCAGCCAAAGAGTACTGAGAAGAGCTTGCCAGCACCTCTCTGAGCTTTGGCAGGGGTTGATGGCTTGGGAAAGACATGGTAGGCTTAAGAACACTCTCTGCTCGTTAAGTCATATTCTTAACAGTCAGATTGGCCAGGCCTTGGTATCAACGGCAGGCTTCAGCGGATGCACCTTTTGGCAGTGCTTTCTGATTAAAAGGGCTTAACTTTATTATTTTTAACCGCACTTGTCAGTTTGAAAGCATCAATTTAATTTTGTGTGTGTGTGTATATCTCTAGAGAGATTATTTGTGACATGAAGGATAGAACGCAGAGAAATTTTGTGGCTTTTCATTGATTTTCCCCACCCCCCCAAGCTATCCCCTATTGCTATTTCTGCTTTAAATTTATGTAAACATTAGATTTGTTAAATATCATTAAATTTATGTAGCAGCTTCTGATTTCAGCTTGAGAATCATATAGTAATTATGAACAGATAGTAATACCATCTTGAAGTCACTAGGTTATATTTTTGTTTGTTTGTTTTTTGATATTAAATAATTCATCTGGAAAAAATAGTAGCAAAGAGATTTAGTAATGTTTTGGTGTTACTTTGATCATAAAGAACTGATCCTGTTTATTAAAGATAACTTTATAGAATTTCAGCACATAGGGGATCAGTGTTACTCATGTCTTTTGAATGCTGATAGTCTTCAAATGAGCAGGGTACCTCCTGAAAATTCAAGTGTTTTCTATCATGTTGAGGCCTAATTCAAAGTCAGTCACTGTTGACAGAAATACTCCTTTGCAATTCCCTCACTTTTGATATCAAACATTAGAAAAATAGAGTAGTTGATAGTATATAATTCTGAGTTAGTTTTTGGTAGTGTTCAAATCAGCATTAATGTTTATCTTCTATCCCATAGTGTTTGTTTTGTGCCATATCTTTAATAAGAAAAAAAAGTGGTTAATAAGCATAAACTTACCAGTTGGAAAGCTGATTGGGAAGACTATGTTGTTATGGACGTGTTTTTTCTGATGTTTGTGCATAGCTCTTGCTTTTTATTTTTTAAATATTACTCATAAAATTACCAAAGTGTTAAACCAAAGGTATTTATAGTAGCTGGAAGAGTTTTGTACTAACAGATTTTTGTGGGTAAAAATTCTAATACATGAGCAGATGGTAGCACCTGCAAAGTTACAGATGTATGTATCCCTTTGTGCAAAAAATGAGTCCTGTTGTGGTTCTAAAGATTGATGCTGAGAGTTTACTTCCCAAAAACTTCGTAGGAGCCACAGTAAATATAAATGGTAGGCAGAAAAGGCTAGTCATTTTGGAAGGTTACTTGGGAAGATGTATGCTGTGTATGACGGTTACTACAAAGAAAGGCCAGTTCGTTTGCTGTCCGCTTCATTCTCATTTTATGTGTCAAAGTTGTAAACCACACTGTTAAACTGTGAGTATATTGAAGTCTTTTGGTTTAACAAGATGCATTGAAAGGTTTCACTGGATGCAGATCTTATTTCATGTGGTGTTAAAATGTTCCCTTTCTTTCAGTTCCACAAAATTTGGCATAGTTGTTATTGAACAGTTCTCCACTGGACTTTGGCACTGATCATTATTCCTCACTCCATTTTATTTTCCACTTTCACTAGCTTCATTAAGTATCTCTAGATGAGGATTACAAAGGTGGGTTGGAGGTCACTTCATCCTCGCCAACTTGTAATTATGTCCCTATTATCTCTAAAATCAAGACTGATCTTATTAAGTAAGGAGATTTCCCTCCCACTCCCTTGGGCATGCTAACCTGATTAACACAAGGTCATTCTCAAATTCTTTAAGTTGCTTGAACTACTTGTTTTTTGCCATATCCTAACAAATATGTTGCTTTCCATCCTGTGCAAGTAGGCTGCCCGTTACGTCACACTTCTAAGTTGTGTATACTTTGCTGTGCATGTTGGCCTCATATCTTGAAGATCAATGTGGTACACTGTGATCTCCAGTTTTATGAGTGGCCCTTCAGATTAGCCTTCACATGGATCATGAATCCTGGAGCAGAAGTGCTCTGCTTTGTCCTGGCTGCATTCCAAGACAGTTTTATTCTCCATGTTATTTTTCTTTATTTCCTTACTAACAACAGCAAAGCATCTCGGTATAATCATAAGTCTTGCAGAGTTCAGAGAGTTACTTAGCTACCAGGGCATCCTGGCAGACATCTCTCAGTACAATTTCAAGACATTGGATTTCAATTGTTTCAGATCTCTGCTCTTAACCTTGTTTTATTTTGTTTTGTTCTTTTAGAGAATAGTGGAGAAACTACTGCCTTGGGCCATTTGGTCTATACTTTCTGTGCTGCTTCATGCATTGTATATTAAGCAGCATGGAAATCACTCTTAAGCTCAATACTGTGTCCAATTCTCCAGTATACAGCTTAAATACAGACTCCAGTAGGTCTGCACGAAAGGTCACCCTTCAAAGTCTGGAATTCCCGTCCAAGGGAAAAACAGCAACACCATGCATGTTCTTTGATATTTACTGGGTAATTGAATACTTCTCCTCTCTTCAGGAATCTCTCCAATAAATTCAGCTTAGAAAGTGTCAACAAAACTATTGTCCACCACTGGGCTCTAAATCTTCTTGACATCCAAGTCACGCTCAGTAAGCTTTTTCAGTATGTAGTAGTACATTTTAATGTGTTGGGCAATCAGCTGGAAGCAAATTATTAAGAAAAAATTAAGACTGGTTTTGCCTTTTGTATTGCTAACTGTCGCCTTAAACTGTAGGCGTCTGTGTGAACGTGAAATGTCCTAGGCTAAAGCACTGGCAATTTACCTGTCTCTGCATGACACTAGTAATTATTGATCAGCAGATGCAATACGAACAATTCTGTGCTGTTTTAGAAATGATGTAGGCGTTGGATGCATTTACAGTAATTACGTATTTACAGCTAAAATCAGAACCCAGAGAAAAAAGATACAGGACCCTGTTCACAAAATGTCATGCCCTCCTCTTTTGTGTTTGAAAAATGAAGCAAATGTTCTTCCTGTAATCCATGTGCACCAGGCCTATATGTGCTTATTACCTTTGTATAACGTATGCATTGCATATTTCCAACATCCCAGTGGCGTCTGTTTGCTATTTTTTGTTTGTGATTTCAGTTCATAAGTAACAGGCCTTTTTGGAAACAGTAGGAGAGAATTTTTCAGGAATCCACATAGCCTTTTGTGACTCCTTATGCTCTGAAAGACACTGCACTATTGGAGCCTTGTCTCTGCCTGGGGTAGGTAGGGGTATGGGTTTCACCAGGCTCTGCAAAGCCGTGCCATTTATGGGAGAAGTGGTTTCTAAGAAGCATTAGGATATAATCCATTCTTTCCTAATCCTCACAGGGAATGAACAGTTCACTTCAGTAATTCATTATAATGATATTATAGCCTAAATTATGGTGCAATAATAACAAATACATTGCTGCCTAGTGTAAAGGGGAGTTTTGAAATAAAATTGTCTTCTCTAGATGTCAATTTTTATGTTGCCTAGTTGTCTCGTCTCCATTTTATGTATGATAGTGACCAGAGCTCCTAATTTCTATTTCCAGTCTTACAGACATCTGTGATTTGGGGGCAAAATTACACGTGGCCTAATTCTGCAAGGTGCTGTGATAGCTGAGCTATTTATGTTGTTTTGGAGAAATCGGCATGTTCATCACTGTTTTATTTGCTGTTTTTATTGTATGAGAAACTTTTGTAGAGAAAGATGAGAGTAGCGAGCTGTTACATTTTTACGTGAATTTGGGCATCACAGTTGAATGCTGATTGTTTCCAGCTGCCTGACATGCTTTGTTCAAAGAAATTGCAAGTCAGGTTCTTGGTGCTCTCCTCTTTTGGTAAATTTTAGACAAATTTAGAGTATGAAGGTGGTATCTCCTGAGATCAAAGATCTCATTTACAAAGACTTGTGGTGCCCTTGTTGTTCCAGTGCCAAATCTGGGAGGAGGAGGTGTGTGTGCATGGGGCGGAATGTGAGACTCTCACTGCTTTTAATCAAATTGTTGCTCATTTTACACTTTTGCCCTGTAATGTGTGTTTCATACCAGAGATTATTCAGCTCTTGAGCCTGCTGGACATTTGGCATTATGTTAAAAACTTATTCAAAGACAGCAAATAAAACACTTTTTCTTATGAGTGAAATTCAGACAGACAAATCCAGCTGTTGCATGTAAAAATAGCTACAGATGTCCTCAACAGGAAAAAGGTTTTCACACGTTGTTATAGCAACAGAAATTCAGTAGAACTTTAAGATTAGATATAATCTATTTTTTCAAAATTTCCGTTTGAAAAAGCATCCCAAAGAATTTGCTTTTTTAAAGAAGCACTCAGAGTTAATAGGAAGAAATTATGCAGTATGTAATTAATTCCAATTTACAGGTTATATCTCCCACTTTTGCATGATACAAACATGATCTAACTTTTTTTCAATAAGTGGCCTAGTGTCAGTTTGAAATATGCTTCATATTACCTGTATGGCATTTTGTAGATCTCTTGATGTGGGACGTCTCTTACATTATACACTAATTGTTAACACACACATATGAAATTGTATAATCACATTTTTCATGGAAATAGTTGTGTTGTAGCTGGAAGTCTGGAAATATGATGAGGAATTCATGCAGATACTTCTTTTTTCAGGACTAGCATTCTGACTTGAAAACATAACTATTTCTCCTATGCTTAATGGATTTCTTTAGCAAGTGTCAAATCAGCTCATTCTCTGTTTTGCAGCTGCTTTTGCATTGAGTGCAATTTGCATTCTGGGTGTTGCCCATGGTTCCTTTCCCTAAGTTTAGGGGATTGACATATGTGGCAGCAAGACTAATATTTCATTAGAAAAGCTTATCATTCTGAGTGCTTCTTATTTTTACCATCATTTTGATATGTTTTAGGCCTCTGTTTGAAAGTTGCTCTGTCTCCTTTTTTGCCCTTCATTTCTTTGTTTTGTTATCTGTCCTAATTTCATAATAATATAAACAATATTTAAATAGAAATCTATCCCCCAAACTGCGGAACTAACCTGAGTGGCAAATCATTGGTTTTTTTCATGCAATTAATACTTAACTTCTCTTGCCCTTCTTTCCTCTCACTTTGACTGACAATTTAAATATTTAAATTGTAGGTTCTTGGGGTCAGGGAGCATTTTCTGCTGTGTGCAGTAGCCACCATTTGAAATTCCACTGGAATACAAGAAATGACAGCCCAGATACTGAGACTTCTAATACGTATCAGTATATTTCTGTACGTTCATGCGAGCCTAGAGTAAGAGCATTGCCATTGAGGGCTGTGTGTTAAGTAAGCCCTTCGTTTCCAGTCGCCACCACACTGCTGTTACCGCCATCCATTGTTTGTGCTTTGCTTTTGCTGCTCCTTTGTCCTGTTCAGCCGTTGTACCGTGCCTCCAAGCTGCTTTACTTTGTATGCTCGCTCACTAGCATGGAGGTGACAGGAATACTGTCCTCGGAAGTGCTGAGTGACAGAGAAGACATGATTAGGATTCACGTCACTGTGACTTGGCAACTAATACGTGGAGCTGGAGAAGGAGCAATGCATGAAGAAAGAAGAGTTGCATGGGGGGAGATGCAGGAGTAGCGAGCGGTGTGCAAGGAGAGTGAGGAAGCAGCGTAAGAACCAAGTAGCGTTCTGTTTTGTTCATGCACGGTGTAATTTCTTTGTGATGATCTTATTTATGAAGATAACCTCAGGAATTTGTAAAAATGGTAACAAAAAAAGATGACAAATTCATATAGAAAATTCCAGTTAAATACCCAAGTGCTGTACCACTGTAACTGAGACAAGGAATGGAGGAATGGATAGCTACCAAAGTGTTCCTTAGATATTCTCTTTGCACGGATCGTCAAAACCTGCGAATAGCGAAGTGTAATATTATCTTTCAGAATTTTTAAAGGAATCTTGATTTGCTTGAAAGCAATTTTGCTGATAAAAATATGGTTCACAAATAATTCAGGGATACGTCTAAGGTATCCATTGATTGGAGCGAAGGTAATTTCTTACATGTAGCTAAGTTTGCAAATTCTTTCTCGCTTGGACTGATTAAATAATTCCAATCTTTTGATTTCTGGAAAGTATAAGGAGTCTTATTTTTTTAAATTCTAAGTTATAATTTGAAATATCCCTGCTATTGTGCCCAAACATACAATGAACAAGTGTCTAATACCTGGAAAATTAATGTATACTATTAAGTTCATTTTAGTGCTGCTTCAGTGTAACTTATATTGCAGAAGCAAGTTTGTGTATTTTTACTGTTTTTTTTTCATTGGACTTCAGGTTTGTTTCCATATGAAACTTGGTCTTGGAAATTTTTATGACTAATAAAAGTAATGTTGTTCCTTAGGTCATAACTTAAAAGAACTTAGGTCAGCCTTGTACACTGTAGGAACATACTAAGTTGAATCATCTGAGCAAAAATAGATCACCAGAGAGCAGCAGATGAACCTCTGACAAGCAAATCTGCTGCTTTTCCAGTCTGGACAGGATAGTAACCGTATCAGCTGAAGGGGAATGTTATACAGCTGCGAGAGGAGACATCTGAGGACGTGAGATAGTAGTCACAAAGCGAGTAATGTCAGATGTGGGCTCATTGCAACTGATTCGAGAAAGACATCTGTGTGATTGGGTATATCCTTGTTTGAAAAAGCTCTTGTATTTGTAGAGAGTATGTTGCATCAGTTCTCTCTGCTAAAATCCAAACACCTATGAACCTCTGAAATCAGCTACCACTTGGATGATAAGCAACAATTTATGTCAAACAAAATCCACATGGTCCTGTTTCTGCATAAGCGTCTGACAATTTTGTAACGCTGCAACTGTGTGATGTTTACTTTTATGTAGAAAAGGAAATTGAAAATGAAACATGAGAATTCAGGGTCATGGTAAAGCCATGTTGTCTTTCTGGATTCTGAGAGCTACTACTCTTATTTAATGAATCAGGAAAATGCAACTTTTTTTCAGGAACAGAAATTGCTTCTCATTTTTCCATTTTAGATATCTGTGTGTTTGTGGTTATCTATTATCAGTATTGTAAAGTAAGCCTGAATGAATAAGAAAAGCGTTCCACATGGTCTTCAAGTACAGAGAAGAAATGGCTTTGCAGTCAGGGTCCTTTAAGGTAATTCTCTGTAATAGCCTTTTGTCGCTGCAGTTTGATTTCTTTTCCGTGTCATAAGAGCATAAAGATGAATGTAAACAATTTTTGTAATTGAAATCAGTAAAAACTTTAACTTCTTGCATTGCATCCTTGTGTAATTACCTTTTTAAGACTTTAGCTTCAGATAACTGAATTGATGCTTTTTTATATATACAAGTGGTTAAAAATAACAGCTAGTTTTCAAATTAGTATTGACAATACTGTTAAATAAATAGATAAATAAATAAGTTCTAGGCCTGTTGAGCTATTAGAAAACAAAGAGTTAATGAAAATGTGGAGCATTAAGGAAAGGAATATATAAATACACAGTATGTATCATTACTGGACTTCTTAGCCTTATAAATAACATACAGAAATCACGTTACACATAGTTGCATACAGAATATAGCGAAAATATGCATAAGGATCCTTTTGAAAAGACCCAAGCTAAGTACCAAGGTGTAATAGTTAAGCATGAAAATAGCTTTCCGGCAGACCTCTTCTGCTCTCTGCTCTCCAAAATGTTGTTTCTCCAGAATTTTTTACTATCTTCTACCTTGCGTATCAAGTCTTTCATGAACAGCATGGATTTTTCTTTTTAGATCGAGTTCGCATGAGGATAGTCCATCAGAGACATCCTCCCTGGCATGTAATTAAAACAGTGTCCTATCTGCAAAAGAATCCTATCCTATCTGAAGAATGGACCTGATTATATAAAATAATTCTGTAACTTGGGAAGGATTTTGCCAGATTCAGTTCAGGAATACACAGTCATATTTTCAGTCAATGACCTCTTGTGTTGGTTTTCTCATTCCCTGCTTTTATTAGCAGATAATAGTTCAGTTTACAAATACTGGTAAATATTCCCATGAAAACAGTCAATAAGTCAGTATTAAAATCCACTTATAATTAAATATTAGATGTAGTTTCAGTTAATGCTGTCACGTTCGTTCTGTGGGACCTTGCCCAGTGCTTAGTAAACAAATCTAAACAAATGGATGTGAGAGCTTTCAGAGTGAAACTCTTCTGGATTGCCTGCCAGGCTTTCCATTATTCGTAATCAAGATTTTTTTTTTAATAAGTTGACCTGTTTAATGATAAAAATGCCTGTGAGTATAATTAAATTGAATTCTGTGCTTCAAGTGACCCTCTGATTCATGGGCATTTGCAGTAGAAAGAACAAAAATAAAATTAAAGCCTCATTGAAAGGTACAGTAATTAAGTCTCTCAGTTCTGATTATTACCAGCTGGGATGAGAAGAGTGGATAAGCAAAGAGTATTGCTCAAGCAAGAGGCTGCCAGTATAACGTAGCTAAAGATCTGTCTTCATGGGAGATGCTTTCCTAGGAAAAAGATGTTTCTTAAAAATTTATTTATTTATTTTTAATAGGGCAGAGAAGGCTTAGAAGAACTGAAATCATTGCAGAAGCATTTTTTACAAACAGATGTCAAAGGGCTAGTTCCTCACAGTCTTGCATCTTTTTACAGCCATAAATGAGCAACCCTGACTGAGGAACAACCATAAAATGTTATCGCCAGTGTAAATGCCTGGTAGATTTTGCTTTGATAGAGAGTTGGCTTCTCTTTCCTTAGGTGTTAAATGGAAATGTGAGACAGAGCAGGCTTTGGACCTCAGAAAAAGATGCATCTTCGACAGGCAGTCAGCCTATCATTCGGTGCCTGTTTTGAGTGATTAAGTAACTAATCTGATTCTAAAAGCACACCTTTCTATTGCTTTGGACTAAGGGCCTGATTACAATTCTTAATTAGTTACCTCAATTGCCATTGATTTCAGCGAGAGTTAGGACACACCAATATCTTTGTGATCAAGCTCTACATTCCGTAGCCAGAAGACACTCTTATGTAGGACAGGCACTGGAGGGGGTACACAACATTGCACAATGTTACTGCAGGTTACGTTATGAGGTTAATTAATAAGGGCTGTGCTCTGGAGACACGTGTCTCTTGAATTACCCTCCTTCCTTTTAAGGAAAAGAGCTAAGGGAAATTTCACATGTTTTTAATAGAATAGAAAAACCACAGAAAATAGGGCTGAAAAGCAGCTCAGGAGGTCATTTAGCCCATCTTTCTACCTCAAGGTAAAACTAGCTAAATCTAAACCATATCCTGAGAGGTACTTTTCTGACCTCGTCTCTAAATTACTGGCAGCGGAGATCCCGCAACCTCCTTCCGCAGGCTATTCCAGTTCTTGGTAATTTTAGTTACAGGTGGAAAGTTTTTCTTACTGCCTAATCTGAATCTCTCCTGTTCATTTTTTTCAATAATGTTTGTCCCTTCCTCATTAACACAGAAAACAATATAATGTCTTTATCTGTCTCATTGTTTCATATGTGAATTATCATGTTTCCTTATGCGTCATCATTTATTCATGGGTTACATTTTCTAAACTTCTGGTCATTTTCATTGCTCTTTGATTGCTTCCCTCTAACATTTGCATTTTTAAAACTAAGATCTTTATTGCAGCTGAAGTAGTTTGGCTATTATCTGGTTGAAAGGAGAAAAAAATCAGAAAACAGACATTATTCCTTGAATCCAGTAGGCATTACAGGAGGTACACATGTATGTACGGAATGGCTGCAGCTTGAGTATTCTTTTGGTGAGTAACCACTGCCTGTGCAAGACATCTCATCTGCAGCACATGCAGGGTAACGCGTGACCCTTGGGCGTTCGTAGGGCTGTAATTCACTGGAGGGGCTCTGCTGGCGTCATTGGCTTCGGAATGGTACCGGGGGCCCAGAAGCGAACTGGGGCATGCATTCACATTTAGCCATCTGTTGTTTTTTATTACAGCCTCCGAATTCTTCATACTTTGATCTCGCATCTTTCTCTTAAAATCTGAATGTCTTCCCCCCCCCCCCCCCAAGGGAAGTTAAATTTTAACCAGTAAAAATGTAGGAATGGCTGAAAGAATACGCCTTGCGAAGGAGTCCTCTTGAGGTGAAAATTGTGGTGCACATTTGAATTTTGTTCTGCCAGTTTCTATTTGTTCTTTTGGTAAACTCTTTTCAACAAGCATTGCCATGCATGCTCCTTGCTATTTCTGTCCAGGATTTCTTATGCACAGAAATTGATTGTGGAGCATTGGGGGTTTTGTGCCGAAAAAGCAAATAGATGATTCTTTGAATCTCTTCTGCATTTGCCAAGCTGAGAATCCCGGCATCTTCTGGTGAGTGGCTTAGGTTCCACCTAGGTCTTTAGCAGATGAAGTTTCTTATAAAAGAGTTACTAATGTTTGAATTTACTGGCCATAATGGGAAAAAATCATAAGAACTCATTACCTGTTCCACTGTGCGATGATGCACTGTATCAAATTGAGTCTAGCGGAACTTTTAAATAAATTACACTATCCATTTTTACAATTTTGTGTAGTTTTGTATTGAATTATATTAACTGCTGAGTGTTGCTGTGATATGTGTACTGTTCTTTTAAAAGTTATCAGAAACGGCATGTAGTCATATTTAAAATTTATGTGCAATGACAGAATGGGATTATGTATGTTTTATTTGTTTAAAAGCAAGGTAAAATCATGACTTCGAATTTACATATTATGCATGAACAACCTTGAAATATTGTGCTAATGGTATAAAGGAGAGGGCAGTAGAATGGCCTTAAGAGCATACTCTGAAGTTAAATTATGTGTTTTGCCTGAGACTGAGCACTGTGTCTGTCTGGAGGCTGATGTAACTTCCACTGGAAGACTCAATCCCAGCCGTGCAATGCAATGGACTTGGTCTAACAGCCTTTTTCTGTCTCAAATTTATGTAAATCTAAGTGTCTCCCTGAGTACTCCCACTTACTAAGGATTTCATCAGGAAACAACATAATATTAAATGCATGTAGTGAGAAATCAGCTTGCCTTTTTTTTTTTTTTTTAATTGGTTGCTATTTTAGATTCCTTAAAATACAGGCGTTCCTTCAACAGGCATTTTATTTTCAATAGTGAAACTTTGAAGGAAATACATACAGGCTGATTACTGGAACATCCTGTAGTACAGGCAGGACTTTTTTTTCCTCTCATTTCCTCTATTACCTGACCATTTCACGTTTCTTTATCTTTTCCTGCACCTTCACATCACAACAGTCCCTTCTGGAGGAAACAGTTTGTCCTAGAAGGATGTCCAAAGAAACGCTGGGAGGTCTTCTCTCTTAATCATCAGCTCATCAGACTTGGGCAAGAGAAAGCAGAGGTGTGACCAGAGGAGTCGGTTTGCATTGCGTGTGCCTGAGGGGATGGGATGTGGGAGAGCGAAAAGATAATCAATGGGGAGGATAGAGAGGAGCAACTGTCTGGTTATTTTTACCATTTTGGTCCCATATCGAAGGCGGTGGTGGATATAGGATGCAGAAGTATTTGCAGTCCTGACTTAATGTTACTCACCCTTCTTTCTCTTATCAGTCTTTCTCACTATTTTCCTTTAAGCTGCGATGAAAGAGAAATACTTTCTAACTGGGAAGTAAAATATATCAGCATGTCAATCTCCCTTATGAATGAAATGCCTGAGACATTCACATTATAAGAAAGATGTCTTTAATTATTGTAGTAGCAGGTATGCAAATTAATCTCAATCATTCTAGTAATTTTCTTTCTTTCTTTCTTTTTTGGTAAGGTTTTGCAGATATCCAAACCTGAAGAATTACTCAGACATGTCTTATTGTACATTATTATTCTCTTCCTTGCAAACCTTTCATAACCGCTACTAGAAAAGCTTTGATCACTGAGGTGTTAAAATCAGTAAGATTTGCTACTGTTTTCAATCGAGATCACATTAAACTCAATACATGTACTAAAAAGGGCACATATACTCCTCCTTTTCCAGCCTAAATGAAGTTTGCTATCAAAACAGACATTTTCTTTCTAACAAGACTAGATCTGTATTTAAGAAATTGCTATAAATGCTAATATTTGTTTGCAGTTTTTCCATTTTCCTTCTTGCTAGGTAGATTGGGGCAATACATTTTGCAGGAGGAAGAATACTGAAGGAATACTCCTTTGTTCCTTTAAGTCATTCCTGCAGGAGAGGGGTGTAGCGGAGATATAAAGTCTTCCATCAAACGTAGAAGCCCCTTTCCCTCATGTCCAGGACTATGATTGTTTCCTGTGATGCTGCCTAGTGAAGATTAATGAAATTGTCATAGTTTTGGTTAAAAAAAAAGAGGGGAAGATGAGAGAAGTGAGACATTAAAGTAAAAAAAAAAAAAAGTAGCCCCCTGGATCAGAAACCTTAAAAAAATATGTAATTTACCCTTCTGTGTTGTCTAAATTAAGCTCACTTTTTCCTAATATAATGGTGACTCATAGCTAAAAGGCAGATGAGACTCATGAAGAATGGTGCAGTACTGCATTATTCTTGACAAGCTATGCTAAATATCAAGAATTAATATATAGCTATAGACAGGGGACCGGGGCAGTTTTCCTTATTGGATTTTTCAGACCTCCTGCCACGGGCTGTCCTTGTTGGTAAGAGAGCGTGATCTGTCTTGGCTTTGAATGGCAGAGTGAGGTGGATTTGCATTCTTGTGTGAATTGTTTTCCCTTTCTTTGTTTTGTGGTTACTTGAGCTTATGCCTCTATTTTATTGTCATAAGCATTTTCTTTTACTGCCATCTAGCCCATATGAAAGTGTATCAGTGCTAAGGCTCAAACCTTGCTATACTTTATTTGGGAATGAATTGATTTTCTCGCTGTCTTTGGTACTAATAAAAATCTATAAATCAAATGCATGATTTCAGCAAAAACGTGGCATGGCTGATAATTATATAACCAGCCCTGATCAAAAAGAACAGGTTGAATATTAGAAAACATGGAGTTTTCATAAAAGGGTGAGATTTTTGTCACCAGTCCATTATTGTTTTATAACAAAGCTATAACGTATTATACTGATTTCATTTCCCTGATCCCTGAGGAGTTCATATTGCTGCCTTTGCATTCCTCCTTATTTCATATTGCTGCAGTTTATTAATCTAATTTGAATTAGGATTTTAGTTTTGAAATAGAAAAGCAGAGCTAATGAATATATGTCTAACCATTAAAGACAGTGTAGGACTGAACATGCCTTTTTTCTGCACATATAAAAACCTACAATATTTTACACTTGTAAAGATTTTTAGAAGTATAGGTTTTGGTTTTTTTCCCCTCATACTAAAGGGAGTAGTTGAGTTTAATTACGCAACGTGCTTCATTTGCATTTCTGGAAGTTTTTAATGTCTTCAACTCGTGCCAAATCAAGCCCCTAACTTTTCATTCTCGGTAACTTCAGGAAAGATTTGGACCTAGATTACTCTTTCATGCCCCCTGTAGTTTTCAATCTGCTTTTTACTGTACTTTTTAGCATAAGATTTTAGAATAATATCTGTAACTACATGGATGAAGTAGGATTCTTCCTATATTCTCTGTATATTACGGGAGCAGCGGCTAATTGTCCGTCCCACGGTCAGCACCGATGCTCCTGGTTTGTGACCACAGCTCTCATCCTGCCAACCCAAGACAAAGAAATAAGAAAGTCATGAAGCGCTGTGGAACCCAGGAACTGAAACAGCAGAGAGACAGATGAGGAGTTCACTGAAGTAAATACAATAATATTTTATTAGGTAGTCTTAATTTTGTAATATGGTGTCCTTTCCCAGCACCTTCTATCCAAGGATTAAAACATAGTTTCCAGGTATTAATGAATTAAATTTCACAGTACTCTTCTGAAGTTTTAAGGCAATAAACCTATTTGACACCTAGATGGATGGATGTGTAGAGATTAAATGATTTGCCGGCAGAAGTGTCATTTATCAGATGCAGAACTGGGAGCAGCGCTCAGTCTGCTATCATGTTACATCTTCCAATTTACTACCGCTGTGTTATTATAACTTAAATCTTGCTTTAACAGTAACTTTTCCTATGTTATCTCCGAGTTCAGCTGGTGTTCCTAATTTTTTTTCTTGATATATTATTTTCAATCTAACCAATCGCAGTTGTGTCTTTTATGTTGACTCCATGCATCATTAAAAAGCTCGCTCATGCAGGTGCACCACCTGTATTTTTATTTGAAGACTATCTGCCCTGGAGGCAATCTTTGTGCTGCCTGACTGTACTTCTGATAAATCCAATTGCATGCTATTAGCAGTCTTTTACAGCTAAATCCAACAAAAATAATTCATTGCTATTTTTCAGTGTGGATTTAGAATACAGATTTTTTTTTCTTTTTACATTTGGTGCATTGTTGACAGTTAAAAATTCTCGCGTTCTCATGGCACTTCTCATGGTCTGTCTAAACTCTTTCACATAATTCTCTGTTCCAACTAAGAAAACATACTTGTATTTAATCTTTACTTGATTGTCTCCTCCTGAATTTGTTCTTTTGTGATTACGTAGTTACTATTCCAGTTTACTGCTACCCTTAGTCCAGAACTGTGCCTTTCAGAGGACTCTTTGTTTCTTTAGTTTTTCAAGGCCATTATCATTGGTAGATTTGGTACTGGCTGTGTGTTTTGGGGGCAGAATTGATCGCAGTTTTTATTTTCAAAATATTACTTGGCACAGTGTTTTATTGATGTCTTTTCTGGGTTAGCTGCATGCTTTTGTGTGTGACGTTCAATCTTCTACCTGTTTTAGTAATCTTCCCTCTTCCTTTTCCCAAAGAGTCTGTGGTGATTGTTCATATTTAAACACACACACACACACACACGTATATATGTATAGGTATTTCAGCTACAGATGTTGAGTATTTTCCTTCAAGTCAGTGTCTCAGTGTGATGCTAAAGAATGGTGAGAGAAGTATGATGTAGGTTGGGGGATGAGATATCAAGGCAGACAGAGGATTCTAACCATTCTCATGTGTATTGAAAATCCCATCATAGGTGTAGAAAATCAAGATGTTATTCACATTATTCTGGTTAAATTTTAGCTTGGATAACTTCAATTCCTCTATAGATTCCCACTGCTCTGTCTAGCACGATCCATTTTTTGCTGCTTGTTCAGAACAGTTGTGTAATATTTCTGTCCACGGTTAGCAATTTGCTGTTTTTCATCCAAGGTAGCTTGTATGTCAGTGCTGGTAGAAGTAATCATTTATTTTTAGATTCTAAATCATTTGGGAATGTATAAAGCACTGTAGATATAGAAGATAATAATTTGTCTCCAAAGGTTCCTTATTTTTTATTAATGTTTTGATTTTCTATTCTCCCTGTCTGCATATCACTCCCTGAATATGTATTACCATTGTAATTGATAGTGTGACTCCTAAGTAACTCTTTTAACTGCTGATTATAACTGTGACACTGCTCCATTTGAAGAAGCTTTGAGCCTACTCATCACCATGGGTGAGTCAGTCCTCAGTAGTGTATTATTTACAATCCTGGTTCATGGAGCTTCAAACAAGTTCTGTTGTGCTTGAGGAAGGTGTCTTGTGATCTGAGTAAGTTTTTGACAGATTCTGAATTAACTTCCAGATAATGTTGCTTGTTTGCATTTGTTTTTCTTCCATAGAAATAAGAAACTAAGTTTTACACATGTAGGACATGATTCCATATTCTACTCTGTTTGACTGTACACGGGATGGACCTAAGTCCAGGCACCGGGCAAAGGCAAGACAATACTACAGATTTTATCCCCTTTCCACTTTTTTTATTTTGCTCAGGCTCGGGCTGTCTGCGGGCCATTGTGTGCTGCTCCTTTCTTGAGGTATTATCGAACAGGTTCTTCCTTATATTTAGAGCTCGTCTGTCTTCTGAAGAGATCACAGGTTTAATAATAAACTTACAGGAAAAGATGACAATATTCTTTGGGGGGGGGGTAGAGAGAAAGAAGAGGCATTGGGTTATTCTTACATGAGCTGAAGTAGACTGGGGGCAGCGTTATTGCCTCTGAGGTGGGGGAATTGAATGTGTTAATCCAACGTTGCTCATAGAAAATAAAATGGAACAAGACTGACTCTCTTGCATAAGCAAAGCCCCAAATTTTGGTGAATAGGCGGGTACAATTTATGTTGTATTGAGAAGCCCGTGGTAGAGAAACAATGTCTATAATCTTGCGAGATTACTTTGTAATGCCATAGCTGTTAAAGGTGACAGCTCTTATTTTCAATTGACCTCGTAACGGAATGTGTACACAGATTTGCTTTTAAATGGTGCTGGAAATAATTTTAGGACGCTTTTTCCAAGTTTTAAATAATTCACTCTACCTTTCAGGATGGGAGAGAGGTTACAGCACTGCAGACTTGTTCGAAATCCTCAGCTTGTTCAGAATCAATTCATATAGCCTTTGTGCACAAAAAGAGCTATATATAGATGCATACTGCAGGCAAGCTGTATGTTACGCAGGCTCAGGACCTGCTTTACCCAAAGCAAAAGCCATATTCTTCATCTTGTGAGCACGGCCACTCCTGTGACGTACGGAATCTGCGATACAACTGTCTCAGTGAAATCAGAGTGCAGCTTTTAAATAAGCCTCTGACTTGGGAGAGTGGGGAAGCTAAGCCAAGGAAGGGAGAGTGGGGAAGCACAGAGACCTGTGTGACTTGAGCCTGCTTGACAGTTTGGATACTATGGCTCGTTCCTACAGCGTAACGTGTGATGGAGCCACTTTCAGATACCTTAATAACCTGACATGCCCCGAAAGTGGTATTCTCCCCCCCTTTATTTCTTTAGTATTTGGTAGGAGGAGGCTTGTTTGGTTTTTTACCTCTCCAGGTTTTCATTTTTTTCCTTCTTTTTACTCCTTAGAGATGCTACAATTTGCAGCGTTTCCTGCTGTAAATAGATGCATATAGAAAGCGGAAGGTGAACTATAAAAGGAAAAGTGTTTGGTTTAAGCTTATATTTCTACAACTACTCCCCCAGTTCTTCTCTCTGCAGCATCTGAGTGTGAATCCCTCCTTGTCATTTGTGGGCACGGTTCTCCTGGTGAATCGATTATGTATTGTCAATGTCACACCGGCGCAGTCCCCTGTGATGGCAGTACAAGGAGGGAAAGCAAGAGGTTCCCCCAAATTTCGACCCAGACATAGCCCAGCAGAGGCACGTTATCCCATCAGTCAATCAAGGCAGATATTTGAATGCATCTTTTAAGCCACAAAAAGCATAAACTCAACTACTGTGTTTAACATAATTTGTCATGTATTGTCAAGATAATTTCTGTCCCTGTTGTTTTTGTGTTCAATGTTTCATGATGTGGTCTTTTAAAAAAGAGGCATAGAGGAGAGACAGGACTTGGGATTTCCATGTTCCACCCTTGAATGTGAAGCTGGATTTCCCATTGTAAAATGAAGATAATATCTGTGCTTTTTTCCAGCTAAAGGGAAGAGGGATTATAGGCAAAGGAGAAGAGAAACACTGGGTTCAACAGTATGAGGTGCTTTTAGATCATTAACTGGAAGGTATAGAGCCATGCTAAATAACATCTAAATAAATAAGTTCTGGTTAATAATACTAAATAGCAGTTTGAATGTGACCTATTCAATCAAATCAAAGTCTGTGCCCTTTTTTTCTTTTTTTTTTAAATAATGTACTGTATTTGGGAGACTCTCTCTTACCTTCTCTTCATGGATGTGGTTATTGAAGATGGATAGCAGGTTTGGCTGTTGTCTCTTTAGGAAATCTTTTAAACCAGGATTGGAAGCAGAATATTTTACAGCCTGTGGAAAAACGTCTAAAGGCTGCCATTGTGTCATTCAGGCAAGAACAACTGAAAGCCCTAATGCATTTTATCTGCCGTTCTGTTCCTCAACACTATAAATAATTCAGATCTGTTGGCTTAACTACTACTGGCAACTGTTATTTATTAAGAATGACTGAAATAACTATGTGGCTCAGTAGAACAGAATGCATTAGGGGCTTTAATGTGAAACAGAATAGCTAAAACATTTTGATTATCCTTTAAAGAAAAAAACCTAAAAGCCTAAACCCGCCAATATTCTTTGCAGTTCTGCAAAGGACAAGTGACAGTGGGAATTAGGATGTGATCTTTCTGGAGTAAGTAAAGGTTTATTCCTTTAAAAGAGCCCTGATCTTAGAGCCCCATTTATCCCTCCAGCACGTCGTGTTCTGTGTGCGTCAACGTCAGTAATTTTGAAATTGAGGTGCCGTTAAAATCTTTGATTTGTCCCACTGTATAACGTTTGAATCTCCTTGTAGTTATATGTTTATCTGTAAAATTATTTTTGAAGGTACTATATAGTCTTTTCATGTTTGCTTTTAATTTGATTATCTTGCGTGTCATGCTCCAGAGAAAGTAGGTAAAAGAGCAGCAGTATTTTCTGGGGATCGGTGCAAGTAAATTGCTGTTCTCTTGTTCCATTCCTGGTTTAGGGTTAATTAGTAATATCTGGCCCTTCTTGGTACTGTCCAGCGTTAGAGTTGAAATTGCTTTCCAGAGGTCAATATCATTATCCCTATTTTGCAGACAAAAAATTGAGTCATTGGAAGGGCTAAGATCAGGCAGGGTATTGCTACAGCAGAAACAGAATCTGTTACTACAGAGTGTCAGATATTTGGCTGTACATCATAAGATGTATTACTGTATAACACCAGAATGCTTTTGCAAGTCAACTGATTATAAATGGTGCATTTGGAATAAATTTTGTATCACAAAAGAGTTGACATCCAGGACTCAGATGACTAATTATCTAATCTTACATCTGGCATAAACACCCAAGCCATTTGTATGATGAACTGCATTTCACAAGAGTGAGAAAGGAGCGAGAGAACACTCTCTGCTGACTCAGTGGTCATAAATCTTCTGGGGTGTGTTTTGCCTTATATTTGATGTTTGTTCAATGGGTTGAAAGAAGTTAAGTGATCAAATGTCATTTGAAAATCCTGGCCTGCAGCTTTTTTTTTTTTTTTTTTTTCCCCATTTTCATGAAGACTGTCCAAGCACGGTTATTTGGGGACTAGCTCTGTGTGGTGTTACTGAAAGTTGTTCATTTGAATGGGCGCTGTAGATTCATTGTCTTCACCCTTTTTTAAAGAAGTCATTTTGCATTTGTTTGCCTTAATGATGATCTGCAGTAGAGATATAAATGAAGACAGCGGTATGTGCTGCTATGTAGCATTTTGTTTAATTTGTTTGAAATTAAGTCATTAACTATAACAGCACAATACATTTTTCTTTTTGACTAGTAATCTAAGGGCTTCGGCATGTTAATTTGGTCCAAAATAAAATAGATGCTCTGCATTGTGTGATTCTTATTTAAATTTTATTTCTGGGCACGTCAAATTTGTACTGTTTATCTCTTCAGGTTAAGGGAAGTATCAGTGAAAGTTTATTTTTAACAGCGAGAAAAAGTAGGAGATGAATCAGTGGTAAGTAAATGATATGCCTGAACTTCTAGGAGCAAAGCATGCCTGCTGCAACAAGGTTTTCTGCAACATGAACTTTTCTAGATAGTATGTCATTATATTTTATAGTAAGGAGAAAAATCATCAAAAACTCTGACTAGAACATAAAATACCTGAAATAAAAAGAATATATGTAAATATCTTCAGAGCAAGTTTGGACACTCTCATTGATTTTAGACAGCATCTCATTCTGGCTTGACAAAATACAGAATTTATAAATTAAATTTTATGTATACTGTGTACAGTTTTATGCTGATGCTGGCACACTTTCAGATGTAAAATTAAATTACTTTTTCCAATAAGGCAGCATAGATTGAAGCATGGATCCCTTTCTTTGCTAATGGAACTAGTAGAAAGATATTGAATTATGCTGACTTTCAAATTGACTGAGAGCCAAAGAGAGAAAAATCAATGACATTTTGAATGTCCTGTAGAGCTTTTAAACAGGCCTCAGTCTAGCAGAGAAACTCACTGTGAGATAACTGTTGTTGACATTGGGTTTCCAGTTAAGAAATGTACTTCTTCAGGTAAGCATGCATCTTGCATAGATGTAGACTTCGTTACCATTCCAGACACGGAGATGCTAAGTAGGCAGTAACTGGTTTTTGGAATGGCAGTCAGAAGACTGGTTACAAGGTAGGCATGTCACTCCAATGCTAAGCATTTCTGTTGGAACGGAGAATGCACCGTGTAAATATGCAAGCTAATCCCTGTAAAACAATAACAACAAAAACCAGAAGGATCTTTTATCTCAGTAGAAATTCCTGGAAGTCACATGTATGGGTAATTCCAATAAATTATCTTTATTTTGATTAATTAACGATAGGGTAAATACAGATTTTTTTTTTTTCCTATGTTTTTGCATTTCCATAGCCGAATCCTAAAGATCTAAGCTTTATAATAAATGTCCATCAAATATGTGGCTTGCTGGCATTTTTTAAATTTTATAATAATATTTTTATAATTTTGTAAAATGCACTTTATAGCAGTAACTGAAATTTCATAAAAGACTATCCAATCCCTCAGAATCTTGCTGCTCAGATAGAAAACGTTCTGATTTAGATAGGGGGAGACTGCTATATAGATACATCCTCGACATCTCAGTGTTGTAACTGAGGTTCACGGATTCTGGTCCATTTCTGTAATAAAATGATTTCTCTTTGCATTCCTTCAAAGTCTAGGTTTACCTTTCTTTTAATAACAGATGGATATAATACGGGTGTGAAGGACTCTAGTCCTGGAATATGATTTTCAACAGCAAACTTTGTATCTTCAGTTCTTTGATGTAATGAAGAAAACTATCATACAGTCACTTCTGGGAATTCAATTTCTTGCCGTAATTTGGCTTTCAGCTCCTGGAAGATTAATCTTAGGTTTTTAAGGGTTGTTCATGTTATAGTAGACAACTTCTGTCATTTTAAAAGCAGCCTTTAATGCAGGTAGCATCAGCTCTACAGAGATTGAAATATAAGTAACCTCAGAACTGCCATATTGTGAGAATGAGTTAGAGAAATCATAGAATTAGGTTTCAAAGATAGTATACAGACGATCTGTTCAGCAGAATAGCTCTGTAGAAGCTGTTTTATGTAGTTTGGATTCTTCACAGTTCACCCCTTTAGTGTCAATCACATTTTAGTGACAGTCATTAAATCACAAATGCTTATGAGTAGTTTGTGGTCAGCAAGCATTTATTTTTTAAATATACACTAGCCTTCATGACATTGCACCTCATCAAAGAGACAAAGGTGACCTTTTTATTTTGTCTTGCTTACATTTTATTAGCTTTATGTACTGTCAGATGCAGTTACCCCTCCGGAGAAAGGAAGCAGTGACTTGCTACGCGGCAGAAAACGGATGAGAGGTCTCAGTCTAATTCATGTGTTGAAGATAGTACGTTTAAAGTCAAGGGTTTCCCCTAATGACCTGTATTGTCAGATGAAATTCTAGTAGCATCATTCCAAGAAGTTGATTTAAAAAACCTGGTTTGTAAGGGAACAAGGCTTTTGTGCTTGCTCAGTCTGTCTGCCCATCAGGTTCCTCCCACTGATAAGCTTAACCGTGCAGGCCAGTTTCAGTCAAAGTCAAAAGATGGGTTGAAGTCTGAAAGATAACTGAATACCTGTCAGTTTTCTGAAAACTGGCGGCAGGGTGGGTGAGAGTGGCCCCTCTAAGGTAAGGGTAGGGAGGGCTGAGCCCTGATGGATCCGTCTGGCAGTGTCAGAGTTCCCGGCGTGTGCAGTTTGTCCTGTAAAAGAGATGGTGACGTGGGGGCTGCGGGGAAAACCAGCCCTGCTGGAGAGGGGACTCGAGGGGCAGAGCGTGCACATCTCCAGGGCGCCTGGGCTTGCTCTTTCTGGTGGCGTCACATCTCTTACTTGGCCTTTATTTAGCTTCTAGCGAGAAAGATGTTTGCAGTAGTGTGCTAGAAAGCCTGTGTTAGATGTGTTCTGAAACACGTTGGTGCGAGAGAGGCTGAGTGTGTGTGCGAGCGTAGCTGGAAAGGGGCCTGATCTCAGATTTGGCACCCACTGACAAATCCAGTGCCAGCTGCCTCTGGACCTCAGAGGCTGGGAATTTGAGCTGCACTCGCCCGCAGTGCTCCGACTGGAGAAACAAGGTAGGATATCCCTTTGCAGCCAGGTCTCCCAGGTAGTCAGATAAAAGAATATATAAACCATGCTCTTGCAATCGTGCTTTCATGAACAATTTTTTTTCTTCATTTATCTTTCAAATTTTCTTCATTTCTTTCTTCAATCTATTTTTCTTCATGCCAGTATTTTAATTTTGCTCTCTGCCCTGATTTTTTTAAATTAATTTGATGTGCCATCCAGCACAGCACTTTCTTTACTCGTACCATGTATAATATCCTATCAAAAAGCCCTGACAGAGGAGTGGAGCACCTGAGCCCTTTTGTGGGATCAGCGCCAACGCACTCTAATTGAGTTCTGTGGTTTTGCAAATGTTTCCCATCTGATCACCAAACGTGATTTCCTAGAGGTTTCCATTCATACCTATTTCACATATCCTTTACCGGAGAGAGCGTTTTGTTGACTCTTACTATCTCATAAAAAAATGAGGAAAGAATTTGAATATTTTTTATCTCAGATTAGATCTTAATCTGTGAACAAGTCAAAACCAATATCTTTGACTTGTAGTGGTTAACAAGTGATAGTTAACAGGTTATTTCTAAAGGCATTTTAAAATTGTTGTTTTTTTTTTTAAGGTGATTATTTTAAAATTGAGACTGTAAAGTATTTTCACCTTAGTCATAGCTGTCAAATATGAGCTTCATATAAGGTTTTATTCTATTTTATGAGATAGACTTTCAATGATTGCAACTAAGTTGAGATATTCACCATCAGCAAAATCTTCGAGCCTAATAAGAACCTGCAAAGGGAGAATATTGTTCCTACAAAAGTAATGTTATTCTCATTCACTATATTTATCTGTGGAGTCTTTAGGACATTCCTGAGACCAGAGCCTTCGTAGATGCTTTGACAAGTAAGATACAGCTATTACAAAATAAATACAGTGATAAATACTGAAAGTCTGATTGGTATGTTGAAGCATCTTACTCCAGCCTTTGAAGATGTTATCTGATGAGCAGTGCACCTCTATTTTTTTTTTTTTAATGTCCAGTTAAGATAGACTTAGCTGCAGGAGAATATCTATATAAACTTGATCATATTCTCTAGAATATGGCAGTGAGCACAATGCAAAAGGTTAAATATTTAGTAAAAAAGAGGTACCACCGCAGTGTCTGTACAGAATATGGGCATGGTAAACACATCAGAAAGAGTGTATTTTTGTATTGGTTGTG
This sequence comes from Nipponia nippon, assembly GCF_047370975.1. NCBI lineage: Eukaryota > Metazoa > Chordata > Aves > Pelecaniformes > Threskiornithidae > Nipponia > Nipponia nippon. The sequence continues at coordinate 7,944,966 of NW_028262331.1, forward strand.
TATTATATTTCTGTTGCTTACAACTGTCACCACAAGGACAGAATAATTTTGAATGTGACCAGGCAGCTGTCTCTGTGAAGCCTATAGATAGCAGCTTCCTTGTGTAGCACATTTTCAGCTCCTTCAAACAGATTTATCAAGCATCTTTACTGTCTCAACGCTGCCAGCTCAAATGACTTCTCAAGGAGCTTTGATTATGCAGTCTTTTAAAAGGTGCATTGTTTTTTCTGTTTGTTTCTTTTTTTGTGTGTTTGTGCTGGGTTTTTTTTAGTAACTCACTGCAGCAGCTAAAATCTAGTGCAGGCTTTCACCATGTGTTAGGGAAAAAACCATACTCCATTTGTCCACCGTGACCAGGCTTTAAATAAGCATCAAAACTTTCACCAGCTGTGCAAAGCAAGGGAACAGCACAGGTCAGAGCAGAGCAGTGAGCTTGCAGGAGAGAGCGGTGCTTTGTGAGTAAGGAGAGGAGAACCTGCAGAGACAGGAGCTGGAAATAGCATTTGCTTGGCATAATTAGAAGACACATCCATAATCATTTTGGGGTCTAAGGACTGCTTAACGGAATATTCCTCTCTGAGTCCTGTCTGACTTTCAGGAGTTAGGGGACAAAGAGAAGCCCCTCAGCTGGTGCCCTGTCTTTCTGGATGGCCACGGGAACAGGAGGTGGCTGAAGGGAGGGCTGGGTAAACAGCCAGAGGATCTTCCCAAAGAATTTCTCTGCTCATTACTGCTGCAGTTCACAGCATGGGAACTTTCAATAATAAAGACTTTAAAGGCTTCTTCAAAGACCTTCCAGACTGTATAAGAAGCTCCATCTGGAAGAAGTCTCATGGGGCTTCAGAGTGTTTTGTAAATACAGGCTGGGGACAAATGAGGTTTTTCTTAAATTGAATCTTGCAAAACTTGCTTTCTAACAAGAACTTGCAACAGGCCACATTAACACAGGAGTGTTTACCAAACTGCATCCCCAGTGTAATGTCTTTTGGAAAGGGTGCAGTTAGCTTGTCATCCCTACAAAGTCTTTTACTAACGCAGTAAATTATAGGCCTTATGGGAATGTGCTGTACTTGGTTCTTCTCAGGTCATGTTCTTGGTCTTGGATTGCTGTGTGAAACTCTATACGATGCTTTATACTGTTTGCCTGTGGATTTGTTTTGTGTTTCAGCAGATTGAATAGCATTTCTATTTAAATCATGTTTCATTCTAACTAAAACAATTGCTGTTCTGTAACGTCAGGGGATTCTTGAGGTAATAGGAACACTGTATGTTTTGTGATTTACTGACCCTTTTGGCCTTTGAAAGGCACCAGTACGTTTCAGTCCATTTTTCCCACTTTATTTGGGTTAGTGATGCCTCATCAGTTACAGCAGACCATGGCAGCGTTAAGTATTTTCAGCACTGGTGGCACTCGGTTGCGTATTTTGGTCAGGGGCAGTAATGAGCCTGTAGCATCATTTTCCCATCAGCAGTGCTAATGCTCCAGGAACACCAGCATTACCGAGTTTTAAGAACTTGATGTCTTTTTTTTGTTGTTTTCCCCTTTTGAGATGCATCAACTTTTCTAAAAATGTGTTTACATCATACAGTCATTTATGACCGTGAGTTAGCTGTCTGCACCAGACTAAGCCTGGCTGTCTAGAGCAGTTGTTTGCCCGTGTATTCCACTTAGCGCTTCTGGCAGCATATGAGAACAGAGAATATGGAGCGAGAAAAAAGTATGGAAGCTCCATAAATCTTGTATAGATTAAAAATATCTCCCCCTATCATCTTGATATTTTTCCCTCCGGTTGTGCTCTTATCTAGAAATCTCCAAGTATTTTACGAACACTGAATTAAGCCTTCTACAGCCTTCCTCCTTCTCCTCCTCTCCCCCAGGAAACGACATTATCAGCCCTTTATTGTAGATGAGGACTCAAAGGTCTGAGTGGTGAAGTGACTCGTCCAAGGTCAGCTGCTGAATTAGTGGCATGGCTATGAATAGACCGAGGCATTCTAGCTCTCAGCTCTCTGCTAAACAAGATCCTGCCCTCCCAGTTTCAGTTTGTCATAAACTTAATGACTAATAACATTTGAGCATCTAGAATGTGGCAGAAGAATTTCTTTTCAGCGGCCACCAGGTGATCCTTAGTTACACCAGCGGCAGGACGCAATGCGCCTCCCGTGTCCCCGTGGATCCTGTCTGCTACTTCTTGTCTTGTGTAAAAGATGTGAGGACTACCAGCGTGGCAAAGTCTGATCGTTCCAGTGTGGGTCTCTGCTGTTTTGTGGGATGCTGTAGGTGATCCTAGACCTGATTCTTCATTTGTCTTCTTGTAACAATAATGAAGTGTCCTGACAGCGGTTTGACTTCAACATCTAATCTATTTTAGAAGAAGTAAAAAAACCCTCCAGTGCAGTCTGCTGTTCCTTGAAGGGGAGAAGTAATTCATCTAAAGTCCTCTCAGCAGCCAAGTAAGAGAAGTAAATTTTGAGTTGTGCTAATCGGGAAGAGGAAGTCATCTGTCTGCATCTGGTCACTTCCCTGCTTACATGGCATAGTCCTCTAACGGCTACATAAGAAGCTTTGTGATGAACAAATGTCAAGGACAATTAATTCTTTGGCAGGCAGCTGTTATTAATAGGACAAAGAGTGGCCAGACATAGAAGGAAAACCTTCAGCTGATTTATTTTCTCTACCTTTTGCCTCAAAATTGAAGTCACTCAAATCCCGATAGTGAACTTTCATGCAATAAGAATTTTAAATTTGTCATCTCTTTTTTTTTTTTTTTTTTTTTTTTTAGTAGGAGACCTTAGATTAGATTTACAGCACAGAGGAATAGCTCAGAGAAAGAGTTTGAAAGTCTTCACCACCTTAATGCTATCAGGAAGGAGCCGGAGTTGTGTGTTAAACTGGTAACATCGTAATACGTAGGCTGAGTTAAGCCCACTTCAGACTTCTTTTTCTCAAACTTAATTGATGGAAATGGCCCACTTTGAGGCTTGATTTATTACCTTAGCAGAGTTATTCCAGGATTGCTGCAGTGCAACTGTGGGTGTTGTAAACACACCCACGCTGCCAGAGAATCAGGAAGGATGTACTTAAAATCCTCTAATTTATCTAATAACATTTTTAGCGGCTTTTTGTGTAGGTTTAGTATTGTAATGGAAATGCACTCTGTGGCTAGATAAAGAGCTCCTGTGTGAAACTGCTAGCACTGGCTGTAGGGACATGTAAATAGCATTTGGAGCTGATTGGGGAAATGTTCTGGCCAGCTACATACGCTGTAAAGGCACCTTTCAATTTTGTACTCTGTCACTACAGTTAAAATAATATCTCAGATTTCAGATATGAACGTTCATGACTGGGTCTTCATCGATGTGGCCTTCCCACCTTCCAAGCCCAGGCAGAGCAGAGGTTCCTCGTGTCTGGGGGTATTTTTTCTCTGCTGTTTAGGTCCTGAGTCTCTATTTTAGCAACCAGGTTCCCTCTTTGCCCATCAGTGGATGTTCCTAAGGGGTTGTTTATAAGTGACACAAACCAAGTTTGGTTTTCCTAAAAAGTTTCAGCACTGAGCTGGTGAGGGTAAGCCTTGGACTGGGAAACGAGCTCGGATTCCTGCAGGTGCTAGCACAGCCTGTTACGTTCGTGCCCAAAGCGAGCTCTGTCTGGCTTGTGTTTGTAAGTGCTTTCAGCATGGATTCTTCTGCTGTGCGTTATTTAGGCTGAACCCTAATCTCTCCCTGCATTTTTTCAGAATGTTGTCCTCATGGTGTTGCTAACTGCTGGCATAATTATTCTATCCCAGGCATCGTAATCTCTTGCTTTTGTTGTAACATGGAAATTGCATGTAACGTGAACAGTAACCAGTATCAGTGCTCTGGAGTATTGGAACTAATAATAGAAATGAAAAACCCGCTCTTTGTGAGCTAAATAAAGGTGGACAAGACGAGATAGAAAATCAGCTCCTACACGCACCAGAAGTAAAGGAGGTCCCGGTGTGTTTTCCTCTTGCTGATTGCTCCTACCAGCGGGCATTGCCGTATGTAAATAGGATCAGAGATCCCGTGTTGTGCTGGGAAGAGCCAGTCCTAAGACAGCTGATTTCCTCCAGCAGTCGTGCTTCATTAGCGCGCACGTTGCTGAGGCTTGGAGGTGCTGCGTGAGCAGAATACTCGGCTGCTAATTCTAGGAAATACTCTTACTGATGGTGCAGTAATGTGGTATGAATGGCTTTCTGCGTAACTTCAAGGGTCAGAGCTTGTCTCATGACAATGTGTCACTTGGACAAAGCTATTTATTGTTAATCTTGTATTTAAATAATTTATAGATATGTTGAATAGTAAATAACGAGGCTTGGAGGACTTATTTTGTGTACATTTTCTAAATCTGTTACATAATCCTACTGTTTGCAGCAGCATTTGGTATCAAGAATCTGGAAAACTTTATGGTAAAATGGCTTTTCAGAAAAACCCAAGTGTAGCGAATCTGATTTTTTTCTGGAATTCAGGTTTCACTGCTGAAGCTACGACATGTGGGCCAGTTTAGGATGGCAGTTGGCTTTCCTGGGCAGTGAACCAAATGTGAATGCAAGTGATGGTTGCCATGTGCTTCTCAGGCTCCCGAACGAAGTCTGACAAGTCCGGTTTCGTGTGTAGAAGTTTTTCTGCTCTGGAACTGGTTGGACTGATGCTTCTAGGCTAACGCCCCCTCTCCAGCCGTGCTAAAAGCATGCGAACAGACTTACTGGGCCTAAGCAGAGGAAATAGGTTAAGGAAGTATGCGTGCTCATTGCCTGTTCCCTGGACTAGCTGATGCAGAATTCTGTTCTTGATGGACGGTTTCTGAGATTGAAATTAGCTGGTATGTCTCTGTGCGGTCCTGCGATGATAGACACGTTTTATGGGGGACGTGGATAACTATGATAACTGATGATAACTATGGAAACTGGAAGTTTCAGGCTGTGTCAGCAAGAGACACCTGGAGAAGTTAAGGCAGACCGATGGGAAATACAAAACTATGCATAAATGAAGAGGTATTAAAATCCTCTTGAATGAGAGAATGTACATTAAAGTGGCCTTGGTTTGCTATAGATTAATTAACCTTGGGAGATATCAGGCTTAATTAAGCTACAGCAAGTTAAAGCCACTTTACTCTTGATAGAGATCATTCAAGAGGGAGCTTTTTAACCTTATGCACATCAACTTCATACCTCCTATGGGTTTGCCATAACTTTGTGTCCCTTGGTGAGGTTTTGGACACTTTGAAAACTGAGGACTTCTCTTATCCTTTGGAATCCTGACTCTGATTCTTAGGAGAAACGACAGAATGGGCTTAAGAGAAAAGTGTGTAATGCACGTGTAGAAAATGTGTGCTAAGCAAGGGTTGCATGACAGACTCTGCAGGGGGGTTCAAGGGATTCAGGGGGATTTGAAAAGCATTTAAATAGAGGTTATGAAATGGAACATTAAAACTTAAGAAACAGGGAACATAAGAGTGAAATGGGGTTACTAAAATCCATATTGTGAGTTTGAGGTCTTGCTGCAGGGTTGTGGTGCTGTCTAGCAAAGAAGAATCAGAAGTTTTACAAATCTTGGTTCAAATTCCTGTTTGTTTATAGAAAAGTATTGTTATATATTTCCCTGACTGCAAGTTACCTTGCTAAATCAGATGAAAATATCTTTTTCTGGGTTTATTTCTGTCTTGTTTTTTCTTTTGCAGTAATTGCCCCTCATTTTTGGCTGCTGCTTTAGCTAGAGCAACTTCAGATGAAGTCCTTCAGAGTGATCTTTCGGCACACTATTTACCAAAGCATGTGGACAACGCAGATGGGATCATACGTAAGTACATCTGCGCATGATGATGTACAATTTTACATAGTGTGCATCTATCATTTACAGCGTATACTGGAACATTTTGCAGACAATTCATAGATTTTTAAAGTCAGCATTGACTTCAGTGATCCACCTAGTCTGACCACTTGAATGGTAACCACTAGATTTTCCTCAAATTAGTTCTTTCTACCAGCTAGCTAAATGAAGTTGGACTAGATTTCTTGTAAAGGAGTATCCCATATTGATGGAAAAAGATGAATGGAGAATTCACCACCACTCCTGACTGAGCTAGTGGCTAATTTCTTAGTCAAAGCTTTCTCATCTTTGAATCTTGCCTAGTTTCAACTTTTACTATTGAATTCTTTCTCTATTTTTAAATGCCTTTCTCAAGTTGTACTTGACTCTTTTATCAAATTTTTGCTCCTTAAGAGGTGGAAATCACTTCTTTCTTTTAAGTGCACCTTCATAAGACTGTATCTGGTGGCCCTGAATTTCTTTATAAGTCCTTTAGACTATATGGTCCTGCTGCTTGCTGGTGAGTGCCAGTTGTCTTCCTTCGTCCTTAGAGCAAAATCAAATATATGTGGGAAGAGAGAACTTAATTCTGAATTATTTCAGTCAGTATAGTTTTTACTATGGCTTTTTTTTTATTATTATTATTTTGCTTTAGCAAAGGATAGTATAAAGATATTCCATGCTTAAAAGGAAAATTTCCTTTTCTCCATTTATCTGTGTTGGCTAACAAGATTTTTGCAGTATCTAGCTCAAAGCCATGCACCCTAAATCGTTTCAGGATTCTGCTCACCTAAATAGCCTTGAAAAACTTTCTGGGGTGCTCATTACAATGAAGAACAATGTTTCTCACGTGTATTGAGAGGAATTCTGTCATTTGATCTTGAAAATACAGTCACCAAACCACTTTGTTCCCTCCCTTTTTGATAAAAAAATAAGTAAATGATTCTGGGGCTAAGTCGGATATATAAACCTGGCTCTTCAAAAAGGAAGATTCTGCTGTATTTTTCAGAGGCCTTTGGAAACCTGAGAAACAGAAAAACATGCTATGGGTTCCCTTTTTGTAGGTATTGCTGCCTCCTCCTGCTGAGCAGGTAAATGGAATAGATTTGTCATTGTTCTGGCTGAGCAGCCTTCATTAATTTCAAATTGAGATCTCTGAGACTTGCATAAATATTTGACAGTCTCCAAGGAAATGTTGACTAAGCCTCCACACGGAATATCTGAAGAGTTCAACAAAAAAGGAAAAAGAGAAAAAAAACCCCAAAAAACACAAAACCCTCACACCTACAGAAACTGCCATTTAAATATATCTAAATCTGTAATACACAGATGCAAACATAGATTGATATGTGTATGAGCTATAACATGCACTAAAAATGTGAGACTCCAGATGCAGTATGTTGAGGTGAATTGTCATAATGAAGGTACTTGAAAAAAAAAAAACAAAAACTTTACAGATGCAATGTAAAGTGTTAAAATATGAAGCTAAAGGGGGAGAGGAAGAGAGAGAACATCTTCTGGACCATAGTAAAGCAGTGGTTTCATATGAATACTGCAATTTCAAATAATATACCATAAATGGCAATTTTCGAAACAGAGCGTTAGCTCAAGCGATGCAAGGTTTGGCTGATAAAAATGTAACAAAACTAGGGGGATTCCTGCAGGACTGAAGGCGATTTCATTGCAAAAGGTCAGTAACTCCATTCTAGCTGTGTTTCTTAGTAGGAGTCCTTTGAGAAACCTGGGCTAGTTACTTAGAAGAGAGCTGCGACTGATGAATGCCCTAACTGGTACCATACAGGGAGACTTTCATGCTTTGAAAGAAAACAAAGGCAACTATAGCAGGTGATGAAAATGGGATTTCTACATCTTGAAGCTTTGTGCTCAGAGTTCACTGTTTATCCTAATGATGTTTGGACTGCTGCAGAATGGGAAACCAAGCTGAATTGAGCTGGCTGGTTTTGATATCCAACTCTACGTCAGTTTTTCTTATGAACCCAGAAAGATTTTTACTCTGCATAATGCAAGGAAACATGTACCTGATTTGCCTCAAGTTTGAATTTGCTAGAAGAAAAAAATTATTCCAGATTTCCTTAGTGACACATTTCAGTCTGAGTAGTGCAACATGACAAATCATATTGCATGCTTAGGACTGGTAAAAGCAGTTATTGGTGTGCTGGTGGAAAGGAAATTAGAAGCTTCATGAAAGAAGAATGCTAATCGTTAAAGAAGAAAAACTGTTTTGAGCCCACAAACGTAGGAATGCAAGAATACGGGCCTGATACATTCAGGGTGACCATGTGTCTTTGGACATCAGGAAGAGAATCTGAGAGTCATAGGCCGTGACTGATTCTTCTCTTCCAGTTAAACTGGAGAGGAGCGAGAGAGCTCCCGTGAGAACTGACAGACATTTGATTTCCTTTTCAAAAGGTCAGGTTAAGAACGTTTAGTTTTCTTTTTCATGGAGGAAGATATTCACGTGGGGGGTCAGCATTGTTAACAAACCACCAAAGGAGGCTGGATAGTAGGGCCACCTTACGTGGTGGAGGTATCTAAAATATCCAGCAGGCTTCACAAAGCAAATTGCAAAGTCCCACTACCCAGTCATTCCAGGTACTAGGAGATGGGATTACTATAACCAGGACACAAAGAGGTCATTGACTAGTCAGAAACTGGAGTTCTTAGATTAAAGAAAACCTTGGTCATTGGCTTGATGACATGTCTACAGACCTGGGTACTGATCCCTGTTGTCACACTGTCCACATTTTCAAGAAAGTGCTTAAAATTTAGGTACTAAAAAGCAGAATCTGATTACTGGTATTCTTTCTAACCTGATTTTGCCTTAAAAGTCAGTCATCTTTGGGAACAATAATGCCTGAGCTGAATTTCCCACTAGCTGTGGTACAATTAAGCGCTACTTCCAACGCTGGGGATTTTGGAGCAGCAGGAGGGAAATGAAATTCTCCATGACACAACCACAATGACAGCTGAGTCAGCTCTGGCTCAGCGCTGCAACATTAACAATTGATGAGTAATTTACAGCTGTGAGGGGGTGGTTTCACTGTTGTGGGCCTTTCTCCTCTTTTAACCTCAAGAGCAATTATTGATGATGCTGCCACTACGCATACTCCTTGCTGGGGACGGGTGTTTAGTATCTCAGCACAGCCAGTGGGTTGACTCCATTCGTCCTTCAGAGTGACGCTCTGAAGTGTAACAGCCAGGTGACATTGAAACGTACACCATTGCCCTTCATATGTGCCCACTGGAAAAAAATGGAAGAGCAAGTCTGTGGGGTTCACTTCTGGAAAATATAATTTGGACATGTCAGGCTGTACGTGTTCCCTCTTCAAATATATTACCCAGCAAAGGAGATTTCTGGTGGCACCAGTGAGAGCAGTGTAAGTGTTGTGGGGGAATCGGTACCCATTGCTATGGCAGGGGTGGGATGACCCAGTCATTTGATTTCCACCACTTGTTTTTAAAGCTATGTGATGAAGAAGCTAGGGCTCCTTCTTTTGACTATGTTTATAGCTTATTTCCAGCTTAATGGCCGCTCTTGCAGATCAAGCTTGAACCAACTCATAATCAGCATAGCTGGGAATATGTCTTGCTCCTAAGGATCTTGGCCCCCTGATCACTATAGCCTACATCTTGTGTAGACCTCATACAGAAATTACTAAATGCTGCTTTTAGGTTCTTCACAGAATTTCTGTGAACTGAGAGATGCGGTAACCCTCCCCTCTGCTCCTTGTATTTGGGCCGTTCCTCCTCCAGGAATGGTTGGCACTCATGGATTGCTGCTGTTTAGCTTTGAAGATCTCCGGTGAATGATCATGAACAAGGAGACTTTGATGTGTTCAGCTCTGATTCTTGCTTCCTGTTTTCTTCTGCTGAGCTTCAGAACGATTGCAAGTACCTGAGCTTTCACATTTTAAAATTACTATTTCTCAGGAGTGACAGTTCATCATTTTCTTAAATTTAAGACCTTTATGGTTTTCTCATTTGCTCATGCAGATTTCTTTGACACACCGTCTAGTCAGGAATCTGGAAATAATGTTAGGAAACTAAGAAGGTACCTGGATATGTACACTACTCAATGTGTACACCGCCAAAATATCTTAAAGTAACGCTATTAATTTCTGTAGGTTATTTGCCATTGTATTGCCTCAGTTCTGCAGTGAAGTGTTGTTTGGAATAGATCGTTTGGTCTAAAACCAATACGTCATTGTAATGGATTGTGGTTTTCGTATGTGATGCTATATATCGTGATGAAGTCCCTATCAGAGCTGCCGTGGCACAGCTGCACCACCCTCTGCAGAGCAACACGGGGGAGCAAATGCGGAGGGAAACGTACTTGCTTTTCATTTTTTCTGATGCTGCAAATGAGTTCCCCAAAGGCATGGGGGAATGTTTAAGTTAAAAAGACAAACAAACAGTGAGCTGCTTACTGATGAATGCTGATTATGGTGAGTTTGGCTTCCTCTTCTTATGCATCAGAACCCAGAATTTCCCTGCTGACATCCATTTCAACTGCTTGGCTAAAATGGTTTTGTTTCATCTTTGTAATGTACGAAAGAAAAAAATTCTCACTGAATAACACTCTTAGCCTTTCATTTGTGGTTTTTGCCTTCCCCAGAGATTGAGACAGTGAAGCTAGCCCGCTTAGTTTTTAGCAAACTGCATGAGATCTGCAGCAACTGGGTGAAAGACTTTCCACTCCAGCCGAAGCCCCACCGCTACTACGAGACATCCATCCATGCCATCAAGAATATGCGCAGGAAGATGGAAGACAAGCACGTCTGCATCCCGGACTTCAACATGCTCTTCAACCTTGAGGTAAAAAGAGATCATGTGGAAGACACATGCAATGCTAAACACAATTTCCATTCTTGGGGAAACTAGGAAGTCTTCTACTGTGAAAATGCAAGCCATACCTGTGATGGACCTGAGGAGGATTGACAGTCGAGAGACAAACCTGGTCTTAAGTTAGTTCAGTTGCTATTCTCTAACCATGGCGGCAGTATGACATGCTGTTTCTACGTAGGGTATACAGAATAAAAGAGCAATTTTCACAGACTTCTGGTGAAATGTTATCTAACTAAACAAAGTTTGTATCTGGCCCGTCCTGACGCAGCCACTCATGCAGCGGCTGAAGGACTGACGTGCCATCGTGCAGAAAGCAGCAGTTGTGAGGGGCAACTGATGCATTGTAGTACTATGTGATAAATCAAGGCAGGAGCCTCTCTTTGGCTGCAGGTGCCCAGGTGTAGCAGAGGATTGCCAATGGAAATGAAGGGGTTCAGCTCACAGTTCAGCACCGATGCCAGCTGTCTAAAGGGGTGGGTCTGTACTGCTTTTCAGCCCTTTCTCTTGCGAGGAAGAAGCCAAAAGCAAGAATAAGGAAGGAAAGTAAAAAAAAAAAAAAACAAAACCAAAACAAACCCGAAACACAAAACTTACAGGAGAATGGGGTGCAGTTCACACAAGAATCTAGCAACATGCGTCGTTTGGTGGAACTGGGGCCAGACTTCCCTCCGTTAGTTTCTGTGGCCATCGGTCAAACACTCATGCTCGCCCTTCCTTCAGATATAAAACTGGACACTGAAGAATGGCAAATAGAAGAAAGTGGCAAGAATTTTACCTTTAGGATCAGATTGCTGTATAATTGATTCTTTATTGCATCCTGTCACTTTAATAACCATCTTCTGCCCCATCCACATTCTTGCCTTTAAATGATATTAATGCAAACAGAGGCAGATGTTTCCTTTGCCTGTCAATTTTCAGCTTTCTTATTCCAATTTGTGTTGGAGCCCATTACTTTAAAATTACAACGTACAAATATTCTAGTCATTGAGATGGCTGTCAAGGTTGAATTGGCACTGACAGTGGGTTGGTGTGTTGTATGTATGAACAGGCAGAGGAGTTGATGTCTCTTGGTACAGCATTGTTTCTCTGTTTGAACAGATAAGGGGAAACTGAGAAAACTGGCTTGAAGACGAGTGATTTTGCTGTATTTGATTTGTGAATGTAATCACAATTATCTGATGAGAGAGTACGTACATTTTTTTTAAAAAAATGGCATCTAAGGTGATATGGATTAGATTTTAAAAAAGAAAAAAAGGAAGAATGAAAGCAGAGGCTGGCTAGCTTCACATTTTATCTGTACTGGCATTTTATCCCTGGTGGATTCCAGTCTTGATGTAGACTTCATGCAAACTGTATTGGATGTTGTTCTCTCTCTGTGGTTCCTGCAGTCACAAAAACTCCTGTGCAATTTGATGAGAATGGCACTTTCTATTTGAGTTGAGTGACTGAATTGTAACAAATGGGACATAAGGAGCTGTGAGAGAGCTACACAGGTGATTCTTGCAGGACATCTCTTGCAGTTTGCAGGTAGAATTGATCAGCAATAAGGTGGAAATTTCCCACTGATGCTAGCGATGACGGTCCAAGTGGTTTGTTTTCCCAGTGCAGACTCTGCCTCTATGTGCAATTTAATGAGGACACCACAGATCTCAAGTTCAAAAGTTTTAAGACAATCCAATTAGCTGTTTGCATTGCTTTTTCCTGAGTTGTTTTCTCAATGTGTTTCCATTGACAGGACCAAGAAGAGCAAGCTTATTTTGCAGTGTTTGATGGTCATGGGGGAGTGGATGCTGCCATCTATGCCTCCATCCATCTCCACGTGAACATGGTCCATCAGGAGATGTTTCAGCATGACCCGGCAGAGGCGCTGTGCCGAGCTTTCCGGGTGACCGACGAGCGCTTTGTCCAGAAGGCAGCCAGAGAGGTGATTGAGTTACCTGGGCTTAACTCTGAAAGTATTAATCTATAAATTCTGTCTTTGTTAGGAGGGATGCTCCAAGTGCTGAGCACAGGCCGGGGCTCAGCCCAGAGCTGTCCAGGCACAGTCCACAGAGCCGATGCCCGCTGGTGGGCTTCTTCATGTTCCATAAAGATGCCAGCCTCCAATTCTCACAATATCCAGCTCATTTACAAGGATGCTGCTGCTATGCTTACGTTTGCGTGCTAACTAGGTTTAGTCCTTGGGGTGGTGGTTTTTTCCTCGTCGCTACGACATACGTTTTTCTTAGCTCCAGAAAGCAAGAACAAATGGATAACTGACTCCTAGGCCTCCTAAACTTATGCAAGGGCTGAGTTAAGTGCAGGGAACTCAAGATGCTTACAAATAAACCTCCCTCCAAGTTCTTTAGCGTGCCTGCGTTTGTATCAACAGGTAGGAAACAGGCACAGGAAGTCAACTAAAACAGTAGCACGGCCGATCACAAGCAGAGCCCAGCTTCTGAAACACGATTCCAATGCAAGGGAAGTCACGGGGCAAAATCAATCACTTGCATTCAGTCAGGTTGGCTCTGAGGGGCTGCTGCTCAACAGTCGTAGCAGTAAGGAAAGCACTGCCTGTTCCTCCCCGGGAACAGGCTGTGTATTGGAATATCAACATGTTCTGTCCTCGAGTTAAGCAGGAAAACCCTTTGTAATGGTTTTTATTGGCTTATTTAAAACTGGGGGCATTTTTTTTTTCACCCTATCCAGAGTCTGCGTTGTGGAACCACCGGGGTGGTGACTTTCATCCGAGGAAATATGCTGCATGTGGCTTGGCTTGGGGACTCCCAGGTTATGCTTGTGAGGAGAGGCCAAGCTGTGGAACTGATGAAACCCCACAAACCAGATCGAGAGGTGAGAATGGCCTGGTTTAAGTACACCCGAGCAGCATTTACCACTGAAGCCGATCGGCTTTATGTGGGATGCTGGGACACTGCGTGTTGCCTTGCCAATGTCTCTTGGAGCAGCAGCGTCGGTTCCAGTTATCCCGGTTTGTTTGGAAGTTGGTATGGATTTGTATGTAAATCCTTTGTTCTCATCTGGTGGGGCCTGCAGGCTGCACCGTGCTGTGTTTGTGAAAACACCAAATATTTTTTTTTTTTAAGTGTTGAGAGCGTGATGGCAGTAGGAAGCGCTCTGTCCAAACAACTCCTGTGTTGCCTTGCTGTTTAGGATGAGAAGAAGCGCATTGAGGCACTTGGTGGCTGCGTGGTCTGGTTTGGAGCCTGGAGGGTGAATGGGAGCCTGTCAGTCTCCAGAGCTATTGGTAAGAATGGGCTTGAATTCCTTTTTCAGACTTGCTTTTCTTTTTAATTAAAACTTTAATTTTTTTAGTGATCCAAATCTGAAATACAGCTGAAGATAGACCTGTGAGCGATGGCCTCTGGTTTTTCCCTCTACAGTTTGAGGGAATAATTTCCAAATAATTTCTCTACCTTGGGGTAGGAGTCATTGGCTCCACGCTGTGTGAATAAAAGGGCTTCCAGATGCTGTGACTGCAAACCCACGGCCTTGTGTGTCTGTGTGTTGTTTTTCCACAGGGGATGCCGAGCACAAGCCATATATCTGCGGGGATGCAGACTCTGCCTCCACTGTACTAGACGGCTCTGAAGACTACCTCATTTTAGCCTGCGATGGCTTCTATGACACAGTCAATCCCGATGAGGCAGTCAAAGTGGTGGCTGACCATCTAAAGGAGAATAATGGCGACAGCAGCATGGTAGCACATAAATTAGTGGCATCTGCTCGGGATGCCGGTTCCAGCGACAACATCACTGTCATTGTGGTATTTCTCAGGGACATGAATGCAGCAGTCAATGTTAGCGAGGAGTCGGACTGGACAGAGAACTCTTTTCAAGGTGGGCAAGAAGACGGCGGGGAAGATAAGGAAAACCATGGAGACTGCAAACGACCGTGGCCCCAGCACCAGTGCTCAGCACCTGCAGACCTAGGGTATGAGGGGCGAGTGGATTCCTTCACCGACAGAACTAGCTTAAGCATAGGGTCCAGCATTAACCTGTTTGACGATCAAGGCTATTTAGACCTGACAAAAACAGAAACTAGTACACCTCAGAGTGCCAAATGTCTGCCACCAATCCAAGTGTTTAGTCCTGGCATACCAAAGAGCGCGAATTTGATCAACGGCTTAACAGTGAAGAACGAATCACCAGAGCGCACCACATCATCGATCTGCGGACAGAGCGATCCCAGGGAGTACAATGCTCCTCTTAGTTTGGGTGCTGCAGGGCAGAGCATCTACAGGGCGAAGGGTTTATCCCCCGTCTTCTTTGGGCTGGAAGATGAACTGTTCAAATCCTTAGGAAAACGAGCTGCGTTCTTTCACTTCCGGCTCTGTAACGGGAAGAGGCAACGAGGAGCCAGGCTCAAACCAAAGTTTCACGCGCCGCTCTTGGCTCGTGAGCCTTCCCATAAAGAAGGATCGAGTCTGTCCTTCCCTGTCCGGGGCCGCGGTAGCACGAGGTTGTGGGTAAGACACTCCCCGTGGTGGAGGCTGGCCGGTCCTAGCGCTTACAGCGAGAGCATGTTTTTGATGCGAAGACAAAGTAATTGTATACCAGATTCATACCTTCATCAATGCTGTAAAATGTAACCGTCTCTCTCGTGTTCCCCATCAGACTCCCAAAATAGACATTCCCAAAATAAAACTGGCATCATCAGAAAGCGAAAAAAGGTGGGCATTTCAGAACTGTACTCCAGTCCCCTGCAAAGCTCCAACCATCTGTAAATAGGTCTAGGAATTAACAAATGTAGTTGTTTCAATCTCAATAAAGTTTGCTGGTGGTGCCACCCCGAGCAATGCCACAGCCACCCGACCACCCGCACACACAAGTATCTAGCCACATTCACCAGTGGAAGCCAAACAGCTGGTTCGTGTGAATTCGGTTAGGGAACAGCCTTTGACAACACAGAAAGCTGAACCTGCCTGAGGTGCGTCTGTGGAGCAATATGTAAAGAAAGCTTCTGGTTTAGAACTGCCAAATTTTTTTTAGAGTGGGGGGGAAGTTTCCATAGAAGTCAAGGTGTGGGGGGGGTTTTTTGTGTTCTGCTTTCTGTTTATTTCAGGCGAGCATTAAGATGAATTAGAAAATTACATCCACTTTTGCAGGTAAAAGACTAAAAGCCATACAGGGTTTTACCAGGTAACTTCGGAATGGACAAACTAAGCTCCTGCTCCTCTGTTCTCAGACTCCGATTGAGGTACAGACTCATAATTTACCTATTTTTTTTCATGTAACATAAAACATGGAATATGAAGAAAACTGTTTTTTGTAGTTTTTAAAGAAATTATTTCCTATGGCTAGAGGTGCAGTGTAGGGAATTTCGTATCTTTCTGGTGCTTTTAGTGGCATTTTTCTCGTTTGTCAGTTTAGGAAACTGTTCTCAATTAGTTTTAATCGAACATGATTGTGCTTAACGCTTTGAGCCAACCTCTTTCCACCGTAACCTCATCTCAGGTCTTAAAAGAAACCAATCTGTGGAGATGTTCAGTCCAATACTACTGTCACTCAACCAGTCAAACCAGAGAACTGCTTGCGAGAGATAATGAGCAATTTGATGAGCTGTTTGGATTCGGTAATGATTTCTAGATGGCGAAGGCATAATTTAATCCAAAGTTGCAGCATGAAGGATGGCAGGATGCTGGCTCTACAAGGAGCAGCATTGCTGCAGCTTGGTGTTTCCCAGCATGTGTAGGAATGGAGGCAGGGCTGCCGGAGCCATCCCAAGCCAAGGGAAATGCCGCGGGTGCAGATGAGCAGGGGCTGCGCTTGGGGTTTAGCGGAGAGGGTAAAATTCACTGAGAAGCCAGAGCTCTGCTTCGGTTAAACCTGGGTTCAGAAGGGAAAGTAAGTGAGGAATGTCCGTCGCCCTTATTTTCATAAGCAGAGCGCTGTTTATCAAACTGGGAGACAACCAGTACCCGCCCGCTCTTCCCTCCTCTCCAGGGGACGTTAAGCCCTTAGGGGAGCGGTTAACTGGGCCGTAAGCAAGCAGGCGATTCCCGTCAGCTCCACTAAATACACATCCCGTTACTATTCTTTGTTACAATAAGACATTTGGAAGAGTATGACTGAAGTAAGTCTTCATAGGCATTTATTGTACAATTCATATCATTTTAGCAGTAACGACTTACTCACAGTATTAGTATTTAGCTAGAATTTGCCATGTATGTTAATATTAAGTAGTCAGGAGATTATTCAACACGACGAGATGGCGAGGTTTGAATTCTGCCAGTTTCCGCTTCTTCTCTCTTTGATGCACTACTTTAAAAGCAATCTGATGAATAGCAAAAGGCTTCGCGAGTAACCAGGAGCTGGAGCGTGGCTTTAGGTTCCTTTGATCTTTTTCAGCCTTTTTTTGACTCTTCTGGGATCATTGGCTCTTATCTGTCATCTTCTTAAGCCTTAGCTGTTGTCAGCGTTCTCTTGAGCTGCAGCCTGTGTTCCAAGTCAGATGTACTGAGGAAATGTGAGAAACCACGGAATGGTAAAATATGCAACTCCGGGGCACCTCTGCGGTGCCTTTGTTTTAAATTATTCACAGTAATAATGACGCATTGGAAGGCCGTGTTACAGCTGACTGTCGTGCTTCGGAGAGGAAGGCGGTGTAAGTGCAATTCTTTGTGTGAGTAACTTAGAATGAAAAAGCGTTACGGATGATAAAACTTCTTCCCAGTCCGCAGGAGCGGTTGAAGAGCGCTGGGCTGCACGTGTGCTGTTTTGGGAAGGATCGAGCTTTTTAGGTGTGGATTCATAAACGATAATTCTGCGACTCGTACCATTTATCTTGCTAGGAGAAAAAAAAAATCTACCATCGTAGTTCCAGTGTGGTCAGGTAAAAACATTGTATAGATAGCAAGTGTTCATTTCTTCACTAAATGCATATTTATAGAGTAGATAGGAACCATTTGTAAGGTAAGTCCTTTAAAGTTCTATAATATTAAAAGTAGTGGTTATTGGTCTGATATATGCTGCTCTTGATTCTACACACTAGACAAAAAAGCAGTGCTTTGTGAAATGCAGTGTTTTCTCTTAACGCCACTGGTGATAGGAAGTAGTTCTCTTCAGTTCGAAATCCTGTGCCCTTATTTGCTGCTTGCTAACGTAAGCAATAATCCCTCTCTAACGGTATCTAAGTGTTCTGTATCTCGTACTTGGATTGTCTATCTGGTGACAATGTAAAAACAGTAGGCTAATATAAAAGTATCTCATTGTATTTATTAACTGTTGATACTGAGATTCAGTCTGTGACCTGTGTTTTGTATTTTTATCGTGTATCTTAGTGGTGGTGAAATTTGTATAACGAATCTTTCCAATAAAGAGCTGAAGTATCCCTTTTCCGCGTTAACACAACCCGCATCAGTTTCAGTTCACGTGTTAACCGTGTTTGCAGAACTAGGAGGTAGGTAGTGACAACATTTTATTTCGGTTTTTGTTCAGTTGTGTTGGTTTTGAGGAACGGGCTCCAGGCGGTTCGTCTGAAGCTGCTCAAAACTCGCGCGCCAGCTCTTCACTGTGAGTACTAGCGGGATTCCCTCGAGCCCCACGCCGGTCGTTTCCCGTGTACACTTTTTAAATGTGCAACTCTGAGGACTGTCTGCGTTGCAGAGAGCAGTATAGCACCAGACCAGGGAGCTGTTCACCCATTTCGATTTGCACTAAAGGTGGGTGGAAACGCATGTATATAACTTTTCTTTACCTAGAAGTGCCATCAATTGTCCTTGCAAGTTCAAACCATTCAGTATTTGATTTAGATTGCATTGCAACACCGAAGGACAATGTCGAAGCCGACTTTAACTTACGCCACGTTTATAGTGGTACATCGTCGTAGAAACTCCGCTGTTTTTGGAACACTGTGTGTCAGTGAGAAACGCGTTGTCCTATGGGCAGTAAGGCGAGGCATAACGAGCTCTGTGTTTATAGACGTGGCTGCTGTAGTTCAGGTCCACTATCTCCTCACTAAATCCTCCCGCCCCGGCAGCGTTCTGCGGGACAAAAAATGAGAAAGATTGGTCTAAATTAGAGGCTGGTTTAGCACAATTTATTCACTTGGCACTAGTCACATAAACAAAGCCATCCAAGGGGATACTGCAGCTTTGGTCATGCCTGTAATTTAGGGCAATCTTTCTTTACTCCATCTCCTCTTTGCAACAGGAACAAAACTTTCTACCCTTGTATCGCATGCAATAAGTAATACCGAAGCATTAACACCACCTCCGACTTAAACGTTCATATCCTTTTCCAGCCCTCGCTGATCGGGCGAGCGCACTAGCCTTGCCAGCACTAACACTAAAGAAAAAATAACCCCCACCTCTTAGGGTCTAGTACGACGATTGTGTGTCGCGATTGCATCTCGTTCGGTTTTTTCCCTCTCCTTCACGCTAGAAGACATCTTGGAACAAGAACAGGGGAAGCTGGCTGGGACACCCCGAGTCCTTCTGCTCCTGCACGAGGGTTGGAGCAGAGAGCCAGGCGCGTTGTCTGTCGCTGCACTGGGTGCTCCTCTTGACCTCTCTGTATTACCTTGTTCGTGAAACCAACGTGTTCTTTATGCCGTGAATAAATGAACGCTAACCATTTAACAGCGTCGGGACTTCCCATCTGCAGTCTTGTTCTCCAGTTCACATACGAGTTCAGTTATAACCATGTATTAGTCATCCATATTTTATTTGTGAAAGCTGTTTATACAGAAATACTGTTGAAGTTTTACCAATATCTTAATAAAACAGTAATTTAAACCACAGTTCAGACAGTCTGTTTATTTAAGAGCTAACAAAGACAGCAACCACCACCTGAATTAAGGATCCTTGCTGTGGGGAAAGCCGATTTCCTCGGCGGGATGCGTAACCGAGCACGAGGCCGTTCAGCGCTGGCCTGTGCGGGAGCCGCGCAGTTACCCAGGGCCCAGCGCTGTTTCACAGCCCGAAGGTGCAAGTTAATTGGATAAAGGCATCTTCCACGCCTGTCTCCCTACCTCTTATTGACATACAGCTGGTTTTTAAACGTGGTCTTCATAAAGTGAATAATACTCTAGAACAGACCGTGCAGCTCATCAAAAGAGCTTCCTTCAGCCCGGGCCTCTCGTTAAGAGTAAAGCAGCTGGGAGCGGTGGCGAGGCAGAGCTCTGCGATTACTGCTAATGGAGCTGTGTGTAATAATCAACACGCAGCCCTCTACCACAGTAAACACGAGGCACTGTCACGGTGTGCAGCTCGTCACCGGCCACCGTCAGTGCTCCGCAGCTGGAACACTGTGCACGAGGCAGCTCAGGCCTGCAAAATACAGAAACTTACTGCACAAAGAACCAAATCCTGGGTCAAAACTGTGGCTCCTCCTCAATTCCTATTTGACTAGAGGAGATTTAAGCATTTGGCCTGGCTTCTACGAACACAGCTTTAAAAATCCTAGAGGGATCTAAGCACTTTTCATTGAATAATTCAGGAAAAAAGTGAGAGGGGTACGGCAGGAGAAAGTTCCTCTAGAAGCAGTCAGGCGTTGCAGCAACTCGGTACTAAGGAGCAAGGCCAGCGTGGCGGCAGTGCACCGCTTGCTTACCTCTCCTCTACCCTTTTACTTACTGACACACAAACGTCTAAAACCTCACACCAGGTTTCAACATTCATTTTATTAACAAAGTGCAAACAGTTTTAAACTATGAGCTGCACAGCACTGACACTGCGGAACACTCACACAGAAGTGAAGGTCAGCACAGCCAGCTGAGCCAAGGACAACTACCGGTTACAGTTACTCATGCTTTGTCACTAACCAGTTATTCAGCTTTCATCATAGCTTCACGAGTAGTTTAGCAGCTCGAAATGCAACGCACAGCGGCAGAGTTTGGCAATGTGTTCAGTTGGTCCGCGCCACGGGCTGAGGAAAACAACTTCTGTGCCAGCCGTTTTACCCCAACTCTCGCTCCGTTGCATCTGCGGGATTCAGCAGTCTTACACCATCGGTTCCTACCGTTTAAAATGAGGACATTCACGCGTTCGCTGTTATTCCAACGACGCAATAGGGGACACATCCTGAAACGGGGCTCCAGCACCTTTTGGACACGTTTTCAGAGCATCCGAAGCCGGCAGAGCCAACAGGAACGCAACCTTTAGTGTAAGGCCTTCAAAGGTCATTTTGCCCCAGTAACAGGTTTAAGACGACTGTAGCAGAACCACACAAGGGTATGTGACAGAACGGAGTGTGCGCACAGCCATAAACAACAGCCTTGGACTACGCTCCAGTGAATAAACGCACCTCTTCCCAGGCGGGTCTTCAGGCCCCACGCCCGTTCTCTATCTGCTCCAAAGAAAGTCAGCTTTCGTTAAACCCTGCTACCGGGATAGTTTTAAGGCTTCAAGCAAACACGCTCTTACGAGTCAAAACGTTCTGCCAGGAACTTAAAGCCAATCAGAGTTTTCTATTGACGATTACGCAAGCACGCGACACTCGGCCAGTCCTCCCTCGGCACCCTGTGATTTCTAAAGACTGCCTTAAAAGCGCGGGCAGCTGGACGGCGCTGGGGAGGCAGCGCAGCCACGCAGACCGGGGCTCGCCTGCCTGCTCTGGGTCTCCTGAGCGCAGCTCAGAGGGTACAAACACCCGCCCGTCTACTCACAGCAAGATGAACGTCGCCTCTCATCTCTGCAGCTCGAGGAGCAGGACGGGGAAAGGGGAGGCAGTTACAATTACCTGGTGGTGTCTTCTCCAGTAACGAAGCTGAGATCATCAGAACCGACTTGATCGCCCTCTGGGAACATTGAGCACCGCTCTGAGGGTGAAAACAAACCAAACAAAAACCCCGCAACCTTTACCAGCCGAGCAATCGGAACGCAGCAAGTCACCATTCCATCACCTGCAAGGCCCGCTGCCTGGTACTTCATCCCTAATATACCCGTACACCGTGTGCCTGACGCAGAGTTAAGACTGCCACAGGGTTTTAAACTTAAGATATCTTTAAGTCAAGCACAGGTATGAGCGATGGTTGAGGAGCTGCAAGGTTTTAGTGCCTGCTGCAGGCACGCAGCAAAGCGGCAAACTCCCATTACTGAGCCGAGCTGTTGGGCCGTGCCGCTAATGCCGCGAGGGATGCTTATTCCGGCCAAAAGTCAACTTCACCTAGCGTCAGCTGTCACCTTAGAGTTTTTAATTTGATCAGAAGGTTAAAGCTTTTAAAAAAAATATGAGATGAGTTTTTGAAACTACAGCAAAGTGCTCAAAGCACGTTCCTGCCAATTCAGATGCAAATCCACATCTCGGGCAGCGGTCACCTCCCTGAAGTCCGCCTGCTTACAGCGCCGGCCCGGGTACACGGGCGGCTCCCATTCACAAGAACCAGAGCTATAGGTTTCCCAGCACCTCCCCGGGAGACTCACCCAAGCTGACTTCTCAAGGCTAGCAAGAGTCCCCCTCTCCTCTTTTGATCTGGTTTTAGTTAGGATCCCAAGAGAGGAGCTCCAAATCTTATTGGTGCTTGCTTGAGCTTTAATACCTCTACAGCACCATCAGTGATGCCCGCTCTGGCAGCATTCCCTACCACGGGAGCGTGGAGGCGGCCGCGCGGGAGCGTTTGGGAAGGCTCGCCCAGCCAACGCTACCTTCGCTTGAGGACTGGACAGAGAAGGCGTGGTTAAACCCCTCCGAGGTAGAGGCGGCATCCTCCTGCTCTTCGTTTTCTGTGTCACATTCAATGTCACTGTCGCTGCTCATTCCTGGTAGGAGATGAAGGACATGCTTCTGACATACCTCAGCTGCAAAAAAACCCAATAAACCAAAAACCACAAGGCAAAAACGATGGCAGCAAGATCTATGTAGCTGGAGCATTCGACTTTTTCCACACGTAAGTTACCAATATCAAATACCAAGAGCTGGCAGGAGAACAAGAGAGAAGGAGCACGTTCAGAGCTGAATGGATTTACCAAAGCACCAAGGAATTTGACAGAACAGCGGGCACCGGCTTTGCAAACAGCCTCGTTTTGCTGTGCAGCTCAGCTCAAGAGGAGCAGTTCCAACATGTCACCCGCTGAGCGCGGACTCAGGTGTCCGCAGCTCCTTCCTGGTGGAGCCGCGCACCCCTGCCAGCCACTCGGCCTACCTCTACCATTAGGACAGAAAAGAAAAGGTTGCTGTTTTTAACAGTTAAGAGGTAGTATGACCCGTGGAGCAGAGGTACCTACCAGAGCCTTCAAGCAGCAATACTCTATTCAAGTCTCACACACAAAACCCATGCTCTTCCAACAAAAAAGAAGCAGAGCTGTTGATAATCAAGGTGGCTTCTTTTGTTTTGCCAGGCCTTGAGTGTGCATCGACAGCAGTCAAACCTCTCCCTTTTGTGCAGTTTTGTAGGTGACAAAAGGGGTTTGCTCGGTTCTTTTACTTCTTAAGAGCTGATACTGATTGCTAAGAAAGCAAGTAGTTAAGCGAGGTGCCAACTCTACTGTAGTTTTTCCTCTGAAAGGAAAAAAATTGTAATATTTGTTTCCTGGGGTTTTTAACAATGAAGTATTTCAGTTTTTAAAACATTTTCCTATTAGGCTCTCTGCTATAACAGGCGAACTGCGGGAGCGCATCACGATCACGCTGCAGTGACTAAGAGCAGAAATTCAGTTTTGTCACTGAGAGACCTTCTGTAAATGCCAACTCCTACACAATACTGCACACTGCAGATAGAGATGGATGCTGGCACCTTAATATAGGCTTTGCGCTACAATTCAGTCATTGAAATTCAAATTAGTGCAGGGGTGGAAGGCAGGAGAGTTTTAGCAAGATAAGAAAAACTCTTCTACGTGGACGTTCAAAAAAAAAAGGGAATAATATTTTTTTCCAGCGTGGAAAGGATGCAGGAAGGGAGGGGGAAAAGTTTCCTCCAAGTCTCTAAGGAAACTGGCTGACGTACCACAACACCCGACACGAATGAAATGTTGGAGAGATTCTAGTGCGGACCTGGAGGTAGTTACCAATGTTGTTTGTCCCTGAAGGCAGGACGCTTAAAAGCCAAGGTCACTGGCTACTATTTTAATTAGATAAGAAATTATTTTCAAGGCCATGCAACTGAACACCGAAGCAAAGACCTGGAGACATATCAAGAGGTACAAAAAGCAACCAGTAGTCCAGAGAAATAGATGGCACCATCCACCATTATCTGCTGGGTCTTCACATTCCTGCTGCGCCGTAACATCACTATTTCTCCACAGGCAGCAGCGACACAGAGATATTCTCTCCTCATTCGGATTTATGCTACAGCTGCCAAAGGTTACAGCAAAGTTCAACAGCCATGAAAACAGGTTTTGTTACTTGGGTTTTTTTCCCCTCTTTTTGTTTCCCCTTCAAGCTATTTCCACTCCAGAAATGGATCATCATAGACGGGAGTGTCGTCACACTGCATTTGCCCTCTACGACACGCGATTTACCTTCTTCTGGCCCTGCAGAAGCACCTTCAGAAAGCATACTCTGCAGTTCACCAGTGTCAGAGCTGTTTTCCAGACCACCGGACTGTGCTCCCTCTGTACGACATCCTTTAGAATTTGATCTTAAGAAATAAATTAGGAGAAATACAAAAGCCCACATTAGAAATTCAGCTTTAATCCAGCTATGGAAACAAATCCTTTTAATACCACATCTAGTTTTACTCATTGCTTAAGACTCTTGCATATCCATTTAAAATTCCAGCTCTTATTGATTTAGAAATATTTAAAATCTTAAAAAATAAACCTGGAAAAGTTTATGGTAATTATTTTCCAAAAATGGTGACTCCTGCCATTTAGAAAAAAATAACCTGAGTACTCCATTGCACTTAACTTAGTTAGCCAACAGGGAATTAGCATGGAATTGCTGGAAAGTAGAGTCACAGTGAAAAATATTGTCTTAAATGAGGAAATCAGAAGTGCTAACTTTCAGTTAGAGGATATTTTGCAAGGAATAGTGGGAAAACAGACTGGGCCTGCCTTTCAAATCAAAGTTTCAGACTACATCCACAGCTGATCAAAATAAAAGAATAAAATAAAATAAAAAAGCAGAAAAGACAACTTGTAACCTAGTTATAAAACGAAAAATTGATATCCAGAGGGAACAGCAGCAACCAAGTAACTTCAAAGTAATTTCTCTTCCATGCTACGAGCACCTGGTTTTAGTAGATTGGTATTTTTTCTTTCTAGATCAAGGGAAGGTGGGGGAGGAGATAACAAGAGGAAAAAAGAATAAAACCCTTACCCTAGAGCACCAACTTTTCTGGTCTTCTCTACAGCAGCTAAGCCGTTTAAGCCAGAAACTCCCACATCGGAATCCGACGCTTCACAAGGTCTTTCCTCTGGCTTCGGCAGTGCCTCAGAAGCACTGCTGTTAGCCAGGGGCCTGGCAGAGTGATGCCGACTGCTCAACTTTGAGCTCCCTACGCCACCTGAGAAAAGAGGGAGAGAAACTCAAAGCGCATCCAGCCTTATTTCAAAAGACTAAAGCATCCAGTTGTTTTACCTCACCAGTTTGGGTCCAAACACGTGTACGCACAAGCACGCCTTCCCCACCCTCGCTCTTAAAACCTTACATTTTCAAGTCAACGTATGGGCAACGCATACCATTTGATATCCACCCTCTAAACGCACCGAGTGTCCGTTTCAGCTGCCATTTCTGATGGGAGACTCGGGTAAGTATAAATTAGTCCCTCCCCATCTTGTGTAGTTAAAACTTATCTTCTACTTATCTTCTAGTAACACAGACACCCTCTTCACTGTCATTTTCCCCAGCTAGAGACGCAAAGTCATTTGGCTGCAGTAAGGCAGCCTTTCCAGTCTTGGACAAGGGTGACACTGGGCACAACGGTTACAGTTACGCTGTGCAATGACTTTATGGTATTTTCCGGTTTCTCACCCGAGCCTTCTGTATCTACTTAGCATTCTAAGAAAACAATTGCGATACGCTGTTCCTTCTCTGAACAATTGAGACGGGCAAAATACCAACTCCCGTGTTAGGTATTTCATTTCATTACCACTTAAGGAAAGGCATTGTAAAACTCAGGAGCAGCAATATCATACAATTCTTTCATCACATGTATCTGGAGTTTTCTTGAATTCCCTTTCAGTCAAATCACAATTTAAGGCTGGGTCAGTACTTTTTGATCTACGATTTTCACTATAAAGTTAGCTCCTGAAACATCTTCAGAGACCAGAAGCAACGGGTAACACAGATATTTATGTTCCAGTAAGTCAGCTGTGTGGCCCTGTTTCACAGCAGATCAGCTATCGAAGGTCTGCACAGGTACAGTAACGTTAACTAGATTTGAGACGGGCTCCAGTCAAGTTTCAGGGAAACTTCAGTTGCCAAGGAAAAAGAGTTCTTGAAAGCTTTTGTACAAGAGATGCTAAGATGCATCACATCACACAAGTAAAGATGATCTTGTTTACCTTCAGAAGTTTGACCGTCTCCCTTTAAACGAAGATTACTATCCCCGCAGTCCATAGCTCTTCGTAAAGACAGACTACCTGCTGCTCCAGAGCGGAGAGGTTTGGGTGAATTACTTTTCTTACTTGCAGCTGCAAAAATATTTTAAGACGTGACAAGTGTTCAATCAAACTGCTGTAGTATTCTGTCTTTATGCTTGTTTTAAGTCAATTTAAGCTCCGTATTAGTCTCATTTCCCATTAACTCCCAATCCTGCACAAAACTCCTTCCGCACCCTTCCTGTCAAAGATGTGGGCCAGAGGGAAGCTTAGCTAGCTATGGATGTGGCCAAGACTACACGTCACGTTCACTTGCCTTACACTGAGACATCCTTCAGGAAGCCATCATCCAGATTGCTTCGGCCATCGTGAAAGTATAAAGGATCAGGATAGCCAAAATTATCCCTTAAATTCAAAGTTAAGTTAATTCCCTTTAATTCAAAGCTCCTCAATTCTAAGTCCAATGTAACAAAGGACCTCGAAAGCAAGAGTGAAAGGCAGGTTATGGGCCTCACGCTGTTTACCACTTCCCAGCCTAACCATTCTCTGGGCACGTGTCGGTGCGGATCCTGCTACAGAAACTCCGCTAGGTAGAGAATGGAGGCGTGGTAACTGGAACAGCAGAACACCAAGTTCTGCTGTCACCACACCCCATAAAGGCTTCAACCCAAGTCAGAGGATTGCTCCTGTTTTACAGAGCACTATATGCCTGTTCCTCTCATGCCGATGCAGAATGAAGTGACTGCCCGGTGCCTTAGTAACCTTTGAAGGATGAAGCATTTGCTAAGGAAAGAGGTGGTATTAAAAACCACACAACACACAAAAGCTTCCAACGAAGTGGTTTCATCCTTCCATGGCTTATTGATGGCACAATCCAGGGCTCCAAACTTTAAGACACAACTCGTCCTCTTAATGCGTGCCATCAGAGAAGAAATTCTCTGCTCTATGGAAGCGATGAAATGCAAACCAGACCTTTGCTGGAGTTGCAAAAGCCCTGTTTTGCAGGTCAGTATTGAAAGAGAGGGAGAGGAATAGAACTATTCTACCAGTTCTTTAGTCCATTCATGTTTATAATCTATTTCTTATTCATCTTGGCTCCAAAACGCAAGCAATAACGTGAATCAAAACCCAGAAGGCTGGAAAATCATTTCTCCCAGGCAACAGGGAAGTGAAAGAGGATTAACAAGTGCTTTTATTCAGGATCATAAGCAACAAAGCACTTGCACAGCCTTCATGCTGGTATCCAAAAGATTCCACACTGGCTCACCAGTGCTGCCAGTAGGACTCGGTGACAGTACCTGACCAGACTGATTCACAGGCACCTCTTTGAAAGAGGTCACTTTGCGAAAGGCAAAGTCTCTCCAGAGAGAACCTTGGCTTACTTGAATTTTAGCAGGATTTCAAGTTACTAACGTACAGCAAGTCTGGAATTTTAAATTTTTTTTCACTGGCAAGCATCGTGTAACATCCTCAAGTTCACAGATGGACCAGATGCAGAGCAGCAGTCAACAAGAAATGACCTTCAGCTAGGATCAGCTCGGTACTGGATTAAACTTCAGAACATTCTCACGGCATTAGGTGTGCTACTGGTTGCGGAGCACAAGTTTTGGTGCTTTTACCGAGAAGGCCTGGAACCAGTTTCAGTAACATTTACTGACTCAAAGGCAGTGCAGGTTTTACATTTCTGGATTCTTACAGCTGAACTTGAGTATGAGTAACTACAAAAGGTCTGTTTCCAGATGCCTGGATATATAAACCACCTATATAACTCTGCAAGAGCGACATTTAAATCCCCCCTTTTCTATGCACTTACAATTCCTTATGTAACAACTGGTAACTGAAGACTTGGTCAGTAGTTCCATTCCTATTTCTTGCAGCTTGCTGCAGCCTTCCGTTCCACAGGCAGCTAAAGCACCTTGCTCAATGGAGAAGAAGCTGGGCTGTCCATCACATGAGCCAGCATTGCTGCTCCTCACTTCTGATAGTTGGTTTTTTACATCAGACATTTTGCTTCGAACTTCAGCCATCTGAGTTTTAAGTCTTTTCAGCATCTTCAAGTCAGGTGGCACGCGCCACATGGCCTGGTGCCTCCGCTGATCTCTATCTTTTAGAGAGTAGGACGATGCTTTACCCAAGGAAAAGTTAGAAAACACAACAGGTAAGTAAAACTGCTGTCAGATAGAACCAGACATCTATTTTAAACAGCTTAAGAATTCTACCTTTTGCCCTGCTATAAAAATGAGGGATAGAGAGACATTCTTCTGTCCTGGTGTGGCACCATAATATTTAGGTTGCAAGCACTGCACAGCGACCGGGACAGCAGATTGTCATTCCCTGCCTGCCACGGAAGAAGGCCCCAAAACTGGCTGACTGGAAGAAGCAAGGCTCCCAGTACTACTGCGTGAATTCTGATGACAGCTGAGCCACTCCTCTATACTGCCAGACAACCCTGAGTTCACAAGCCTGGTTGCCAGTTTATGTCGAATTTGTTACATGTTTCTATAGTTTGTTGAGCGTGCATATAAGATTCTTATACCACCAACATATCATCTTAACATATAGAACTCAAAAGAAATCTGAAACTAGGGAAGGAATTCCCTTAAGTACCTAACACCAGAAGATCAGGTCGAGGAGCTAATACCTGAGTAAGCCTACATGCTGCTCAGCCAGAATTAGATCAACTTTGATGTCGACTTGAAGCATTATAAATTCTGTAAGTGTTTCACTGCAAATTCAGCTGTTCAAAACCATAAAGCCAAGTGGCTCTTCGAAGCCTTCACCTTAGGAGGTGAAGTCTGGCAAACTCCAAACGTAATAGCAGCTTTCTCTTAGTTGTCTGACCTGAATAAGCTCTGGGAACAGTCAAACCTTAAGGGAACCTCAGCAAAACAGGTAATTTCAGCTGTGCAGGCAGTAGCTAAAGATGACCAGGAAGCCATTCAGCACAACAGGAGAGCTTAATCTGGCTCGAGTAGTACAGCACAAAGTGCAATGCCCTCTCTTGAGGTCCTTTTGTCTGGGCCTTTCTCCAGGCAAAACAGAGCTGAGACTTAGAGTTCACATGCCGCCTCCCCTCTCCATACGTATGGCCGTGACTTCCATTTTTGGAAATACGGATTACATTCAGCTGAAAATTCTTCTGATTGTTTATGCGGCTACATTTAAAAAGCTAATCGCAAAGGAACAAATAGCTTTAGCTAGCTTTTAGATTCAATAACACCAATGTCATTGGTGCAGCAAAAGCAAGCATTTATTTGCAGCAAATGGACCGTTATTTCTCTTCTGTTCTATTAAGTCACCAAATGGTCGTTTCAGAGGAACCTGAAATACGATGCTGCGGTAGTAGGCCAGCTAGCTCCAAATAAGTGTTAATCATAAAATGAAATCAAACCTCAATAATACATTTATTAATTCTTCACTAACAAAACAAGAGAAACGAGCAACCTTCAGTAATAGCCATGGGTGCCAGAACTGCCAGCTCTCTTGCTTTTGCTGCACATGAAGGTAATTGCTGTTTTCGGTTGAAGGGTCCTAACCGAACCACAAATACTCTTCAAAGTCTTCAATTATTTAAATACCATGACTATTTTTGGCTCCTGACATTCTGATCCATTTTTCTTCCACAAGTGCTTACATGCACTTTTCCAGCCTCACTACTAGACACATTTTTTTCTAGTTGTTTTAAATGCCTTTTTCATACAAAAGTAAATTCCAGGGTTTGTTTTTCTTGTTAGTATACACTGTGCTCTAGTACTCTCAGGCACCAAGTGTGCGAACTGCCTGAAGTGAGAGGTGTAACTGCTTTCTCAGCACATAGCGGTTTTGTGTTGTTTTGTCTTTCAGTGCTAAGCCCTTCTAGAAAAGGGCCTTTCCTTCATCTCCCACAGTCGTAGTCAAAGAACGAACTCTATCTCTACACTGTTGCTACACAAAACAGCCAGCCAGCTCAGTCACATCCCCCAAGAACAGACAAGACGACCCTCCTTGACAGACACTGCTGTTTTCAGTTGAGTCATCGGCGTTCTCAGTCTGAGGTCAACCATTAAGACAAAGAATGTGTCAGAGCAGGCAGTAAGAGGCAGCATACTGATGAGCACAGATGAGGGTATGGAAGTTTAGCTCTCAATGCAAAGGACTGCTTGGCATCCTCTTTTCCCCCTCCCCTCCTCAAATCTGCTTCTAACTCTGGGACTGCCTTCTCAGAGACATTTCCAGGTTGGAATTAAATCATTGATATGTGATGTACAGTTACCTCTGTTCTGCAGAAGAGAGGCAGGTGGACGTGGCTGAAGGCCCCAAAGGTTTTCCATACCATTTCTGTCTTTTAGATCCAACAAGTGGATTAAAATTAAGGGATCTATATCTAATAAACTGCTGCTGGCTGTCGAGCCTAGGGCACTTCCTCCCCGCCTTGAAGGTCTTCCACTTGCACTGGTGTAGCCGTGGCTAGTACCTAAGGAAGAGTTACAGAGAAAGAGCATGCATATACATGACACAGGCGATGCATTAGTCCCTGTAAAAACAGAAAGACAAGAGTTCTACAAGCACATTAGGAACGAAAACATTCCACGAAACTTAACCAGACATCAGTATTATTTCATGGATTTATGGATTCTGAAAGCAATCAGATATGCTTCTAACTAAAAGTTTAAGCTAAAAAGCACCAGAGGGGAAAAAGAAGAAGAAAAATAGAAAGGATTTCACTTCATATCTTTTATGTAAATCTCTTAATAAATAGATTGGTAAACAAATCAATACAAAGAGCATTTATTCTGAAGAAATGTAAATAAACTTTCTAGGTCCCTCCCCCCCAATTAGATTGGGGGGGGGGGATCTTCAGTTGCGTTCTGCTCTGTGTTATGATGTTCCCATTACATAGCAGCCAAGGCACTCAAAAGACGAAGAGAGTCTTCAGAGCGAGCAGTTAGATCTGCAGGATTGAAATTGTAGAGTTTAGTAGAACTCCCTTCCAACCCAGACAGGTGACGCTGCTAACATTCAGACTGGAAAACAGCGCAAGCAGGTAAATAATGCAAGAAGCTCAAGTGAAGAGACTGCGTCAGCTTTTACAAATGTGGTTAGAAAATTACTTTCTAAAAGCTCCTAAATAAATGCTGTTTCTACAGCCACTCTGCTCCTGCTCTAAAGGCTATCCTTTCAGAAGGAAACAGACATGCCCCTCAGCTTCCTAGCTCACAAGAAATTTTCAAGAAGTTTTGACAGAGCAGCTAAAAGCAGGGCAGTTAAGGAATTCTGTCTTTCAAGCACTAGCAGACTTCCGCAGCAGCATAAATACCACTTCCAGTGCACTTCTGATATCTTTGCCATAAATAAATATCCTTATATTAATATACATATATTTCTTTCAGAATCTTATTAACCTATCGCTAATTTGGGCTATAATCATCTCTAGGCTGCAAGAAATCTTAGAGCGCCTTTTCATTATTGCATTTAAAATGTATTTCTGCTTGACTTGCAAGGATTCTTTACTTCACTCCCTCCGTGTACTTCTGTTTTACAGTGCACTAAAACCCAAGTGAATGTGTCACGCGTTCAGAGGCCACACAGACATCAGTAAAAATTTCTTGTCGGTCTACTTTCAATCGGAATGGAAGGGGTTTCAAAGAGGCAGAAAAGCCTCTCTCCAAACTTATGTATCACTTTTAAACAAGCACATTCAGAAATTACCCCCTTTTTTTTTATTGAACCAATGAAATGTTTCTGCTACACCGCAATAATCAGTACAAACCACATGACGCAGCATTTCCAAAAATAGAAATGCCTGCAGAACACGCAGCTTGGCGTTGCTTCCAAGAACAGGGGAAGGAATCCAGCAGCGTTTCGCATAGATGGGAGTTCTGAAGGCCGTTTTTCATACCTGATGCTCCAGGAGTAGCAGCAGCTGCTGCATCCTCCATGAGATCTCCTTCTTCCAACTCCATATTACTGCTATATTCCACGTCGTTTTCTCCAGACCTTAGGAGGTGATTGGGGTGGAAAAAGGAGAATACAATTATTAGCTTGTGTCAGCTCTTGTTAAACGTTATGGCACATAACTTGAAAACAACCTGAAGCACTGTAGGTAGTATTTTCTGCGTTCTGAACTACACAAACTGAAGAAATCAAAGTGTGTTAATTAAATGACTGACTCACTAACCAAGAGTCCAAAAGCGTCATACGTATCTAGACTGTAAAATCTGATCCTGCAGACTTCTGTATTTGCATATGTTACAACACATTCTCATGTTTTAATGAAGATTCCAGGATTTGACATTATCGTCTCAGCTAAGAAGCTTAAATTCTCTTCAGTTTAAGTAACTGTCTTTATTATTGCTCTCCTACTACTACAACACTTCCTAATACCAAACCTCTCTTTCATTACAGTGTAGAAACACATTTCTCAATAGTGTTTTGAGAAAGATCCTTCACAGACTATCACTTGTCAAGGACAGAATACAACACTAAAATAAATGAAGAGATCAGAAAGATAGTAACTAGCTGACCAAAAATTCAATGTTTAGCATTTACTGGAAACAGCATGAACTGATACAGTTTAGGAACCGCCCCTCACATCGCACTGGAATCCCCCACACATCCTAAGTGTGATATAACAAATGAATCAGTTTCCGCTGGAATTAGGATGACAACCCTGGGAGACAAGGTGGTGATCTGAAAGGCATTTTAAGTTACTTACATAGTTTCTTCATCAATATCATTTTCTTCAGTGTTACTAGTTGCTGTCGAACTAGCTGAAGAGCTGCTACCATCAAGGTGGTTCACCTCGTCTTCTCCAGCAAGATCTATATCCAAGTCACCATCAGAGAGCTCGTGCTATAGTAAAAACAGAACAAGACTTTCTAAAGAAGAAACATTTCAGTTGCACTTTGACGCATTCCCCAAAAGCTATGAACAGAAACTCTCTCTCCCCAGAGCGTCACACTATCACACAGGAGTTAGGAGGGTCTCAAAGCACAATAAAAGCTGGTAACAAACAAAGAAGTTGGATTTTTCAACTGCAGCTTGGAAACTTTTTTGTGGTGGGATCCATTAGCTCTGTTCTGGAACATCTCTCTAGTGTCATCTCTCGCTGCTAGCTCTCAAGTGTGTTATGATACAATTCGGAAGTTCACTTATGTTTCTACTGCTGTCCTATCATAAAAAGCTACATATAAACAAAGAGGCAGGAAAAAGACAATTCCTACATTAAAGTCTTCATGCTGGATCTTCTCTTCCTCCTCTTCCTTGCTATCTCGCACTAATCCTGGAGCAGCAACATTCTCAAGTAGTACTTCAGTGCTTTGTCCAGATTTCTTTGATCTTGTTTCTGGACCATCATCATTCTGGGGACTAAGATGAGTGTCTGGAGGTGAAATGCCTCGTGATTTCTGAGTCCGGGAAAGTTCAATCGCAAGCCTCTTAAATATTAGAAGGATACACAAAAGTATACATAGAAGACGACAATGGAGCATCATCATCAAATCAATAAGTTTGTTGACTTGCACATGCACTATTTTAGTAACGCCAGTATCAAACTACCAATAGGAACCCAAACACACACGATTGTCAAACATGAACACTGTAACCTAAACCAGGTAATTACTGGTCAGTAAAAGGTGATTTTACATTAATATACATCCCACTTACTTCTTTAAGGTTATTTATTTGTTGGATATAACTTGTCTGAGCTGCTTCCAGTTGAGCAATGTACCAGTGTTGATCTCGGCACTTTTGGAAGAAGGTTGGTGAGCGCACTTGGAACCTTCAAAGGAACATTTCAAAAGGGGGTTATTTTTGGTTGGGTTTTTGTTTGTTTGTTTGTTTTTGGTCATCTGTCCCCCGTGTCCCGTCCCCCCCCCAGTCCAAAAAGCCCTGCATAATAACATCAGACATCTTGAAATCTAGTGATGAAATAAACTTAGCAGACAACACATACTTCTATACTCAGTATCCTGAATGGCACTAGTAAGATTTTTGTAGGAGAGGCAGTTATATGAGAGGTGGCTATCTTCACAAACAAACAGGAAAAAAAATTAACACACTACAAAGCATTTAACAGGAGCAAGAGTAGGACTGTACAGAGAATATGTGAAGTAAATGGATAAAGCTTCTGTATTTCATAACATTGCAATTTCCATCGACAGCATCAGTTCTCTTACTTTACAGACCTCCTTCATTCCCGAAGTTCTCTTACGCTCACTACAACTGTCTCTAAAGAGGGAGAGAAAACACCCTTTTCCTTTAATTCAGTTACCTACAGATCTCCAACCCAGGCTTATTAGTGTCAAGTATAGCTGCTTCTCAAAGAAAGAGATGTACTTAAAGTTTCCACCACTCCCTTCTGCACATTTTCTTCTTTAAAGCTTATGACAGCGAAATTCATTTATGACAAAACATGTCACAATTATTTTAAATTCAACTACTTAATTATTTCCTATTTCAGTAGTAGGTGTGATACTTTGTGAAATGATAGCAGAAAAGAGCCCCACTAAGTTGTCTTCCTTACCGTAGGATCACAGTGTCATTTTGCCTGTTTAAATAGCCTTCGTTGGCTAGCAAGTCTAAACGGAAGAATCTGTTGTAACCCCAGCATTCTCCAACTTCAAAATCAGAGGCAAACTCTCGAATTATGTTTTTAGTGGGATCGTTGGTGGACTGGTGAACCATTTCTACACGGTACTCGTACCTACGCAGGGGAAGATCACAGGTATTAATACCAAAACAAAGATATCACAACTGCTGCATGTGTCAGGTTTAAGGGGACTGTGCTCCCTGGGAGGCTTGCATGCTCAGCTGAAGAGGCGATTCAGTCTTAAAGTTTTACTGAACACTTATAAAAAGAGTACAAGGGGGAAGAAAACAGTAATAGGGAGTAGAGTGGTAAACCAACTCTGGGACTGAATACTAGGAGACAGATACTCGTTTCTGTTGTTTTGCCAGCTTGCTTTTTATCTCGAGAAAGCCGCTCGGTAACAACTTTAAAATATTATCTTTGGGCATGATTCAAAGCTCAGTGGACAACAGAAGTCTCACTATTCTTTTCAAGAGTGCTCTGCATCAGTCCCTAGCAACGCTACAGAACTTGAGGGCATTCTTTGCAAACCTCTCCAGATGCTTTGCCAACAGAAAACAAGAACGGCTGCTCTTACTCCAGGTGTGCTTACTTGGATGTCTCTGGCAATCCAGCTGACAGCTCCAAGAACACAGACAGGTAGTAGCCCCGTACTACTCCATTTCCATCCTTGAAAGAAACAGAAGAGCGAGATAAATTAATTAAAAAAAAGAAAGCAAAAACCAGAAACAAAAACCCGAAACACCTCGATATACCCTTGAAGTTTAGAAAACAGCTTCAATCAATACAGAATTTGCAGCAGTAGTCTACTTTGTATGCTACAGGTTTGATTTTTAGTCTTCCCTGACCTAGAACTCTTACTGTAACTTGAATCAACATAGAGTTTGCATCTGGAAGCACATACGCGCTCTAGTATTGGTATCTCAGATACACATCTTGAAACAGAGCTCCAGTTACTCTATTAGCATTTTAGGAGTTCAATTAAGTGGAAGACTGAGTAGAGAAACGCTTGTCAACGTATTGGAAAAACATTTATTTAGCATATAGAAAAAGCAATTAAAAAAAGCTCATAAAATCTACTCATCAGTTTATTACAGTCCAATTCTTCTCAAACTCTCAACATGAAAACAGCTCAGGTTAAACATTAGTTCTGAAATACTTTACATACAGCTGCATTTCAAAGCCACTTAATTTTTGAAAGAAGAGCAATTTCTTTAGAAAAAACATGCAACATGAAAAAGTTAAGTCAGTTAACTGAGAAACAATATTAGAATCACCAGAAATCAAGAAAAAGTACAGCAAAACCTCCATCACACTCACCTTAATCAAGGATGAAGAATGGCTCATCTTCAATCCTCTAGGTTGAAGAAACATTTCAACTTACCATTTAAAAAAATCAATTTTAATGCCTTCTGACAGCACACCTTAGGTAGTCAATCCTGAATTTACAATACTCTGAAAACTGACACAGGGGTCCACCTCCGCATTGCAAGAATACAATTCTGTGCATACGTGGGCTTAACAGATTTATCCAGTTCTCTGAAGATGCCACGTAAATCACTAACAAACAAAACCTCTACTCCACTGCTAAACACATCTCTCTCCAGCTGCAGTAGAAGCCAGAGCTTCCTGCAAGCACTGACCAGACTAGCGGACTGTTAAAAGATCACACCTTGTGGGTTAACATTCCAACACCGACAACGGAGACATTGTTTCTGAAAGCTGAGTATTCAGCCCACTGAAAGGACATTAGTCCAATACACACGTTTTAATGTCAGCATTTGAGAACTGGACACACAGTAAACCAGATTCCCTTTAAACTAATACTTTGTCCTCCTCCCAACTTCCCAAAGAAGGATTATTCATAAACATAAATATTGTAAGTTATTCTAGACCTCAGTTCTGCAAGAAACACCTGCAAAAACCACTCAGACAGACAAAACCAGTAAAAATATCTATTAAAGTTCCTATGGCTTATTTGTAAGAGCCATTTTTAATTGCTTTTAAATTACCCAGATTAACTATAGTGAGAAGGCTCATGCTGGTTATCTGGAGGCAGAGAGGGAATACTCCAACAGCTGGTGATCAACTCTGCAATCCCGTTACGTTCTTCTCATACAGCTTTTTATATACAACATGGTAAGAAACTACCTGATGTTTCCTTACAAGAGAAGCATATGAATGCTGGTTAAGTGTTTTGGATGGGATAACAGTTCTAGTTGAAAAAAATAACTCACTGGATAAACTTTTAACCTCCAGCAAAGTCCTGACACTTGAAGAGGTGGACTGTAAACAGGATCTGCTCGCTGACGCAAGGTACTATTGAGAAAGGAGAAAAAACATTTGCTATTGGGACAAAGCAAAACCCCCCATGAAACAGTAAGCTGCATATACACTTGCACTCTAGAACCATCCTTCTTGCTGCACAGAGCACGTAGCAGCGTAGGAGGCTCATGCAAAATGTTAAGTGTCCACACAAATATATGTATTCCTTGCAAAATTATTCAGTCTTTTTTAAAAAGAAAAATAAGTAGTTTGCTTTTATCATGGAAATCTTTTTAGCTAGCAGTTTAGCTACAGTTAATTGTTGTTCACCTGGTAAACAGGAGATTTTTGATTTAATTCCTACAGCTTAGTTCATATCTAGCAGTTTTTGGCAGAGACTATTCTTGTGTTTTAAAGAATACTACTTATGTACAGAAGAAACAGAAAAAGCTTCCCGATATTCACAGTAATTTAAGATATATTCTTACCTGAAATTTTCCAAGACAAATGTAGTTGAGTCATAGGCTGGAACCAATTCACTGGGGAGGGATGGAAAAAAAATAAACAGATGAGAGTTGAATAACGTGACATGAAAAATCCCAACTTTTGGAATCTTTAGAAGCACTTCAGATGATTTAGGTCACCAGAGCCGCTGAAATTCAGTAGGACTACACTGGGTTATTTCAGCACTTCTGAAAATTCCATTTATAAGCCTTCTCCCCAGTACCTCTCCATATGATATCACACAATAAAACAAATATTTTATGTTAAGAAGGGAAGAGCAACCAGAAGTATTTAAGAGGATTTTCCCTTTTACCTGTGACGGCTAATAAGCTCTTAATATGGTGAATTTTTAACGTAAGACTCCTTGGTAGTTCTAGAAAGGATGAAACTATTTCATGGCTGAAAGCACAAAGATTAAATGGTTTGTGTTTCAGAGCAGGAGATACCTTACTGCCATTGGAAAATGAATACTCAGATTTAAACTCTCCTCCGAGATGCATTTAATTATTCTTTTCAGAAAACATGTCAGGACAATAGTTTTGAGATGGCATTTAAAAGCAAGCCAAACTGATTCTTGCTAGAGAACACAAAATGATTTGAGGAATTTTTCTAAGAATTCTTCTACTGTCAATTTTTTGGAGACACTTTTCAGCCAGCTAGCCTAAACGCTGAACAGACTTCCCCAGAACCCAGCACGAGTAGCACTCTTTTTATGAAGAATTGTGTTATGAAGTGATTTTGGCTATATATTCTGAATTAAGGTGACCTGCAGAGGCATCTCATGAGAGCCTTGCAATTATATACTGAATGACCCAATAATAAGAGAAAAAGGACAAATCAGTAAACTAACTGTAAAAAAGAAAAAAATTTGTCAGCTGGAACCCACTGTCCTGACTCCCCAGCAGGGACCAGAGACATAAAATAAGCCCTGCTGGAACAGAAAAGCCTACTTGCGGCATAGGTTACTAAGAAGAGTAAGTTAAGCAGTTTATCATTTCCAGTGTGTAAGTGTGGACCCAAATTCAGTCAGAGATATCAAGTTTAACACAGAAACAGACAGAATCACGTTACCCCACAGACTACCATTGCCATTGCTCATATAGCTGAGAAGTATGACTGCCCTTCGCTATAGAGGGCTATCAGGCAAGCTCTCCAACCACCTGTCCATCAGCCACCTATCATCCACTCTTTCAGACCCCCATGTTAAAATACAGTGGTACTCTCCCGTCCTAGTTTTACAAAAGGCTGACACACGTAAGAATACATCCTCCTCCATACAGTGGTACAGTAAAATGGGAAAGAGATACTCTCCTCTAAGTTACTTTAAACATTTTTTAACAAGCAAAACAAACCTTCATAAGGTGGCTTTCAGGTTCAAACTGCAACAGGAAGGAAATGCAATGCTTACCTTGTGAAGTCCGGGGGGACCGGAGTAGTGACAAACGAGGCCATAGGCTTCCGATGCACCTGCTGGAACATCATCAGGATCTCTGAACTTTTGGATATCAACTCACTCTTACTGCATGATCGTAACTATATGGGGGGAAAAAAAAAGAAAAAAAATCCTTGTGTCATTAGTAAAAACCATAGGTTTTGACCATTTTTGTTTTTAAACAAATAAATTGCATGTCTGTCACAGCTTCAGAAAGATTACCCACAATGCAATGGTAAACGAAGCCTGGAGGTTGGGTTTTATTTTTCATTTGTTTGGGTTTTATTTCCCTTGAAACTGTCAGCTCTTAAGACTAAGAATTCGCCTATGATAGCCGATGGTCATATGTTCTAAAATTTCTGTTAAGAAATTAAAATAGATATTCTAATTCTGTCTCACTCCAAAGTCTGTGCAGCCCATTTGGAAAGCCCTGAATATTTAAGACTGTCAAATTCTACAATGAAAGCTACAGCGACTACTATGTACTTCACTTAGGTTAAACTTACTTATATATAAGATGTCTGATTAATACCAAGTCACATCTATTACTGTGTTTACGCAACAATAACAAAGTAAATCAATCTGGAAAGGATGCTTAATTAGACACTGGGATAATTTGCTCAAATACATCACAACACAGCGATACAAGCTCCTGTGACACTAGATGGTTCTTTTATGTTTTAGTTATTCCTTTACTGTCCTATTGCCAAGCACTGTACTTTTTTCTGTTCATCCAAATTTGAACAAAACAAAGTCTATTATTATCTTAAATAGCAGGCAAAAAGCCCCACTTCAATCCACTTCATTCAAGACATCTCACAAAACAAAGGTCTTTTCAAAATCTGGGGGGGAAATCTAATCTCACATGTTCCTTGAATAGCTAGTACTGTATTTTCTAAACCTCTTTACTAAAGGAGACAAATCTACTCTGCTTCTTATTTATACTTTAAACATTGGAACAACATATCTTACGCTTATATTTCAAACTTTCTGTCAGGCTTAAGTGAGACTAATATGTACATTTTAAAAAGTCACGTTTTTGCTCTGAGTTCTTCAAATAATTCTGTTACTTCTACAAAAAGAATATGAAATTCAAAGCTTCTCTTGACAAAGACATACATGACGACTTTAAACAAGCAGTAGAGACCTACACAGTTGCCAGATGTCTGCATCTTCTCACATTTTTTTTAGTTAGTAAGCTTCTCCTCCTATTTTGGAGGGAGAAGAGGTCATGTTTCACTAGCACCAGTTTGTTATTATTTTAATGGGGTTTTTTCTGCGAAAGAGAAACTGATCTGCAGAGTTTCATACGCACTGCTATTCAGGATTTAGAAAGTCCTCATTTGGGCTGCAACACAGTAATTTCTGAATAATCTATACACAGAGAGCTCTCAACAAACAGACAAAAAAAAATATGCTGACACATGGTAAGCAGGAGCACTCATCCTCCTGATGTCATGGATTCCTAAGAATCCATGGAACTAAGACGTTCCATCATAGGTATGAAATAATTAACTGAAGAGCAAGGAGAACCTCATAATCACTGACCAGGTGATAAAGCCAGCTTAGCATTCTTACTGAATCAAAAGCAGTGCAGGGAATGAAAAAGGAATACAGGACAAGAAGTTTCACTCACAAAGAAGCTTAGCTGCCACCCCCAACCTAAAACATCCAACTCTGCTGAAAGATAATTACTGGATGCAGTAATGCTTGAAGGAAGAAAACCCTTCCATTTCCTCAGGGCAAGCGGAAATTGTTCAAGGCAAGTACAATCAAGCTCTGCGGAACTTGAATATTTCATTTACAAAAGCTGAACTTGTATAGCTAGAAGCAAGATGAAAAAAGTGACACCATGTCATCCTTCTGGAAAGACAAGTGGACAGGAGTGAAAGAACTAGAACCAGTTCAGTCTTCCTCAAAAGCACAAAGAGAAACCGAACATTTTTGTTTATTCTCCATTTATAGCCACCACTATTCATATGCAGTTGGCAGCAGCAGAACTAGCAGAATCTACCCACATCATCTAAATGCTGTTACCTTAAACAAACACAGAACTGTGTAGTTTTATATGATATTGCTGTTAATCCCTGTGCTAGTTTTTCAAGCAACAGAAGAGAACACCTTTCATTATTTCTAGAAGACATGCTTGTTTTTAAGAAGAAATTGTGCAACCTAAGGCCACTTAAATGAAAAGATACCCTCAAGAAATATCCATCAATTAACAGTTTAAAAATAAATAAAACAATAAGAAAGGCCGACTGAGGAGGGATCTATGTAACACAACATTTCAGCTCTTTTCATAATCACCTGATGTTCTACTTCTTGAAGCAGGGATTCCAGAAGTTCAGTTTCTTGAGTAAGCGATGTCTTTTGGCCTGTTTAAAGAAAAGACGACATGTTTAAAGAAAAAAAGACATACTCACTGGATTTTAAGAAACTGAGTTTTTTCTTTTTTTTTTTTTTTTTTTTTTACCTGGAAGCTGCCCCAGAACCTACTAAGGTAAAGGATTTCTAAATATACCAAGGTTGATTGAGAAAGCATTTGAAACGCAAGGCTACATTTTTAATTAGAGCTGTAGCAAAGAACTCACTTGAGGTCAAGACAGTAACGAAACATTCTGTGCCCCAGAAATGGCAGGTTTGTTGTTTTGGGGTGCTTTTTTGGACAAAAAAGCAGGTTTGACTTCACCGAATTCGTTCTCATCCAGACAAGCCCCTCTTTTATAATAGTTGACACTTCTCCTCAAAGCTACCATTTCTCTTGACCTTAATGTTTAAGTGTTTTCTTTATAAAAAAGAACAAACAATGTTTAAATGTGTTTGTTCATTTCAACTAGCATGAAGATCATGATGAGAAAGAATAAATACTTAAGTCCCATTTGTCTGTTTTCTATCATGGGAATTCACTTTGTCTCCATCACACATTACGTACCTGAAGAGTGTCTGGCAGTAGTTACAAAAAAGCCGTTACATGGACGAGATGTTAAGCTGTATATCCAAATAATTAAGACATTCTACCACAGCTTTAAGACTGATCTTTAATCAGTACACACTAAAACAAATCTTGTGACTGATTACTGTATTTGATATAGGCACAAAACATGTATGAATCCTGGATTTAACGTAAAGCAAACATTTTGAAGTACCGACAGGAATTCAAAGAGGAACGTGAAACATAGCTAATATACATTTATCGTGTAGTTTTGTTTTTAATGGAAATGACCTAAGAGAATAAATGCAAGCATTATCAAAGCTAAGGACATTTTCCAAGCATGAACGTTTTAGGTTTTCTTTGGGTGGGTGGTGGGGAGAGGGTGTGTGTCTGTGTGTGTCTGTGTGTGAAGATTTCTAGCATCAGAAATGCGTTTTCAGCACAGCTATTTTATTGTCTTACTTTTATTTCTGAGACAAGTACATAGATACAAGGTCAAGGATCTATTTGTCTGTGTACTTTGATCTACTGGTTGTGGACCTTGCAAAACTAAGGTCCTAAGTATAAAGTTTCAAATGTCTAAAGAAACCAATATCCCAATAAGACGTCACCTTTAGGATGTGCTTCTATCGATGCACTTATGCAAATGAAAGTGCGCGTGGAAAAACCAAGGCAAAATTAGTCGAGCGCAGTATGTACAGAGTTAGAGCCAACTGAGGAACATTCTGTCCTTCTTGTTAAAAGCTACACGGAATTTTTAGTAGTGTTGCTTCCCCAGGTTTCAATACCTGTAAGTGTACCACCTGTCTTCTCACCTCTATTTATACCAAAGGAGAGCTAAAATGACGAGCGCCCGGTTAGCATCAGGAACCAAACTAGCAGCTCTGATTCCAGATGCCATGTTCTTCATTTGCAGACAAGGCTGCCTGTGTGTATGGATCTGAACTGTTGCTCGCCAGACATCTCATATAGACTTCTAATTTTTTAAAATTACATTAAAAGGAGTATATATGACAAAGATGTCAAATTACAAAGATGGAGTTCTTGGCCAACACAAACGATGGTGTAAAAACACTTTAGGTGAAAGGTACTAAACATCTTTCAATTAGACGGAAATGTTCTCCAAGTTATTATACAGGAGTTTCCAACAGAACGTAACGGCTAACAACTTAGAACTGTATCGCAGTAACTACATAATTAACTAAAAGCTTTGCCGTAGGTATAAGTTTTCTGTCAGCAGTTAACTTGCTTAACACCATGAAGTGTGTAAGGAATCATACTGCCAGGGCAAGACGGTTTCTCAACAGATTTACACATTGCGAATATACTGCTCCTAGTTGTAATAGATCAGGCAAATACCTACCCATTAATGTTATAAGCTTATTCTTCAGCTGAGTGTCTAACCGGGCAATCATCATCTCCACTGCATTCCTGATTTCCCGAACTCGTTCATCCTTCGCACTACGCACTGCCTCCACATTCCTCTCCTAAAACAGGGTTCACGAAAAAAAACATGCACAAAAAGAAAGCCTTCACACTTTTGCATGTTTTGCTCATTTACACATTAACTCCACTCTCTCAGACCCAGAAATGCCTAGGTCTCCCTAGAGTCCCCTCCAGCCTTATTTTTCTATGAGGGGGGAAAAAAAAAAATCCTTGTCTTACTGAAGCTTGCATGTTTAGAATAAGAAAATAGGAATGTGTTTTTAGATTAACTGTATTACAGGCTATTCCTGTTGCCAGTTGTAAATATCCTTTGACTTTTACTGAATACATAAGCGTGCCCTCTGGTGGGTGACCAAAGGTTAACAGTAAAGTTGAGTAACATTTTCTCATTACATAGAGATTTGTCATATGGGGATTCTTTAGTATCAAAAATTTGTAAATACTACTGCCAGTTTCTCTTCTGTAACTTGAGCAGCACAGAAAAGTTACCTTCTTGGTAACAAGAATAATTTGATAAAAATTGCGCCCTTCACCCTGGAAGGCAAAGGCCACAATCCTCTCAACATTTTACAAACACTTACAAGTAGCCCACCTGGGGATATAACAGTCACATTTGAGCTGAAGCAGAGCTAACTTACCACTGCGTGTGGCAAACAACTACCTGAATAGTAGCACAGACAAAAACCATATGGAAACTTTCTTAAAAAAAACCCTTATTTTATTTGCTCAAAGACTACACAATAAATGTAACGGCGTTCAGCAGAACACAAATAACCCTTCCTAGAATACAAGAAACTGTACTGA
Source organism: Nipponia nippon (assembly GCF_047370975.1). Taxonomy (NCBI): domain Eukaryota; kingdom Metazoa; phylum Chordata; class Aves; order Pelecaniformes; family Threskiornithidae; genus Nipponia; species Nipponia nippon. Next base: position 7,989,031 of record NW_028262331.1, read on the forward strand.
ATTGTCGGAATTCCCACTGAAACTGCCAAAACTGAACATGTCGGTATTTGGATGTCTAACACATTTACCCCTATGGGGAAGAAAAAGGAGGTGCACAAACTTCAAATCTCTAACTGGTGAGCTGCTTTACAGCACATCCTGTAGGCTCAAATATACTTGTTTATTCTCCTAAAGAAAGGAAAATAAGCTCTATTACAATAAAGCATTTTTATACTTTTTTAGCATGGCAGACTGCACTTTTGTAAGCGTTGACAAAAATACATCTTTCAAGGAACTGCACGACTCCAGCTTTTAAATAGCATACGCCAAAAGAAAAATTCCCTGTGAGCTAACTCATCTTTTTCTGTCTGGCAACCACAAAAACAGTATTGAGAGTATGTTGATCTTTCCACATTGTATCAAAAGAGTATAACTAAAAAGTAAAAACGTCTCTCTGTGGGATAACCTGATTACCTTCACAGAAGCAACAGCTTCTGAACAGGTACTGAAAACATCACGAGTGCATGACATGGTGTACTATTTCCATTTCCTGCTTTAGGGTTATCCTTTGACCATGGCGTGCTACAGGAAAAACTTAACATTATCCTGGATCAATTTCTTACCACTTCTTGCACCAAACTGATCAGTTCCATGAGTCTTCTCCTAAGCTTTGCCACTTCTTCATTTACTTTTGTGACGTGTTGCTCATAGATTTCTGCCAGTGGCTTAAAAGTATGTCCTCCATGCTGTTAAAAAAGAAAAAGGGGCGGGGGAGAAATAATAGAGCATCCCATTTTAACTTTATTCCACTCCTATTAAATTACTGAAAGAGAGGGGAAGAAAGCCTCCTAGTGTATCACTCATTTTGGAAAAGTTCCAAAGCAGATTGCATGTAGGAGGCCTGTCTTTCACTTCCCCTCATAAGTCACGAATTTGGCTTTCATACCACCAAAGCTTCCTGTCAAGAGTTATTTGGAGTCTCAACAGTCCTCCAAAAATAAACTGCTTCATTCACTGTGCAATTCTATAACAAATCAAATAACGGTAGAAGGGTTATCTTATTTTTACTATTATATTATTAAAACACCCTTCCCAAACAAAGGCAGCACACTGTTAACCACTTATATTCCAAACACTGACAGCAGTCTCTCCTTGAAATACTCAATTGAAGGGATAGTAAATAATGTGGTGAATTGTGCTACTCATACAGCTTTGAAGATATTCCACATTACAGGCCAGGGTATTTAAAGAACGTATGTGTTATCTATATTCTCTGAAAAAGACTTCTTTCTTTGCCCATAAAATTCTCAGCACCATCTACAGTTTGTCCATGACATCATGAAGTTTATAACAAGGAAGGTAATTCTGACCTCCTTTTGGCAAAAATTCAATTTCCTTCTCTAATTATAAACAGCAGGTATCGCCTTCCACAACCAATGTTCACATTAAATTATAACTACACATACAACTACAGTATTTGCATGGCAATTCAATAGCCATAACAACAGCTTCATAGCATTTCTATTTCTTCAAACTGCTGTCAAACATAATGCTTGCAGTCTCTTATTGTAACATACCACAAGCAAGTCTCTTCTTACCATTCCTCCCCAAAGCGCGCACTGGTGGCAGATACATTTCTTACAGGTCCAGCAGAAAACGCTAAGCTTTTCATGATGATTTTCACACCTTAAACAAAAAATACACATATCATCAACAGAAAATAGCTATGAATTTTCTGCAAACTCAATTTAACATTCTCACTTGTTTTGCTACCCGATACTGAGAGTAAAGCACAAAACATCAGTACAGTTTTGCAAGAATACTTATATTCAGTAAAAACCTTTTGTAAAATAAATGTTGCTCTTGGTATTCTCTCAGGAAGTATTTCACAGAAATAGAGAGAAAGGACATTACTAAAATTGGATTTCTATCCAGCAGATAAAGGATATCATCAATGAATCAAGCTCAGAATTCTAGAAGTTAATAATTCACATTATTAAAATCCTAATCATATGCAACCTAAAGTAACCACAGAGCAATGGCTCATGAGCTTTTTGGACAAACTGATCTTCGTCACTTCTTAAAATTTCAGGAACAGCATCAATCAAGAAACCGAGCACAGACCAGGCCAGACCTAAAATACGCGCCTCTCCCTTCCCCCTCCATTAGCACTGAGGAACCTGGGGAGGAGGCAGGTACAGAACACATAATTAGTCTCTGTCCATTTTTCAATGCTGCTTCTTACACTTTTCTCCTCCAAATCTTCAGAATATACCTTAAAAGACATAATAGCACTGGTAATGGGATAAAACCAGGAGGAAAGCCTGCTGAGAAAGTACTGGCAGTTGCTTCTAGGAAGAGAATATATCAGAAAATACAGGAAGCTCCAAAGACAAGGAAAGCAAACAGCAGTAACGTGACAGATATAGCAACAGTAGTGCTTTCTGTGGGACTTTATATATTTTCTTTGATCTCAAACTGGATTTATCAATTACATTTTCGCAAGGGATTACAAGACATCTTCTCAGAACAGCTTCTCTGCTCTTATGTGCTGAGATACCAAATCAGCACCCACAGTCTTAATGGGACTGCCAAATGAGCAAGCCACTGAGAGAAGACTTTTATTTCAGATGTATGGTCACTAAGAAGGGCTAAAAGCCTTAAGAAGTATTACTGCCCTTCCTGTTTCCTTATCTCTCATTTTAACTATACTGAATCAAACTAGAAATAGTAGTAGTTTTCTAGGCAAAGGCACCGAAGAGCTTTTCTCGTTCCGTTAAGTATGACAGAAATGAACTCCAACTTTTAGTCAGACAGTGAGCACAATTCAGCTTTTAAGTAAGTAAAAGTTATCAGTTTGTTCCCTGATTTTAATAATGAGCTGAAATTAAAAGCCCGCTCATATAAGGCAAGCTGCAAAACGCTTTATATGAAGAATGCTCCATTTACTTGTCTTTTTCATTTTCTTCGTGCTTTGTGAGGTTGCACAGTTGAAGTGTATCAAGCTGTTGTGTGACCTCTTCTGCCCAACGACAGTTTACGAGCTCTCGTAGCTGCAGCGGGGCTCTGCAAAAAGCATTGCTAGAGTTAGAGCAAGAACTCAGCTCCAGGAGCTAAAAGAGAAGCATTGAAGTGAATTCAGTTCATCAATTCTACACTATTGGAAAAGTCACAGGCAAAGAGCTGAAGCTGTACTAGTTATTTCGGGGGGGGGGGGGGGGGGGAAATCATGTTTTAAGTCAATTTGCTCATTTGGGGGCTGGGGGAAGGCAGGAACCCCAATGAACCACCCCACAATGACATACAGAACAGCTACATGGGGAACCCAAGAACTATTTCCACATTTCATTATAGACTCCTGGATAACGCTGGGCAAATAATTTCATCTCGGTGCTTCTTCAGTTTTTCCCATTATTCAACTACCCCCATTGCAGTGCTTCAATTATCTCCTTCGTAAAATGTAGATATATTTACCTCCTTACAAGCATTTTAGAGCTTTGATCAAATACTTTAAAAGCTGGATACTAAAAAAGTTCTGCAGAAATGGTTGGTTAGTTGTTTTTAAATACCTCCCTTCCCTTTGGGGAAAAAATATGCTACCTTCCAATTTTTGGTCTATCAAGAGCTAGAATTGCTAAGTACTCAAGAACTAGAAGTGCTAAGGGGTGCCAGGGCTTGGGGGGACAGGGTGGGGCATTGCATTAAAAAAAAAAAAACCAAACACCACATTGTAGCTACTTCTCAGACAAATCTGCAACACATAAGGTAAATCTCACAAATTATAGGTGTAAAAAAAGTATACATTTCAGTCTGAAAACTGATGTTTCTGGTCTCTGACTCTTGCAAGAAGAATAGAAAGAGTTCTAAGGGGAATACCATCTAGTTACTCTTACTACACCAACTACATGCACTGAAAACAGCCGTGTAATAGGGGAAGAGCAAAGAACTTGCTTATCTTGTCACAAAACTAGAACATATTTTAGAATCAGTATTATACCAGGGTAAATTTTTATAGTAACAGCAGGCAGGTCTCAAAAAACAAGCTTACAAATTTAGTGCAACCTGCACTGAAAAAAGATCGATCGTAACAGGACAGTACACCCAGTTCCTGAGAATTTATTTCTTATATTAAAAATACCTTACCTACAATGAGGGCACTGAGCTCTTTGTTCAGTCAGCCAACGCTATGAAGGAAAAAAGGAAAAACATTTTTAAAGAGACTGTAAGAAAAGAACTGCAAGCAAGTACATTCTATCATTAATTAGGAGTGACTTCTTTTTATTACAGTCTTCCTATATTTTTTTCCTTTTTTTACAGATTTGTAATTTAACTGTTCAACCACTTAGTCACAGAAGAAGCTGCTATTTGTATCTTAGTAACAAAGCAACCACTTTTCTTTAGATGTCAAAGACACTTCAGTTAAAATTATGCAGAGAATTCTGAGGTACCAAATATTCACAGACTCCCATAGTCATAGACCAAAGAGCATGTTTCAACAAAAGAAAGCAGAAGATACAAGTGTATTTTTCAGAGTCTAAATTATTAGTCTTCAAGGTAACTTATTTCTTCCTCTCAAGCTATTTATATGCAAGTTAGATACCTGCAGTTCAGTGATCAAATCCACAAGGACCCTCTGAATGTTTCTCTTCCAGAAAGCTCCAAAGGCAAGCAGCTGAGGAAAGAACTTCACCTGCCCACCACAACTTACAAGTGTAAAAGCTCGGCAGCTGACGGGCTTATATTTGTCAGCTCACTACTACATTTAAAGATTCTCATGAATAATCTCTCACCACCCAGCAACAATATGTCACCCAACATGCTTAATATGTAACATGAATCCTTCACCTATAGGTCTTGTCAGAGCTTTCAAAGGGAATGATGATTGTTCCGATTTCTGGAAATACTACCAGAGGTCTGAAAACCTCAGCTGAACCCTCTCTCACCACGCTAACAAGTAACAGCGTGTGGACTCGCAACTGAAGTGTTATACGTTGGTAACCATGACCTTAATAAATGAATTGCGGTACTTCAGATGCTGCTTCAGCCTGCTATCCCAGACTCCCTCACAAAAGATTTAGCCCATATCTGATCATATCACACGAGTTTGGCAAGCATTTAAAAACATCTCCCAGATGACAAGAGGTGATGTTATGACCTTCCAGTGTTCCATACTGACAGAAGCAAAGTCAGCATTTGATTCCTGTTCCAACTTTTGTCTTCCACACAGGCATCACTGACTCTCAAAAAATGCTCAAGAAGGGATCGTTGTATGTCTGTTTCTTAAAAGCAATTATTCCAGATAGTCCCTATAATTAGCACTACTGAACGCAATGCACAGCCTGCCTAGTTTTTCCTCAGGGTGTTGTAAAAGATTTTGAAAGGGAAACTAAAGAGCACAGAGCAGGAAAAACGAATCCTTGGAACTCGAGGAAAAGGGGCAACAAAGAAGCAAGAATGTGTTCATAAGATCAGTATTTTTCAAGTTCATACATTTGCAAGAATAAACTATACGTAAACTCACCCGAATACAACTGAAACAGCACAGCTTGGAGCAATGAGGACACAGACGTGCATCACGCAATTTCTCCATACAAATAAAACATCGGAATACTTCGGCAATGCTCTGCAAAGGGTAGATTATCGCTATTGTTACTTCAAACGTATCAGAGTTGCATTTATTTTCCAGGTAGAGTGCCAGGTTTCATAAATACTGTCCCATTCCAAAAAGCTACGGATAGTGCATCTCAGAGCGAGATACTAAGTCAAACACCATGGCTCTCCTCCCCACTTTCTCCTACACTACACCAGCTCTCAGCACCCATTTTATAACACTATTCTTCTTCTTCGAGGAATAGTTTCTTTGTTTGGTTTATCTTTTTCCAAGAGGGCCTTTCTGTAGCCAAGATATTATTCCCACTTGTGTTCACATGGGATTGAACAGTTGCCAGAAGAAACTGTGCTATACCGGCAGATTCTGAACCCACGAGTTTCAATGTACTGGCACTAAACTAATTCAGAGGCATGGTAAGCGCATGTATGTATTATACAGAATGCTAACGAGAGGGGTTGAATTGGGCAGGGCATCTTTTTTTTTTTTTAGTTTTATAAGACTTACATTCTTTTAAGGTCTACCATTAGCACTGGCTCCGCAATTTCTACACCCCCTCACACCCCATTTAATTAATCTTGGGCAATAAAAATATAATTTAACATATCGTTTTACTATACCCATTTGAAGAGAGAAGTGTTTTGTTCCAGAATACCATCATCTCGTCTTTCTCTGTTCCCAAAATGAGAAAGCTATTTTGAAATGCCAAGTGATGTTTGCTTTCCATATCAATAGATTTTTCACTGATAAAGAAGTTTTACATTCTGTATTGTACAGGAATTAGATCTCTTCTGGCTTTAACTATGGAACTCCACAAGATTCTTCAGACGGGCTAATTTATTCCTCACAGAGTTGAAAATTCATCAGCACAAAAGTGAGGCATATCTTCAATTTAGAGATACCACAGTATCTCCTAGACATTAGCGTCTTCTCTAATGGGGGCAAACCATTAAAATGCAATACAGGCATTTACAGGGAATTATCACACGAGGTCTTTTAAATTCTCCTCCTGTTTGGCCGCTGTTAACGCGGGCCGCAGCGATGCGTGCGAGCTGCCCAGGTCACGGGCAGACACCACCGAGCGCTGTGCCCACGCGTGCCAACACGGGCTCTGCCTCCATCCACCTCCACAACAGGCACCTCCGACGCTCCACCGGTTTATTTTCTAACCCTGACTATGTAAAATAACTGCCTGTCACCTCGAAACGCCACCTCTTCACACCCTCGACACCTTTCTGCCCAGCTCACCAGCGCAGACAGGAGCCAAGCTCCGTGCTATGCGCATCCCTGCCCGCCGCAGAGCTCTCATGTTTTCCGCCCCTCGGGCCGCCCGTAGCTCGGTGCCGCTCGGCCTCTTGCCCCTCACACACGGGAGGGGACTCGCCGAGGGCTCTGCCGCCCGCCAGCCCTCCCCTGACCCGTAAATCGGTCGGGATGGCCTGCCCCAGACTCCCGCCGGAGAGGAGAGGCCCGGCCCCGCCGCTCGCCATCCCCCGCGGAGGAGAAGGTGAAGCCGCCCCGCCCGCTTCCCCCCCGCGGCCTCGGAGATGCGCTCCCGGGGAGGCAGCGCTTCCCCCGCACCGCCCTTCCCGCCTCCCTGAGGGAGCGCAACCGCCAACCGCCGCCCAACCGCTCACCTCCACGCTCTGCTCGTCCATGGCCGCGGCTCCGACGGCGGCGGGGGGGGGGGGGGCGGCTCTCCCCGGCCCCTCTCCCTACCGCACTCCCCGGGGGTGGAAAACGAAGGCACGGGGGGGGGGGGGGGGTGTTTCAGGAGCCGCCGGGCGCAGGCTGCGCCCCGGCCCCCCGCACCGGCCCGGCCATGTTCCCGGGGAGCGGGGCGGCTCCTCCCCGCGCCCTGCGGCCGCTGAGGGGAGGCGGGGCCGCGCCGCACTGCGCACGCGTCAGGCGGCCCGGCTCCGCCCGCCGCCCCCGCAGGGGCGGGCCGCTGCCTCCCGCCGGGCCGCAGGGTCCCGCAGCGGCGGGGCCCGGCCCGGCCCCCGCTCAGGGGAACCGCGGGCCTGAGCGCGGCTCTGGAGGGAGGCTCACCGCGGCCAGCGGGCTCCCGGCCCGGAGAGCAGGCGAGAGGAGCCCTCGCCGCAGCCGGAGCGCAGCTCTCCGCCGTTGCTGCAGCATCGCACCGCTGAACGCGGGTTAACGGGAGAGACGCTGCCGCTGCCTCCGAGGAATTTGCAGCTGTTGGGTTTCAGGGCTGAGCTCTGTGGATCCCGAGCGGTGCCACTCGGGGCCGATGGCTGACGCGAGTGCAGGCAAGGCAGCGCTAAACAGCCTCGGGCTGCGGGGATGGGTTTCCCCATCTCCCAGGGCTTTAGAAACAGGCAAGGCAACTCTCCTCGAGGCTGCAGTTAAACCTTAGATGCAGCTGTTTTCCCATTAACAGGTGTCTTTAATTATTTTAGCCAGATTTCACTAATAAATTAAATCTTTAACGCTGTTGAAAGTAGTGCGAGCAAGGATCAAGTCCTGTATTGAAAATGGATCAATACGATTAAGTCTAAATGCTTAACTATTAAGTCAGTTTGTGAAGCAATAACAGCCTTGTAGGTAAGAGGGCCCACTCGGCAGCAGACATCACAAAACCAACGAATCCCTGTCCTGGCCTCCCATTTCTTCTTCCATACACACCCCGTTCCTCCTCCCAACAAACTCGAAATAGCCCAACCAGTTCATTGATTCAGTTCAGAAAGCAGCCTTTCCCTTCCTAAGGACACTGATTTAAATTTCTTCCTTTGACAGCCATAATTTTTCACAAAAACTGTAGGAACTTAATAAACTTCAGATATCTTATTCTCTCAAATTAGGCCAAAATAAACATAAAAGCATTAAACATAAGAAAAAAAAAAAATCCCTTTTTTTACTGTGAAGGTGGTCAAACAGTGCAACAGGTTGCCCAGAGAGGTTGTGCAGTCTTCATCCTTGGAGTTTTTCAGGACACCGCCCTGAGCAACCTGCTGTAGTTGGCCTGCTCTGAGCAGGGGGTTGGACTGGACAATCTCCAGAGGTCCCTTCCAACCTCAGCTATTCTGGGAGCCTGCAATTTTGCTGGACTATTAAAAAAAAAAAAAACAAAAAACAAAAAACAGCCACACAAAAAAAAAAACTAACCCAAAAAAACCCCAAACCACCACAAGGCAGTTCACATCAAAGGAAAATAAAAAAAGGGTCAGGGACCAGGTTCAGGGGTTAGGGCAGGGCTCAGGGTCACGTAAACACAAGCAATAGATCTATGGCCTCGTCTCCTTAGCTTTCATTATTTATTCATAATTTAGGAATGTAAGTACAATTAAGTGGCTTGGGTTATTAGTCTTAAAAACCCACTCAGGAATGTAAGTAAGAATATGGAAGTGCCACATGGCTAACAATACTCTTCAAAAACGCATCGACTATAGTCCTATAAATATCCAAGATAAAATAGCAACCTCAAAGTTTAACCCTCCAATTTTAAGCACCATAAATAGAATTTGTGTTCAAAAACATCAACAGCTTTCCAACAGTGGACTTAGAACTCCTAGACACCAGAGAAATACTTGCTGCTTAATAATCCAGGAGCTATGACCAAGATGCTTGTGTGTCAAATGACAATGGGCTGAGCTTTCATTTACACAACTAACGTAACATTTCCTTGTTGGTCAAGTTCCACAATAGCAAGTTCTTTCAAGATTTGTATTCTTGAATGGGTGGCTTTCATATTCATCTTGTTCATCTGTGAAACACTCAGCGCCGCTCTGCAAGACAAAAGCAAGCTATTTAGCAAAACAGGTTATCAAAAATCAGGTCTGGCAGAAAAAGGCTAAAAAGCATGTACTGTTTAATGAATGATTTTTGCGAGTGCTCTGTAATTCTCATGCTTATTCAGATTGTCATCAACTTTTCTGTGCTACTTCAAATTGAGAACCATCATTTGCTAATCCAGCCTTAAAGAGACAGAATTCCTGAGTTAAAAACTTCCTTATTTTTAATATCGGCCTGCAAGAAATCCGCAGCACGCATCCCAGACAGGGGTCAGGGCTCGGGGAGGCCGGAGGGGTTGGTGTGGGGAGGGCAGGGTGCAGGGGTCATGGTTTAGCATTAGGGCTTCGCTTTTCCAGTCTGGATGCAGATTCCCAAAGCTGAAAGGGTTTGGCGGTATGACTGTGTCAGCAAAACCTTCCTGAATAGACCCAGTTTTAGACACCTGCACAGTGAAACCAAAGTGAAAAAAATCCGTTTCTGAAGAACTTGGCATTCAGTTTTGAAAATTATCAAATCGTACAAGCCATTTTTATCCAAATTAATTTAGAGGGTTTTGTATGACGGCCTAACACTTTGGGGTATGTACCTAATCAAGAAGAGTCTAGGGGAGTAAAATCAAATTATGAAGTTGTAATGTAGCAGCACATGGTTAACTGGTTTTGTTTAATTTGAAAAGGCTGAATTTCTTTACAGCTTATAAAATTCTTACTAATGAATGGCTTTAAGTCTTACCTGTTCTTCTTTACAATGAAGTGGTTAAATAACTCCCTGTACAAATCGTTCAAGTCTGCTAGTTTAACCTTGGTACAGTCATAAGCATTTCCCCAGTCAATGGGGAATTGCAATTGAATTGCAATTCTAAAAAATTGGAAATAGAAGCTATTTGTTTCTTCAGAATTAGGCCAAAGATAGAAAGTACTTTCATTACTTTTTAATAAACCCCCTAAATGGGTCTAAAGGAAGATTTTCCAGCAGGAAGAAGGAGAGATAGAAGATACTCCCCCTCCAAACTATCGCTGTATCTGCAGACCCAGTGAAAAATCATTTAATTTGAGTTCTGACGGGGATTAATACATTTGGTCTGTCAGCGACTAGGTTTTTTTTTTTTGTGGTTTTTTGTTTGTTTGTTTTGTTTTGTTTTTTTAAAGAACTAGGAAAATTCCTTTCTATAAGTAGAGATAAATGGATTGAACAAGAGCTATTTCTATGGCAAGACTAGTACATCATTTCTTCCAGACCACAAACACAACACTATCCACTTCAATATCACCAAAAGCAAGAAAAAAAAACTCCCAGAGACATGGGAACTCTATGTGGAATATAACTAAGGGCTCACTTGCTTATATTAAAGTCTAAATTCTTCACATAAAAGCAGTAGTTACTAGTGCTTGAGAGTGAAAACAGTGAATTTACTGTGCATCATAGGCTCTATGTTTTTTAAATAAAAGAGCTCAGAAATCATACCTAGGTCTCAGCCTATTCCTACGTACTGTGAGATCTGCCCCTATCGTACTAGGGGTAAAACAGCCTGTATTTGTCAACTGAAGTTATTGACAATATCTGCCTTCTTCAGAAAGTAAAACAGTTTAATTCATTACTCCCTGAATTCTAGACGGTGACTTGATATGTTTAAATAGTACAGAACTACTAGAGTTCAATATTAGAGATGGAAGTCTTGAGAGACTGATACTATTCACAAAGCTTGCTTACTGGGGCTGGGTGTGTGTCGGGGAGATCAGACAACAGGAAAAAAAAAACCCAAACCAAACAGTGGGAAGATTATTCTTTCAGCACTTACCTTCAGTTGAGCCAGGGACTGTCGATCCTGAACAAAACGGCTAAAAATAAACAAGACAATGTCAGGATTTGTTGGATTTTGTTTAGAAATTTGTCTTACAATTTCATTTCTGCATGAGTAATTACATTGTACCATTGGATAACCTTGCAGCCACTGAAGTCAGCAGCAAAATCTTAGGCATTCAACAAACCCTGGTTTCAAATAAAAATAAGTTTAAAACGGCTACAGAAAGATTTATATACAAGTCAGATGAGCCTCTTCAGCTTCCTCCTTTGCATTCTGGCATGGATCTAGCTGACAGCACTGCACATGCAGCAGGGGAAAAAGACGGCTTTCCTATTCTCACGCAGCCTCAGAGGCTGACAGTTCTGACAAGCTGAAGGTAGCTGTATGGTAACTCTCCTCAGCCAGAAATACAGCACTGGCGAAAAAAATCCCAAGGCCTTCGTGACATCCCTCCATTCTTTCTGACTTTCAGAGAACACCTTCTAAACACGCTCAGTGACAACGCAGGGACTGACACCAAGTGAACTGGCCGCAGCAGCTGTAGGATATAGCTGCATTTTGCATTGGGCCTGGTTTATGCCAGCTGTATCTTAAGTGCTTTAGAATTAAATAATGGAAAGACAGAAATTGAGAGCACTTATCAAGGTAGGAGAAGATATTTGCAAACAAAGAGTGAATGAAGCTGCAAGATACTGGATGGCTTTCATGCAAACCAACCGTGGCAATAAAGGGACAGAAAGCGAGGCATCCTCTGACAGAAGAGTAGCGGGCAGTGAGAAGACATGTAGAAAAACTTAAGGTCAATGAGATAATTACACTCTATTGACCTTCTTAAATATTTTGCTTTTAATATGAGACCCAGACCAAATCTTTGCAGATAATTATGTTAGAAGTTTGTGCTTTGAGTAGCTATGGGAGAATATCTGACTTGTTAAAAAGTATTAGTTTACATCTATGTTCTACTGCATTACAGTTAGAATATACTTATTGTTACTCATATTCCAAAATTCATTTAATATTTTACAGGAAATGAAATTTCTCTCAATTTTGATAGACATTGGTTTGAATCAATTACATTCCCCACTCCCACCCAAAGGCTTCTTATATAATGCATTAACAGAACAATAAGGTTGACAAAAGCAATCAACCGCATCTCTGAAAGGAAGCATAAGCATATCCCAACTAAAAAATAAGGGGAACAAAGTCTTCCCTCTTCGCAAAATTTTTTCCTTCATGAACAATCTAATTGGAACAAATCATAAACTGAATCAGTATACAACAAAAATGACGAGGTTTGTTAGAAACTTTAGTCCCATTTCTGAAAAATTCTATTCATTTGAGAGGTATTAAGTCACAAAAACAGCCCTTCTGACTTCAGATGAGCTACTCAGGATGAATGGCTCCTGGAATACTGACACTCTGTGGCCTAATTACCTTTTCCGCTAGCAATTCCATTTCTTTAACAGTTTGGCAGGTTAACTGCTGTGCTGCAGCCTGTTCTTCTTCTGACAGAGGTATGCGCTAGAAAAAATACAAACAGAGAACTCTGATACTTTCAGTTCCTAGGGTGATGGTATTTACAGAAGAATGCAATGTTTGTGTAGCCCTTTTCTCATGGAAACTCAGAGTAGTCTCCTACTTTCCTTCAAATGAAAGCAAATTTACAAGCTGAATGTTTCTGAAAAATCCAACCATAACATTCCTTTAACATCAATACTATAAATGATTCAATGGAAAGAAGATAAATTATTCAGTAAGAAGTAGTATTTCACTTAAAGACTTACATTTCTCCTTAACAGTTTACTCAATCTTTGGTTTAGGGAATATAAAAAGTATAAAAAAATCTTTATCTAAGAAGTCTAAATGTAACTCAGGAGACAAGAGTCTTCCACTTTAACAAAATCCAAATATGAAATTATTCTTGGCAGCATATCCTTGGAACACAGGGAGAGAAAATATTTTTTTTCTTTCTGTGACATATAACTACTGTCTTTTAAATCATTATACAGTACAGTTCATCTACAAGGACTTACAAATAACTTGTCTAGAGCTGTTGGCAAATTAAACACAATCTTGGGGCACTGTCATTAGAACACTAAAGTGAGAGCTCGGATCTGGGAATGTGTTTTAGTCACGCCAGTTCTGTCTTTGCCACTAGATTATCAATTAACTTTTTTGATCTAAATCACCTTATTTGCAAAGGGACGGAATTAATGCTTTCATAACCTCTTCAAAATTGTAATGAAGCTGTGTCTGAAGACCACTTGTGAAAAGGTGTTGTTTATTGTTGGGGCATTTTCATAGATAGAGAGATACTGAGAAAAAAGGTACTTCGTTGCACCAACAGCAATTCCACCACAAGTGTAACAAAGCATTGGTTTTAAGGTACTCATTTTAGACAGTGAAAATACATTTGCCATAAAAGTTTTTTTGCCGTTTAAAAGGTAGCTACTTTTAAGAAGTCAGTATAGAACTGGGACACAGCTGTGCACAGAGGTATCAATTCCTATGAAACTATTCAAACGTGTGTCATGCTATTCACACTAGTATGGTACTACTTCAGCTCCAAAACTGACCACCACTAGCTTAACTGTTGAGTGATGAATCAGGCTTAAGATTTACAAAAAGAGCTCCCATCTTGTGAACATTTCTTCCGGTAAACAGTCGTCTTATCTTCTGAGAGTCTTGTAAGAGTCCGCACATGTAACAGTTTCCAATGGCACTACTCACATCCATGTAAAGCTTACACAAATACATGTTCATTTACAGGAGTGAGACCCGAGTGATTAAAAGGAAAATACTACCTTAAGATCAGTATGTTGCTGTAATTCCTCAACCATCTTCGTTGTGTTCTCTAGAGCAGCACGGATGGCCTTCATGGCTTCTCTCTGCTCTATGGAAGCTTTTTCCAGCCGCATACATAACGTTTTATAACGAGACTTCACCACTGAGAGCTCTTTCAAGAGAGAAACTGGATTTTCCTATGCAGAAATTAAAAGCACATTTAAACTATTTAAGAAGAGAAAGTTAACGTGGCCACATACCAATTAAAAGTGTCAGCATTAGAGCCACTAAAACAGAACATGAAACGACCCTTTACAATGAAAAGTGTAGCTGTGAGCATGTTTCATCTATACATTTAATTTTTCATAAGCAAAAATGATAGATAGTGTTAATAAAACAGCACAATTCCGTGGTTCCACAACGGATACAGAGGGATGAATTTCTTGTGTTAGTGACTTTTAATGGCTTTTCTGCATAGGAATAAGTTAGGGACTTCTAACTGAAGAGATTATTTTTCCGCTATATGTCACAATATACATGGAGACAAGGACTTATTTATAAAACCCTTTACATGCTGCCATTTTTTGTTTTCTTCTTCCTCTCATCTCTCCCCCAAATCTGAATTTGATCATTGCTTATTAGCAAGTTTATCTTTGATCTCAGAGCAAGGCTGTGTTTTAGCTCAGATTGGAATCTGTCTCTGAAATTTAGGTGTTAACACTACTACTCATTTCTCAAAGCAAAACATGGGAGAATTTCACTATACCAAGAAATCAAGGAAGTTTTGTTGGTTTCTGCACTGAATTCATATTAGGCCAGTTATCTTGATATATGATGCAAGAAATGTTTTCTATGATGCAAGAAATATTTTAATAATAATACAACCAAATAACAACTAGATAAAAGAACAGCCACATATATTTTAAGATTAAAGAAAATTATCCATTTATTACCAACTTTATGCAAAATGCAGTAAAATCTATTAATTTAATCTGAAAATTCTACCTCTGGTGCTAGATCATCAGGAAGACCTTTCGTTATTTCAAACTCCAGTCTGCGTTGAATATAATCCAGATCAGATTCTGCCTTCTGGAACTAAAATATTTAAGATCACCCACAGTGTATTAAAAACCAAAAATTGCAGACAAAACCCAACCATTCGCCTTTCCCGTATTTCAGGAACGCAAAAGCCAGATGCCTCCATTTTGAAGGCTCATGTACTATAAAATTAAGTTTCTATTCCTCCAATCTATTCCATTAGTTAACGTTTGCTAATTATGCTGACACGCATAAACTTTCAGACTTAACCATTTTCCTCTCGCATGTAAGAATTACATGTGTGTACACACACGCTTCTATGAAATTCCCCCTCTTTCCATTTGTCTAACCCAAATTACCCAACTGTTCCCTTTGCCCCTTGCCATTAGTACCTTTTTCATGCCGCTCCCCAAAATGCATTAAAACATTTCCATCTCTTACTACATTATCGTCCATCTCCCTAGCAATGCCAAACCTCTCAAGATGAAGTTTTAGTAGTACACCAAAGAGGTACGTTCTATCAATAGAAAAGAACACGCACCCTTTTTAAACTGATCTTCACTTGATGCAGATGTTTGATTTTTTTTTTTTCTCCTGAGTTATTAACAGATTTTTCCATCAATTTCTAGAGCTTTTTCTGGGCTAGTTACTTTTCTTTTCAAACCTTAAATGTTCTGTTAGCAAAACTGCAATACTCAGTTATTTACGCAGCAGAGATTATAAATAAGCGTTCAGGATCCAAGCACATCAACAGAGATTTTACTATTAATTATATTAGGAATGCATTCTCTCAGATGGTAATAATAGCCATAATATATTTTATTATTCCCCTATAAACCAGACTGACAAATAGATAATAAAATTGATGACATCACATTTCTTTCCTTGGGATAAATAAGCCACCAAAGAATTATCTAATTACCTTGTAAAACAGTCTGCTGATAGCATTATTACTTAATTAATTTTAGTCTGCAAATTTAATATCTATTAAGGACTTTGGCTTTAAAGAAAGGCAGTTTTCCCAGTTCACAAACAACTCATGAATTTTTTAACGTAATAATTTGGTGATTCTACAGTCACAGAAGAGACAATGATGAAAGCAA
The DNA here is from genome assembly GCF_047370975.1 of Nipponia nippon. Classification (NCBI taxonomy): domain Eukaryota; kingdom Metazoa; phylum Chordata; class Aves; order Pelecaniformes; family Threskiornithidae; genus Nipponia; species Nipponia nippon. The sequence goes on from NW_028262331.1 coordinate 8,005,100, forward strand.
GTTAAGAATGCTTATCACTTACTTAACTTGGTTTCCACTATTTATATTGAGATTAACCCTGAAGTAACCAATACAACTTCTTTAAGGCCCAAAATAAAGCTGTATTTGTTAACTGTATCCCAGAGTACTAACTGGCAGTGCTGTAACGGCAGCTAAGGTGACAAACTTCAGTAGTCCTTGGATGCAGCCTGTAGTCAGGCCTGGATACCAATAGGATGTTTATGTTTTAAACATCAGCCTTGGGATCCACCTTCGGGAACTGCCATGAATACCCCTGAGGACCTGGAACTTCAGGTAGCCTAAAGGAACAGTGTTCAATTCAAGATATTCTACAAGTAAAATCCCCTTTCTGATGTAGTGAAAATGTATGATCTTTCATATATACACACACCTTCGGCAGATTTTCAAAAAATAGCCTGAGAAAAGGAAAATAAATCTAGTAAAGACCTTGTAGATCTATAAATCAAAGGGAAAGTTTTCACCCGTTACTCCCACAATTTACCATCCGCCCAACAAAACTCCTTCCCACATCTACCCCAGAAACCAGTCATGATGAAATGTGAGAATAAAATACTTTTTATTACACCACGTATTTTTAAAGAGTTCATGAGGGAATTTTTCCTAACTGCTCAATCATTTCTTTTCTCCTCCCCTAGCAAACAGTTTTAGGTTTTCATTTCTAGAGGCAGGCACCCCAAAAAGATCATTTTTTACTTTTCTCCAACTCCTCGATTTGATTACTAATTCTTGGGAAAGCAGACAATGAATATGGGTGGCTTTCAGAAACATCTGTGAAGCTGTTCCTGAAATATTCAATATTGATAATTTGAGGCTTACAGAATGACAGTCAAAAAGCCACTAATACCATGCTACTACTATGATTCAAGACATTAAAAATTGAATGTGAAGCTGAATGCTTATCCATCATGTGGCTATAACTTTAAGACTTGTGCTTAATGAAAGTAATAACAGGGTTCTGTATCACTGCTTTCTCCTGAAAGTATGCTAACTCTAAAAGAAACAAAGTTTATTATCAGCAATTTCAAAGCATGTTTATAAGCACTGCCATGTGTTCCTCCATTATGATCCATTTTTCCTTTGTTTTATAAATATTTATTTCTTGCTGTATTTCAAGAAACACACACCTGCAAAAACCTCCCCTTAATGTTATGGGTTAGGACCATTCGTATGATGAGTGTTGTACAACAATCACACAGAAAACGCAGTTTGGGAAACGTCAACTTGTAATTTACTCACAGGCTTAGAAGAAAGTGTTAGAAACCGAGGCCAGACTCAAGCCATCGCTGCGCACTCTGCTTTCACATGCTTTGACAATACTATTGCACTGCTAGCTGTAAAGTACAGTAGTGCAATAAAGTCAGAGCATTCGTTAGCAGCAAGAATTCTGTACAAGTAATCAATACACTCAAAATATGTATCGGAAAAAAATAGGTCGAGTCAGATAGTGGTTTCTGTGGATCATGGAGAATTGGATAAGGTTAATGTTCACCAAGTCCTAATACAGACACACAAGAACTCAGATATTTCAAGACATTTTTATTACTCATAATCCCTGTCGTTCCACTGACGGGGGGGGGGCATGAGGGAAAAAACCACCCAACAAAATGCTCAACGTATCTGTCAGAAATTCAATTTCAAACAATTTGATGCTCTTTTAACTGGAAACTGCATTTCCAAATGTATTTATTTCTTTGATGTGCCTCATAGCAAGCCAAGATTCTAAACTGCTATCAGACAGATGTTCTTAAACTGCATTACAGGGAACATTTTCTGGACAGTAGAGTTTATTTTTCTTATTTGCAGGTATTGAATCACTTTAAAATGCACGTGAACACACACTCATTTCCCAACATTGTGGATGTACATTGCCACTGGGGTTACCACATGGATGTCAGAGCACCATCAAAGTGGAGGTGTGTTTCATAAATCTCAATAAATGTGTTTCTTTAACAAAAACAGTAACTTCACATAAAAAGTTTGAGAACTCATAGGGTTTGAAGGTGCTAAGATTCTTAACAACAGAATGCAAAGAAACAGAGGAGTGGAGAGAGAAGGATGATTGCTGATGCACACAGAGCAACAACCTGAGTCAACTCTACACCTGTAACGTTTCTCTAGAACACACTGTAGGAAATAAGAGCGCTACGCAGCGTTCTTTCCTCTTTGTAGGGCACTCACTTCTGAGGAAGCACACACAGAGAGCTGAGGGTATTTGGCATTAAAAGACCAGTTAACATTTCTCCTTCACAAATAGCTAGAAGATGAGTGCAAAAAAATAAATTAGTGGCAATCCCATTTTACTGTTGTTTTTCAAATCACATTCTAGTCTCAGACGTACAATAGTGACTTTTGACAGGTGACGATAATAAGGAGGAGGAGTAACGTAGATAGTATTGCTGGCCAATGCCCTTTTAACATTGCACTGCTTTTTGTGCATGATCACTAGTAGTACAACATAAAAAGGGCACTGGACAGACACCACTCAAAGAAAAAAGTAGGTCCACTATACCAAAAATACGGTGACAGAAATTAACTAAATTGCTCTGAATGAAGCACCCGCAGCTCATCGGTCAGGTTATCCATTTGTTATCAGATTTTACTAAATGGATGCCCACGAAATTTCTTTCAGTGCAGACTGCTGAGGTGCATACTGCTGAGGTGCATACTGCAAGGCACTAGCTCCAGTATGTGAAGTCCTCAGCATTAAAGGTTAACGAAGTGGTTGCTGTGCAGAAGGCTACATTTATCACCAACAACTACCATGTACTGTGTTTTCACTAGAGGCCAGGCTGTCTCTGTTGAAGCTGTTGGACAGATCTCCAGTCCCAGCTGACTTCAGTGAACTCTTGTGCAGCACAGTCTTAGGTGCCCGAGTCCTGAACTACAGCACCCAGTATTCTTACTTGAATTGTTAATAAGTCAGCTTTACCATCTTTTGCATAACGAATCTGATCTAATATTGTAGATGTTACGGTTCATTCAGCTCTTCTTGTTATTGTACTTTGAGCAATAGTTTCAAATAACCATCGATTACCTGGTATTTTCATACACATTGTTCTTTTTAAGCTCCTACAAATTAGTTTATCCCTGGTTCCATGAGACTAAAATGAAGCTTTCCATGAAATGCATGTCAAAACCTCAGGGGAAATAAGAAGTGTTATTTTATCACACTTCTGTGGAGAAAGCTGACTTCACAGGAAATCCAGGAAGAAGAAACAATGAGCAGAAGGAAAAGCAAGAGACACAAAGCTGCAATATGTGAGACATAGTTGCCAATGTACATATTCCGATTAACATAAACAATGACAAAGAAAAATATTGCACTTTTGAATGAGGTTTGGATCTAGGAAATTAGTAAGTGAAATTGTTCGAGGTGTATTTAAGAAATCACCCTTTTCTTAAAAAAAAAAACAAAAACAAAAACAAACCACCAAAAAAACCCCAACAGAAACAGGTGAAGATGCAACTGCCTTGTGCCACCCAGCAGTTTTAGTGGAAGAAGGCAGCCAGGTATACCATCTTCCATCTTCTGCTAGAAGAAATTAACAGAATAATCAAACAGAAATCAAAATCAATTCAGTTTTCAAATGGATGACCCAAATGATTTGGGGTAATTAGAACGGGGTGAGAGACCAAGCTATAATCTCAAAACCTTTGGAAGCTGTTATGCACCATCTGTGCAGATAATTGACCCAAACAGGCTCTCCACCTTGAAATTATTTGTGCAATGATCATTTTGGTTGACTCGTAAAGTAGATCGTAACACAGTGACCCATTACTGTCCTCTTCCACTACCATATGTCAAAGCCCCTGTTAACTTTAAGGTGGCCAAAACACCTCGCTGACTATTACATGTCCTGAAGTGAGAATAACTTGAAAGTAAGACTTTCAATAAAACACATAAACAAACCATAACATTAAATAAATAAATATCAAAATCTAACCTAGGTCTCTCTAAACAGATTTCTAAATTATTATTTCTAAACTAGGCTTTTAAAAATAAATACTACTAACAAAAGATACGAGAGATCAAGCTTACGTTATAGGCAAAGCTGTGGTTTTGAATTTGAAATTATAACAACTTCAGAGCTCTGACAAGAATAGAGTATGTCACTGAATTAAAAATACTGTACATTACTACCACTCTAAGTATTCAGTATGATGACCGCAGTTCAGTAGCTAAAGAAGAGCAAAAATAACCCCACTTCCTCAAAAGCATGGTTTCTTCAAAGAAAAAAACAAAACAAAATGCACCACCTTATTTTTAAAGTGCAATAAACCTGAGAATTGTGTAGGATATTTTGAATTATCTGATCTTCCAACTAATGCAGGTATTTTGGCATTTATTCAAATTGTTACTTTTTATTTCTTAACAGAAATGGTGTTGTCCCAAAAGCGGGGTCGTTAGCCCAGCGTGCAAACGCCAATTAACACACAGAGCAGAGGTATTTTGTTTCCTTGATGTTTGCACAAAGATGGGTGCTAGGTGGCAGTTCCACAAATCTAGCACACCTCCGTACAAAACTACAGCACACTTATCCTGCTACACAATTAGTATAAACTCGGCCAAATTTACACTTATTGGTTAGTGATTAATATTTCATGCGCTGTTGGTTTACTGTATTTAAATTAGCCTCACTTGCTATGCAAATTAGCACGCATACTCCTTTCAGGTGGGGGGAGGCAAGACTTTCCAGTCCTGAATCGAGTCGGTGGTCACAATCTCCCCTCGCCACATTTACCTTTCACCCAGTTACTGCAGTTTTATCTGACTTCATGTTTCTTTGGCCATCAGCCAGCCTTTGGCACCAGGCTGTTCCCTTTTATCAGCCTGTTAGCTCCTCTTCAAGGGTATAGTCCTTAGTTTTCCACTGTTTGTTAATAAAACAAATACTTTCTTATCTTTTAGCTTCTTCTCCTTATTGCCAGATTCTTTTCGCAGAGCACAGGTGGTTCATAGCTTTGCTCAGTGGAGAATTCCACTTTCTGTGGGGTATCATTTCCCCACTTTGAGACTATGAGACCCTTTCATGAGTCTCAGATGTCTCACTCTTTCTTTGCATCCACAGCATATCATTTCCTGTGACCTGTCTTACTATCACACTCTTAATACATCCAAATAAAATATAATTGTAGTTATAATTGCTTGTAACAATGATTAAGTTTTGCAATAAGCTCTGCAACCATCCAGTAAAGGAGAATCCAAGTCAATGTAATATTTTGTTTAACCATCCCACTTCTATTGAGGCCCTCAGGTCACAACTTGACTTTGCCACTTGTTTTATTTTGTCCAATTGATCGTTTAGATTTCCAGTAATGTTTGGAATGTGAACACAGCAGTCTTTATTGTTTACATCTAAAGCTCCACAAACCCCACGTTCATGTAGCAACATTAAGTCTAACACTAATGTGTGTTGTAAAGCCGTTTTAGCTGTAGCTTGTAGTTGGGTATTCAAATCTTGTAGCCCTCTTCTTGTCGCATTAGCTGATATTTCTATTTGTCCTGTTAAATTATATAGCCACCTGTGATTTTGAAATGATGTAATTTGAGGAGTAAAAATTGCCTCCAATATCCATCCTACTGTTGTTCCTGTAGAGGGGTGTCTCCGTGGGTCTGTTTCATCTTGCTTCAATCTTCCCCAGAATTGGAACCCTAACGGTCGTCTTCTCCGTAGGGGGCACAAGGTTAATGTACCTAAAGTATGTTTGCACACTTTTCATGTTAAAAGTAAGCGAAGTTCCATCACTAACCCAAACAGTATGACCCATGGAAAGCATTGTCATTTTATTACAACTAACAGAACTATTTTGAATCACAGTACCGGTCCAAATATCATTTATATGAGTGGAATAATTTCTACAAAGACACCCTAATCGTAAAGCTCTGGCAACCGGACCCAATCATTGGACTTCATAATCAATCGTGGAACAATTAAAAACTCGTGTACGGTTCCATCTAGGATATTGGGGTTCTCTACTATTTCTGTCCTTTGACTCCTCCTCTCCAGTCCATCCAGTACACCAGGACGCACCTTGCATATAATGCCACTGGCCTGCCTCGGGGCTGGTCCATACTTGATGTAAATCCATTCCCCATGGGAATTCTGCACAGGAGATTCTATTACCGTGGGTTCCAGAGGAATCTCCATCATTATATCATTTACAAGTGGCATTTAAACCTTCACCTAACACTATTATTTTACTTCCATTTAATGGCCAATCTAACTCTGCCTACCTACTATGTAATAGGTTCTCAAAAGTATTACTTAAATCCAAAGTCAAGATCCCCCACTCCAGGGGGCTTGCAGCAGACTTTGGTAGCAGAAGACAGTATTACAGCTTAAAACATTCACTCAGAAGTGTCACCCTATTGCAGTGACGTGCAGGTCACCCAATGAGGTGACAAAGGCATGTTAGCAGAACAAGCTCGCATTTAGACAACTTTCAGCCAGTTGTTTCTTTTCAGACAACAAACACTTACTTGCCCAGTGTTCCTGATGCTTTAAGGGATATATTATGCTGGTGCTGGAGAAAAGCAACTGAAGGAGCAATAAAGTAAGCAAAAGTAAACTGAAGAAGTTTAAACATGGGGCATTAAGCAGCACACCAATTTTGTGTATTAAATTGAAAGCCTAGCACTCGTTACGTTAAGGGATAATGTGGATATACAATATTCCCCACCACGTTCTCCTGGCGTTCCTCCTATTCTTAATTTCTCTTGAGCATTCCACTTGGGTGATGTTACTGCGTACAGATAAAACTAGGAGACTATTAAACTAATTTTTACTTATTTCTTAATTGGAACGTGAAACCAAGATTGCCAGAGGACAAAAAAAACAGAGAGAAATCTCTCATATTATTTGTCTCTATATTGAATAATGTACTTTTTCTCCATGACACCTGTATTTTATCAGTTAAGTTACCTAAAACTGCTGATAGGACAATTAAAGTTACAAAAAACTTCTGGAAGTTTCCAAGCAAAACCCAAAGGAACATCATATTTTGGAAAACTATGTCAGTATGAGCATTTTAATTTATGTAAGGATTTAGGGATAGAAATTATATTATCTATTAAGCATTTGGATGCATAAAATATTTCCAAAGCATTTTAACTAAAAAAAAAAAAAAAAATGTAAACAAGATGACATTACATAGAAGCAAAAATGAAGATTAAGATTTGAAGGATGCCACAAGGAACTTGGCTGTTTGAAGAGAGTTTTCCAGTACCTCTCAATACGTGAAAGCATAGGGGTTTTGGGGGTTTTTGTTTGTTTGTTTGTTTGCTTTTCCGTGAGCGGGGCAGGCAGAAAGGCGACTATTCCGTAAGGTAGCTGAGGCTTGCCTTCAGGGGCTGGCCCAAAGAGTGCTGAAACGAAGTTAAACGCCGTGAAGAACTACGCGAACTTGAACGGCTGAAGGAAAAGCCACCCTCTCTCCTCAGGACTGGCTACAGCCGAGACCCCGCGAAGAAAGGAGTCCGGGAAGGGCCGGTGCCCTGCTCCCGGAGCGCCGGCGGGAGGACGGGCGGCCCGGCCGAGGGCCGCGCTGCCGCCCCGGCCCCCCCACGCCCCTCTCCTCAGGGCGGGCGGCCCGGCCCCGCAGCGCCCACCCGCGGCGAGGCGATGGGGGAGGCTCCCCGGCTCCTCTCCCGCTGCCAGCCCCTCGGAGCTGCCCCGCTCTACCTGCTCCGTCCACCCCGGGCGGAGGAGAAGCGGAGTCCGAGGCGCGGCGCCATCCCGGCGGGAAGCGATCCCGCCCCAGCGGGGCGAATGAAACAGCCCAGCCGGCCCCAGACACCCCCCGCAGGGAAAATGGGCCAGCCCAGGTGAGAGCTCCACCCTCACCCCCCCGCTGACAGAAAATGGACTAGTCCGAGAGCGCTCTGCTCCACGCCGCGGCCCCCCCCCCCGCCCCCCCCCGGACGGGGAAACGAAACGGACCGGACCGGTCCCGCCGCGCCCTTCAGCAGCCCCGTTTCCCCCGCCGTAGAGGGCGATAAACGCGCCCGGGACTGCGCGGAACCCGTCCGTGTCCGTCCCCGTTCCCCCCCCCCCCCCCCCCCCCCAGGTGAGAAGGAAATGGCCGGGCCCTGCCCCCGCGCTGAGGGGGTGAATGGAGCGGCACCATTAAGTAGCGGGGGGGGGGGGGGGGGGGGGCCGCGGAATGGACCGGACCGGCCGAACTCGCCTGAGCCGAAGGGCGGGCGGTGGTCGCCCCGTCGAGGCCCGCGCGGGCTCCGCTCAGGGCCCGGATGGGGCGCGGGCGCGGCTGGGGACGCGAGGGGAGAGCGGCCGCTCTCCCCTCGCGTCCCCAGCCGCGCCCGTGCCCCCCCCCCTTCCCCTCCCTCAGGGGCCCTCCGAGGCGCTCCCGCCGCCTGGCGGCCCGGCCGCCCCTCAGCCCCGCCGCCCGCTCGGACTCACCATGGCCTGGAGCTTGGTAACCGCCGGCTCCATGTTGAATAGTTGACATTCCTCAGGCGGCGGCGGCGGCGGGGAAATACCCACCCCCCTCTCCGCAGGATGGGAGAGTCGGCGGCTCCCATTGGGCAGCTGTACTCGCCGCTCGCCTCCCATTGGTTCGCCGCTGACAGAGGGCGCTCGCCATTGGGTCGGGAAGAATGTAAACCCTCTCCGAGGTAGGGGGGAGCCCATTGGTTGGTAGAAAAGCTTCAGCCAGTGATTGGCTGGGTGGGAGCGCCGCGAGCCGCTATTGGTCCAGAGTGGAATCTAGCGGTGATTGGCTGGAGTAGGAAGCGCAGCGCTGCAATTGGCGGGAAGGGGAGCGGTCGATTAACTGCGGCCCGGCTCCGGCGGGGAGGGGAAGCGCCGGTCACCGCCTTCGGCTCCCTCCGGCGGGCCGGTGCGCCCCCGCCTTCCAACTCGAGTGGCCTTTCCCAGCCGAGCGCTGTCCCGCAGCCGATTGGCGGGGCTGAAAAACCTTTATCCAATGGCGGGGCGGATCTCCTCAGTGCGCCCTCGGCCGGGGCGGAGCAGCGCTAGGCCGCTCCCGTCGAGCTCGGGCCCGCGTCCGTCCAGCGGCCAATCAGCGGGCGGCTATCACGGGCCGCGGGGGAGGGAACGGCAGAAAGCGGCGCTCCCATTGGCTGCGCGCTGCGCGGGCAGCGGTTGGAATCGGCGACGGCGGCGGGCGGGGAGGTGAGCGGCGGCTGAGGGGGCGCGGAGGGGCGGGGGCGGGGGGCGAGGCGGCCCCGTGTCCTCGGCCACCCGTGGCACCGCCACCGGCTCTGCTGGGGCGGTTGCGTGCGTGGCACCGGCCGCCCCTCGGTGCGGGCTCCGCAGATGAGCAGGGCTGGCCCCGCGCAGGAGCAGGGGCGCTGCCGGGGCGCGGTGGGGGTCGCGCCGCGGGGATGAGGGGCGCTTGTTCAGGGAACGCTTGAGCAAGCGCCTACGGTCAGGGAAGGCCGGGGCCCTCTTTCTGCGGTTTCTTCGCGCCTTTTGCCTACGTTCTCCAGAAACGTAACTTCCCCAAAATGCAATATTTGTCACTTCAGGATAAGCTGTCAAGAAAAGCCCACATAAAATGGTACGTTGTTCACTCCTCTCTCTTGTGTACAAGTACATCTCAGTGGATCGAAGGTACTTAAGAGAACGATGTATTTTTTGTCAGTTGTATGCGATGCTTCCAGCAAGACATCTGCAAATAACTTCTGACTGGATTTTTGAGAAGCAATCCATGTTCATCCCTACCTATTTGGCAATAGCTCTGTCCCCATGTGAAAGTGGGTGTTCTTCTATACATTAATTTTAAATGTGTCTTTTTTAAAAGTAATGGCAAAGTATAAGAAACGCCGACGAAAACAGAGAGCCAGAGCAAAATTTCTACTGGAAAAAAAAGAAGATGCTGGTAACCCCCATGGCTCAGGTTGTCCTCCACGGTAAGAGGCTCAGTTGGAACTTTTCCTTTTAACTCAATTTCTGGGTCCACTGTTTGCTCCTGACAGTTCATGGAACTGAGGTAACAGAATTGTGTTTGGAGCCTGTCTACATCCTGGCATGGATGCTATGGCATTGTTTCATCTGGAATATTTTCTAGTATAATATCTGTCATTCACTTTAATGTGCAGGAAAAGCACTTTTTTTTCCCCCCCTCTCCTTTATTGAAATGTATCATGGTCTTCCTCTATGCTCATGTTTACTCTGTTGTCACCTGCTGTTGCTGGTACTTGTAATTTCCAGGTGATTGGTCACAGTTAACTTTTTTAAAGGCTGAAACGATAAATATAATTGTGACTTCATTCTGAAATGTTCTGTCCCAGGTCAGCAGGTGATCTTCCTCCAAACTCATCATCTGTCCCGAGCCATTTGTCCTCCCTCTGGTCATTGGCCTTGCCCAATGTAAAAAACGTGGTAAAACCCTTTACAACAGCAGCATCGGTTTTGTATTGCTGGTGCCAGAACACGGTTGTACAGGTAAGTTTCCTACTTCTCTATTTTTGCCAATGCGTGAGGTTGTTCTTAGCGCTCAGATGCCAAACATACAGTCAGATCTGAGAACTAAGCTGTAAATTTAGTTATGTCTGTTGAAACATCTAAAGTATATTTTGTGTTTACTGTCTGTCGTGGTTGAACCCCAGTCGGCAATGAAGCAGCACACAGCCGCTCGCTCATCTTCCCCCCCCACACCCGCGGTGGGATGGGGGAGAGAATCGGGGGAAGAAAAGTAAAACCCGTGAGTTGAAATAAAGACAGTTTAATAGGACAGCAGAGGAATAATAATAACAATAATAATAACAATGATAAAAGAATATACAAAACAAGTGATGCACAATGCAATTGCTCACCACCCGCTGACCGATGCCCAGCCCGTCCCCGAGCAGCAATCACTGCCCCCTGGCCAGCTCTCCCAGTTTATATACTGGGCATGACGCCATAGAGTATGGAGTAGCCCTTTGGTCAGTCGGGGTCAGCTGTCCTGGCTGTGCCGCCTCCCAACTTCTTGTGCACTGGGCAGAGCATGGGAGGCTGAAAAGTCCTTGACTGGTGTAAGCACTGCTTAGCAACAACTAAACTATCAGTGTGTTATCAACATTATTCTCATAGTAAATCCAAAACAGCACTGTACCAGCTACTAGGAAGAAAATTAACTCTATCCCAGCCAAAACCACAACACTGTTGAAGGAATGAGAAGAGTGTCGAAGCAACTGTGGACATTAAATGCATACGTGAAATTGTAGATTTTTGATTGCAGTATCACAAGGATTTGCAGTGACAAAGGGTGCAGTCCTTTCATAGAAGAAATGATTGTATGAATTTTTCAGGTCAAATGTGAATTATACTTTAGAATTCGTAGATGAAGTTAAAGTTTTTTTGGAGAAAGTCACCCCTTGGGTTCCTGCCAAGGAAATATTTGGTGAAATTTTGTATCTTTGTGTTGTGCCTTTCCATTGACTACAAAGAGAAGACCTTGCGATAGAACTTTCAGTAGTAATCATAGCCCTGTCTCTGGAAACAACTTGGTGAAAACGCTTATCTGGTTTCTTTTTATGCTTAGAGTTTTAACGTGGTTAAAGACACCATATTTCCATCACAAATCTACTTAAGGGAGCTAAATACGTTCAGAGAGCAGCTGGAAAAGTTGGAAACTGAATTTTCCAGACTACAAGGAACCCTGCAGGTCAGTCTCAGTCCCAGTGGGGCACGGTAACGTTTGCTTGTGTAAGCACGTAAGGAACTGTGGTCAGTGCAGATAAGCTGAAATCTTAAGAGCTTCTCACTGGGCGTTGTTTCACCTCTTCTTCGCACTCAGTGTTACTAAACTGCGGTTACTTCATAGCTAGAGGGAACTGGTTTGCTGACAAGCTTCGTAAGAGGCTTTTTATGTCTTTCTGGATGAACTGAAGCCAGAACTTCTGTTCTCTGAAATGCCATCTACTTTTGCCAGTGGATTTAGTATTCTCTTATTTATTTATATTGTTTTCAGATGAATGGAATTGGAGCTTTGTCTTCAGAAAATTCTCTTTGTCAGAGGTGCAGTGAACCAGTTCTGGGTGCTCCTGTACAAATGCAGACGGGCCCGCCGTCATCCGTACCTGGGCCTTCTGCAATACAGCTGCAGCCTGTATCTGCACCCCCTCCACCTCTTCCTCCTCCTCCTCCGCCGCCACCGCCACTACCGCCACCAAAACTGCCGCCAGCACCTCTCCTCCTCAAACGGGGCAACGGCTCTAAAGCACTTCTGGTAGGGAGTAAGAAGGTTCCTCTTTTTCTTCGCTCATGGCTGGGTCCTTTGGACCTGGTTTCATTGGGAACGTGTGTCTTTGTGAACACTCAGTCACTTGCCGGTCCTCATTTCCCTTCCAACCACCTTTTTTTTCAGGCACCATCAGTGAAAAAAGATGGGCCGATGCAGATCACTCTCAAAGATCTCCTGAACGTTAAACTGAAGAAGACGAACAGCAACCTGAGAATGCACAAGGTAAACTGGAGGAGACGTGGGTAAATGGATGATAGTGTATTGGGGCAAAGTCCGTGTTGGAACTGGTGTATTTCCTGCAACGCTTGTCTTAGCCCCTTATAGAATTTTTTCAATAAATTAATTCTTCTCTTTCGAAAACCTAGTGATCAGCTTTAAGTAATCCTTCTAATTCTGCACGCGGGCATTTGAAGTGAAGGAATTAAGTGTCTAACTCCAGTCTCGGGTGGCATGCAGGACAGTTCTCCTAATTTTAGAGGAAGCATGTAGCTTTCATGTAGCTTTATGTCTGTGTGTTATCAATGGATTCGGGGCTTTCTTTTGCCCAGCTGAAATCCTGTTTGCAGAAGTTTTTTTTAATAAATCTGTTTTTGTCCAAGGCACATTGAAATCTTATGATTCAAAAAGCATAAAAGCCATAAACCACAGAAGTCTTTCAGAGTATAAATATTAAATAGATTTAAGGTCAGTGAGGCCTTCTAAAGTTTTATTTGTGGTAACATTTCTTTTCTCACTTTAGGCAGAATCACCAGTGAAGACACGCAGGGCATTAATTACAGTCTCAGATTTACAGAGTGTTAGTCTGAGACCTAAATCCAAGCCATCAACTCACGTTACAAAGTCCTTAATGTAAGGCACTTTCTTCCTTTCTTTGATATTAGATTTTTCTGTTCCAAACAGTGATGAACTCTATTTACAGAGTGGAAAATATTTTAACAATTTTTTTTTCTTTTAGTACCCCTCCTAAAAATCAGTTAGATCTTCGAAAACATCTGAAGAAAGTCAATATACAAAGGTAAGTTCCTTTCTATTCTCTTGTTCTGTTTTTCTAGAAAAAAACAGAGAACTAATCCTAATGCCTCTTGTTTCCAATCTTTTCAGGAGTCCCGGCGGCACTCCACTGAACAGTAAAGAAAACATTGAATGTGGGTCTGGGTTGACACCAATAATGACCCAGGCACTGCGGCGCAAATTTCAGGCAAGTCATGATGCCTCTCTTTCTGGAAGGATAAACTGGCTCTAAAATCCATAGAAGTTCATACGGGTTTTGTTCCCTGCAGCGCGGGGCCGTTGGTATGTGTTATCTAAGTTACAGTCTCTCCATAATTCTCCAAAAGCCCTCGGTACCCACAAACAAGGGCACTTGTTTTACTGATTCCCATTTTAATGGTAAGGAAACTGCAGAATGGAAATGCCGTTGCCTGTCTTTAAGCAGGTTATTTGACAACGCTAAGAGGAAAAGTTGCTTTTTGGTGGCCATTCTTGTGCCTCAACGCCATCTCTAACGTCATAGTCCCAGTTTGCAGGAGAACAAAATCTGAGGGTTAATAATCTCCTTTATTTTAAGGATTTGCTGTGTCTGTTTTCTTTTATGGTGTCAGCTAAGAATTGCACTGTATTTTTTCTCAGTCATAATTAGTACTAAGTTCATATTCCACCATCTGACCCTTTTCTTATTTTGACAGATGGCACATCCGAAGAGTCCCTCGCCTGCCCGGTTAACTGCTGCAAACAGCTTTGATGAACAAAAGTAGGTTTATGGAACAATCGGTGCGAATGAGTGGTTAATACCGTCACAGATATTTGCAAAAGTGTTTTTAATAGAAATTTATAAAAGTGTGTTTTAACAAAGTTCGATGGCAAGGTTCACTCTATTACTTATTAAATGGATGGAATATGTATAAAGAGAAAGAAAAAGAGGAGAATTGAGGTCGAAGCGAATTAGAATGATTTACACAGCGACCGAAAGTGCAAGGGGGTAAAGGGGACCCCCCCCGTTGCGTCAGGAGGTGCAGAAGGGACCCCCCTGCTCTCTGAACTCCTTCTCAGAGAGGAGCCTGGGTGTGGCTGGGTCCAACCCTGGTCTCAGACTTGGTCAGCGGTTTATGTCTGAGGATCATATATGTCTAGCAGCAGTTTAAGGTTTGTTCACAGTTAAGAGAGAGTCACAGGAATTTAGCAGTAGCTAATCATTGGTTAATTGAACATTTGCAAAGTGATTAAGTAGGGTTTGCTACAATATTTGAATCGATTCACGCACACAATATGCATATATAAAGGTACCTGGTAAAAATTCCCCTCGAGTTCAGTGAAATGCTCGCTTCAAATGGTTGTCTCAACGCGCAAAGGTCGAGCCTCCAGGAGCGAAAGGCGCCGGAGCTCAGCCCAGGTCCTGTCGCCAGGCCTCTATGCAAACTCAGGAGTTTGCACCTCAGAGACGCCCCGCTCAGCGGGAGATGCGGGCGCCGCCGCCGCGGCCAGGAGAGCCCAAAGGGTCTCCCTCGGTACGGCTGTTCGTAGGGTTGTGAGAGGATTGACTTAGGCGCCGGTGAGTTTCCACTCTGGCCACAACGCGGGTCTTTCCAGAGAGCTGCTTTTTCAGCCGCTTTCCAGAGAAGGAGGGCAGAGCCGGCGGGAGCACCACCCTCCCCGCCTGCCCCGTGGGGGAATCGCGGCCCCGCGGCGCTCAGCACCCGGGCTGGGCTGTTCGGGGACGGGAGACCTCCATGACGCCGTGCTAACGCTCGGCTACCGCCCTGCCTCGCCACTCCCGCGCTTCTCCCCGGGCTGCGTCGGTGCCGGCCGCCGCCTCCGCCCCGCCCGAGGCCGCGCCGCGCATGAGCGGGAGGGGCCGGGCCGCCGCTTCCGGGCGGGCGCGGCGCAGGCGCGGGCGGAGCGGAGCGGGGCCATGCCGCTGGCGGCCGGGCTGCCCGGGGGGGCGGCGGGAGCAGCCATGGGGGCGGCGGTGGGGCCCGTCAGCCTGCGGGAGCTGCTGCTGGCCGCCACGGCAGCCGCCGAGGGGGGCGGCGCGGCGGCGGCCGGCGGCGATGAGGAGGTGTGCGTGGTGGGCATCTTCGGGAAGACGGCGCTGCAGCTGTGCTCGGAGAAGGCGGCCTTGGTGAGCACCGTCTGCGACCGGCAGGTCTTCCCCCTCTTCGAGCAGGAGGACCCCGAGCTGGCGGACGGCGCCCCGGGGCAGGAGGGCGACCCGGCGACCAAGGACTACAACCAGCTGCAGGCCTACTATAGCCAGGAGAGCCGGGTGCTGTACCTGGTGCTCACCTCCATCTGCGACACGCCACAGCTGCTGCGAGCCTGCGGGGACCTGGCGGCGGCCGAGAGCAGGGAGAGCGGGCCCGGACACCCCTCCGGCGGCCCGGCCCCACTGCCTCACGCCGAGGCCCACGAGTTCTGGAAGCACCAGGAGAAGCTGCACTGCCTGAGCCTCCTCTACCTCTTCTCCGTGTGCCACATCCTGCTGCTGGTGCACCCCACTTGCTCCTTCGACATCACCTATGACCGCGTCTTCAGGGCACTGGACGGGCTGCGGCAGAAGGTCCTGCCCTCCCTGAAGGCCGCCATCAAAGACTGCCCGGTCGGCAAGGAGTGGAAGCTCAACTGCAGGCCGTGCCCTCCGCGCCTACTCTTCC
Source organism: Nipponia nippon (assembly GCF_047370975.1). NCBI lineage: Eukaryota > Metazoa > Chordata > Aves > Pelecaniformes > Threskiornithidae > Nipponia > Nipponia nippon. The sequence goes on from NW_028262331.1 coordinate 8,020,984, forward strand.
TCTTCCAGCTCAACGGGGCCCTGAAGGTGGATCCCCTCCCAAGCAGGGGCCAGGACCCCTGCGGTCACCTGGAAAAGCCACCCCCCAAGAAGCACTCCCCCAAGAGGAGGCTACAGCATGCTCTGGAGGATCAGATCTACCGCATCTTCCGCAAGAGCAGGGTGTTAACCAACCAGAGCATCAACTGTCTCTTCACCGTGCCTGCTAACCAGGCTTTCGTGTACATTGTGGCTGGTGGGGCCCAGGACGGAGATGATCCAGTGGCCATGCTTCTTGACCAACTCAGGAACAACTGCACCATGAGAGAGACTGACTCGCTGCTGGCTCCCACCCTGTCGGGACCCAGGAGGTATCAGATGATGCGGCATGGCAGGCAGCAGCTGTCCTTCCATGCAGAGAGCAGCAGCAGCAGCTCCAGCTCCTCTGGACAGCTCGTGGACTGCACCCTCAAGGAGTTCTTGTGGCAGCACGTGGAGCTGGTACTCAGCAAGAAGGGCTTCGATGACAGTGTGGGGAGGAACCCGCAGCCCTCTCACTTCGAGCTCCCAACCTACCAGAAGTGGGTTGCTGCAGCTTTAAAACTGTATGAAGTGACCATTGAAGCCAAAGATGATGACCCGACCTCTCTCACTGGGGAACTGAGCTCAAAAATCATGGGCAGCATCAAAGTCTTGGAAGGCTATTTAGATATAGACACCAAGTTCTCCGAAAACCGTTGCCAGAAAGCCCTCCCCATGGCCCACAGCGCCTATCAATCCAACCTGCCCCACAATTACACCATGACAGTCCATAAGAACCAGCTGGCGCAGGCCTTGCGCGTGTACAGTCAGCACGCCCGTGGCCCAGCCTTTCATAAGTACGCCATGCAGCTGAACGAGGACTGTTACAAGTTCTGGAGCAACGGCCATCAGCTTTGCGAAGAGCGAAGTTTAACTGACCAGCACTGCGTGCATAAGTTTCATCTGCTCCCAAAAGCAGGTAAAGAAGCTCACTTGTAATTGGGTTTTATGGTTTAATTTTGTATCTGCTTTTAAGTGCCTTGTCTTAGGCTGAAAACACCGACTCTGGCATGTTTATGGAAGATGAAAGCTTGGCAGCTTTAAAACTTCATCTTTGTGTAGTGGGATTAATTATTGCAGAGTTGTGCAGGTTTCCTTTATGTTGAGTAATGTTTAGGAGCGAGTGCACTGTTAGTAACTTTGATTTTAGTAGTAACTTTGATTCCATCTTGCTAATTAGGGACGTTACACTGGAGTCCTTCTAACAAGAGATGTGTAAGAGAACAAAAGTTCTCTAGGAAGCATAAGTGCCTCCCCTTTTTTTTAAATAGTTTGATTGATGTCGATCAAGGAATAGAAACTGTCTGAGATACATTTATTGCAGGCAAAAGAACTACGTATACCTTTTAGGAAGAGGCTGTAAAAACAGAAGATTCCGTTGAGTGGTGTAACCTACACTGGAACCTTGTATTAAAAGTGGGAAAGGGAGGGAGTTGCTTGACAAACTGGCATTGCTGGCAAATAATTTTGCATGTGTATATAGCAAGGAGGAAGCAGGGGATGAAGGGAGTTAAAGAATCTCTAGAGATGGTGAGCAATTTATCTAGGGTTTGATTGATTTTGCTTTCAGGGGAGAAGCCAGAAGCAGACAGAAATCCTCCCATTCTGTACCACAACAGCCGGGCTCGTTCCACTGGTGCCTGTAACTGTGGAAGGAAACAAGCTCCTCGGGATGACCCCTTTGATATCAAAGCAGCTAATTATGACTTCTACCAGGTAACTATTAGGTCTCTGGTTTTGCTTCAAGCAATGCTTTTGCTTCATCAAGAAAGTCTGCGTTCTGAAGTGACTACCAGTAAGTTTCCTCTTAACCGTATCAACTTGTAAATGTTGCTTGGGGGAGAGATTTCTGGGAGCAGAAATGGTTTGCACAGCAGGCTGAGCAGAGTGGGCAGTTCCAGTCTTCACCAGTACATGCACACAGGGGCATCGATTTACACTTCAAGTGTGTTGGTTCATGTGAATTTTAAATCCATCATGTCTGCGGGCTGTATTCCCATCACGGCTTTGGTTCTCACGTAGCACAAACCTCTTGAATCTTAATTGTAGCTGCTGAATGTTATGACTCTGAACTCCCTTATCTCCGAGGTGGAAGATGGAAAGTTAACCATGTTTTCTTTCTCATAGCTGCTGGAAGAAAAATGCTGTGGGAAACTGGAGCACATCAACTTTCCCATATTTCAGCCAAGCACACCTGATCCGGCACCCGCTCGGGATGAGTCGTCGCCTGCCCCTCCGGAAGGCGAGATTGAGAAACTTAAAGAAAAAGAACCTCAGACTCAGGGAGAAAGCACAGGCCTGAGCTTAGCCCTCAGCCTGGGTCAGTCAACGGGCAGCTTGGGCACTTACCCGCCTGATGCCCAGGGTGGAGGGGACAACGCAGAAAGTCACGGGCAGAGTGGGGACTCCAAAAGCGAGAAAAGGCCAAGTCTGGTAGATCGCCAGGCATCCACTGTCGAGTACCTCCCTGGCATGCTCCATTCTAATTGCCCCAAAGGCCTTTTGCCCAAATTCTCCAGTTGGTCACTGGTTAAGCTGGGGCCTGCTAAGGCTTATAACTTCCACACAGGTTTAGATCAACAGGGCTTTATCCCGGGAACAAACTATTTGATGCCTTGGGACATTGTCATCAGGACGAGAACTGAAGATGAAGGAGACTTAGATACCAATTCCTGGCCTGCACCGAACAAGGCTGTTCCTGGAAAAAGAAGTGCGGTTGTGATGGGAAGAGGAAGACGGAGAGATGACATAGCTCGAGCTTTTGTAGGATTCGAATATGAAGACGCACGTGGTAGGAGGTTCATGTGTTCAGGGCCTGATAAGGTCATGAAAGTGATGGGAGGGGGGCCAAAGGAATCCGCCATCAAGGCCCTCAATTCTGACATGCCGCTGTACATCCTGTCATCGACCCAGGGACGAGGACTCAAGCCACATTACGCTCAGTTCATGAGACTCTTCGTGGTGGTGCCTGATGCTCCACTGCAGATCACGTTAACACCTCAGGTAAGAAATGGAAGAGGGAATCGGGTAACTGCAGAGCAAGGGTTGGTTGTTGCAACGTCAGCTGCGGGACTGGAAGGCAGAAGGGTGATGGGCAAAGGGTGGCAGAGGGATGCTACAAAAACTCTTTCCGACTCAAACCAACTTCAGTCAAGTTCTCTAAGGCAGTAGTCACCAAAAGTATCTGTTTTATAAACAGTTGGTTTTTTTTAAAAACTTCAAGATTGGCTTATGCCAGCTTTATACTTGAGATAAAGTAAGTTTTTAAAAAATATTTTATCAAGGATGAATTAATAGCATTCCATACTGTAATAATTGCTTCTTTTTAAAAAGATAACAAGTGAGCAGTGACTGTGTAAGAATGAATTTATCATTTTAAATGTCATAGAGAAAAGCAGTGACTCATCGCTGAGATTAATTACTATTAGTTACCCTTTGAATTTAGGAGGTGAAAAGGTGGTCTTTTTTTTTTAACTGGAGATTTTTTCCCGTTTTCAAGTGTGTATTAAAAAAATGGAGAAAAAGCTCCATTTACACTTTTTTACTTTTTAAGGTAGTAAAATATGAAGAAGTGTATCTTCCTTCAATTACTGCTATATGAAATACTGTGTGCTTATTATTTGTTAGTCTATGGCAAGAAAATTGGTGTTCATTGTACAGTAGTGTCACTGAGTAACAACAGTCAGCACGAAATGTGTCCGTATGCGGGGGGGGAGGTGGATTTGGGACGTTTTGTAACCCTTTGAGCTGTTTGAGAAGTGCCACAAGATCCTTAATACTGGATCACGAGACAACGGAGTTGGCTTCTTTTACGGGACACCTTCAACGACTCAAATATGAACCTGCTTTGTTTTAACAGTTAAAGGAACAATACTGACTGAAACCTGACACCAACACCAAAATTTCAATGCAGTTTGCAGTTTATCGTGTTACTGTTTGAAACTGAGGCAAGAATTGAAGGTTCAGTTTGCGCTGATAACTTATTTTGCTCTTCGTTCCCAGCTTACACTTGTATCACAGCTTTTGACTCCTAAGGGTGTGTTTTTATTTGGAAAATCCGTTACGTGGGTTCCTGCATCAGTTCCTCATGCGAATAAGGCTTTCTGAATCTTTTAATACGAATTATACAAGAGCTATATTAAATATTGCTGAAATCCTTGAAAATTCACGTTGGTTTAGAGTGAGATAACAGCTCCAGGATATCTGTGCTGCAGTGTTGAAATCCGCTGTTAACACAGCATTTCCTACTGCCCGAGAGGTGAATGGCTTGTGTTTGTATTGTGGGTCCCCTTGGTAGGGCCTAATCTGCAGCCTTAAATTCAGCATCTTCACTGTGACAAAATTGGAAATTTATGGATGTCTCGCGATAACAGCACAGTGGTTTCCTGGACCACGTTCAAGTGGCTGAGAACCTGGTTGTAGGCAAGACTTAATAGACTTACTGGATTCAGTTTGCTCTTAAGTTTTGGTTTTTTTTTTAATTCTAATGATGTTTGATTATCTACTCCTATTTCCTTTTGATTTCAGGTTCAACCAGGGCCACCACCTTGTCCTATATTTTACCCTGAGAAGCAGGAAATAACCCTTCCATCTGATGGACTGTGGGTGCTTAGATTTCCTTACGCATACGTGACAGAACGTGGACCCTGCTTTCCTCCCAAAGAAAGCCAACAATTAATGAGTTACAAAGTTCTCCGAGGAATACTGAAAGCGATTACGCAGTAAGAATTGTTCAGGTAGATTGATTTTTAGTTTAAAAAGACTATCTTCAATTCAAATTATGGATTTTGGTTCATGTCTGTTACCCAACAGCTATCACTGTGATCTAGTGAAGCCCACTGTATTTCACTGGAACACAGTCAGATTGAAAATAAGGTCTGATATCAAAGTGGAGAAAGGAATCCAAGACATGTAAATTTTCTGTTTATTAAATTTTCTTATGTAAAAAATAAAAGCTGGTTATCGCAATATACTGGAGCCTGTATTACTAGATGTTTTGATGATAGTGCTTTTCCCTGTCATATCTTTCTGCGTACATATTTAGGAATATTTAAAAACTGGCATTGCCTGAAATCAAGAGTTTCCTTTGTCATATTGAGGCAATGATGGGCAGAATCTTTCCTCTTTTTCTAAACAAGCTATTTATATGTAAACAATAGATGCTTCTAATGTGGTGATGTGAGAAATCATTTGTCTTTGATCTTGTCTTTTTTTAAAAAAAAAAGGCATTGCAGTTCTGATTTGTATTAACATTATAGCCAGAAACTGTGCTTACCTATATCAAGTTGAAATATTTTACTGTATTTGTATTCATAGATCAGGTTTTGTTAAAAGGCCAACTTAATTTCATATTTCGGAATGACAGATCTCTTTGGAAACTAAACCTGCCGGTCAATTTGTGGAAAATGTAGAGCTGTATAAGCTTGTTCATTATAAGCAACTGCAGCTTAATTGTCAGTGTAGCTTAACTTGTAGTGATTAAACAGACTTTTGATTGCTAAAAGGGTGGGTTTGGTCCAGTTTGAATCTCAAATTGAGGGAGTTTGGGTAAGTATACTACACTTTCCAAAAGATGTGCTACATGATGTACTGAAAGGTAGCTTAAATACTGTGAGCTTCACGCGTGGCTGTCAGTCACAAAAAATTAGTCACAGTAAATCAACTTTTTTTGTCAAGGTAAGATGTATTAGTGATAGTGGCTGTGTGACAAGACCTAATTTAATTTCTAGAATATTTGTTTTTAATTAGCATGGATAAAAAATTTAATTTGATGATTTGTTATAATATAGTAATTATACCGCATGACCAGAGTTGAGACCTGGTTTCTGTTCGGCGTACGACATCTCTGATCAGCTGGTGTGGAAAACACCTCCCTCTGTCTGTGAAGACGACAGTATCTCCCTCTGCACGCCTTAATGAATTTAGATTTACCAAGCACTTAGCGATTCCCGAGCGCAATCAATAAAATGAAAAGCACTACAGAGAACAGTTGTCTCTGTGAGATGCGGCTGTGCTAAGGCAGCGGGGGAAAGCAAAATGGGAAATTAAAGCGTGTAATTGGAAATCGCTCACAGCATTTGTGAACTACTTTAAAAAAAGCGCGAGCCGTGACAGGCGTGTGGAGGTGCGAGGGCCCGGCCAAGGGACGAGGCCGATCTCCCCTGGCTGAGGCGGCCGAGCCCCGCTGAGGGGAGACCGCCGAGCCCTTGGCGGGAAGGGGGGGGTGCCCCGCGCCTGCGCACTGACGCCTCCTCCCCGGCTCGGGGGCGGAGGGGAGGCGGTGCGGCTGCGCGGCCGCAGTGGCAGCGGCTCCGGCTCCGGCAGCGCCGCCGCCTCGCTGGGAGCCGGCTGTGGGCCGGGTCGGGCCGGGCGAGGGGTGGGACAGGACGGGGGAGGCCGGGCGGGGAGCGGGATTAGCCGGCGAGAGGCGCAGGATGTCGGCGACGCTGTACCTGCTCTCCACGCTGGGCGGATACGTCCTCACCTCGGCGCTTCTCCTCAAGTGTCCGGGGCTGCTCCACCGGCCCAAGCGGCAGCGCTTCCGCTGCCGGCACATCTCCCACCGCGGCGGTGAGTGAGGGGGCGCGGGGGGGGGGGCCCTGCCCGCCGCGGCCCCGGGGGGCGCCTCTTCCCGCCCTCCCCTCAGGCGGGCGAAGGCTGCGGCCGCCCGCCGCTCCCTGAGGGCTGCAGCCCTCCCCGGCCCCGGGCGCTGAGGGGCTCCCCTGGCCCCGGCGGCCGCCCCCGGGGGCCGATGTCCCCCCGCTCCCCCAGGACGCCTCTCTCCCTGCCGCCTGCTGTGGGCGGGCGCTGCCCCAGCCCTGCCGGGAGGGACTCGAGGGGCTGCTGCGCCGTGCCCGTCGCTCGCAGCGGGCTCCCTCTAAACCTTCCTCCCGCAACCTAATTTTAGGTGCCACCTGCTGACCAGTGCTTGATTTCAAAGCTGAATTAATCTCCGAACTCAAAACGCGTCAGCCGAAATCGGCTTGTTTTACGTGGGTTCCGATCGGGATGGTTTCCCTCTCAAACGTCTGTATTTTTTCTTCCTAATGATTCGGTGTTTCGGTATTTCTCTTCCTAATGAGAGAGGCGGCTGACTGTTGCTTAGATCAGGTACAAAAGGTCAGTCTTCCTGCCTCTAATTGCCTGTTTGCTTGGCTTTCTGGTTTTGGAAGCAATGCAGTTTGCTGTGATTCTGTTCTTGCTCCCCTTGCTGTCGGAGATGGTTAATGGTTCAGTGCCGTGGTAAAACCGATCCCATTTTGAGAGTCTTATCCCCTCCGTACACCTTGCACCCAGGCCTTGTGGGCAGGCTGGTTGCTTCTACCTGAAATAGCTAAAAGATGTTTGTAAAGTTTCATTTACCTTTTCCAAAGCGTCGGGAGGAAAAACAATACAGCAAATTGTATTTTCCTGTTCTGTGAAGATCAGTTCTGCGCTTTCCCCTGCTGCCTCATTCAATTCGTGAAAATAGTCTGGTTTTTAGTAAATATTTCTCCCGAAATTCTGCGGGAGATATGTCAGATGCTGAGTTGAAACAGTTTTCAGTGTTGTATCTAGTGCCAGTTCATGCAGTGTTCACCATTTTAGTCAATGGTCCTTAACTACAGGTACCGCCTTGAATGACTAAAATACAACAATTAGAGCTGATCTCTTACAGATTTTATTACTTGCGTTTCTTTCATTTAGTTTATACGACAGATTAAGTTTCTTTATAACGATAGTTTTAAGTATGGCATAAAATGCACCTTTTGGTTTGGAATACATATATTAGCTGTTTCCTGGTAGGTATGTATCTTCGTGCAACGAGCAAAGGTTCTCAATTTTGACTGTTATCTGTTTGTTAATTTGCAAGCTGTTAAAAACCTGCAGATGACTGTTGGAACTTGGTATGATCTCTTTAATCTCCTTTTGTTCTCACTTCTTTGCAGTGACCTTAGTTAAGATATACAGCCCTAAGCCTAGAATGCAAGTGTTTCAGCCAGTTGCGCTAAGCACCATTAGAACAACAGGAGAGCCTTACTCAATGGGAGGATTATTCATTAGGCATTCAGAGACAAAGTCCACGGTCTTCGAATTGTTCTGTGTCCACATGTGTACTGTGAAATACACCTGTGGTAGAAGTACAACCCTTAATATCTCGGCAGCTTTTTGCTTATCAGGTACTATGAGACTGAAGATTGCTTACTCTTTACTTTCTGTAGTATTTACCTTATAACTTAAATTCCTACGGGACTTAAGTTCTCATCAGGCTTTAGTCATGCTGTAGCTTTAGATGCAGTGTCAGGTTTCCTATTGCATTACTCCTGTTAACTTCAGAGGTCAAGGTAACACTTAACTTGTTTGGCCTTTTCCTCTCTGAGATGAAGCCTTGTATGTGAAGTTTTTTTTAAGTCTGTGGGTTTCTTCATGCAAGAATTTTCTTATCTCAGTTTATAGCTCGTCAGTGGAAGCATCCCTGAATTATTTCTTCGCTTCTGCATGATTTTAAAATTGGTCATTTCTGAGATCAATAATTAAGTCTTGATTTTCTGTCTTAGAGTCCTCTATCAATGCCAGCTGCATGGACTGGATTGCAGGGTCTTTGAGACAGGGTAGCATGATGATTTTTACAGAATCACAGAATAGTTGAAATCGGAAGGGACCTCTGGAGATCATCTCATCTGACCAGAGCAGGGGCAACTAGAGCAAGTTGATCAGGACCTTATCTGGTTAGGTTTTGAATACGTACAAGGATGGAGGCTCCCCAATGTCTCCGGGCAGCCTGTTCCAGAGTTTGATCACTCTTACAATAAAAAAAAGGGGGTTTTCTTATGTTTATAGACTGAATTTCTTGGTATTTCAGTTTTTTCCTGTTGCGTCTTGTCCTTTCCCTGGGCACCACTGAGAAATGTCTGGCTCAGTCTTCTTTACTTCCTCCCATCCAGTATTTACAAATGTTGGTAGGATCCTCCTGAGCCTCTCTTCTCCAGGCTAAACAATTCCAGCACCCTCAGCCTCTCGTTGTATGCAAGAATCTCTCATCCCTTAATTTTCACAGCCCTTCCCAAGGCTGTACATAATCTCCCATAGATCCATGTCTGTCTCGTACTGTGGAGCCCAGAACTGGGCACGGCACTCCAGATGTGGTATCACCAGTGCTGAGTGGAGAGGCACAGTCGCCTCCCTTGACCTGCCGGCAATATTCTTGCTAACGCACTTCTTTGCTTACATTGGGGGGAAAAACCCAAACCAACAGAACTTCTGAGGGTCATCTCCTTGAGGCAGTGCTTGACATTGACTTCTTGTCCCATCGTGGTGATTTCAAAGTTCAGAGTATGCAATCATAATGTTTGGATGTGGCCATTTTGGCTCACAGAATGCTAAAGCATGCTGGGGAAGGTAATTTCTGCATGGGAAATGCACGTAGTTCACAACACAATACGTGAACGTGGAGGCGTGTTTAAGTAAATGTCAGAAGCCCTGCAGTCAGCCCAGCCTTTTCATTTTTAAGGAGGGAAAATGTTTTAGTACATCAAATCACTTGCTTGTCGTAGTTCCCTTTTCTGAGTGTGGTTTGCAAAAGCCATGTTGCTGATTTAGAATTCCTGTTTCAGCTGATCTCTCAACTTTTTTCATTATTTCCCCAAAATGCGACAAGACAGGCGTTTTGTTACCAACTGGTTTGACTCGCCATACCTACCTCCCTAACATGTGACTCGTTAGATTAAAGTTTTATTTTTGGAAATTTCTGCCCAGGAATGTTAGAATACTGTTGTTTTGTTCACAAATTGAAGACTGAATCAGGTTTTTCCCCCCTCTCTTACCGTTCAGGATATGTGGACTGTATTGTCACAGCTGATATGTTATCTAAAACCTCAATTTTTATTGCAGTTAACTTATAACTAATCATCCAGGTTCTATGCAGGTTTTTCCCATCTGTCAGGTAGTCATCAGTACACAAGGAGATTCTCATGCTCTCCTCTATCCCTTGGTCACTTTTGCCACTCAGCTTATTCCTAGTTCTGCAATCAAATTCCATAAAATATTGGTAAATGTCTAATCAGAGAAGCTGCTGTGGACTTACTGTATTGGTTTACGTTAAACCATGACGATTTTATTACAATTCAATGTCGTTGAGTCTTTCATTTTGTAAACTTACCAATGCAAGCTGACCTGATAACAACAATTTTAAATTGCTAGTTATGCATGCGTAGAATTGCATTGCTTTGATTAAGTAACTAAACACAGGCAAGTATGTACGGGTAAGGCTTTGTTAATAGGCAAGGCCTTAATTGAAGCTTTTATGATTGTTGTTTACGAAGTCTGTCACTCATCACTGTCAAAGAGGAGTTAAAATGTGCGTAGATATCCTCATCAGTACATGTATTTTCCTGAAGTTGTTTTGTTTTTCAGTATATAATATTGCCTGTTTTCTGAGGGAGGGAGAAGGCACAACCTTTCCCAGGCCCTAAGCAGGCTGATTTTCAAAGATTTTTATGTAGAGAATGATGGCTTAAGAGTTGCAGAGTTTACTCCTGCCTAAGAGAAAATTTAATTTGCGTGTCCTTTCGTTTCTTAACTGGAGTTGATGTGTGTTTCTGTCCTTGTGTGTGAGACCTCTCTTTGCCAGCAGCATAAGCCTTTATTGACAGATTTGTGCTGTTTCAGGAGGTATCCTTGCACTGAAAAAAGAGGTTGTCACCTCTTGGAGCATCAACTGGGTTACGCGTTTAGGGAATATCAGCTTTAGAGAGTGTGTGTGTGTGTGTGTGTGTCCCCTCTTGTCACTGTTTTCCTCTTAGTAGTCCTCTAACTCTGAAATAGACTTTTTGCATATGCTGTTCCTGTGCCTGTGGAGCATATTGTCATAGCCAAATACAACGCCTTTAAGGAAAAACAGGGTGCCCAACCTCTGGTAAAAAACCCACTTTGTTTTGTATATTCAAAGTGTTACACAAATCCAAGATAACAGCTGCCTATTTTTTTCTTTTTTTTTTAATTGTTTTATCTTGAGAAAGTCCTGTCAAGTCCTGTCTCTTGGGTCTCCCCAGTAGGTTAGTGGCAACAGGGATTTCTGACTCTAACTTCATACTCATTCCTTCAAATACCTCCTCAAAATATGTACTTTTAAAAATCCATTCTTTTTTATTTATTTCCACTGGGATTGAGGGGAGGAAAATGGTTTTGTAACATGTTATAGTTTTTGTTATTTTTGTAGGTGCTGGAGAGAATCTGGAAAACACGATGGCAGCCTTTCACCAGTGAGTACAAATGGAGCCAATAATGCCTAAATTAGTAGTGTTCTCATTGTCTTTCGTGAGTGAAGCAATCGAGAAAGATAGGACTTCCATCAGCTGCTTGGGGTACAGTGTCCTATTTCTACAAGTCATCTCTCCTTTGGATGACGTCTGTGGATTGCTAAATGTTACTCCAGTTTCAAAAAGAAGGAATTGAGATACCACAAACTATGATTTGTACACAATAATGTGGTAGACTGGCAATTGGAAATAAAAATCCTGAGGCCTGATTCCTCCTGTGCTAGCTAATAAAACATGAAACAATACTGCTTCCATGTTTAATGGCAATTGCTTCCGTTAACTTATCATTATAAAGCTATTTTTCGTAACTGCTATCATACACTGATTTTTCTAGATACATTGATGTCTCTCAAAAGGTATTTCTGATCATAGCCTATACCAATATGCCAGTTAGCATACAAGGCTGGATTTCAGGAAGTCTGAACCTGTTGACTGCTATGATGGCTGTAAGCAGTTCTCTCAGATATTCCACAGTTTCATGGTCTTCAGTTCCCTCCTCTATATAGAAGGTTAATAACTTGTCTCCCAGAATTATTGTGACTGAAATCCTAATGTTAACTACCTTTTCATATACCATCTGTAAAACTATTAAAAATGTTTGTGTTATGTTTTTTCCCTTTATAAAGGGATATTTCATTCGCACAATGTGTGAAAGCCTCTTATCTAGGGGTTTAAAATGGAGTTGGTACTGGAAAGCCTTTTAAGCCTCCAGCATTTAAGTAGTGAATTCTAACAAGGTTCTCAAAGGCATTTGAAGAAGCAGCATATCTAAAACTCCAGCTGCCAATGAGCAGTGACCAAATTATGTAGGCTTCTCTTGGTTTGGTTTGGTTTTTTTTATTTGCTTTGTGCTAAGTACCCTCATCAGTTTGCACATTTCCTTGCAGACTGAGGAGTGCCAGCTTTCCCAACCAAACAGTGCTATTGAAAGTACAGCACTATTTTCTATCTCCATGGAAGCTTAGCATAGTTTTGTGGGTTTTTTTTCCTGCTGGCCTGCCTTTTTTTCCAAGTCTGCTACCACAGTTTCTGGGAAGTGCTGCTTTTTTTTAACCATTTCTTAATTTTCATTTAGTATCATACTGGTTTTATACGTATAGGGCTCTTACAAAGAAAGTTATACCGTAACCTATTTTTATTTCATTCCCAGAAGTAAGCTGCAGTACTTAAGAGTAAGGACTGTGCTAGGAGTCAAATAATGTTTTGAGATAATACAGACATTTGTCTGACTCTCTTCTGACCATTTTACTTATTTTACGACTATAGCGTAACAAATGCGTTGAGGTCCGCTTTTTGAACTCGTCACAACTATCAATAGCAAAGTTCAGTTACTTGTTTTGAAATTGTCTCGGCTGAATAATAACGGCATGTTACTTCTGCAGAAAGCAGAGTCAGAGCGATTACTTTGCATTAGGCAGTAGAAAGTCTTCTGGCTTCCTCTGTCGAGGGGTAAAGGCTTTGTCCTTCCCATCTGCTCATTCCCATCTCCACTGGTAAGCTAGCAAAAGGAATTGGGTAGAAGACTGGTGATCTGCATGGTGAAAAACCAGCTGGATTGGCTCAGATGGCTGATATGAACTAATCAATTTATAATCCATCAAATTTTGCATGAAGCCAAATGGGGCATGCCTGCCAAGAGCTGTTTCTGCAGGTTTGGACAAGCAGGCATATTTGACCATCGATGTAGTTGAATCTGGAAGGGAATGCTTGTCTGCAACCTCCTTGCTTTTGCTTTGTTGACAGTAATCTAAATATTGACAAGCAAATAGTTTTATTTATGCTATTTACACTTTAACAGTGATTGGAGAATATTTAATACTGTTGCATGATAATGAAGAAATTATTATAGTAATATATAAACAAAGTGTGTGTGTGGGGAAGGCCTTATTGGTAATTTCAAGTTCTATACTAGCTTAACTTACAAATATTCTGGAAGGCAATTATAAGCTTTTTCTACCAAAGACAGTATTTTTTTTTGTTTGCATGGTAAAATACCTAATAGATTTTTTTGGCTGTAATCATGTTATACTGTATTTAAATGCTTCTGTGGTGGTTTTAGATTTTAAAATAATTGATTTTAAGCTAAAAGAGATACTTGCAGTGTCTTAAAGTATTTGGGGATCTGGCATAAAAACATCATATGAATTTAATTACGTGTTTAATTGTCCCTAATACAGCCATGTATTAGCATGGTCTTGACAAGAAGCTGCTAAGTAAACTCTCCTGATATTTTTCTCATGGTATTTCTTTTATGAACTTACTTGATTTAGAGAGAAAGCTTTTAAACACTGTAGTTACAGCAGTAAAAGTATGTGGTCAACTTAGTATTTATAAACTCTATACATTGTGCTGCATTAGGCCTTGCCTAATGGAATTTAGTTTCCAAGGTAAGGCTTTTATATATTTCCTGGTATGCCCTTTTACTTGAAAACAGTTGAAGTTAAACACAGGCAAAGAGCTCTATCATCCTAATTTGCAAATGTGAGTCTGCTTCACAACTTGAGTTCTGGGGCAGTTGGATCTGAATCCAACACGTTCTCCTGAATCTGGAGAACATCTGGAGCCTTCTCTGGAGCAACGTAGATTTGATGCGTTATTACAGAGCTGCAGAACAAACTGATTTCCAGCTGAAAAAACGCAGCGCTTCAAGGAATTGTATTTCGCAGCAAGCTGCTAGTAAAAGCCTGGCAAATTTTCAAATTTGTTAACAAGGCAGGTTGTTGTTCTTCTTTTTCCACGCAGCATCGGTCCTGAATTTCTTAAGCAGTAATATTTCTAATAAAGTTTGCTGGTTAAATGATAACACGTGGGACTAGATGGGAACATCTTCTGCAAATTTGGCAAATCTCCTGCAGCATATTTGGCGATGCTTTTCCTCAGGAGGAAAAATTACACAGAACAGGCTGTGTATCTTCCATGTGCAATAGGATTTTCTTCCTCTCCTAATTCTTAATTAGTGGCACTGGAAAACAGTTAACAAATTGGTTTTAATTTGACAACCCCTCTATTGATCATTATCCCAGCTGGACCAGAAATTGTGTTAAACACTTACGGGAGTATATTCTAATTTTTTTTGTTTGTTTTATTATTGCATTTGTGAATGTTTATGGTATGTCTGTACTTCAGCAGTCAATAAAGCCCTTTTCTTAAGGAAAAGGCTGTTTCTGAAGTCGCAGAGCTTTGGGTCCGGTATAGACTGTGCTGACAGATGTTACACGTTTGTATGTAGGTGGGTAAAAAGAACAGCCCAGTGCTTTGAAGGAGGTGTTGAGGCTTCAGGCTGGGACTTTTAGCTGTCTGCTGGAACGACACCTTCTGAGTATCTTTTCTAATGAAATGAGCAATTCGCTTCTCAATTTGGAATAAAGCTTAGTTTTTCTGTTCTGGTGGAAGGTTTCTTATTTTTCATCAGTACTATTACTACTTTCTGCTTTCTTTACTCCTACTATGAGCTAAGCTTCTATAGAGTGGATTTGGGATTGGATTAGAACTTTTCAAAGCAGTGGATTGGAACAGGAATAGCTATTTTTCTTTGAAAAATATGACTGGGTGTTTTAGTGGTTTATTTTTTTAAATTTAAAATTAAAACTTTTTCATCCAAATAATAATAACTTTTTGAAATGTAGTTTTGCTAGCCAAAAGCCTGAAAGCACCATTGCTAATTTCCCAAGCCATCCATTCCTGATTAACTTAAATCAAGTAAAAAAAGGCTTTCGCATCCCTGTCGTATGTTGTTTACGCTTACCACAAAATTGATTACTTTTTTTAAAAGAGCTCACTTCTTCCAGTGGTAAACGTGCTGATACTAATAAACATCACGCTCAAAATTCTGAAGCAATACTTTAGAAGTAGGTTTCTCAATACTGAGGTGGTAGGCTGCAGTCGACGGGTATGCTGCTTGATTTCTAAGGAGGACGGAGCCAAAGCTCCTGAGTTCAAATCCCATGTCTGATGCACGATATGTTGTTTATTCTTGCATCAGCTTTCCCACTGCAGCAGTTATTTGCTTCTTGCTTTGCAACAAGATTATGAGGATTCATTCCATCAAAAAGCATCTAAAGTACCTCCACTGGGATCAGTTTAACTGGATAACATATCTGAGTTAGGTTTGGACCTGTTATCAAATACATGTGTGGTTCAAGGCAGACTTCTTTGCTTCCAGTGCGGTTAATATAGGAACAGACATGTTGGAGCTAGATTGTCACCTGACGAAAGATGAGCAAGTGGTTGTGTCCCATGATGAGAACCTGAAGAGATCAACAGGAGTTGATGTCAACATATCTGACCTCAAATACTCTGTAAGTTGGAAAAAAAAACGTTAGTGCTGGATGGTGTTTAAAAATGCATTTGTAGAGTGGCTGGGGTGGGCAGGAAGGTTGTGTGCATGTATGTGTTTGTCTAGTATCCAGAATCTAAGGAGGGGATTCACCCTGTCCTACTAAAAAAAAAAAAAAAGTTAACTAGGCTCCCTCTGTAGTCAGGGGAGGAAAACCGGGACGCTTCCAGAGGGTGATTAACTCTGTGCAATCATAGGTAGGATGAACAGCTTTCTGGAGGTGGGCCTGTTTTGCCATACTGATAACAAAGGAAGTTTAGTCAACAAGCTCCTTCTCGTATGACCAGCTTTTTAATGGGAGAACCAGTAGATGAATCCCACCTGCATTGACCGTTTTAAAAGCCTGTTTTACAGAACTGTCTTTCCATCTGATATTTTAAGTGGAATTCTTAGAATTTTCAGACAGGCATCTAAAAACGTTTTGCCTTACTCAGCTACAGGTAACGCAAGTCTAAGAATGCCAAACAGATCAAGTAAGAATGAACACAGTACTTCTAAATCACTTTCTGGGCAAGAAGATTTAAAAAAAAAATATTTTTGTCTTTAAAAGTAACTTACGTGGCTTAGGATTTGTAACTTCTTTTGTCTTTTTCGAGAAAAGTCAAGATTATGCATTTGAATTAGTGTTCCATTTCCCTTTATTTCTAAGGAACTTCCACCATATCTCTGCAAGTTGGATGTCACATTTCAGAAAGGTAAGTTTTTGTCTTTTGCTGTTCCAGTTGACAGTACCCGTAACTAATTTTCCATTATTGTAGTGTGGCAATTTCTTATTTTGGCCAAGGGAGTAGAAAAGTGGATTTGCTTCTATCAGTATTTTGATAAGAGAAGTTTTAAAAAGAAAATATAGTCCTAGCTTTAGAAACCAAAATATATTTTTTTGATACCAGCTGGCAGTGACTAAGTTTAAGATGTAAGATATGTTTTTTCCAAGTAAACATTTCAATTGTTTGCTTGTTTACTTCCTGCAACTGCTTCCCAGTTCCCTTGTGAGATCATCAGAGGGAGCTGATTGAAAATTTGTTGTATCAAAAAATGAAGAGAAGGCAGAAGAGAGCTTCTTTATAACTCAAATGCCTTTGTGCTGGTGCACTCTGGGCTTGAAGTACTACGAGATGTTAGATAATACAGACGTTTTCAGAAGGGTGGATGGAAACAGTAGTAGTTACTGTACGTATGACTTAAGGTTCGGTACCAATATTGCTGCAAGAGAGGAAAACCTAGAAAAAGATTAATCCGTTTTCTTGTGAAAACTGTGGTTTGTGGGACTATAATTTGAATAAAGCATACAGGCTAAAATTGAGAGTGCTTCCACCTAGAAAAGGCTACCAGAGATGATACCAGATGCCTTTGCTTGCTCGAGGGGCTTTGTGACTGCCTTGTGTAGCCTTCCCATAATTGAATTGCCCAGCAAGCAAATTTTGTGTTAAACATTTCTGTTCAAAATTGCGAAATACTTAAAACGCACCAAGATGAGATCCACGACGTGTTATTTTCACGCATATATATCTTTTGTTTATGTACAGTGATATGAAGAGATGGCGAGAGCCTTCAGTTAATTCCCTAGCCAAGCAGTTTCAGACAATAGAATCTGGGGGGATTGCCTTCTGTTCCCTTTACTCATTATGCTTCTCCGGTAAATTTTCCTAGAAGGAGGCGCTTTTCTCATTTGGTCTTGTTTCATATTAATCTCATTGCATTTCGTATGTGGTAGCTGAGCCCATGTTTGCTATTTTAGGATTTTAACGATGCCTGCACTCCTACTGTTGCTAAATAATGACTGAATTTAATGAAGTTCAAACATAAATGTGCAATATGCTGAGGGTATTTTCATTATGGACGTGAGCTTGTCATAATTAGTTACAACTATCTGAGTGAAGTAATTTTTTTTTTTTTTTAGTTTAAAAGTGCGCTAATTCTAGGAACTATGTAATTTTTTTAAAAAAATTTAAGATGACAAGTGCTCTGACATCTCAGCTTTTATCTGTGGTGTATTAAAAATGGTCACAGCAGTGACAACTTTCTTGTTTCCCCAGAATGTCACTGCGAGGGAAAAGACAACCGTATTCCACTCCTGAAAGAGGTGTTTGAGGCATTTCCAGAAACTCCTGTCAACATTGACATCAAAGTGAACAACAACGTGTTGATCAAAAAGGTACATGAAAATCTATGCTGTACTGAGACTGAATGTTGTGTAATGATGTTGAAATTCCAAAAGAAAAGTTCCTTGGAGTTGCTAGCAGTCTGTGACACTAAATTCTCTGTTCTTGGACTGCTTCATCCTTTGCATGTTAGATCTTGCTCCATGTATGAGGTAATACAGAAGACAGAGAAGTGATCTTGTGCCAGATATTCAGCAAACAGCTCTTTACTGACCCTATATCTTGACATGAAACTGATGCTGCCCTGCTAGACACGTTTATGGCTTGTACGTTGTATGAAGGGTCGCCTTATAGACTGTTGCCTACCAAAGCATTGTAAAAACATAGTGTCAGTGGAAAGATAAGTGTTCATTACAGAAAAGAAAATCTGCTTTCCATCAGATACTATTTTGCCATCTCGTTTTCTTAAATTATCTAGGTTTTTTTGTAGGTATAATGGTCTTTCTTTTTACCTGTTGACCTGAACGCCTGTTTCTTTCCAGTCAAAGCAGCACAGTCATCTTAAGATGGGAGAGAGTACAGAAGAACTATCTTTTCTGTAATGACTTATGTAGTTGAAAACTAACAAGTAGAGTTTCAGTTAAATAATTCTGCACATAATTTTCAATGAATACATGTTAGGGTTCTGCTTTTTTTATATTGCAGGTTTCAGAGCTCGTGAGTCAGTATAAGCGAGAGCATTTGACAGTATGGGGGAATGTCAATTATGAGGTTGTATCAAAGTGTCTTAAGGAGGTAAGAATGGGTCCAGCTAAGCTTTGTTCTCGCCTGCTTGTTACTGTGTGGTGACAAAATGTACAGAAAAGCACCCTGTAAACAAAGATCGAGCCAG
This sequence comes from Nipponia nippon, assembly GCF_047370975.1. Lineage (NCBI taxonomy): Eukaryota > Metazoa > Chordata > Aves > Pelecaniformes > Threskiornithidae > Nipponia > Nipponia nippon. The sequence continues at coordinate 8,039,670 of NW_028262331.1, forward strand.
CTATGCCAGACCTTCAGATATAATGAGAAATTTTGCATTTAGATTGTATTCTGCTTACTACACTGTTACAATAAATCAAGCACAGCTAACACCCATGCACTCTGCAATAAAATACTTGAGGAATTAAGCTTAATCATGTTTTATTCTTGTTCTATAAAATATAGGGTGTTATGATTTTATGCCAGGAGCTCTTAGAGCCTGTTTTGCACATCATTCATCTGGGACAAAAGCAGTTTTTCTAAGGATTGCTTATTGTGTGTTTCTTTTTATGAAAATAATGGATGTGGCCACTAGTTGACACCCAGTTGTATTGCTGTAAAGCTCTTTTACAGCTATAGATTCTTTTCCTTTTTGTGCTGAGGAATTGTACAATTTAGAATTAAATTAAAATTGTGCTTAGTCCGAGGGAGTTATGCACCTGAGTGAAATTGATCTAGTTGAGAGTACAGATATTGTTCTGATTTATCTGTGCAGGACAACACACCATTTCCTACCTGAACAGCAGTTCTATTTGTTCATTTTCATAGCATCAATGCCGAAATATTTTGATTCACAAACCAGCATCTTTAAAAATGTGTTGTGAATTGAGTTGATGTGATATCAAACTGTAACAAGTCCTGTGCTAAAGCACAACTTGTTCTTTGTGGTAATACTAGCCTAAGACAAAATGCTGCATAGTGTCACGCAGTCTGGAAAGATGATGAAGGCAGGTAACAAAAGCAGTACTGCGACCAGTGGAACTTTACTTTTTCAGGTCCCAGTGCTCCTTCAAATTGCATAAAACTTTCGCTTGGATTACAAGCTACCAGAAGGGGTAATTTGAGTTCAGTGGCAGGCATATCATAAACAGTTGGCAGCCTAATCTTTAGGTGCAAGTGCTAAACTTTAAATGTAAAATTTAAGTGCAACACACTCAACAATCTACCAAGATAATGTAGAATCTTTCTTTCCTGTTTCCTGCAGAATGCTGACATTCCCGTCATCTTCTGTTTGCAACGTGTCCTCCTGCTTCTTGGCCTGTTCTACACTGGGCTGCTGCCATTCATTCCTTTCAAGGAAGAATTTTTGGAAATTCCCATGCCTTCAATCATCCTCAAGTGAGTTAGAGTCTGTCAGTGGGTGCTGCACTGAAATGACAGTAAAACAAGTGAATGATAATGCCAGCTTGAGCATTGGTTTTGTTGGTATCCTCAGGCTGAGGATACTGTTTTGCTAGTTTAGGCACTTTTGTATATTCCCAAGAGAAAGCTATGCAAATCTTCTGCTCCTCTGTATTTAACCCGTCTCTGGCCAGCTCTGAGTTACTCAGGTGTTAGCGTGGGGTGCCTGTGTCTATCAGTGTTTCCTGTTTACAGCATCTCCTGTAAATACTGCCTTCACGCAGCTGCCTTTACAACGCAGCTTGTGCTGATGCCGTCTAGATAGTAATATGCAGCAGTGCTGTACAAATAACTACTTGCACTTTTCTCCCTCTTTCTTGAGAATAACTTAGTCTGAATAAGGCCAAGAGGCAAGTCAGTAATAGGGTGGATATGAGATTTCACGTGCTCTTTGTTTCTCATACTTTACTCCGAATGCTGCTGAGTACCCGTCTCTGCTGCTTCTCTTAAACGTACCTCATTTCCCTTGTGTAACCCTGTTCTAAGTCACTGTCTTAGTGAAATTATTGCGCTAATTTGAGAAACTGCAAGATTAATTCTTCATGTTTCTTTTGCAAGAACATCTCAAATAATATTTTAATCTGTGCTCTGGTAATTTTTTGTTTCCTGTTCTTTAACAGGCTGAAAGAACCACAGAAGATGACAAGAAGCCAGAAATTTATTATCTGGCTGGCTGATGCGTAAGATTTTAATCTTGTTAAATTTTCATTTATACTTGGCCTATATATTAACAGTTGGCTCAAGCAACTAAGACTAGCTATTGCTATAGCTACTTGTTATGTTGTAATTTTTTTCAGTTTCTTCTAGCTTTTTTGTCAGTGCAGCATAAATCATATTCAAATCCTACGTAGGTGTTCCTGTATGCTTTTTATTTTTCATACTCTGAAACATACTGAGGTGCAGTAACAGTGGGAATTATTCCAATTTAGTCTATTTAGTTTCTGTCGTTAAGTGTGTTCAGTTAATTAGCATGCAGGTAGATTCAGAATGCAGCTTTCGTGTTTTCATGGGACTGTGACTGTTTCATAATGTTGTCAGAGGAGATCCTGTTTGGCTTACACGGAACACTTTGCATTTTAAGACTACCTGTGCTTCAGAGGAAACTTAGTCATATGCTTTCAGAGGTTGAACGTGACTGCAGTTCAGTGTCTTCTGGCTCTTGCTTCTGTGTTTCACATCTGTTAGTTTGATTTCTTGAGTGGCCAGTAGAGTTTTCATGTCTTCTGGTGTGAAGGATCAAATCTCTTCTGAAAGCAAAGGGATTGATTCATCGGACATGGTACAGGGTACCTGTACGATGAAGGAGGAATCTGCTGGATTTGATCTTCAGAAGAGCTGATACAAATGTCCATAGTTAATGCAAATTTCTGGGTATCTGTGTTAACCAGTCTTGAGTTGCTTGAACTAGAAGTTTTCTATAATGAGGTTTCTAATCACTTTCTTGTGGAAAACATTGAGTCTAAATGCTCTATGGAAAATTTATTACAGAACATCAACAGACATTGAAAATTTCATATATACTTCAAGTTTGTAAATAATATCTTTCTCCTTTCCGCAGATTGCTAATGCGGAAAGCACTTTTTGACCACCTCACTGCTCGGGGCATTCAGGTACAGTGTAGCAAAGCTAAAGGAAATGTGCTTTTAACTTAGTGACAATTTGAACCAGCGAAATATGGCCTTAAGATGCATTCATGTTCTCCCCAACATGTTCTGTTGTATTGCTAGGATAAGGGGCTTTTTGGTTCCTGAGCAGTAGCTTATGCTGTTATATTTGCAGTTCTGTATATATTTGCAGTTGCAAAGGAAGAATTGTATGCTTGGAAAAAGGCTCTTTAATTTAAATCCCTTTAAGATTATTTTTTTCCCCACTTCAAACTTAAGCCTACAAAATCTGCTAAACTGCTTACCTATTTTGGGCTTTTCACAAAATAATATTTTGACTTTTGGAAATATCTGAAGTCTCAGGTAACAAAACGGAGTTGGAGTCACCACTAGAAAATACCCCCTTTTGGAGGGTGAGGGGGAAGAAGTTGGATATGTTTGTGTGCGTGTCTTTGGCATCACAATGTAATCATTTACCATTTTAAATACGTGCAGCATCATCTCTCTCACATGAAACATTTTAGGTCAAAAGTCACCTTTTTAAAATTTGAGTATTTCCTGTAATAATTTGTCTCCCTATCCCATCTCATAGGTGTATATTTGGGTACTGAACGAAGAACAAGAATACAAGAGGGCATTTGATTTGGGAGCAACTGGAGTGATGACAGACTATCCGACAAAACTTAAGGAGTTTTTACACAATTATCCAGCGTAAAGGAAGAAAACCAAGGAAGTTCTTGGAGACGAGATTGTGAGCCAAGGATTTTCTTCATTTAAAAGAAAAAATCAAGCAGCATACACAGATTGTTTTGTTTGAAAGATGTAATTGGATGATCTATTACCTTGTTGTTGAGTTGCTACCTAATGTAAAGGTTGTCTATTTATTTTAAAACTTTAATTACATAGTTTACATTTGTAAATAGCTCATTTAGCAACAGCGCACTTCACAAATAGTCATGACTAGGAAGAAAGTTGCTGGATAAGATACCTGTAGATAATAAGCATTATTTTACCTGTCGCAAGTGTTCCTAAGCAGATGTCAAGACATGTCAGTTATTCCAGTTATATTCTAGCGGGCAGAAATGAAAGAATTTCTGAAAGTGTACCCTGTGTGTATGCATTTCTTGTGCTGCTTTTAGTTTTCAGATAACTTGTAGATCAGAAAAGAAAAACAACGCACAGGAGAAATAGAAAGCAGAATCCGTGGCTAGCCAGATAGTTTAGCCTGTGAAGTGTAGTCAGTAAAGGCGGTCACGTTTTTACCAAAATTAACTCACTTGGTCAGTATAGATTTACTCAATTATTCTTACTGACAAGAATGTTGAGCTTGAGCTTGAGTTGCAACTGTATTTACACCCCTTTCTGATGTGATGGTAATACTGTGGTCAAGTCTAAATACAGCATTTAAGCCAGGTTCTGGGTTTGGCACTGAGTTCCACTGCAAGGGTCTAGGTTTGCCCCTGGTTCTGACCTGCCTGTCAGGCTACCATGGCATGGCCGTAGCTCGATTTCCAGAAAGGAAGGTTGCACTTATTATAGATTACACTTACTTTGAAATAGTCTTTTCACAAAGGAAGCCAGTGTTTTAGAAGTCTTTTGCACATTTGTAGTTCTAACATCTGTTGGCTTGATGAATGGGAGGTTGTTTTTAGGGTGAGGGACCAAAGGCGACGTAAGTTTGGTCAGGAGCTTCAGGAACAAATTAAAATGTTCCTATTAAATGAATTCACCCAAAGCAGATTTATATGCATACTTATAAAAGAAGCAAGTGTCAGTCTAGGATGTGAGTAAATTTTAGTCTTTTCTCTCCACAAAAGTACATTCAATATTCATTGAGTTTGTGTGCATGGACATGGAAGTAACTTCACTGGCAAAAGCCAGGAAACCCCAGGTCTGATGGAACGGGGTTAGATAGGAAGGTATTTCTGGAAGCTTACCTGCTGTTCTGTCATCGTAAACAGGTGTTATACATGTGTCAAACAGATTTGAGCCTGCAATGCCTACGTGCTTTGGTGCTGGTATGTTAGTGGTAGGGTTTTTCAAAAAGAATTTGATTACTGTAGCCTAATTATGCACAAGGACATGTATAAAGCTCAGTCATTTAATCATCAGATACCGCTGGAACAAAACTATTGTTTAGTGATAGTATCTACTTCTTTAAGGGACTTCATGTGAAAATGATGGACCTTAATAATAAATAGTGTAGCCAGATGCAAGAGTATATTTACTGCAAGGTATACTCACTGTTATAAAAACTTCTAAAGTAAGTAATTTTTTTTCCCTTGCTAGCTCAGATTTGGAAGGCTCTTATTTCACTCCACTGGCTGCTGTGCCATATGTGTAATCATGGAGTGTCTTTGCTATTTCATTATGTCTGTCAGCAGGCTGTCAGTGCTAGAATGTCAAGTCCACCTGGATGGATAATATTTGTTTCTGCATTATAATTCCTTTCTGAGGAACATTTCTACATAGATGAAGTGGAAGAAACTACTGCATTTACAATTTAAGTGAACGTGTCACGATGGTGGCGAATGAGTTAATGGTGTCCATCTAAATATGTGCCTGGTTAAGATAGCTGTAGATTCAGTTTCCTCTTAATTTAAATAATCAGGTTTGTTGCTCGTTGAGTGCAAGAGAGGAAAATGTAACTTCCTAACTGTTCATAGGAAAATGGATGAAATGATTTATTATGTGCTAAGCTGCTTGTTTCCCTTTCAGACCAGTTACGTCTGGTCAGATAACTGCTAATAATCAGTCTAGTCATAGTTCTGCCTGCTTTCTAGTAGTCAGAGAATAGTTATAGAATAAGCTCCATATGCAGCTCAGTAGGCAAATTAAAAACTTCTACCCTTTGTGTCTTAATTTGGTGTACTAGCCAGTGTGTAGGTCCAGATAGTTTTTATGCAGTGTGGTTTTTTTCAACTCAATTTTATTGCTATTGAATTTCCAACACACACACCTGTATTAAGATGCAAATATAATTCTGGTTTTAGAAAATAATAGCAAATAGCACTTATACGTTAAAACTTTGGCGTTTTTAGGCTAGGAAAAGCGAAGTTTTTAAAACACCAGTCTTGATTTCTGGACTTGATCTGTCAAGGGACAGGTGATGACTTAATTTCTCAAGTTTCCCTCATCACTGCATAAGTAAACTATTTTGCTTTATTCTATATGGAGTGATAAAACACAGTTACTGAAATGACAAACTTAATATTTTAATTTCACTTTAATCTTTTTCCTCTTTCTCTCTAGCAGTGGTGTTGGAAACTTCTGCCTTTGAAGATGCTCAACACATTTTTCAACCGCTAGTCTTCCTACATCTGATGTAGCTTTTGACTGTGCTGCTTATACATGACCTCTCTTTGTTAAGTCTGCTACTTAATATCTGAAATTTGAATGAGTCAAATTACATGGGAGGGAAGGGGTTCAGTGCCGGAAAAGCTGCTGAATTTATTCAGTCGCTCTTTTGGGCTTTAGTACAAGAGCTAAAGTTTGATTTCTTGAGACAGACAGTGTTGCATGGATGAGGCCGTGAATCCGGGCACCAATGCACAGGGCTTAGGCCATGATAACCGTTTGTAACAAAATAATACGGAATTGAGGTAACTGTAGAATGTTTGTTCTATCAAATCATTGTTTTGAATATTCCAGAACTTGCTGTGTGATTTTTAAGCCACTTGTACAGAAAAGCATTTGTTGAGAACTTGCACAGCTGTCCAGGAGGATGTTCAATTGATCTCTCTCTCCAAAGAGAGATTCTTTTCAGGTACTTTTAACTCTAAATATTGTTTAACACTTACTGTGTTTTCAATCCTGTTGCAAAATATTTTATGTATGAAGGATGATGCATGTATTCCATGCACTTTTAATTTGCAGAAAATCTTGTGGACCTCTCTAGCTCCAGATCTATGAAGTGATTTTTTTCTTTTCTTGTAAAGAAAGATTCATGCTCTTGAAATGTGACACATTAAAACATCTTTGCTCATAAAAGATCTAAAACTAAATACTTATTAATTGTGACTTCTTTGCCTAAAAGTATAATTTCTGAGATTATGATGATGTATTTATAGTGTAGTAAACACTGAACTTTCGATGGTGATCTTTTTGTGTGGATAGGGTTGCTGAAAAGAAGGGGGTATCTTACATACTCTGAACTTCTAAGACTTTTTTGGCAATGACATCGGTTTTCTCGTGTAGTAATCATAGTATCCGCAACTATGTGCAGCTCAGTGAAGCCTGCAGAGGACTTGAGCCTGCCTTCTCCACGTGCAAATGAACTTTTAAGTAAAACTTTCAAAGTCAATTCCAACTTGATTTTTCTAGAACTTATTTTAAGACAGAAACAGTAGTAGATAAACTTGATCAACTGTAGTAGATAAATGTGATCAGAAGTGGTCTCCATATGAGATGCTAGAAAACAGTGTAGCGAATTCTGCTGGTTCAGTGATGCAGTGTGTGCTGTTGCTTCATTGCTTCCAAACAAAGGTCTGTCTGCAGAACAGGCATCGCAAGCTTCAAAGCGAGCAGCCTGTCTGTGCACCTGAAAATTCAAATAATCAAAATTAAAGATTGGAGGAGAGTAGGAAGGTGTACAAATGAGATACTAAACTCTTGAAATTTTACTATATGTTATTCAGCTTGAAGTAGACGGGTCTTGTGTAGTAACAGTAGGGGGAGAAACAAGGATGAAGATCCCAAGTGTCTTAACTAGCATGCCAGGAGAGTCCATTCTGTGTATATGTTTTTGGCATCAGCATCTTTCAAGGTAAAGAACTGGCAAATTCTGTCTACTTGCCTAGGATTGTAGCATCTTTAACTTAAAGTGGAGTCTGTAGCTCTGTATGGATGAAAACAGCAAGGTGAAATGAGCCAAGAAATGCTTCTTATTTTAATAATATTTTGAGAAGAACACATATGCTGGTGTTTTGGATAGCCATGCTCAAAAGTAATTGCGTAAGCGTGAGAGCACTGGTCTTTGCTTTGCACTTCAGTGTAAAAACGGCTGTCTACATCAGAGCTGCTTTCTAATTATTATATTTTCAGAAATCATGGTCCTTAATTCCTAAGCACAGTAATGCATGCCTAAATAAATATCAGCTTTTTTGGTTGGGGGACATGTCGTGTTTTTTTTTTTTTTTTTTTGAAGTATACTGTTTAATGACTGGTGGCCCGATTCTGGCAGTGTTATAAGACTGTATGTGCACATTTATAACATTACAGGTCAGGTTTTGGAAACACTGACAAAATCATCTTACGTAGCCTGGTTCTAGACATCAGCTCTGACCTATAATCAGGCTCATCAGTTTAATTACAGAATGTAGCAGTTCACAGATGTGGAGGATATCGTATCCTGTCTAGGTATGTATATCTCATCCGAATTGAATGGGGGAAACGAAAACATTCGGATACCTGTGCGTGTAAGTTACGGTAGCAGAGGAGCTGGCCTGAGACTGAAATGAGAGCCTGCATTGTAAAAGGGCTTGATACGCTTTTTTCACTTGGTTAATAATCATAGTTTTCTATTTGGTCTCTGCTGAAATGGTAAATATCTGATAATTTAGACTTAATTTAAAAAATAACCTTACTGTGGTCCTTAAATTATCCTGAAATACCTTTCCGTAATGTCTTAAGGACACTTTGGTTCTAATTAACTCTCTCCCACACGCAGTGAGTCTTCTACCTGCTCACTTCTGTAGAAGACTTATGCAAAAGATTGTGATCAATGAGTTAGAGAGCATAAAAAGCCTTTGACAGTCGACAGGTATCCGCTTCTGAGCTGGGGACAGCAAGCTAGCTATGTTTTGAATATGTTCGTGTTAACAGGTACTCCATTTGTAGCACGCTTCTGTGCAGTGTTGTGTTGTCCTGTGTTGGGTGATAGTTTGCTATGAATATGGTGCTCTGAGACCCGTGTTCATTTTCTCATGATAAGCAGGTTAACGTTTCCTCTAGTCCTAGAGGTAAATTTCCACCTTTCCTGCACAATTTCCATTAAATTACATTAAATAGTAGGTTTTAAGGTCAAGTGTAATTTTAAAGCCTCGAGGCTTCATATTAGGTAAGAGAGGTGAAGTGGGGTTTTTGTATGTAACAGTATTTAGTAATTTTTAAAGGATCTTGGCAGGCTGACGAGAGGATTTCCCAGATTGCTCTGGGCAGTATTTTACTTCTTACTACACATTCTAAATGGATAGTAAACCAGAATAGGGAATTGGGAAGCATCATGGTTTAGTGGTGGCCTTGGCAGTGCTAGGTTAACGGTTGGACTCGATGATCTTAAGGGTCTTTTCCAACCTTAACGATTCTATGATTAATGAATATTCATGTGTCTTTTAACATGGAAAGTATTTGTCTATGACTATGTTGTGTAACCTGTCATAAATCTGCAGTTCTAAGACTTGGTACTCAAGCAGAATATTCAGAAGAACTTAACGCTGGTTAGCCAAAGCCGGCAGGCTTGAGGCGCAGCTGTCTTCACGTGTTTTCAGGAGATATTTTTCTGCGTTGGTGAGCGAGATCAGTGGTATTGGTAGAAATCTCAGAGATCCCGGGTTGTCCCTGGAATTTCCTGCGTGCGTGGAGAACGGATTGTGTGAAATGCCCTACTGAAAGCCTGCAGCAAACAAAAGGCACAAGACCTTAACAAAAGGCACAAGACCCTAAGAAAAGCAGGATGGCAGCGGGGCCGGCTCCTGCTTGTCCTCCTGCCTCTTGCCGCAGGAGGCCGCCGCAGCCCCGCTCCTTCTGCTGATGCTCGGGAGGGCTCTGGTCCCTCCAGGCACAGCTCTTCCCAGGCGTCAGAGCTGATGGGGAGACCGCAATGCGGGGCCGGATTAAAAGCAGGTGCTGGTTCAGCGATGGATTCTTGAGTTTTGCCACGGGTCCGGGGCTAGTTAAGCTGGACAGCGGATTTATGGATGGTCTACTTCATCACTGTAAAATGCAGAATATTGCTATGGGAAGTAAGGCCGAGTGATCAGCGTGCTGTGGATAGGGAGGGTTTTACAGCTTCGCTGTCAGATATCTCGGTGATTTGGGGGGGCGGGATGAAGCACTGGGGAACGCTTGCTGTTTTGTTGTTGGACCGAAAATAGTGATACTGCAAGTGGGGGGGAAAAAACCTACTGCTGTTCTTAGATGAAAGCACCTTTCTTTCATCTGAAATACTTGGAAGATGTTGTTTCTTGGTCTCTGAAAAAGTTTCAAGTATCCCCACTTTACAAATAAAGAAGAAAGGCAGTTTTAGGCGACATACCTTGATTACAAGGCCAGTAGCACCAGCCACAAATGAAACTTGGGAGTGCGAAGAAACTGAGATTTTTATCAGATTTTAAGCACCACTTAATTCTAATGCAGCACTAAAAATGTTGAGGCAATATCTCGAGTGATTTGATACTTTCTTCCCTCTTTGTGGAGCAGCAGAAGTCAGCCCCAGTCAGTGATGCTTTATCCATTAGGCTTTTCTAGTCTGAATGATAATAAAAGTTGAAACCAATGTCAGACACTGAGCAGGGAAACGCTAGCTGTGTTCTTTGGGCTACAAAAAATGGAGAAATTAAAAATCCTGCTTAGTTCTTCAGTTAAAAGCTAAGCTGTTAAATAGGTTAGATCTAAAATTCAGATTTTTTTTTTAAATGAATAACTTTCCCAAAAGCTTACCCCAGTAAAAGTATTCATGATGCTGAGTAAGCTGTGCTCCCAAAGTTTGCAATCAAACACTGTAACGCAGAATCAAATGTCAAAATGTGACTTGAAGCCTCAATGAGAAAGTAACTAGGACCCAACTAGGATTTTTATTTTTCAAAAGTGAGTGAAATGCTGCTAATGAACCACTGTTACCCCTAAAAAGCTTCCAGTTTTCATAAGTCGTAGGGATTAGCATGTAGTTTAAAGAAGAAATGTTGCCTTTTTTAAGGTCTTATTTTTCTGCAACTTCGAAGCTGTGTGGACCCCTGGATTTCCACAGTGATGCTGAATTTACATCAATGTAATTCCAATTAACCACCATCCTAAAGCAAGTTTATTACAACTGAGAGCTTTGTGTACGTGTATAAAGAATCTTGATGTTCTTGTAAATAATAATGTATTTTTATCAGCAAACTGAAAATTCTGCTGCGCAGCTCGCTTCTGGGTGAAAAAAAAAATATTCACTGTTGTGCAGCAGCCTCTTAATGATGTGTAAATTTATGTTGCTGATGGTTTCAATTCTGGGTACTTGTGGTTATTTTTCCGAAGTCTTGGTGATTTCAAGTTCAAGCAAATTTTTTCACCACTTCCTGCATATAACCTTGTCTAGACCTGTTAAATATGGCTTTGTTTTGCACTGGCGAGATGCTCTACAAACCTGATGCGTTAGTTCTCGCTGCTGGGCTTGAAGAGGAAGAGGTTACCTAAGAGAAGCAGCAGCTTAAAGTAAGCCTTCAAAGTAGGCTCCTGTTGCTCTTGTCGCAGCCTAAAGATAACACAGCAATTTCCTCCTTCATTGGAGCGTATTTAGTAGCTAGTAACTACCACGGTGCTTGAGTGTTCATTAGGAGCATATTTAAATGGTACTTGGTAGTACCGCTAGCTTACGGGGGAAAAAAAATGTCAATTTGTATTTTAAAATCTGGTCTATAGAATCCCTTAGCTAGCTAGCCTGCATTTTAGTAATGCGATCAGAGGGCTGTATTTTGCTTGTGTGGAAGAAAACTATATTCACTTTATATCACGAGGTAGAAGGTTATTTTTCTACCCGCATGAAATAAATAAGAGTATCGCAACTAATAGGAATATTGCCTTGTATTGCCCCTTACTTAGTGTGTATTAGAGTCCATATATTTAACATATGGAACAGAACATTGCCCTTGCAGTTACCAATCATTACCAATTGCTAGAGAATTGCTTAAAATATTCTTAAGAATTTGCTAAAGCGGTAGATTGTTAGAGCAAGAATAAACTCATAAGGCAAATATCTTTCAGCTAATAAGATATGTAACTTTTATCCCTTGATGTGAGAAAAGGACGGATATAAAACACTGCCAAAACTGTACGGTTTTAATTACTGTTTTTTAACTGAATACCCGTCATCAGCGCTCACGAAGCGGCGTGCCACGCGTGTGCTGTCGTGAGCTGAAACCAAACCACCTGCAGCGGGAAGCCTCCAAACGAGCTCGTTTGGAGCTGCGTGCTGTTTGTCCCTTAATTGCGGCCCTGGGAGGTGGCTGCGCTTCATTTTGCCCTCGCGCTTTCTTCTGGCTTAGCCGCGTGCGTGCACCGCTGTACGCGTGTGCGTGCACACGCCGGCTCTGCGCCGAGCGCGCCCGCGGGGATTTGGGTGTGGGATTGGCGGGATCACCCCTGGAACAAATCATGGCAAGCAGCGGGATGAAGCGAAGGGAGATTTCCAGGAGAAATACGTAATATCTTCATTTGCAATTAGTCCTCATGCTAATTACCATCCTATGGCGTGTTTAAGACGACAGAAATAAAACGCAGTCTGTGAGGAGGTGGCGGCGGTTCCCCTTCCCTCGCCTTGGCCTTCGCCGGGGATTTTAGGCGCTGCCCCTGGGTGTGGGTGCGGGATGCGGAGCTGTAATTAATTAAAGACCTTCTGAAAATTAAAGTGCCTTACGAAAAACTGGGGCGTTTCAGGGTTTATAGCTTTGACTAACCAAAACTGGTCACTTATTACCATGTCGCCCCTCAGGTTCTGGGCTGCGGCTTCCCCGGGCGCTGCGGCAGGGCTGGTGCAGTGCCCCGCGCATCCTCCGCGCAGGCGGATAGCGCTTTTGCACGCATCTACGAAGCATCTACGGGCTGCTGCCGCTGCCCGGGACCGCCGCTGGGCCTCGCTCCGTGGGGGAGCGCCGGTGCCACGCAGCGGCCGCGCCCCCCCCGCGGCCCCCGTCCCCGTCCCCCCCCCGCGGGAGCGGCGCCTGCGCCTTTAAGAGGAAGCGCATCTGTTTGTTGTGCTCCACGCCGGCAGCGCCAGCGCCGCTCCCATTGGCTGCTGCCGCCCCAGCTGCTGTCTGCGCGAGGCCGGCGGCGGGGAGGGCGGGGGGGGGGGGGAAGCCCGCGCCTCTGTGGGTGTGTGCGCGAGCTCCCCCGTCCCCTTCGCGCTCTGATTGGCCTCGGAGAAATGGGCTGCGGCCGGCCGCAGCCAACCGCCGGCGTGTTGCTATGTGCCAGCGGGCGGTGATTGGCGCTGGGCGGTGTCGCTCAGGGCCAGCAGGCGCGCCGGAGCAGGTATAAGGGGAGGGAGCCGGCGGAAGGGGGAGGGCGCTGCGGGGCTGCCTGGTGCGCGTCGGCCGCCGCGCTCCGTCTGCGCTGGGGACGCGCTTGAGGCGGCCGCGCCGCGGCGAGTGAGTTGGGCGGGGGGCGAGGGCCGGGCGGTGGGGCGCGGAGGCGGCGGGGCGGCCCGTGGCGGGGGCGGCGGGGCTGGGGCCGGGCTGCTGTGCGGAGCTGCGCCACAGCCGCGTCCGTCCTGTCGTCGTCCCCCGTCCGTCGTCCGTCCGTCCCCTGTCCCCCCGCCCCTGCGCCGCGGTGGGGCGGCTGCGCGGGTTGCGGGGGTGCTTCCTCGAGGAAGGTGAGGCGGGCTCCCTTCAGGGGGAGAGGGCCGAGGGCCTGCGGCGTCCCGGGGGCTGGCAGCGGGCGAGCCGGGGCTCTGCGAGCGGCGGCCTTTGTCTGCGCGGCCGGGCGAGGGGCTGGAGGCGGGGAGGGCAACAGGTCCGAGGCCGGGAGAGCGTGGAAGGGGCAGCGCAGCGGCGAGGCGAGCGGGGTTTGCCTGTGCCCGGGCGCTTCCAGCCGGGGAGGGAAGCAACAGGAGGGACCTGCGGGAGCGGGGCAGGGGCTGGCCGGCGGTGCCAGGTAACCGCGGGGGGAGGAGGAGGAGCAGGGGATGGTCCTTCCTCACGAACCGCCTCGCTGTAGCAGGTAAATGCATAATAAACGCCTGAAACCCCAGGTGAGATCCGTGCCCGACACAAAGGCGTGCGCGAGGCTTGTGACGCCAGGGAGAGGTGCAGCGTCTTCGCCGGGGTGCTGGGTTTCTGGGGACACCTCCTGAGCCGTAGCCAGCACGGCCCGGAGGGCTGGCGGCTGACCCGGGAGAGGTGCCCCGCCGCTGCTCTATTTACCAACTCTGCTGCTGGAGTCCCTGGAGACCAGGCCTTTCCCAGCTGCAGGCTCTGGCTCCGTGCTGCAGAATTGACATTGCGCCTGGTGTGGCAAAAGAGAGATTGTGGGGCGCCTGGGTCAGCCCGCGGAGAGGGCGGCCTCGGCCCTGGGTGATGCTGGGTGGCAAAGGCAGGCAGTTTCTACCCCGTCCCCCCCCGGGGAGCAGGGGGAACTTGGCTGGTCTGTGTTGTTGCTGTAGCCTCTGGCTAAGGGTGTAGCAGCTTCCTCTTGTGCGGAGCGCTGTGCTGAGGTCCCGGGTCAGAAGGTTAAATGTCAGGGGTCCTTTGTCTTGTGCTTCTCCACAGAAACATTTGGTTTTGATCCAGCAAAGCCAGAGAAGTTTGAGATGAAGTAGCCATGAAGCGAGCTATGGGTCCATAGCACAAGATTTTAATGCTGTTTTTTTCTTTAAGTCAAGAGAACTTGAGATGTTCCAGTTTAAAATGTGATTTTAATGATGTAGAAAAAGAATCCTCGCCCCCTTCCCCCACAATTTACCAGAGTGAATCTGTCCCCACTTTTTTCTGGCCTGTCTTAAAATACAGAAAGAGGAAGGCCCATCAAACCAGTGTTCTTAGCTTGCAGACAGGGGTTAAGCAAGGGGTGGGACAGTACACCTGCCTTCCTGCCACTGCCTTCCTCACGGCCTACTACGTGCTCCAGATAAGGATTTTCTGCTAATGCGTTTACAGTCACTTAAAGCTTATGCTGGGTAGCACAGAGAGGCCTTTGCTGAGTTAGGCGGTTGTAAACAAGCAGATACTGAGACAGCTCTACTTATAATCCATGAGAGGATTCTGCCTGGAGAGGATGTATTTTGTGACTTCATTCTTGCAGAGCACTCCCATTGATTTTTTTTTTTTTTTTTTTTAAAGATCTCATCATGTTGGGATCCACGCCTCTGGTTTCTTGTAAAAATTGTTTGCTGTGTAACGGCAGTGCTTCAATAGAGAATTAAGATATTCTCCTTTTCTGACTGGATCCTTAATTCTTGTTCCTGCTGAAAGACCATTTAAAAGTGAGGCTTGTGCTTTGAAGCTGAAGTTGGAAATGCTGTAGGGAGGACAGAGACATTGCTTTCATCTGATGAAGATGTCAAGTGCTGTTTTGTTTTGGTTTTTTTTAAGCTTTCTTTGCAGGTGTCTCTTTTATGGTGCCAGGATTGGAATAACTGGCAAAACTGTACTGGTCCCTTGTGTCCTCTGGATCCACAGATTTTGAATAAGTGATATCCTTTCTTTGCTGTTTGGTGTGGGTAATTGAGTCAGGGTTGTATTGAGGCAGGCAGCATCACCACCTGTAAATCCACATTCCCTCAAATACTCCTTGACTCATGGATTGAATACCTGTTGCTGAGAGAGAATTTAATTAAGGAACTGGTCACTCTGGTGTAGGTCCTGGCTAGCAGTGTAGAAAGTGGGAGCTCCTTGATCTGGTGTGGTACTACACAAGCATTGCAAGGATTGCAGAGGAGTAAAAAGCATTTATTTGTTGTTCTTGCATCACGTCCGTGCCTTTGACCATGTGTGTGGAAGCCTCTTGAAGAAACGCCCATAAAGCTAGGCTTTCATTGGGCTTCGGTCATTAACTGGCAAAACTTTGTTTGCTTGAACTTAAGCAGAGTCTTCATTAGAGGTCAACTATGAAATGCTAGAGCAGTGGGCTTCAAGAGGGATTGCAAAGTAGAGCCTGGAATGGCAAAATTGAGACTTCAGTTCTTTTAGCTGCTTTGAAGCTGATCAGTGATGTTCAAGGCAGAATGGTATAGCAGAGTGTATTTATCACTTTGAAACCGTAGCAAAATATACAGCTTCCTTTTTTTCCCTTCCTTGACGGAGAGCTCTAAGTTGGTCCTTGAGGATATTCCCTCTTTTCTGTGTTTGTTAATTCAGAGGTCTGGTTTTCTAGATCTAACCACAGTAACTAAAGGCTAAGGATGGGTTTCCTTTTCCTTCCAGAAGCCAAGATGAGTCCATGGAAGAGATGGAACTATTCTGACTCAAGGATTTTTTCAGTTCTTTAGAACAGATCTTTAGCTGGTAAATCAGCAGTGTATTGGTGGTGCGATGCCAATTGAGGATCTGGATCTCTTTTTCCCAAAACAAAGGCATTTTATGGTTTTTCTTCTTGGGGGGGGGGGGGAAGAAAATACCATTTCTGGGTGGGCTGCTGCTGAGGAGTGCTGGGTCCCGGGACTGAACAACACTCCCTGTTGCCCCCACCGGTTCCTGCTCTTCATCCTGCACGAAGTCTGGCAGTTGGTTCTCTCTCCCAGTCTGCTTTCTGCCATGTCTTATTTGCCTTTTTGTTCCTTGTTTGTCAGGGCAGGTAGTTGTCTTCCAGTACATAATAAGCTGATTATTCTTGCGTTCTGGCTTTGCGACCCTCTTCTTGATAGCCACGTCTGCTAGGCCTGTCTGAGAGTGTTTTCACCCGCTGATACGGATGTATCGGACGTCAGGAGCAGCTTCGTCTCCGGAAGCGTCGCTGGACTGGCCAAGCCACTTAAGGCTGCAGGAAATAACATAATTAATGAGACTTAGTTCTCCCACATCTTGTACCTGACAATCTCAAGTCACTTGACAATGCTAATTAAAGCTAATCACACTCCTCTGTTCTTAGTAAATAGCCATTATCCCTGCTTCACTCTTGCTTTAACAAATGGTAGCGCCAGGCAATGTGAGTCATTGGAAGTTATGGGAATGCAAGCCGTAAGAGCTGCCTTCCGGTCTCTTCGCGCAGGCTTACACGTCCAACTAGAGATCGTTTCTTTTACACCTGTTTGAGTGTTGGTATAGCGTGTTAAAAGGTGGGATGTTTTGCTGACTCACAAAAGTATGCAGCTTTCTGACTCTTTTTTTTTTTTTTTTTTTTACCACCATTGTGACTTGCACAGACCTGAACTCCCAAGGTCAAGAAAGGGCTGTTAAAAGTTTCAAAAGCTGAGGATGCTTTGAATTTGCCCTTCAGAGAACTTTTTGATCCGCTGAGAGGGGAGGCAGAGCGGTGTCAAAGCCACACTCTCCCTTCTCCTGTTTCACATTGGCAGTGACTTCATGATGAGGACAAAAATGTGGTGCGGTATGACCTAGGTGTTGCATCGCTCAGCCGCAGAACTCTGCAAGATTGAAGTTTCACTGATGAACTATTACTAAAATATGGCTCGAGCAATATGTTATTAAAAGCAGATTGTTCAGCATCACAAAAAAAGATGGAGTTAATAATTAACTGGGGGGGGGGGAATCTAATGAGAATCCCAGGAACTCCCAGCTCAAGCATGCATCAGTAGGCACAGAACTGTAAGAGGTGAGTCAGTTCACATACCTTGGCAGTAACATGGAGGCTAGTGAGGATATCCAGGAGGAACTAATGACAAAAATTGGCAAGGTAACAGCTGACTTGACCGTCTTAAATTAGATTTAGTTATAAAGTATCTGTCATGTGAAGACTCAAGCTACAAATCTTTGCCTGACTTTGCCCCCTTGACATATGGGTTGCTTTGCCTTCAATGGAGATGAAAGCTAGAGGGATGATGAGTGAACTGCCACGGAAAGTAGGTACCTCATTAATATAGTAAGTGTTGCATAAAAAGTGTTACTGGCAGAGATCGGTCGAAATTCAACGTCTTCTCCTTAGCATTATTCAGAAAGAGGCAGACATAAAAAATAAAGTCACTGTCTCTCCCGTGACAGATGTGCTTCTGGGCAGTGCAAGGCTAGTTAAAAGGTGCTCCTGGGAAGAACCCTCTGAGCGGATGGGTTTCGTGAGCGGATGAAAACTTAGAGGATTTAACAAGGGGAGTTTGCAAATAGTAAGTCATGACAGGCTGCTGTGACAGATCCTTCTTTCGACTACAAATGGCTTTGAGGATATTGGAAGGATACTTGCAATAGATAAACGTTCTCACCGTGTTCCCTGTCAGTACCTAGCCTTTATCAGGGAAACAGATGATCCATTCAGCAGACCAAATTAATTGAATCCTAGTCATACCTACATTTGCCAGAAATGAAGATAATAGAGCAATGTAAGGAGCAGAAAAGAAATGTAATGATAAGAGGTGATTTGGATAGCTAGACTGTTCTACAATTAAAACAAATGAGGAGGAGAAGTTGGGAAGATAGAGTGTTTCCATTTTGTCAGTAATTGGTCAGTTGACATCAAGGAAAAGCTCTTCCGATCTGTTAGTTCAGGTTGGTACTAGAATAGCAAGGCGAGGGTCTTCTCTCATTTTGTAAAACGCTGGATATGCATAATTTTGGCAGAGTATGATGTCCTTGATCTATGACTCCAAATGAGACCATCAGGTTGAACGTGTTGGTTTTTTAGGCAGAAAGATGGATATGAATTGAAGAGCTGCATCTTCCCGTGTGTTTGAGACATTGCTGTTATCTCACTGGAGTGCATCATATCTGCTTGGCCAATTCAGACGAGGGACTGTTATCCCATTGCGGGGGATGCTGGCATGAGTTTTTGCAAAATGTAAAGGAGGAAATGGAGTCATTTGTGTTTTAAATTAGTTCAGCTTGCAGTTTTTGTTTATTTGTGGCACAAGTGGGATGTGCTGGTAGGAGCAAAAGTAAGTGCTGGCTCGTTTCAAATTTGTCCTGGCCAACCATGATGCTTTTCTGCATGTATGTTTTCTCCTGCAGTTTGGTAATGTGTGCTGGCATCTAATGTAACTGGTTATTGAATTCAGCTGTGATGGAGGGTACCTGCAGAGCAAAGGTGGGCAGCTTGCAGCTATAATGCTTGCCATGCTGCTTGTTATCGGCAGTGCAGGCTCTTCTGCTTTGCAAAGATACTGCTGCCAGGCAACTCGTAGGAGAGTGGGAGGAGAATTCAGCCAGAGGTGTCAGTCATTCCTCGGTAGAGGCTGAATCTTGCAGTCCGTGTTCATGTGGTTTCAGAGACAGGCCCAGAAAAGGTAGCAAATTTTGAAGCCAGCCCTGTGAGATGATGTCTGTCCTAGGTGTCTTGTGCCTTTGGAGATGAAATTGTAAAGGGAAGAACTTGATTAAAATTTCCAGAATTATTTCCCTTCCCTGCTTCCCGGTGGTGTCTGTGGTATGTCCGAGTGGATTGTTTTGAACAGCGTGCTTTGTTCTGAAATGCAGGGAGAGATGAGTTAGCAGTTCAGACGCTGAGTGGTCCAAGTCCAGCTGTAGATCTGTAAGTAAATTCAGAAAGTTGTCATGGTCATCTGGTTTCTGTAGCCTGCAGCCAGGAAAGAAGCATCTCTGCACTGTCTTCATTGAGTTACTTTAACCTGTTCCTTTGCTTTCCAGTCAGTTGTGTGCCGTAGTTGAATACAAGAAAGCTTTTGCTTTGAATGCAGGAGTCCTCTGGGCTTGCTCCTCACCTCACGGTTGCACTTGAGAACCTGAAAATGCACTGCTGTGGATGTTACCTATTTAAAAAAATAAGTGAAACTTTAAATTTAATCTCCAAATTGATAGAAGGTAAATCAACTATGTAAAGAACAATTTTTTAAAAATATTTTCATAAATTACTGTAGTTTTAATAGGTTATGGATTAATAGTGTATACAGTGACAAAGCTAGACAGACTTAAAAACAATTCCAACCTGAAGTGAGTTTTAAAGACTTGCTGTTTGTTCCTTTTAAGTTTCACCTCATTTTTATGTACCTTCCACGTCACCTTCATAGAAAGCCTCTCCATCAGAGAGGGACCAGGAAGTTTGTTGTAGGGGTGCTGAGTCTGGTTTCGATGGGAAGATTGTTGATAGACCATAGACTGACATATTGCCTGTTTTTAAAAAAAAAAGAAAAAAAAAAAAACAACCTTTAAAATGTGATTAATATAATTGCAGTGACAGTTTTAGTATTGATAGCTATTCAGCAGAATAATAACTCTGATGTTTTTCTTGACAGGCTGCCTATGGTATGTGGAGCACGGCAGGTGCAGCATGGTTGGCGTCGTGCCTGTCCCTGATTCACTATGGCCAGATAGTCTTTAATTGCTTCTTGCTGAATTTCTTTTTGATGCCCTCTAGTGGTTACCTGGCAATTGTCTGCAATGCTCTTTGCCATCAGTATCACCTTTTTGCATCCATCCCTCCATCCAGGTCCCTTTTCCCAGAATCATAAAGTGGTTCCCAGCAGCGAAGGGTGCTGTCTCCAGTGTGCAGAAGAGAGAACTAAGGCCTGCAGAAATGAACTGGCTTACTAGGAGATACCCAGAGGAATAAAGGGGGTTAAATATATTTCTAGTTGAAGGTGGTCTAAGTGAGAAACCTGCTCCATACTATTATTTGTATTGCAATTGTGTCCGTGTATCTGGTAAAAGTAAAGGCAGAGGATTCCTGCTGGCTGTCTTCCACTATTTCTCTTGTTATTTTCCCATCTCCAAGGACTTGCAGGGTTTGGAGAATGAGCTGAAGGAGCGCAGGCATTGAGAGAAGGACACACGGTTCATGTATCAGTAATGACTTTTGTTGATCGTGCTGGTACTGCTGAGCTGCATGCAGTGTTGTCTTATCAAGTGTTTGAAATTGGTGCATTTCAGAAACTTGATAATGAAGGAGTGAACGTACATTGTGTACACCCATATGCTAATTAAAGTCCTTTCTTTGCTTTCCCTTGTGTTCCCTGTTTAAAATCAGAATGGTCATCCTTTCTTTCAGGGCCTTTCACAATGTACTTCCTACCCTCCTACCTTCAGATGATCTGGCTTCATCTTTTCCAGAGCTGTTGCAGTCCTGTGTGGTAGTGTGGATCTCCAGCACTGCCCCAACCCAGGCTGTTGTGGTACTCCATCATCGGAGTATGGAAGCTCCTTAGCTGTGCCAGGTGTCTCTGAGGGTTTGGTACCTGAAACTCTGACGCGAACTTTTATTCCATAGGGAAGACTGGCAAAACTGGGCATTAAACCCAGACTCCAATTTCAGAGTATCACCTTAGAGAGTAGCCGCCTTCCTTCAAACTGCAGTGCATTAAGCAATGTTAGGGCATTTTCCGTGTCAAGAAAACCCTGGTAAGAAAGTGTGCTTACCTCAAGCATTTTCTTAGAATCACGCTAGGGCCCCAGAGCAATGCAGGCTGCTACAGTTTGTGACCTTGAGAAATGGAGAGAACTCTCCAAACCCGATTCCTCTTCTGCTTTCATTGCACTCAGCATAAGTACATCTCTAGCTCTTTCTATATTAATGAGAAGAGACACCAAAGAAGAAAGGTTGGGTTTCCAAATAGACAGACTTTTTTCAAAGCTACCACAGGCAGCTTTCTGTAGCGTTTGCTGTGTTCTAGTAAGTATTTAACTGACTAAAGTTTCTTATCTTAAAAATGAAATAATCCATAAAACAAACCCTCAGACCCAAGAAACCTGTTGTTTGTCCTGTCAGAATGAACAGGAACATTTGCGTCTGAGCCGCATTGCACACATATGCGTTATGCAAAATTAGCCTTGTGTGTGATAGCTTTTGTTCTCTGCCATTGTGGCATATGGACTTGTACAAGCACTAGCCTTGTCTAGCAAGTGTTAGGCACAGACTTGGCATTTCTCCTTTTTTGTGTTTCCTGAATTGCTAACAGCTTTATGTGAAAAGTGGCTGTTGGACAGGTGGAGGGTGAATATTGAACCAAAAGGTTGTCTGAATGGCAAAATGTGTGTCCTGGATTTTCCTTCATGGAGGTGTCACCTGCTTAAAACTTAGCAGGATTAAGCAGGGCAGCCCTAACATACGCAGTGTGTGCAAGCAGTACATTCAGCTGATTCTCTCACCGATAACAACAATAAATGATGTTGATAAGCTTTTTCCCTAGAATTCTTTCCTTTTGTCTAAACCAGTTTTCTGACTTCTTGTGAACTAATTAGTAGGCACAGATTTCTGTTCCATCGACTTGAGTGTGTCCATTCCAGAGATAAATTTCTCTTGAAGAATGATAAAAGAAAAATACTGGGTTATGTTGCTGGTGACAGATACTCATCTCTCTAACACTATTGGGCGCGGTGATAAAGTAATCAAAGCTGGTTGGTTTTCTATTTTTTTTTTTTTTAAGTTAATGAAATGACTCCACTAATGCCCACTGTCAGTGAGGCTGATGAATATTAACTCATCATTCTGAAAAACCAGAGGCACAGCCTAAAGTCATCCCCATGCCTTTGTTCTACAGTAGAATGAATGCACTGTTAGCTGTTAAATGTATTTTAATTCAAATGTGTTTGCCACTAGGATAGAAAAAAATACCGTAGGTTTGTTTTTGCATTGCTGAGAGCCACAGATCCTATTTAATACATTTTGAGATGATATTAAAGACAGAAATAGGTCCTTATAAGCTAGTGGCCATGCTCATAGGATGTAAGAATGCATTTCCTATTGTTTTTCCCTCCTCTCCCTTACTGTGATGAGGACAGAGCTCTTGGTAGATGGCATACAGAAGCGATCAGGCTGTCAGGCTGAATGCTGTATGAAGGTAGTGCCTTTGTAAAGTATGGCTATCATATATGACCTTATCGGAAGGTTTTTTCCAAGGCAGTTTCTTACCTGGGTTTCCCACCAAGATCTTGGCTCACAAATCTTTATTCTCTCCCCTGCCTTAAGCAGAGAGATCAGTTTGTTTTGCCTTCTCAGCAGAGTACTGAGGACAGGAATTGCAATTAATCTTAATCTGTGCTCTGATACCATCTCACTTGAATATTTTTTTTTTTGTCCATTTCCAAAAGGTCAAATGTTTTTGCTGATGTTAAATGTGTTATGAGGTCAAATAAATGAACGCTCATGAAATGCTTTTGCAGAAAGCTGCACGCAGCAGATAATTTGTGTGCGCGTGTGTGTTCATTTCTCTGTTAGATAAACGCAGTTGTAGTATTTCCTGTTTCACTCGTTGTTCTAGAGCATTGGTGCTTAGGAGGCCTGAAGAGAGGGGTCAGCAAACAACAAATTAAGGGATTGCTCTTATATTATTCTGGTTGGATATCATTTATGTCTCCATTTGGCTTTGAGGATGCCTGTGGACTGCTTTCTCCAGCTGTTGTGCTGCAGTGCTAGGCAGCTGATCAGAAAAGAAATGTTTGGCAAGACAGTATGGGAGGGAAGTAGTAAAACTGGTGGTTGGTATATTTACTTATTCATGCTGAAGAAAAGGAGAAAGAGGGGATTGTACCATTTCATTACAAATCAATGAAATCTAAGGTTTAGACACAGTTTTCTCATTTGGAAATCGGGTAAAGTGATTGCCAGTCCTTTCTTTGCGCCTTCTTCCAGCTGGTCTGTCCAACATAATCTGTTTCTTTCAGACAGGGCTTGGTGCTTTGCCTTGGAATCCAATTGCATTTGGCCCCAGAAAGAGCACACTTAGTCTCCTGCTTCCTTGCACTTGGAGGGCAAGGCACATGGCTCACAAATTGTGAGATCTGTTACGGCTGGGATATAGCGTATCAGCTGCTGAATCAGGGGCTTGGAATTTGGGGATGGTTCTGCTGTCTTGTGACTGTAAAGGCTGGCACTGGGTTAGTTCAGGAAGGCTGGGATGCGTTACTTTCACTTACATCTAATCAGCAGAAAATGGGGAAGGATTCTGTTGGGTTTGCATCTTGTTTCTGCCCTGTTGCAAACCTAAGAGTTCAATACTCAAAGCACCCCTCACCTTGGAGGGGAAAACAATGCTATCTAATGCAAAGCTAACTCAGTTTTGATAAAACTGGTGCACATGGAGAACTGGGGCAGGATACAAGTGAAAGCTGCCTGATTTCTTTTACTTCTGCAATTAGTGTAAAAGATCTTGCTGAAATCCAGAGATGAAGCTATGCACTAAAGAGTGCACAGGCAGTCTGCTTAGCTACAGGTTGGCCAGATGAATTCCTTGCAAGACCCCTTTTGGCTGAACAAGAGCAGGTTTAGTTCCTAACAAGCTGGAAAGCGAGCCCTTCTGTGTCAGGATGGGTCTTCCAAAGCTCTCACTGTAACTTTAATTGGAAAAGGTTAATCTGATTAGTTAGTGTTTGCAAAGAGCTTTAAGGATGAGAAGTGCTATGTAAGTGCTGACTATTATGATCATGATAGATATGCTTTATCAGCAGTTTGCAGGATGAGTGAGATTCTTTGTCCCATTTGAATGTGAGGGATCTGCCTTCTGGAGAGCAGAAGAAAAATATTTCGGAAAAATGAAAAAAATGGGTATCCTGTTGTCTTACTGGTGCCTGCCTCCTGTTGAGCACGGTGCACCCTTTGACTGCACCTATGACAAACCCCCCGTATAGTGCTCGTAGGAGCTGTTTTCTGGAAGGCTTGCAGATGGCGTGTCTGGCTTTCGGGGATTGTCCAGCTGGCAGGAGGTTCAGTGGGTGATGCTTTCAGAAACGCTAAAGCAACTTGGATAACTTGAATCTTATTTTTCAACAATGACAAGAAGACTGAGGAGCAGAAATGTTGAAGACAGGGGTTTCCATAAATGGGGCTTTGGTACCTGAGTGATGAGGTTTCTGCAGATCTCGCTGTCTGGTGGTGATCACCC
Source organism: Nipponia nippon (assembly GCF_047370975.1). Lineage (NCBI taxonomy): Eukaryota > Metazoa > Chordata > Aves > Pelecaniformes > Threskiornithidae > Nipponia > Nipponia nippon. The sequence continues at coordinate 8,064,062 of NW_028262331.1, forward strand.
ATGAGGCTTTCCAGCAGCCAGCAGTAATGGAGTCGCAGTCTGATTTTTGCTGTTGTTTTCAGTATGACTTGGACAGTTTTGTCACGGTGAGATACTTCTGACTGATGCTAACACTGGGCAAAAGAGATCATCTAAATGGGATGCTTAGGAGTTCTGCAGGCCTGCCTCCTACAACAATTTTCTTGGGTCCTGCCTTCAGTTCCCCAGTTGACTTTCTGATTTCCATCCCGCTGTTTTGACAGTTTCCCCTTTAGCAAGCCAGAGAGATGTATTTGCTTAGACTAGTCCCAGTCCACCAGTTCTCTGCAGCATACCTTGAACTGAGCGTGTGGCTGGTGCTCTGTCTGGGAAGGCACATCCCACTGAGCAGCAGCAGAGCCAGCTTAACATGCAAACTCCGTGGAGCTATTTTAGCAGTGTAGTGACCCAGGCTAGCTTTATTCTAACCTGGAAGATTATCAGCTATGCTTCAGGCAAGTTACTCACACCGGCTTAGAGACCGGCTCTTAAGCTCTTGTACTTTTCTGTTTTGTCCACTTCAGAAATTTCCGTTGCAGGTCAGGTGTGGAGTTCTAATTTCTTGTTTTTCTTATTTTTGGGGGGGGCATTGGTATTGTTCCAGTATTTGATACACAAAGTGCAGACTCAGAAACTGAACAGAATCACATGTTTCATGGAAAGGCAAGTCCTATGGGAGTTTGTGATTAATTTCTAGAGCATGCATGCACACCATGTATCGGGGGAGCTGCTTCCTTTATCCTTTATGCTTCTTCCATCCTCAAAAGAAACGTTTGTAGCTGGTAAGGTTTATAGATGTGGGATCTGAAAAACTGATTCTGCCACGAAAAAAAGACCCAGACTTGAGCTGCTTTGCAGGTTCTGTCAGATGATGTTGTGTTGTAAAAAGGTGTTTCCATCCTGAATAGGATTTTAACTGTCTCTTGCTATCAAGAATAGTCTTCAGAGACTGCTCCTTGCTTTGACTGTTGTCAGATGTTCTGAGTTTTAAAAAAAAAAAAAAAATCCTACTGTGCAGTTTATACAGTAGCTTCTACCTTCAGAGCTTGCAGGGAGTTATAAAGGAGAGTGTGATGCAGTAATCCTCCATTTCCCATGTGGAAACTAGGGCAGAATGGAGAGAAAAACTGGTTTGGTGACTGGTGTACTTTCCTGGTGGATGAGGAAACCAGTGTCCAGCTCCCAGCTTTCCTGCAAGCTTCTGGGCAGTCACATCAGATCGTCAGGCAGGACAAGCAGCCGGCAGGGCTGACTCTGGGTCCTGACTTTCTCTCTAGCTAACAGAGCCCGGCTTCTCCAAGGGGTGGTGCAGAGCTGGACCTTAATGTGTGCAGTTCCCCAGGAATGTTTAGGAGACTAGGCTTGATGAAAATAATCTTTTTAGCATCTTTGTGGCTCTGTAGTCATTTCCAAATCCATTAAGCATTGGAAGAATGAATAGAGATTGTGAGCTTTGGAGCGATAGGAAGATGGTAGATAACAGAAGCGGGAAGATGCGAGGGCAGTCAGCAAGTCAGTGGCTGAGCTGTGAATAAAACTCTGTCCTCCTTGATCTAATCCACAGACAGCACACCCGTCTGCTGGCTGCTCTGACTCTTCCCTGCTCTCTCGATGAAAGGCTACATCGTCCTGTGGGCTAGGACACCATTGTTGCCTTTGTGAGCTGAGCGTTCTGTCTGTTCTTTTTTCAACTTAGGTTTGTGCGAAGTCCCCCGTTCCCTCTGCCCGAGTCTCTTCCTCTGAAGCGGTCACCAGTGTGTGGAGCCTGCCCCACACCCATCACCTGCCAAACCACGGCCTTTACCTGTGTCTTCCGGTGTTTCCCGTGCGACCCGTCCTGCGGGAGTGCCTCCTGGGCCACCCCAGAATTCACGCAGCGCTCAGTGGCTCCAATGGTGAAGATGACAAGGTCCAAGACTTTCCAGGCATATCTGCCTTCGTGCCACAGGACCTACAGCTGCATTCACTGCAGGGCTCATCTTGCCAACCATGATGAGCTCATTTCCAAGGTACGTCCATGACCTCACCCGCAGGTGCTGGGCGGACGCCTCCTCCCTGGGGAGCAGAAGGGTGCGTTCGCTTGCACTGCAGGTCAGTTGCTGCGGAAGTGCCTGGCCTTAACCAGTACTGCAGTTTTTGCTTGGAAAATGGTCTCTCAGCCTAAAGGATCTACTTGTGAGCTGCTGGTTTTGTTTTAAGTGACCTGGAAAATAGGTGTAGGGGACAGGTTTCTGAATTCGGGCCTCTGGAGTGCTCACAGGTGGCCTATCTCTTCCCATGATACCGCCTCCTCCCTCTCGTTTCCACCTGTAAAACTGCACTAACTGATGGCCAGGACCACATAAATTACCTTCCCGATACTTCTTGTTCATGTACATGCTTGTCAGCATAGCCAAAGGGTTGTTTCATGATTGTGATTTGGAGGCGAAGTGTTTGGAGATGTTCTCTCTGTTAAACTCTGAGCTGTACCAAGCAACTACACTAAAATCCCTGCTTAAGGGAAGGTTCTCTGATGCTTCTACCGAAATGTAAGACGGCTTTCTGAAGACTGATGAGTTGTTGCTCAAACCCATGTATTTTTGCCAGTCTACTAACAGGACACTTTGCGGTGAAAAAGCAAGGGATGGATGGTAGGATGTGGTCTGAGCTGGGGAGGGTGGGAGTATTTTGTCCTGTCTTCTGATCTGTTGGTCACAAGGGGAAGGGTCTTGAGGATAAGCTAAATTAAAAGCTTTCAGAGCCAACGAGTCAGGGGCCTTTGCAGAGGGAGCAGGGCAGTAAGAGGATCCCTTTCTGAAGTGTGAAAACTAAACTTTCTCAGAGTGTCTATTGGAGCCTACGGTGCCTGGCTGTGGTCAGGCATCAAGTTTCCAGGTTTTTGGCTGCCTCGGCAATCAACTGTTCCATAAAGTTTATTCAGCTTATAAAATTTGTGTTCAGAAAAAGCAGACACACCATAAGATTTATTAGCTGAGATTAGAGGAAATTGTGCTGTGAGCTCTGTGCGTGTGTGTGCACACGCACGCAACTTAAACCCGTTCAGCTTCTTGGAGCGGCCTTGAGAGAAAGGCCAGGATCACAAGGGACAGAGGTGCTCTGCCCGTTAGAAAGCATGTAGTGCTTCCCCCCGTTCCTGTTTGCACAGAAAAGATTAGAATGTGTCACCTTGCACCAAGGACATCTGTCCTTACAGGGTTGACATCTTAGCAGCTGTGGAGGTCCTTTGGGATTCTCCGTGTTGGGTGCTCAGACCTGTCGTCTTCAGTTGGAGGCTGTCTCCTTCCTTTTTCTCTTGGTTGTTGCATGGGCCAGGTTGATTGGCACCTCTGCGATGTTGTCTCCATGCCAAACAATTGAATTTAAGTATTCTGGTATGAATAATGCTGATTGCAGACTGCTACAACTTTGGTTTTCGCAATTTCTGAATAGACCGGCTTCGTATTAGGCTATCACTGGTGAGTCATTCTGGGCCTTGTGGGGGCTCCTCTTGTTCTGGTACAATTGCAGTGGTTCTTAGCAGAGCTGTCCTTGAGGACTGCAAAGCCTCAAGCTTTTAAAGAGAAGGAGGTTGTACAGTTCCTTAACAGAAAGAAGTTTTGAAATGTAAATGTCGACAGCAGTCTGTGCCCAGGTCTGGATGTGAAATACATTCAACCTTTTGGACCAGCTGTGTGACTTCAGGCTCCTGTGCTCAGTTGAGGTATCTGTAAAATGGGGTAGTCATTTCCCTGCCTTTTCATTGGGAGAGTTGTTACCAGCGGGGTTTTGTGTTGGAACACAATATGCTTTACTGAATAAAGAAGGAGACTTGTTTTACTTACTGTTTTTTATGGTGGATTGGAATTTGTGCTCTGCTTTTTTTGACATGGCTGGTCCCCAGCCAGGGAAAACACAAGGCAATGCATGCCCAGTGGTTTCACCTTTGACGCTTCCTTCCCCTCCTTGTTCCATGTCCATGCTCCTTCTGGTCCGCTGTGCAGTGCAGCCAGTTTTCCAGGTAAATAGCTTCCAGCAGGGCAATGCCAGTGCTGCAGACTGCTTGGAATTTGAGCTTCTAGCCGTCGAGGCGTGCAGCAACTGCCCAAGAATGCTGACTGCTATAACGTAGACACGGGAGGGGAGGTATGAAAGCACAATATGAGGCTATGTGTATTGAATCATGGAAGTGTTAACTACAGTGTGCTGCAGTGCCTGTATCTGCTCGTTCTAAAAGTTCATTGTAGACTGTGGTGTAGATTTGTTGGGACCGCGTTGCTGGTGGAGCACTACTGGATCATGCAACTTGAATGCAAAGGGTTTGGGGTTTTAGGTTTTATTTCTCAGAGTTACAAACCTTAATAAGATGCATTCTTTGTATAATTGAAAACCTTATAAAAGTAATTGTGCAATCATAATTTGTACAACTGGCTATTAAACTGAGAACAGAAGGGCAGTCCCTGCCTCAAGGGGTTTCCAATATGTGTAGAAACTTTCCCAGGCAAACTCAAATAGTCATCTTTTTATCTGTTTGAGTTAGGTTTTAAACATCTCCCCGAGGCCTTCTGCAATTCTTTTCATCACAGCCTTATATTAGCATCTGAGAACCAGGCAGTGCAGTTGCTGTGCTTGTTTTCCATATGAAAATGTGGCAAACGGAAGGAAGAAACAAGCGCCGTGAGGACTGAAAAGGGAGTGGGAGATTTTGTCAAACTGGAGTGTTTCTCAGTCTGCAGTGTATCCCATCTTGAACCTGACTATGTCACTTTAATCAAAACAGCCCAAATGACACCATCTTTGGAAACGTTCCCCAGAAAACAGACTTTTATATAACAGCAGGGTGTTGGTGATTTGGCTTGATGAAATTAATTCCTCTATTCCTTTTGCCCCAAGATGTGCTGAGACCACATGAGAGCTGTGCTGCTTTGCATGCCATGAGCTTTTAGCTGCGTTGGATACATACAAATTGCAGCATTGGCTCATGCTGTTGGCTGAAACAGAAGCTGGAGCTGAATCCCAGTATCGTTCTGTGTCAGTCCGTACTTTATTTCCTCTTCATCTCCAAGTTTCCCCTCTTAGCCCTTCAGCACCAGTGTTGACTTACCCTGACTTCAAAGTGTTTTGCCAGGACCTGGTATCCGAAACTCTTTGACAAATATGCCTTGGCAGGGCAGTTTTTGCTTTCTTTTCTGCTTAAGGAAAACCTTGTGCATTAAAATGGGTGGAAGGTTTCTCAATAAGCCCTTGCTATTTAAAGAAAATAATCGATGCTGAGGCTTTTAAGAAAATCCGAAGCTGTTACATGAAGCCAGTTACCAAAATGTTGCCTGCTTACTTGGCCTTTTATCTTCTGCAGCCGGAGGGAGAAAGTGGTTTAGTATGTCTGATTTGTAATAAGATCTAAGTTGTGGGTTGGATCGTCTGGCCAAGAAAGGTCTTACTGACTTAAGAAATACAAGGTGATCAGATAGATTGGGTGGAGTGAGTAACTAGTTTTCCTTTATATATTCCTTTGCTGTCTGGGTTAGCATGAGTGGAGGTTCTTGTTCCCTTATAGCAATGCATCACTTACAAATCTGTGCCAAATTTAGTACATACTCTTGTTTCATTCCTTTTCCCAATGCCTAAGTGGACTGAGACTTGGGGAACTCAACCTCGCCCTGCAACAGACTCCTGTGTGACCTTGAGTAAGTCACTTAATGTCTTCGTTCCTCCTTTCCCCACCTGTACAATTGAAATGCTGCTGTTTTGTCCAGTCTGCTTGGAAGATAAAGCTTTGGAGCAGGTACTGTCTGCTCTTAGGAATTAGTACAGTGTGTCCTAATCCTCTTTGGCTTTACTGTAAAAACAAAACCACCATGCCAAGCAGCTGTAGTTAAAAAGCATATTTCAACGCCTTCCAATTGCCAAAAAATAAGTGAGAGATACTTGTTGTTGCATTTATCCTTCCCAGGCACAACATCCCATGGTTTTTAGAATGTTTAAGAAAAATATATATTCGATAATCAATGGTGGCAAAACCCCTCCAGGAAGGAGATAGAGGGGCTTTTCTTCAGAAATGTGCGTTCCGCGTCATTTTCTAGTGGGGCCTGGAGGAACAGCTAACATAAGACATTCACGGTCTAAATAGCATCTTTTCTCTTTCTCAAAGTGGCAGATGTGATGCTGGTTTCTACCTACTCTATGCTATTCAAACTCTTTGTCAGCCTTTTCTGTTAGAATTCATATGTACCAGGTGTCCAGTAAAAAAGGATGGGAAAAAGAGCAGAAAGATACAGGTCAAACACAGCTGCGTTACTGTCCTGGTTGCTGACTTTTTTTGCTGTGTGAACAGTAATTCAGCAGAAATGTCCCTGATTATGGAAATATGTAGGGAATGTCTTGTGGGCATCCTGCAGTTTCTTTTTTTTTTTTTTTTTTTTTTTTCTCCATGAGTTACTGTGATCCAACTGCTAAACATTATGCAGTGATGTATCCTCTGAAGTTAGCCTAAGGCTTGCCAAGGAAGTTTAATGTTTTCCTTTGATGTCTGCACAGGACCCTTACTGAACATGAATGTGAAATCCTTCAACACAAAAGGCGGCAGCTCCTCCAGCATAGAGAATTTTTTAAAAAAGCCAGGCACACACAAGTTTTCTATTCTCAGTTGGGGTTGTTAGCTAGGGAGCACTTAGAAGCTCTCTTTTCTATCTTCTTCGACAGGAGCTGCAAGGTTTATAAGCAAACCTCGCTCCCAGACATTCTGGCCTAGCTGCTTCCCTGGCTAGCAGACTGCTGGAGCCTGAGCTTGTTGGTACAACAGCCTCTTGGTGAGCTTTATGGCATGCTGAAAGCATCAAACTTTGCTCCATGTTGCAACTGGGGCATCTTAAAAGGATTTGAAACTTTGGTGCAGGCGACATGGACAATGGGATGGAGCTCACCCTCAGCAGGTTTGCCAATGACACCACGCTGTGTGGTGCGGTTGACGTGCTGGAGGGAAGGGATGCCATCCAGAGGGACCTTGACAGGCTGGAGAGGTGGGCCCGTGTGAACCTCATGAAGTTCAATGAGGCGAAGTGCAAGGTCTGCACACAGGTCAGGGCAATCCCGAGCACAAATACAGGCTGGGCAGAGAATGGATTAAGAGCAGCCCTGAGGAGAAGGACCTGGGGGTGTTGGCTGATGAGAAGCTCAACATGAGCTGGCAATGTGTGCTTGCAGCCCAGAAAGCCAACCATATCCTGGACTGCATCAAAAGAAGTATGACCAGCAGGTCAAGCAAGGTGATTCTTCCCCTCTGCTCTGCTCTCATGAGACCCCACCTGGAGCACTGCGTTCAGCTCTGGGCTCCCTGACATTAGAAGGACATGGACCTGTTGGAGTGAGTCCAGAGGAGGGCCACAAAGGTGATCAAGGGGCTGGAGCACCTCTCCTATGAGGACAGGCTGAGAGAGTTGGGGTTGTTCAGCCTGGAGAAGAGAAGGGGCTCTGAGGAGACCTTATAGCAGCCTTCCAGTACCCGAAGGGGGCCTACAAGAAAGCTGGAGAGGGACTTTTTACAAGGGTGTGTAGTGACAGGACAAGGGGTAATGGCTTTAAACTAAATAATCATAGATCTAGATTAGCTCTAAGGAAGAAATTCTTCACTCTGAGGGTGGTGAGGCACTGGAACGGGTTGCCCAGAGAAGCTGTGGATGCCCCCTCCCTGGAAGTGTTCAAGGCCAGGTTGGACGGGGCTTTGAGCAGCCTGGTCTAGTGGAAGGTGTCCCTGCCCGTGGCAGGGGGGTTGGAACCAGATGATCTTTAAGGTCCCTTCCAACCCAAACCATTCTATGATTCTTCTGGGTAGGTTGTGGATGCATTCAGCTATTTTGAAACATTTGATGCACCATGTATAGGTGAAGTAAGCAGCAGTTGTTGGGCTTTTTAAGGTTTGGTTTTTTTCTTCATTCTTTCTGAGTATGTGGGGAAGGCAATGTGTAATGTTCCTAGCATTTCACTTCGCATGAACAAGCTGGTGTTTGTATGTCAGTTCGCCTTGAATACATGAAGTTATTTGCTGGGTGAGGGGAGCATGCACACAAGCTAAAACAATAATCCTAAAATTACAATGTGGTTTTTTCAAAACTTTAATCTAATGGAAAAAGAGACATTTAGTAAGTGTCCAAGACTGGTCAAGTGAAAATCCTGCATTTCCTTCATAGGAAAAAACTGTGTGTGGGGTGAGGCGAGTATTCCCTTTTCATGGGTAAAGTTCTTACCGTTTTTCATTACATGAAGTTTCTTCTTGCTTTAAAAGTAGATCTTGTTTCTTCCCAAATATGAATTTAAGTTCCCAGCTTCAGAGTGATGAACTCTTAAGGCCAGGAGGAGCTATCCCATCATCACGTCTGACCTCCTTTAGAGCATGGGCCAGCAGATTTCATCACAATTGCAGCATGTCTTTCAGAAAAAGCATTTAGTCTTGATTTGAAGACTTCAAGATGGAAAATTCACTGCTCCCCTTGGTCATTTTTTCCAGTGGTTAATCATCCTTACTATTAAAAATTGGAGACTTTGAATTTAGATTTGTCTGACTTGTGCTTCCCGTCATTGGCCAGTATTTTCTGTCTTTTGCTAATGAAATAGATGTACAGTACCTACTATTTCTCCCTATAAAAGGCTGTGGTATGCAGTAACCAAGGTCACTCTTGATCACTTTTTTGATAGGCTTAACAGACTTAACTTTGTCATGGTGAAATGTTATTTTTTCCAGTTCTACATCATTTTTGTGGTTCTTTTCTACATCTTTAGCATTTCAACATCTTTTTAGGAATGGAAACAGGGCTGGTCTCATTGTTCCAGACTCAGCAGTAGCACCTTTACAGCGTACACATTTCATAATTGTATTAGTCTTACTGGCTCAGCACCGCACAGTAAGCTTCTGTTCATTTATTTGCTGTTAGTTCTTTATGCACCAGGTTTATCAATTTTATGCACGTTTCTAGAAGTTGTCCAGTAGCTTTTGGATCCTGCCTTTCCGCTCTTGTTCCCTAATGAATTGTCACTTTTAGGTATTATTCAGAGCTTGCTCTTAATTGCAAGTATTGCTAGAGTTCAGGCCGTAAGTAATGAACAACGAAGTAGTTCCGTGAGAAGTCATTAGAGTGTTTTAGCTTCCCATTTCATTGCTGCAAACTTGTGGTAAGGTATCTTGTAGTTCTTGGCTTCCATGAAGTTTAAAATTAAATGTGGGTTGAGGGGACGTCGGTGATCAGTAGAACAATGTGTCATCAAAGTTGTTAAATGGGAGCCTTTTCCTTCAGCGTCTTGACCAGGAGATTGAGCGTTGATGGGGCAGAGATGAACTCTTGCAATCACGCTCATCCCCAGGACACCCTTGCCAGACAGATTGGTGTTGCTGTCCTTGCTGTTGCTGGCCTCTGTTGCAACAGGGAGGAGGGGAGTGGGTCTCAAAGGCTGTCATTTGAGTACCTCTCATCAGCTCTGAGAAGCCTTTATTTGAGAGGGAATAAACAAACAGAAATGCCCTTTGCAGGAACGAGTCAGGATATGAAATCTGAGCTGTGTAATGAGTGTTTGTAATACTTATTCCATAGTACAGCTACCTAAATTAGATCTTTCTGTCCTGTGTAATTGCTTCCTCTGGGGCTTACCCTACAAGTTACCGTGCTCCCTCAGTTCCTACTGTCCGTAATGGCATCTGAAGACAGTCAGGGTCAGGCCTCTTATTTCATCAGGATGTGGTTGTTTAATAGAAAAAGCTCAAGGTAATTTGTACCTCCATGTGTAATTGTGTTTATACAGCAATTAATTGCTATGTGATTTTTAAAATATTTAATTCTGTTCCAAAAAAGAAGGAAAAAGGTAATAATTCAAAACAGTTTAGAATTCCCTGTCAGGGAAGGAGGGACAGGGTAAAAATGGATTTTTCTAATCCATCACTTTCTTTATGGAAATAACTCTCCTTTCGTCTGCTGCTTCCTCTACCTTAGAATTGATGACCTGAGCATAAATAAAATATTGCTCCCATTTATTATCCAGGGAACTGCCAGGGACGAAGGACAGTGAATCATCAGGGTTTTTGCTGCAACTGCTGCAAATCCTGAACAACTGGAGCACGGAGTTGATCAGGTCTGAGCCCTCCTGGGTTTGCTGGGTGTTTCAGTTGTTGGCCCTTGCAGTTTGAAGAGGAAGAAATGCCAGCAGGCTCAAAGGCTTGCTGATGGGGTGAGCTGCCCTATGAACTTCCCACACAGGTGTGTACTTTTAATCTGATTTATAGTTGTAAGAATGAGCCCAGGAAAAACCCAGATATGAGTCTCACAACTCTGAGACCTCTGGTTTAATCTGTAATTTAGTCACATGCGCACATGAGTGCGGGGACCACAAGGGGCTTTTTCACCTACTGCCTCTTGGGGGGAAGACCCTGGCTTCTCAGGAGGAGTCTCTTGTGATATTTTCTGTTGCAGTCTCATTTTATAGTAGCAGGAAATGCTATTAGAAGGCTTCACATCTGTTTTGGGGGAGCTGTTATGTCTGCCAGCAAGAAGGAAATCTGTCTAAGAGTCTGGCCTCTCCTGGAGAAAGGGGCCTCAGCATCCGTCTGTCGGAGGTGTTTGGCCTGACAGTTTTTCGCAGCCAGCAGAACTGAAACAGGCAAGGATTGAAGCTTGAGTGCACAAGGAAACACCACCCAAAGCCCCCCTCTCTTAAAATACTCAGCGTGTTTGTGTGGAAATCACAACTGTCAGAATAAGTAGCAATAACGAAGGTAGAAACTGAGACTGTCTTTACCTAAAACCTGGAATTTGAAGATTTCCAGTGATCTCTCTGCTTTCAGCAGTGGTTGCCACAGAAAGGATGAGTTAAAATCAGATTAAGCTTAGCTGCTTATGGAATATCTCAAGTACAAACACCTCAACGCCAGTCGAGCTCTGAGAGGGGAGGCTGGGGAGAAATGCAGGCATGGGTGCACACATTTTCTGCTTCAAATCTGTAGGCTACTGTCCTGCACTCTGGTATGGCTGAGAGACCTCGGTGCCTGGGAACCTGTCTGGTGCACACATTTTTGTTCAGTTTTCATGGAGAGCACATCCACAGTAATAAAATGAATTTCAGTACCGCAACGCTTGTTTTATAGCAGAGACAAACATTCAGAATTTAGGCAACAGACTGAACAAAGAAGGATAATTTTTGATGAACCTTCTCAGCAGTAAGGGGTTACATATGGTGGCTTCGTCTTGCTGCAGTGGATCTTATCCAGGGACAGAGAAGAGATGCTGCCCTGGACAGATCTGCTTTTGCTGAAAAGCATGTCTGCTCTTATTGTCAGTATTGGCGCTATTGTGAGCTTAGCGGCTGTATTAATGGAATACAGTGTTCCACTGATACATGGACAGTCGCTATTATGCTGCTAATTAAATAACTTGTTGCATTAGCAGTTTCCATCTTCCGTCCCAGTTTTGCCTTGCGTTTATCTCTAAAACCCATGCAGTAGCAATCATTAATGTGGAAAGAAAGGGCTTTACCCTCTCCCCCCTGCCGCTCCTTCTTAAAATGACTGGATTGTTGGATGCTTTGAGCCAGCATCAACCTACAGGAAGACAGCAGCACTCAAAAATGGGGGGAAAAACCCACAGCTGCTGCTGTAGCAATTGCAGATTCACCAGAATAAAATGCGTTTTTCATCTTTGTGTATCCAGAAAGACACCACTGGACTCTGTCATCTTCTGTAGTGTTTCACAGTAAATAACAAAGTGCTTCTCTCCATATTGTCTTTCTACATACGAAAATGTAAAGGCTTGTGTTCAGTGGACGTCACTGATGACTTAAGTGCTAGAGATGCCAAACTCATCTCGACCCCCCCTGAACTTCCTGCAGATCAGGGAATGCCGGTGTCTGTTGGGAATGAGGCCGTGGAGGATCAGGGTTAACCAGCAGTATGGCCTGAGGCCCAGCACGGAGACCTGGAAGATGCAGATTTTCATTTCCTTTTCCCATCCCGTGTCACCTGCATCACACAGGGAACGTTTGAGCTTAAACATTTCTTTTCAGGCACTGCGTGTGGGAGGTGGCCTGCTCTTCTCCAGGGCTCGTGGCAGTGCCTCTGGGAGGAGCTCAGTGCACTTCATATGAATAAACATCGCTTCTGCCAGCAGGCATACTTTGGTAGTTTTCATTGGTTTAATGTTTGGTAAATGTCGGTTTTCTGTTGCAAGCGGTCTTCTACTTGTCGTCAAGCAGGAATTAACCTGTGGTCTTTCTGCGTACATGAATTTGTGGCTTCCTCTCTTTAATCCAGTGCTGCTTCTGTGGGCTGGCTTGGCTTATCGTTTGGAGTGCTCTATGTGGGGAATGAAGCAGATCTCTTAAGGCATGTCCCTACCCTTTCTTCCCACTCCGTCTTCCTGTGGGGTTATAAATGCTCCTTAGGCAATGCACTTGCTCTTATTTTTGCCTGATTAAGCAGTCTGGTGTCAATACATATGTAGTTCCAGAAGTTGGTGGAGATCATTAGAAAAGCCTAGATCTCTCTTAACTCTTCCCCCCCAAAGAGAGATCGGTTTCCCATGAGCCACAGGAAAGTTATACCTGCACTGTACATTTGTATTACACAGCACTTTGTTCCCTGGCAGCAAGAGGCAGGGGAAGGACTGGGGACGAAGAGTATACCCCACAAGAAGAAAACTGGACCTGCTCAAAGAACTCAGTGCTAAATTCCCTTCGTATCTGCAAGGCCTCTGGTAGATCTTGAGTCCTTGATCTGAAGTGAGGGCATGTGGCAGCCGTCCATGCTCACAGAAGCTGTGCTGTCCTTCCTCGAGTCTGCCCAGTGCTGCATTAATGCAGGAATGGATTTTCCTTTGGCAGAGGGAAGCCAAACAGGAGAGGAAGGGAGAGGTGGCTCCCTGATGCAGTGCCTGTGCTCCCTGCTTTCATGGGGCTGCGGGGCTCTTAGTTACACACATCTATTCCCCCCCCAGTTTGGGCTGCAGAAAAGAGGGGGCTCTGTCTCCTGCAGTATTTACTTTTAAAAGCAATTACTCTGATACTGCATCTGCTTTGTTTCCCACAGTATTTCCATCCTTTTTCATCTTAAAGTCAAGTTTTGAAGCACAACAGCAGGAGAAAACAGAGACCATCAAAATCACAAGAGAAGCCCCAAAATATTGTGAAGTTTTATAGAAGTAATAAATCTAGTGTATTTTTTATTTGCCTTCAGTTGTTTGCGCCTTTAGCATTCCCATTTTGAAATTTCACTTTGAAGTCTGTGGGCTAGAAACACATTTAAAAATAAATAAGAGCAGAGTCCAGGAGCCCAGGGCTTTAATAAGGAGGCTGAATAGCACAGGACTCATGATAACATGATGAGACTTAACAGCGTTTCATTTGAACTGAGTCAAACTCTGGAGGGGAGCCTGCCAGGCATGTTGGAGGCAGAAGGGGACAGAGCAGTTTGCAACTACTTTCTGAATTTTGACATGCTTTACAGAGCTTTGCTCAGGCTTTAGCTTACCAGAGTAGTGGCTTAAATTGTGTTAGAAATCTTGCACTTGAGTAAAAACAAAACCCTCAAATTTAGGCAATTTGTATTTCCCTAAATACTGATCTTCATTAATTGCAAAGCCTCCAAAGAGATCTCTCCTCTGCAACTGCAATACAAAATTTCCCTTTGAAAGATATTTCTCACTCTCCCCTCTGATGATAATGGGCAGTCATACTGACACATGAATTAATAACTGGGAATTTGCTCCTGGATCCTGACCCATTTAAATCAGTTTGTACAGCCTGTCTGCCTGGGAGCAACACAGCCCCATCAGAGCATTGGTGTCACCTTCATGTTGTGCTGATGTGTGTTGGAGAACCGCTCCGATGAACAGGACAGAGCAGCGTTTCATGGCTCACTTCTGATGGGATCGGGCATCTCTACGGTCCCACTTGTTTTCCATCTTCCTGAGCAGCCTCAATGTTACGGAGATAATGCTGCAGAGTGTGCGCCGAATGTCATCTTGTGGTTCGAGATACTTTTTCCTTAGCGTTTTTGGGAGTCTTGTGAACAGTGCTGATTTTTCTTAGTTTCCTAGAAACTTGAAAAGATGAGAGAATCTCACTTAAAAAAAAAAACAACCAAACAAAACAAAAAAACTGTTTTAAGTTCTTATTTAAAAAAAAAAAATTCAACTACTACTTAAATTTACCTGAATTTTGAGCCAAGCTGGGTACTTTAAGGATCAGGAGGGGGGAGGCTGGCATGTGGCACTGGAACACTTGGATTTCAGAGCACAGCAGAGAGTCTGTGATGTGAAAGCTGCGTGCGTGCTAAAGGGCTCTTGCAGGTTCGAGTAGGTCTGAAGATGGCTTCAGCTGGCAGTGACAGCTAACTTCTTTCAGCCTCTTTGGAAAGTCTGCCCTTCAGTCTCTCCTGGTTGTGGCACAGGGGGTAGGGAGGACTTGGACCCAGCTCACGCAGAGTTGCTTCTGCAGTGTGAAACAGTTCCAGGGGTGAGGTTCTCCTCTCGCACACAAAGCAGGAATCGATGCTTCCCCTCTCAAAAGTGGGATATGGCAGAAGCATGAGGTTCTTCGGTCACTGGTAATTTGCTCCATTAAATTGACCTTTTCCCTGACAGCATCATCATACAGCCTTTTCCGAGCAGCAGAGAATTGATTTCGGGGGAGGTGGAGGCAGTGCAATGGGATAACCTGCTGGTATTTTTGCAGGTGTGCATTCAGACCTTTTGCACTGTCTGGCTGCAGTCTCTCCCCACCTATCCTGTGTGGTGAAAGTGCTGAGTTGGTTCCTGTTAGGACAAAAGGCTCTTATCAGAAACACCTCTCGCCCTTGCTTGTGTTGGGTGTGGAGGGAAGGAGGGGGTTGAATGAACACCTGCTGCTGCCAGGAGGCAGAATAAAAAATTGTAATAACATCTCCCATCAGAAAAAAAAAAAACGTAGTAACATCTTTCATCTTTCCAGTCTGTGCACCTTCTTCCTTGCAGACTACATAACCTGAGACATAAACACGGTGTAAAACTGCTCGGATGTAGCTGTTCCTAGGATGAAACATGGCAGACTCGTAGTTACTCACTGTGTAATCGCACTGCAATGTAAACTGCTGGGGAATAAGGCCGTGCTGAATTAATTGAATTACTTCAGAGATGAGTTTGGTCCACTAATTCCATATCAACTTTGGGCTTTAAATAGCATTAAGGACCCATGTTAAAACTCAATTGAAACTCAGAAATGCAGTTTGAACAGGGTAAGGTCGCATCTGTGCATGAGGTAGAATAATGTAACCGGTTCCCGTGACACGGGTCTGTATCTTGCATAATCGGAGCAAAATTGAATCTCGGCTTAATCTGATCATTGACTGTCCCTTCTGTGAGGAAGAACAAGGTGGAATTAATGAACCCTGAGGAGGTCTCTGTAGTCTGTGTGAGGACAGGGTCCAAATAATTGAACTCGTGCTCCCTTGGGAAATACTTGAGTATGTTGCAAGTAGATGGTTGAAACGGCTCGCACCATCTAGTGCAGCCCCCAAAATCTGCAGCAAGTATTTTCCTAGTTAAATTCTCCCAGCTTTCTTTCCACTGTGCAGTGACTCGCAAGTAACCTATTAGAGTCATCGTGCACTTAGTGCTATTACCAGGCGTAGTGGTTCCTTTAAACACCTCGCAGGACTTACCTTTTTAATCAAATCATTGTTGCTGTAATTAATAGGGTTTGAAAGGTGCCATTAAGGCAGAGCTTTCTGTGTGATGTTGGTTGTTAAGTGGGAGAGCAGCTGATAGGAATAGGGATTAAGTGGTAGAGGGAGCGGGCAGAGTGTGAGGAGAGCCCGTGTTTTGCAGCGTATCTTTATACACAAACTTGTGTGCACTCCAGTTGGATCGACATCATGCTTTGGTCATACTTAAAGGTCTCCTCTCCCTATTCAGATTGTATTTTATGAGAACATCTCGTCCTTACATGTTTAAGGGTTAAATCAGCAGCAAGAATAGATAAGTCTTACAGTCAGTGTTGTGCAAATGACTGTAGTAACTTAAAAACAAAAGTTGTACATGTAGGTGGGAAATAAGTGATAACAGAGCTATCTCTGCATAGGTCATTGGATGATGAGTTTTTCTCCCACAGACTTCAGCGCCTCTTCAACCCGGGAGTTCATAATACTGTTTCTCTTACTCACTGAATTGCTCTGTCCCAGTGGGGATATTGCAAGCACAGAAAACATGTCCTTTTTTGAAGAGCCCAGATGGCTGTGGTCATTTGGCTTCTCCTGATCCTACCATTTTGCATTGCCTAGGACGTGCCGACTGCCGTTGATCTCTGGCCGTGGCTTTGGGCCCTCTGTTCCTGTTTGCATCCTTGCAGTGAGAATTATTTGTAGCTTTCAAGAGCATAGCGTGAAGGGGCACAGTCTGTTCCTTTTTCCCCTTGTACCTCTTTGGGACCAGTTGCCTTTTCATTTTTGTTTTATTGGTTTCTTAAAAGGCTGCCAGCTGGATATAGGTAAGTGGGGGTTTTCTCTGCTGCAGTCTGCAGAGAACAAGCATCAGTATGTAGCCTTTTAGTCCTGGCAACTGCTTCCTATTTTTCCAGATGATTCCAGCCAGCTCTTTTTGTGTTTAGCCTATTGTCAAATGCTGTCACAAAGGCTTGGGGTATTAATCCTATCATCTGTTCAGCGTGTAGAACTGCTGAGTGGGCTGTGCAGTGAATGAGAAGCTGTAGGTACTAGGGAAAAGGGGTATGGTGCGTAGGCGTGTTTGGAGCACATTCAGAATTCATGCCTTTCCCTGGCTGTACTGATAGAATGTAAAAATTCCCTTCTGCATCTCTGGCGGTCACCAGTAACGGGAATGTGCAAGTGCGAAGGTCTGATGGCGGTGGGAAGGCAGGTGGAACGTGAAACAGGCTGGAGTGATGGAGGGGCATAGCCCTTCTCTGTGTCTGTGGTGGTCTCCGTGCTCTTGCTCCATTGAAGAAGGCTCTGAAGGAGTCATGCATGTTGCTCAGAGCAAACAGAATGGTAGATTCAGCACTTCAGATTGAGGCCAGAATATAACAGATGGACTAAACCAAACTGACAGCTCCCAAGGTCATGGGTTTTGAATATATAAGGATTCAGCTTTGAGTCTTGCAGGCCGAGTCCATCTCTAGCAAGCAGAACATGTCTGCCGCAAAGGAGCTGGCACTTCTTGGATGCTGGCTGCGCGTTACGCTTCCTTCTGCGGCAGATCTGGTTTAACAGCATCTGTGAAACCCAAACTCCCTATCCTGCAGACTGTCTCTCACTAGGGCTGCAGTTCTGCACTGTCCTTCTTTGCCAGCAAATTTAGTTTGAGAACTTCCTACTCTGAACTGTGAGTTCTGAACTGCCCCCATACTGTGATTATTAAGTAGTCTGTGTGATTGCCCTTTAAACTGGATCCATTATATGGTACAAGGAGAAAAAACTGTTTCCCTCAAACTCACCCACCCCCCACCAAGTATTTATTTTTAAAAATAATGATTTCACAGATCTAATTTGGAATCAGCACAGCCGAGGGGGCCATAATGAGTGTCTGTAAATTGGGTGATAGGAACTTCTTAAACCAGAGCAGCTGCCAAAGGCATCTTAACATGGAGCTTCTGCCATAACGAGAGACAGCTTGGCAGGCGAGGATCTGCGGCCAAATAGCTGACTCCAGGCTTGTGGTTTCCCACCTGGGTGCTCAAATCAGCACTGCTTAGGCCCTGCAGCTTTTAGATGCCTTCATGCTGAGTGGAGCACCCAGGAGTGGGGAAGATTTTTGAATGTGAGTAGTCAGGAGGAGAAAGCTGTTGTGTATTGCACACCTCAGAAGCGTCTATTGTTTTTTAGAGGGCTCAGGCAGGATGGGGAGGGAGAGCTTTGTTGTTGGCATGTACAGATGTGTTTCCAGCCAGACACTGAGCGTTAGCAGTGCAGAGGAAAATATGTGCTTGGGCTTTCAGTGGGAAGCAACAACAAAAAAATCCTTTCCATTTCTTTTAGCTGGAAAGTGATGCCAGGAGCTGTTGTTTTAGAGGATAAGAAGTCTGGATTTGTAAGCGTGTGTGTGAGATACACCTTGGAATGTGTATCAAGAGAACGTGCATAGAGAAAATGCATAGCACAGAAAGTAGGTCTTACTGCTCGTCGTTCAGGGAAAACCAAGTGTGTTGTGGAAATCTCTTTGTGTGCTTTTTAAATGAAATAAAAAAAAACCAAAACACCAAAGAAAAGAACATCTGTTTGTGTATAAATAGATCTGTTTCTTCTGATTTCATAGCGCCCATTACAGCATGTGCCAGTTTTTCTGGAGTGCCAGAAGAGAAGGAACATCTCCAGAAAATGTTGAGGTTACAACACCCATATAAAACCTGCCTTGTGCTACCTTTATAAAGGTACAGTCAGTTTAGTCTTGCAGAGAGCAAATGCACTGGTGAACTTGAGGTGGTTGCCAGATCTTTCTCACTTCTTTTTATATGATGTGCCAAATCCTTAGCTAGCTGGAAGGTGAATATTAAGACAGGCAGCAGCACTGAAAGCTAAGCAGTGGTATGTTGAAAAGTTCGACTTGGACAGGAGATAATTCATGTGATTTTTCTTTTTGCAGTGACCGCCCTTAGATACCCTAAAGCGCTGGCTTGAGCTGGAAGGAAGGGCACCTCTGAAAGGATGCTACTGTCCCCTGGGAGTGGGCTGGAATAGTGTCCACTGAGCCCTGAACACAAAGCTGATGGGTTTGGTTTTGTTGTTTATTAAAGACAGGCCTTTGTACAGCAGTAACGGAAAATCCTATTTCTGTAGCAATAAAAACTTTGCTCCCATGGTTGTTGTTATTGGCAAACTTAGTCACTTTGGTGTTTATGGAAAAGTATTTACTGGGAAGGACTGGGTGGTTAGCGAGCTTCATCTGCTTTCATTTTGCTGTGATGGCACACATGTTGCTGTGGGACCTTCTGTTTCATCCCTGTACCCCATCCGCAGTCCGTCCTTCCAGGCTGGTATCCCTCTTCTGCAGCGTGGACAGCCAGTGCCCCTGCTGTTTGCCTGGGTCTGGCTTGGACTCTTCTTTTTGGCCTGGGGGGGCATCAGCTTTGTGTTGGTTCCTACTTTACCACACAGGACGCTGAAACAATGCAGCGTGTGTTTTGTAGCAGTCAGGCTAGACCTAGTTGGCATGTGGGGTATCAGCCAGCTGACAATAACAATAAGAACTTGAGTGCTGCAGAAGGATTAAAAGAAGCTTCTCTAATAAATGCAATTACACAAACATGTTTGAGCCATGTGTCCTATTTAATTCTTGCCCAAGAAAAGAGGCATTCCTCAGGGCACTGCTTTTGTCTGAGTGAAAGAGATATCCAAGTGCCTCAGGCATCCTCTGAATCCAGAGTGGCTCTTCTGTGGCCTGGGTGGCAACTAATATTGGGCTTCGGATTCCTGTGAAGAACAGTTATTCCTCCAGGACGGAGTCAATTCTTTTGCCAGGCAGTGACTTGATAGCTGGCAGAGCCCTTGCTGCCATCCAGACCTCACAGTCAGCTTTCATTGCTGGATGTGGCTCCCTGCCTGCATGCCCCGTGGCATTGTGTTTGTCCACAGAAGTGCCTCTGCTCCGTGGTGAGGAGCCTTTTGTGTACGTTCTTGCAACTGGGGATCTTCAGTAGGCCTTTGCCACTTCTGGAGAGTACCTTGACACCAAGAAGGGCACCAGGCTAAACACCATGACAGGCTGTATTTGTTCTCTTGTCAGGGCAGTTTTAAATCACACCTTCAATGTGTTTTATTCTCTCCTGCTAGTGAGTGAATTTTCTGTCTCTGCCTTTCACATGAACAGGACTCATGATGGAGAGAACGTATTACAGGCTGCTACAGAGCTCCTTGCCATTAACCCAGGCAGCACCCAAGAAATGCTCGCTGGAGCTAATGGGTTGGTACCCCAGCTCTGGGAATTAGGACCGTTAGCTGGAAACATGCAGCAGCCTCCCCAGTGCGGAGGAGGCAGGAGGCAGTTGATTAACGCAGATGCGTGTGGATGTAAGTAACACGGTCCGCATCCATCCACAGGCTTGCTGGTTCTCGGGCATGACTTTGACTTTGCTTCTCCGTGAGGCAGCGGTTGGGCAGGCGTAGGGGTGCATCCCTAGGGCTGGACTGATGGAAGGGGACAACCTGGGAAGGGCAGGGACCTCCCAGAGATTGCTTTATGTGACACAGGGAGAGCAAGTTTGTGCTGTCCCAGGGTCAGGTCACTCTTAACTTAGAAAAATAACCGGTGTTAGTGGGCCAGGGATGTTAAACCTTGAACGTTTCTCTTTTCTCTCAAAGCTCTGTCTCCCCCCTTTTAAGGGTATTCAGTCTGAAATCATTGCTCATCTGTAGAAGCTGAGGTTTTAAGAAAATGATTAAATATTCCAAGGTTCCTGGTAAGGTGCAAGGTAAAGGATTAAATGGTCCAGAAAAGCTGCTCTTTGACTTTACCAGCTCCTTGCCCCTCAGTGCATACATTCCCTGATGTACCATAAGGTAACTTGTGTGCAGAGAGCAACTGTGCTCTTGCCCATAAGCACCAAATGTTTAATTCAGTGTGTGCTTGTCAAAGTACATTAAAAATGCAGGTAGCACTTGCTGTGTGTGAGCCTGCTCTTGTAAGCGAGGCACCGTCACAGGGTAATGTTACAGACTTGACCGAAATGGAGCCTGCTGGCTCTTGGAAGTGTCCTGGCTACCTGGAGTGTCCTGCCCGCTGTCTTCAAAACACTGCCTTTTCATGGTGATGCTGTAAGATCCCGAGGAAACATGGGGCAGAGAGGATGTGCCACGATTATCCAGGCGATTACCTGGTTTGGTTTTGCTGCTGTGTGGTTCTCTCTTGTCTACATTCATCTCTATCCAGTTGTATCTCATCCTATGCTTAGATCCCGTCCTGAAGATCTCCCTGGCATCAGTGGGAATATGAAGGCTTGCAGACACCTCAGCAAGGTTAAGTCTTTTGTAAAATTACTAGAGGAGAGGTTGTATTTGTGTGCACAGCACCTTACACAAATAGGTCCCAGTCTCTCAGTTTGGTGCAGCATCTGTCTGTGCAGTGTTCCTAAGGGGAATTCACGTGCCGTCAAGTGCAACAGCGGTGTTTCAAAACTGGCAGTGCAACAGGAAGCCTCTGTGAGCACCTTGTTTTTAGAAAAGAGATTCAAATCAGTATTTGGCAGCAAGGCTGCATTAGGTAGGGTTGAGGCATTAGTGTGAAATTCATAAACAGAACTGAAAGGGTGAAAATAGGCGTTGCTGGGATATGAGAGAGAAAAGAGCTTAACTCTTGAAAAGTATATTGGGCTTGTACAATACTGGAAACGCTGGTAACCTCAGGTGAAGTTCCCAGTGGGCTGCCAGTGCGCCTTGTGAAATAGGCAGGCATTAGAACTGGAGGCAGCCGCTCCCTTCCCGTCTGCAGGACAAGACCTCTGTTCGTCAGTGCTCATCTCCTCCTGACATTTCGCTTTGTGCTCTTTCCATCTCGAAGACTGTAACGATGTGCATTTCTCAGGCCCTGGCTAACAGTTGCTATAACTACCATTAATGCAGTCGTTGCGGGCAGGTCCTGGTTTAGCCTTATTTCTGTCAACCAGCCCACTGAATTTTGTTTTCTTGCCTTTCAGTCCTTCCAAGGAAGCCAAGGACGAGCGTACCTCTTCAATTCAGTGTGAGTAGAACTTCGTACATGTCACCTCTGCATCTCTTAGGATAGATTTAAGAAAACCCTCATGATGAAGAAAACAAAAGGATAGTCTTCCTTTAGAAAACCTCTGCCTAAGACTTGGGAGCCTGCTGAAAATGGTTGGAGAAAGAGGCAGGAAATAGCACTTATTCATATTTGATTTTATGTTGAGGTATCAGATAAGCAGCTAGGAAAAGGTGGTTTTTTCATCATCAGATTGAGAAGGAAGAGCTAATGGATGAGTCATTCTCTTCTCAGAGAATGTAGTTAGACCAAAGAGTCCAAGTTTCATAAATATAGAGAAAAAATTATATCTAAATACGAACTTACTTTTTAGAGCTAGCATAAAAAATAAGTATAATTTTCCCAATAACTGAAAATAGTTTTTGTGAGGTCACTGCTGGGATGTCTTTCAGAAGAACTGCTGATTTCAGTTAGATTATTCAAGTTTCCATTTGGAAAAGTAAAAGTACCATTTTATCAATTTGGAAATGAAAATCTTTCTCAAATGCATAATTAGTGCAATTTAGTAGAATGTTATTAATCTTCTGTTCAAAGCTTTATAGAATTTTTAGTTGAATAAAAATTCTGTTTTACCTTTTCATTCTGTTCGGGAACTGCAAGAGGTCTTTGTTTTGGGCACAGCTGTGGTACTCAGTATCTCGAACCTCCTGCTTATGTTTTCAAATATGGCAATAAAATTGCTGTCAGCTTCATTGTAGTGTCTTGCTGTGGAAAGACATACTAATAGGGAGCATCTCTCCTTTTTCCCCAGAGTTAATGTGGGTTGTGGCCCTGCAGAGGAGCGGGTGTTATTAACAGGATTACATGCAGTTGCAGATATTTACTGTGAAAACTGCAAAACCACACTGGGTTGGAAATATGTGAGTATCAGTATCCTTTTTTTTTTTCCTGTGAACATCTTTGCTCCAGCCCTTTCCGAAGGTGTGTGTATGGTAATGTGGTCTCGTGGAAAGACCCTTAACCTGGGAACCAGAAATGCAGGTTCTGGTCTGTAGCCATGTTTTTTTTCCTCCCTGCGTTTCCATTTTCCCTCCTATCTTGTGTTTGTTGCATCCATTCAGAGCAGGAGCTCTTTGTGGCTAATGTGTTTTTTTACTAAGAATATACACTGTGGGCCTGATTGTGGTGGGCGTCCCTTAGTGATACTTAACATAAATGAGGATAACTTCAATCAGTCTTGTGGTTCATATTGTCTTTTTTCCCAGATGATATCAAAATAATAGAATGATCCATATATTGTTAATCCTGTGTCCTTCCCACTGGAAATGCTATTGAACATGAGTTTATCTGTTTGCTGTCTCTTGCCCTTCATAAATTCAATTACCTTCAAATAAAGGCTTATGCTACAACCTAATTTCTGCTTCAGGAGGCACGCAGTGTACTTGTTTGTCAAAACATTTTGACCAGTGTCTAAACAAAATGTATATTGTATCTGTGGCCTCTGGACAGAAATATTCTTTAATGTATCAGTTGAAAGGCTATAAAAAGTAAAGTATCAAAAATTGATGTGGTAGGAATTCATGCAGAAACACAGCATGGATCTCACAAATGGAGAAGGACACTAAGTACGTAAATTGAGTTTATTGTAAAACAAAATACAGAATTTTGTAAACATAGCAGTAAGCCCAAGCCTCTCCAGCAATAGAATTACATTCTTTCAGCTGTGTTACGTGCACGCAAACAGCACACCTGAGCAGAGCTGAACTGCTTTTGAGGATGCAGTCTCGATAACGGGAGTCCCGCCTGGTTAGGGATCCCATAGATTTCCTTCTGCAGCTCTGCAGCGTTGAAGCACTGTGTTTTTCTGCAGCTGCGAGCTCGCATCTGTGCAGAGTGGGTCCTTCTTGTCCCTTGGTGCCCGTTTGCTCCATTTCCACGTCAAGTTTACCGTAATCTGTCTCGTTCCCGATGGTAGTGCTTTTACAACATGTTTCATCAGAGGACCTCTGCATTCTTAACAAACATTAATAAATTCTTAGACCCCCCTAGAGAGAGGTGGATTTTATCACCAATGATTCCTAAGGCATAGTTCAAGGAGCAGTTGCCGTTGGCCTACAGAAAGCTGCATGTTTACATGCTGCTGATTGTTCTTTTTTTCCAGCTTGTAAAGACAGCTAGAAGCAGGATTTAAGATTCTTCCAATGTAATTTTCCTGAAAGCCAACAGGAGGACCTGCAGTTTGACTGTTTTACTCTGTAGACAAGGCTAAGACTTCTACCAGCATTCCCGGATCTGATCTGTAACTGTGACTTTACCTTCAGATACCATCTTGATCTCATTCTTTCTCCTTTTTTTCTAGGAACACGCTTTTGAAAGCAGCCAGAAGTATAAAGAAGGCAAATACATCATTGAACTAGCTCACATGATCAAGGATAATGGCTGGGATTGAATGGAAAGAGCCCAGCCCTACCAGCGTGTAAGAGAATGCCATCCAACCGAACATTATATCCAAGAGTGAGAGAGTGACTGAACGCTTGGTTCCATGCATTTAGAGGCTCTGCAGTTTGGGAGCATCTTCACACCCTTCTCCATCTTTATTGGTGACTGGCCTCTAAATTTCTGTCTCTCTGTCTCTTTGCTTTGTATCTGTTTGTGAGTTGACCCTGGCTGCTTCTCTCTCTGTTCTGGCGTTGGCTAAGAGAATGCACCGAATGCCCGACAGCCATTCCATGTTGACGAATGTTTAAGTACAAACTGAAGTTGGCTCTGTGGTGGCATTTTATCAGAAGGTCTCGGTGCGGGAGGAAGACCCGAGTTTTGGGCAGGAGAAGGTGATAGGGGGTGGGGAGTGGGCCCAAAGGGAAGTCATCAGAAGTTGAAACTACTTTTCCTTTAAGTCCTGGTTAACCAAGGCTTGAAACTATCTACTTGTCTAAATGGACAGAAAAATACCTCACGGCTGCGTTCTCTCCGAATTGTAAAACCGCTGCTCCATCGGTGGAGCTTCAGTCTAAGCCGGCTGAGCACAAGTCATAATCAGTTCTCCCCGCAAGCTAATCGCAATTCTGTGTTTTGTTTGCCATTTATGAACTTGTTGTTTGGGGGGGGGAGGACCTGAAGGCTGGAGAGATTCCCTGCCTCTCCTTTTTCTCGCTGTTTCAGGGTAGGTAGGCCAAATGTTCCAACAGAGCACAGCTGTGGGGAGCATCCACACAGCTGGAGAAACCAAATCCTGACTCCTGAGCCCTTCAGAGAGGAGGAGAAAACCACTTAAGGCACAAGGGGGCTGGAGCTGCAGCTTAGAAGATATGACGGGGGGGAAAAACGGCACGTGCTAGGCAAGAAAGAGGAAATTATGTAGAGGAGGATGGGGACAAACTTAGTAACACAGGGGACCCCTTGATTTCCTGGCCGCCACTGAGCATCCTTGGGGGTCTTTTACCAATCCTTCAGAAGTGCGAGCAGGAAAATGCTGTTACAGAATCTTTTTCTTAAATCCCAGGCATCAGCCATCAGCTCCGCTCTTGGAGCCTGGCAGAGAATGGTGTGAGAGTGGGGAGAGGAGGGAGCAGAGGAGCCTGGCGGTTGTAGCAGTATTGCACAGGTGGATATTTCAAGCCATGAGGTATCCTCCCCAAAACCTTCCCCCCTTTTCCCACTCCCAGAAGCCTGTTGCAGGCACAGGGGGAATGGGAAAGAAAAAAGAAATGAAACATCTTCCCCTTACTCCTGAAATTGTCTATGCCTTGGAGTTTAAAGGGGAGGGGTAGATGTGGGCATCATAACCGCAAGGGACAAGCCCTTCCCATTTTAATTTTTTCATTTTAATTAGTGTGGACCTTCCCGAGGTGGTTGGTGGGGAAGGGGCATCGTGTGTGAGAGGGGAGCTGCGTTAGACATAAATGACGATGTGAAGTTTGCTCTGCAACAGTCCAGCCAGTATCTGGTGCATAACTCAAGACTATTTAACCGAATTAGTTTTATCTCTCTGAGTGAATTTTCTTTTTGTTTGTGGAATTCTTTCAAGTAGGTTAATCCATTGGGGGAAATCTTTCTTAATCCAGAAGGAAAGAGTATTGTGCAGGGGTTTGTAACTCCTTATGAAACCGAAGCTTTGGAGCTGTAATCTGTTGTCGCTTGCCCACGCTCCCCAAGAGACTCTCAGTTAGCTGTGGGGATCAGGACAGAGGGCCGGTGATGAGCAAGTAATTGCTGTTAAATGAAGGGGATGTGAGCAGAGACGCTACTTATGGGTCAGGGTGGAACTTATGTGCTGGGTCTTTCTGCTGAAACCCAAACCTGATGGCCCATCTAAGCAAAGGCTGTTTTTTCCCCTTGAACCACTGTTCTTTACAACCTTGGAGAGAGAAGTGAGATGGAGGCTGGCCGCGGCTCCTGCAAGGGATGGAGTTGGCTCAGTTTGTGGCTAGTCTGTTGGGAGGTGGCTTCTGCCTTCCCCCTTTCTGCTGTGGCTGTGTAACAGTTGCTTCAGCTTTCGTTTCTGATCGTCTCTGCTTCCATCGTCCACATTCACTTCGGTGATAAAAATCTAGTAGAAGTAAAAAATTTTGCAGTACCCTCTATCTTGTTGACTTTGGCACTGACCTGGTCCCATT
Source organism: Nipponia nippon (assembly GCF_047370975.1). Classification (NCBI taxonomy): domain Eukaryota; kingdom Metazoa; phylum Chordata; class Aves; order Pelecaniformes; family Threskiornithidae; genus Nipponia; species Nipponia nippon. Next base: position 8,090,346 of record NW_028262331.1, read on the forward strand.
TTCCTATCCTTTGGTTGGTGATCCATGACAATTTATTGGGTTTTGACTAGTGGGAAGTAATTTGCGTTCTTTGAAGAGCTCTTCAGTCTCCCCAGATACGTAGCCTTCAAAGGGGTCTGGTTGGAGCTGGGAGAAGTAAGGGATAGCCCCAAATCATTAATATGAGGTTGAGAAAAAGAGCACACGGGCTCATGGGTTTATGTTGGTATTTAGAGTGATTGCCTATAAAAAAGCGATATAAAAGGTAGGCCCGTCTAGAGGACTGCTCTGAGAAATAAAAACATTTAGTACAGAGAGCTACCAGATGTAAATGTTTTTATCCATGTATTTGGGACAAGACAGGACGATGATCCATCAGGTCGGGCTGTTTTTAACTGTTGACAGGGGTTATGCTTTTAATGGCAACCAGTCTTAAGTTTGAATACGGCAAGATCTTAATCTGATTTTAATTGGTTTTGTCCCATCAGCATCCACAGATTCATACTTGCTGAGAATCTGACCTCAAGCCCTGATAGGAAAAAAGCACGTGTGCCTGTGAACGTCCCCAACACCCAGAGAATTATCTAGAGAGTGACTTCAATACACTGTACAGGGAGATAAGGAAGAACGGGCTTGTGAGGCTCATTGACATTAGTTATCTGCTGCATGTCCATTAAACACGAAGTACTTCTTAGTCCGCTGCTAACTCATCTGTGACTTGCTGTATTAAGACACATGACAGTGTTGGGAGCTGGTGACCAGACAGGATGATCAGATCTGTATGCTAATGGCTACCACAGTCAGCGCCGGCTAAATTGATGCCTTGTAGAGTGGTACATTCAGAGCATAACCAAAGAACCTCACTCTGCATCCCTCTGGTCATGTCAGTTGACTGTAGCCGGTTCGTTAGCGACTGGGGTGAGCAAGGTGGGACCGTTGTTTCTGAGCTGAAGATGTGACCCGTGGCAGCTGCCTCCTTGGGCTGGCAGTGCCTGAATGCAGAGCACCGAGTGCCCATGGCTCTGCTTTCCATCAGTGACATCCTCGAGAAAACACGAACAGCAGCGAGTTTTGCTTTTTTTTTTTTTTTTATGTGGCAGCCTCGTCTCTGGCAAGCTGCCTGCACCCTTGAGTTTACGTCACCCCCCGTGTACCCCAAAGCTCAGACTTGAGTCAAGTTTTAAATTGTTCTGCTCTGGTGGATTATCTGGTGTGAAATCCTGATCCCTGTAATAAATATTCAGATGATAATATATACAAAGCAGAAAAAAAACATTATCTTGTGAAATATACTTTTGTAAATAATATTTAATTTTTTTAAAAAAATAATATATTTGGTGCTGTTTTCTCAGAGCCCCTCCCTGAGAGCACTTTTTTGTTGTTTATATAAATGATACTGTTTCCTTCTGTATTTGTTGGAAAATATGTTTAAAGGGAAACACAAATCATAATATACGTTGTCCTCTTAAGTCAGTCCATTTTTCCTCTGGACGTGGCAGGAGAGGAGAGTCTCTCCTGCTTCCAGCCGGCAGAATCAATCCCCGGCGCAGGCGGCGGCTGGGTTACGGGCAGCGGCCCACGGCCCGGGCAGGTCCTGCTGTGTGGGACGGGAGGTAGCTGTGGGCACTCTCCAAGTGCCCCGCTGCCTGGAGTTAGATGCCGAAACACCTTCACTCGGTGCCGGAGGTCCCGTCGGCAGCCTGAGCCCTGTGTCAGCTCGTGCTCCCGCGGCGAGTCCCACGAGAGCCGGTGGGGCTCTGTCAGGGCACAGCTTTCCCGAGGAGATCTGGTTTGTAGGATCCGGGCCTGAAATTTTCTCTTGCACCAGTATTGGCTGGAGTGAAGTAGATACCGAGACTTAGAAAACAGGATTGAATATAAGCTGCAACCTCTGAACCGCTGTTTCCAGTTGCTTGGGGGCAGCAGGGGTGGAGGATGGAGAGTTCTAATTAGTCATTGTTTTTAAACTAAAACATAAGTCTTTGGACGTGGATCCTGGTTTTCTTTTGGGTTTTTTGTTGTTGTTGGGTTTGTTTTTTTTTTAAACCAGGCTGCTACATAACAAATTAGAGTAAAAGTTTACCTCTCTGGCAGTAAAGTTTTTTTTTGTTTTCTTTCCTGTCTTTGACCCCCCTTCTCCCCCTTCTTCGTTCTTAATCCATCGGGTCTCTTGTTTATCCCAAAGTGGACCAACAGCACAAACCACTGGACTGTGTTTTGCTGAGCAAGGAGCTGTTTTCAGTGCTGAATAACTGTTGCACGCTCTTTAATTCTCTGTTTTTGGTGCACACGATTTAAAAATATACAGAAAAAAACCACCCTACGAATGAAATCTGTTGTTCTTGTGATGATCAAGTGAGAATTTTCTCTGTATGCATTTTTCTAACGGGTATGTGAGAGTGTGTTAATCATGCATTTCACTGCACTCCCTCGTTTCGGGAGGAGCATCATGTTTCCGTGTGAACCAGTTCTTGGATGAAGAGATGACACCCAAAAACCCGGTTGGGTAAACAGATTGGCGAGAACCAGAGCTCAGCTCAGTGGGAAGGAGCTCTTCTCACCAGGTGAGAGGCCTCAGAAATTAAATGCTCAGAAACAATTACGTTATAGACATAGATTACATAGATAGATATAGACGTAGATGTTGCAGAATCCTGTTTCAAAAGAGTAAGCAGAAGAGGGGAAACAAAATCATCTTGAATTCAGAAAAAAAAAAAAATCAGCATATTTAAATGCAAGCAGAATGGCATTGTGTAAGGTACAACCACAGATAAGCTATTCTCATAGTTACAAACTGTATGTATCCTTCGTTTTGTTTTTCATAAGGAAATGGGAATGCTTTCCCCACTGACAAAACTAAAGGATAATATTTCCAATACCAGCCTGTCTATTGATGCTCTTGTGTTTACAAATTGTGTATACTTTTATTTCTTTGATCTTATTTTAATTTTATTTTTTGGCATATTCTTTCAGGTCATTTGCTTCAGTAATAAATGCAATTGTTTGTTTTCAAATAATTGGTTTTCACCTTTTCATGTATTTGTACATTGTATATAGTTCTTCAGTATTAGAGGGAGGCGTATTGTTTGTCATATTTACAATATGTGTTGGTGCTCATTTGAGAAAATAAAATTTTCAAGTACTAAAACTGCTGGTCCGTGTTTCTCTTTTAATCTCCTATACTGTGTGCAACTGGGAGGCAGCAAAATTTGGTTGTTCAAGAAATGTTACATTGAGCTTGAGAACAGTCAGCTTAGCTGCTTTTGTGGTACCTGCCGGTCCGGGGCAGTCGCCTGGCGCGCCCTTGGATCACCTCTGCACTTGGAGGCCGTGGTCCCGGGCGAGGATCCCATCGGGCGGAGCGAAAAGACGATCCGTAGCCCCTGAACTCTACGATTTAGTACAAGAGGAAACCCCAAATGGCCCAGGGGACAGTGCTGACGCCTGGCACCGTCGTACCATGACCGAGTGCCTTTCCCTAAACCAGACCAGCGAGGGAAGCCCATACTTTTGTTCTGTGAGGAGTCGCACAATTCTAAGGTATTTTTCAAGCAGCAACAATAACAAGAAACCCATGAAATAAAGTCCCCTAATTCTTGTTAAATCAGTTCCCATGGGTGAAGGGTTTTGTCAGCACCATTAGGTAGCAGTGCTTGCAACGCTAGAATGGGTCAAGAAATTCCCAGTGGCCAGAGAACCACCCCAGGGTTTGCAGGTTTTGCTTGTTGGTAGAATTCACCCTGTAGCTCCGTGTCTTGTACAGTGGTACCCCGGTGACTGTAGGAGATACCTGTTAGTCACAGTTAAACCAAAGCATTGGTAAAGCGGTCTGGTGTGTTTGGGTGTTGGCAAGTGAAATGTCCGTCTCGGAAGTTCAGCAAACGAGATTTGCCTGGGTTTGATCCACAGGCGTCCTGAAGCAAAGAAAATCTGTGTGTGGGAAGGAGAGCTCGCGTTTTGGAAGGAGAGGATGGGGGCTGATCCTTCAATATTAAAATACAGAGCAACTCCTTTGAAAAATGGAGGGAGCTTGTCTGTCTCGGGTACACGCTGTGATGTTTTTGCTAGCTGCAGCCGGCCACCGCTCATCTCATCTGGCGGCGATCACAGAACTGCTGCTCTGCTCCCAGGTGAGCGAGGTACAACGTATCCGATGCCCGGTAAATCCATTTGAGACTGCACTCAGGTTGAAAGCAGTGCTTTATTTGAGGTGGTTTGGGATGAGCTGATGCAATCCCTCTTCATCCCGCTGCTGAAGACGGCTGGGACCTGTCCCCGTGCCCTGTGCCAGTGCCCGGCAGTTCACCGTGCCGCCGCACACCGACTGAGCGCCCTTAATTCCCCACATGTCCGAAAAAGCAACTTAACCCTCTTTGGAGAGGACCTGATCGTGCCGGCTGCTAAATGCCCTGAACTCAAAGTGTAGCTCAGGCCGTAGCAAGAAAAGCTGCACCTGAGTGGTCGGCGGCGCGGAGGAGCCGGGGGGTTCATGGGAGGCGGGTAAGGAGCCAAGGAAGATGCGACCGCGAACCGCCATCCTGTGCGTGCCCGTAGCGTGGGCAAACAGGTTCAGCTGATGGGACAGTCGATACAATTAATTGCTTGCCCAACGGGCTCAAGGCAATTTGAGTTCTTGGTTTCACAGAAACCTTAATTTGCCGTCATTGGCGCCGCGCCTGCGTGTGACGTGCTGGGTGTGTGCTCCGGAGGCTGCCGGTGGCATCCGTAAGAGGCGGGAGGATGAGATGTGTGCTGCCTCCGCCCTGCGCAGCAGGAAGGTCTCGGGAATGATGACATCTCCAAAAAATGTGAGGCCAGTCCTTCAGGCACGCCATGGTGCCTGGAGAGGAGCATGGTCCGGTGCGGGGCGGCTCCCCACCGCTGTGCCGTCACTGGGCTTGTTCCTGCAAACCCCTGAAGCTGCTGCACACGAACGGCTGCTGCTGGGTCACCCAGAAAGCCTAAAGGTTTGAACTCCGTTTCCATCTCGTGTTGTCAATACAAGCAATTACTCCATTGCGAGCGCAGCTAACCAGGCGCCCGCGTCCCGCGGCCACACGTGTGTGCACAAGAAGAGGGATTTGGTTTCCGCCGCAGTCAGCTCTTCCCGTCGGGGCGAGGACACGGGCAGGGTGGTCCAGCCCGCGATGGCAACGCTGGTGCTTCCCGTCGCACCCCGTGCCTCAAGGCACAGCGGGTAACGGCGGGGTGGAAGCCCAGGCCGTCCTGCCCCCAGGCCACCCGCGCCTGCTGCTGCCATAGCCTGAAACAGCCAGACACGGAGAGACCGGGGCTCCGGCCCTTTTCATTGACTCTAATTCTTCTATGTGATTTAGAGAGGAAAATAAAACTATTTCTGTCTTGTTTCCCCACCCTCCCCCTGAAACTTGCTGCTTCTGCTGGGGCGGGAGGGTGCGATCCTGAGCGGCGTGGGCAGCAGGCATCCCAGGCGGGATGGGGAGGGGACCGGTGGATGTGGCAGTCGCTGGCTGCTCCTCTCCAGTTGTTCCACACACCAGCCGAATTGTGTGCGGCGGCCGTGGCCCCTCGCCAGCTTGGACGTAAGCCCTATAGGGAAATTCCCCGCTGGAAAAAGTGTTGTGCTCAGTATTTCCCATCCCGAGCATCCGAGTAAGAGCAGGAGGGACGACTCAAGGGTCTCTCTTGGCAACAGCCTCGGAAGAGCCTCTGAGCCCACATCAGCCCTCTGGCTCCGTTAGGATGAAAGTGGAAAAGTGCCAGAATGGCGACATGGCCTCGGGCTGTGCTTACACCGACGGTGCAGAGCAAACCCCCCAGCTGGGAGGTGGTGGTGGTACCCGGCTGCTGTCGCGGGGCTGGGGTCTCCCCTGCTCCCGCGGCAATTCCCAGCCGGAGCAAGGAGGGGAGTCGCAGGGAACAGCCGCTGTATTTGCGATACGGGGCAGCGCTCTCACCGCCTTGCATTAGATGTATTATTAAACTGCAATTAGAGTGCTCGCAAGCCAAAGCAATCTATTAATAGCCAAGCACAGATAAGCTGACTCAGACAGCAGCAGACGTGGGCTCGGGCGAGCGGCTGCAGCTTTGCTGCTGCAAACTTGGCCCACGGCTCCGCAGCAGGAGAGCGTGGCGGGGAGGGACGGAGGGAGGGACGAAGGGAGGGATGGTGCATGAAGCCCCCTCCTCGGTCCCCGCGGAGGTGCCGCCCTGCGAGGTAACGGTGCCGCCTGAGCCACTGTGACCTTCACCCACGGCCGAAGGACGGGCTATAAAGAGCACCGGGGCCGAGCGCGGGGCAGGCCCCAGAGCTCCTCTCAGCTCCTACCAGTCACAATGAGTTTTTTTCAAAAGATGATCACGAAGCTATAAATACAGCAGCGCTGGTGGCCTTTAATCCTGGTTCAAGAGCAATTTGACACTCTTGCTTTGCTCTTCAGCCCTTCTTATGGGATGCAGGAGCTGGGGAGGGATGCTGCCGGTTGCTTCTCCATTGGTTCACCTGATCCCTTTTGTCCTCTCCCAGGTGAACCGCTCGAGGCTCAGCCCCACGGACACCCCTGGGCTTCCCTCACGCCACCTCTCCCTCAGGGACAACGGCTCCGACCCTTGCTGACAGGGAGGATTTACAGTAGCACTCCCAGGCTGCCAAACACGCCGGGGTTATTTTTACCCGGCTCCAGCCCGGGGTATAAATAGTGTCGAGGCCATTCTCTGTTGCTGGCCAAGAAACATCCCGTGGACGCAGGCTGGGCACGAAGGAGATGTCACCCAGAAGGCAGTCACCCCATGGGTGCCTGCCCTGGCCGCAGAGAGGGGTCCCCAGGTGGGGATGGCTGAAATAACAGAGCCCCCAGAGCCACCCCTCTCCATGTGGCCCCCAAAAGCCGCCGAGCCCCCGGCGAGTCCCGTGGCCAGGCAGGTTTCCTTGGCCTCTCGGCACTGTTTTGGGGGGTTCTGGGGGTGTTGTGGGCACAAACCTTGTCTGGGCCATGCAGGAGGTGACCACCTACCTTAAATCTTTCCAGAACAGACATCTGTCAGTCGGGTCACCCCAAGTTTGCAAGGGGGGATCATCCCCACGAGGGCAGGCGCCGGGGGCTTGGGGAAATGCTGCCGTGAGGACAGCAGGGGCAGGGGCGATGGACATCACCGACTCGCCTCCTGTGAAAAAAAAAAACCCACATGGAGATTTTCCAGTCTGCCCTGTTATTTATGGCTTGGGATCAAGCGGCCGGCTCCCGGCAGGGGCTGCTCCTCGCAGCACCGCAGAGGACGTTTCTGCAGACGTTTTGTTCTCCACGTACGGAAACTTCTGATTAGGTGAAGTAAAATGATGGGGAAAAAAAATAAAATGCTTTACCAGAGGTCCCACCTCGCCCTGTGGAAACGTGCCCCTCAGTAAAGGGTTTCTGTGCGAGTTTTTGGACGCTTTACAGAAATAACAGAAAGCTATAGGGGCGTGCTTTTATATAGCTCTGCTTCCTTGTGAAACCCGGACTGGTGTTTTCTTTTCCACTTGGACAAGGATTTTCCCATAATTGTGCTATTTTTATGAAGGTTTCAGGACAGAAATCAAGGGCCTCTCCTAGCCGAGCCTCGGTGTCGGAGGAGCTGAAACGTTGGAGGATTCAGCCTCTGACGCAGGTTTCCCGTCTTCACCAAGCCGCTTTGCTAGCAGATGTCTCGCCCGGTCGAAACGGGGGTTTTGCTCCATCCTTACCTCCCGGTGATTTTATTTTTGGAGTTTCCTGCCGGGAGGCGAAGTGGCCGTGGCGCAGACGCTGCACGAACCGGGGCGCCCTGGGGGAAGCGCTGGAGCCTTCATGGTCCAAAACAGGGGTACAACCAAAACTCGCGCTCACAGGGCACAAAACCAAACACCTCACCAAGTCAATATAAATTTCTAACTGCTGGCCAAGGGGCCTTTATCTCCCACACTGCAGCCCATCAACGCCCAGATTGCTGCTGCTGAGAGCAAGCTGCAGCACAAGGTAACAGAGCACAGGCAGCTGAGATGCTGCTGGTGAGGTATCAGCTGTGCCCATCACAAGGGCCTCCCCGACCCCCAGGTTTTGCTGGTTTCTGGAGAAACCACGCTATATTTGTGCTGAGAGGGAGCTTTATCTGGAGCGTTGGTGCTGCTGAAATCCTGGCCAGGCTTTGCTGCTCAAGCTCATCTCCCCGGGACGGGCGTTGTGGCAGGTCAGCGGGAAGGAGCCGGGTGGGAGCAGGTTTTATAGGGGAGGAAATGAACTGGCTGAAGGGATGAGTCTCTGTCGTCTTTAATTTGAGCTCGGATTTCTTTCTGAATGCAATATCTGAGCTGGTTGTTGAGCTGCTGTGGCTCTGCGCTCCTGGTTATCAGGGCTGCAGGAGGAGGCTGTCACCGCAGCCGCGATGGGGGATTGTTAACATGGATCCCGTTTGCAGATTTGTGAAGGTGAATTTAATCTTTTAAACACTGATGCTTGGTGGGGACCAGCTCCCACGAGTGGGGAGCTGCCAGCAGCCGGACGGCTCCGCTGCTGGCACCCCGAGCCATTAGCAAGGCAGTAATAACGTCCTTTATTTAATCGTAGCCACGTCATACACGGCGTTTCTGGATGTGATGGGTTGCATGGCCCTTCCCAGCCTGGCTCGTCCTGGCAGGTGCCTATGGAAGTCAGGGGCTGTTGAATTGCTCCATGGGTTTTCGGCAGCTCTTTGCTCTGGACTCCCTGTCCTACAGAAGGGGCCGTCGTTTCCCCTCCTCCATTCCTCCCCAGGTCCCAATGGTCTCAGATATACGAGGGAGTTTCTTTGGCTCCGTTTGCTGTCGGCAGGAGAAGAGGAGCTCAGCATGGATGGGACGGACCCAGCTGACGTGGGAGGTGTCTGCATGGTGCCCCCTGCCCCAGCACGAGCTCCTGAGCAAAATCCCTGGTGCAAAATCTGAGTTTCCCCCAAGCGCAGACTGTTCAGCCTGAACTGGGCTGGTTGTGCTCTTTGTACCTGGTTTGCGCCAGGCCTTGGCTTGGTTGGGTTTATGGGAGCTGCAGCCGTCAGTCCCCATCACGTCCCAGCTCTGAACATTGTGTGTTCATCCCATGACCTGGTTTCTCAATCAAAAAAATCTGGGAACTGGGCAAGGTTCAATTCTTAGTGGAAAAAACCCTTGCTGGAGATGCTGGCTGATGGAGGAGAGGGCTCGTTTCGGATTAATTGCCTACTAGCAAGAAAAGCTATTTTGAACCAGAGGCTGGGACTGTTTGAGCTAATCCCAGGTGAAAGCTGATTAAGGGCTTGGTGGGGAGATTTGGAGCAGGTCCTGGCGGCACAGGGAGCCCGGCCGTGTCCCCCAGCTGCTCCTGCCGCGCCGCCAGGCAAAAGCACCCCGCTCATCAATGATTAAAAGAAGGCAAAGCTCAGACCTGTGTTTCCCAAGTTGATGGAAGGGATTTCATTGCACAAACGCTCGCCAAAGTCCATGGAGCTTAAGCCTGACCTTTGGCAGCTTTCAGCACCTAGGAGCTGGGGAGGGGAGAGCTTTGTGCTTGTTTCCAGGCTGATGAGCAAAGGCATCGCAGAGGCACCTTCGTTAGCCCTTCTGCTACGGGTTACCCAAATTGGCAATGTGGCAGCGAGTGCCTTTGTCCTGTCCATGTCCAAGGAAAATATTTAGACTCCAGCCACTATTTTCAGGGTCTTGCAAATCTGTTTCTACGGGAGACACGAGCCCCAGCCTGGGTTAGCTCTGCTTCGTGACGCAGACGCCCCGCATGAGCAGTGCCCTTTCCAGGGAGCAAAAGGCACGGGCTTTAGGTGGGATCTTGAGGATGCACCAGCCATTAAACTTGCTGTACCAATAGAGCTTTCCCCAGGGAAGGCGCTCCGTAGCTCGTTCCTGCGGGTCTCTCCCCTCTGCCTTGCAGGAAGGGAGGCATGAGGACGCGACACGTGGCACCCGCGTCCCTCCAGCATCACTGTGCTGGGGTGGCAAAAAGATCTTTGGGGGAACAGCAAACAGCTTTTTGGGTCGGTCACCTTCAAGCATTTGGAGCAGTGAGTCTTAAAGAAAGCCATGGGACACCTTCCCAGCTTAAAGAGCAGCTCCCTGCGATGGGAAGAGCCTTGCAGACCAATGCTAGAGCCCAGCGGGCTGCAGGTTGGGCCCTCCTGACTTAAATATTTGCTTTTTATCTACCTTGTCCTTGCCAAGTGGCCGCACAGCCCCTGGTCCAACAGCAGCCCCTTGTCCAAGGCTCGTGGCTTCACAAAAACACGGCCCAGCAAACAGACGCCGGGTCTTGTGCATCACAGCTCATGAAACCACAGGGCTTCCTATATGTATAAACTCTGAATTCTTCACCTATATCATGCCCAGCATGGCCAAACACTGCTGAGCATTTCCTCCAGCTGGGTAAATATTAAGCAGGCTGGAGCTCGACTGCGGGCAGTGCTTCAGCAAACAGCATTAGGTGTAAACACAACGTAATTTCCTTTCCAGAAAAATATTTACTTACCTCTCTGGTCACTCTTGAATTGAAAACACATTTGAAGCAGCTTGTAAGGAATTGCTTAGATTTGATTTTTCTTAATTTTTTTTTCCCCCTGTAAGCAGCATTGGGCTCCGGGGACGTGTGCTGGCTCCGCGCTGCAGCTCCACAGTAGCAGCATTATAGCGAAGTCCAAGGCATTTTTAAAGACCCCATTTCAGGTGTTTATGTGCTGTTGCATATAAATCACACCTCGGACTATGAGCCCTTGTATCTATTCATGGGTTCTCAGTATTTAAAATATTTCTGAGGCTGAGACCTTGCTGCACAAAGAGCCCCAAAGCACGTCCTCCTGCCCCCCTCCTCTGAGCCCATCCATCCCCAACCCCCCCCCCCCCAAATTTAGCTGCTGCACGGGGGGCACGAGCCCTGGGCTGGTCCCAGGAATTAAGGGAGTTTTCCTCCCGGCACTGAAGCAAAGTCTCAGGTGAGCTCTGTATGTGAATTGTTGCATGCATATATTTGCATATATCTGAATGCTGCAGGTAAGCTGGGAGCAATGTTTCTATTTAATGACGCTCAACCACCCTTGTTGCTCGTACACATGGGTAGCGAGGAGCGAGGAACTGCAGGGAGAGCCCAGCCTGTGCTCCTCCCCTCGTGTTATCGGTGTTTTATCGCTTGGATAAAGGCGGGGAAACGTTTTCCGAGGGTTTGGAGAAAGGGGCTGCGTGCGGGGCTGGCTGCCCCGTGCGGTGTGGGGGCAGAGGGGGCGGGCGGTGGCGGCGGTGCTCAGGGAGCCCAGCCTTTGGGGTACGTAGCATCCTTTGCTCTTTCAAATGTGTTTTCAGGAATTAATGTTTTTTTGTCTCTTTGGAAGATTGCAAACGAAGTAGCTCGCTCAGATCAGTATTTTTCTTCCCTCTAAAAGTAAAGAGTATTGGTAAATCTTATTTTTAACAAGTCCAGTCTGTAATCTGGGACATCTGGCCCCTTTTCTTCCCCTCACCTGAGGCCAATAGCATGATAGAGGATCAAAGCACCCCAAAACTGGCCATGCCCAGACAGGCACAGCAGCACGAAGCCTGACTCTCTGATCCTCTGGGGGAAGGCACTGCCGGGACCTGTGGCCGCAGGGGTTCGGCCGCGTCCCTTGTGGGAGCAGCTGAAGCCCTGTGGCCTCCGGCTTGCAGCATGCCCGTTTTTCTCTGGAATGCACCCAAAAGCTTGGCGCTGGGGTTCAGCCGTGCCAGGAGCAAGTGGGGTCTCGGGGTGCTGCTGGGGAGGATGGGCAGGGGAGCACAACTCCTGCCTCGGTCCCCGGGGCCGAGCCATACCCTCCAGCAGTGATGTCGCTATTTTTGTCTGGATTAAAGGGAAATTAAAATTAATCCTCAGAGTCCAGGGAGATCTCTGGGGTTTAGCATTTTTTTCCCTGATCATTCAGTATTTTTAGCAGATGCTTTTTATTTTTAGCTCCTTGCAAAGGCAGCAGGTACTCGAAATCCATTCCCCGTCCCAGCATCCTCATCATCTGAGCAGGCAAAAGATGGGAGAAAGGACACGGTGCCTGCGCAGCCCCAGCTCAGGCAGGGTGTCGATGGCCGGCAAAGGCACAGCAGGGCTCTGCAGAGGAAACACATGCACCAAAATGTTTTCATCATTACCTCAATTTAAAGCCTAACCAGCCTGCTGGGTTTCAGCTGAGCTGGTTTGCACTTGCGCCAGCACAGGCGAGCTCAGAGCTCGGCCCTGTCTCCCTCCCTTCCGCTACCATAATACTCTTTCTTAAATCATTTTGCTGCATCACATCTTTGCTTCCTGTATTTGCATTTTGTTAGGAAGAAAAAAACTTTTCTATAAACAGAGAGGAAAAAAAACCTTTCTATTTTTGTGGGTGATGTTATACTGTGAAATGCTGCCGTGAGTGTTTTGCTGTGAATGTTTGGGTCAGGGCGAGACCCCCAATCCTCAGTGGCCCCGTGGGACCCCGCTGCGGAGGAGCCGCTGGCTCCGGCACCAGAGGGCTGGGGGTGAATGCAGGCAAAATCAGGGTCCTCTGTGGGATGCGGGTGTTGCAGCAGGGGGACGCTCTGTTTTAATAACATCAATGGGCTCCTTCACCAAAATAACCCGAACTTGGAGGCACCACGGCGGTGGCACATCCTTAAAGCTGCCATCACTGCCGCGTGCTGCCGGGGTTTGGATCAGGCCAGTAATGACCATCAACCTGTCCTCCACTCTGAACAGGGGGTTTCTTGTCTGACCAGGGTGCTCAGCATCCTTTAAGATAAATCCTTTGCTGCAATTGGCCTCTCAGCATCCTGTAAACTGGAACAAAAAAGTGAGGTTAATATTTAATTAGACATGGCTTCCCTTTGGATCACAGCAACCTTACACGGTCTTTGACACTAGAGCAGATCACAGCAACCCCAGGATTTATGTTTATTTTCACAAGGTTTGCAGAGGTAGGAGGTGCACACGGGGCTGCGTCGGTCTCGGTGTGAGATGGGAGCAGGTGAAGTCACGTGAGGCTTCACCGCCGTCGCAGCCGCCTGCCAAAAAATGCAAATCCTCTCCCTGCCACATCCAGTTCCGCAGAAAGGCGCTAAGCTGGCACAGGAGGGCTGCACGTTGCCTGGCATCTTGTGTCAGGCGGCAGAAAAAATATATGTATGTCGGTGCTTGGCTGAGCCGGGGCACAGGCAAGGGGCTGTGCAGGGATCTTAGTTAAACCACTTCCAGCTAAAATCAGTAACAAGCCCTGCACTGGCACACACCGCTTCCAAATTCCACTTATAACCCACTGCTGCTGCTCCCTGTAAAGAAAGAAATCACTGGGGCCCTGTGGCACCCAGGTCTGCTCCCGATGCCCGTCCGAGGGCACGGGAGAGGGCGAGCGGAGCAGCACCAGCTTCGCCATAGCCGGGGGAGAGGAGGAGAAGGTGAGGGGTTTGCCAAAAGCCTGAGGGCAGAGCCACGGCCGAGTGAGAGCATCTGCCAGCAGCTGAATGCATTACTCAAAGAGCAAGGCATCATTTTTGTGGGGTAGCAGCAAACTATTAATATTTTGCAGACCGTCCCTGTGCATTTGTTACTGCATATTTGTAAACGGGGGGTCTTTCCAACAGCTGTTGCAGCTGCTTTGACGTCCCCGTGGCAGGACGAGCAGGCACGCTATCGAGCACGAACTGAACCCCTCTCCTTGCAGAGCTCTGCTGCGTTTGTGCTCCAGTAAACAGGCGTCGTTCCCTCTCCCTGCCTAACACGGGCTGCGCGTGACCTGCCCCGCGGCCCCAGCCACTGGTTTCATTATATCGCTGGATAGCGATTGCTTCAGCTGGGGATCACCAGCGGGTCACGCTCAGGGGATGGCACCGGAGTCCTACGCTGGCAAAGTGAGAGTTACACAACGGTGCTGATGGCAAAGCCATCTTCCCCGGGGCTGTGACTGGGAGTCCTTGGGCTTTGCTCAGCCACGGGTGCGGCATGTGAGGACGGCCGGTGGCATTGCGGGCCCCGGGCTCCTCTTCACCAAATGCGCCATACCCTCGGGTTTCGGGCAGCGTGGAAGATTGATTTCTTGATTAAAGTCTAACGTGTGGTATAATTAAGGAAATCCTCCCGGTTCAGAAAGTCATTAGGAGACGATTAATTGGGATGAGGCTGGGAGCTGCCTCCGGCGGAGGAGCAGATGCAGATGCGTTGCTGCTGTACCCCAAGGGCTCCCACATCACGGCCAGGTTGTCGGCAGATGCAGGGTGAAGCCCGGGCTCTGCAAAACCAGCCTGGCGAGTGGCGGTTGAGATCCCTCTTGGTCGCTGTTTACACTCCTACCATTAGCAGTTTAAAGCCTTTCCCTTCAAAACATTTCATTAAATAAAACAGTTACGCTTTAGCTGCTGAGTCCCAGAAAGCCAGGGCTGGCAGATCGCTCAAGAGGCGACCCACCCCACGCTGCTGCCCACGGTGGGATCCATCCCTCCTGGGGCCATGCCCGTCCCACCACCTCTTAGACACCCATAACGGTCCCGACCAGTGCGCGTTGTTTCTTTTCCCTGATAATCTCTGCAGTCCTTGCACTCATTTTATTTCTGGCATTAAGAGCAGAGGTAGCAGCCAGCTCTGAGGGTCTTCTCGTTGGCTTGCAGAGAGACGTCAGGTCAATGTGGACGTCTAAAGTTCATGCTAGGGACTGGTGTCTGTGTCACAGACTGGTTTTATTCTTGAAACGTTAATTGAATACTAAATTGTAGATCTGTCAAATAGATTGGGTGAAAAGATCAATTTGCATTAGATAGAGGAGACTATGTTTCAAGACAGAAAAAATGAATTAGGGAAAATCAGTAATTCAGCCTGTCAGCGCGCACCACACACGAGTTATTAACACACGTATCAGACGTGTCTGATGAGCTTTGCATGTGAGAATTATTACGGATGGAGGAAATTTGGGTTGCACAGATGCTTTAGTGTGTCATTTGTAAAGCGTTTAGCTATGCTCGACATTTAGCTTTAGGTTAGTTTAGGCCCAATGGTTGAGTATTCAATGGGGGAAAAAAATCATTCTGCAGTTTAGATGGTTTTACGTAATGGAGTTCAGTGGGGCTTACTGAGCTGCGTGCACCCCGAGGTTGGCCCTCTCCCCAGAAAGGGCACCAAAAGGCGCTCAGGGCTGCGGGTGCTGATCTCTCCCAGGCACTGATTGCGGCTTGCTAATTAACCTCCTCTTCTTGTGGAACTGCAGCAGGGGAGAAGATGCCCTACCTTGCCAGCCCACCCTCTCTCATGCCCTGCAGGGTTGTTTTTCTGTGTAAGTTAAGGAAAAGAAAAAAAGTAGGTACTAAAAAGTAAAATTAAATCTACCATGAAAATACATCACTCTCTAGCAAACAGTAACTGCAATTACATCCGCAGTCTTGTCCTGCCCAGAGGACGATGCAGTCTGGATGCTGCTGGTCACGCTGGCTAATGTGTGTGCTGGACGTGATTTACATTTTATTTTAATGTAAAGGTCATGGCTGGCTGAAATGCCCCGGCATTACGCCAAGCCGCTGAGCAAAAACACAGTTGCATCCCTGGAAGAGGATGGCGGAGAGCTGGGGGTGTGGTGAAGCTGGGCATCCCAAAATTAGACCGAAATCTCTCAGTTACGCATACCCAGGGCAGCGTAATCCCGCCCTGCGCAGGGCTGTCTGCTGTAGGGCTTGGGCTGGTGCTCGTTCGATGGGGACGCGTGCTCTCAGGACCCAGCCCACGTACCCATGGTAAAGAGGCAGACTTCTAGCAAGCCATTGGGGCTCTGGTTTCCACATCTTATTAAAAATGATTGCTGTGGGTGTCTGGGGTTGTTCTGCTAAGGGGGTTTCCCCCCCTCCTGCAGCACAGTGGGGAGGAGCAGGTCTGTGTCTCCGTGTTTGCACTGGAATGAGCTTGCAAAATATCCACTTATTTGAAAAAGAGGGGCCTTTATCATCTTCCCCATGACATTGGGCTCTCCAGCACCCCAGTCACGTGTCTCTGTGCAACAGGTCAATCAAACCCACTCAATATATCATTACTCGCTCCTCCACCAGAGCCGGCGTGCATGCCTGCTTCAGTGGCACCCATGTGTTGTTTCCATGACTGTGGACCCTTTCAACCTCCCAGGCACCTCCTTGCAAGCCACTCGCACCAAGGGCATTTCAGACCATCAGCAGGATGGATCTAGTGCTGAAATGGCTTTATTTCAGAAAGTGAGCGTGAGATCAAGTGGCTCCGGGCGGTCCCCCACGGCCTCTGTTCCTATTTTCTGTCTGTCATGCAGCAGCAGGTTGAAAGGCAGCGGTTTATGTCCAGTTAATACAATCAGGAGAGCATCACTCAGCGATTCCCACTGCATCTTGCTGCTGGGTACAAAATGTCCTGGACCAGACGAAATTCTGACCTGAAGCATTTGGAGAAGCAAAAGCATCGCTGGAGGGCAGCGGGTTGCCCGATGCTGCCCAGCTCTGATGGGGAGATGCAGGAGGAGCCAGAGAATCTCTCCCTCCTAGGCTGCTGTTTGATTCCTCAAGGATCAGATCTCTTGAAGGGCTGCAACTGTCCTGCCCTGCCCCAGCAGAGCCTGTGTGTGTTGGGTGTACGCTATTCCTTCCCCGCGCAAGTCCTCCCCAAACGTCGGAGGGAAGCCTGTGCCCTGAGGAGCTGCAGGGCGAGTGATGGGAAGTCCCTCGGTTTGGGATTGCTCTTGGGTTTCTAAGGACGGGGTTTATCCCGCAGAGCTAGGAGGCCCCTCAGGAGCTGTGATGGGTGGTGTTCCCCTCCGAGATGCTCTGAGGCCGGTTAAGGCTCCTGGGCACCAGGCACGGGGCAGGCAGGGGGGTCCCTGCTCTCGCCCCTCTGAAAGCTTTAAATACACATACATAAACCCTGCATTTTCTGATTGCTCTTTTAGACATAAATAAGGGTAGGAATGGAAAGCAATCACGCAGCCACTTTGCTGATCAAACGCAGGATGGAGGAAGCTGCCTTTTGACCTCACATTGCATCTAAAATACATGCTGGAAGGAGAGGCCTGAAAACAAATGACAGTAATCAGTGCAAGACGCGATCAAAGAAACACTCTGCAATAAAAGGCTTGGTGAAAAATCCCTTGAATCACAAGCACGTGGGTGGCCACTGAAGAAAGGGGGCAAAATATGACAATATTTTCTTTGTTCAATTTTTTTTTTGAACAAAAGATAAACCAGAATCCAATTCATCCCGCCCCTGCACTCACCGGTGGTTTAAAATCCACGGCACACAGTGAGCCGAGCCAGTGCAGAGCCCCACGCTGCGAGGTGTGGAACCAACAACCAATAATTCCCTTTTTCTAAAGCCATTATGGCCCAGCTTACTGGAGCATGTCCACTGCTGCATCTCAATTAAACATCTCGAAGTGCAGGAGAATGGGGAAAAAAGAAAGATTTCAAATCCTCATCAGCAAAGCGATTCACACAGGGTTTGCTCCATGATGGAGAAGATCTAAATCCTGGAGTGAGTGATGGATTCAGGTGGCAAACTGGCTGGAAAGAAGCCGAGGGCCGGTGATCCCAGCGGTGCCAGGGAGGAGCAGGATGCAGCACTGCAATACCAGCGAGCGATTAAACTTGAACCCACGCGCTGCACAAGGACCTAATCCCAGATGCAGGCTGCATTTTCAAGGGCATGACGTTCTGCTTCAGGGTGTACGGAATAATATTTCCGAGCTTTTCCAAATTAAGGGACGTATCGGCAACAGGCCTGAATATCTCCTTGGCTTTTTGCTGCCTTTTGGAACATTGCTCCAGAGACTCATGTCTTTCTTTAAGCCAGGAAACCTGGACTGTACATAAACTCTGAGAGACACCCACTTTACAGGACAGTAAATAAAAACCGGAGGTTTGCTGAAAGGTGTTTCATACATAGTGAAAAAGGAGCGGTGTTGGAGGTAGGTGTCTACCTTGTCTGGGCTGGGATGGATCCAGCGCTGGAACACCAAGGTCTCAGGAGCTTCAGGCTCTACCTGGGCTGTTTAATGGAGAGTCCAGGTAGGGCACAAAAGTCCACCACGCAAAAAATAGCTAATGCTCACCCAGCCCTGGCAGCGAGACAAGGACGTATTTTCAGGTGTCAAAGGTACTCCGAGGTTCATACGCTCAGTTGTGCTAAATACCAAGATTTTTACCCCAAAAAATCTATAATGTAACCAGTTCAAGAACTCCTCTAGCGCCTGTGTACATATGTAGGGAACAGAGTGCACAGCATTAGCTGTCAGGGAGTAAATCTAGTTCAAATACAGCAAAACATACAGTTCTTATGCTGAAGTCATTAAATCTTTGGCTAAGCTAAAAAGGCAGAGTGAATAATGTTTTTAATATGCTCAGGAAATCCTCCACGTCGGATGGGATCAGAAGAAGCCATTAGTGAGGATGGACGGGGATTCTTCTCCAAACAAAGGCCGATACTGAGTAATTGCAATTCTATAAACAGAGAATCGCTTAAAAAATTCAATAATTTACCCACCGTCCGGGGAAGCATCGAAACTGGCTGTTTAATGTAAAGGTAGATGGACGGAAAATAATTAGGACCCTTACAGTTCCACACTTATTTTTCTAATCTACATTGTACTCGAGCCATTATATATTTAACGGGTTTATTCTGCACTAACGGGAATGGTATCGCCAAATTCCATTCATGCTCGGAGACCAGCCTTCACCAGCTTTGTTCTTTTGAATTAAAGGACAGAGATGAGGCTTTTTCTGAATACACTCACTTTTATTTTTCATAAAAGCCTAAAAAGCTGCTTGCTTTACAGATTAGATCTTTTTTTTTTGACATCCAATTGCAGAAAAAAAAAACAAGCAAAAACTGTAACTTAATAAAATACCTAACATAAAGAATTAGTGCAGGTTTTTATTAGCTCCTGGCAGTGGAGGAGCATTCGAGTGGCTCTCAAACACCAGTTAACCCTCAAAACCACTAAAGTCCACGAGTGTTGCGATAACAATTTTATGGGGAGCAAAGCGGTGGGTCAACTTATTCACCAACCCATGAATCTCTGTCTCCAAGTACCTTCCCAGGTTAGCTATTAGTCAACCAGCAATACGTCTCCTTCATTTAATGTTGTGCTATAAATCCCAGTGTTCAACTTAAGAAGCGAGTCCACGCTGGGGTAGCCATCATCCTTGTTAGTAATGGACTCAAGCTGCAAAACTTGGATTCAAAGCTCAGAGCTGTTTGGATTTAGGGTTTTAGCTTGCCCGTTATAGAAATAAGAAACAGATGGGATTTGCAGGCCTGGTTCGGACTCCACACTTCTCATAAGGTCAGCGTTGTTTAAGTCAAATCAGATTTTAAGTCAGATTCATTTCTGCCTGTGCCTGCCTGCCTGTTGCACTAACGGCACACACCAGCGCGAAGTATCCCCAGGGCTGGAATCTTTGAAACACTAAGTATATTCTGTATATCTCGGAAAAGAAATATTACTGATGGGTCTGCAAGATGTGAAATTAGTGGCAATTGGGAACGTTTGTAGTCAGGGCCAGAAAGGTCCTCAACATGCATTTATACATCAAAGTTCCCATATTTTTAGAACTTTATAGCTGAGGACTGTACAATATTTCTTTTTCATCTAATAAGGGTTCTGTGAGACACATGGAAGGGCAGGGCTTGATATATTCTTAGCAATTTACACAAAGAGAGCATCTTGCCTCAATTTATGGTAGACTCCGTTCCTCGGGGCAGACCTGGCAGACTGCTTCTGCTGGGATGGCTTACCAAAGGACGCTATGGCTTTGTCATCTTTTCAAATCGAGTCGTTTGGAAGCATCACTTCAGCTGGACAAATTACTAAATTTAGCAGTGAAATAACAGGCTCAAGCTGCATTTTGCAGAAGGTCAGATTAGAGTATCTAATGGTCCTGTCTGGCTTTCAAATCTGAATACCATTTAAAATAAGGCTGTTGAGCATCTTACGGTCTACGGTGGCGTACAACTGTCCGTGGTTTGCTCTTGTGCGTCACTCAGCAGTAACAACACAGAAATCCTGCAATTCCTTGGAAGGGAGAACTCCCTGGAGTTCCTGATGACTTATGGAGATGGTTTTAGCTGGAAAAAGAGATTTACAAAAGCGTAGCGTTAAAGATTCACAGACAGGTGTTGTCTCAAATGCTGCACAACTAATACGCACGCCAATAGATTGGCAAAGCATGGGCAAAATAAATAAGCCGCTGTTCACAGGATGTCTATTCAACAGGCCTGCTGCTTTTGTCACAGATGCACAAAACTAGAGTATCTAATAAGAAAACACTTTAATGTTGGTTGAGCCTAGCTGTTAGACCAGCTGAGACAAGGGCAATGCCTGGGGACACAGCAGCCACGATGCTGCGGGGCATAAAGAGCTAAGGAGGGCAAATGTTCAGTCTATAAAGGCTTCCAGCCTAATGTAGGATTAGTGGAAAGAAAATGGACTGCACATTAAAATTCATGAAGGAGTACAATTTAAGATCCACGAATAACAGGGCCACAATTATGCAGGACCAGGGATTTGGTTTTGTTATCGTTTTTCCAGAGCTGGTGGAAGAAATGAAGTCATTACCAGGACATGCGTGGCTGCCGCGTGCTCTGCCCTTGTCGCTGGATGCTGCGGATGCCCACAGTTGATGACACCAAAGGATTAAACACAGGGATGAGAGGAAATGGGGAAATGCAACCTCTGGGCTGTAGATTCACAGACAAAATATGAGTTGTTTTTTGGTGGTCTGTTTTATAGGCCTGTCTCCTTGTCCCTGGATCTCAAGGCTGAGTCTCTGGTAAGGAGGAGCTTCAGTGCTGGCTGGGTCTAGCCAGATCTCCTAACACAGGGATGTGGGACTTCGGCGTCTCTCACTTTGAACACCCTCTACGACGCGTGTAACCTTGGCCAAGTCACTTAATCTCCTGGAGGCCAGCTCCTCCCTACAAAATGAGCTGACTCCAGAGGGGAGTGAGGGATGAGGTTATTACTGACTTGGGAGGTGTGATAGCATCAGTGGTAAGGGATGGGAAGGTTTCATACCTGCTTTTTTCTTCGTTAAGCTACACGAATCTCAGGTCCTTCAAAACAAGGCTGTGGAAAGAAATCACCCTGTAATCACAGCTGATCCTTTAACTGCAGTGCGTGGTGAGGGCTACGGGAAGGGGAGGAAGGCAACGGGTGTCTCCAGTTCATCGCCAGCTAATTCTGGGAGAACATCAAGGAGATCTGGCTTTTCTTAATGACTTACCATGAGAAAAGCTCATGCCAGGGGTTAATTCTTCACCCCACGTTCCCCTCCGTGAGGACAGAGGCTGGGAAAGCAGTCAGCTGCTTTTATTCTATGGTCTTAATATAGAACAAAAGCGTAGTATTTTGTCCTAGATTTAAGAGTTGGGGAAATAAAACTACTTTGGGTGGTAGGAGGTGCTGTCACATACAAGAGGACAATTCCAGGATAGTTTAGGATATCTGCTTATTTTACAGTCCTAGAAATACATGTAAATCACAGCCGTGGTGCACTCTAATGGGAATGTAGAGCCTAAGTGAATTATTGATTATTTAGCACATTTGATAAGGAAGTCAGAAGAGAAATTATGTCTAATATACAGAAATAGATTAGAAGCCTCCCATGGGTTGTAGCAGAAGTGCAAGTGTGAGGTGGTCTTAAAATAGCCATCAACTTTCACTTCTGCAGGTACAAAAAGCCTTGCATTAGTGAAATACTACCAGTGGAGATCCAGGGAGATGGGTCCGGTCCGTGCCTGGTGGATTTTTGTGCCCTGATTGCTCTCAGTAGTCGGTGTACGTGCTAACTGCCCATAAGTAGCTGTCTTCCTTCATCTTCTTAGGTGAGCGTGGGAAGAAAATGTTCCAATTTAACACGAAAATCTCAGGCACCATTTAAAGATTTAGGTATTCTCCAATCTGCCCTACCCCAGTCTCCGGGGAGACTGTTCCCATGCCATTCTGAATTTATATTGCTGTACAGATAACTTCACTGATCCAAGGGCTGCTCGGAGGATTGCTGTAAAAGCTTTTTTTAAACCACAGAGAGTGCATGTCTTTGGTAGTGGCTTTGTACGAGCGTCACTGAATTGTTTCCAATATTCAGCTCCTCACCTGTCTGGTTCGTGTGTGCGGGCTGACGGATGGACAGACGGACGGACTGTGCTCTGTGTGAGAACGCAAACAGCTGAGCCAAAGCCTAATCCTCCCCCCAGCCCGCGACCTTTTTATTCATACTTGCACCTGGCAGGAGCAGCAATCGTTCATGTGTGTGCCCTCGGAAACAGCTGCAGATCTGACACTATAGTTAAATTTAAAAAGGGTGATGCGGGTGTACGTGTGAGGGTGGTAAATTAACACAATCAATTGCTAGCCCATCATAGACCAACTTGAAAGGACAAAAGAAAACAGGCTTTTAAGAGAAACAGTTCAGGCTGGCGGTGAGTATGCCAGGTCTCTTCTACTGAATACAATAAGGTTTGCACAGAAATGTTTGCAGAACTGGGGCACAGAGACCTGAATCTGTGATTCACTGCAGGCCAGGTCTGTGGCCGCGGCCACGTGCTGACAAAGCTACGGCCCCCTCGGACCAGCTGGCTCGGGAGCGGTAAGGGTGCAGGCTTCCGCGCAAGCTGTGCGGGGTCGTCTGGCCAACAGCAAGCAGACGAGCAATTGCTGGAGCAGTTATCCTTCGTGCCGGCAGTAGCTAAGTGAGACCTGGCCGAGGAGCTTCTACAGGGGCTGTGTCATGCACAAGATTGCAGCGGAGATGCGCTCTCACTGCAAATCCTTTCCCAGCACAGAAATACCCGTATTTTATTCTGGCAGAGCAACTCCTAGCCTGGATCCGGCCATACGCTGTCCCTTGCCACCTGCTGAACAAAACAAGCTAAGCTGGTAGAAGTGCAGATTGCTGCCAGCACTGGATTTCCTTCAGCCTTTTTTAGCAGAAACCTGTGAGTGCAGTTATGAGGAACCTGGCTGTCCTGGCAGAAGGCTGCACTGTAGAAATTGTTGTTCTCCGTGGAGCTAAACACAAGGAAAACCTATTCATTATGCAGGAGAAAGGCTAAGGCATCTGATTCTGCCTTCGAAAAGAAGCAATTCTTAGCAAGTGGAGCAAAATTTGAAATAAAACTTGTCAATCTGTAAATGTTTTGTAGCAAGGCACTGTAAGATAGCAGATGGAGGTGTAAAAGGGGTTTGGGTTTTTTTTTCCTGTGTCTAACACCTTCTTTCTACAGCGCCCATCCTCTGTTTTAAGAATAACGCTTTTTCAATAATGACTCACAGCCAGTGCCACAAAAATCCTGGCTGTCAGAAAAACTGCTGGTCGTCTGACAGGAGCGCAGCTCGTGGGGAACATTGGTTGATTCTGTTTGTCTGTACTGAAATTACAGCTCGGGGATCTTTCTTCTAGAAAGTGGCCCTACTTAGAGATTCCAGGCACAAGGCAATTATCTGTCTTCGCTTGCTCGATGTAATTAATAGATGTGGTTTTCTTCGCCGGCACCAGGGGATGCTGTGTTCATCATGGAATGGACCACTTTGTCCAGGGCAAGGACAAGAAAATTCCCCAGGAACTCAGGCCTCTCCTCTGGCAAGATGGATAAACCTAGGGTGTACGAGGAGGGACTGGAATATTCCCCATATCCCGCTATCTATCTCTCTGCTCATCAGAAGAGAAAAGATGATATCCTCTGCTCAGAAGGGAAAAAAGACCTCCTCAGGAATAATTCAGCACAGGAAGCTGGCGGAGCCACAGCCCCCTGTCACCTCACAGGATTTGCAGCTATGCGTAAAGCTAAACCTTAGGAAAAGAGCGATTCCAGCCTTTCTGGCTCGCCTGAAAGTAACCACGCTGCCCTGTGCGGGGCAGTTACTGACAGAGCAGCTGCATGGCTCAAAACGCATTTTCACAGCGTTACCGGAGCAGGGAATTGTGCTAGGATTACCGGGTCCTTCCCCCAGCTCTGCCTTTGATTTGTGGTGTGTGCAGACCCCTTAATTTGTTTCTGTTTTCCCCATCTGTGAAACTGAGATAAGATCACAAGGGAATTGTAGAGTGTGATTCATTAATGTTTATTAGGCGGAGGGAAATCCTTAAATGAATGGCACTGTATTCCAGCAGGACAAAGTTCAAGATTGCAAAGAGGCTGATTAAAACCAAATCTGCTATTCCCAGCCTAGGAGGACAAAAAAAGAAAACTGAAAAACCTTACCTACCCCTATGTCTGCCAAAAGCAGTCTTTAAATAAAAGTGATTGAAATAAAATTGAGCAGAATGCGCAAGTGTGCATGCATTCATGCATACATACGTATCTGTGAAAACCATGCAATACTTTTTATTAGTAAATGTATACCAAAAAGTGTAATGAGGGTGCGTTTGAAGATTCCGGTAAGAAATAATAAAGCGGTGTATATGATCAGCATTAACTGTGTGAGTTACTGGTGGCAACACGGCGTTAGTACACCGTGAGGCAATAAATATGACACGCTTTCATAAAGGGGTGTAACGACACGCAGTGGATTGGCACGTCCCATTAGGCACCTAAGTGAACCGAGCTATAGATTGGTTATAGTAATCTTGCTGCCAGACTGACATGCTTCTCATGCTCACAGAGGAGCATTTAAGCTATTTTAGGTAATCGCTACGGAGAGCCTCAGGCAGAAGCGGAGGATTTATACACCTTAGTGTTATTCAAAGGAGGAATCTGCACATTGCAAAAAAGACCAATGCGCGAGTGGTTTGTCGGTGGCTGATGGACGGTTTGTGTACCTTTGGAGAAGGGAGTTGTCTGTCTTTTTTTTTTTACCAGATTGTTACAAACATCTCAAAGCAATTAACCCGGAGACGTAACACCAGGCATCTCTCCTAGTTGTGGTGCTGTAATGAAACGGTTACTGCAGTGTTCTCTTCTCTCTGGCTGCGTTAGTCAGGAAGGGCAGAAAAACAGCTTATCTGCCCTGCTTTTACAGTGCCAGTCTGCAGGCAGACTAAGCCAATATTTATAGGTTAGACATATCTGAAGTTGGCAACACTGGGGACTGATGTAACATTTTCCAAGCCTCAGAGTGCGTCACAAGCGTTCCCGCCTCAGCCCGCACCGCGATGCCTGAGCCAGCAGGTAAATATTCCTTCCCTTGTGTCAGAGGTAGAAATTGAGGCGACTGGTGACAACTGGAGTCAGTAGGTGGCCTAAATTCGGTCCTGGCATGATGACAAATTTACTGTGCGATTCTTGTCCTGATAGAGCCTAACGGAGGGTGAAACATTAACATACGCAGGACTTGTAAGGGAAACAAACGTTATGACGTACAGACAAAACACAATGCAAAAACTGTGCCTTAGCAGAAAGGGGGATTTATTGGCGGCCGTCAGGCAGGAGTTGGGAACCTGGACTGCAGGCTGGTGTCCTGCTAAGCGTCGATCGCTTGCCACCTTCAGGTCGGACGGGAATTCACAGACGTTGCCAGAAAGCTGAGGCCTTGGGCCAGGCCTCGGGCGGCGGATCCCAGCATCCCCGGTGCGGTAAATCACAGACTTTCGATTTTGTGGAGCTGTTTTCCTCCCCTCGTGTCTCCTCCTGACACCGTGCCGATGGTGAGGGGTTATTTTACCTGTTGGGAGGGAAGCCCTGGTCACGCCACCCGCCAGCACTTTGATTTACGCCGCAGCTGAACCGTGCCAGGCCTGGGGGGGCTGCGGCGCTGGGCCTGCGCCAGGGCCCGGGCCTGGGCGGCCGGGGGAGAGGTGCCGCTGGGCTTCCCCGCGCTGGCAGCGTCCCTCGGGAAGGAGCAAGCGCTACTGTGAAAAACTGCAGCAGATTTGGGGGAAAAAAATAACGGTTTTGGCTAACCGGGGCGGGCGGGGCTGCTGCCTGCCGCAGAGCGCTGGGGGGAGTCGGGGGGCGGGGGCCTGCGTGGAGGGGCGGGGCCTAAGGGGGCGGGGATTAAGGAGAAGGCGGGGCGTAGAGGCCCGCGCCTGCCCTTAGGCGTGCGTAAACAGTGATGTCATCGGCGCGCGCGCCGGCGCCGCTTCCGCGTGAGGTCACGTCGGGGGGGGTGGGAGGGGTGTGTGTGTGTTGCCGCCGACAGGGCGGCCCTCGGGGCCCCGCGGCCGCCATGGAGGGCGGCGGCCTGCCCATCCGCCGGCACCGGCGGGCCCTGGTGGAGGCCGTGAGGGAGCGGCCCTTCCTCATCGTCACCGGCGAGACGGGCAGCGGCAAAAGCACGCAGCTGCCCAAGTACCTCTTCGAGGCAGGTAACGGCCGGGGGAACCCCCGAGAGCCCCCTCCGCTCTGCGGCCTCGGCCCCGAAACGTGGGAAACAGCACAATAAAGGCAGATGATCCTCCTGTCCCCGCGGCGGGACGCGGCCTCAGGCTGTGCCGCGCGTGCGGTGCGCAGAGATGGCTTGATTAAAGCTTTTAAACTAAAAAGCTGTGACCACACCTGTATCGTGTAGGTACCTGTGTATACACTGACTCTGAGCAGCACAACTCAGCGTGTCTGGTCTCCCCGTCTCTCCCGTAGGCCTCGCCAAGGACGGGGCCGTTGGCGTCACCCAGCCCCGGCGCGTTGCCACCATCTCGGTGGCGCAGCGGGTGGCCGAGGAGATGGGCTGTTCGCTGGGGAGCGTCGTCGGGTACCAGGTCCGCTTCGATGACTGCAGCACCGAGGTAGGGCTCCGAGGGCTGTGTTCCTGCAGGTGCTGGCGTGGCAGGGCTGCCGCGCCGTTTTTTGCTCGTGGGTCCCTCCACGGAATGGCACAGCCCTGTTGCCTCTCCTGGGGCTTTGTGTGCAGAAGGTCTCAGAGCCTTGGGAAGCCATCTGTCCCAGCTGTGGTGAAGCTGCGGTTGTATGTATCATATAACTCACTTGGT
This sequence comes from Nipponia nippon, assembly GCF_047370975.1. NCBI lineage: Eukaryota > Metazoa > Chordata > Aves > Pelecaniformes > Threskiornithidae > Nipponia > Nipponia nippon. The sequence goes on from NW_028262331.1 coordinate 8,117,188, forward strand.
CAAGTTTTTTGAACACCTTAGCAGTAAAACATTGTCAAGCACCTGTGATGTGGTGCATAAGCACCTGTGATCCAATCTCAGTGTGTGTTCTGGACAAATATGTGATCTATGTAGAAGCGTTTACTTTACTTTGAAGTAAAAATCCAGGATAACAGCTGAATGTCTAATTAAACCTTTCAGGATACCGCCATCAAGTATATGACCGATGGCTGCTTATTGAGGCAAATATTGGCAGACCCCCTTCTCAGCAAGTACAGTGTCATCATTTTGGATGAAGCTCATGAGCGGAGCCTCAGCACTGTGAGTGTTGCCTTTTATCTGTCCTTTTGGGTCGCTATTTCTCCTTTACTCAGGGCTACTTAGACCTTTCTTTCGCTTCTGCATAATCCCCAAGGATTTTGGCTCACTTTCCATGGATGCACTTTATCCTTTTGCTCTCCTAAGACCACAGAATTGCTGCTTTGTTTATTACATGCTGCATAATCTGAAAATAAGATGCGGCCTGTAATCCTGTTGGAATTGTAGCTGTTGTTGCGTTTGAAAGCAGTTAAAACTTGGCTGGGTATTGGATACTTTCCCAAAATTTGCAGGAGTTTGAAGCGAGCACAGTGAACACAAACTTTCTAGAATCCTAGTTTTAAAAAACCACACACAAACAAAACCCTGACACGTCTCTCTCAGGCTAAGGCCTAATGTTTCTTAGGGTGTGTATATGACTGTGCAAAGAGATTACGGCTTCTGGGATCACAGAAGTATCTAGACTGACCTAAGTACCAAAAGCTATCAAATGTCACTCTGACCCTTCTGTGGCAAGCAAAGTGAGACTCGAGTCACTCAGTCCTCAAGAGATTGTGTTGTGTGTCAAACAACCTACCAGTCCAGCCAACAATCTACCAGTCCAGCTGTGGAAAAGGGAAAATGCTTTCTGAATCCCAGTTTTGCCCTCAAGCATCTGAGGGTATTGCAAGTAATTGAGCTAGGGTGATGTAAGAAGTTACTGCTCCGTCACCTGTGTCTAACTAAAAGGAGCAGATTTTTAATCCAGAGCACTGCAGAGTAAAATAAACTTTCTCGTCAGAACAATAAATAGTACAACAAAGGAGGGTGCGCGCTCAGTTGGGTAACGTACGCTGGACAGAGGTGATGACTTTTTAAAATGGGTCCGAGGTAACTGCTTGCAAATGAGTTGACCATGAGAGTATAAAAATTCAAACCAAAGGATTTTAAGTTACACTGATTCTGTTTATAGGCTGTGAGAAGAGCTGATAAAAAATTAATTAAATTCTAGAAACCAATTAGAATGCTTACAAGACGATCAGGGTAAGTGTATGTATTCTTCTGAGTGCTTAGGCCCTGAAGATGTGAATTTCTGTCTTCGCTATATCAGTGGGATAAAATCAGTCCCTTCCAAGTTCGTCAGGAATTTCTAAGAAAACTGGGGTACTAATATAAGTTGCTTCTGTTTTTCTGTTAGGATATTTTATTTGGTTTGCTGAAGAAACTATTTCTACAGAAGAAGCCACCAAACAGGAAGACGGCCATGAAAGTGGTGGTGATGTCAGCCACCCTGGAGGTAGACAAGCTCTCGGAGTTCTTCGGACACTGTTCAGTGCTGCATATTCCAGGAAGAAGTTATCCTGTCAAGGAGATATTCTGCAACCTGCTCAGCCCAAGGGACGTAGGCAGCTCTGCGTATGTTACGGAGGTCTGGACTGTTTTACTTTGTTTCTGTGTTGTGTTCTCTGTTCTTGGTATGATTATCATCTGTGAAAGACCGCAAGAATTAGCTGGGGTATTGCTGTGTTATTAGTGCCTCTACAGGCTAGAGCGAAGAAGTAGTTAGTACTGTGAGTTTTAGAAAGAGTAGGTGAGGTTTCAGCTGTTACTGGCTTTTGTTGTTTGTTTCAGGCTGTAAAAGTGACATTGGATATCCACTTAAATGAACCAGAAGGCGACATCTTGGTTTTCTTGACAGGTGAGAATTTTTCATTCAACAGCTGGTGGTTATTCCAAGTGAAGCGTGACATTGCCAGCAAAACAGTACATCCGTCCAACGACTGTCTAGTTTGTCCCAGAGCAGTAAGTAGAGAAGAGAAAGTTGCAGGTTGACGCACGTAGTCCTGTGAAGTGATAGTTTTCAGAGTGTATTTAGGTATATCCATGCCTATGAGATCAGATGAGAAAAACATTAACTTAAAAATTTGCACTTGCTCTTTTCTTCCTGTGCCAAATTTACTCTGTTTGCATTGTCTACGTGTTTTATTTTGTTGTTCATTCAGGAAGGGAGAATTTCTTTAGCTGAGGAACCCTGCATCACTGCACGGGCCAGGCACTTGTGCAGTCATGTTTTAAGGAAAAGCCTCGTGGAAGACTGGATGTCACCTCCTAAACTAACTCTTACAAATGTTACTTCCTTCTTGTGATGGTGTTGATGACTTTTGGCCAAACAATCTTGTTTAAAGATGTTGCAAACTAGGAAGGCAGAGTTGTAGCTACATGAGTAAAATGCTTTTTTATGTTTTTTAGGTCAAATTGAGATAGAAAGAGCTTGTGACTTGCTTTTCAAGAAAGCAGAATCTATTGATTACCGGTATGAAGTACATGATCGGTCTGTTGAAGGCCTGCTTATCTTACCATTGTATGGGTCAATGTCAACAGGTAAGAGCATATAATGTCATACAGAACTTGATTCACATAAACAGTAACTGCAAGAGTTGTTATGAACAGTATGCTACTCAAATATTCCTATCATGACTGGAAAAAATGGCATTCATTAACCCATTTGTTACAATACTGTAGTGTTATGGGGTTTTTGTGGTGTTCATAAACTAATCAAACTTCAGCCTTCTCTGTACTTGGCTGAAGTGGCTTCACATGGCATCAAGGTCTCCAGCTTAGGAAGGGGATATTGTGTAACCAAAAGTTCAGATGTCTTATTTAGGTTCTCACATTTTATTTTATATGGAAAAGATATTGCCAGTAGGTTTTTGGTGATGAGAGTAGACCTGTAAGGAAAGACAAAAGTAGTACAGTCTTACACAATATAGAAAAGTAGTGGTTATCAGAATGAGTCAGTCTGTTTTATTTGGCAGCAATACCACAGTTAGTTTTGAAGAGTTAAAAACAGAGGCCCTTTGACCTTTCCTGAACACAGACACTGTATTTTCAGATGAACACCAGTGCGATGTTTAAATGTGTGGGTGCAGTATGTAGAATGCAAAGAGGCTGAATAAGTGTTCAGAAGAGCAGGACAGCAGTTTCCATCTGGAAGTGCTGCTGGGAGGAAAGCTCTTGTAACAATCTGCAGAGAGGAAGCAAAATTTTTACCTTCTTGAAAGAACAAAATGAAAAGTTGCATAAAAGAAAGGCATAGCTTCTTCCTTACTCCATGATGGGTATTAGATTCCTGGCTGAGAGTGATAACTCTCACAATAAGTGAGAAAATTTCAGGGGAAAGTTGAATTTCCACCTCCCTTTTTTGTTCCTTGGAAAGCCAAATGAATTAATGGAAACTGCATATGTTGCTTTGTTACATGTTAAAAGAAGATTTGCTGGAAACATGGGCCGTTTAACTGAAACTATTCATGTTCACCTTCACTTGCTCTGATTGTTAAAACCGTTCAAATCCTTCATGAAGATTCTATTAAGACCAGACATCTTGTTTGTTTTTCTTAGCTCTGGGTTAGGAAACATCCAGGAGAGTTGGCCTTTCTTGATCTGAAATTCTTCTTGAATTTGCAAGCAATAAAGAAGATATTCTCTGATTTCTGGCATATGCTAAAATAATACCAAATCTGTATTTTAGAATGTTATGTGATTAATTTTCTAATTTCATTCAAATGACTTTCACTAAGCATTCGAGTAAGTTTGCACAGTGTTAGAGGTGTGGTTTGAAATCAGAGCATTGTTAACGTAACAGATTGTTTGACTGACTACCTGTCGTTTTAGATCAACAGAAAAAAATATTTTTGCCAGCTCCCACGGGCATTAGAAAATGTGTGGTATCCACAAACATCGCTGCAACATCTCTGACAATTGAAGGAGTCAGGTACTGTTTCCTGTCCTTCATAAAAGCTGTAACAGAGGGAATAATTCAGAAAATTCTACTAGATTTGGAAAAACATGTCTGACTTCCTTCTGCTAGCATATCTGCCCAATAATTACCTGTTGCCTTTTTTTGTGTGTGTAATGAATAAAAAAACTCCCTTGCTACTATTATATAGTCTTACAGATTACTAATATTGTTGGACCCTAATTTGAAATCAAATCTCAGCTCCGTTAAATGGGCATAATCTCCTTGGGTGTGGGGAGGGATCATCTGTAACATCCTGTAGACTGAACCGTAGCAGGGCTGCAGCTGACCAGCAAAGCGCAACTACCTGTTTGCAGCAATTGTAGGGTAAACGTGTTCTTGCTTTGATCGTACGCATGTGACAGTTACCTGTCTGTCTACTGAGACCTCTGTTGTTTTCGTCTCTGACAGAGTGAATCTTTTTCAGATACGTAGTAGATAGTGGATTTGTGAAGCAGTTGAACCATAACCCCCGAGTTGGCTTGGACATACTGGAGGTGGTGCCCATTTCAAAGTAAGTTTTAAAAAAGTCATTTGCTTGGTGTTTCTGGGAGTTGCTCTGACAATACTGTGTATCGGTTGATCTTTTTAAAAATAAACAAAAGGGGGGTGGGGAGCGGCTTTGAGGCTCCATAATTTAAAGCCATTTTGTTTGCTGCTAAATAGAAAGTGGTTCAGGACATATAATTTCCTATAAGTTACAGGCATTAAGAAGGAATTGACAATGCATTGTCTGTAGTCTGAACAGTGGCTCACGTGTCATCTTGTGTTTGCTGAATACAACAGCCTGATTCAGAGAAGCTTAAAAAAATCTTCCCTTGCACAGAAATGCTTCTTCATTCTGCTGGTTCTTGTATAGCTGGATTTCTCAGTTGCTGCACAGTATAATAGATGTTCCATCTACCAGCATAGAAACCGCTATTATTTATCATAATTACAGCGTGCTTTTTTGGATAATAGCAGAAGGGATCAGGAGTTTGGATTTTTTTTTTTTTCCCCTGCCTTTCTGTTTTGGAAGGAGTGAAGCAAGGCAACGAGCTGGCCGAGCTGGCAGGACATCATCTGGAAAAAGCTATCGGCTATACAGCAAAGAATTCTGGGAGCAATGCATGCCTGATCACACGGTCCCAGAGATCAAGAGAACCAGCCTGACATCTGTGATCCTGACCTTGAAGTGCCTTTCCGTGCATGATGTCATAAGGTAACCTCCATGGAAGGGAGAGATTATCGTTTTCTTCCTGAGTCTCAGCAGCAAGGCAGCACAGGCACCCACAGCCTGTTGGCAGGAGGCAGGATTAGGTCCCTGGCCAACTGTGGCACTTCGACACAATCAGCTTTTCTGCTGTTCTCCTCAGTCTTGAGCTCAAGATCCAATCTGGCATTAAAGTTCAGTTTGAGGTTCTGCCAAAACTAGCTCCTTCTCTCCAAAATTAAATAGTTAATAGTGTTCCTTTAAAATACTGATATTTATATCGCAAAAGCTTTATCTCTGTAGAATTCTTTAATTTTCGGATCATACATGTGCAGGAAATACCGTTCATCTTCGCATGTGCCATGTTGGGATTTGTCATTGTAATTCTTCAGCTTGAGGCTGTACATGTAGTAGCACACCCGTATACTGAAAATGCTTACATGCACTTTGGTCAGAAACCTGTATTGGAAGGTTACAAAAGTATTTTAATAACTATGAAAACTAACAAAGCTATACTGAGTCTGAACAGTGAGATTTTTTTACTTCATTTTTGACTATAGATTTCCCTATTTGGACCGCCCTGAAGAAAGGCATATTTTAGAAGCTCTCAAGGAACTTTACCAGTGTGACGCTATTGACAGGTAAAAAATAAAGGGTGTAGTCACTACAAAAATTTAAAATCTAATGGTTTAACTGGTGTTAGTGAGTTGTTCATGTGGACTAAAGGACTTCCCCCAGCAGTAGAATATGTTTCCTCATTAGACCAGGAAGTTAACAACTGGGTTTTAATATACTCTCTGTAAAATGAGGGTTAGAGCATGGCTTAGGACTTCCGAGATACAAATTAATTTCTCCACATTGTCCTGGAGTTCCTGAGTGACCTCAGACAAACTACCTCAACTCTGTGCTGTAGTTCCTGGCAGCAGATCCCAGACTGTTGCGACGAAGCTGCTTAGGCACTAGCTGTGAGGCCCATCCAAGAACTCAAGACAGGAAGCAAGATCTTATCCTAAGCTTCCAGGAATTCTTCTTGCAAAAAAAAAAAATATATATATCTTAATCTTAAGCATCTGATCCACTTAAAAAGCTGGCTTTGCCTGCCATGAAGCAGGCATAAGCAAACTGGAGAGAGGTGAAACATTCTTCTGCTAGTGACACTTGCTTCATGTCTCCAGCACCTCTCTGGGCACAGACAGACTGCAGTGTTAGAACAGTCCAGAGGGAAGCGCTTCTTTTGGGCTCTTTATCAGTATATCGTGGCTGACATTTGCGCGTGCACGTTCCAATTTATGTTTAAATATAGTTTTGTTGAATCTGGTATTTGAATCTTTTTCCTGGGATAAGGAGAGGCCACGTGACAAGACTGGGTGAGTTCCTGGTGCAGTTTCCCCTCCCTCCCAACCTGACCTGTGCCGTCATAAAAGCTGCTTCTCTTGACTGTGAAGATCTGCTGCTTCCCATAGCAGCCATGTTGTCTGTGGAAAATGTCTTCATTCGTCCAGGTAGGAAGCCCCTTATCCCAAAGCAGCCTTGGGTGGGTCGGGAATTCTGCCTGGACAAAGACACCTTGGACAATGGTTAGGCAGAACACACTGCTTCACCTGGAGACCTTTTCTACAGCTTCCCTCTGTGGTTTTTTTTTTTTTTCTCTCAGTGGTTTTCTGTGCTAATAGTTTGTGAGGCCGCAGTATCTTAGAGGTGTATCTCAAGGCTATAAAGTGGGAACTGATCTGTATTTTGAACAATGGTAGCACAAGCCTTTACTTGAGCATAAGGATACTCCTGCTAGGGAGCAAGCTAATCTCCTTAGTTGGGCCCAACACTTTAAATAACTCTTATGTTGCAGTGTGAGGAAGAGTCCTCAAGCGCAATGCCTTGTCTCCCAGAGTGTATCACAGCAGATCTGTAGGGAAGAATGGTAAGATTAGGACAAATACACAATGGCACTTTGCCCGTATGCTTTTACAGCTTTCTGTGGTGGAGTCAGGGCACGTTGCACACTAGGAATTGGCCAACAGCTGTTCCAAAGACTTCAAAATAGCATGGAATTGGGTTGAGTTTGTCCCAAGGCTGTGGGCTATAAAGCCACATATGGGTGAGTGAGTGGATTGCTGAGAGGTCATAAGGGGGAAAACTGTGTTACAGGAGGGAAAAGAAAAAAAAAAACCCAAACCCACCAGAAAACACACGACAGCAGATGTTTTGCTGTTGGTCTAAGTACAGACAACAGGGACTGATGGGACTGATTAATTTGTTTTTAACGAATGGGGTTGCCTCTGGATTGGCTTTTCTGTTTGATAACTGTTTAACCAAACTGTGAGAAGCTCAACTTGTTACTGCCATCATTTCCAGTGTTTTTCTAAATGGAAAATGTAATTTTGCTGTGGTTCCAAGCTAGCACCTTTCACACTAGCTAAACTCAATCTCCCACATCCTCCCTCCTATCTCGTTTCCCCTCCTGTCTGTCCCCCCTTCCCCCCCCAGTCTTTGTGGGAGACCTTTGTCCTTTCTAGTCACTCATTGGCTCTTGTCCAGTTATCTCTGTAGTCTATTAACCGTGGCCGTTAGCGCAACAGCTAAAGACACTGCTGACAGTACTGATAGCCTGGATTCTGCTCTGGGATCTTTCCCATTCCCAAAAATGTGCGTTTGCTTTCCCATCCTCCATCTGGCAATATGCCCCTGTTATCTGTTCAGCTAGCTAATGCACACACGTTCGTTGCTCTCCAGCAGCCCCGTACCTTAGGACGCAAACACAGAGACTCCCATCCTGAAGGCACTTGCTCACGTGCAATACGTATATGAACAGGCCTTCTTACTTCATCGGCGTTACTTTTAATACCCACAGACTTCTGACATCGCCTGCAGTACAGCAGCAATGCAGTGCATTGGCCTTTGCAGCCATATCCCTCTCTACTAAGGGGAACAGGTTGTGCTGGGGAAGAAATTCTTTGGGTATTTAAAACTTGAAAGAATACTTTGAAAATGTTGCTTTTGCCTAGCACATTCCTAGCATTTAGTGAAGGTGAATTCCCACTAAACTCACAGATCGCATTTTTTCTAGACTCTTATTTATTTTAAGACCTCCATTACTATGGCACTTGAGTACTAGGACAAAAGCTGAGTTAAAGAGATTAGACGGTGCTATGACGGGGCAGTTTCTACAGTCTTGTTTTTTCTCTCAGGGCAAAGCTTTCACTTGATCCCTGTGAACTGTTTGTTTAACGTCGCTGTTCCTTTATCTTTCCATGTCGGCATCTGAATTGATTGCGAGAGAGAAATATGTAGAACCTTTCTTTCGAAGAGACTAGAAGTCTTCATCTCTAGTGCTGACTGATGAGGTTAATCACAGATTTAATAGCATCTATGTGTTCTCGTTCAGCAGTAGTGGAAGGAGGAAGAACTGTAAAGGCAGCTGTGGAGGAGAGACAAATCTAAAAATAACATGAATAAAGAGCCAAGACTGTCAAACACACTTCGGAGAGATATTAATAGAAAATTAAGTAGGAGTCACAAATAAAAATGACTTTGTTGAAGTGAGATATAACTTACTTCCTCAGGTGATCCTCAGAAGCAAAAGGAGGCAGAACTTCAACACCAGGAACTTTCCTCACAAGTGGGAGGATGCAATGACTTTGCAACCCTCTTAAATATTTTTGAACAGTGCAAAGCAAGGTATAAAATGATTCCTTACAGTAAGTGGTTCTGCATTGCTCATAACTCCCAGCTGCTGACAGGTTTTAAATATATTGCATATATGCACATGTATGTACTCATGCTTAATTGCAGATTTATTCCTTATTGTGATCTGAAATTTCTATCAAGACACCTATTATTTAAACTAACAAAGTATCTGGCTGTGTAGGTTGCCTTCTTTGTACGACCACAACAAAAAATAGAGGCAACTTTCTGCCTGCAGCTTACAAAGGGCTTCTTTATAATACAAGTATTTCTGTTCTCAGCAAGTCTCCTTCAGCTTGGTGCCAGAAATACTGGATCCATTGGAGAGCTTTAAAATCTGCTTTTAGTGTCGAAAAACAACTTCGGGAAATAATCAGTAAACTGAAACAGGTAAAAAATTTCATTTTTGTATAAGTTATATAAGTTTATATTTAAGACATGTACTGGACGGCTGAGCCTTTGCCAGATGGCTGCTGCCTTTCTCCAGTAGAAACTAATCCACTTAAATATTTATTAGCGCATCCTTGCTGTAGCTTGTGTAACTAACAGGTATGATGGTGGTAACAAGCAAGAAGGAGGGTTTTCCTCCTTTCCTCATACTTTCCGTAGGGTGAGAAACCCAGAGTTTAAAATCCATGGGATGGAGGGGGTACAGCCGCTTTTTCTTTAGGAAAGATCCTCATTCATGTTTTTTCTTTCTATAGCTGCCAGACTTCCCTAAAGAGACATTTGAAGGCTCCAGAACTGAAATTCTAAGAAGATGTCTATGTGCAGGATACTTTATCAATGTAGCTAGGAGGTAAGTAATAAAGTTTGGAGAATTGAATGGAAAAGATATTATACAAGAATAGTAAGGCTGTATATTGTTAAAAGTAGCAAAGCAACAATTGCAGCTGAAGGTGGTGTTTCAGCCCAGGGCTGGAAGCCTGGTGGGTACTCTGCTTTTGACTCTCATAACATTCCTGGGAAAGTTGCTTACATCCTTGGACTAGTAGTTTTTCCATCTGTGAAATGAATTTGCAAGCTGATGAGTAGTTCCAGATATTAAACTAAAGGGCTTGGAAATGTCCAGTTTTCATGGCTGTCAGACTTCAGTCCCAAACCCTGTTTATTATTGTGTTGTTATATCTGCAGTGTTACTGTGGTAAATTAGACAGATATATTTTATTCCTCATTGGTTTTTTACCATTTAATTCTGGAAGCATCTTCCTCTGCTTATATATTTGAGTATTTTCCTCTATGCTGATGATGATTTGCTTAGTTTAGTGTTGCTGTCTAATCACAGCAAAGTATGTTTCATTATATACATATATATTTTTTCACAAACCTTTCAGATCTGCAGCCAGGACATTCTGCACAATGGACGGACATGGCAGCATAGTCTATATCCATCCTTCATCTACAGTAAGTTACCAAAGCCTGTTAATAAAGTAGCACAAGATCTATAAAAGGAATAAGAGGCAGGTCCCTGTAAACTCTTCCTCTTCTGTTTGGTTTGTGCTAACTTATGGCCAGGAGAAGCACAGTTGCAGTGTTTATTTTGAGAGTGGGGAAGAGCCTCACTTCTTCAGATTTGGTAAATGTTTGGCTTATGAAACGAGTGTGACATAGACTGGGCTTTCTCTCTGGCTCTTTGGATTTCCTGGGCAATTTTAAGCGAGCCGTTATGCCTCAGTTTCCCTGTCTGAAAATTTAGGGTAATGTCAGCTTTATCTCATTCTTGCATCTGAAGCATTGGAAGATATTCCAATGGAGAGTGCTCTAGAAATAAAAATTCTTTTTTATCAGTTCCAAAATAATCTTTTGCTTTTTCAGCTATATAACCAGGAGACTCGCCTTGAGTGGATCATCTTCCATGACGTCACAGTGACATCCAAAATCTATGTCCGGACAGTGTGTCCTGTTCGCTATGAATGGGTCAAAGACTTGTTGCCCAGATTGCATCAAATCGATGCATATGAACTGAGCAGTGTGGCACGGGAAGAAGTAACTGAAGAGGAAATAACCAAGTGGAAACATAAGGAGGACCTTAAAAGGCAGTATGGTAAGCACGTTACTAGTCCCTATCTATGGCGTGTGTAGTTTTCTTGGTTGGTGTGGACATGTGTGTGTATATTATGTCACTGAATGCATTTGAGACTAGTAGGTGTTAATCTGGATGTGCTTAACACATTTGATGTGTAGCTCTAGTTGTTTTCTTGTCTTACTACAGCTCTGCAATCCTTATTTTCCTGCCTCGGCAGTGTGTGTAGTGGTGTTTGTCTGCTGGTTCTTGCCGTGCTTCCCCATTTTGGTTTACTATAGCTGACAGGAGCAGAACTTTAACCCAGAGTTGATTAAAAGCATTTTGAGTCTGACCATTATTTAAGTTTGCAAAGGGTATCTAGCCATAGATACCCAAAATAATACTGTCCTGAGAGAGAGAAGTCCTAAGTGCTATAAGGGAAAAAAACCACAACAAACAAAAAACCACAGAGGAAAAAGTGTCACATTTTGGTGAATGTCTCATTCCGACAATGAATTCAATGCCATATGTTTAAAGAAATTGTCAGTTTTAATTAAAACTGGTGCCTGCTAACTGATCTGGCTGCTTGACATTCTTTGAATTCTTCTGTCAGCAGGTTTCGTAAAGCAGCCAAGTATTCAAAGGGCCTCTTTACTCCTGAGCTGACCCTTCCAAAACATTAATTTAATATACAGTACAGGCACTGGCAATATAGATTCTCTTCAGTTTCCTTAACAATGGAAAAAATGTAGACTGTTGTGCTCAGCCAGCGTCTCTTTTTGTCCTGCGTTATTGTATAAAACAACCATTTTAAACGATGAAAACATGAATTGGATTTGGTTATAATTTTGCTGGAAAGGATATTTGCATTATTGGATAATGCAGAGGAGCCTCATCTATTTATCTGAAGCCCAAGGAGCTGAGGTTTGTTCTCTTTGTCCCCCTTAACTGTTTGACTTCACCAGGCAATTGTATGTTAATTTGAGATTAATATTGACCTTACAGATGTTGTATTTCTGGGAGCTTCATAAAAAGATGTGGCTGAATAGCTGACAAAGGCTGAATTAGTGCCCAGTGGAAGGAAAGGCTGCAGCATGAGCTGAATTATTATTTGACTCCAAGACAGAATAATTACAAATATTCCAAGAGTGAATGCTGATTAAAGCTCCTTCCTCATATCAAAGAATGTGGTGCCCAGCCCCAGAGCCCTAGGAACAGGCTGCAGTAGCTGCTTCATTCACACAATACTTAGGCTCTCAGAGTCTTTGAGTTTGGTTTGTTTTTTTTTAAATCATTCTTATTATTTTAAATTTTATTTTAAACTGAAAATATTTCCTGCTTTTCTTTCCTTCTGGGAGAAACACTCCCAAGGTCTCAGCTCAGCAGGAGAATGTGCATTTCTAATGGTGTCTGATCTGGAGTATTGACTTTTCCCACTCCTTTATCTGTATGTTGTCCTCCCTTTTCCTCCTACCTCTGGAAATTTATAAAGAGAGTTTATTCTAAGCTCTTTTTTCCTGCTCTCAGTGCTGTCCCTCTCCTGCTTAAACCTGCATTTGAGATGTGTAATTTAGAGAAGAAATGGGTGCATAGAACACAAGATGCATAGTGTCTTACAATAAAAAGCAAGATACACATTTGGGGAGGAGATGAGCCCAGCTGCAAATACTGACATGGGAGTTAAGGCACGATTTTTTTATTTTTTTTTTCCTCCCCACTGTGGTACAGTCTGTCCTCTCTGGAAATCATTCAAATGACTGACTGGGACTTGAAAAACATTTGAGATCCTGTTGGGGGTTTTTGGATATTTTACAAATAGGAGGAATTGTAATGCTGGTTGTTTTTTCGGGGTTGGTTAGTTTTTTGACACAGAATAGTATATTTCTCTCTCTCCTCTCCCCCCAGAAGGAGTCACAGACAACTCTGCAAAGAAGATGGAGAGAAGGAATGATGATCAGTCAATACTGGATGCCCGAGCTCGCTATCTTGAGAGAAAGCAGCAAAGAGCACAGGGTTTAAGTGGCCCATTGAAAGAAATGGGGTAGTACTCGCTGCTGCTCTGCTCCCACTGTGAGGAAAGGCGGTTTGGTGCAGTTGTTCCGGGTATGTTTGCATAATGCAAAATGACTAACTGGAGTGAAGGAAAACTGCTTTGTGGTAAGTTTGAGTGCCGAGGCATACAAACACAATCTTCCTTTGCTGCATCCAGCAAGGAAAAGTTACCAAGCTGAATTTTGTTGCTACATGTCACTGGCAACAATTTAGTAGCCTCAAATGTGGATGGAGACATGATACTTACTGTGGTGCCAATTCTGTGGCATTTAGTTGACTTAGAAAGGTCTCAGTGCCATTATTAATAAAATTTTCTTAAAGGTTTCTTTTTTTAAAAGGAGTGGACCTGTCACTTTTTATCCATTTTACTTTGTATGATTGTGGCTATCCAATCCTCATGCTCATACACTCCTCAGGAAAGTGTGTAGGAAGTGCTCTTTTAATGATGGAACCATCAGGATCTAAATTCAAAAGGACGTTTGCCACCTGCATTCTGTGTTGCAGACAGTGTTGTTCCTACTCTGTATTGTGCTGTACCATGTACAGCGATGGTTCTGGGTGAAGATCTCTTTGTACGCAAAGTATTTTGTAAATGTTTTCACATTCTTACTAACTGCGTAATTTTTGTCAGGGATGACTTGGCACTGTGTTTTCCATTTGACAAAAAAAAAAAAAAAACTCAACCCAGCAGTCAATCCAGTACTCGGCCAGGTTATGTCCTGCAGTCCATCAGCAGGCCTGCTGCCTAGTGGGCTGTTTTTCTCAATTTGGTGACTGTTATTTTTAAAATGTATGGATTTTGGTCTGAAGAATGACTGTTTCAAATGTGTAGAAAGAATACACAAGGAAATACTAGCTTTTTTCCTTGATTCACGTATATAAAAAGCAAAGAGCTGTGATGCTTTGTCATCATAAAGTTTGTTTCCTTCTCAATAAAGAGGTAATCTTCTTCTGTCACCTTAATCCTAAAATGTTCCAGTGCTCCAGTGTGGAGCTTGTCTTTTTTGCCGTTTTCCACTTTCAGTAAGTAACATTTTGTATAAGACAATTTCCAAAAAACTGGAAGAACTTACTGTTATTTTTCATGCCTCTGTTGTTTGCACTGTGTGTCACCTTCAGTTGCTTTTCAGGTAACTAGCTAACGCTGTTGAAGTGATGTTGTAAGTAAGCCTTAGCACTTGGTGTAAAATGTTAAGCATTCCACCTCTGCGCTGCACGGGCTGTAGCTGATCATAAGCTTTCAAAACCCTTGGGATTCTTATGGGGAATGGGATAATATGATTCTTCATAAAGAAGGTAGTAGGTCTGATAATTGTCCCTCTTTCTGTGATTGTACCTATGAAAATGAAAAAGCTGAGGCGGGTCTGCGTACTTGCCAAACCTCGCGAAGGTGTGATTCATGTCTGGAAGAGCTGGCGAGGCTGCGGTGTCCTCTGCCCGTTGCCCTGCAGGGCTGAGTGCCACCTTGCCAGGCTGTAAGAGGCTTAACTCCAGCAACACCGTAGTTGTCAGTGGCAATAGCAGGAGCGAGCAGCGATGCCTGCGGCTGCCCTGCAAGTTTCAGTCGCAGAGTTCCTCACTGCAGGAGAACTGCTGCCGCCTGCCCCTTCTCTGTGCATGCAGAGCGCAGAAACGGCAGCGAGATGAATGCCTTTCTGGTTCCTACGGGAATGCGTGAAACAAACAATTACTGGTTGTGATCAATCTTTGTAGGAAGCGGCATGTTTACGATTCCTCTTTCGCTGGGCCCTTCATCCTGGGTTCAGATGGAAAAGGGTTTTGTTCTTTCACACCGTTGCTCAGACTCTGCTTTTGAGAAGCCAGTGCTTTTTCTTGACTAAACCTATAGCCCGAGTTTTGCAAAAGCCCACAAATTATTGCTGTTTGCTTTGATTTATACTGTATTTGCAATGTCATAGCCACTCGCAAGTCAAATGACATCTGCACTATGCGCTAGGTTTGAGATCAGGTGCTAGAACGCCTGCTCTTGCTTGGGGCTACATGTCTCTTGGCAGATCCCAATGCTTTGTTATTTTATTTATTATTTTTTACTTTTTTAGTAGCAAGAAGGGAGTTTTTTTTTTCCCTTGTGTTCCAGGGCTGCTCAGACGTTTTGAAATTGTGAATTTAAGACCAAGCAAAAAGGGTATGAAGAAATAACCATGAGATTGCAAAATAAGGAAAGATAGAAGCAAAGCAGTGGCTCGGCCTGCCGGGGTGCCCGCGCGTTCCAGCACATCCAGCTCTTGGTGACGCGCTTGGAGTGCCCTGTGTGCTGCGGTCCGGGAGAAAGAGTTAAGTTTTACCTGTTTCTGCGGGCTGGGGTCACGCTGTAAGTTAATAAACATAGAAGGAAATTTAAAGTTCCATTACGTTACTGCACTCATTAACAGCGTTACACGGGAAGAGTCCTTTGGCCCATCCCTGGGGTTTCAAGGGGCTGCTGCAGGCTCCGGGGGCGCTCGTGATTTTGGTGAAGGAAGGATGGTTGGCACCAGCTTATGGTCCTTCCCTGCTTTGTTTTCCTTTTTTTAATTAGGGTTTGTTAGTGCAGAGCAAGGGACAACGCACCCTCTGTTCACGGGGGGGGCAGCAGCGCGTGGTCGTGGCATGGTGCTAAAATGGGGGGGAAAACGGTGGGCAGAACCCGAGGGGAACGGGCGGGGCCCTCAGCGGCGGGGCCGGGAGCTGCCGGGCTCAGGGGGGGAACCGAGCCCGGCCCTGCCCGGGGCTTCGTGCCGGCGGGGGAGGCGGCGGGGGGGGGGGCCGGGCCCGCCCGTCGCCACGGCAACCGGCCCCGGGCGAGTCACCTTGCCCGGCCGCTCTGCCCCCTCCACGTGACCCGCCGGGGCGACGAGCGCGGAACGGAAGTGACGCAGCCGCACCCCGGTCGCATGATGTGGCAAAAAAAAAAAAAAAAAAAAAAAAAAGGCCGGGGAGGGCAGAGTGAGGCGGCACGAAATAGTCCCTTCCGGTGGCGGATCCCTCCGCCGCTCCCATTGGCCCCGCGGCGCGTGAGTCACGCCGCCCGCCGGGATCCTTCCGCCCGGCCGGCGCAGTTAAGGCCGGTCCCGGCAGGTGAGGGCAGGCCTCTTCCTTCCGCGGCGGTATCCTTCCGCCGGCGGGGGCAGCTTCCGGATCGCCGCGGCTCTCCCCGCTCGCTGGCCCGTTCCGCCATTGCGGTCCCGCTTCACCCCGCTGAGGTGTGACTCCGGTCCGGCCTCGGACTGGAGCCCCAGCCCGCTGCCGCCGCCATGGCCCAGATCCTGCCGATTCGCTTCCAGGAGCACCTCCAGGTGGGCGCGGAGGGGCCGGGGGAGCGGGCGCTGGGGCGGGCGGGCCGCTCCCTCAGGCGGAGGAGCCGCCCTGGGGACGGGTGCCTGGGCGAGAGGCCGCGGGCCCTCCCTGAGCGCCGCGGGGCGTCCCGGGCCCCTCCGGCGGCGGGCTGGCCGCTCTCCCGCAGGCCTTGCCGGCGTCTGGCTCCGGCAGCGCCTTCCCGCCGCGGGCTGCCCGCCCTGCCGCCCCGAAGGGCACCTTCCAGCGCGCCCGCCGCTGCCTCCGTGCGGGCCGGGGCGTGAGGGGAAGGGCTGCGGCCCTGTGGGGCTCCTCCGTCTCCGGGGCAGCCGGGGAGGTGGTGAGGGGCCGAGGCGCGGGCCCCGGGGCCGGGCATCCTGCCCTTGCCCGCTCCCCACCTTGCCTTCCCCGCTCTGGGCGGCGGAGTGTGTCTGGGCCCGGGGGTGTAGGCGAGGCTGGCGCCGTGCCCACGCTAGCACCTGCTGGGCGGTGCGGCGGTGGGAGGGGAGAGGGCGGGTGGTTCCTCTCTGCTTCCCAGGAGAGAGCCCCTCTCCTCCCGGGCAGGGCGAGGGGCAAACCCCGCTTCGGCACGGGGCCTGCAAGGGGGGGCGAGGGGGTAAATAAATAAGGTGGCCGAGCTGTCTCCCTTTATTGCTTAATTATATATACATATTATTTCTTTAAATGAGGCTAAGACTTCTTACAATTGCAAGGACATACTAAATCATTTTATTGATGCTCTGACTTGTAATGCTATCTTCTGTGAAGAAGACCCACATATTGCAGGGAAATGTGAAAGCTAATGCAGGCTTCCCTGCAGTACAGCTGTGGCAGTGCAGGCACAGAAGTGCCAAGTCTCCACTTTCTGTCTGCTGGCCTCTAACAGATTCTGGATTTGGCTGTCATTAAACCATAACCACATGCTAATAGGTGATTTCCAAATGATGGCCTTTACTTTCTTCAACTTGGCCTTCTAAAGGCGCTAGTAACAAATTCTAAAATTACTCCACTGCAGGAATGCAAGGTTACCTTCTCAAATAAGCATGCACCTTTAATGTCTCGGTGAAGCTGGAGTACAGGGAGGGGTCTGGAAGCAGCAATACCATTGTGCAATGTGTACTTCCTATCTGACAAGTCTGTAGGGCGAAGTACTACGAGCCACGCTTCTCGTCCCGAGTTGCTGTAGCTGTGCTGGTATCAAGCTTGGCTTTGCTGCTGAGGAGTATTTTTGAGGAGAAGTCGTATAATAAAAGTTACCTTGCTATACCCAGGCAGGGTCTTCTGGCTTCTAGCAACCTGCCTGTTGCCCTGCTTCCCTATGATGTCTGTATGTGTTTTGTGCTTAGTTAACTGGGACTGTGGTGGGCGCTAACCTAAGGATGGATTTCCATGATCTGTAGTGACATTTTTTTCTAACCCAAGTGGAAAGAACTCAATTTCTAGACACCTTGTTAAAAGAACAATTGCAAAATACTTATTTTGCCATGTAAATTACCACTGTCCGTGGTGGTGTTTTCAGATTTAAAAAATGCTGCCATGATTTTTTTTTTATCTAGCTAGTTAACTGTTGAGCACTGGCTAATTTTACTTCAATACCAATTTAAAACCAGGCCAGAATTCATAGCTTAGGCGTAGCCCTGGACTCTTTTGTAGCGAGCAGCACTGACAGGAGAATCTCATGAGTTGGCCAGAGCTTCAGCTCTGAGCAAGTGTTCTCTCCTGGTAGTGGCATAGCCTAGAACTGGGTATGTGAAGGTTCTGTATACTCAGGTGAAACTCATCCTTCTGGGTAGCCCAGCTCTTAATAAAGTATTGTGGAAATGCATCTGTGATGCATTATTTCAGATACAAACCTTGCATGTGACCCACTACCAGGTCTCTAATGACATGAGTGCTATTACATAAGGAAACTCATCTGCTGCACTCCAGAAGTGCTGATAGGTTTCAGGCCAGCACCACTGTGGAACCTGACTGTTCTGACTAAAGACTGATTTATCTGTTTATTTGTATTTTTTCCCCTGTTCCTATTTAATGTAGACCACAAACTTAACCAGTATCTTTTACAACTGCGTATATGAGCTGGTCTTTTGTAAGATTGGGCGTCCAGCCTTCTGAGCTTACACGCACGTGGCTCTTGCCCATAACGCTTCAGTTTGCTGTAACTATTGAACTTCCTCATTTTATTTCATTGAAAAAATTCAGAGGAACTTGAATTCTCAGAGGTACTGTTTTCATGCTGAAACTCCTGACTTACTGTTGGAGTAAACTTTGAGAGCAGAAACATTGATATTGCTACATTTTTGCTGACCCGATCTGCTTTAGCATATTTCAGGCTGTTCATAGGGAGTCCTCATGGACTCAATAATACAATTTCTTGAACTGTGCCTGACCTACATCGTCTGGGAAACTTGTCATGCAGGTGTTGTGCAACACTTTCAAGTTTGCAGCTGATGCTTAATGAAAGACAAGGTACCCAACTGGAGCCCTATTCATAAAAAGGCAGGTGACAGATATGAATGGGAAAGTTCTTGTGAGGCTATTATTGAAAGTTGCTTTTAATTAATCTGAAGGACTGGCAATCAGCACTACATGCAGTATGATACTAGTTCTCTGTGGACCCACTACTGCGGGTCAGAAAATGGTCAAGCTGCTATCTCTACAAAGCTTGTTCTGATCTTCAGCTTCAACCCAGTTGCACTCCATGTCACACTACTCAAGGCACGCTGGCGTTATCTGTCCTTGTCAGCATCTTGGCTAGGTGATATGGGAGTGAAGAGTTAAAGGCTCCAGAAGCCCTGCACTGTTGTGCTTCTGTATGTCTTGTCTCTTTGATACGCTCTATAGCAAGCTTTGTACCCTGGGCAAGTAAGATGTGGCAAGTAGTTAGCTTACTAGGGCTAAGTAAGCTTTCTGGGTATTTACTGAGTGAAGTCTAAAACCAAAATGTGTAGTCAGGCTTCAGGTCTTGTTTGTCCGAGTCCCATTACATACCTCTGAAATCTCAGTAGCTGCAAACATGTAGGATGTTATCTGTGTATTGTCTATTGTAGATGCCTGCCTTGCCACAAAAGAACATCAACAACACGCTGCGGAGAAACTTTTTCCTTGGGAATTTCCAAGGAGAGACTTGATTCCTGTGCTATCAAAACTGCTGGACTCTTGTTATAAAACTTATAGTGCTATTTTTTTTTTAAGTAGCCATGAGGAAGGAGTCCAGTGGGCATGTAGTGGGAGGTCAGAGTTCAGTATGTCAAATGATTGCAAATCTGGCTGCTTGTAGCCAGGTTTTAGGGATTCCATAAGCTGGTGCCTTTGTGTACTCGAGGGTGAAAGTAAAACACACCTGCTTACTGTAGTAGGCGCATAGAGCTTTTCTAAGATTACATGTTCCCGATCAATGAGGAGGAAAGAGACAAGTTAGCAGGTGATGAACTGTGATTGTCATTTAATTGAGCCACGCCACCCCGAAATACATAAAAATTGAACTTGGACGAGGCACACAGCTGTACTGGTGTGAATTAAGGCATTAATAAATACTCTTCTGAACCTAAATATATTTTTAAAAATTTTTAAATTATTCTGTAGACTTATCTAGCCAGCACAGAAGACTGTCAGCTCATGCTGTGTGCCTGATGCTGAGACAGAACTACTCTTCTAAACTAGGAAAAGGGTTCTTGTATCTATTGGTCATTGACAGAGCAAACCTGAATGGCGGCTATGCTGTTCTAGCGTGGTGGTACTTGAATGGCTCTCAGAATCAGAGCTAGCTATGCCAAAGAGCTAACTGAATAAAACTGGGAAGCCAAGGCATCATAATAAAACTTACAAATTTACTACTTCACTCTAAAATGCTTCCATGTATTGTGCTGGCAGTAAGACAGTTTAATATATCCTAAGACACAGAATCTCTGCTATAACAGCATTAATTTGAAACAGTTAAGTCTTTTGTTGGTATTTTAAGTCAGGAAATAGACAGAACTGCTGTGCCTCACGCTGTTTTGGTGGGGGTCTTGCCCCCTGCTTCTTAGTGGATCTGAATTCCTAAAGCCAGTGGGCTTGGAGTATTCTTACAGAGGGAAAATCTGTAACAAAGAATGCTGTGAAGAATCGAAGTGTCTTGAGGAGTGTCTGTGTGCCAACTAATTGGAAGGAACAAATTAGTTAAGCAGTTTATAAGCTATTCCTTGTGGCATGTCCCTTGCAGCAGGTACTCAAGTCGACAGGCCTGCTTGTCTTGGTGGCACTGCTCCTTAGCACTTCACGCTGGGACTGTGGTGATTTAACCAAAGATAGGTGATGGCAGCCAGTGCTTTTGAACTCGTTTCAGCAGGTACAGTCTCAGCTGTGGCTTGTAACTGAAATAGTCACACAGCCTGCCTGTGGCTGCTGAGACCGGATGGCTACCTCAGCCTAGTGAGGGTGAGGCAGAAAATAGGAAGGATATAGAAATAGAAGAGCTCCTCAGTATTATAGAGGTCTCTTATCTGTTGAGAACATAACTTCCTAGCCTGTCACAAACTGTAATTCTTACCTTGCACTGGTAAATATGAAGTACTTTGGAGCCATTGACTGGCTGTGGGACTCCTGCAGTTCGGTAACACAGTCAGTAACTCTAACAGATCAGCATGGCTATGTCTTTGTGCGACTTAAGCTTGCTTTTCTAATTCTCATGTATGGAACTAAATGAGTGGCTGAAATGTAGCCTGGCGTCTACCTTGTTCAATCAAAGCCTAGTAAAGCATGGCCTTGCCACAGAGCTAATGTGATTCGCTGCACATCAAGGAGATCCATGCTTCTCAAAAGAGTGGGAATATTTCTGTTAACTGGCATTTCCCAGCTACGTGACTTCTAACTGCATGTAGATAAGGAGTCTCTGGGCAGAGACTAAGCAGCTGCTTGTGGCTACAAGAACAGTGGTTATATCCTGTTGAGTGTGAGAGTCGAGGTGAAATGTGTACTCAGCAGTTCCGCAGCCTTCCTTCTAGGCAAGGAGAAATTAGCTTTCCTGTGACAGTTTGCTTAGCTGTCAAATAATGTTCCAGGAAGGGGTCAACAAAGAGGCTCTTGTCAGCAGTTTTACCATGCAGTTTGATGTCAAACATGCATGTACTATGACAGCTTTCCTGGGTATGTTACCAAGAACATACTTGAATTATCTTCCAGTGAAAAAATAATCTTACTAATCAGACTTTCACTTTCCGTGTTTTAATGATTCGTCTCTCAACACTGTTCAGATAAATGTTGTCGTGAATTTGACAGTTCAGTACAGCCTGCGATGGACTGAAGTATCCAGCCTCGAGTTAGATGAGTCCTTCGAGGCAGCATCTCTGCTGAACAGAAGAGTTGCTGCAGTCCCTGGCAACCTGTTCCATGGTTCCATGGAGCAGCTACTTCACAGAACACTTTCTTCTCAACATGCTTTCAGGAGACTGGCATAACTGAACTTTCCGACAAACGTTGGTGTAAAATAACTTGAACTGTAAATTGGTTGCCCAAGCACTGCTAGCAAGTTCTGCTTTCATATCTGCTTGAAAGCCAGGGAATTGCTTTTTGTAGTATAATGCAGGAGTATCTTACGATTCCTTCTTTTTTTCAACAATCTTTTAAACTTGTTTGTGAATTGGTGAAAGGCAGTGGACCTGAATGAGTGCAATATTAAATGTTTGAGTTTTATTCCTCTGTGGTAAGAGGAGAAGAGGTAGAAAATGTGCTGTAAACCCCTGTACACTTTTAGTTGTAGTGCAAACTCAGGAGTTTGTACATGGAATAGTATTGAAATTTTCATAATAAAAGCCTTCAAAGAAATAACCTCTTGTCACGTTTCCTAATATAATCTTAGTCTCTGTTTGCTTTGCTTAGCTTTATAAACACTCCTGCCTCACTCACCTGAACCTTAGCCTGTTTGGGAAAGAAAATAACCTATAGTTCAGGGAATGATCTGTACTCTCAAGAGTTCTGTGCATCAGGCCTGAGTGCAGCCAAGATGAGTTACCATTAGGCTTACTGGCTGAGCAATGCGAGTGCCAGTCTTGGCTGGTGACGCTCTTGTGTAATCAAGTGCAGAGATTGTCACGGTTAGAGGCAACCTCCTGTCTCAGTGCTTGAAGCAGACTTGGTTCGTGCACTTGGATCTGTTGAGATTAAAAGATGAAATCTTAGCAGAAAGAGCATCTGTACTTTAAAGACCTCACTAATGGTTGTGCCTCCATCAGAAAGCTTCTCCAAGCTTTCTTCAGAGTTCCAGTGCCCACCTAAATATTTTCAAAGAAGTATCTAGCCTTTGGAAATGGTCTTAAGTTTAAAAAGGACGACATGTTCCAGTACCAGCTAGGGTTGGATACCTCAGACATGACATGTAGCAGATGGCAGTTTGATTATGATTAAGATAAATCTGTCTTGCAATATCTAAGCAACTTTGACTCAGTGGCTATGTCTAGACTTCCCTAAGAGGTCTGCCATCTGCTAGGACTTGCTTCTTCGATTTGTTCTGCTAGCAGTGTCCGTTTGAGTACAATGCTGTGAGTTACTGCCAGGCAGAGCGCTCTGGAACTACCCTCCTTTACCAAATGAACAAGGAAATTGAGTGCTTGATAAATGATTTTGCACTTGTTAAGCTTGCAGCCCTAGCACAAGGAAATGCCACATCCTAGTAAGTCTCTCTGGCTCTACCAGATGAAACTTTGAGATCTTCAAACCTTCTCTGCCTGCCAGGGGTGTGACCGGGTTGCATATAGCCCTGCCTAGCTGATGTACAAATACCAGAGTCCCAGGCCTAGAGAACACTAGTGAAATAAAGGTGTGAAAGGGAGAATTGAACTTAAATCTGAAATCTTCTAAGTGAATCCATGTTGCTGAAGAATGTGTGGTCAGGTTCTGTGATGCTGGACCTCAAACGCTGACTTAAATCTGAGTAACAGAGTTCTGACCTGTCAAAAAGGTGGGGTTTGATTTCTATAGCTGTAGCAGCATTAAAGCAGTTTTCCTCTTGGGAGAGCTGAAAAAACACTTGCCTTTCACTTGAAAGTTTCCTGGCTTTATTGTCAGGTGGATGGATGTAAAGGGAGCTGTCTTTGAATGCAACTGTTCACTGTGGTAGGTCGCAGGAAGTGTAGATCATCTGCCTTGGAAGAATGACTTAAGCTAGCTTGATGCCTGGTTTCAAGAATTACATTTAAATCTGTTCTGCTTCTAGTCTTGTCTCTCAAAATCTTTCAAAGTAGAAAAGCTAGGTAGACCTTAAATTTACCAAAAGATCAGTGTTAACTCTCTGTAAACTAGTTGTGAAATGAGCCCTTAAACATCGAAGAGCCTGAGCATCTTTTTGGTACAGCATTGAGATCTTGTTGTTTGAACCTGACTGAAGAGCTTCAAATGGTGAAGACCTCTCCTGAAAGAGTGAGGTAACTTCAATGAAATATGTTCTTTGTCCTAAAGGAGACTAAATGCAGAGTGAATGGAGAACCATGCACAAAGGCTGAATCATCTTCTAGAAATCTTCTACTTCAGCAGACCCAAGGAGCTAAAACTGACTTGCATTTGAGTCTCAACCTTAAGCTGCACCAAGATCTGGCTGTCTAGATTCACTGAGAGATACAGATCATCCACTGAAGTGCTTTTTGTGAAGCTTGTTCTATTAACTTGGTGTGCCATAGCTTAGATGTTACTTGTTCCTCACGTGTGCTGTCTGAAAGCTGGGGCAAAGGGGAAGTGTAGTAAAACATCCTCTTTATCAGAAGCTGCAAGTAGGCAGGAACAGAGCAGCTGAGGCGTGGTCATCTCGGAGCTCGTACAGAGCGCAGCTGATAAGAGCTTAGTGTTTTTCTTCAAACTAGGACAATAATACTAAAATGGCTTTGAAGGTCTAGCCCTTCCTGGAAGACCTTGGGCTTGAAGTTCAAACAGTCTCCCAGAAAGAAAAATATCTGAAGTATTAGAAGTGGTAATTCCTCTAACGGTAGAAAACTGATCTTCAGTTTTTAAGGTATATCAACCCACAATCTGGGTGCCTCTATGTGAGATGAACTAACCGTTCCGCATTTCCACTGTTAAAAATGGAATAAACTTTGTTTCACTACTGACATCCTAATACGCTAGCCTGTTGCAAACACAACGAAGGGGTATTAACTAAACTATTCTGTTGCAAGCAGTACTAGAAGCATAATTTAAAGGTATGCATTTAAAGGTTTACAGAAGCAGACTGTGGAGGTGGTTTATTGATATCTTCTGTGTTAAGTACGGCTGTGGATGAGCCATTTCTGATTTTGGTAGTGTCCCATCTCGTGCATTAGATCTGCCTCCTGGGTGGTATACAGCCTTGCTGCTAGACAGGACTAGGCTAATTGCTAGACAGGTAGCTTTTTTTAACTCTACAAGGATAAAGATAAAGCTCAGATGCCTCACATGTGATGTTAAGCTTGAAACAGTGATAGCTGCCAAGCTCAGTGGAATGAGTTAGGGCTCTGGAAGCAAAGCTGGTGGGAGTGAGTACTGAAGCTGCAACTCTAGCACAGCTGCCAGAAGCAGGCACATTCAGTGTGCATTAAACCATATGAGGGGTTCAAAAGTTGAGTTCTCAAAACAGTAAGTTGTAAATGGAGCTTGAAGACAAGGCACCGAGCACTTGAATGCTGCAGGGCTTCTCTAGGAAGCCTGCTGGGCTTAATTGAAGATGGGCAAGAATTTGTGTGCCATGCCATTTTTGGGTAGCATGGTTGTATTGTCACAAAAAGATAGGCGAAGCCTAATATCTCTTGCGACTTTCACAAAAGCTGTTCATGGCTATACCGAGGTAGTAACTTAATGCTAAACCTTTTTTTTCTCTTCCAGCTCCAAAATCTGGGCATCAACCCAGCAAACATTGGGTTCAGCACTCTGACAATGGAGTCTGACAAATTCATCTGCATAAGAGAAAAAGTAGGAGAACAGGCTCAAGTGGTGATTATTGACATGAATGACCCCAGCAACCCTATTCGAAGACCAATTTCAGCCGACAGTGCTATCATGAACCCTGCCAGTAAAGTCATTGCGTTAAAAGGTATGGAAGTCCTGATAAATGTTTGAAGTGGATGGAGAGTTTTCTGTAAGACTAGTTTATGAGTGACTGAAGTCTCTCAGGCAATTTGTGTGGGAGGATCCCTTACCAATTTTCAACAGCTTAATGGGAGCTTAAGTTTAATGCATTTTTCAGTTCTTCTGAAGGTAACTGGGCAGTAAGTTTCCGTTAAGGCTTCCTGCTATTTGCTGATCATTAGGATGAGTTTTTTGCTTCAGTCGGGATGCTTACAGCTTCTGAGCAGGGAGAGCTTGAAGGAAGGTTCAGGCTTTAAGATAATTCTGGGGTCTCAAGTCTGGAATCACGTTAGAGAGGTGAGACCTGATATCCTAAGCGTATAAAGTCTGTTAACTAGGCCTTCCTTTACAGAGAAGAAAACTGAGACTAGGGAGGGGGGAAATATTCCTGAAGGCCTTACTCTGGCCTTGCTGGAAGAGGCGAGTGCAGCAATTTGTGCATATTTATTATAGCAGTCAGTGATAAGAAAAGTAAAACTATGCAGGGAAGACTTGTGTAGTGAATAAAGCACAAGGTCAGCTAACTTGGTATCTCTGGTGATAGAGAACAAGCATTCCTCTGGAGTCTTCAGAAATGTTGCTCTCTTTCCCCAAGAGGCCCAAGAAGCTCAGATACTGTCACTCTAGAAATGCATATATTGCTAATGGAGAGGTTTCTATGTGTTCAATGTTATTTAAGTTTGACTTTAATACTGTGCTACTGTTTTGTCACAACTTTAATGCTTTCTGGTGTGTGCAGATGGTGAGTTATTTCAGTTGACTGTACTAGTTCCTGTCCTGTCTTATGAAAAGAAAAAGCAGAATCAAATGGCTCAGATCTACAGCGGACATAGCTGAACAGTGGTGTTTAAGCACCTGAAAGCCTAAAATTCAGAGGTTTTTCATGACCTCTGAAAGAATCCTTAAGATTCAGAAAACTAATCTACTCAAGAACTCTGAAGTGTACTTAAACTATCACGATCTTGATTTTAAGCTTTTTTATAAACAGGACTGACCCTTTTGACTTGTCTAGGTTTTGCTTCTTAATAGGCCTTGCATAGCATGTAGGATACGTGTTACCCGAATGTCATCTCCCTTGACTCTAAAGCTCCAACTGCACTAGATATCGAAATAAATGACTAGTCTGTAGCCTGAGTGACACTGTATTAGACAGTCTTCTCCAAGCTCTGGAGAAATTCCTGACTCTGCATCTTATGTCAGTAGCTGAACTAATGGTGGCTCCTAACTAAATTAATCCCTGGTAAGTGAGGCACTTGGCCATATGGCACTATGACTTCAGCAAGCTGAGTTACAGTTAGTAACTCCAGCAGATATTCTGACCTGCACCTAGTTTCATATGATATTTAATATTCCTCTTGGGCTACGCTAGCATGTGCTTAAATAGCTGTCTCCTAAAACTGGTAGAAGACGGTCAGAACCTTCCTTATCTTCTCAACAGGAAGAAATAATTACTTATATGCCACTGTGTTGTAAAAACTGGTAGAAATGACTGCAGGTGGCTGTTCAGGATGTATGTATGCAACATTCTGTGTGATTTGGAGAACTGTTCCTCTTACCTGCTAGAGCTTGTGTTGGTCACTAGATTCCTTTCCTCGCACAGTTTCTGTTAGTCTGGTTTGCAGCCAGTAGCTGTGTATCCCATTAGTGCAAGCTAAGGGTTTTGGTTAATGAGTCTGAATTACGAAAGCCCTCTGCCATCTTGACCATTCCATGTTGTGCTTTCTTTATACCTAAAACAGATGCGGACATAGTTTTTTAATGACACTGGCATAGCTCTCCTCACAACTTCCAAGAAGCTCGTCATTATTGTAACCTAGTTCTAATGTACGTGAAGTATCATACAACTCATTTGTGTAGCTGAAGTTCTTGTCTCCTATCAAGTTGTTTTCCACATCTGTTTGATTGCTCAGTAGTGGCAAATTGGTAAAATTAGCCCTAGGAGTGTGGTCTGGTTAAAAGTAATAGCTGGTCACTGAAGATACTGCCAGTATATAACAGCATTTTCTTAAAGGAAGTTACGAGGGTTTAATATCACAGTGCAGCTCTTCTACTTTTAACCAGTGCTTGAAATAACAAGTGGAAACTGCAACCTGGCTAACAATGTTGTGTTTTCTAGCTGGGAAAACGCTTCAAATATTTAACATTGAAATGAAGAGCAAAATGAAGGCTCATACAATGACAGATGATGTTACCTTCTGGAAGTGGATCTCTCTGAATACTGTTGCCCTTGTAACGGATAATGCAGTCTACCATTGGAGTATGGAGGGGGAGTCCCAGCCTGTGAAAATGTTTGATCGCCATTCTAGTCTTGCTGGCTGCCAGATCATCAACTACCGTACTGATGCGAAGCAGAAATGGCTGCTGCTAACTGGCATATCTGCGCAGGTACTTTACCACTAGGGAGGCCTGCTGTGGAAGGCCCAGGGCTTGTCTCATTTCCTCCTTCTATAGGAGCAGAACTGATATGTTTGTTTTCTTTCCTAAAACATTGTTGGGGATGTAAATGTTTGTCTTGATCCTCAAACAACAAACTTAAGTGTAACTGAAAATCTTACAGTAATGGTATAAACACCAGTACAAGGTCAAGAGTCTTAAGTGATGCCTTTGTAAGAGAAAGCATGGCATGGTACTTCAGCTTGATACGACAATATTTTTACTAACACTAACATAAATGAAATTACTGGCCAAGTGCCTCTTATTCCTGACTCTTGTTCTATCTTGTTTAGCAAAATCGTGTTGTGGGAGCAATGCAGCTATATTCTGTAGACAGAAAAGTGTCACAACCAATTGAGGGACATGCAGCTAGCTTTGCGCAGTTCAAGATGGAAGGAAATGCTGAAGAATCCACTCTATTCTGTTTTGCAGTAAGAGGGCAAGCTGGGGGTAAGGTAAGACTTGGTTCTCAATATGCTGTAATCTTTAATGACTCACCCTGGTTATCTGCTTCCAGGAAAACAAGTGGTTTAAAGCACAAAGGTGCCGGTAGGAAAAAAGTGGAGGACTATGTGTCAGTCTGAATGCTATATATGTAATGTATATGAGAACTGGTGCACACACAGCTTCACAGCAGGGACTACCTGATGTAGCAGGAGTCTGTTTTGAGTCATGAAGTGAGGCAGCATGTCATGACCAGCCTAATTAGCTGCTTGAAACACGTGACTCTCAGCTTCACAGGCTAAGCCAAGGAAAAGCTGTTGTAATCTTTCTTTGATGCTGATCCCCAGTATCAGGCTTAATTTATTTCCAAATTATTGGATGAAAAAAATTAAACACTAGTGTTACAAGGCTAACTAGCGGTCTAATACTAACATTGGAATTGTGTGAGCTACTTTGACAGCTAAAATAAAGTAAAACCAAAGCTAGATTCAGAGAACCATCTTCAGAACTGTTTCTGTAGAATGTTAACCAAGTTGAAAGAGTGAGTATAAAGTGACCTAACCGAATCCTTAAACTTCTAACTAGCTAGGGGTAACTAAAGATTGTGCCTAACTCTTTCCCTCATCTATGGTACATGAATACAGTATTCCACACCTTTAGACAGTGAAAATGTTTAGGAAGACTGGCTTAGTTTATCTTTGCATGAGTTTGGGATTAAGGCTGAGGAGCAAAAGAATTGCCATATCTTCATTGTTGAATCTATTGTTACATAAATTAAATACAAGAACTAACAGGCTAATCCTATCTGTTGCACAGTTGCATATCATTGAAGTTGGCACACCACCTACTGGGAATCAGCCATTTCCAAAGAAAGCAGTGGATGTCTTCTTTCCTCCTGAAGCACAAAATGACTTTCCAGTTGCCATGCAGGTATGACAGCTGCTAACAAGAGCACAACAACAAGCCTGTACCTGCTCTTGGTGGATGTGACACTGTAACGGGGCGCTAGAAGCCAGGTGGTCAATATATTGACCTGAGGCTTGGCACTAAACGGGTGTGATTTCTGCTCCTGCTTCAGCAGTGTTAAAGTAAAGGTGGAGACAAAGGCAGCATGTTCTTATTTATGGAAGAAATATCCATGTATATTTAACTGCCTTTCAGGTTCTTAAAACATCATTCTACTGTGACAGTACTCTAATATTAAGTAAAAAACATAACAGTGCTTCTAGTTGTCCTGAAATGGCACAGCTGTCTCACAGCTAGCACTTACTCACTTTATCTAATGCCAAATTGGATTAATCTATTTGTGTTTTGCAGATCAGCGACAAGCATGATGTGGTGTTTCTCATAACGAAATATGGCTATATCCACTTGTATGACCTGGAAACTGGCACCTGTATCTACATGAACAGAATCAGTGGAGAGACCATATTTGTTACTGCACAGCATGAAGCAACAGCTGGAATTATTGGAGTAAACAGAAAGGGACAAGTAAGGAAGCTTGGCGTGGAAAGCACTTGTTTAGCTAATCCCGCTGGCCCTTAATGATACACTGTAGTGATCCTATCAATGTGTAAAAGTTTCCAGAAGTTACAAGGCAAAATAATAGAATAAGGAATATGGTAGTATCGGGCAGCTGAACAGGAGCACAGCTTGTCCGACTTCTAGTTTCTTCTACAACTCAGGTTCTGGTTGCATAATTTTAGGAGTTTTATAATGGCAGTCAGTGATCTAAACACTGGCCTACTGTTGAGGATGGAACTAGAAGGTACCTCTCTTTTGGGGGCAGATTATACCCTCTTGCAGAGCACACACTAATAGAAGTCTTAAATATGTTAACTTTGAACTCTCTGTTCAGAAAATCACGTCTGGCAGTGTTCTGAGCCCCAAAGAAAACTTGCTGCTGTATCTCCATACACATCTAACTTAACTGGTTTAAACCAGCCTACGAACATTGTACAACTATGGTTTTAGACTGAATTGATTTCAAATGTGGTTGCTTGTTCAGCATGAGTAATACAGAGCAGATTTGTTCCTAGTTTATCCTCTAGAATTGGTTACTTAAGACACTGAGTACAGGTTGCAGAAAGACAGTACTTATTTCTGACTTCTGTAAATACCTCAGTTTAAACTGACTGTTAATCATCTGCCTTGATGCAGTAATTGAACGGTAGAGGTTCTTTCTAACAGAAGGTCTGTTTCTTAAATAAAATGGCAAGACTCTGCAATTATCAAAGGATGAAAAAGCTTTCCATGTATGCCATAGCTTTCCTTTTAGAGGTTAGCTTAGCCCTTGGCTCACTTCTTATATTTGAACTAACTGAAAGTTTTCCTTGATAATTTATTCAGGTGCTCTCAGTGTGTGTGGAAGAAGAGAATATTATTCCCTATATCACAAATGTGCTGCAGAATCCTGACCTAGCTTTACGAATGGCTGTCCGCAACAATCTGGCAGGTGCTGAGGAACTCTTTGCCAGAAAATTCAATGCACTGTTTGCACAAGGGAACTATTCGGAGGCAGCAAAAGTGGCAGCTAACGCCCCAAAGGTAATGGACCAATATTCAGAATACTACTGAACTCTACTGGCTTAAGCTTCTTGCTTCAGGAAATCTCAATGAATTTCGTAAGTGGCAAGACAAGAATCTTGTTACTGCTCCTGTCCTAATGTAGTACTACTTAACATACCTCTGAAGAACCTGTACGCTATGTGCCGAGAGTGCTGATTGTATGCTGGAAGATCTTACAGCTTGTATGAAGCCCACAGAGGGGTGGCTATGAGGCTTAGTGCTTCTGGTACTTATCTTTATTGCTCCAATGATTAAAAAAGTTTCTATGGAAAGACAGCCTGCAGCTGAGGCTGCACCTGGAAACAGGACAAAAAAGGACAGACTAAGAGCAAAGATCATACTAAATTCAGATGAGAGGAGCTTGCTTGCAAGGACAAGGGTGTCTTCATTCTGTAGGATAGTCCTCTGAACTTAAATCTGCGTGGCTATTGAAACGAGCCTAATAGGCTGCCATTGCACATTTTCTGTCAAAACACCTTAGAGGCAGTGTCTGAGCTGATATTCAGCCATGCTGCTTCTGACTTATTCTGGGCTGGCAAAATGTAGTGTTGCTATAGCAAGCATTTTTAACTTCAGCTTTCTGGAGAAACTCTTGCAAAGCCACAATAGCAGAACAGAAAACTAAAGCGCATCTCTATTTCTGGCAGGGAATCCTGCGTACTCCAGACACCATACGCCGGTTCCAGAGTGTTCCAGCTCAGCCGGGACAGACTTCCCCTTTACTCCAATACTTCGGCATTCTGCTTGACCAAGGGCAGCTGAATAAATACGAGTCGCTGGAACTCTGCAGACCAGTGCTTCAGCAGGGACGCAAACAGCTCTTGGAAAAATGGTTAAAAGAAGATAAGGTAAATTTGGTCCTCCAGAGCCCTGGAGGAAGGTAACTGCCTGACAGCCTTCCCCTCCCCAGGGAAAACTCAACTGGGCAACTCATCTACATGCTAGTGTGATCAAACAGTTGAGCAATAGGTGGTCGCTGTGCCTGTAGCTATGACCCATGTTACTGCAAGAGAACTGATCAAATGCTTGAAGAGCTTCGCTAATTCTACTTAAAATTACAGCAGGGTGAACTTAATATAGAAAGCATCTGTCCTGCTGCTGTTCTTTCCCAAACCACTTCAGGCTTCTTTAGATACTGACTGACATATACTTTGAGCTGTGGTTAAATTTCTGTAATTAGCTGAAGAAAGATGCTGAAATATTGTATCGCCTAATTCTTTTTAGCTCTACAAATGTGTTTCTGACTCCTGTAGAATAGCATATGGAGCAGAGCCCACTAGATCACTGCTGGAAGAGTCAGGTGATGCTATCAAGCTGGGCCTTAATTTTTTTTTTTAAGAGCAGTCCAAAAGGAAGACAAATGAGGAAGAAGGTGGTAATGCATTTCAGCGTGGCACGGTCAGGGTGGACTGACAGTATTTATATCTTTAAACAGCTGGAGTGCTCAGAGGAGTTGGGAGACCTTGTGAAATCTGTAGATCCTACGCTAGCACTTAGTGTCTATCTGAGAGCCAACGTTCCAAACAAAGTCATCCAGTGTTTTGCCGAAACAGGACAAGTCCAGAAGATTGTTTTGTATGCTAAGAAGGTGAGAGGAAATTAAATTGCCATATCTGTCCTGTATTTAAGAATAACTATTGTATGTTCCAAAGTAGCTAAAAGTAATTGTGGAGGAATATGAGAGCTTGTGTAGTACCTACTTCGGCTTAAGGTTTTCTTATGAATAATTACTGCTAGACTTCATACATGTATCCTTTCACACTTCCCTATGCAGCCTCTTCCAAATGAGGAAATCCTGACTGGGTTGTGTAAGCTACCAACAGTAGCTTTTACTGAGCTCTGTATTTGACAAGGCGCGTGCTCTTGTTGAGTTATTGCTTTTTATTATCTCTTCAGGTTGGATATACTCCAGACTGGATTTTTTTGCTGAGGAATGTAATGAGAATCAGCCCTGATCAAGGACAGCAGTTTGCACAAATGCTTGTTCAAGATGAAGAGCCGCTTGCAGACATAACACAAGTAAATAATTTTATTGCTATGAAATGTTAACTTCAAGGTCTTAAATTGGTAAGAGGAGTCATACTCTTACCATCAGAGAAAGATTTACTTTACCGGGACCATGCTGTTTCCTGCCTGGTTTTAAGAATGCTAAATGACAGCTTAGTGCAGTGCCAGAATAAACAGTTTAGCTTTGGAAGCTGTACTTGATGTTACTTTTGTTTAAATATACTTCCAGTTTCTAATCAAAAGCCTATTTTTTTTCCCAGATTGTGGATGTCTTTATGGAATATAATTTAATTCAGCAATGTACAGCCTTCTTGCTGGATGCACTGAAGAATAATCGTCCCTCAGAAGGTCCCCTGCAAACACGTTTACTTGAGATGAACCTCATGCATGCACCTCAGGTATGCTTTCAGAGTTATATTGGATCAGGCTTGTCTGTAGCTAGACTAGCTGCTGCATTGTGGTCCATATCAGATGGTAGTGATAGTGTTTAGGAACTAAATGAAACTTGTCAATATTCCTTCTAGGTTGCAGATGCTATCCTGGGAAACCAAATGTTTACTCATTATGACCGGGCTCACATAGCTCAGCTGTGTGAGAAAGCTGGCTTGCTACAGAGAGCACTTGAACACTTCACAGACTTGTATGACATCAAGCGTGCAGTAGTTCACACTCATCTTCTCAATCCTGAGGTATGAGATCAAATATCCTGAATCTAGCAAAAGCCTGGCAATTAATAATTGCTTTCAACATTTGATTTCAGAGTGTAGTGTTCTGCTTGAGGCTAAAATAGCTTATGTGTCTTTGCAGTGGTTAGTGAATTATTTTGGTTCCTTATCGGTAGAAGACTCTCTGGAGTGTCTGCGTGCTATGTTGTCTGCTAACATTCGTCAGAACCTGCAGATCTGTGTCCAGGTAGCTTCAAAGTACCATGAACAACTGTCAACACAGTCACTTATTGAGCTGTTTGAGTCTTTCAAGAGCTTTGAAGGTAAGTTCATGCTCTTGCCTCAAGCGAGAGGAGCTAGCGCTCACCTCATCATACATTGCATATGAAGGACTGTCTATCTGCTGAAATCTAGAAACCCATATTGAGCTTAAGTACCTAGGCCTCAAAGCTGTCTCGAAACCTGACCTAAACCTTAAAGTTCCCTGTTAAGGGGGGCACCAACGTTCAGTGTTGCATACTTTAGTTTTCTGAAATGCTCGGAGCTGTAGACAACCTAAAAAGTTATCTGAAGAAGATGCTGGCCTTTTTCCTTTGTCCAAAATTGAGAGCAGCCCTGCAGAGAAGGACTTTGGGGTACTGGTGGATGAAAAGCTGGACATGAGCCAGCAATGTGTGCTTGCAGCCCAGAAGGCCAACTGTATCCTGGGCTGCAATCAAAAGAAGTGTGGCCAGCAGGTCAAGAGAAGTGATTCTACCCCTCTGCTCCTCTTTGGTGAGACCCCACCTGGAGCACTGCGTCCAGCTCTGGAGCCCTCAGCACAGGAAAGACGTGGAGCAGGTCCAGAGGAGTGCCACAAAAAACGATCACAGGGCTGGAGCACCTCTCCTGTGAGGACAGGCTGTGAGAGAGTTGGGGTTGTTCAGCCTGAAAAAGAGAAGGCTCTGGGGACACCTTATTGCAGCCTTTCAGTACTTAAAGGGGACCTATAAGAAAGATGGGGACAGACCTTTTAGCAGGGCCTGTTGCAATATGACAAGGGGTTTTAAACTAAAAGAGGGTAGATTTAGACTAGATATAAGGAAGAAATTTTTTACAATGAGGGTGGTGAGGCACTGGAACAGGTTGCCCAAGGAGGTGGTAGATGCCCCGTTCCTGGAAGCATCCGAAGTCAGGTTGGATGGGGCTCTGAGCAACCTGATCTAGTTGAAGATGTCCCTGCTTGCTGCAGGGGGGTTGGACTAGGTGACCTTTAAAGGTCCCTTCCAACCTAAACTATTCTATGAAAATGCTTATCTTAAATTTGTGTAGCCTTTGGGTTTTGGGCTTTTATACTTCTCAACAAGACTAGCTGTGTATAGTCTAGTTAGTGTGGTGGTACATCAGTGGTCAAATCTCTGCAGATGTGTGGCTGAACAGTATCTTGCTAAGCTTTAAATAAAACCTCCTTAAAGACCAAGAACACAACATAATCTGGGACTCTTGGACTCTTGGAATTTGGAGAATGGTTAGTGGAAGAAGATGCCATTGTAGACAGGTTTCTTGCATAGGCAGGCTATGTGTGTTTTTCCAAAAAACACATGAATCTCTTTTGACTAAGTGACTTGACAGTCACTTGTCTAAAGTAGCCATGTGTTATATGGCATCAGCTCTAAGGGAACTTTAGCTGTGGGTCGTGGCAAGCAGCTTTTGCACTGTGTGCTTGTTTTAGTGAAAGGTGTGATGGTAGCTTTTGGGCGCAACTAGTTCTGGTTTTCTGACTCTTCCTCGCCTTCTGTCTAGGGGTTGTATGGAAGGCACATGCTGGATGTTTTAACAAAGCTGACCTATGGCAGTTGATGATACATCAGTATTTATCAAAGTTGCGTGTAATACACGGGGAACAGCAACAGGCTCAACTCAGCTAGGACAATCTGGTCTTCGTAAAACAATTACAATACTTGAATCTTTTTTTTTCAGTTCTTTGTAAACTTCTGCAGTAGTCAGAGTCAAATTTTCGTGTAATCCTAACTTGGAAGGCTTGCTTAAAAGCTAACATTGATCCAATTCAAGTGCTTTAGCAGAATAACATGTTGACTGTTTCCCTCGAGGTTTGTTTTATTTCCTGGGCTCTATTGTAAACTTCAGCCAGGATCCAGATGTGCACTTCAAGTATATTCAAGCTGCATGCAAGACAGGACAAATTAAAGAGGTGGAAAGAATCTGCAGGGAAAGTAACTGCTATGATCCAGAACGTGTTAAAAACTTCCTCAAGGTAATGTTTGGGTAGCACTGGGCTGTCTTGGCCTGTTTGGGGTTCTGATAAAACGTGGTGCGTGTCACCAGTGAAATGAGGCAGCCCTGTGAAAATACAGATGAGTCTTAACCCTTGCACTTAAGGATCCATCTGTCCTCTTAAACCAGAGGTATCTAGCATGTTGGCGGTACCTCCTACTAGAGCCCAATATCTAAAAAATGGAGAATCTGTCAGATCAGTTCCTCACTGCTCTTAGTAAGGTTAACCTGGCTTGAACTCTTAAACCATAATAATAGCACCAACTCATCTAGAACTTGTTACAGATGTCTGCTATAAAGTAGGAAACAGGTAACTTGAAGGTTGAGAACAACCATAATGCCAAGTGAGTTCATAACTTAATGCTTATGCACAGTGTAATCAGCTTCAACTGAGCAACTACAGAAACAATAAATGAATAGCATCAATTAACTCCATAAATGCTTTCAGAGTTCAAGATCGATCTATCCCACTCGTCTTACTTGTGCACACTTACTGAAACTTCAGCCAGGTGAACCGCAGTTTAGCTCTGCTAGGATATGCCAGGCGGAGTAAATGCATGCTGACTGACTGTTAGAGCTAGGATTCGGAGCATTGCTGAAACATTTCTGAAGAGTGGAAGAAGATGGTGTGCTCCACGTTCAGATTTTGTAGCCTGTTAGTGCTGAGCTTATTGACAAATGTAACACTGCTAAAAATATCTGAGAAACAGTGTGGGAGGGGAAAACTTTATCTGGGAACATTTCCTGCCTTCATGTTTGTCGGTTACATAGCATAGTCTTAGATTTTGCTAATCATATCTGAGGATGGCAAAACTCTTCAAATGAGAATTCTATAAAAATAACCTGGTGTCACTGAGGTGTAAGGTATGTAAATTGATCAAGCCACCTAAGATTAAGTTATCAAGCTGTCAAATTCCTGATGAAAGCTATTGTTTTTTGTGCTGTTCCATGTCTGGAATGTGCAGGACATGTACCAGGTAAATCTCCCAGTACAGGCCTCCCTGTGTAAAGTCCTTAAGTGTAATTTATATGTAGGATTATATTCTGGGATGTGCATGTTCGAATAAGTGATCTGAAATATGCATCTGGAATACTGTCCGCCACATAGACTAAGCTTCTGTACTGTAACCATTGTAATCTTATGCTGAAAGTTGGAATGCTTTTAGATAACTAATCTGATTAGCAATTTAAGTAGTACTGCTACTAGCTTGATTCTTACCTTCTAACTATGGATTTAGAGAACGGTATCACAAGACACATGGCACTTGAAGTTAATTCCGTATGCAAGTTTTACGTTATGATCCACAACTTAATCTAGCCTTGGTTAAATTCCTTTTGAAATCCCAGAGTGCTAATCCTGCACACCAAACACCAGTGGCAACTAAGAATGCTACCTATAGCTTAGGCTTGTAATACTTGTACTGTGTTGTAAAACTTCGTAGACTCTGCCATCCAAAGGAGCAAGGTTAAACTTCAGAAAGCTTTTTGCTGTAAGCCCTGAAATGGGTGTGAGTACTTCTACTTGCTACATGTTGCAAACGATTAGTTGAACAATAAGCTGTGATTATTTGGTTGACTGTTGAATTTTGGCTTTCCAAATTCAGCTGCTTTAACAGTTTAAGTGACTCTATTTGTCTGCTTAAGCCTGAGACCAAAACC
Source organism: Nipponia nippon (assembly GCF_047370975.1). Taxonomy (NCBI): domain Eukaryota; kingdom Metazoa; phylum Chordata; class Aves; order Pelecaniformes; family Threskiornithidae; genus Nipponia; species Nipponia nippon. The sequence goes on from NW_028262331.1 coordinate 8,154,603, forward strand.
AAATTACTGAAGCTCTTCTCTTTATAGGAAGCTAAACTCACTGACCAGTTGCCACTCATCATTGTATGTGATCGCTTTGACTTTGTCCACGACTTGGTGCTGTACTTGTATAGAAATAATCTCCAAAAATATATTGAGATTTACGTACAGAAGGTAAGTTACAATTTGTCACTTGGCTTTAATGAGTCAAACTGATCAATCTGTCTAGTATTATATGCAACTACAGGCATTATGTTTGTAAGTATTCTGCAAACAGCCTCATACTTGAGACTGACATTTAAGTACCTGTTAGTGGCCTCTGGTAAGTTAGCCCTTACGTGAGTCAGATCTCTTATTTATTCTTTAGTCGAGCTGAGCGGTAACTGCTGCTAATGGGTCTCTTGAAGGAGGGAGACTTGGTAGAATAACTTTGGAGTTCTTAGGGTAATTTTAACTTCCAGCATTTCGGGGGGGGGTGGGTGGGTGAGTTCTCCGTTATACTTACTGCAGGGACAAATTGGCTTGCTCGGGAGGTTTTTCAGATGGGGACTGAGTATGAGTGAGCCACTGAATGGTGGTGTGAACCCCTGCTGACTGAAGAATTTACTTTCAAGCTTACCCAGAACCTCAGGACGCTGGGAGTAAAGGCAGGAAGATGAGGTCAATCTTAACTAGCAGCCTTCATGTGTACTTCTAGGGATAAGTATTGACTGCCTGTACTGTGTGACAACACACTGACTTCTTTAAATGATCTTGTTTAGGTGAATCCAAGCCGTCTGCCTGTTGTTATTGGGGGACTGCTTGATGTGGATTGCTCTGAAGATGTGATAAAGAACCTTATTCTTGTAGTGAGAGGTCAATTTTCGACTGATGAGCTTGTTGCAGAGGTTGAGAAAAGAAACAGGTATTAAACTTCTACAAGTCTCTTAATGCTGCCGGACTGGTCATGGTTATACTGCTCATCCATCAATGCATGTCCTCGTTACATAGCTAAAGCGGGTACTGACATAACAAGAAGCTGCCATTTGCAGTGAAACAAAAGTCTGCTTTACTTCTTGGCTAATGTCGGGATTTCCCTTAAGCAACCTCCAGATAATGAGTCTTTGTCATGTGATCTTCTTCATAGCATCAGAAAGTTATACCATTATAATAATGAACCAGAATGCAGGTCAAAATGGAGTACTGTAACTCTGGTTTAGTTACTGACTCTATCCTACACTGAAGCTGACTTCTGTAGTGAAGAAACTGTGCAAGTGGATACTTGCTTATTCAGTCAACCTCTCTAATATGAAAACCACTTCCTTCTAGGCTGAAACTGCTTCTGCCCTGGCTGGAAGCAAGAATTCACGAGGGTTGTGAGGAGCCTGCAACTCACAATGCACTGGCCAAAATATACATTGATAGCAACAACAACCCAGAAAGATTCCTGCGTGAGAATCCTTATTACGATAGTCGCGTTGTTGGCAAGTACTGTGAGAAGAGGGACCCTCACCTGGCCTGCGTGGCTTATGAGCGTGGACAATGCGATTTGGAACTTATTAATGTACGTATACATGCCAAGGCAGCTGACTCATGGGTTAAGTTCTAACCTGAGTATCATGGGATAGGTATTCAGGTTTATGACTGACAAAAGCTTTTGTTTCCTAAAAAGTATTAAGGTAGGAACTGCTCACTTGTAATAGAATAGGTAGCTATTTAATCTCCCTCTGCAACTTAATGAGAAATGGGAGACTCCCCTGGACATCTAGAATTGGAGGCTAATGGAAGTATCAAAGCCTGAGATTTCTCGTCTGCGTCTCAGGCAGGTTTATTTGATGTTGCAATACAGTTAGCTCATCCACTGTAGGCTCAATGGCTGTGACTTCACTCTGAATAAGCTTTTGCCTTTCACTAGGTCTGCAATGAGAACTCCCTCTTCAAAAGTCTTTCCCGCTACTTAGTTCGCCGTAAAGACCCTGAACTGTGGGCCAGCGTACTACTGGAAAGCAACCCTTACAGAAGACCGCTAATTGACCAGGTATAGATGACAAAACATTAAAAGCCTTTGCTGTCCTAACTTGACTTGCTAGTACCTGACTGAACTGATTTGTCAATGGCTTGACTCTGCCTACAGGTTGTACAGACTGCGCTGTCAGAGACGCAGGACCCTGAGGAAGTCTCTGTTACTGTGAAGGCCTTCATGACTGCAGATCTTCCTAATGAGCTGATTGAACTGCTGGAGAAAATAGTTCTTGATAACTCCGTGTTCAGTGAGCACAGGTGTGTAAAGTCAAAACTAAGTCACAGGAAACTTGAAATTATATCTGGTGCAGGTGTTAAATTACTGTGGATCAGCAAATAAACTAATACCCTTTCCAGAGGGGAGGATGAATTTCTTGATTGTTACTTGATATATACTAATATTTTCTTTCTCTATTTAGGAATCTGCAGAACCTTCTCATTCTTACAGCTATTAAGGCTGATCGCACCCGTGTCATGGAGTACATCAATCGCCTGGATAACTATGATGCGCCAGACATAGCCAATATAGCTATCAGCAATGAGCTTTTCGAGGAGGCATTTGCTATCTTCAGGAAGTTTGACGTCAACACCTCAGCTGTACAGGTATTGTAAAATCTCAGTCTGTAATAACTCCTTGTGACATGTGCATCCTCACATGAGGACTTTGCTGTTAATTGTGACTTCAGTGCTTAACACCAATTAGCAAAGTGACCAAAGCTGCTTAGTGTCTTGTCTTAGGAAGTAGAACAAACATTGTGTATTGAACCCTCTAGTAAGTGAAACTTTGTAAGCATAACTTTACTCATGCTGTGTGGGTTATATAGGGTAGTCCCTATTTTAAAAGCAGCTGTGGATCCATTGAAGAACTAACACAAAACACAGCTCAGTGTCTTGTAAAACTGACCTTTATAGAGAGTGGCTGATTGTGGTGACCCTTTCTTTAGGTATTAATATAGAGCACCTTTCTTTAGGTATTAATAGAGCACATTGGAAACCTGGATCGTGCATATGAATTTGCTGAACGCTGCAATGAGCCTGCTGTATGGAGTCAGCTGGCTAAAGCACAGCTTCAGAAAGGGATGGTAAAGGAAGCAATTGACTCGTATATTAAAGCAGATGATCCTTCCTCGTACATGGAAGTTGTTCAAGCTGCCAATGCCAGTGGTATGATTAAGTTTTATTTAAATCTTTGATGTTGTTCAGCTCTTTTGCGTGGTCTGTTGCTCAAACTGCAGTTCTGCCAAACCTGTATCTTGATGCAAGCAGAGGAATCTGGTCTTTCAAAGACTGCCCTAAACAAGAATGGGAAAAGGTAGTGTATTCCATTTGCACATCATCAGTGGTCTTACAACTACCTCCTTTAGCTAGCTGGAGACTTCTGTCAGAGTAGTTGCTACAAAGGAGGTCTTTGCATGAAATTAAATACCAGGATTCATTTAGTTAGGCCTGTTGTAAGGTGACTTTATTACTCCTAATGTAGCATGTGCAGTATGAAGGCTAGTCTTGATTGTTGGGGAATAGCTGTAGAAATACTCAGTCAAACTAGATTGAGCTGGTAGTATAGCTTAAGTACAAGTGTCCTCAATGGCGGGAAGTAAGCGTTCTGAACTTTGTTTCATAGGAAACTGGGAAGAACTGGTGAAGTATCTCCAGATGGCACGCAAGAAGGCCCGGGAGTCGTATGTGGAAACGGAACTAATCTTCGCTCTTGCTAAAACAAACCGTCTAGCAGAGCTAGAGGAGTTTATCAATGGACCCAACAATGCACATATCCAGCAAGTGAGTGAGACTGAGTTTCAGTTTTGCTGAATCATAGCAGCAAGCTCCTTAGGCCTTGCTAACCCGAGGGTGTTGGGACTTCTCTCTCTTTGGATATGCAGATAGATCTTGGACTTTAAAGGCATTTCCATTTTGATGACTTGAGTGCTACACGCTTTATGTAAGCTCTTGACTGAAAATCTGCAAGAATAACCTGATTATGCTCTCCTGTAGGTTGGTGATCGCTGTTATGATGAAAAGATGTATGAAGCAGCTAAGCTGTTGTATAACAACGTGTCCAACTTTGGCCGTTTAGCCTCGACTTTAGTTCACCTAGGTGAATACCAGGCAGCTGTGGATGGCGCTCGGAAAGCGAACAGTACTCGCACATGGAAAGAGGTAAACTTACTGATTGAATAAGTTAAGGGACTTCAAAGCTTCTGAACAGGCTACAGCTTTGATGATAAACAATAATGCAATTGTCAATTCCAGGTCTGCTTCGCTTGTGTTGATGGAAAAGAGTTCCGCCTGGCCCAGATGTGTGGACTCCATATTGTAGTGCATGCAGATGAGTTGGAAGAGCTAATTAACTATTACCAGGTAATTAAGTTGCCTCCTGTTGTACAGTCAAAGTCTAAATTCTTTCATGGCAACTCTGTCCAAAACTGGAAATTTAGAGTCAGGTTGGTTCCTAATGTGAAACATCTCTAACTGCCTGTATCTCCTAGGATCGTGGCTACTTTGAAGAGCTGATAACTATGTTGGAAGCAGCACTTGGACTTGAGCGAGCACACATGGGGATGTTTACAGAGCTAGCAATTCTCTACTCCAAATTCAAGCCACAGAAGATGAGGGAGCACTTGGAGCTATTCTGGTCCAGAGTCAACATCCCCAAGGTGAAAGTCTGAGGCCTTAAATTTAACTTAAAACGCATCTGTCGGGATTGTCTGTACCCTAGGTTTTGCAGTTAGCAGCTCTTGAAGCTATTAATAGCACTAAAGCCTGAGCACTGATGGACACTGATAGCAATACATGTTAACTGGAATTTCTAATATGCTTTTTGCTTAGGTTCTGAGAGCTGCGGAACAAGCCCATCTCTGGGCTGAACTGGTGTTCTTGTATGATAAGTATGAAGAATATGATAACGCCATAATCACAATGATGAATCACCCAACAGATGCTTGGAAAGAAGGCCAGTTCAAAGATATCATCACTAAGGTATTACTTTACTAGTGAAAGGAAATAAATTTCTTGCTATGCGCACTGCAGATCTCTTCCTTCACTAGTAGCCTGTTTAAAATTCAAAGTTCTTGATATTGCCACATAATTTCAAAGCAAGTCAACTACAGTAACTTAGAGATTTCTAGAGACCAGAATGAGTCTTGGACGGTGGCTCAGTTGTGCTGGAATATCTAAGGTTACATCTGTCTTTCATTTGGATTCCTCTATAGTCAAGCTTCTGCTCTGAATGTGCGTCCTTACTCATCTCTAGGTGGCCAATGTGGAGCTGTATTACAAGGCAGTTCAGTTCTATTTGGAATTTAAACCTCTGTTGCTCAATGATCTGCTGATGGTGTTGTCCCCTCGGCTTGACCACACTCGTGCTGTCACCTTCTTCACAAAGGTAATTTTCCTACTGTCTAGGTCAAAGAAAAAGTTGCAATTGGAAAAGCATTTAGCTGTAGCAGCATTTGAAAATGCTTAGCTACTTCACTGCCTCGTAGGGAAGATGCTAGGAGACCTCTACAAAAAGTTACCTTGACTTAAATTTGTCTACCCGATTCCTTGAAGGTTAAACAGCTACCACTGGTTAAGCCTTACTTGCGCTCTGTTCAAAATCACAACAACAAATCGGTGAACGAGTCCCTGAACAACCTCTTCATTATTGAAGAAGACTACCAGGTATGTCTTGTCTTGAAATGGTAGCATCTGGAATGGGTATCGACTTGCATGTTCTATATGCTTCGTAATAGAAGCAGCTATTCCTGAATTTCAAAGTTCTACTCAAGCTGGCTTCTGTGTCGGTTTTAACCTAATATTCTGGGTGCGTGTTTAATGTCTAGAAACACAGGTTTCTCTCTCGTTTTAGGTAGATTTTACCTGCTTGCTGTTAACTTGCATTCCTTAAGTATATGTCCTTTGCCACTTCAACCTGAACTAGTGGTGACTAGCCAAGGATTAAGTGGAGAACTGCTAGTGGCTTTGTGGGAGCTTTCTGGGTCATTCCTACTGGGGATAGACTGGCTACTTTGTTATGCGTGTGGCAGATCAGCTTGTATTTAAGGCAAGGAGTGGGTGCTAAGGAAAGAACTCACAGAAGGGACAAATAGTTATGATGTTTAGCTGTTCTACTGTTTTCAGAGAACAGCTGTCTGGTATTCAGAGGCTCTTAACCTCAGTAATCACTACTGAAAAATACTGACTGGAATACCGAAAACTACATGTGTGTCAAACACCAGCTTCTCAAAAAAAAAAAAAAAAAAATCTCTGCAGCTCTGGCTAGAGTACTTTATCCTCCTAGAAGTAGGAATACAGAACTAAGATGTATGGAAAATGTTTGTATGTTTGTGGAAGTAGTTGTACATTTGAGGTGTGCATAACTTTTTTCTCCTTAACTCAGGCTCTTAGGACTTCTATAGATGCTTATGACAACTTTGACAACATTTCTCTTGCTCAACGCTTGGAGAAACATGAACTAATAGAATTCCGAAGAATTGCTGCGTATCTCTTCAAAGGAAACAATCGCTGGAAACAGAGTGTAGAACTCTGTAAGAAAGACAGACTGTATAAGGTAAGACTACTACACAGGACTGGTTTAGCATACTTGGCTTGTTTAGAGACCTGTGACTTTCTAGTAAAGCTGCATCTTTTTGAATGCCGCTAGGTGGTGCCTGTTGCTAATCTGGCAAATCTTGCTTCGGAGCGGCAGTAGATGGACAGATTTCTTGGAAACAAGTCATAGAATGCCTCCTGTCTGCTAATGGCAGCAATAGATTACAGCTTAGTTAAATGCCGCATCTGTGTCAGTGATTGTACTGTGGCACCTGAGGCTAAGCAGACTCTCTCCTGTTGTAGGATGCAATGCAGTATGCTTCAGAATCCAAAGATACTGAGTTGGCAGAAGAGTTGTTGCAGTGGTTCTTGCAGGAGAACAAGAGAGAATGCTTTGGTGCTTGTCTCTTCACCTGCTATGATCTCCTGAGGCCGGACGTTGTCTTGGAAACAGCGTGGAGGCACAACATCATGGACTTTGCCATGCCATACTTTATTCAGGTCATGAAGGAGTACTTGACCAAGGTAAGAGTGGGTGCCTCTCCAACACTGAAAGCTTGTTAGCCACTGTGGTGTATGCCTTGAGACTGTCTGCTTGCTACTAACATTGATATGGGCTTTTGTCAAATGTCTGTCTGTCCATGTCCACACTTATTTTTCAGTCCATCTGGGGAGAGACTTCGCCCTCTAAGAGACTGAAACACTTGCAGACTTCACCCTATCTACCAATTACAGAACCTACATCAGTAGTATTTGCCTGACCATGGGCAGTGTCTTCAAGTAATTCCAGGATTCAGGCTTTTCATATGCTGTGTCAGTCAGGAGTCCCAGCTGGGATCAAGCTCTAACTAAATTCTAGACTGTATACTAAAAAAGCTTTATAGCTCGATCTTGAGTTAACTTGGTCTGCTGTGCATTTAACCTAAAATGTGGCTCTGATACTTAATGGCACTAATTATGACCTAGCTTTTGTTTGAAGTGACTTAGGATGGGGAAAGTACTTGGTAATGCTCTGACAGACTTGAACCAGATTTCAGTTAAATGCCAACTGTCGCTAGCAAGATTTGCCCAGCCAAAGCTTTTAGAGTATCTTCCAGTGAAATGGTGTACTTTCCTTAATGATTAAGACTCCTTCTGTGAGAAGTAAAAGCTTAACTCAGTGCTCGAGTCAATGAAGACTAGAGTGCCTGTTTGTTTAGAAGATTTGCCTGGCCGTTACTTCTAACGGCAGGACTACTTTCTAGTCCTATGGCAATTTGCTATCCTTAAATGCTGTATTTTGGGGGAGGTGGGGAGCTATTCAAGTAATAGCATTGCTTGTCAGATATGCCTGATGTACCAAGCTAATACTAGGCCTCTCTTGGGAGTAGTAGTCTTGGAGTAGGATTTTTAAAGATTAAAATTTCATGATCTGCTAAAGGGTTAGGATATAACTGTAGTGTAGCTAATGAAGTCAATGCAGTAAGATCTAGCAACAAGCAGAGCTGCCTTTCTAAAGCAGATACTTCTGGTGTATCTTTGTTTTTACTCACCTGTACCTTAATTATTTCTTCCCTGACGCTTTTGTTTCTACCTTTTATATGCTAAATATGGAATTTGATTTTTCTAAGCTGCACCTTCTGAATTCCTTTGCAGGTTGATGCAATAAAGGAAAAGGTGAAAGTTGATTCTTGTTTTCCATCTTTAAGTCTGGAGGACTAAGTCTAAGGATTCTGCATGAGTTTTTTTTTCTTTCCTATGTTTACTACACTGCTGCTACTGCTTTTCCCCCAAACAAAATATCACTAAAGCATATGCAAATTGTTTAACTCTACAAGTAGCTAGTGCTGTAGGACAAAAGTAGATTCATTTGCTACTAATAAGCTAATAGATCCTCAGGAAGGGCATACAGGTGATCAGTTGGATCACAGTCAACCTGGTATTGAAAGGATACACAAGTGCTACTATTTGACGGCCAATCTGACTGGAAGAGCCACCTACAATAAGAAATAATTAAGTCTTGGACCGCTGTCTCTGAACCGTAAATCAACATGGTGTTTGCTAGTTTAAGGACTGTGATCCAGTTTCTGATCTCTTGACCGTTACTAATGCGTGCTGACAGTAGGCAGAATAGATACTAGCTGCTTCAGAAGAGACTCTTCCTCATTCAGGTGTCCAGTTCTTATGGTGCTAGTCTAATCCACATGGTGCTGTAGTTCACATAGCAACTTAAAACTTCAGCTATTAGATGAAGTCTGTGGTTCTCTTCCCTGTAGTAAATTTCTTGTAGTTGTGCAAAAAAGACTGCCTTCCAAGCTCTTCAGCTTCACTAAACTTCTCTTGCTACCTCATTTAAAAAGAAAAAAAAAAAAAAGTTATGCTTATTGCTCTTCTGAGGCTACTCTGAGGCTTGGCTTTTGCTATGCAATTTTGCCCTTCCGAAGGGCAATCTCTAAGGTTTCTGTCCATCTGCTTCTGTACAAATACCACTCCGATTCTCGTTAGACCAGAGGTCAGCCTTAGTGTGAGTTTTCCATTAATGTGGTTGAGCAAAGGGTGAACAAACTGATAAATGGCTTGAAGATGGACTAAATGCAAACTGCTTTTTGGTGACAAGAGGTCTGTAATTACACCACTGGAACTCAAGGCTAACCTGACTAAAATGCGTAGTGTAAGGTCCTTCAGCAGCTAGTAAGCGAGGCAGTAAGAAAGCGTGTGTGTGAAAAAAGGTAATCGAACTGCAGTGTTTGCATAAACTACGCATGTGTAGCAGTCATTGCAATTACATCCCACTATTCCTTAAGCTACAAGGCATTGCTGTGGGCTGCGTGTGGTTTTTTGGGGGGAGCCTGTATGGCAGTCATCTTCAGACCTCACTCCTGCTTCAGTACTTTTGCCTCTTTTTCATGCACACATAACACAAGAACATTGAATGCATGTTACTTTTCCCCTGCAGCTTATTGCAGTCCCTGTGGAAAAGCCTTTAAAACAATCTTGCTGCAAGTGTGTAGGGTACTGAACCTGGTGATGCTCGAGCAAGTGGTGTAAGAACCATCCTGCAGGCTGGTTTCAAACTTGCGCTTGTTATTGTAAATACTTGTTTAGCTCTGAGGGGAGGCAACAAAACTCTGTCCAAAATGCATTAATGTCCTGGGCTGGAGGCTTTCCAAGTGTGCATAAGCCAAATGCCTCTGCTTAGTAGCAAACTCTGCACATTCTCCTTGGATTTGCATCTTTAAACTTGTGCTTCTGTGTTCAGTGTGTTCCTCTTTGAGCTAAAAACAGTGCAGTTCTCAGCACGGTGTCTGGAAATGAGCCTCAAAGCATTGGCATACACTCCTGTGTGCTTTGACAGCAGCAAGCCAGATACTGGTGTGAGGCAACAAAGAGGCTTGCCATGAAAGCCCAGTCAATGAATGAACTCAAAGCTCAGGACTTATGCCGCTTCCTGGATTTATGCCTCTAATCGAGGTTACAAATTAACAGGTTTATGGAACACGTTGTAATTCATAACTAAAATGAAGAAAGCTGATAGAGCTGCCTGCAAATATTTGCTAATGTAGCACAGTTAAGCTGAAAACTGTTTATGTCATGGATGTTGGTGTAGCTCAATAAGTAATGCCAACCCTGTGTAAGTACAGGAAACCTGTCTTCAAACTCCTTCATTAAGGACACAAATGAAATGAAAGACTAATCTGGTTTGTGAGTTGTCTTACTGTCTTAAAAAGTAATTGGCATGATTGTCTCTGACTTTATTCTAAATCTTGCTTCCCAGGTAAAATACCAATACCTAATTTTTGTGGTTTTAGTTTCAGGGCCTGCCTTAGACTGTAGTAATGCTGAGTTTCCTTGGATCTATTGTAGTAACAAGCAGTATTTCACTACAGAAGAAGTTTCTTCTCTTGCCTTTCTGTAGGGGTGGGCTAACAGCACAATTGCACTTGCTGTGCAGCAGAGTGAAGCTGGCTAGTCTTGTCTTGTTACTGTGTGTTAAGCTTGAACAAGTTGAGTATTTGTGGGTTTAGGCTGACTGCCACACAGTTCTAGAGTGGAAAAAAGCAAGTCTTATACACATGCATTCTCTGCATTTGAACTTAAACTGCATGAGTTGAATGGGTTTGGAAAGTGAAATCCTGAGGCTCAAGTGACATGTCGGATGCTATTGCAGTCTTCTGTATACAAATACCAACTTCAGATTACTTTGCCTCAATGTTGCGTTCAGGGAAACTTCTCCAGGTCTGGGCATTATCTTAGCAATTGCTCCAACACCAAAGGTCTCCAACTGACGTTGTGCTAAAATGTGAGTTTGTGTCCTAAGGCTGTTGTTTTGAAGCAGTTGGAGCAACACTGATGAGCTTACTGATGTCAAAGTAGCTCTAGTCCAGTATGGGACCTTTCATACAAAGCTTCAGCCTGGAGTGAGCTTTCAAAGAAGTTCCGCAAATCCCTCAATTAGGGATTTTTTTTCAGGAAACGGACAATCTTGACTGCACCAGTACCAACATTGCTACTTGAATTGATCTTAACTTGTAAATGGTCTCCTTTTCTTGATGGGTGTTAACATACCACTAAGGCTTTTCCACTTCTCTGCCATGAACAAGTACCTCTTTTAGAGGAGTTTTTTTAATTGTTGGTCTCAATTCCAGGTGGATAAACTGGATGCATCAGAGTCTTTGAGAAAGGAAGAGGAGCAAGCTACGGAAACACAACCTATTGTTTATGGTAATGCTTTAGTTCATATGTTGTCAGCAACGCATTTTGTTTCTGAAACAACGTTTCTCTAGTCATGGGTTTTCCCAAGGAAGTCCTTGGAAATGGGAACGTTCTTCATGTGAAATAGAGTCCTAAGGGAATGTGTTCCAAAATACTAGATAAAGTACAACTCTAACGCTGCTGCTGAGATTGGATATGGACTGCAGGATTTAACTCCCTAGCATGAGCTAGGATAATCTTATTGCTAAACATACAGATGTCTCCAGGGAAGTTGCAGGAATTTTGCAGCCTGAACTCTCAGTACCGAGGAGTAAAGATGAAACTGTTCTGTCTTCCAGGTCAGCCCCAGCTCATGTTGACAGCAGGACCCAGCGTTGCAGTTCCTCCACAAGCACCTTTTGGCTATGGCTACACTGCACCTCCGTATGGGCAACCGCAGCCTGGCTTTGGGTACAGCATGTAAGGTGCAGCACAAGTCAGTTTGGAGCTAGCCTATTTTCTTACTGAAACTCCACCGTCCCTCCCCGCTTTAACTCATAACAGGGAAAAGCAAGAGTTCTGCCTCGTGTTCTTGTAACCTTTATTTCATGAAGGACTGTTTTTTCTAGCGCAAACTATTTGAATCACTTACATTAAATCTTTTCCACATTCCATGTCATTTAGACTTTTCTTTAAAAGGGGAATAGTTTAAACAACTTTGTTCAAGTGGGCTTTTGCAGGACTGCTTATTACCATTAAGTCTATTGTGAAGATTCTGATTTGCACTCTATAGTGTTAAACTCTAATATTGAATCTTAAGTTCATTGTATGTGAGCAGCTTACAGTATGTACTGTCTATTCTAAATGCATTTAAGTCTCACTGTATATTCGGAGAAAGCTAAAGCAAAGATACTTGTATTTGACCTTGCGAGACTGCTGACAAGAGACAACACTAATCAGCATATCCTACCCTGGTTGGATTGCATAGCTCTAAAAGAACTTAAAATGCGTACAGACAACCTTGCCTGACTTAAAATGAGTAAAAGTTTTTTCCATAACCTATGCAGGTTTTTCCAGTTATGCATATAGAAAATGCTAGTGTCTTTTTGCTCACTCCATATGTAACAGATGACCTTATGTTGTGCTGTATCCTGTGCTTTTGTGGGACATTCCATTCAGGAACAGAGCACCATGATTCCAATCTGTGTATTTACTAACCCTGCCCTGAGGTTTGTGTATGTTGGATATTGTGGTGTTTTAGATCACTGTTTTGAGTGTACAGAAGAGAGAATTCAAGCATATTGCTGTTCAGTTTTGTTTGTGCAATTTGAAATTACTCGATTTAAAAATAAATTACTGGACTGTGGACATGCTGCATAGTGGTAGCTTCACTTTACTGTCTTCAAAGAGAACCTTCGGACTCGAACCAAGTATTACAGTGCTAGTAGTATGGGGCGTGCAGGTGCGTACATTCAAGGGTATGAGGGGCCATGAGGAGAGCAGCAACGGAGACCGTTAGTGGTGTCTTGCACTGAGGGGGCAATACAAGCAAACATGTAATGCTTTTTCTATAGAAAGATTATACCAGAGAGAAGAAAATAGCACTTTTTGATAGTTGGCTGCATTGTGGTCAACTACAGCATATTTGACCGGATGATACATTAGGATTGTAGTAGGGTGTGTCAGTTAAATTGAGATCATGTTCTAGGTATGTAAGTTGCCTTAAATATATTTAGCTTCAAATAAAATTGACTTAAATGTTTCTCTATGAATACTGTCATATTTGAGTGTACTGAGTATTACAGCACTGGCCATGGTGGTGACAGCTGTAGAAGCTTCTGTCTCTTAACCGGGAGCTGTCCTCAGTGTCAGGTTCCAGCTCTGGGGCTGAATCCCCTTCCTGCTCGCTCTCGGGAACTCCGCAGTTGCGTTGTGTGATCCGGGCAGCCGAGCGCTGCAGCGGTTCCGTGTGTAATGGGGGTGTCAGCACCTGGGGGGGCACAACCTGCCACGGGCTGTAAGCGGCTGTAGCTCTTTGTTCGAGAGTGCGGTGGGGCAAAAGTCTGCAGTGAGTAGTGTCAGTCTTTGAAAGGTATTATGACTAAATAAGAGGTGCAGTATAAGAACGCCTCCATTCTCTGTGTTTATTATGCTTGCTTACGCTTGCATTTCCCTCTGCCGTTCCCTCTGGGTCTGTAAAGTCGACTGATGGAGACAAATCCTTCTGTTCCCTCTTCTATAACAAATTTCACAGGTACTCAACGGGAAGATGGGGCTGAGAGGCTGTTAAAGAAATGCGCTCAACAGCACAGTTCTCACAAAACAGCTTTGTTAGAAAACTGACTGGGAGAAAGTCCACCTCATTAGAAGTGCAGGGGACTTGCCTTTTACAGTGTCAGAGCCGCAGTGGAGCTGCGGGGGTAGAATTTACACATGAGCCATGATCAGCATGATCTGATCTCTGTCCATAACTCCTGTAATCCAGTGCTTCCTTAAACCCAAGAAGACCTCTTAATCCCATGTAAAACAGGATTTAAGTTAGTCCCTGTATGACCACCTGTTTGTGCATAGGGTAACTCCCTATACCTTGGCTAAACTGGCGCTACAGCTGCCCCATCTGTATGGGGCAATTTAACTGCTTCAGCAGTTAATCTTTTCTGAATTAAAGAATGTATCTTTTCAAAAAACCCTCCTGTAAGGCCGAGAGGGGGAACCTGTCATTTTTAGCACATGGGACAAATTAATGTAAACTTTATCAGTATCTATTCAGCCAGTAAACCAGACAAAGCGCAAAATCCTCACTCCATTGCACAAGTCTTAAATATACTGGGTTCCTTCTTGTGGGTAGTAAAATTCTGCCAGCTCTACTTTCCTCCACCCTGCATTTTCTTTCGCACTTCAGAACACACTACAGAAGCTAGAGAAATGGTTTGCAAATTTAAATCTCTTACAAAACCTGGTTATTTTATTTATTCTGGGAGAACACATGGAGAAATCCCAAAAAGTCCCCAAGCTTGGATTTTACCCCTTCAGTACTGCTATGCACCACTGCATTCAGATTTCTTTGGTCCCCAGATTAGAAGAGTTTCAGGTGACCAGAAACTTTATCTATTACATCAGCTGGGCCCGGCCCAATACCAAGGACTGTCTGGGAGCCTGGAGCTATCTGAGTGCGACCCGCGTCCTGGATTAAGCTCACAGTCAGTCCAAGGTGTTTGGCGTCAGCCAGGAGCTGGATCAGAGTCTCTTCGTCGGGAGCTTTGAGGACCACTTTCGGTTGTCCGCAGTACTCCCACTGCTTCAGCAGTTCAGGATTTCTTCTCTGAACTTGCTTGTAGGCAGAAACAGCAGCATGGGAACACTGTGCTGCTACTTTACCCTTTCCCATCTTTAAATCGTTGCGGACAATCAGCACCATCTTGAACTCCCCGGACTCCCCCATGACGTCAGCTTCGCTCCCCAGGTTGTTCGCGGCCGCGGTCGTTCCGGCTCTGGGCTGCCTCAGCAGCCTCCCGCGAATGCCCCATCCCAGGCACACTCCGCACGCGACTCCGGCGATGACGCTGAGGAACCCGGGCTTAGAGAGATAATCCATGACGGTTGTGGAGGCTGGCTACGAAACGGGGGGGAAAGACAGAATTTACTCGAGAATTTTTCAGCTCGTGAGAGCGCACCTGGTAACGTGGAGACAACATTCGTTACAGAAAGAATTCTCCCCTCTTCCTGCGCTGGGGTGTTCCGAGACACCCTGCGTGGCGCACGGTCCCCCGCTTTCCCATCGCAAACACGTCACCGGTGACGCTGCACAACCTACCGCTGACGGGCTGCAACCCAGGAAGCAGAACGAAGGGGGAAAAAAAATCGCAAATTATGTGAAAGTTGCAGCTAAAAATGGTGAGAGAAAGGGTAAAATGGAGGGTTTTTTAAAGTCAATACCCAAAACTCAGTTGAGGGCTGCTTCCCTCAGGGGAGGGAGCGAGGGGCGGTGCGGAGCCGCCTCCAGCTCCACCGAGGGCGGCGGCGGCTGAGGCGGCCACGGCCCCGCCAGGCCCCGCTCACCGGCAACCCCCGGTGGGAGCGACGGCACCGGGCGGGCCGGCACCGGGTCCACCCAACCCTGACGGAAGAAGGAGGCAAAAACCGAGGGCGAAACGAAGCGAGCGGGGCCCCGCGGCCCCAGGGCGGCACCGGCGGCCGTGAGGGGGGAGCCCCCACCCCCCCGCTTACCTGCCACGCGCCCGCCAGACCGCCGCCGCCGCCGCCCCGCCGCCGCCGGAGGTGACGCCACCAGCGCGTGCCGGCGAGGGGCGGGGCGAGGGCGGCGGGCTGACTGCCGGCCCGTGGGAGGGAGGGGTTGGGGGCGCGGCGCGCGGGAAGTGACGCGCGCCGGTGGGCGGGAAGGGGTGGGTTTGGCTCCGCCCTCCACTTCCGGGTTGGCCCGGGCCCAGCGGCAGCCGGCGGCGGGGAGTGTGGTGAGTGTCGGTGCCGCGGGCCGGGCCGGGGCCGGTTGGGGGCCTGTCGGGGGCTGGGCTGCCGCAGGGGCTTCCCCGGCGGACAGGGCTACGCGCCGCCGTCCCCCTCAGCGGCACCTGCCCCGCTCCTCCCATCCCGCCCCCTCAGCACCGACCTCGGGGCCGCTCCCCCCCGCCCCGCTTCCATGGTGAGGGAGCGGGGCCGGAGCGGGCCGCGTCGGTGACGGCGCGGCGAGGCGGGAGGTCCGGCCCCGGGGCGGCGTGGGGAGGCTGTCGGGGGGGTCGGGAGAGCGGCCGGAGGGCGGGGTCGGCGGCGTCCCGGGCCACCGTGACCCAGCGGCGGCCCACGCCGTGTTGTGCAAGCTTGGGGCCGGGAGGGGTGACGGGAGCGGCCCGGCCCGGCCGGGAGAGCTGGCGGGGCGGGGGAGCTGCGTGTGGGTGACGGGGGGGCGACGGTAGACTGAGCGCTGCAAGGGTGAAGGAGGCCGGGAGGGGACGGAGCCGCCCCCAGGCCGCTGGGAGCGCGGGAGGAAGCTCTCGTCGTTCAGGGCGATAGCTGTGCTGCTGCTCATTCATCCCCGTCCCGCTGGAGACCTGCTCGGCTCGGGACGCTGCACGTCACGCCGGACACGGCCCCAGAAACCGTCTGGTAGCATCGCCCTGCTTGGGCCCAAGGGATGGTGCCTGATGACACAGTGAGAAATTCATCCTTCTAGCTGCAAGGAGCCGGGTACCGATGGTCTTTGTCTGCTTCTCCAGTAGAAATGTGATGTGTTTTCCTAGCTGGGTTGCTAACTGCATCCTCAGCGTCGTGCCAGCTGTCCTCCGTCCTAGAGACTGGGACTCGTCTTACGGACTTGGGCAGTTAGGCCTAAATCCATGAAGACTCTTACTGTCTCATATCTCTTGACTGAAGTTAAGCACCTAGCTGCATTTGTCTGGTTTTCAGTTCTCTGCCCAATGTCATCTAGTGATTACAGAAGGTAATAAAGGAGTAAGATTCCTGTTTTGTTCCAGTTTTGCCTCTTAGATGTTTGGCAAGTCATGTCAGGCAAGACCTGAGGGAAGGGGTAATAAGTTTGTTTGATAGTGGCTGTTTATCTGTGTAGTGCCGTGAATCCAGGTTATCCACTTTGAACTGTACGTGTGACATTTCTTCAGGGTTCTCTCCTGCCCTTGTTTTCTCTGTTATGTGCTTACCAACAAGTGGGTATCCTGGTTTAGTTAACGTTAATAATATGGGTTGAGCAGTCTGAGGTGGAGAGTGTGATATGACTCTTCTGTGCCTTGGAGTATATGAATTTTTTTTTGACCAGTGGCTTTTGGTACTGTTTTACTGTTAGGACTTCTGCTCCTGAAAGGTCGTTTCACCCCAGCTCCTGCCAGATAGGTCGACTGCGGGTTCTCATGCTTTATACCATCTTACCTTATGATAGCGTATATAAACTCTTAATGCATTCATTTACCTATTGAAGTGGACTTCATTGTGTCAGTCTATTATTTCTGCAGCATGGGATGGACTTTTCTTTATTCCTTACTGGCCATAAGTGACAGTTGTAATGATTGCTTCATCGCATGTTTTCAGATGAGAGTTTGAAAAAACATGTTTCCAGTTGTGCAATGGGAGGTGAGCACTTCTTATTAATTTGAGCTAAGTTTCTTGTCCTACTTAACAGCTGAAACCAATGGTAGTTGTAATTTCTGTGGGGAAGGATAGGAGGAGACTTAGTAGCTTTTAAGTGGGCGGTAGCAATGAGGACGGTGAGCATACTGGAAGCAAGCCTCTGAGCTGGAATGTCTGCACTATTTCCACCTTAAAGCTTTTTTCTTGTGGTTGTCTGTGAATATCTTTTGAATGTCATAACTGTTTCTGACTACACCTTGTGAATACCTCTCCTTACAATGTTCTGTGTAATTAGTGCATATTTTGAGATCCCCTCTTATTTCTTAACAACCTGGGGTTTTAAAACAAAAAAAATATTGCTCCTGATGTATAGTAAGAGTAGGCCAGTTTTTCCGGTATAATGGTGATGGGAAACATATTATTATCTGAAGGTTAGAACTTTAACTTCTATTACTTGTGGAGAAGTGTGAGTTGGATGGACTTTGCCATTCCATGAGAACAAAGAGCACGGCCTTGAAGCTGTTGCAACACTGAGCTTTTTGTATTCCAGTAGCAGGTTGGAACCATAGTCAAGGGGCAGCACGTTGCTGGTTTTGGTGCTGCGGTGGCCAGGTGGACCCAGGAGACAGTAAGATGTTATGAGCGGGGCAGGCAGTTGTTCAGTGTATTGCAAACGTGTTAAACGAATATTCTCTCTCACAAGGCTCAGAATTAGCCTCTGGGATTCACCTTGTCTGGGCAGTGTATTCTCATTGAATGGCCAAGGCAGCCGTAGCGCAACCTGAATTAGTTCCAGTTAGAGACTGTTAACGTCTATGAAAAGCAGAAGTCGTTGTCTCAGGAGCATGTTTCAGCTACTGTTTTCTATGGGGTTTGTTAGGTACTTGTGTTCATTCCCTTTCATCTCTGCTGTATCTTCTCTTAGAGAAGAAGCGCTCTGGATATAATGGCTGGGCAGGTTCAAGCATCTTCTTGCGGGGAAACTGTCTCCCAGCACTTACAAGATAGGATAAAGGCAGAGGTCCTACCAAATCTGCACTCTCCACCAGCTGCTGGAGGAGTCAGAGGTGGTGATTCTTAAGGCTGCATTTATAATCTTATTTTTCTAACTCTTTGTTCTTTCCTACTCAAATTTTAGCAGGCCTGTTTTGTGCGGGATCTGTTATCACCTTGTGACGATTTCTGTGACCTTTCTTTCCTCTGTGCCTTTTGGAAGCACAGGGAGGCTGATGGGGGAGAGCTTGACTGCCACCTGAAGGCAGACTGCAGCCTGAGGGCTGTGAGACAAACATCTTGGCACATAGTAGGCGCGTGGATTTCTGTATACCCCTCTGGAACTGAGGAGGTGAAAGACGCTGTGTCTGTTTAGTCACCTGAATATTGAGTTATGGTCTTTTTTCCGATGTTGTGTGGCCCCTCTCTCCAAAGCCTTTCTCTCTGCTCATATCAGTCATTCCAAGTCATCCGTTTTGCTGAAAGGGCTGCTTAGGCATACGTGAGGTGCCCTCCCCATGAGGAGCGTTATTGTGGCACTGATCGGTGCTGTGGAGGTACTTGTCACTGAATCCCTGTTTGAGAGAGGCATGAAGTACAGGGTGTTGTAATGCTGTCTCATTCAAAATCTGGATATGGTTGAGCTGGGTGCTTGGGAAACTGAAGTTAGCATAGCAGCACAGCAGTAACACTGAGGAGGTCTCCTGTGATCTCCTCAGGTCACCCTCCCAGCAGCGTATTTCACCCTCTCTGATGACCTTGAAGTGGTTTTCTCGGCAGCTGTTGAGCATCGTCCCAGTCGGCAGAGGAGCGGTCTCCTGCTGTGAGCTGTGATCTGCACCCCCGGCTTGCTGCCTCCTGCCAGCCTCTGGAGCGTAGAACGGATCTGTGATCTGCACTGTAGCATGAGATGCTACACCGATACTGTTCATGTTCCCAGTTATTTCCATTTCCTTTCTTTTATTTAAATTTTTTTTGAAGTTTCAGCAGAAGATCACTGCAAAGACCTGAACAACCTGAATTTTGTCTTTCCTACCATCTTCCATGCCTTTTCATCTATATATTGTGTAATGACTGTACTGTATTATTATAGCACCTGATTCTACTGCTGGATCTACAAGACAGCCATCAATATTCATGTTTCAGCTGAGAAAATCCAGCAGGGAGAATCGTTTAATATATGTGGCCTTAATGACAGGACAGAACTTTTAGTAACCTCAACAGAAAATGCGCAGCATCCCTGAAACCCGTGTTACAGCAATATTAAATCATTCTTTCCTAAAAGGTGTCCCAAAGTCTTTTTGGAAAAGTGGAAATTTTAACTCTAAATTGTAAAGTGACTTTTTTGAAATGGTTTTTCGTGAGGAATTGGAAAATAGGTCTGGTGTACAGAGGCATAACCCACAAAATGGAAACCTGTGGTCTTTAACTGAATTACTTTTCCTTTGAGGGATTAAACTATTTTGGTTAGAAAAACATTTTTAGTATGGGAACAAATGCACTCCTATCAACGTAACCCATTATAGCTAAATCTATGGAGATTTTGAACGTCTTTCAGATGTGTCCTAATTTATTTTAATGGAATGCTTCCCATGAGTGTTAAAGGACGGGAAAAAATCAAGCAGTTACTTTTTCTATTTTCTGTCATCTTTAGGAAAGTTATTAACCTTCAAGTTAGGGACTGTGTCAGTTTTGTATCACATGATGAACAGTATTATCGTACTCTGTAGGGACAGAAGGTTTGGAAGAGCAGTCGCTTTGGTCTTGAATGTCTACAGAGCTGAGGACATAGTTGTCTGTTCCACTGGCTTCAAATACAGAAGAAGTGAAGAGTGAGAGTGGTGCGGAGCTGAAAGGGTATGTAATGTTTCACTTCAAGACTGATCTCATCCTTTACCTAAATGTGTTCGTGTGCCAGGCGGTCTTGGACTTTTGAGGGAGAGTGCTCTCCAAACTGTTAACTTTGCCAAGAAACTTAACTTATTCCCTGTATAAATTGTTGCCTATGTAGAGCATTTGATGACTGAAACAAAACCCTGTTACAGATGTGTAATGCTGTCTATTTTAGTGCAATTACTGATCCACCTGTGAAAGTCTGGTTTTTAATCTTTTGTTCTCTTTGTTGTAATTGAAGAACAGTGATGTAGATAAAGAAGAAGGAATGGTTGCCAGAAAAGTTGAGGAGAAAGGAGCAGGATACGGGCAGGATTGGAGCATGTGGGTTAAAATGCAAGAAATGACAAAAGACTGAAAATGGTGTGTTGCTGAGGTGGCTGGGAGAAAACATCAGCAAAACGGTCTGAGCTATAAATCTAGTTCTAGCAGCTGTGTGACAAGTACCTTTGATGGAGATGAGGGTCAGGGTTCCAGGGTCTCTTTAAGTAAGAAGCGGTAAGAATTCGTGATTCAAACAATGTCTGGGAAAGCAGCGATATCATTAAAATAGTTTAACAGCTTCCTTGTTTTTCCAGCACGTTGGAAAGGAGTCCTCAAAAAAAATCCTCAGTACAGAATGTGAGTCCCCATTCTGCTCCTCCAAGTGAGAGTTGCAAGCACCCAACTGCCTTGTCTTAAACTGTTTCCTTTTACGTAAGCGCACCCAGCACTGGGGTGCTTCAGCAGCCTCCCCAGAGCTTCAGAAAGAAGAGACTTTTGTCCTTTTCTCTGATTACGGAGTGCAGAGATTGCAGTGCCTAATTTTGTTATGTTCTCATGCTCTAATAGCTTGTTATGCTTTGTCTTACTTATGCTGTGAAGTGCCAGTCACAGTTACCACAAGCCCTTTTTGTTGACCAATTTACATTTTGACTAGCAATAATTGTCTTTTTATACTTAATGTTATGAATTGCACTAAAGCTGAATAGTGTATTGTGGGCTATTTGTTCAGCCCTACAAAGAAGTTCTTGTGTGAGCACAGCTCTAACAAATGATCTAAGTGACTCTGATATAAAAACTGTTCAAAGTTGTTTTTCTCACTCTTTTAAATAGTTTATTTTTATGTTTGCTGGTAACTGCTCAATATATTAGGCAAATTTATTTTCAGATATGGACTCTGTGTCTTTTTCAGCATTAATAAGAAGTCAAGTTCTGTTTAGCAGATGGAATTTAATTTCCTGTGGTGGGCTATCATGGATTTGGTGTTGACTTCAGAATGTGGACTCAGTTAATGAAGGGTAACTCCATTTTTGGTCAGTCTCCCACTCCAGTTAATCTCCATGGGGAGACATTAGTACAGGAGTAGTGATTCTAATAGGTGTCAAACAGAGCAACAGATCAGAGAGCTGAGCTTTCTGGATGCACATCCTCCAGTTCCTTATGCTAAGATGCTTTAAGTATAATTAGACTTTGGTAAACCAAGGAGTTTTATCTGAAACCAGTAAGGGTTTGGTTTCTGGATTGCAGCCCGTTCGGACTTGCCATGTGATAAGTATCAAATCTCCTAGTCAACTGTATTCTTAAATAGAAGTTTTTAGAGCTTTTCTGCAGAATTGTTAAACTTTAAGACCTTCTTAACAAGTATTTGCCCCACAGAAGTGCAAGGGGATTATTTATCTGCTTTGCTGTAAATGCTGACTTGCGTGCTTGAGGTAGTGTTATGCAAAGCTAATCCCAGATTAGAGCCTTTCCAAGCAGGCAGGGTAAAACTGGCTCCGTTAGTTGAGTTGGTGAAAGCTGTAATATGTACGTAACATTGCACCTGAGAACCCTAGAGACTGATGATTTTTATGTGCCAGTAAGATGTTTAACGGATTGCAGTGGCATTCAGTTCATGGAGAGGGAGTGTTGTGCACAGCCTAGATTTTAGCATCAAACATGGGGAGCAGTTTGTATCTACAGTAAATTAACTTTCTCAAAATGTAATTAAGCTGAGCAGAGACCAAACCAATTGATTGGGACTTCAATTTTGAAGGCTGGATTTGCACAAGGAAAAAAGATGAATTTCAAAATGAGGAACATGTGGCTTCCACTTCAGTTTTTTTGTTTTGTTTTAATGTTTGTTACATTTAAGCCAACAAAACGTGACTGAAGTTCCCTAAACCAGAACTTTTTTTTTTAGCATGGCTGTGTGCAGAAGGCTCTGAAGGCTTTTGCCTCCTAAGCAGCTTTCTGTGAACATCAGGCTTTCTAACTGTGGATGCCCAATTCCAATATTCCCGTCTGCAATTTGAGCTTTGTGTGTGTAAATGTGTGTGTAACGTGTGTGTGTGAGATATACATATGTATGTGTGTACATAAGCTTATATTGTACATGTATACAAATACATATTTATATATGTATATAAAATAAGATCACCATGAGCAAGTGCAGTCAGTATAAACAAAACACTCCACCATCTACAGGGACTTACCGTCCTAATGAAATTAGGAGATGGCTAAACATTTGATCCTTGTATCACCGTAGCAACTGGCCTGTTATCCTCAATTAAGTACTGGTGTAACTCCCCTGACTTCCAGAGTGTCAGGCTGCTATAAAACTGATCTGAGGAGAGAAATAGGTTCGCATTTCTCTGGTGCTTGACTAGCAGTTCAGAGCAAACCTTTGGTTGCAAGTGACTGGGGAATGATGCTGTAGAGCTCTTACTGCAGCAGGTCAGTCCTCAGTTGTCCTTGGCTGACTGTGGAGCTCTTCAGCATTTTTCAGAAGCAAACTTTTGCAAGGCTGTTTTATTAATTTTCTTGGTGGTTTGGGTATTCTTGGGGCCCAAGTTTCAATGAATAAAAACTGTAACGTGCAAGAGAATAGTTTCTGCTAGATTGTTTAACTAGACAGATTTCTGTTTCTGCTCATTTCATTTCAGGAAGGAGGTGTTGGAGGAGGGACTCCTTCCCGAGACCTTGGTGCTTTTGACTCCTGGGTTTTAAGTAAAACCCCTTTAATAATCACATTCTAGCTAGCAATTTTATCCGTGTTACGAGTAATGCACAAGGCTTGTACCTGGTTAGAAGAACATTGTCTAAAACTGACTTGTGAAATCCTGGAAATATTAAACAAATAGAGTATCTGAAATCTTTTAACATTTTATTTAAAAAATTGGCAAAATTATTGCAGTCTGAATCAAAGGGGCGTTCTCACTCTTGTTTACCAAACCTGAGTTGCTGCTTGGCTCTTAAGCCTAAAATAAATCAAAGGGGAAGTATTTTTTCTGTAAAACTTCAATTTCCTCCACTAGACAGTTTTATATAACCTGTCATTTTAATATTGCACTACTTTTCTTTCCAGCAAAAGCAGCATATCAAAAACTGTAAATCATGTTTGCTTACAGGGAGAAATGTAATGCAAATAAGATGCTTTAGCTTTGTGGGACTCTTTTTCCAAAATAAAATTCCAGAAACTGTTTTAAGATTCAAGAGAGGATTTTTAAAGCAAGGAGTCTGACTGGCTACTTTCTTTGTGTTTGATTGCATAAGAATTGTCAGCTTTTCAATTTTGTTTTGGTTTTTTTAAGGGAAAAAAAAAAGCAGCTCTTGCAACATTCTGATTTATGCTGGCTTCCAATTATTGCACTATTTACTGTCCTGGATAAGGAAACTCACAGCTGTTCTTTTGCACTTTTTAAGGCTGATCTTGCTAGAGAGAGGCTAAACTAGCAGGCAGAATGTACACTTTTCGAAAAAGCTTTCCATCAGAGAGCTCTTTTCCATTGAAGAGTTTACATCTTCTGCTTACAGATATTAGACTGTGCAAAACCTAAGATGCAGTTCTGTATCTTAGTTACCGTATTGAGGGCTATTTTTTTTAGGCTGTGGGGTTTTTGAGGTCTGCTTGCATACTAACTACCTGGAAGCTTGGTGCCAGAATAGATGCTTTCCAATATGAGAATCAAATATTGAGCTCCTTTCTCTCAGGTTTATGTGAAGGTCGGCTGCTTCTGGAGCCCAAACAGTGGGCTGATTAGCAGAAGGGATTCTTTAACAAGCTTTTGTTCGGGAGGGAGTTTTGTCATTTAAGTGAAAAATTTAGATTTACGTAGGTGAAAATGTTTTAATCTTTGTCATTGTGGGAATTGAATCACTTTCTCCTTTTTAATGGTGTAACGCAGGATAACTGTAGTTTGGATTTGGAGAACTGCTGGATGTTTGCCTCTATCCTTGGACTATGGAGTAAATAGAGTCTTCGTAACCAGACATGGAAACATTATGTTTTTTGGTTTTATTCTGCTATTAGATCCCCATACGTGACTGATTTATGAAATGGCAGAGAATGGAACAGATTGTGACCAGAGACGCATAGGAATGATCAAAGAACAGCACAATGGAAACTTTACAGGTAGGTGGAAAACAACTTAATGTTCTCAGCTGGTCAGCTTGGTGTGTAAAATGGCCAGCACAGCACTCAAAAGGAATTTATGTTGGTGCACTTTATGCCCAGGTAGTGCAAAGGGCCTCAGTGCCTGAATCCATCTTGGAAACTTCAGTCATCTCTAAATCTGAAGTCTTGAAGATTTATGTAGTGTAAAGCCACAGAATTGTTTTATGTTGTGTATTTCCATTCAGTTTTCTCTTATAGTCTTTTCTCCCTCCAGAGTTCTTATTCTGTAGTTCATATGCGTGTGAGCCCTGTAAAGCTGACTTGGGTACCAACAGGGGCTGCAACAGGACTGAGCTAAAAAACTCATGGCAAACATGTGGCTGTAGAAGTCAGGCTATACAGCCCCACCCTTTGGCACTGAAAAGTTAGTATTTGGTAATAAAAATCTGTTTTACTCTGGGAGAAATCCAGTTATTAGTCTCCCAATTTTTAGCTTTTCTGTTGACATTTAGCTTCACTATAATTTATCAGTTTCAATGATAAATTGCTAACAAAACAGTTAACTACTTCATCTCCTGCCTTGCCTCTGGTTTTCCTACTGGTATGTCTGGTGTGGGTTTGTGTTAATGTTCAGGACTCATGAAAAATAACCTGAGAATGTTTCGTGAAGAGCCTTGTGTCACTGAATTATCTGTGCTGTGTAGTACAGCATAGAAATGATAATCATTTTAGTTTTGTTTCCTGTCAGCTTTGAGTGTGCCAGTTCCATATTTAATTAAGTTTTGTAACCAAGTGATTTCTCAAGCTGTATGCAGTCTTACACCATTGTCTTTTATGACCTTTACTAAAAACAAAGTCATAAAAAACAAGGTTGAAGCATTTTTATTAGACATATTAAGTGAAAAAATAGAGAATAGAAATTCTTGATGCAATGAATGCAGCAAGATTTAAAGAGGAACTGTATGTGTGTATGTATGGAACAAATCAAAGCCTTTTACGTAAAGGCTTAAATCATTCTGAACTCTGAGGGAATGTGGATGTTATCCAGTATTTGCTGTTGTAGGATTTCTGTTAGTTCATCTGAAGCAGCTGATGCTTACAGCTAAAGAACAGAAAATTAAATGGGCTATGTGACTAATGAGGTATGCAATTTCTGTGTAAATATTAGCGTGCGATAAGGCAGCATGTTTCAATTACATGAAATAATACATCTTGAGTTACAATGTGCTGGGGATTCAGAGTAGATTAATATTTTAAACACAACAGCTTTTTACAAATTTATAATTATTATTGCAGTGCTTTAAATGTATACAAAACAGAATATATATGTTTTGACTGTGTAGTAAGTGATGTTTAAACAAGTTTGGTGCCTGTTTGGATACAAGAGTTATTTTTGTTTATTTTTTCAATTGTTTTGTGATATATTTTGCTCTTATTTCAGAATTCATTTTCTTTAAAAGTTTAAAAAATTATTACCGCTCATTAGCTTGACAACCTTTGAACAAGCCATTCTCATCCAAAAAATAGCTAGGTTTTTTATTAACCTTGACTGTATTATGAGCGCAAAATAACACATTTATTAGAAGAACCTTTCTTCTATACTTTTATGGTACTGTACAGTGACTGGTGTTACAGTAGTGGTGAGCTCTGCATTATAACCAAATGGATGCAGTTACGGCCGCAAGCTGCGCCAGAGGAGGATTAGGTTGGATATTAGGAAAAACTTCTTCACCTAAAGGGCAGTCAGGCCCTGGCACAGGCTGCCCAGGAAAGTGGTTGAGTCCCCATCCCTGGAGGTATTTAAAAGACACGTAGACGTGGTGCTTGAGGACGTGGTTTAGTGGTGGCCTTGGCAGTGCTGGGTTAACGGTTGGAGTCGATGATCTTAAGGGTCTTTTCCAACCTTAATGATTCTATGAAAAGCAACCAAATGCCTAGCGTCAGCCCGGCAAAGGACTGCGGTACAAAAGCAGGCCCTTTTCATGGGAGCAGTTCCTATCTGCTGGGCTCGCTTTGGAGCAGCTGAACAGCGTGGCAAGGCTTACCACGGCCTGAGGATCCGCACTGGGATAGTAGGTGCTGTTATCCAGTTACACCGTGACTGAAGTGTATAAAGAGCGTGTGTAATTCAATCTAGTTCGATTGGAGAAGTCTGAGAATAGCTTTGGAAGAGAACCAAATTCGAAAGTTCAAAGTGAAATGTGGTCTCTGTAGTGGATGATAGAGTCGCATTTGACCTAATGTATTAGTTGGTTTGTAACTAGTAGTGCAGCGCCTTGCATGAAGGCTAATAGATGTGGCAGACTTTTTGCACCCTGGGCCAGTTAGATTCTTGAATGGTTGTCAGCTACATGGAGGAAAAAAGCCACCTTATTTCCTTTGCTGGAGGTCACCTGATTTCTGGTGCCCTTAGAGCAAATGCTTTGCGATGAGTGGAAAAGATGACTGGGAGCCCACATTAACTTCTGAACAAAGTAAAAAAAAAAAAAAAATTCAGTATATTTTTGGGTGGGGTGGAATCTGAACTGTCAGCCTGTGCTTTTACATTTCTGTTGCTTTTCATTTGCAGATTCCTCTTTGTTGAGTGAACGGAAGCGAAGGGACCGGGAAGAGAGGTTGAATATTGTACTGTGGAGAAAACCGCTTGTTACCTTGCAGTATTTTTTCCTGGAAACTCTAATAAACTTGAAGGAATGGACCATAAAGTAAAGATCATTTCTTTAACTTCTACTAAGCATTCTGGGGAAACCTATGCTTTGATTCAGTAGGTCATTCTGACATCTCGCTTTCCCTGATGATTCTCAACTTTACAATTTTTCTTTCAGAAAACGTATTTATTTTTGTACCTTAAAGGTGGCTACTGGAACATACCGCACTTCTAGCTCTGTACTCAGACCTTCTGCCTAAATTACATAAGTGTAAATACAGTCAGGTGTCAATGGAAGAAAATTGCCAACTTCCTTTCTGAAGAGTTGAATATTCCAATGTGAAGGAGTGGGACGTGGTTTGGGATCCTTAAGGAAGAGAGATTGTACTTATGACTGCGGTGTTAAGTACTGATCTATTAATGTATGTGTTAGTATCACTGAATGATCTTCAAATAGCTCAGCTAGGGCAGGGTTCAGGATTACGTGGAACTTGCAGTGATGTTTATGGTGCTGCGAAGAGGACTTTGCTTGTAAGCTACGTGGTCCCTTTCACAGCAGGAAATTATTTAGTAAAGCACTTTCCCTAAGCATTATTTACACACTGGATAAAATGGGCTTTTATTCCAGTTAGAAAATTTGTGAGTAGCAGTCCTAGCATCTCCTGCTAATGCTGAAATGCATAGCTCTTTCTTAAGGCACTAGGCTTGAGAGGGTTTGGAGTGCCAAAAGGCAAACATGAGTAAAATTGGTAACTGAAAAAAGCTAAGAGCAGCAGCCATCCCAGTGTTTGTGTTGGTAACTGGAATCTCTTGTGTTTGGGATTGAGTTTACGATCATTTTCCCAGTCAGAAGGTAGGATCTGATATCACCTTGGGTGATCCTGGCTGTTGGACTGCACCTTTGCGGAGTGAGCTGAGATTGGTGATAATGGGTGATGTTCAGTGCCCCTTCTGGGCTAAGTTCAAGGTGCTGACACATAAGATCCATTGAGAGAACCTTCTGTTTTCCATTTGGATCTGCTGAAATGATTGGTATGAAAAATACCAGGTTTATGTAGTGTAGTCTTAATCCCCTTTTACACATGCCCCCCCCCCCCAACCTAACCCTGAAACCTACTTATTTTACTATGTACATTCTTTTAACTATCACTGGGAATTGTTTCTTTGAGAACTGTTTTATCAGGTCTTACATTAGCCATTTCTGACAACCTCCAAGCATTTAAAACCAGCAGAAATAGCATTTGAGGTTTTATTTTAAGCTATTACCTGGCTTCCTAGACATCAAATTCCATTACAGATAGCACTTGCATCCTCTGTTGTGCAGCACATCTATGTTGTCATGACAATATCTTTACAGAAAATAACACTATTATAAGCTATTGAGACCTCAGATTGACTCTTAATGATATCCTGTGTTCCACTTGAGTAAATTGTGATTTAAATGATGACAATCACTTGAAAATCCAATTCTCATACTAATATAAACAGCACAAATTATTTTAAAATTAAAAGAAAGTTAGAGTGACTTTTTTCAGCATGCTTAATGTGAAACATTTGTGACTGTTTTCCTGTATTACACGTCTCATTTCTCTCTTTTTCTATCTGTGTAAATAGATAAGTTATGTTCATAGTTTGCTATTTCATGTCTGAGATTTTTAAGTGATGCTGGCACTTGCTTTTTTATATCATTAGGTGATAGTATAATAGTGTTTCCGAGAAAATGATAAATGTATGTGCTAATCTACTGTGTGTGGCCACATACACATCAAGCAGAATGTGTATGTGAAACTAAACAGGCTCAAAAATAATTTAGTATCAAATTACATAGGAAAACACTTTTCTCCCCTTATTGTAGTAGCTTCCTAACGCTTTATAGTTAGCTCAAATGTATTTATTAAACTTTGAGCTGCTACAAGATGTATTTCAATAGATCAGGGGAACCAAAATAGCGTAAAGATTTGTTCCTCTTACTGTCACCGTGGTTCTGCCCACCAGCACCCAGTTTGAAATTAGCACTGCTGTATCCCACCCACGGCTCATCCCTCGCCCCGGGCCAGTGCCCTGCCTGCTTTGCGCTTTGCTTAACCTGCTGGCCCTGCGTTTGAGACTCTCGTGGCTGCAGCAGCTGAATGCTTGTTTTCAGATCGCGTTTGCTTTCAGACAGTTACTTTGTTTTGCTTTATTTAAAAAAAAATATGCATGGCTGAACTTTGATCTCACTTGACAGTGAAGTAGAGATTTTTCCGTAAAGAATAAAGGCTCCCCAGATATTTTCTTGGGAGGTTTATGCTTTTATAATAGCAAACTTTTCAGCTGCCGTTGTCCCCACTGACTACATCCACGCAGACAGGGATAACTGAGTTACTGTGAAATGCATTGTAAATGATGAAAAACCCTAATTGCCATTTGTCTTTTAAGATTGTGGCATCGGCGAAGTATCTTGGTGTCTTTTTTACTGACGCTTGCAGTGCTTACAGCTACGTATTACATCGAAGGAACACATCAACAGGTATGAGGTTTTCAAGTTACTTGCCTTAGTGACTAACAAATTCCTGTCCTTGTGCTAAAGTAGATGTACTGGGAATTGAATGGGGTCTTCATGAAATTGTAATGTGTTTTTTGAACTCCTACTCACCAAGGATATTTGTTTCTCATGTCATGACTCCACTCCGTGGTGTGTGGATGAGTTGCGTTTTAGAGATTTGGAACGATCAGCTGTATCATTTGATCTATTCTGTTGCATCTGTAGGTGTTCCCCTTCTCATCCCTTCCTGAATAAGCCCACCTCTGATGCTGCAGCACTCCTTCACATCTGCTGTTAACAAGCTTTTAATAGCGGTGTGAGCTCTTGAGGTAAAATGCTAAACTGGGTCATGATAGAACTTTGTGGTTCCCAAAAAATGTTTCTTCTTCTGCTATGGAAGGGTCTCCTGACCCCTATCCCATGCTAGGATAGGCATATATCTAGACGTGAAAAGGTTTCATGGTTCAAATCTGTTTCTGCGATGCTTCTTATACACCCATTGTTGTAAAACGGTTGTTCTAAAACCTTTTTTGTGCCTTGGAGTACATGAAGACTGATGCTTTTGCATCACTTGCTGTGTAAGCCATTGCTTAAGCATAAGGGGATGGTGTTGTCTACACCTTTCCCCTCCCCATTTCTCCTTGAGTACCTTCCCTGGGGGCAGCCAGCCCTTTTGAACCCTGCAGAGCATTTCCTTGTGCAAGTGAATCATCTTACCGCTCTGACTCTGAAATCAGCAGGCTCCCACTTTCAGAGAACTTGCTTACATCCATACTGCTATGGTGTGTCACTGGCTGCCCGAGGGACCTGCAGGTCGGGAACGGGAGTCCTGGCTTCCCAGGACGGGTCTTGAAATGCAGTGAAATGAGTTGCTTCAGCTCATCGCATTCTCGCTCACTCAATCCCATGCTTGAGACCTGAGCGCTTACATGCAGAGCAAGTTGGTGGATGGTAAATCGGTGGCCCGATCCTGATGGACAAATACCTGCTTCATTAAAAACTGCCCTGGTTGGTGACCTTGTCAGCCTAAGGCCAGAGCATGATGCACTCAGCATTTGCCACTAGATGGCTCTTGCAAACTGGTGTTGAGGCGCATGGCCCCCGAGCTGCCTGCTGGGCCTGCAAGAGGTTTCCTTGAGCCTGCTGGGAACAAACCTGTGCCTCTGGGACTGGCGAGGGGAGTGGGACCTGCAGGGTCCTGCCAGTGCTTGGAGCTCTCCGTTCTGCGGGGTCCGTTGTGTGTGCCGGCAGGTATCTGTCCATCCCCCTGGCTCCAGAGCTCCTTCCCTAAGGTCCGTGTCTTGCTAGTGTCGCTATTTATCTCTGTACCATCAATATATACTTGAATATGAGCCACTTTCTTCCGAAAGCATACTCAGAATAGTGAAGTATATTCATGATCTTTCACTTGCCATTTTCAGGACTTTTTTATACCCTGGCAGGTTGAAGCCTGCTTAAGACTGGTAAACTTCATCTTGGTGCTGCTGGTCCATGGATGGCATAAAATGGCACCTCTTCTTGGGGCTGTGGTACTGCCAAGGTGATGGCCTGGCTCATCCTCTTAGTATTGCTCTCAGGGCAGAGAGAGGGAGATACTGCTTCCCGTTTCTCCGGTGTACCCAACTGGACTTTTTATGTCCAGAATTTGCTGTGACTTTCTCATATCCCCTCACTGATGTGTGCAACACAACCAACACTTTAATCTTTTCTTAAAAGCAACAAACCCGGTTACTCACTGGTCCAAGATAAAACATTCAGCAGACTAACGGAGAGTGCAGCTAATTCTATTCCTTTATTTAATCTGTTCAGGCAATTCCCTGAGCTGTGCTTGCTGCTTGGGCTCCAGTAGATGCTGTCTGGGGCTTGCTGCTCAGACCTAGTATGCCTGTTCTGGGTTTCAACCCCCTACTAGTGAACCTGAATTTTTTATCTGTCTCCTTGGAAACTTGCTGATTCTTAGGCACGTGGGCTTTTCTTTTGAAAGTGTGCTATTTTCTGTACGTGTCTGTGCTATAATTGAAATAAATTGCAAGTAGAAGTATCTAGGATTCTATTTCAGTTATTGTAATCCAGATAACTATCCATGTTAGTTTGTAGCTTTAACTTTCTCCCCCAGGAGGTATCATCATTCTTTTTTTTTTTTTTTCTCTTTTGTGACTTTTCTCTTTCAGTATGTGCGGTATATGGAGAAAAAGTTCTTCTGGTGTGCCTACTGGGTAGGATTAGGCATTCTGTCCTCCGTTGGACTTGGAACGGGTCTCCACACCTTTCTGCTCTATTTGGTAAGGATATTTCCGTACCATGTTCTTTCTGAATCAAGTACTTTAATTGTTGCGTATTTTTACATATGTGAATAAAGAATATTCCGTAAGTCCTAAACATTAAGTACTCCTGAGGGAAAAGAAATACTTTGTGTAATGCTCCTGAGCTCTAGTGAATGCTATTCATATTCTATCCTGTATAACCTTGTTTTGTAGTTTGTATGCTGTATGTTTGTTGAACTGTAGATACTAGCTTGCTGTTAATCCTCATTTGAAACAAGTCAAAATCTGCACGCTCTATCCTCTAATTTCCTAATTTAAATGAAACATTTTCTAGTGCGTGCAGCTCAAATGTTTCCATTTAAAATTTTTCAGCATATTCTCTTTTTTAGTAGCTTAAAATGATCATTTTTCTAGCTGAAACCACTGAAATAGGCAGCTATTTTAAAGTTCGGTCTGTATTAAATTCTGCATTGAAAAGAATAGCAAGAAAAATATTTGTCTACAAAGGTAAAATAATATCTGTTCTGAAAATTTGTGTGATGTTGTTTATCTCAACTTAGCTAGGAAAGCTAGGGAAATGTTTGGGTGTGTTTTGCTTTCGGCCATTGGATTAGTTCCTTAATGTTTATGAAACCACTGTCCTGGATTTAAGAAAAGGATTCATGGCCACAAAATAATTAAAACCAGTTTGTGCAACAAATGTCATCTTGTATTTGGAACAATTACAGATGTTTACTTTCAGAACTGCTTTAATCATTAACAATAACACACAAAACACTACAAGAAACAAGAAACTCGTGCTTTTCCACACAGCAGGGCAATGCCTGTTAGATCGAACGGCGTCTGTATGGGCTGCGTTAGCAGCACTCTTAGACGTACTCTTAGCGTAACTTCCCTCCTAAAGACTGTGGAGGCAGAAAGTAGAGGAGAAAGGAAACTATTGCTAAACAGAAACAAGTCTATGCACGCATAGCCTTTGAGACAAAAATGTTGCTGTCAGTCTACACGATTGGAAATGGAAATTCAGTAAAGCTGATGAACACGGCGTCTAAACATTTTTATGTAACACTGGATAGCGCTTCACAGCATTGACTTGACAATGTACGGATCTTTCTGAGTTGCAGAGCCGATGCTGTTAATAGCTTAAGGACAGTAAGACACGTTGGCTGGACAGAGGGAGAATCAATGAAAATCATCAGCCCCAAACCAAGGTGCTCTGCCTCGCTGGAGAGGCAAACCAGCACCAAGTGATGCATGCGGTGGAGTCAGGCTCACAACTCGGCTCCCTTTGGGTTCTCTGCCAGCCTACGCCGGGAGCGAAGCTGCAGCGGGGGGGGATCACCAGCTATTCAGCAGGACAGAGAGAGGAAGGGAAAGGAAAGCAATTCCAGGTTTGCTGCAGAAATCGGTTGGTCATGATTTAAATCAGCAAGTAGGAAACAGTTTAAATGATAGATTTTAATCTTGTTCTGCTTTTTAGATATTTTTCTTAGGCTGTCAACCAGTGAAAGTCAATGTAAGATTTCCTCTAACCAAAGATTTCACGTATTTAGACATTCTCTTTGAAGCAGGTTGGAGAGCTTATCATACAGTTCCTATTCTTAATTTTTACACAAGTTCTGTCAGAAATCTAGTAAATAAGAAATGTTACACACCATTTCTAAACTGTATTTGCAAGTGGGTAGCGTTTCTTTGCTGTACGTTGATCTGACGCAGGGTGGGAAGAGTGCTGTCATTTTATACGCTAGGCCCTCATTTTATACCCAAGATGATTTTGTCACATAAAGAAGTTTTCATAAGACAGCACCACTTTTTTCGAAAGGAAGGTGGAATGAATTGACCTTTCTTTTACTCTCTATTTAAAAATCCAGATGTTTAAATAGTTCTAAATTACTTTAATACAAAACAAATTAAATTTTATAACATATCACTGAAGTTTTCCTGTGGGGTATGCGAACCTAGTGGATATGTTTAGGCCATGGCCTGAGCTGACATGAAGGTAATGTATATACAAAATACAACTTCTCTGTTGGCTTATCAATATAATTTATGGTGGGTGTATAGGAGGTGAACAGCCTTCCAGGCTGCACCAGGGAGGTGCATCACCTAGGAAAAGAAATTTAGTTTAATGTTGTTAGTGAAAGTATGGCAGACATACCGTAGGTACATTTGTAATGTAAGAGGCAAGGTTTCACGTAACTTTGTTAGGAGGGAAAAAACAGACAAAATAGATTGCACTGGATAAGTAGAAGGTGGTTATAGAGTAAAATGTAATAAAACTATACCATCGACATCTAATGTGTAACACTGCAGGAGAAATACTTGTTTGCTTTAAATATGTAAGGCAGATAAGCATGCTTCTGTTACGTTGGGGGAATTCCATAAAGGCAGTGCGTGTAGGAAGAACGAGGAGCAAAGATTCATTTTCCTCTTCTCTGCCGTGCAAGATTTAGTGATTAGCAGGGACTGTAAATTTAGGACAATTGCACTTTCTCGGCACTGAACGCTTGTCGGAACCCTGCACAGTTCATTTGGTGGACTGTATCTGGCTTTATAGCCAGTAGATGGCAGTGGGAGTGTAAAAACGCAAGTTTATTGCCCAAACAGCGTGTTGCCATTTTAAGTACCTGAACTGTTAATGTTCTTGTCAGTACAGCTATATCAGCAATGTCAATATGCTATCAATGTAGTAATACGCTTCTTAATCTCTCCTCGGTTTGAGCCTACAGCTTGTGTGAAAGGGAACACGGAGTACTAACTTAAGACTGTTGGTACAACTTTTAAGGGTAAATTATTTCAGAAGAGTGTTCTGGAGTTAACCCATCTGGCAGCAATGCAATTAGGCGCTCTAGCTTTCAAAAGGAGGAGTTTTAAACTAAGTTGCTTTGTTAGTTGTGCAGCAGTTGCCTCTAAAAGTAGAAATACGATAGGTTAAGTGGGGAACTCGCTATATTAACTTTTACATTACTGTATATCTAGTTTTCATGTTCCATATACTTTAATTACATTTCTTCATTATGGTAAAACTTATTCTTCTATTGGTTCAAAGGAATGAAAAGTTACAAAACAGCAAATCCTCTTCTGGTTTAGTGCCTGGATTTGCTGGCAATAGAGAACAGACTCAGTAAGTGTTTTAAAATTGCTTTTAATTAATTGCTCATTTTAAATGTGTATGTACAGTGAGATTGTTGGGAATGCAATTACATGCTTCGGGAACAATGCTCCCGGGCCCACCCATGTGCTGCTGAGCTCCTGTTGATGCTTGCAGCCTTGCTCTGCCATTAAGGGCCAGCTAGGAACCGATGGCACGTGGGCACCTGTTCGGGCAGGGCGCTGAACCTCCCCAGCTCTGACACAGGTGCATCTTCTTTAAATATAGCCCTCCGTTTACTGCACGCAGCTATTTTCATGTGAAACTGTTCACGAGCACAGCCTGTTAGCTGGGAAAATCATAGAGAGAGTTACGCAATAGATGGCGTATATGAATGACTCTGGGTGTTTGCTTTCCCTGGGCTGGTTAGCTGTTTTTCCAGTGTTGAAAACTGTCATTTGTCTGGATTCTTCAGAGCATCTCTCACCAGCTGCTTTTTGGAGCAGCATGAATTCAAGGGCCAGGAGAGATCCTGGGGTTAGCTGAGAAGGGAGTACTTGGAAACAGTTTGCTTAAAGTCGATTTTACAGTCTAAAGCAGTCTCAGTTTGGGGGGAAGTTACTGCCCCTGGTTCACGTCTGATTTGGGTTTTGTTGGTCACCAGCACATTCTTGCTGCAAACATCTCGGTCTAGGAGGGAGAGGTCAGTTTTGTTAGTTTGATAATAGGCTTTTTATTGCTATTTCTGTGATTCAAGAACTTTCTGTAAATTATAAAGGGTCTGAACATTGTGTGCTGCATTGGTTCCTAGTTTGATGCTGCTTCCTTAGTTGTAGCCAGCAGTAAATGTAAAATTTGACATGGCTTTTTGGGAAGCGATTCTCATGCTGCAAATTGGCACTGAGCTAAGGGCTGGCACAGAGCAGGTCTTCAATGCAGAAATAGGGAAGCAGGCCGCTCTTCCAAGAATCCTTTTTATTCTGACACTTTCAAAACAAGTCTGCTGGCTTGTTTTCCCAAAGTCCATTAAAAGTTTTTCACAATTCTTTAAAAACACTTTAAAAATAGTAATCATGATGTGGTCCTGCAGGAAATAAAACTACTATGATTAATGACTCTAAATACTGTTTTAGCAGCGCACAGCTCTTTTTCTTAGTCCTGAGATGTCTTCTCTTGTATTGGTGGTATATTAAAATATAAATGGCATGAATCACCTAATTACCAAAAGAAGATGACTGAGGGTAACTCGTCAGGAATTTCTTGCGTTTGTACATCTCGGAGAGGTCTGTTTGCCGCCGCAAAATGAAATGAATGAGCCGCCGGCGGGCAGCGGGCCCCGGCGGAGCGGGGGACGCTAGGTGGAGCGCGTGGCGGGGACCGCGCTGCCACGGCCATCGTCACCCAACGCTCTGCCTCGTGACTTGGTTTCAGTTCAGCTCTGGCAAATGGATTGCAAAAGATGTGGCCACGGCAAACAAAATCAGCTTAGAATTAATGCCTATCAAAAAACTTTGCACGAGAAGTGGATGATAAATGTCCCTTCTGTGTACGGTCTGTTATAGTCTGTAATGCTGGGGGATGAATGGAAGCAAATTCCTTACAGGTCAAAAGTGCAGAGCGAGCTTTGGCCGTTTGCATTTGTTTGTGTGTTTGTTTCTTAAATATGGATCTCTGCTCGCTTGCTGATAGAGCCAAGTGGAGCAACCGCTGACAAGGTTTCCAGCGGTGGCGGGGCCGTGGACGGGCGCGAGCAGGAAACGCGAGGTACAAGAGGAATGTTTTGTGTGCGGAGGTCGCACAAGAGCTCGTGTTTTTTCAGAACTGTAATATGTGGGGTTGTCACTTAATTCTTACTGGGGTGTTCTGTAGCAGAGTGGATGAGAGCACGGCAATAATTTTAAGCCATGAAAAAAAAAACAACCCAGAAAACTGCCTTTAAAGATAAGTGAGTTGAAAAGACAGTGTCCTCCTTGACGGTGCTGGCTTTAGAGAGCCAGTTTGAGTTTATCCAGGCTTGAGGGTTCAATGTCTTGCTTTTGTTCTGAATTGGTTCCAGGGTTTGGCTTTGGCCAGGGGTCACATTCTGGCCTCCCAAAAGTGTGGTAGTTTGCAGCTGAAATGAATTGTATTTTGGCCCTATCTGGACTGGTTTAGGTTAGAATCTGAAGATATAAAATCCAGACACCTTGTGCAATAATGAGCCCCATTAGCTTTAAAAAAAAAAAAAAGTTGTTGTGTAAATAATGAAAAGAAAAAAAAATAATTAAAAAAAAAAAAAACTTTTCCTGCCAGTACTGCTGAAAACTTTTTAAAATCAAACTTAATTCCTTTTAGTTATCTGATTTCAGAAGCTGAGTTTGTAAGGAGACTCATGATAAAATTAATAAAGCGCTTCTAAAAAGAAAAGCTTGCAAAATAGGGCTTATTCCACTTTTATGAAGTAGACAGAATAATTTGAAAAGCTACAGGACTTACTCTCATTTTTTTTCTCCATTCATTTGCTTGTGACTTTAATACAGGAGTATTTTCATAGTGATTGTCAGCTTCAGGAGAAGTTTTGCTCTATCCATGTGGATCGTTCAAACCGAGTGTGAGTAACCCAGAAAACTATGGCTTCTGTGTGTAAAGGAAAAAGTGAGAAACAAAAGCAGAGCTGCCTCAGCGAGGTGGGAGGGTGCAGCAGTGCTCCCCTTCCCAGTGCTGCATTATTTTTAAGCGAGGTGTTCATTTTCAGTCCATACTGTTCTTCAATTCACATGCCAACATGCAAGCCTAAAACAAATGAAGTAAAAAATAGTTCTGTCTAATATCTGTGCTCAGATTACTGCTATTGACTTGTTAAGGTAGTTGAAAGAAAAATACGTGGTGGATGCAGAAGACAGAAATTAATTCTAAAGTAAGTTGAAATGGATCCTGTTTGTGTGAGGGTTGTTTGTGACTCTTACTCTCTCATTTGTTTCCTTCATGCCTTTAAACCTATTTCCTCCAGCTGTCCTAAGCTTTTTACAATGAATTGAAACATCCTGGAATACTTGAATCAACATATAACTTAAAAAAAAAAAAAAAAATCACTTTTGCTAACCATCTCTTGACGGGAACTCCTGCTTATGGCTCACATGGGCTCTGTTCTGCTTGAAACTGCAGCATTGATAGTAATAATGCACCGATGAACTGGAAGGGTCCAGTGAATTAAACTGGACACCGCTGCCAGATTAGTTGTGTAACCTGTTTCTTAAATGCATTTTAAAAATCTGAGACAAAAAAATGGTATTTTCAAGGAGAAAAATGTCCATTGGGAGTCTTAATCCCTCTAAGAGCACCCGCTGTTGTTGTATATGCCAGATACCAATAGATACCTGCCGAGAATAAAACCAGCGCCTCTGGTTTAGATTACGCTGTGGAAGAACAGTCCCTTCAACCGCTCCGGCCCAGTCTGAGCCCCGAGCCCCCAGTCTGGTGCGTTAACGTGAGTTGAAACTGGTGGTGGTTTAAGTTCTGCTGGGCGCGAGCCTGGCAACTGCTGAGCAGACACCGCCGGTCCCGCTGTCCTGCTCCGAGGGTGGTAACGTCTGGCGTAGGGGCTGGTGGAGCAGCTGGAAGCAATAACCTCCCGTATTGCCCCACCGTGAATTGCTGGACCTCATGAGTCAGAGCCCGAAATGGTGTGACTGCCAGTTCCATATATGGCCTCCAGTGCTGCTGAAAGTGGTGTACGTCACAGCCTGGAAGGTTTATCTAAAGCTGGAACTGTGGCAATAAACAGCTAATGTGAAGTGCCTCCATCTGTGTAGGATTAGCTACCTTACTTTGACTTTTCAGAAGTCCGCAGAATATTGATGTCATATTAATATTTGAGCTGTATTGAGCATCTTGGCCAGCCATAGTCATTTGAACTTGCAGCAAGCTGAGGAGTTAGATGATCGGTACACCGTTTTCTTCTTTTTGAAGGTTGATGGACTTTACCTTTTAGATGCTGACGCCTTGTTTTCATTATCTGCTCTCGACTTCCTTGTCACTGGTTCTGTGTCTCATAACTGCTGGGAGGTCACGTTCTGCTTTCTCCTCATTTGCTCCCTGGGAGCCTCTGCTCTTTTTCTTTTTTTTTTTTTAATGCATGGCCTGAACTTTATACTTTTTGTGTCACTGCTTCCTTGAACAGGCTGGAAGTAATGATAACGGTGCAAGACGATCTTTAATTGGAGATGTTAAAGCCAATCATCACTACTAGTGTCAATTTGAATAGATGCTGTGATTTATTCTTCAGAAATAATAAGTGGGTGGCTAGGGAAGGGCAAGGAGAGAAGGCTGACAGATTATTTTTGTCTTCTGTCAGCACATAAACTTGGATTCTTCCAGTTGTGCCTTTCCCTGACAGGAGGCTGTTTGCTCCTATAGAAAGTAGCGTGGGCACAGCCTTACAAAAAGTCTGCTTTTCATGTTACTCCTCAAAGTAGCAACGTGGCCCTGTTATGCATGCAGCGGTACCACGTGCCTGCCCCCTCGGTGGTTCTTGTTCAGTCATATTCAGAGCCTGTGGCTCATCGTTTGGAATTTCCATCAGCTCTGGGCTGTGAGGCAAGGCTTGACTGAAGTGGGAATAGAAACTTGCTAACAGACACATGATTGTAAAATTAATACGTTGCATGAAATGCCATGACGGTCTGCTAAAATGAGCTGTGACCGCTTGATGGATGTTTGTGTCACTCGTGGATGCTCTAGGTATGGGATCCTTCTTCATTCTGAGGCCCGTTTTACAGCCAGCACTGCATACCAGACATTATATAAAATCACGAGACGTTTTAATCTTGTAACACAGACAGACAGACTAGATGGACATATTTACTAGCCACCTCCAGATCAAGCATTTCCCTCTTGATCACAGAGCAGTTTTCTTTGTGGGTAGTTGTCCACTACTCTTGAAGATAAAAAAGATGCTGTAACTTGGCGTTACTTTCTCGAGAGGTGTAATGACTTCATGGATAAGTATGAGATGAGTCGCAGCCTGGGGCAACGCTTGCAGGATGTTTCCCATGAGAAGCAAGCTTTTGTTTTTCCAATTTATCTTAATCAAATATAGCATGACATGTTTCCCCCCTGTGGAAGGGCTGAGTCTTCAACCCAGTATGAAAAGCAGTGTATCCATGGAGGAAAATACATTTTTAGTGCATTAAGTTCAGCAATGAGTTCGCTGTAATACTTTTCTTGCTGGCAGACGTATCACTTTTCTTTGCGAAATGTTTCTAAATTAGAGACAATCTAAAATTATATCTTCCCCAAATATAAAAGGTTAAAATTAGATGTTGTTGTGCTTGTGTCACTTCAGCAGGGTGGCTGTTCAGTGAAGGGGCATGTGAGAAACCAACATTCGGTATGGAGTTTGTTTGCAGCTTTCATTGTGTTCACAGTCTAGGTGCACAGAATGATCAATAATGTGAAAATAGGATTCATTTTAATTGGATATTCAGTCATTTTTCCTTACGGTAAAGACTTTCCTGTTTTAAGTATTATACGTATCAGCATGCTTTTAAGGATTTGAACTTCTTGAATTTTTTTTTTGTGCCTGCTGTCTCTTTCCACTCACACTGATGAATTTCCAAGCACAATTTATAGATAAAAAGATTATGCTTTCTAGAAATTTCATAATACAGCATTTAAAGTAACTTATTTCTAAGTATTAGCCCTGTCTGTTCTAACTTGGGTGCCTTCAATCACTGAACTAAACTTCTCTGAAGGCCTGTGAGTTCAAGAGTTCGAGGTTACCTTCTATGAGACATCAGGGTTGTATAGCTAGGGATTTCCAAGCTCCCCTAAATTACTATTGCTAAAAAATAGATTTATGTTGAGTTGATCTTGATGACCAGATCTTGTCTTGTTTGATTTGTAAATTGTACAGATATTTCTAAGAAATCGCATTCCAGCCTAACCACAGGCTCCTTCTGGTCGTCAGTAGTGGCAAGCAAATGTTTCTCACCCGAGTCAGCAGAATGTTTCTCAATTTCTTCTCTGTTAGCCCTTGTTAGTGCCTCCTGCAATTTAAAAAAAAAAAAAAAAAAAGTCATTGGAAGAGGGTGAGGGAAAGACAGTTGGTGTTCAGGATCTTACATGCCTTGCATTTCAGCGACTCTTCCTGGTTTGGCAAGCAGCGTGTCCACTAAAGCGCCTGGTTTTAGTATTTGTTGTCTGGGATGACAGTTTTGCGAATGCCGTTTTCAAAGGTAGAGCTGCAGTTAGTCAGGAGGGGATATCTTAGAGGTTTTCCTGAAGTGTTGGAATAAACTGAGCTATTGCAGAGAGGCAAAACACTCAGAATATTTACTGTGGCCCCACGTGGAGAAGGAGGAGGAGAGGGTGGAGGAGGTATTATTTGTGAAGAGGATTGAAAAATTGTGTGAGAATTAATCCTTCTGGCAGAGGGAGGAGTATAAAGAAAACATCTGAGCGTATATTGGCTGGGATTTTCCAAAGGTGGCACCTAAAGCTCATTTGAAGTTGGTTCCTTGTGCCATTCAGAGTTAAACCATCGCTATTGCTAATTGCAAAGCAAAATGGTACCTCTCTTAGGAAACACCTAGCAACCCTCCCAGTCTTCTTCCCCACCACCCCCATTGCAACCATGGGCCTGTTTAGCCAACCATTGTTTTGAGGTGCTTGGTAACTACGGCTTTGTGGAAGTATAATGCTCTATGTAAGCTTTCAGGGCTGAGCTAGAACAAAAGCAGATGTCGGAGATGTTGCGTGCAGCCTGCCAAGCTGTGAGACGTTGTCCGTTTGACTAGCAGGGCAGCTGGGCTCCGCTGCCAGAGGAGGACACAGGATTGTTCTGCTTTCCTTTGGCTCACTCCGAGTTCCAATACTCCACACTTCATCACTCTAAATGAACGGTTTATGCTTTATTTCTTATTCCAGTTGAAATGTGGCTTCTGTGGG
This sequence comes from Nipponia nippon, assembly GCF_047370975.1. Lineage (NCBI taxonomy): Eukaryota > Metazoa > Chordata > Aves > Pelecaniformes > Threskiornithidae > Nipponia > Nipponia nippon. Next base: position 8,196,576 of record NW_028262331.1, read on the forward strand.
TTCTGTAACTCCAACTTTTTTCCATTATAGAATTGTTTACATTACAGCGGAAGAATTATGTGCAACTGGCGTAGTCTTCAGGTGGCTTGTTGGCCGTTTACAGCTGCTTTGTGAAATGCCTTTTTTTTTTTTCATTGGCTACTTGTAAAATTTTTCCTTTTGGAGACATTTGTTGAGACTGGGAGAGCTCTCTTAACAGGAGGCAATGTTTTAAGACCGCTAAGCCATTTCAAGGATGGCAGCTCTGTTGAGAGAAGCTGCTCATGGCAAGAAGCTCCGGCAGCAGCCTCCTGTTAGGCATTTTGTCATTGCTTGCTCTCCTGAGATTGTACCGTCGTCTTCACACACCTTGTGTGTAGTTTAAGAAATGCTGGCAATGCTGTCACTGAAACCTTGCAAGGGGTTGGGGCCTTGCTATAGTAGCGATTAAATTTGTCTCTTACTATTATAAAACTGAAACTAAGTCTTCCATCACAGCTGGCTGTAGTTATACCATAGTGTGGCATGTCTTCCAAATTTTGTGGAACTGAAAATCGTACTTCTTGATTCACACACCGTATCTCACTGCCTTGGCAACGACCTTACCCTTACTCTCAAGGGAACATAGGAAATAGTCATTTACAACTCAAGTACGTGGGGATTTCCTCCATGCAAATTTGCTATTCAAGAGAATTTTATTGCAAATTTCTGCAGGTGAAAACCATTAATTTAAGGAAGATGGCTTGAGACCTTTTTTGTCCCAAGGGAGTTGTCAGACTGGGGAGTAGCAAGCAGGGGGCGGGATTAAATTCCCTCAGTTTCAGAGTACGGTGGAGAAAGAGGTTCCCAGGTTTGCCATAAATGTACTTTACAATTTTAGGAAAGTTTCAACTCTCTCTTTGCATCTGTCCTTGATGACTAAAATAGAGACATGTTATTTGTTTAGTTATGAAGCTGCTGGGGACAGGGATGATCTTGCTACAACTACCAAAACCCAAGCACCAACCATGGCCATTGGGGCCTGTAGAAATGTTGATAGTATACGTTATTAGTCATTTGTTCATTCATCCGTTCTTTGTTCTCCCTGCCATATCAAAATCACTCTTGTGTATCAACTTCTGTATCTCCTCTTTTTTCAGTTTTACTTCAGTGAACCATTTCTCTTTTTTTTTTTTTTTTTTTTTTTTTGCGCGAGAGGCTGTGCCTCATTTATCATCTCAGGAGGCTGTATCTATCTACTCATATAATCCAAAGTATGCCAAAGCACTTTGAATTAGTCTCCTGTTAAGTAACAAGGAATAAATACAAGAATTTCCTTGGTATCAGAGCAGCTTGTCTTTTACCAGTTGCATGCCAGAAGAATGGTTTTATTTTGAATTGTTTACATATAACAGTAGTCACAGCTGTCATACAGAAAAATATAACTGATTTTTTTTCAACATTCTCATTTCACTGCCGTTAAAAAATTACAGTATCAATGTGATTGCGTAAATCCAGTGCTCTGGTCGCTTCAGTGGGACCTGGAATGTTGACGTGAGTGAACCCAACTGAAATCTTCTTCCCAGCCAGTCTAGAAAAAGCAATGGAGCTTCGCCTTTTGGGTGAGACCTGCTGTGGAATTTCACCCTTTAATGTGCTAATGAAGCCTGCAGGGTCCTCTCGGTATCCCTGGGGCTCCTGCATTTCAAAGTGGGCTTTGGAAGCCTCGCGCAGGGGAATGGCAGTGCTGAGGTCTATCACACTTTCCCTCGCTATTCTGTAATAAATTTAGCTTTGATTTGGGTGGGGGGTATCAGGCTCCCTTATCGGTCTAATAAAACATGACTCATTTAAAGGAAAAAACGTAGAAGAAAATTGTTGACAATATGTTTCGCATGTGACATCAAAACCTATCAAATCACTAATAGCAGAAGTTAAGGTTTGTGTAATTTGTTCTGCAAGTAAAGAAAACTTTAAAATTTATTTAAATCTGTGCCTTTATGAAAAGACCTTAGTTTAACGCAGTACTTTCCCTCCTCCCCTCCTGACAACGTTTCCCTGACCTTTTGCTAAGGGATTTCTTTTTTAGCTACAATGTCTAGTGTTCAGGCCATAGACTATTTGAATTGCTTCTTTTGTATTAAAATAATGGCAATCCTTTCAGGTTTGTTACGTATGTAGCAGTTCAATTCTTTAACAGATTTTTATGCCAGTTTTATTTGGAGGTCTGTCCAAAAAAATGTTTTAATGTAAGATGGAGACTAGAAGTAATTCAATTATATGGCATTTAAATAACGTTTAAGCTTTGAATTATATTTCAAACCATTTTTAGCAAACAGCAGTAAAGTTACTTTCTTGTATACACAGAAAAACTGACACAAATTAAGCAACTGATTTTTGGAGAAAAATCCAAAAGTTAAGAAGGTGCACTGTAAGATGTCATAAAGTCCCAATCATTAAAAAAAAAATTAACATAGAATTTAAATGCCTCCATCCTCTAAAAGCAACAGTAGGGAAAACACCTGCTCTAATAAAGCTGTAGGCTATAAATACCTTAAGGAGAACATTTTAAAGTTTTGAAAATTTTCCTGTTTTTTAAGATGTAAGGATTCTTATTTCTCCTTGGCAACCTCATACTACTGTACAATGGCATGGCAAAAGCTGAAAGGCTCCTTAACATTTTCAGTGGATCACAAGAAGGGGTCTTTTGGGTTTTGTTTTGTTTTTTAAAGAGCATTAATAGCTCAACATTGCACTTCAGATGGTCTAAAAAAACCCCGACATTTTACATACGTGACATTATTAACGGCCAGAGTGAGAAACACTAAGTTTTAGCCTAGGTTCCTTGCATCAGGGACAAATGTGGGGTTTTAATTTTAACTTTTATTATAACTAACATAAAATGCATTTGAAATTACTTGTGTTTTTTCAGGGTCCACACATAGCATCAGTTACTCTTGCTGCATATGAATGTAACTCAGTTAATTTTCCTGAGCCTCCTTACCCGGATCAAATTATCTGCCCTGATGAGGAGGCGACTGAAGGATCCATCTCTTTATGGGCTATCATCTCAAAAGTCAGGCTGGAGGCCTGCATGTGGGTAAGGTTTGGTTTATAAAACTTAAGCAATTCTAATTTATGCACTTAATTTCTGTGTTCAACAATACACAAAAATTCCCGAATTAGCAAAATAATGATGGCTTACACTGCCAACAGTAACGCGTATATTTGCAATATGAATACTTGCTTTCCTGATCAACCCTCTCTGTACTAGCCCTGGATAATTTTCATCTCCTTTAAAGAGATAATAGGATATTACTGGGCCATCTTTGATCAACTGCAGCCTGACTACTTTTCTAAATGCTAGCAGAAAACGCTCATGTGCTTCAAAGCTGTTGATGTAAAAGGTAAGTTTCAGAAAGGGTGTCTGCATCCCAAATGATCTTGCAGCTGTCAGGTCTTGCACCGCATGCAGTTAAGCAATAAATAATTTCAAAAATTTTGAGCCTGTAACTTGGATGAAGTTGCAGTTACTCACAAAGAACTCGGGCCCTAATACCATAGCTGAAATATTTTTCTGGGTTGCATCAATAGATTGGATTAAAGAAAGAGTGTTATGTTGCACATTTTTATTTTATTTCTACTTCTCTGGCTGTTTTCATCATGGCAAACTTTTCACTTAAAACAGGAAATCAGGTTAGCTCTTAAGTGAATCAGGGTCTTAGGAAACACTGTCATTGGAACTTCCTTTCCATTTTGCTTTTTTTCCTTCTGCAACTTTTTATTGAAGTTTGATTTTTGGAGGATTTTGGTCAGCTAAGATGGTTTTTTCATTACGTGTAGATTATTTTGAATTGCAGTTTACACAGATGCATCTGCTGTGCACTTCATGCCAAATTAACTTTATTTTACTACTGACTTCCTGTTCTGACTGATGATTTCATTATTAAATTCTTGGATGTCCAATTCAAAGGTAGAGAGAGGAAATTCTGAAAATACATGCTATCTGATGTCTGTCCTTGTATTCCTTCTAATGATACGAAAAGGTATATTAAGGCAACTTTGGTCACTACAACTTTTAAAATTATCAGCAGCTGTGTTACCTACAAAAATGCCGGTTGGGTTAGACGCATTACAGAGTGAAGTAATGTGTAGCAGTACCAAAGTCAAAATAGTAACAGAGAAAGTGGACTTACAGCTCTCTCAAGAAGCAAAGTGCATCTTAAATGTCACTCTACTGAGAGGACAGAATTGCCTGAATGCTTGATAAGTAGCTCAACATACAAGTACTTATAAGACCATAAATATAATATTTCTTTTTATTTTCTTCCTCGTCCCCCTCTGCCTAAGTTTGTTTAATGGAGACTAGAGTAATAAAAATGGCATTTACAATTACGTTTCTAGGGTTGCAAAATAAAAACGTAGCTCAGGGTAAACATCCATTGCTTACTATGATGAGAATTAAGTAGTTTAGAAATGAGTTAACGGAGTTGCAAGTGTTGAAAGCTTGTGTCCTTATGAGCAACCATGAGGGAGAACAAATGGTACCTTCAGTCTCTCGTTGGAGCTGTGTTTCTTGGTTTAGGCTAGGGAAAGGACAAGGGAATAGGACCAAGCCAGAACATTTGTATCCCACTCTTCCCCCCCTTTCTTTCTTCTCGCCTTCAAATTCACTGTCAGCTACCTTTTCGCTGAACTCTGTCTCCACTAGATTTTCCCTTGGGAGCATCCTCTGTCTACCAGTGGTGTCTAGTGTAATGTTATGCTTTCTTGGAATGTTTCATGAGTACATAAACATTGCTTGCTAATTTCCTGTAAGCCAAATCAAGTTGGCAATTGCTGCTGCTTCTTCCAGTATGTTTCTTTTGTCCTAATTCCAGTTTGCTTTTTATGGAAGCTGTTGAAGAAACTTATTTTTGATTCTGTCTCTCTTATACCAAATGTCCATCTTAATAGGAAAGTAACGGTGACTTCCAGAAAGGGAAAAAGCTGATTTTTGCAATCAAAATCTTGCTAAAAAAAAAAAAAATATTGAATTTAATTTTCTGCTTTTAAACTCAAATCCGGAATATTAATTCCTGATTTGGGTATGATTGAATGAGCTCACAAAATTTCTCTCTCTTTTTTTTTTTTTTTTTTTTTAATGGAATCAGCAACTTCTAATTGGATCTAAAACCTGAACTTATCATGACAAACCCTGGATAAATGCAAAAGAAAAGGAATTAACGGCTGTATACAGATGTGCTCCTAATGCAGCACACGGAGCCCTGTGAGGAATAGGTACAATAACACCAACAGCCTATTTCTTTTAGACTTGTGAAGTGAAATTATGTTGAAAGACTCCGAAGTGAAATCTGGCCAATCTCCGTGATTGTTTGGAGGGAGGCAGGAGGGTGGTAGCAATATAGGTTTTCATGTGAAATGCTGAAAGCAGGCCGGTCCCAGTGGGGACTTTGCAGACCTCTGACTATAAAGCTACCCAGACTAAGTATCCTGCAAGGTTTGAATGTGGGGATTTATCTGCACAAGGGATTTGATTCAGATCACAAAAACATGAGCGGCTGTTTCAGCCAACTTAAACCAGGTATAGTTTTTTCCAGAGATTAAAATCATTACTAGTCCCCTGCATGTCAGTGATAGCTATTTTTGCTGATAATGAGTGTTACGAGGATTAAATATCACTGTATCTAAGGAATTATTAGGTGAAATGAAAATGATGCTTTTTTCAATCACTATAAAAGTTGGCTCCACCAGTCCTGGCCTGCAGAAGGACTCTCAAAAACAATCTGCTAGGTGTATGCCAGTTTTCACAGCCTACCATCCCACAGGGACAAGGAATTCAATAGTGCCCTACATTTTTAATGTGTTGCAGACTTTTTTGTTTTTTACAAGAAATAAGGGGAAAGAATAAAAATGTTTAATTGCTCAGGATTAGCAGAACAGGCAGCCTGTGTCCTGACCAGGATAAGATCTGTTTAAAAGACTCTTTCTAGTGGAGTAATTTCCCAGTTTCCTTTTCTGAATGTATTTGTGTAAAAGAATTTTGATTAGCATTTGCCTTTCCAATTTGTTGTTAGTCCAAGGAATCTCCACGTAAAACTGGCATTCAGAGTTAAATGGTGAAAATGGACAGCTAATGTTACAAAAAGCAGTTAAATAGTTACTGGTTTGGGCCCTTAATTGCTGCTTTTTTTTTCTTTTTTTAATGCACTTAAGGAACCTATCTCCAGCAGACATGAAATCATATGATTTTTGTTGCACTTCTGAAATGTTTTGTAATAATGAGCATGTGACTTATCCAATTTAAAGAAAGTTCATGTCCAGTACACGCATGCAAACCTCTTCCTCAGCTAACAAAATGAAGCCAAAGCAAATTGGCAGAGCCTGGAGGAGCAATGTGACTTTTTGTTCTTGCATCACCCTGAGAACATAACCTCAAGTTAATTTTTCTGAAACGTTGTTGCTACTGTTTTCAGGCTTATCTTCCCTTGTGCCAGAAATAGGCAGATTAATGAAGTTCAGCTTGTTGCACTCGTTTAAATTTTTCTTCTGTGGAAAACAAGGGCATAAACATATGAGGCTGTGCACTTTATACGCTTAAACTGAGAATATAACAGTTTGGGTGACTGCAGAGAGCGGCTGTATTTAAAACCACAACCTGTTGATTTGGAATATCCACAGCAGCTGGAATTCTCTCTCGCTTGCAGCTGCATATAGGGCAGGAACAAAGGAAATTGAAAAGCTTTCACATTGCTTCAAAGGAATAGAAAAGCATTTGTTACTACTGACCCTAAGAGGGAAAAGCCATCTGCATGTAGCTAAGTTTTAGCACTTTTCCAGTGTGGTGCCCAACTATTGTGCTATTACCTGTCCTATATTTAAACCATTCTGAGTTTAGTTCGAGTTCCTGTTTCATTAGCCTCTGTTTATCCATATGTTCAATCTTAGCTGTCTCCCTTTTCTTTCTTTCCTTGGTTAAGCTAAAGTTGCATTTACCCACAAGATTGAAATGAGTCATTTGATGTCCTGAGAAAACAAATATAATTTTCCTGTGGTGAGAAAGCAACCATGCTTTCATCTCAGGTTCTCTTGGCTTTCTTTATTCCATCTAAAGGAGAGAGAAAACTCGAGATCAAGCTTTGCTTAACCTTATTTTCCTTGCTCGTAGCTGTAGTAAAACTCGAGCCTGTTTTCTAATAAACACTTGCACAAAGTCTCATGACTGAAGAAGTAAACTACATGACAGCACCGGGGAGGAGTTCCCAGATTATTTTGAAGGCCACTCAGGAGCAAGGGCTGTCACATGCCGGCAAATGTGTCTGGCATCATGCGGCGGGGTGAGATGGTAGCGCTGTGCTGAGTCAGGGATCGTGTCGGATAGCAGGGCCCCCGGCCTGGCCGGCTCTCGGGCTGCAGCACGGTGACAAGCTGCAGCCTCCCCACCGCACCAGGCGCAGCTGGCCGCCAGCTGCGGAGCTCTGCCGGGGCCGGGCAACGCGCCACTCTGCAGGGCCCCGGAGGTGCACAGAGCACGGCGTTTTGACCTCGCAGACCACAACTTGGGAGCTGCTGACTTGCAGCGTGATAGTCTGTGCTGAGAGAAGCTGAATTTTGCTAAGCAAGGAAAGGGGGAAAGTGTGGGGTTTCAATGGAACAGCATTATGTTTGAAATCAAGAGAAAATTGACCTGTGGATAAAAGCAAACTTCTCAGAGCAGCTGGTCTCATCAGTTCTAATCATTTGAAAAGTCCACGGGACTATGCATATCACATGTTTCCTGTTTAAGAATAAACACAAAAATAAATCAGAACTATTCTTTTCCCAGGGTGCTGGCACAGCCATTGGAGAGCTGCCTCCATATTTTATGGCGAGGGCGGCCCGACTCTCTGGTGCTGAACCTGATGATGAAGAGTACCAGGAATTTGAGGAGATGCTGGAACATGCAGAGACTGCACAAGTAAGAACAGTGCAAAACAACAGAATTAATAAAACACAGAACAACTAGACGGTGTAAATAACCATTCCAATGAAATGGGTATGGGCCAAAAATCAGTTGGTGTGAGTTCACAAGGGACTTCCCAGGGATGGAAAAAGTCCTCCACTGGGTAGAGATACCTCTGATGATGGGAGGGCAAGAATGCAGCTTGTTGAAGCACATACAATAGTGCAGCCAAAGTATTTGCTACAAATACTGCATTTATTTAGACTTCCAAGAACAGCATAATAAAGGTAGGGAGAAAGGGGGCTAACAAATCAGCAATAGAGGAGGTGCTATTCTATAATCATGGTTGTTGTAGCTGCATTTAAAGCCTCCCTGGGCCAGGAGATGATTTTCAGTCAGCTCATCCCCTTCAGATGACATTTGCCTGCCTTGCCACTAACACCCTCAGGGGCCAGTGCATGACCCATTCATCAGCCTGAGGAAACATATTTTTCCTGATGTGAAAATGCAGCCAAACTGCTCTGAATCCCTTTTTGTTGCTCCTGTCATTTATTTTCTTGATGGATTAAATACTACTTGTGTTACAGCATAGTTTGCAACTGATGCTGTACATCAGTCAGTTATTATTGTAGATAATTTCTCATTCAGGTCAGGAGTTTGCATCCTGTTCACAAGTTATTGATAGTGTTTTAGAAGAAATTAAACATTTTTTCCTCAAACTACTTGCCACTGAATTCCTCTTCCGTATTTTTCGTTCTTACCCTGTTTTGTCTGCCACTAAGTTGAAACAGGTCATGAGACTGCTATTAAAAAACCAGCAGATGCTAGGAGCCAGACCTGGTGTTTGTTAAAGGAGATCAGGCCCTAGTAGTAGAGATCGCAGTTAGGTATGAGAGTAAATCAACATCTTTGGCAGATGCAGCGGTAGAGAAAGTTAGGAAATATCAACATCTAAAAGATCAACTTCAAGAACTGATGAATACCAATATTATTAAATTTACAGGATTTCCTTTAGGAGCACGTGGAAAATGCTATCAAGGCAATTACAAATTATTATTAGAATTAGGACTCTCCAGTCTTGGAGTCAGGGGGTCTCCAGTGCACTGCTGTCTTTAAACTGTTCTACCAGGGTATTTTCTTGATATAAAGATATACTTCTTCTTTTTTTCCTTCTCTTCATAAAATGGATAAAGCTTTTCCATGAAAGAAAGTGGTTTGGAAATACTGAGTGCAATCTAGTATCTAGTAATTCTAACAGCAAAACCTGTGTTTTCTGAGAGCCTCCCCCTACTAGAAAGTTCCAAAGGGTTTTTCTGCTATTGTAAATAGTAAATTCTTCTATTTCTTTGAAGATGCAGTGGGGGGAAAAAAAAAAATCTGCTTTGTTCTTTACTCTATCATCGGTCTTTGCTTTGCAAAGTAATCCCTAACTGTATAAAAATCAAGTCATGGTAAAAAAAAAACAAAAACAAAAAAAAAACCCAAAAAAACCAACCAACTAAACCGGTCGAATAAATGACTCGAGAGCTGAAATGCTATCTGTGTTTACTGAAACTCTCCCAGCAAATTATATGCGTGTACAGTTGTGGGAGCAGCCAGAGTTGGTTTCCAGAACGCACAGTAAGATTCTTGGGAAGAAAACTTTTGTTAGAGAGCATTTTGTCAGGACAGGCCAAAATATAGCTAGCTGTATTGACTGCCCTGAGTAAACAAATGGCGTTGTGTAATTAATTAAGAAAAATGATAGTGTTATTTACCAGTACTTTTGATTTTATTTTCTTGGCAATTGAATTTGGATTGAAGCATGTTGTTTTGTGGATGGGTGGCCAGGAAAAAAAAAAAAATCTTTTTAAACTCCACTTGTGGTTTGGTTTCTGTAAAACTCCCTTAACGTGAGGCTTTGACAATCCGATTAAATTGTATTGCGCTCATAAAACTGACAGTTCAGTTTTTTCCATTTGCTAATATGACTTCCTTTTTGCTTTTGGCTTCAGTCATGTTTTTGCTAGATGTCTGTGGGAGACAGGCCTGCCTTTTCCTATGACCTTGAGTAAATCCCGATCTTCAGCATAGCTTATCACTATTTGTTCTGTAATTGCTATTCACGAGCAGTTAGGATGTCTATTTTTAAACTGCTCAATAACAATTTTTATTACCTACATCAGCTTCTCCCACTCTCCCAAGTTGAAGCCTTATGCTTAAGAAAACACGGGGGATGTGACAAGTGTCTTATGCCGTGGAGACTACTACAAATGTTTGACGTCAAATGACAGGAGCCTTCTTTCAGTGTAAAGGTCTCGCTCCAGCCTGCCTTTTTGCGAGGCATGAAAATGGGTGTGTTAGATTTTGAAGAATAGCTTCCCCCTCTGCTTCTGCTGAGCTGCTGTATGCCTACGAGGCAAAGCCAAATGGCTTGACGTTTGTGCCTGCGTGTGTTTTGTTTAGAAAGCTTGTTGCTGCTATTTCTCCAAAACAATGGTAATTTTGAGAAACAGATGAGGATCTTCTATGGTGAGAATAGACCATGAATATAACATCCAGCCTGAAGGATCTGAGAGGGGGAATGTGCTTGCTAGCTTGGCACTTTAAAAAAACAACAAAAAAAAAGGAACCTAAAAGGATTGAACAGCGTCAAGGTTTAGTGCCCCATTCAAAGTTACACAGAGTAAAACGCTATTTACTTTAAAGAGTCTGTTGAAGGATTTTTCTGTCATAAATCTCAGATCTAAGTGACCTGTCTCCTTGAGATGGGTTTTGAGACAACTCATTAGCCTGCAGAGGATGTGTCAGTCTGCCTTGTACTTTCCATTAGCATACTTCAGAAAAAGCCCCTCGTTTTAAAGGAACACTCGCTTCTCCTTTCCGTGCCTCCCTGCGCGCGCACGCCAGCGAGCGAGTCCCAGTTGCGTAAAGGGAGCATCCGAGCTTCTCCTGCCTTGTGGCTGCTCTGGTTGAAATCGAGCGGCTTTGCCCTGGAGAAGGCGTGGGGTTTACAAGCAGGGCTCTTTTTTTCTCAGAGCTCCACACAATGCAGAGCCCAGCATGCTATAGGAACAGAGCAACTCGGTCTGAGTTGGTAACACTTAAGGCAGTATTTAAAAATTACGAATGTTTGAAACGGTATCTCAGTTGCTGTTAACTCTCTTCCAGTCGAATTCCAGAGCAGAGGAGTCTTTATCGGAGCTCCCCTTTTAGCCACGGGGAGTATCTCCAGCGCAGCCGTTCAAACCAACCTCTCAATTAGGGGAAGTGAATCTACTACTTAGTGCTGGGGCAGCACATTGGTAATAATACAGTGCAAGCATACTTTTGTACAGTTTCACGTCTACACACACATGTGCAGGGAGTCTCTTTTGCCAGTTTAACGGTTGCTGATTGTTTAGTATTCTCATCTTTTCTCTGTCATGCTGAAACACTTAAAGCTGACGGAGGTTTCTGGTGAAAATGAAGCTTTTAATGCCAGCTTCCCTCAAGGTACTTAGTGATAAAGCGTAATGCGTGGGCCCTTGCTGTACCATAGTATTCCTTGCTAAGAGGAGAAAGTATTAATATCTTTGCTGTATATCTAATCCTTAATGACTCTTAAGTGTTTGGATTCATTAAGTGGCATATTTTTAAGACCTAATGATTTACACATCGGGCTTTGCTTCTGTGCAGCGTTGCTGCAGCCAAATTTCCATGTAAAAATATTTTCTAGTTGCCTATGTTACTATCAGCCACCGCTGTTTGTTTACTTTCCAAGCTGCGTCCTGCCTCTGAAAGAATACAAACTTGAAAAAGGGTTAAATCCATAGAAATGCTGAGATGCAGCAGGACTCGTTTGTGAATGATTGAGTGCCATCTGCACACTGAATGTCAGTTGTTGCTGGGACCTGTTTTTGACTCCACTGAACCTTTACTGGTTGTGGTTTGTCTGGCCATCACATGACTTCTCTGAAAATTCCCCCTCCCCTCCATTTCCAGTAAACTGTTTGAACAGGAGTGACTCAGACTGAAACCAGCTTCCCTGTAACCACAGGGCTTGTTAAAGAATTTGTCAACGTGGACTCAAGAGGGTTTGTGTTAAACTAAGCTGCAACTGCTTTGGTTTGCATTGCGTCAGGAGTTCCACCGAACAACTTCCTGCTCCGAGCGTCGCCTTCTAGTCCGCAAGGAGTTAAACTGATGAACTTTTGAGATAGTGACGGTTAGACACATGTTAAGCCCATCTTTCCAGCATTTCTGAAAGGTCTGGTGCCCCGAGCTGGATTGCTTTTCCACGTCTTCATGTGGGGTTTCTCTTTGCCGAAGCAGAACAAAGTACGCTACCACACCCAGCCATGGTTACTTGGAGAACCCAGCACTGTGTTCTGACACGACACTGTGACTTAATTCAAATGGAATGATTAGGTTCAACTAATAAGCAAAATGTTACTTAATTAGCGGTGTAAAAGAAGATGGCCAAATTAAAAATGGATCTCTCCCGTGATTAAGCTAACAGCTAGTATCTGATAAGTTCCTGCTTGGAAAGGATTCCCTGGCTGCTGGCTTGTTTAATGAAAAGGTTTTCAGGGTATTCGGTACAAGAAAAAAGAAGTTAAAGCAGACCACAAGCAGGTTTTTATAAAGCAGTTATCATAAAAATGGAAGTGGTAGAGTCACATACAATAACTGGAAAACCTTGACTTCTTTTTTTTCCTTTCCCAGAAATAACTTGTTTAAACCCAACGTCAAATTCTGTTCATGATTTCTCTTGCTCAGTCTTCCAGTCACCCCCTTTCCTCATCAGCTTCCTCCCTTTATTAATTGTGCCGTACAAGAAAGAGATTGCTGGTGTCTGGTCTAGGCTGCCTGATGGGTGGCCACCAGGAGGCTTGTCTTCACACACTGCATTCCTGAAGTTTTGCCTGCGTTTGTTAATAGGTGGGGGAGGTATCTTACCTTTTTTATCTTGGCCCATAACTAAATGGCAATTCAAAACTAATCAAACCTTGAAGCTTCGCTTTGGAAACTTCCCATCAATGCTATAGCTTGAGAGCGAGATGGCAAACTGATAGCGAACTGATAGTAAAATGTGGTGATTTTTTCCCACAGACAATATGATAAGCAGTGAATATACTAAGTATCAGCTTAGTTTTAAATTGTTCTCCAAATTAGTGAGTTGAAATAAGCTTTGGAATGAGTCAATGAAAGCTTGAAATAAGGGAACTTGTTATAGAGGGCTTCCTGAGAAAAGAGGTAGCAAAGAGTTAATAGAGGCAGAGGGTAGACAATAGGAGCTATGAGTAACAAATGTGTAAGCCACCTCCTTGCTGGATTTCTTTGGACACTGGCAAGACAATAGGGCAGTCTTGTGCCTGCATTGTTCTATTCATCTGCACACCTGCTTACAGATAAGGAAAAAACAGCAATGAGCATTACATTAGGTTTGCTAATGGTAATCTGGAGATGACTTTTTCACATTCTTCTTTGAACGGCTCTTTGTGATAAGTCTTTTCCCTAAAGCTCCTTTACTCGGCCCTCTGTGGTTTTAATGTTTAGTGTGTAAGTACATAAATCAGAAATGATCGAGCCACTGAAGAAATCTGGATTACTTTGCAATGTAATATTAGGATAATTAAGCCAATTAATATTAGGATATTAATTAATATTAGGATATTAGCTCAGAGGAATTTTTTCAGTAACAAAGCTCTCACTTTACAACAGAAATTAACCTTTTTAGAAAGAATGTCACTGAGTCGACTGGCAATCTTGCAAGCTGCATTTGCCTCTGTAGTTTTGGAGAAGCAGATAGTTGAACTCTGCCGTTGAATTTGCATGCTCTGTTCTGTGCGCGTCGAGGATGCTAGACACAAGTTTCTAAGGGAACAATTTGGTCCTAAGTATTTGATATTTCACTCCCCAGTATTCTGAGAAAGACCGATAAATGATCAAAAGTTTGGGTCACGTAAGCTGCTTGAAAAATATTTTTTCAGGGAGAGCCTTCAATAACTGATCGAAATTAATTACGGTATCATAATCAAGAAAAGGGCTACTTTTTTTTCCCCTGCTCCAGACACTGTTTAAATATCTGTGTTGTACAAGAGTCTGGTATGCAGACCACTTCTCTAAGCTGTCTGGGAACCTCTGCTGCTTCTCAGGGAGAGCAAGCGAGAGGTATGCTTAGCATCGCACATCTGCTGGCTAGCCTGAGTGGGAAGACTTGTGTGTGCAAAAGGATTTGTCAGCTGTGTAAGAAATTGTTCACTTTTATTCTACAAGTGGTTTTTCTGTGCATGGGTTTTCTTCCTTAACTTATTTCTAAGTTCTCTGTGGAGGAACAGTTGTATTTTTTTTCAGTGTTGGTGATTTTGGCTTTGCTTTGTCAGGGGTTGAAAAGGTCAATCCGTTTGTCTGGTTATCAAAAATTGCTTCCTTTCTTGGTGATGGTGGCTAAAGCAAAGCAACAACTCGCTTCATTCCAGCAATCATGAGCCCTTCCTTACAGTGTCTGGATCTTAAACCCTCCAAAAATAGGACTTTACAATTTGTAATTGATAAAAAAAAATTAACGACATCCTGGAATTGCTCGTCATGCCGCTATAAGTAGGTTGGCAGACCTGTGGCCACAATAACTGATTGCAATTGTAGCTTTGAGATAAATGAGCACTCACTGTGCAGCTGCAATGGTATTTTAGGCAGCCAGCACGTTGGTGGAGGCAATGCCAGCGTACGCTTTCAACTGTAGAAGCAAAGGCTGCAGAGGTCAATGGCTGATGTGTGGGAACCAGAGTGATAGGATGTTCTTTTACTTCATTCTTCTCTCTGTAGGTGGCTGCTAGTATCTCATTATGGAATCGCAGAAAAATCCATCTTGAAAGGAACCTGAGGCGGTTTCTAGTCCAACATTTTGCTCAGAGCAGTGTCATCTATGAGATCAGCTCAGGTTCCTCAGGGCATTGTCAAGTCTGGTCTTGAAGCCCTCCAAGACTGGAGACTGCACAGCCTCTCTGGGTAATCTCTTCCAACGTTGGACCGTCCTAACAGCCTTGCTGCTTCCCTGACATGCCAAACTGACAGCTCTCTTCCATGAGATAGACTGCAAGATCTGCTCATTGCCAGATCTACAAGATGTGAATGGAAAGTAGTTCTTCAGCAAGAAAAGAAATAATAAATTTTATTTCATGCTTTCATGCACCACTATAAAATTGCAAAGTGTCAAAGGAGACACGTGCTTCATGCACAGACCTGAATT
Organism: Nipponia nippon; assembly: GCF_047370975.1. Classification (NCBI taxonomy): domain Eukaryota; kingdom Metazoa; phylum Chordata; class Aves; order Pelecaniformes; family Threskiornithidae; genus Nipponia; species Nipponia nippon. The sequence continues at coordinate 8,211,689 of NW_028262331.1, forward strand.
GAGGAGTAGAGGTGGCAGGGGATGTGGTTGAAAGGGCTACTACTCTATAGGACAGATCTGATAAGACTGAAAGGACGTGCTCCTTCCTCTTCCTTCAGACTGTTTCCTTTAATTGTGTCTTATTCTTTACAGAATTTCTTTATTCTTACAGTGTGAAGCAAAAGGACTTCTTATGTAGAAGTCTGAGAGCTTCAGTTCTAGTTGTGGAAAATGCTGGCATTATGTTTGACAGTGCCTGCTAACTTGTTGAGCTCTAAAATATGCGTTCATTTTGGTATATCACTTCCAAACTTGAGGATGGTGTTAGATTGTAACAGTCTAAAAATCTTGAAACTAAAGCTCCTGAGATGGAGTTTATTATGAAGAAGCATTTGCTGGTTCTTCCCCCAGGGACTAAGGGAGAGGGAGAAGTGAGGGAAGGAAATAAAATGTTCTTATCATGGCACAGTTGGTTAACGAAATGAGGAAAATATCTAGAAGTTCCTAATGCTAATAGTCTGTTTAATCCAGAGCTGGTTGACTTCCTTCCTACTCATGTTAATGGGAGGTCTTATTTACCATGTAATGGATCCATTACTTGGAAGTTTCACACTTTTACTCCAAGACAGGTTAAAATTAAATGACCAGGGAAAGCAAAGCTTGCTGTTGGAATGAACACTTCACTCTGTTACGCTCTGCTTCCACACGACTTGCAAAGGTTTCAACTCTGGACACGGCTGTATGGCTTCTTACATCTTTCTTTTCTAACAGCAGTTTTAAAATCTGATTATGAGGACAATAGGTTTAGCTGTATTTTCTATGGAAAAACTTCAGTTTTTCTGGCACAAGAACTAATTGTAGTTACTCATATGTCTGAGTTTACAAAGTCCCAAAGAAGAGCATCTTTCCGATTATCTTTGTGGATTGCAGCATCACCCCTTAACATGCAACCAACCTCAAGAATTTGAACACAAACAGATGTGGAAATAAATCTGTGTATTTCCCTCAACAATCTGTATTCAGTATTCTTGTCCTAGGAAAGGCTAGTAGAAATCACCTGTATCTTTGATTTCTTGTTGATTTGGGATCTGTATGTAGTACCTGCTGTATGCTCCTCCTTGCCTACAAATATTCTGAATAATGGTTTGAAATCTTACCAGCTTTAAGTCCTCAGATCTCTGATATAGTCTATTTAATGAGGTTTTGTAGGTACTGCTCTCTTGTCTTTCCACAGTTCTTTGGTAAAGCCTGTGAAGTCAAGGGCCCTGTTTTGTTGCTGTTCAGTCTTCTTCATATTGTACTTTCTAAAACCGTGTTTTCATTTTCAACGTGGACGTATTTTTCTCTTGTAACTTTCCCATATGATTACCCTATTCCTTTTCTAGAATTTAATGTCTCGGACTTCTTGCAAAGTGAAATTTATTTCCTTCCCAAGCTTAGAATTTGAGGCAGTCCTCTTAATCTGCAATGTCTGTCCCATGCCTATCTTATGTAAATACCTTTCTTTTATCAAACTTCAGTGCTTGCCTAGATCTGCCACCTTCCCTTAGCTGCTCTCAGTAATCCTTGAAAACCTTTTTTTGTCTTTTGACAGCCCAGTTGCCAAGACAGAGCCTTTCTTTCCCAGAGTTTCGAGTGAGAAGTTTAAAGCTTACCTCTTACACCCTCTTCTCTCCAGGCAGCGAGATGGAAGTATCCCCTTTTAGTTTCCCCTTTATTTGCATTAAGCTGGAAGTATTTTTGAGAAAGCTAGAACCGAGATCCAGGGCCACAGCCCTTCCCATGCACGTTTAGATGTTGAGAGTCGCTGCAGCTGACGGAGTGGGGAATCAGTACCGCCATGAACCACTATCAAAATATTCCTGCTTGCAGCTTACTGGAACCTTACTCATGAGATCCGTTACCTTTGATGTCTTGCAGGAGAGGTATGAAATGGTTTCTTTGGTCACTGAGTAATGAACTATTTGTAGTGATAGGCTATGACTATCAACTGTATCTTGATCTCTGTTCTCCTCATCTTAACTCCGAGTGACCGTGTTGATCATTAAATGTCATTGCTGATCTACTGCTTTCTTAGCATGGATGTATGTTGTAACCTCTCAGCCTGCAGGTAGCCATCCGACTTCTTTAAAACTGCTCTTCTGCAGTTAATATGTTATTTCAATGAGTTAATAATTCTTCCCAGTCCTCTGAAATTCTAGAATTCATTGCCTAACCACAAATGGTCATTCTCCCATAAGTTGTGTTTGATTCCATTGTGTTGTTATAGAAAGCCAGAAGAACAAAATGTTGTGCAGCTCATTTTTAACATAACTCAGATTTTTACATAAAAAGGAGCACTGTCTTTGTAGGCAGCTTTTTAAATGTTAAGGAGTTTATAATTTTAATAATCTGAGATGGTAGCTTCATACATCGTCTTCAGTCTTTGGAAAAAAATGTTCTCCTCTTCAGATTATTATTTGGGTAATTAAACTTTGTTTCTAGTAAGTAAATATCATAACCGTAATATAAATTTTGCTCATATCTTGAAGGATTGTCCACTTCTTCCTCACATGGAAGTTACACATTCACAGCGGGGCAGTCTGCTGGCACTAGGATGAATACCTGTCTCCACAGCAACTTTAGTATTCTCCTTGTTTGTAGAGGACCCATTCCATCAGGGTGCAACACATTCACTTCAGATCTCTGTTTATGTCTTTGCATTTTTTTTAGTGTTCATTCACAATTATGTTTTTTATTAGAGTAACAAATCCTGCATAACCCCTCCAAAGCCTTCCAGAAATGTATGTTGACCTTCTAAAGGCTACCATCTGCTAGGTCATTAATATCCTGCTTGAGCGATTGCGGTAATAATCGCATCACTGACTTCGCCCCGACCCTATATTAACTCACTCCCTGTTCTTACTGGTAGAGAATATATGCACCGCGAACTTCGGATTGCATTTAGTCTTATATATTCCTTCCCTTCTTTACTGGCCACCTTCTTTGTGCTATATCCACCAATATCACCAATATATTTGTAAAGTGTTTGACGTATTTACAACAGAAAAAAATTGTGATAGAAGAAAGGTTTGCCTGGGCCTCAAATCGTTCGAACTCTGGATCATAGCTTTCGGAGATTGACAGCTATCATCACTGCTGCATGCAGGGAAGAGTTGGTTTGCGATAGGGAGTCTTAGCTTTCTTGATGCTCCTAAAAACTGATTGCAACTTCATGTTAGAAAATAAACCGCTACATTACATAATCGAGGTAGGCCCATCTGTGCAGTCTCTCAAGAAAACAGCTTCTGCCGAAGCCTTATGGGTTGTTTCTGTAAGGGCTATGGGATTCAGTCCAATGCTGATTATTTAGAGCTCCTTGGTGTAACCGTCAACTAGTTACTTGCTATGGATCCATCAACAATCTCTGTTCCTAGAGATGAAGAAAAAAGAGGCTTCACAATTTCAGTGTGAACAATAAATCGTGACCATTCCGTTTTCTGATAATAAATCAGTGTTACAGAAAGAAAAGAGTAAAAATTTATTTTTTTTTCCCTCGAGCTTGTTAACTAAAACCAGTGAAATGTTCTTCACTCAAATAGAGAAGAGCTTGTGCAACTTACTTTACAATGAAGGGAGAAAGAAGAAATAGAGATTGAAATTATAAATGGAAACAAAATAAAACAGAGGGATGGGACGAAGCTTTATAGTGAAGAAGAGATTGTCCATTCACTCTTGTCAAAAGGAGGGCTTTTTTATAGGGATAAATGGTCCATGTTAAACTACACTCAAAGCTGTACCATAATGCATATTTAAAGGAGGAACGTTGTGGTAAATCTTACTTAACAGCAAAACATGTAATTTCTCTTTAGTATCCCTTTAGGTTTGGAAGTTTGGGAGGGTTTTTTTTGCTTTTGCAACACGTAGTAATGAAATGCTGGTATCAATAAAATGTGCCATTTTACTAAAGGCAGATATGAAGCAAACTTCCTCAAGCCGCCAGCCGAGATTTGTGAATCAGTATTTCAGCACTGACCTTTTTATGCTTTTATTTCCATTCCAATTCTTGAGATCTGATGATTAACCCAATGAAGTAATGTTTAATCATTTAACCTTCCTTTGCCTGTATTGTAGCAGTGACAGGAAATCTATTTCCAAACCAAAAAAACAAATCATCTTTGAAAGGGACATAGTGAGCTAAAGTATCCTGAAATGTTGTAGAGAATGAATCATATGAGCTGAGAGTCGAGTCCAGTCTAGATACTTTAATTTTGGGGGAAAATGTTTTGCCTGTAAGTAGCTGAACTTCTATGTCTCTCTTTTTCTTTTTTTTCCCTTAAGCAATAAGTTGTGAAAGTTCTTTTGCTTTTATTTCAAATGCTTAAAAAAGTAGAGAAAAGATTGTTGCCTGTGCCGGCTTTATAACAGAAAAATTATATTGTGAAATAGGTAAAAGTTGTGAAACTGATGATTGTATTCTGTGAGAAATGAAACTTTTAAGGTTTTTTTATTATTGCAGATGTCGCAAAGATTTGACAAACGAAATTTTAAGGAAGCAAGCAAACAGAAGTATTTCTGAACTTGTTTTCATTAAAGTAAACGTTGAGACTGCAAATACATAGTTTTGTTGCAACCCTGATGTGTATATTACCATGCAAATTATTCGTAGCTATGATTACATTAGATCATAGAAAATAGGGAAAAAAAAATCCTTAATTTCTCTCTTTTGGCTTGTTTAGAAAGATTGAAAAAGGAAGACAAATCAGAAGTTCTTGACTGAAATTTTTAGAGCTATAGCTGTGCTTTCCATTGAGTGCTTTGTAATAGACAATGAATGTCAAAAAATTAAAGAAGAAACAATCTGAGTAATAACTTTAAAAAAAAAAGTTATTAATAAGGTGAGAAAAATAGCCCCAGCGTTGGTTTGGTGTTTTTTTTTTTGAGAGAGACAAACTTGTTACACTTGTTTCAACACTTTCCTCATTGGTTTTATAACAAAAAATGTATGTTTTTAGCTGGAGGGAAAAAATTAGTTTTAAAGCAACCTTGAATTTTGCAGCAGTCTAGACATGTGGGTGAGGGACGCTGCTTATTTTTAAGAAATTTGATGAAAAATGGTGCGCTGTGCTTACACTAAGTTAATGCAGTCAATCTATATATAACGATAATAATAAATTTTATTAAACCAGCTTGCTGCAAGCATTAGTTTACAGGTCACTTGCTAGAGAGTTTGTTTCCAATTCCAGCTTGTGAAAATTAATACAACAGTGTATTAGCAATGCAGTCTATGATAATGGGTAAATATGTTAAAATTAGAATAGAAACAACTTCCATTGAAATATATCGTGGACTTATTTGAACAATTGGATTGTAGTGTTTTATTTTAAAGTTACTTTACAATGAGATTTGTGGAGCTGTGAAAAAAATCTTTATTGGCTTATAAAAGTGAAAATATTGTTCTAACCCCATGAGCATTGTGAAATGGTGAACAAGATAGGAACTGAAAATACCATGGTCACATTCAGCTTTGTTGTAGAGTACGGGGGGGGGGGGACATCTTATGAAATTCCTACATAAGGCACTACTTTTTCAGTTCACCTTTTCAAAGAACAAAATCCATTGTTGAAAGGACAATGTTACTGTTACACTTTAGCACACTTTTTCATTTTAAATTGATCTGTAGAGAAATTCTGAACACCTATTTTGACTTTTGTATTTGGCTGAGGAATTGGAATACCTGTTGCCTCCTTAGTGTGCTGCATTTTATCCCTGTGTTGATGGCTGTGTGAGCACACTCTGCAAGAGAGACTTGCATCCTTTTCTTTCGTGTGCTAAATCCTCGGTGGGACTGACTGTGTACATTGGTGCTGACCCGTATTGGTGATCCTATATTAACTTGTTTTGGATTTGTTTACTAACTTGGAAATAATGATGAGGGAATTCTAGTTTGAGAAGGAACTGCCCTTGATGTTGCAAGATTTTTGGACTTGGTTCACTGGTAAATTATCATGTTTTGTTCTTTATAACAATTTGTGTCAAAATGCATTCTTTTAAGTGAAAAGCATGAAAAATTGCACTTTACTCGCCATGCAGGGACATTCTAGACCTGTTTCTGCTAACATAAGTTCAAGTGTTTGGTATCAGCCTCACTGGGAGTAGGTTTTAATCACTTGTGCATACTGTACGTATCCTGGAAGTTAAATAGAAAAAACGTCAGGAACAAGTTTTCAACAAAGGGTGAATATTTCACCTATTCCATTTTGCAATAAGATGTTCACGATCCTGGTGAAAGTTAGCAAATTCACCCCTTATAGACTATTCTAAAAGGGTTTTATATTCTCCTGTGGTTAAAAATGTCCCACTGCAAGATGCAGGAAATCTCATTTATTTGGCATTTTTCTTTAATTTGAAGTATTTGTTTTAATTTGGGTTATTTTTTTCCAATATAAAGTATAATAAATAGAATTCTGATTTCAGTAAGGATTGTGGGTTTTTTATTTAAGAATTGTTAACAACTATTTTTAAAGCACTGTAATGGAGAAAAGTTACTATTTGAAAAACGGATGTAAAAAGATAACAAATGCCTTATCACGGATTTTTTTTTTTTTAATCTGGCATAGAAAGTTATGTCAGTTCTATAGTTCAGAATTTAAGTAATATGCAAGAACATTGTCACGTAATTGTAATTTACTTGCATTGGTATATAGTATTGAAGGTTTCAACAGAATTGTAACAAAGTTAAAATTGCATAAACTTAATTCATCTGGATTATTTTGTAGTTATTTTGAAGTGTGGAATTTAGAATTTTATTAATTATCGATTAAAGTAACTTCCCTGTGAAATTTATCTGATAGTTTTCTACAAAATGCAAATCACTGAATATTGCATTGCTACTGGAAAATCAGCTTTTTGTTGCTTATTCCTAGGTTTTTAAAAAAGAATTAATATTGACTTTTTAGAGTTTGCTATTACCAAAGATATACAGCTTTCTATAACTACTGTGGCCAAGCCTGAATAGATAATACTGACCCTGTTTTTAACTTTTTGGACAGTTTTGCTTCGAAAAAAAATTATTCTCATGGAAATTCCCTTCTCACATTCAAATAAGCTGCTTGTGAGAATCTTTATTTTTGCTTTTAAAAGTGTTTACTGTGTGTCTGGTAAACTCGGAGACTCTTGAGTTTGTCATGGATGTTTGAAAGTTGTGCTCACAAAATAAAAGTAGGCAGCATGTTCTTAGCATCTCTTTTTAAAGAATAGCTCAAATGTTACGTGGTCTGCCACCTTTGTTGCTTCTAAAGTATTTTAGATTCAACTCTATGGATTTAATGAACTTTACAAGTTTGTTGTAGAGAGAACCTGGAATTACCTATTTTGATTAAGATCCTGGGTTTGAGAGCAAAGATCTCGGGATATAACGGGATTATTATATTCTGGCTTTGTGTTTTGCGAAAATACCTTTTTCATATTGTAAAAGGTATTGAAGGAAATTAATTCCCTGTGCTCGTTTAAGGAATAAGCTACAACCAGCATTGGCAATTCAAAGATATGGGGAAATAAATACTAGAAAACCGGTTTCCATAGTAGTGCAAACTTGGTGCCACTTGCAGGGTTTTGAAAACCAAAACTCGATACATGTGGGTGGTCAGATTTTCACACCGAGCACTGTGAATTTCTCTCTCTTCCCTCTAAGCCCAGAGTTTCAAATTGGTTTTTTTTGTTTTGTTTTAAAAATTCTCCTAAATGCGAATTAGAAAATCCCATAGCATGGAGGATATTGAAATCACATACATTTTGAGGTATCTTCATTTTGGGTTTTGCCTCCTTAATGCTTCGTTTTCTTCTTTGCAGGATTTTGCTTCCCGGGCTAAACTGGCTGTCCAGAACCTGGTGCAGAAGGTCGGGTTCTTCGGCATTTTGGCCTGCGCTTCAGTAAGTTCATTTCAGTCACAGAGGGGTCTGTAATCACAAATTGCAGATTGAATGTGTTGCGATGGAATTAATGCTGTGAAGGGTGACTTGGTTGTATTTGAGTCCATATGGAGCTTCATGCCTTGTTTGCTATTTCTGTGTTCTCTGTGGTGCTTAGGGAAATGGGATGGTTGTGGTACCGGCAAGTACAACAGCGCGGAGAAACTCCAGTCCTAGACTGGTACCAAACACAGTGAATTCTAACAGCACAGCTAACAGTTCTATAGCTCAGCATGGTGTGGTGAAGCCTGATAAAAACAGGTCAGTTCACTAAAGATGCTAAAGGCTTGTCAGAGTAAGGAAGACTTAAACTACAAGAGAACTAAGACATTCTTAAAACTCAAGAAGTTTCTGTGTTTCTGTTTCAGACCAGGGATGCTCCCTGCGTTTGATGTTGAGGCCATGTATTCTCTGACAGAGGTGTATGCACACTGCTGCTCGCTGCTCTGTGCTCGCGGATATTTGGCAGGTCAGATTGTGTGCCCCACCGGCAGTTATCCTGTTGGGACTTTCCTAGCCCACATTATTAGCTGGCAAAATATAGCAAGAGCTGTGTGATTACCTGTAGGTTCTACTGGAACCATATTATAATTTCTTCAGGTGTTCGTGTTGTATAGCTTACAGTGCTTGACATCTTCAAATCCAAAGATACACACAGACTGAAGAGTGGGAAACTACCTATATAAATCCTGATTAGGATATCCATCCATAGCAATTCTCCTAAGTCTGCCGTGGAGATATCTTTGGGTCACTGGGAACCAGAGGGAGCAGAACGAGGAAGCCAGTTTCTGAGTCTTGGCTATGTGAACTACAGACTCCTTGTAGGTTTTTTTGTCTCTAAGCAAGAGTTGATACGAGCATCTCCACTGATGCTATTTTAATGTTTTGAGGAGGATAATACTGTTCTTTTGGAGTAGAAAAATATTTAACCATGGAAGCTTAATGAAAACTGATAGGAATGGTGTGCCTTATTCTTCCATCCCCCAGACAAAATGTGGGACGTGATGCACAGAAATGTGATTAGAGTGAAGAGGGGAAGTGTAGGTCCCCTATGATCCCATTCTTCCGGAATAACCACAGCCATTAGCCAGCTGAGGAGGTATTAATGCCACACTTGTCTAGCATCTCTCTCGGTTTCCTAAATTGTAGAGATGACAATGAAACTATTTGCTCAAATGTAAGTAACCTGTGTTAGCTGGAAAGAATTAATCTGATTATAGTTGCTGGCGTATGACTTCTGTTTACTTTTGAACTGTCTTAATGTTTAGAGTGGAGATGTAGGTTACAAGCTGTTCTTTAAATCTTTCCATCCAGTAAGCTCTTAGACTGCTCCTTCCCTGCCTCTGACTCATTGCCCTCTAGTCACCATCTTGTGAGACATCACTGCATAGGCTGGTTTGTCTCTCTTGGGTCATCAGAACAGCAGCTTGTAGATGGCAGGGATGAGTTCCTGGAGTGGCTGGACAAGGTGAGTGTGGAGAAATGGAGAACATGAGGAAGGAGTCGGTAAACACGAGAGGTGATGTGTAAACTCTTCATAGTTCCTGCTTAGTAATACTTAAACATTTGCTTAACTTCTTACCTTCTTGCTGCACTGTTCTTCAACACGCTCTGAGCTCCAGCTTCATTTTGCTTATACAGGCTGCCCTGGGTAGGGGGAGGGATAAGGAATCATGAGTCCACCACAGTACACCTGAGGGTTTGTAAACGTATGTAGAACGTGTACAGAATAACTGCAGAGTAGCAGGAAAAAGGGTGGGGTTAAACGTGGCAGAGGCATTGAAAAAGCGCAGGGCTTCAAAACCATACATCTTCGTTGCATCTGTCGATGAGGAGGGCGGCCCTCCACGTGTGCTCCTTGCACTCGTGTTGTTCCCCCTCAAGCTTCAGGGCTTTGCTTCAGGGCTTCTCTTGCTCGTTGCTGCTTCTCTGTGTGCAGGAAGGCATCTCCTTTACTTGCCCTCCTTATAATGGCCATCTTACTTTTGGATTTTAAAGAGTATTTTAGTTGAGTGTATTTTATGTGATTAGAGAACTTGCTTGTGAAATGGTAATGACCGTCCTAGCTGCAGGTTGTTGTCTGTCAAGTAGTGGCTTCTAAATGCTGCATAAAAACACAGTCAAATTGAATTTAAAACTTTGCAAGTTTATCCAGTGAAGTCAACTGAATGTAATGTTGTTTCGTGGCAGTAAGAAAGCCATATTATTGTCTGGAGCGTAATTCCTATGTGAAGGCAGCTCTGGGGAAGGAACAAAGCAAGAATTAGCCCTGGAAGATCCTTGCTGTGACTTGTGAGAATTTGCCCTCCTGTCTTTGTGGGCTTTTTTGGCAACTCTCAGTACTGCGTCTGTGTGTGTTTTTAAAAAAACAAAGAGAAAACCTCGCTGGCCCGCTAATATACCCTAACATGGACTTGTGGAGTAACTTTTTACTGTGATATGTTTCATGTGCTGGTGATATCCAGAGCTGCCCGTACCTAAAGCACGTTGCTCCCTCTATGGTGATAGCGATGCAGTAATTAAATACTCTCAGAACACACTCAACCCAACCAACAAAGAACATACTCGAGACCTAGAGCAGACTTGGCTCAGAAGGGCAAAATTATCTGGCTGTGGTATAAGTAAATAATTTACTAGCCTCCTATGCCTAAGACAGCTGTCAGAGGTAAAGAATCATTTTAGCTGAAGTGGAGCATGTTTAGAGACCGTTTCGGGGCATGATTAGAGACCGTTTCGGATTTCTTCCTATGCAGGTGGTGTTGTGGGTGCTCATAAATTGGAATTGCTAGTCTATAACAGCTAAGTATAATCCTCATGAGCTTTCTCACAGATTTCAGATTTCCATTCAGTCAGTTGCAAAGCTGCTATCTTTTATGTTTTTTTAACAACCTACATCATTTATTTGTTTGTGTAACAAAACAACACAAATACTGCAGGATATTAGCCCAGTCATATACTGCTACTGTGAATTAAACGTAGCCCGCATGTTTACTCAGACAGTCTGCCCTTGTGCTGCATGCGAAGTGTGAAAGGTTGGAATTTGGATACTTTCTTGGTTTAATTTAAAAAAAATATTTTACAGATAGTATCACAATACCAAACGTCAAGCCAACAGTTTAACAATAAAAAAAATCTTTTAATTTTAAATGAAATGCATATGCTTAATAAAATCTAATCAGCGCTTTTAAACTGGATACATATGACTATAAATGCCAGTTTTTAATGTACTTTCTCAGATGGAAGTCACTGGGGATCATTCTGAACACTGGCTTCCAAGAGCGATGTGCTTGTCAGTGAGAAAATTTGATAAATCACTCAAAATGGCTTTACTGTGGTTTCTGTGCATTTCACATGGAAGACTTTTTGTTAGCTTTTTTAAAATCCAGGGGTAAGGAGGGACCATGAGAATGGAATTGTCTGGGACATTGTCTAGCTGAATCCCAGAGACTTAAGTTATGTGGTGTCACATTAACATTTTTGTAAGTATTGAGACACAAGAGTTTTGGATCGAGTTGAATAAGGGGAAGATGTTCATTTTTCAAAGTTTCAAAGTCTATCGTGTTCCTCTTCATCTCAGTAAGTGCTGCAATTCATGAACTTCTTTGCCTTGCACTTCATAGATTCCAAACCCTCTGTTTGACCTGGCCGGGATAACATGCGGACACTTTCTGGTTCCCTTCTGGACCTTCTTTGGTGCAACCTTGATCGGGAAAGCAGTCATTAAAATGCACATCCAGGCAAGTACTACACCTCCCTTCAGGCTCTGGGGTGAGGAATTTTTTTTTTTCCTTTTGACTGTTACACTGCATTACTTCGTAATGAATTCTGGAGTCTCCCTTCCTGACCTGAAGTAATGGAAATTAATTTGGTGCAAAGCGTTTACAATAAAGGATCTGCTAGGCTTCTTATGCTCAGAACTTAGGCAACTGAATAATTTATAGCTACAAACTAATGAGCTCGCTGCCTACACCACTCAGGAAATTGGTGGTTAGCCAAGTTATTTACCTACGGTTTTTACCAGACTGAAAGGACTTCGTACTCATAATGAACTTGCCTTTTTGGTAACAAATACTCATTTCAAAGAGCACTGCAGCTAGCCTTTACCGGTTAAGGGCACTTTTACATGCTCCCTTTTATCTCAGTTGAGGGTGTAGAGAAAACCCCACTCCTTTCAGGCCCTGCAGAAAGCAGTCTGAGGGTCCGTCTCTGGGCATACTGTCCATAGCTTTCAAGCACGGTTAGCAATTTTTGATGTCCTCAGTCTATATTATTTTGAAAGAGCTTGATTTCAGAGAGTGTCCAGTTTTTCTTGCTAACTCAGGGCCTTACCACATGTTCTGAATTCAGCAGTCAGAATCTGCAGTTGCTGTCAAAAATTTGGAGGCTCGGTTTTAAAATGCGTCACCGTTTTGTGCGATGAAGGATGAAGGACTGATTCCCTGGCCATTCTTTCCTGGCGGTGGCGTGGTTAGTGTTATATCATGAACTACGTTGCTCTATCTGTAATGATCAGAACCAATGTTTTCAGCTGGGGCTTGGTTTTTTTGAGCATCTCCATAGGACTGGTGCAGTGCCTCTAGCTGTGTTGCTTGGAAATCTTTGCTGTCACTGCATTAAAACAGCAGAAGCTAGTAGTGTAAAATCACTCGTCTAGTACCCTCATCCAGCTGCTCAAAAATCTTTCTTTTGCCCTGAACAGAAGATTTCAATCTTCAACCCTTTTTTTCTTCCCATCTTTTTGTAAATGGTGATTTTACTTTGCCCAGTCCTTAAACAGAAAATAATAAACAGATCTGAAAATTCTTTCATTTACTGTGATAGAACAACTTTTTCTCCACACTTATTTTTGTGTTATCTGAATTTTTCTGCTTTAAATCTGTGTACTGTTCGAATTTGTTCTGGCAACATAGAAAAGTAAAATAGTATTTGTGTAATATTCCTTTTATTATTTTATTTGTCTTGTTTAGCTAGCAGAATGTTTGCTATGTAATTTATAGTGCTCCGCACTCAGGTCAAATGTAAGTGAAAAAATATTTCCCAGTGTCTTGTACAATTGGTAAATCATCTTATTTTGTAATACGTTTAGCTATTAGAATTCTCTTTTCTCGATGCTTGATTTCAAGCGTACTCTTGTGCAATAGCCTTGATTTTTGTAGTGATCTTGCTGCAATTTGGAATTTAGCAAATGTAAGAGTCATGAAAAAGGCTTTTAACGAAATCTTTCTCTAGGCAGGAAGCGAGTGGCGCTGGTGCAGTGGCCGTGCTGGAGCTGCTTTTAGCTGGCCTCTTCCTCCGGACCACAAAATCATCTTGTGTAGTTCTAGCCACATCCCTTCTTTTCAGACTAGTGAATGCAGTTCTCCTTAGATCGTGTTTTAATTGATTTGAGGAGACTGTGGGAACTGTTTGTGTGTGCATACGCCTCTACACAGAGTCTTGCTCACTCTTTGCAAACAAACAAGCTGTCAAATATGACAAAAGTGGAATTAGCAAAGGCTATTTTAACAAAATTTTACCTTGTGTTAGAAGAGAAGGGAGTGTTAAAGTTATGGACAATTGGATTTTCTGCAAAGTAAGCTATGTGTTACAGAAGTTTCTCTTATTGAAATTATCTCTGTTCCAAACAGTTTGTTGCATTAGAGACAGTGACATCTTAAGTTTTTTGAACAGACAGGTACCCGATGGCTCTTACTTTGTTCTTCACTAAGTATTTCTTGTTGTTTCTGTCTGAAGCACATGAACTAGGAGACTAAAAGATATATTATTTTTCACTTCTGAGATCTTTAAGTAGATGTGTTTGTAAGGGGATGTGAGTTTTTCTGCACGGTGATGACTGTTTTTCCATTAAAACATTGTTGACGGAGTGAAGTGACCTTGAGCTTCTGGGAATTTAAGTTTGGGGAGGATGCGAATGGTTAGTAACACAGGCTACAAAAACATTGCGAGAAACAAAATCTATGAGGAAATAGAATAATAAAGTAAACAGCTTTTCTCGCTCCTGCCTCTTTTTGAAGAGTATTGAAAAATAAAGATCTTGAAAGAAAAGAGAAGGGAAAACTATGTGTGAGTGCTGGAGAAGCTGTCTGGTTGGCAAGGAACATAAATTGTCGTACCCCATTGTCTCTGCTTCCCTTTTGATCAAATGTTTCTCTAACTGATGTTTTTCCTTCCTACAGAAACTTTTTGTTATTATAACATTCAGCAAACATATAGTGGAGCAGATGGTGTCCCTAATTGGGTGAGTAATTCTTTAACACAGTAATACCTTCACTTATTAAGTGGAAAAATACTGGAGGAATCAAACTGGATGTGCTGAAAATTGTGCTTTGCTTCAAAGTGCAAGCTTGGGCCAACACATAATTTAGGTCTATTTGCAACTTCATTCCTCTCTTCAAGTACTTCAAGAAACATAATAGCACTGCGGGTCAGATGGCCGGAGTATATAGTACCCACAGTTAACTTTCCCCCAGAAACACGATACAGCTCTTCCAATTATAGGTCGCTACACTTTTAGCTGCACATAGACTGGTTTTTTGTAGACTTTCTTCAATGTTGAAGTGTGAAAAAATGAAAGAGCTGTTGTGATTTATGCAGTGTCCCAAGATGACCATAAACATCTTCCATAATTTGAGCTACCTTATACATCTAAAATATTAAATCTCTCATAAAAGGTCAGAATGAGGAATTTGGTGTGTAGCATTTTATCTCCATTCTATGAAACTTGGTTTTTCATAGGAGAAATGACAGTTTTTGTGGATAAACTGTTCCGATTTTGAGAAAGTTTGTCTTTTTTTTTTGGACTGAGTTCTTTGGTAATTGATTACTGCTTTATTTTTTTAAGTGAAAATCTCTTAAGTTTAAAACAAGAAAAGTAAGCAAAATGACAGCTAACAACAGTTGGGGGGGTGGGGAGGGGAAACAATTCAAACGACATACATGTTGCCTCAGTGGGTTTGAATGAAGATTGGACACTGATGATGAAGCGTTAGATTTTTGCCTCATATCTACCTGTTCAGTCATGAAATTCCGTGTAATTTTAAAATCCATTGTTGATGTTAACGTTTCCTGCCTGGTAATCCAGCAAACATCATCGCAACAGCGCCTCTCTAACCATGCAGAAGTCTGATAAACTGCTTGAATGCAAACAAAGTATGCAACTTAATTAATTTAAATGTAGGCAGCTAGATCAAATCCTATGGATTTCATCAAAAATTCATGCTTAATTGTTCCAAGGAACAGTTGTGTTCTTGCGCGGGGGGAAGCTACTGCCTGTTTTCAGTACACCGAGCAGATGAATGTCAGGGATGCGGGTTTAAAGTTTTAAATGTGAGTCTCTAACATTTAAATAGAAAGCTTTATGGTTGTGGGGTTTGTTGCTGTTTGTTTGTTTTTTTTTTTTAAACTAGATACCTAATATGGATTCTTAAAATAAATTCTAAGGTGTTTCTGCTTTTCCAAGGTCTTTCACTTGCTATAGGGGGCAAATTGATTGACACTTTGCTATCCAAACCGTTATAACTATTTTCACATAAAACCCAAAAAGCCACGCTCCTCAAGAACAGTTTCAGGGGAGGAATGTCTGGAAAGAATTCCTTTTAAAATATGTAAACTTGAAGCAGTAATGCTACCCAAAGAGAAAGGAGTGTCAGATGAAACATTCTAGGGCATTTCCCTAATGAAACAAATCCTGCCTTTGTTACCTCCTGATCTTCTGATCGGGTGTCTGGTTGGTACCAAACGTCAAAATGGATTAGTTGCTTTGAACATTTAAAAAAAAAAAAAAAAAAGTGGCTACTTTTAACCATCATTAGTTAGCTTCTCTTAGTAGCACTCACACCACACGATTTACTCCTAACTTTTGATCAGCACTGCTACTAGGTCAGGTATATTTCCAGAGATTTACTCTCCTGCAAATCTTTGAGCCAAAACTAGTAGTTTTTTCCTACTTCATCTGTCTTGGAGATAATTTTGCATCGAATTACTTTGAATGCATTCACAAGACCTCTGCTGGATTCAGATTTTATTGGATGGTTGATGTCAGAGTTAAAGAATGTTCTCGGGAGACAGTAAGATTTTTGGAATGTCCTGGTATCCTTGACTTTTCTCAAGCTGTCTGCTAGCATTACCTCATCAATTTCTCTTAGAGTGGAGTATTAAACATGTTAAACAATAGCTTGCATTAAGCCCCTTATTATTAAATTAAAATATAGTTCTATTTAGTGGTGGGTAACTTTTATTTTAATCAAATTCTATCCGACACAATGACTTAAGACTTTTTTTTTTTTTTTTTTTTTTTTTGGTCTGGGATATTGCTCTTACAGAATAGGAAATGTCTAAGCGCAATACTTCAAAATAATGAACATACTAATATACGGGATAACTAAAATCTAGACAGAAGATTAAGTTATGTGGTGAAGTCTGAGAATATTTGATTTGGTAAGCCAGAGAGAATTTCTCGATAACTACATGAGTCTTAGTCAAAAAGCAAAAATGATTCACCTGCAGTCCTTGCCCATAGCTCAGCAGCTGTTGACTTCTGTTACGGGATGCTGCTGGCATTGCAGACGAAGCCTGCCATAACCAGGCTGTTCTAATAGAATTCCGGGTAATTTGATTTTACAGTTTTGTCTAGGTCTCCATTACAAAAGGGTCATAAAATACTCTTTTTATTAATTAAATATAGAAAGCAAAGGAAATGTGGCAGGAAATTAAGAAGCCGTTTACCAAAAAATTTTGAAAACATTGGTGGTAGCTAGTGTAGAAAACAATACAAGGTAAGAAGGATGGGTGTTGGCAGCAGCAGGGCGCACGGGAGCTGGGCTGCGGCAAGCTGTGCTGGAAGGACCAAGGGCAGAGCTAGCTGAAGCCAGGGGGGCGCGGGTGGATTTAAGAAACTGAAGCTAGCAAGAGTCCTGAAATCAAAGCTGAAGAGGATTGCAAAGATACTGGTAGCTCACATGAGGCTGGTAACTATCGACCCGTTCTACCAGTTCATAGTTTAAAGTTGTATTATTGCTGTCTAAGCTGCTAGGAGAGGACAGTGTTTTCTCTCAGGTTGTATTACGTTCATAAGCTTTTGTGAGGGAAGATTGTGTGGAAGAGTTTTGTCTTGTATTCTGTCACTTAAAGAAGAGTTTAACTTACTGATCATCTGTAAAACACTTTGATGCTGGTTTTAGGCCAAACTTAGCCCATTTAAACTGTTTAATTATCATGTGTGTTGTGGGTTTTCTTTTGGCTCTTAAATCTTCCCGTTTAATTTTTTTTTACCTGCAGCTGCAGGATTGTTTATGAAGTCACACTAAGCATATTGCTTTTAAGCACGATCATATTTTCTTTGAAGTGGCAGTTTCAAATGCAGATTAAGAATTCCCAGAAAACTACTAAAAGAAATCGTTCTCAAAGCACACGCCATCCACAAAACCGTCTGCCATCAATTCTGGGTGAATGTTCAGAACAAAAAAAATCTATTTTTTTTCTTTTTTAATTCAGCGTGCTCTGTTCATATTTTGTGAAAATGAGCTAATAACTTCAGAACTTCAATAGACGTCTAAAAAATTAATAAACGTTTTATATAGCATTAGACAGAATTCATAAACGTGTTTTATACAGCATTAGACAGCACGTGGCCTTCACCTCAGAAGCATCTGAACTTCAGTGGCAAATGGTACGGCTGCATCCCTTTCGGACAAATCCCCCCGTGGTCACCCCCACACGGGGGCTGGAGGGGCCAAGCGCTGCATCCCTTTCGGACCAATCCCCCCCTTCGGGCGGAGAGATGCCCTCTGACTGTTAAGTTAGCGATAACCTCCCGTAGGCTGCCGAAGGTCTTAATTACGGAGGCTGTGATGGTTACGCAGAGGGGAGGCAGGAACACTGAGAAGTGCTCACGTGATGGAGCAGGTAGGCTTTCTTCTTAGCCCAACCAGCCAACTGCTGCCGGTAGCAAATGATGCCTCGCTGCTTTTAAGAGAAGTAGAGACTAATCTATTCGGTTAATGACCTGAGTCAATAAACTAATTTGAAGTTTAAATTGAAGCCAGTGAAATGCATGTAAAAAAATTGCATACTTCCACAGATTTTTAAAAGTTAATTTGTTAGTGCCGTGTTCTGTGGCTGAGACGTGTTAACAGCGTGAAGTGTTAATTCAACAAACTCTACCCCAAAATATCAATGCTTCCGAAGGGTTTCTTAACCTGGTGGGTTTTGTGCAACAAATTTTCATGCCTACCAGCTATGCAGGCCAGTCTGAATGATTGCATGTCTTAAAGGAAAACCAGTCTTCTGGTAACAGGTACTTGAACCATTGCCTTGACAAACCAGTTTGCTGCTGTTTATTGTGCCGTAATTCTTTGCTTCGCAACATAATCTCAGTTGATTCTTGTCAGGAGCGTGATGTTCCTTTCATGAAAAAAGTACAAATTGAATCATGGCCACTGATGTAACTGGAAACTTTGCTTAAGGATTGTTTTGGGGTTTTTTTACAAAATAATTTACAATATAGGTTAGGGTTATTTCTTTAGAATATAGGTCAAGAAGCTACAGTGATAGAAAGGGCTGCACCAGAGATCAGTTGTCCTGGGCTGGGAAGAGCCCTTTTTTTAATTCAGATTATGCCATGCGATTGCCTGGGTTTTCTGGGGGCCCTCAGCGGGGTACGGCCCCACAGCCTGGCCTCTGCCAGCTCATCTCCGCCGCTCCGCGTCGCTCTGCGCTGGGCAGGCCAGCACCAAAGGAGCCAGGCCCCGTCTGCCAGCCATGCCGTCTGTCTTGGCGGACCTTTGTTTTGCACATATGCCAGAAAGTCCATATCCCGTTGAACTGGCGTCTTCATTAAAGGATATTTTGAAAAATAGGTTCCAATCAATATTTAAAATAAAACCTTTGTAGTAGGATTCAACCAAAAATAACCTGAAGTGGCTGAGAACATGGATAACTGAGCAGTGACTTCCAAATCTCCCGAGAGAAATGCCTCTGGAGGGTGATACCAATACACCTGACATTTCTTGGTACAGTAAATGAATGGCTCTCCTCCCACAAGTACATCAGAAACCTGTGGGACTGTGCCCTCGTAACACACCCTGTGCACAATAGATCAGCTCCGCACAAAAAAGGCTTTAGCGTCTTGAAAGGGACACAGATGTGGATGAAATTTGAGTAGCTCTGGTGTTGAAAACCTTCCAGGGGATCACAACAGAATTATAAGTTTATTTGCAAAAGGCTTGTAGGATTTAACTCCGAACAAGCAAGCTTTTTTCCTAACTTGTGTACAAAAATATATCTTTAAAATACAAATAGAAGCTTCCTTACAAAGAGCAGTATTGAGCAGAGTTAAGAACCAGCAGGTCAGAGATGTTGCAATTCCTATTTTTGAAAGCATTGATTTTAACGTAACAGAACGTCCCAAGAAAAAGAAGTTTTACAGACAGCTTGGTTAACGTGGGTACTGGAGCGTAGCTCCAGGTATGAATGACGTCAAACGTGGAACAATTTTAGCTTAGTAATCTTGAAATAAGATGTTTTCTTTCTTCCTCTCGTAAAGCAAGTGAATCTGCCAAGTAGCCTTTTAACCCCCACCGTGTTGCTGTTAATGCTGACCATAAACCAGATTTATTTTCTGCAGTTTCAGAACACCGAACGCAGGTAACCTCTACGTTTCACCGCATGCTCTGAGGCCGAAGTGGCGGTGAGGGAGGCCGAAGGCTGCGGTGGCTCCCTCGGTGGTAGCCCAGCTCTTGCCGCGAAGGCTCCCGGAGCCAGGGCCCGGGTCCGCTGCAGCAGCGCCCGCAGGGCTGAGTCAGGCCGGGAGCCCGAGGTCCACCCTGAGTCAGGGTCCTGCTGTTGGCGGAGCCTCAGGGAAATGGATGGTTTAAATACTGTGAGAATCTTTATCAGCACAGGAAATGACAGCTCATTAAAATACTAACCGTTAAGCCTGTTTAGATCGCTGTCTGGAAAAAAATTAACCATTGAAGGTTCAGATAACTGGCAGGAAGAAAGGTGCTCTGTTTAGACAGTGAAGACGGTACGCAAATTAATCAGCTTTGCTAATTGTCCAGTGGCATAAAAATATTTCCACTGGAATCTATTTTTCAACAGTTTATAAAATGTCTAGCTTTCAAAGAAGTTGATACTGTGCTGGAGCAAAACTTCTAGTTTCTTTTGAGGGAGAAATTTCTTTATTTGAAATAACCAAATGCGGTGCCCCTTACTGAATGCCTTAGTGCTTGTGAGCTGCAGGATGGATTTTTCTGCTGTTCGTACAGGGGAATGTAGAATGTGAATCTAGTGCAGAGGAGTTCTGTGTGGGAGGAATGGGTGTTGGGTGTGATGATTTAATGATGTTTTGCATAATTCTTTGGAAGGCCAAAGCCTTCGCTTCGGCCCTCTGGCCTAGCTGTCAATAGCTGGTCTGATTTAAATAAATTATTAAAAAAAAAAAAAAAAAAAAGAGTTGGAGGTGCTGGGAGGGACGACTCCATGCCAGCGACCTCCCTCCTTCCTTTGTCACATTCTTCAGTGCCACTTAACTCCCTGTTTTCGTAGAAGGAGATAATCCCTGGCCTTGGGCCATGCTTGCTGCGGGAGGGCAGGGTGAGATCCTGAACGCGTGCAGGGTTTGTGCTGACACAACGCACAATGATATTTTCCTCCTAGTTTGGTTTTCTGTTGTTTCAAAATTTATCTTGCTGTTGTCTTCATTTTGAATTGTAGTGCTGGCATTTCCTAAAAGGATGTTTTTCTAGAGCTGGACTGGCCCAAATAGCGGAATCTGAGCAAAATGTGTACGACGCTGTTTGTCCCCGGACCCTGAGAGGGTCCGGACGAGGACAAAGCGCGCGTGCCAGAGAGGCTGACAGGATCGATCCCCGTGTTAACACTTCAACGGTTTTTCCAAATTAACAGCTGTGAATATTAGAGAGATCATCCATAAAATGGGGTTGTGACTCAAGATGGCATCACCTTGCCAAGCGGGGCTTCGGTGTGTTGCAGCCTGGGAACCTGGCGGCTTCTTTGCACCATCTATTCAATTGCTGTGGTTCTCATTTCCCCTCAGATTATTGTTTCCATGATAAAATCGACTTCCATGTTTTTAAACCTGCAGTGCTTAATGTTTCTTGACCGTCACAACTGGGGGACTGATTCCAGTTGTTCACATGAGCTGCTGAATAGGATATAAAATTCAGAACTGAATGCCACTGAACTTCCTATTTATATTTTTAATTTCCATCAAAATAAATGGAGTTTCAGGACTGCTTAAGCAGCCGCTTAATCACTTGCTGATAGAGGCCTCTTAAAAATGAGAAATTTTCATCAGCAGTAAAACCCCCACCGTATTAACTTTCCGAAAATGTGGGTCTATAATGGCAACTTTGGTGTTTCTTGAAAATACTAGTTAATTCTAACATTTCTCTCTGAAAAAGTAGGCGAATATGCAGATGTGCAGAGGTTTTTATAAGATGGGAGCTTTATATCCTGAATTGTGGACTGATGGCTTTTTTGTGAAATGTTAGCGCAATGATACAAAAATGCTGTGTTTGATAGAGACCTGTACTTCAGCATTTAGCACAGCTTGTAATTTGTTGAGTGTTCACAAGCTCTAAAAGCATAGGTTATGACATTTCCATAGCTCAAGAGTAACCTATACTCATAAAGATCTTGTAAGATGAAAATATGCCTTTCAACAGTGCAAACATCATGATTAAATGGTTTTAAAGAAATGTTTTTAGCACTAGTAAAAATGCAACTGAGTGAATTGACTGAAGTACCGAATAACTTTCTCCTTTTTGTGAAGCTGGCATAGGGAAAATACTTTTTTTTTTTTCCCCCTCCTCTTAGTTTGGTGCTTTATCCACGTCCATTTGAGAAAACTCCTACCCGTGGTTCCAGAGATTCTGTTAAAAAGATAAGTTTCCCAAAAATCTTCCCTACCACTTCATGGCTAGTGACGTGCATTTGAGGTTCAGCTGTTGACAGGCGTTCTTTGAAAAGCAAATTAAAAAACTTCTTGTACAGTGTATTTTAATAAACACAGTTTTGCTGTAACTGGAATAGAAGGTTTAGGACTGGTACTGTCAGAATCTGTACATCGTTGGTGTAATTTTTAAACTAATCCTAGAACAGCTTTGCTGAATCTCTGTAGTGTGAAGTTTTGTTTTCTTTGTTGGGAAAAAAGCTATGTCATTTTTCATTTGGAGAGAAATTGTGGCTCTTGATTAAAAAAAAAAAAAATCAAAGATGCATCTGTCTAATTACAAGTACCAGGTAATGCTGCTGAAAACAGGCTTCAACAGTGTTTTGTTCAGTGAAGCCAAATTCTTAACGGCTGTTTATGTTGTAGTATCAGAATGCAAGTACTGTTTTTTACTGAAATGTTATGATTTTAATGAATTTAGGCTGTACCAAGGGCTAGTGCAATTTTTTGGAAGTCTGTTTCAGTTCCTTCTGAAACAGTCAGTTTTAGCAGAGAATCAAAATGAATTTAAAAAAAATTGGTGTTTACTGTTAACTGTTTCTAAAACTTCTCCAAATCACAATTTCTTCAGAGTTTTTTTTTTTTTTCTTAAAAAAAACACAAAGCATTTTTTTTTGGAATCTTATGGTAAAACTGTAGCTAGTCTCTTTGTTTTTCAAGTAACTTTTGTTGAAAGGACAGAGTACACAAGGAGAGCCCCTCTCTTCCTAGCAGTGCTTCCTTGCTGCTGCTGAACTGCAAAATTCATTACTAATAAGGATAGCAACTAGTGCAATGTATTTCGTTGCTTCTTTTGACAGACAACTTCTAGTGAATGACCTTTTTAAAATTATTTTCTCTTTTTTAAATTGAAGTCCTTAAGCAGCTCTCCAAGACCTACATTTGAAGCCTTTAAGAAGGGACAGCAGGTTGTGGGTTTGGGGGTTTTTTGTGTTTTGTTTTGGCAGATAGAGACTGCAAAGTGTGGATGGGCTAAGTTCTGTTGTCTGCTAAGGTCCTTTTATTTTCTTATCCTTTCATATTCTTTATTTGAAAGACAATAGGCTTGATTCTCAAAGGAAAATGCAACGACTTGGTTTTAGATTATTCTACAAACAGGGTTATCTTCCAGCATCTTCCCTTCTTAAGTCGGATGTGTAAATATGCCTGTGGTTTGCATCTAGACTCCCGAAACTACAGCAGTCTTTTGAAGGTGTATCTTAAAGTCATTGCTAAGTGGCGCAGAATTATGATGCAAATCTCCTCCTTCTGCCTGCTGCCTGGCTGGTTTGAGTGCCATCCTTGAAAATTTAGACTGAAGTCTTCCCCCTCCTCCCTCGATGAGAAGAGGGTCAGTGAGTTGAACTTCACTAGGTTTGCCCGGGGGGGTACCACTCACTTGTTTGTAATTAAATAAAATGAAAACTGATTTTTAAGACTTCGAGATCTAAGGTGATGTCTGCCCTTTGGATAGTAGGTGACATATACGTTAGCTGGTTGATTAAATGATTGGATTTTGCCAAAAGAGTACGAGTAACCAATACTGACCCACTGAAATGGGATTTCAAGAATTTTATTCCTAGTACTGTGGATTAATGATTTTCTAGATGTTACTCTGCTTCATTTTACTCCTTATTTAAATTCATGCACCTTTTTTTCAGTATTAAACTCTCTGCAAATGTGCAAAACATTGCAGACTTTTAGAAACCAAGGTCCTTGCATTCGGGATGTTACAGTTCTTCAGAATAGCTTTAATAAAATGAATCTCGTGCACTTTATTTTTAGTCGTGCTCACAAAAGGAAAAAAAAGAAGCTGATACTTTTAGTGAAAAAAATTTTGCAATGGAGTGTTGATGCACCAGGATCCCTTCAAGCCGTCTGCACTTGGTTTTCATGTCTTTGTTTTGTTGCTTAATGCTAATTGGGCACTGACTTAGTTCAGTTTTCAGAAAAAAATGGAGGCATTTGAACAACCATTCTGTTAATCATTCATCTCTCATCATTTAAATATTCATTTCATAATCATGCAGAAGTTTAAAAGTAAACCATTACCTTTCAGTAGCTTTTCCGGGCTTCCAAGTGTCATTCGAAAAAGAAAAGAAACCTCAAAATGTAACTCATTTTTAACAGTGACTCGTACCCATCAGCGAGTCATTGGGAGAATTTGTACCACGAGTAAAGTCAGCTTCGCAAGGGACGGGTCTGAATAACTGGAAATCGTTTGTAAAAGTTGACATACTCTTGTGTAAAATGTGTAACAGACGTGCGTTAGTCTCTGCTTTTTTTTTTTTTTTTTTTTTGCTGAAATTTTACCAGGCCGGGCACAGAATTTACTCACCCATTTGTATCATCGTGATGGTGAATCATGAGGGAAGCAATCTTTCTCTTGTATATATGTTCTAAAAAATTATTTGCCCCTGGCTATTGAAGGCAATAGATTTAGTGGAGGAGAGTGAGCTACTTTGTTTCTTCGGTCTGTGCGTTTTCATAAATTCTTACAATTAGAAAGCTGTTATTTTTTTAATTGGGCTTTAGTCTGGAAAAGGGAATATTGTGTCAAATCAGGAGACTGAGGAAAATCATTTCAGAGACCTCGCCCTCCTGCAGGCATTCGGAGAGGAGGTGATCAGTGTGTAAAGCTGTCTGTGCGTATCTTGGTGTCCGAAGCCTGTTTTACTAAATCCTTCCTGAAGTAGTAGTGTGAAGAATCAAAACCGAAGCACTGAAATTTAGGTGACTTTTTAAATGTAGAAGACCACATGGATTTCTTTAAAATTAAAAAAAAGAAACTGAAAATCTCCATTCTCTTTGAAATTAAATTAAAATGGCCTTTGTCAGTAATGGGACCTCTCCCGTGGCTGGAGGCAGGAGCGTTGGTGCGTGGATGTGGATCAAACCTTGGGAGCCTTTGGGTTGTGCGTGTGTTCTCACCGCCCCAGCTCAGCTAGCGTTGTTGCTCCTGGTAATTTCTCCTGTGGAGTATTTAATTTTTTTTTTTAAAGTGTCGTGACAATTATTAAAGCTCCTTGGACCCCCTGCTAAATAGCCCGGTGTATAGATTTAAAGAAAAATGACCTAGGTTGTTTTTGATTAAAGCCTGGGCAGGACGTGGTATTCGCAGGATGGAAGTTGGAGGCTGCTGTGAGTCTGTCCAGCGCTAACACCTTTACGCCGCAGAGGTCGGAGAGGGTTCTTACTTCCAAAAACGTATCCGTGATCTTTATAACGTTAATGTACGAACAAGGTGTTTAGTAATGTATTGTAGCTTTTGTGCAAGTCATCTGCCATAAACCATGGCATGATTCAGAACAGGGTTCATAGTTCCTTCTTTGTTCCTTTGTTAATCACTGACTTGTGGGAGGCGCCTGCAGAATTTGCTAATGCATTCTTTTTGGGTAAGGATGACGCACAGATTGTCCTAATAAGGACTTAGTTTGAGAAAGGGGCCGTCTTCTTTGAGAAGATAGGGGCAAGTCATAGGGCGAGCAGTTTCTTTTTTAACTGAGGGATGACACAAGCACAAGTCATTTCCTTATTAATCGGTTCAAACCAGTTCTTACAGGAACTGCTGGTGATAAATGTGGGACTTCTGAGAAGTCATTCATTTTATTCTCAGCACTGCACCAGTGCACAGCCTCAGCTGGCTTCTCCCTGGCTTTAAGGAAATGCTCTATCTAGCTCACCGCTTCTTTCAGCTACCAGCAGTGCATTGTCACTGGTTTGCTCTGAAATATTTTTCTTTTTAAGCACTTTTTGAGGATCTGGGGGAAAATGTCCCTTTCAGAAGTACCAGATAAAAGATGAAATACACTTTCTTTCGTGGTTATCTGCTTTCTCAGCTAGCAATGCCCTTCTGAGCTGTAGCTCAGTCTGAACTTTGTTTTGTTTGGGTCAAAGTGGTAAGTTTAAAAAAAAAAATGTTTTTTCTTTTTGTTTTTTTCTCCCCTATTTTGTCTTGTTCTCTGGGATGAACTTTGCATCAGTGCTATTCCAAGTATAGGTCCTTCTCTTCAGAAGCCATTTCAAGAATATTTGGAAGCTCAGAGGATAAAACTTCACCACAAACCTGACAGCGGCGTGCCACAGGTAAGAACCTCTCTGCCTCCCTCCCCAGTGCATTTTTCCCTTCTCTAGCTGTCTTTTGACCTCTCAGGTTTACCGATGTAACTCTTGATTCTGTTTTTCAAAGATTTGCTGTGGCCCAGGGAATAGATAAAAATCTCATCTTAATTCCCAGGTTGCTTTTAAAAATAATAGTGTAATTGCATGCAACTGGACTTAAGCCTCTTGGAGAGTAAAGCAAACAAGAAAGCAAGACCAGTGGCACGTCTTGCCTCTGTATTAGGGTGCCTATTTTGAAAGAGAAATTTAAGCAGAAAAAGGTTGCATTTACATGTGAAATGGTAGCAAAGCATCAGTACTTCAGAAGCCAGTAGGATCTGTGGCTTAACGGCCAGTAAGAAAGAAAATCCCCAAGCCTTTACTGTTGGAAAGGAAAAGAAAAACACGGTGGTTAGAGCTGGTGCTAAGGGGCAGAAGTGTCCTTTCATACCAAAAAAAAAAAACCCAAGTATTTTAAAAAACGTACCCTGAATTTTCAGCTGGGGACAGAGCAACTTGGACATGAAATTCCTTAGGATACTAAGATATTTTAAGAGAAAATCCATTAATCTAACTCACATTTCACATTTAATACTTGTAGCTCTTATAAATGTTTCTTTGCCCATTTCTTACCAAAAAAGAGACTAAATTAGGGAGGGTCGGGCTGGAATAACTAAATATGCAGATTCCTTTTCTACACATTGAGGTAATTTTTGTGCGGTGCATTGCTGCCCTCCTTTGACAAAAATATACAAGTTAAGAGTAGCCATGGAAAACGCTGGAAGTGGGACTGCCGAGGTCATCGCCTTAACTTCTAGTGACACCGGGAGACTCGGACGCTGATGGGGGGATAACACAGTATATGCAGTTTAGGAAAAAACATGGTTAAGCAATGAGCTGCTTCTTGTCTTTGCAATGAACATGTCAGGGAATGACAGTCGGGGGTTGCTAATTCTGAACGCCATGAATTGTTAGCAAAGACAAAACAATACTAGGAATAATAAATCGCTTCACTAGCACAGGAGTGATGACCAAGGATTCCTCATCTGCCATGCAGTGCGTTTGGCAAGCCCTCCTGCATTGTTTTGCAAGGGACTAAAGTCAGCTTTACAGAGAGACCTGCAGGAATCCTGTCAGCTTGCACTTGGTTCCTGTTTTTAATTTGATAAATTACATAACAAAAAAAATGGTTAGGCTTTTCCCTTTCACCCAGAAAATGGAGAATTCCCCATTGTGCTGCCCACTAATCTTCATTTTCCTCCTTCTTCTGTTTTGTCTTTGTCTCTTCAGGGGGAAAACTGGCTATCGTGGATGTTTGAAAAGTTGGTGATTGTCATGGTTTGTTATTTTATCTTATCTATAATCAACTCCATGGCCCAGAGCTATGCCAAACGACTGCAACAGAAGATGTACTCTGAAGAAAAAACCAAATGAGCTTGGAAAAAAAAACCCTCGGAGTGGGTTTTAGCAGACACGAAAAATGACACATCTTTCCATATGTTTAAAAATCAGCATTATTCAAAATGAGGGAAAACTTTTTAACATCAATTTTCAACTATAACAAGTTTTTATTTAATTTTGAAAGTAATTTGGATATTAGAGCAGACGTTTCACTGACAAACTTATAAATGTTAAGGTAAGGTATAAATGCTTTACATGTCTGAGTTGTATTACATGGGATGGACAATGTGATGTTAAATGGAGTTTAACACAAATGTTGTCCACCCAAATTACTTCCAAAACTGCTGATTTAATACTCTCCACTTCCTGATTTAACTTCAGACCGACCTAAGGGTAACTTTATTTTGAAGGGTGGCTGTTTTGCTTTTTCCATAACTTTCAAGACCATCAAAATGTATATAAATGAATACAGATTGGATACAAACTGTTGCATGTCCCTCATGGTAAGGCTGTTCCGTCTGAACTCCCCAGTGTCCCATTGCATTGCACGTGCTCTCGGTTGGAAAAGCCACCCTCTTAAACTTCGTGATGTTAGCAGAGATGATTGATGTCAAAATGCTGAAGCTGACTTTTTTTATTCTGTATATTTAGAACGAAGTTAAGATAAAACTTTATAAAGTCATCTTTGATCATTCCAGAATTTCTTGTGTCAGTCTTTTTAAGCTGTTTCTTTTCCTCTCCACTTTTGTACGCTCAGTTTCTTTAGTTACTTTATTAAGCCTTAATCCCATGAATCGCATGCTTTACTCATCCTTCCTGCACAAATGGTGCTGAAGCCCTTTGTTCGTTTCGTTTTTTCTTTTTTCTTAAGAATGTCTTACTTAGCAGAAGGAAGTAGAAAGCGTATCACTTGCTTGAAGTATGGCTCACTGGTTAAAAGAGGCAAGTTAAATAGCCGGTGATATTTGTTAGCATAAATTCTTCTCAGATGTTTGCCACTGATCACAGCACCGTGGGCAGTGAAGGAGAAGAGGGGGGAAGAGTAAAGATTCCAGCTGAAAACAGATTTGATGTCAAACCCAGCTATGATGCAGAGAACCTTAGAGAACCTTAAACTTAGGCTTTAAAAGCCAGACGTTTTTAAAACATTGTTATCAATCAGTGTGTCTTCCAGTTCTAATGTACATGAACATAACTAATACTAAAATGGATCTTTTCCCTCTTTAGTAAGTAGATATCCATTCCACTGCCACTGTATATGTATTACTACTCTAATAACTTTTGAACTATTGTTTTTTATTTTTATCCTAGGGGTAAGTAACAAGAATTAATTTGTCCTTCCATTAGCGTTATCAACAGGTGGCATATGAGCACAAAGTAGGTTAGATCTTGCTCTTGCTTAGGTTAGATTAACCCTGCATTAGGCTAGGGCCGGTCTCGAGCGAGGTGTGAGAATACGTATTTTGTTCAATCCTGCCTGAGTGTCCTCTTGTGTTGCCAACCGTCGTGACATCTCCATGGCTGTACCATCCTGTCGGATAGCTTATCAGACTGATGTTGACTGTTGGATCTCATGGCAACAACAGTCGGTAGGCTGTCTGACATTTTGGTATCTTTCATCTGACCGTTCGCTCATCCATCTCCAACTGTTTTCATTGAACATCAATAGCATATAAATGTGTTTAAGTTTAGATGGAAATGAGTTCAGAAGTCACGCAGCACAGCAATCTGCACAAGAAACATCTTTTAAAGTTTCGTCTCAGTTGTGTGTGGGGTTTGCAATGTTTCTCTTGTATGCTTCAGATATAACTTTAAACAATGATCATGAATGGGGAGGCTTTTAATAGGGGCTTCTCTCAACAGAGCTGCTGACTAGGTTAAATTTAAATATCTAAAAGTCCGAGTGCTGGGGGGTAGTACAAGGTAGTTAAAGGCACAAAGGCCATTCATTTGCCCCTGTGGATTTTTAAAAGATGAACAGGATTTCTTAAACCTTGGCCCTAGCAGCTTTTTCACTTTTTGGCCTAAATATTGTCTTTGACAATAACATAGCAAAGAACTTGTTCTAATACAATACACATCCAAAAAATCAAAGCTCTATTTGATACTTCACTTTTTTCAGTCTAATAAAACTTTAATTCTACACTTTATAAGAGATCATGTCAGCAGTTCATAGCTGATTGTTTCATTTTTCTTCAGGATACTTGGATTAGTGAAACAACTGTTTGCTACTTTCCCCAGTTTTAGTGGCAGCTTTTTTTCCTCAAATCTGCCATTCACCTTAGGCATTTATGTATAATTAGGTATATAGGCACTGGTATTTACTTCACACAGTTCTGCTAGTGTCTTAGGGCCTTTCGTGAGAGTAAATGAAATTTATGCCATGTAGAGGCCCCTGTATGCTGTCAGATTGAAATGAGGAGACTGTTACGACAAGTAAGAAGAAAAAAAAACCCTTTTCCTAGAGTTTGAGCCAATAAACTGTGCCATTCTAAATGCTGTAGCAGTCTCCTCGTAATTATGCCTCCTTACCTACTGAAAAATCACTAGACAAACTGAAAGCTTCCCCCCCCTTATTCCAATATATGTTTACATACATATAGTGAGAAATATATATATCTATTGTTCTGCAACTCATGTTTGTATGTGTCCATTCCAATAAGCTGTGCTGTTATTTTGAAACTTTCTAACGTTATTAAAGAAGGGACTGCTCATTCTACTTGCTGCTACCTGCTCGGCCGCTGGGAGATAATAAGACTTGGTAAAAGGTAACAAATAATAGAAATGAAAGTTATGCCAACCTAATGAGATTTGCAAATGGAGAGGTTTATGTTTGCCTAAATAAACAAACAAATAACTGTTTCCCGGTGTTTATTTCAGCTGGATTGTTTCCATGTCTGTATATTGAGCTTGGTTGTTAGGCTGTGAAATTTGTTGTCCCAAGCATTCCACAGTAAGTGTGAATCTAGAAGACAGATCTGCAATTGCATTTTGTGGCTTCAAAGAAAGATCTGGAGCCTTTAGCATTTCATCTGGAAACATGTATTTTGCTCCCTTAATCCAAAGTTTCATTTTGTTGTACATACTTTCAGTCACACATTGGAAGCAGTCAATCTAGTTTAAAGTCCGTTAGAGAAAAATCCAAAGTGAGCTGTGTTGCAAGAGAAACCATCTTAGCACGGATCACTGTATTTTTAGCTGATTCTTCTTGCAGCTTAGACACTGAATAAAGTATCTTGCTTTTTTTCTTGGAATTACTGAAAATCACACGGAAGTAACAGCCCTCGTAACAACAACTAATGTTTGGTTAAACATCAAAGATGACTTTGAGGCAATAGAGATTGGTTTAGTCTCATCATCTATGGAACGTGGCTAAATCTCTGCTTTCACAAGTGCACTGTAAATAGGAAGCAAAGCAGAAAGTTGGCCATATTTGCCAGCCTGACACTTCAGAGAAGCGCATCAGAGATGAGGTCAGGTAGGGCTGCAGCTGATCCTTCTCCTAATTCTCTACTTGCTTACTGCCGGCCCTATGAATTGTGCCTCACCAACGATGTGCTTTGAAGGCCATGTGAGATGTAAGCACGCTGGCGTGCCCCTCTCCCTGGCAGCCACGATGTACCCGATCAGGGCAAGAATTGTGCTGATGTAAGCAAAGCTAAAAAGGTCACACTGGTCTGTGCCAGGGCGAGCCAACAGACCGGCACAGGCCATGTCGGATCAAATCATCCAGTTCCACGCTTCCCTCAGCTCCATCAAAACCAAGAGGAAACCTGCTCCCTGTCCCTGCTTGTAGTTTCTTACTTCCATCCCAATATCACACTGTTTCTTGTTAAAGCAGCTCCCTCTGAAATCGCCCAGCTGCCTGTTCATGCTAAAAGATCCTTGTCATTAATACTTGAAGATGGCTTAATGCTGTTCCAGAAAGTCCTTCCCTGCTGTGCTTTTGGGTTTCATTATTTAATTTGTCAGAATCGGCCTCCCTCTCACTGCAGGCAGTGCTAATTGCAAGCACAAATACTGTGGATGTTTCCCTGATTATCAAGCACAAATATAAATATTAGTGAACAAAATTGATTGCAGGTGTAAAAATAAGTGGTGATTGGGTGTGTTCCTTGGGAGGCAAAAGTAATTTTGTTTTCTTTGAAGCACATGGTTAAAAAATACTTTGTAATCAGCAGATAAAAGGTTGAATGTAATTATATATAAGGTAATTGAAATTGCTTTTCTGAGATTTAAAATTCTAGGGTTTTTTCTGTAAATGTGTTTGGGGTTGTTTTGTTTGTTTTTTTTTTCTGGAGGAGAAGAAGAAAAAAGTGTCAGTATTTTGCCCAGCCTTTTCCAGATTGCAGCACTAAGTGGAATGTGGAAGTGGGAGAGCAGGAGCCAGGGAGGGGTGTCCGCCCAGCAGAAAGCCCTCCCTGGCTGAGAGCAGGCTGGGCCAGGTGAGGGTTTAGTTGCTGGAACCTCTTCAGGAAGCAGGGAGTGAAGCAATCCCTGCAAAACGCCCTGCTAGGGTGTTCAGAGCTAGACTGAGGGTAAATATTTGCATATGCTCTTACAAGCTCATTTTTAAAAGGATTATACTGAAAAACTCTTTGAGCCTGCTGTGACTTTCCTAAATCAAGTGTCTAATTGAGGGCATGAAATGCTAGCATTTATTTCTTTATCCGTTTCACTTGCTTACTCATGCATCCACTCGGCTTTCATAAAAGGCAGCAAAACACTGTTGTGGTAGTGGTATGAATGGGAGAGGCTGTAACAACCCGAATCAGTTGTCAAAAGAGCAAAGGGAGCTCAAATGCAGAAACTGTCATCAAACATGCAAAAGATGTCTGGCTGTATCGCCTTCCAGGTGAAAGTGAGCAGGAGGAGCCCAGCAATCTGCGACGGGCTTCTTGGCACGTGTCAGGAATTCAGCAAAACGGTATTTTGGTCAAAAAAGCTGACTATTACTCTCTGCTGAATTTAAAGCGAAGAGGCTGTTGAGCTGTGAAGTCATTCAGCCTGTTCACTGCTAGTGATGTTCGGTTGTGGTAAAACAAACGTGCAAATGTGGACCTGTTAAGTGGGCCAAGCTTTGCTTTACTTTGCCTTTAGCACTGCCCTTTATTGTGCGAGAGGGGTTTTATTATTATTATTATTATTCACTCATGGAATGATTCAAAGAGCACTGACTACATTAGCATTAAATCAAAGGTCATCTTTCTTTGAACCTCATTTGATGAGCTGTTCAGATATGGATAAGTAAGTGTGCTGCATCTTCTGTGTTTCAAGGGAGTTACTCCCAGCTTAATTGTTCTGGTTTCCCAAGAAGCTGAAATGAGTTGCCCAGGCAGCTGGTAATAAGGAAACTAGCTGCTATTTCCTGATGAAAGGCAAGAGATAGGACTTGTCAGCTCAGGGTATTGTTCCCTGCTCTGATAACTGCCCTGCAAACCGCGCCCTTCTCCCCATGGCCTCAGAAACTGCTTTTCTGTCCTTGTGAAAAGCGCAGGTTAGTGTCTTTTCTCTGGTGACTGCTGCGCTGTTCCTGTTTGAGGGGTCCTGCGAGGGAAGGGCTGTGTGTCTACACCCGTGATTTAAGGCATAATCCACTGGTTTTGGTTGGTTGGGTTTTGGTTGGGTTTTTTTTAATGCTAATGTGACAGAGCATTAAAAACAGAGCAGGTCTGGTTCTGCCTCCACATGAAAGGTGGTTGGAACTTTTTGTTTCCTTGTGGCCTTGGTAGTATGTCATTTAGGTGCTTTTTGTTACACTGAAATGTTCCTTCGCCTGGTTTTACACAAGATTATGACCACAGTTATGATTGATGACATCAAGCTGTAGGTAGTCACCTATTACCTTACTGGGGTACCAGCTCATCCGCATGACATTTCTGAGATCCAAAGCCTTTTCACTGGAAAGTGGCATCGATTTGGCAGAAGCTGTCAGCCAGAGCTCTAAGCTACTTGAGCACAGGCACCACCACTGCCCAGTGTGCCTGGGGAGGTTAAACTCTGCCCTAAACCATTGGACAAAGCGTCAGAAATTCTTTAAGAGGTTAAATGCATTTCCCAAAGCTCGTTCTAGCTGCATGCAATGACCTTGTGGTACCTCTGTTTTCCATCCATATTGGCAGGAAAGAAACTGGCAGTTCTTTTGCAGAAGGTGTTGCTAACTAAACCACATGAATACTTTGGTCGAGGTTCACACTTACGTGTAGAAACTGTGAGTTTCAAGGGACTGTGTCTTTCCTGAGACCACGTGTTTCTTAGGCTCTTTCCATCTGTTGAAAAGGCTTGAAAAAAGCATGTTTGTGCGCTCAGCACTTCTTTTCTGTCTCTCAAAGAAACTGGACCTGCATAAAGAGAAAATACACATTTAGATTTACACCATCATACAAATCTAGCCATGTTCACAAAATCTCTCTCGTCTATTTAGAAACCATGCTTCTCTCAGTGCCTCTTGCTTGCTGCAGCTGTTTTCTTGAGAGCTGTAATATTTAGGATATTTCATAACAACAGATTGCATTTCTCCGATTCCTTGATTTTTATGTCTCACCTCAGTCCAGCTGACCTCTCGTGACATACAGTCGCATGCATCTGTGTGTGTTGCGTAAGACTCTAGGTGGGGAGCAGCAAGGAAGAGAAACTTTTAAGATGCCTGAAGCTGGTATTTAGTTAAGTTCAAAGTAATGGATGCCAAAAAAAAATTCAAAGCAGTGTTTCTACTAGGTCTGCTAATGCAATTGGTGATTTTAGTTCTGTTGCCTCCCCCTTAACCTCTTTGTAAACCTGTCTTAAACACTTCTGCCTGTGCACAGCCTCCACGTGGCAAACCACACTGCAGCATTTGTGCATGAACTAAAATTGGGGTGGTTGCCCACAAAGAGCCTGGTGTTTTTAAGTGAAGTGTAGAAATCTCCCGTGCTGTCCTTTGGCAACAGATTTCAGCTGTGACTGGGAGAGGACCATTCCAATTAAGTGAATAAGGAAAGTGTTTTTAGTGGTGTTTGGCAGACCTGATCCTGAGAGTCCTTGCTTAAAACTGCCGCTGATGTCTCTCCTCTCGGTCCTTGCAGCCCTGTCTGCTCTTGGTGCTTAGCTATTTTTGGACGCATTCAGGCCTGTTGACTGGAGCTTTGTTCAGCTTGAACAGGACCCCACGTGTACTAAAGCAAGTTCAGGTTTCCTTTATATGTCATTGAAGAATAAGCTTCCCTTTCACAGCACACGTGAGGTTTGTATCTATTTTTTATATAAGAATAATTCACCGTGAAAGTACTGGTTTTGTGGAGAAGCCTGACTAAATCTTTATAGAGGAAAATAATGTGAAAACCTGAGTTAACGTCTGGTAGGGAGGGAACGGAAGCTTTCTTCTTGGGAGAAGAGTATTTAACTGGATATTTGTTCATCAGTTGCCAAATTTATCTTTTTAACTGTTTTAACAGTTGCATTAGGTTTCTTCAGCAAAATTTGGCCTAGGAAGGAGAAATTGCTAGTTTACAACATCAAATAACTACATAAATACAGTTGCTGACTAGATGACTCGGGATCAGGTAGTAATACGGGCTGAAGTTGCTCAAAGTGGGGTGGGGAGGAAGTTTCCCAGTGTTTTCTTTGCAAGTGGCAGAAACGCATGGCAGCCAGCAGCAAGCAGTCTTACATGGAAATATGTATTCCTGAACTCGGTATTGTTCTGAGCCATCTGGAGAGCAGTAGCTCTGAACTATTGCCCAGCTCTCGCCATACTTATTGAGGATATTATAAAGAACAGCTACAGCTGCCCTTGCCAACCGAGCACAGAGTCAGTATTTTATTACACCTTCGGCGTGTGGGATAAGGCTGCTTTCCATTTGGCTCCTTCGGCGGTGTTCTGCTTACATGCTCCTGTAAATGATCTATTACATATTGGAGACTGCTGGGCAAAAGTTCAAATTAAATCATGCCATCTGACCACAATTACACCATTCTCAGGCAACTGAAGTGTATTTTTGTGAGCCTTTAAATAAACATTACATTGTACATGTAACCAAATATGTACAATAATCATTTTCACAGAACGTGCCCATTTAAATGCAGATATACCATGTAAGACGGTATTTATTTCTCATCACATATAACTAGTGAAACAAAAGCTCATAGCTCACTGAAGCTCAAGCAATGTTTATTCTGTCTTTTTTATATTAAGCAGTGGTTTATTTTAGTTAGTTTCTCTACTTATTGCTCTTACTTTTAAAACAGGAATCTTGGCCTAGAGAGAGTCCTCACTTTACTTATTTTTATATCTTACTGTGTAAAATTCCATATTTTAAAAAATTTGCTTTTAAGACTAGCAGACAAGAAGGTTTCTGCAACCTGATTCACAGAGGTAAGTGCAGAGGCCTGTGCCTTTGTTTTATACCGCTAGACTCTCTTAGGAGTCCCTGTTCAGAATTTCTCAGGCTTATATGAACTATGGGGTTAAGGTTTAGATGTCTTCCATGATCTTTATCATGGAATACATTTATATCTCTAAAAATTGCCTTTAAATTTCCCAACTAGCAGAAGCAGCCTCTCTAAGCTCTTATCTCAGGCTATCTGCACCTTTTCCCCATGTGCTCCTTATCGCTGGTAATAACATTTGTTTGAAACACCACCCTATCTGCAGCTGTTCCTGCTTCTGGGAAAGGGTTAAGCAGGTTCTGCTGATTCACGGAGGTAGGTGACTCATTCCCCCACCCGGACAGAGGGGAAGTGGCTGTCTAGAGGGAGAGGATTCATACAATGTGAAATCAGAAGGGACCATTGTGAACTCCGAGTTTGACTGAAAGAGCCGGAAAGGCTCTATAGTTAAAATTCAGGATTATCAGCTCTACATCCCCGCGAGTTAAAGGCTGGCTGAGTGTCCAGGCTGTGCTTCTGGAGCGTGGACGGAGGTGGGGTAGGAAGGCCAGAGGCAGCAGGCTTGAGGAGGAAGCCTACGCTGGAATTTGCTGCCTTGGTAAGGCTGTGTCTGGGCTGCCCTTGAAAGCAGTGGAGGAAAGGCAGCAGCTCAATGCCTTTTGGAAGTTTTTTGTACCGTATCAGATCCATGAATCACATTCCTGATGACTCGTGCAATTTTTAAAGTGGTATCCAGCAAAATGCAGACTTCTTTAAAGTACGCTTTGACATCTGACGATTTTTCCTTTTGGATATTTGGTCCCTCATTTCGTAATATTTATCTATACTAAATTTATTAACAAATGCAGAAGGACACGAATTATTAATTCACTGTCCTTTTGTACCTTAATATGTCCTAGTAGTGTATCAGCTGGTAATTTGAACATAACTTACTTCTTTCTTATTGATAAAATCCTAGTTGTTGTGGAAACCACAGATTTTTGCCCTTCATCTTGAGCTGTTCCAGTTTGGTAAATCTGTGCAGGTAATCCTCTTAAAAGTTCCTTATATATTTACACTAAGACTCTGTAAGTATCTATAACTACATCAGTGCCCTGTCACTTCCCAGACGGTTATTATGTTTAAAGTATTTGTAACAGGTTAATTTTTGTTCCTGTTTTTTTTTGTGGCTAAATAAAAGTTATCCTATTCATTAAACATATCTGCTATAGTTAGAGTCCTTGAATCAACTTCCAAGTGAGCTGCACCTGTCTGTTACAAAAAACAACAGTGAGATTTGACGCATTGTTCCTTCATTTATGGACATCCTGTGGGTAGTTCACCTAGAACTAGCTAGGTCAAGGCCACTGATTCTGTTGTCCCTGCCTCTGAGCCATTGGCTTGTGCTGACCTTTGATCCACCTCATTAACTTTAACTTCCAATGAGATAAAGGCCCTCTTCCAGGCTCAGACTATTCTTTACATAATTAATTTTCTCACTAAAACAGAAAATGACTACTTCGCCTTCTAATATAATTGTAGATGATGAAAATTCGGTAATAGCTATTCACTTCCTGTCACTTTGACCCTCTCCTCTCCACATCCTGGGGAAAAAAAAGAGGAATCCAGCCATAGATCAAAAAATGAAGGCTTCGTTTGGGAAAGGGTGTGAGAATTTCAGAACTGAGGTCAGCAGTGAAAAACACTAACAGGAAGAAGGCTAGAGATGCCTAAAACAATTCCTGTCGATCTCTTTTCCAGAGCAATGAAAGGGCTTATAACAGCTAATACAACAGTTATACTTTTGTTTTCACATACACCCCCTTTTTTTTTTTTTTTTTAGTTTTGAGGAATCTGTGTTGTCAAAATTTGGCTGATGGTTGTGATCCTCTATTGCTGCTTTGAAAAACTTTGTTCTCCCATGGAAGTAGGAGTATTTTCCCTGAATCCTAACTGTGAACAAGTCCTTACAGAAGTATCCTTGTTAAGTATAATGAACCTGTTGGCCTAGCTGTGTCTTTGAGGTGCAGAATCTTTCCTCCATGTTTTTATATGTTATAACTATAAATAAGGCAATTTTTATTTTTGC
The DNA here is from genome assembly GCF_047370975.1 of Nipponia nippon. Classification (NCBI taxonomy): domain Eukaryota; kingdom Metazoa; phylum Chordata; class Aves; order Pelecaniformes; family Threskiornithidae; genus Nipponia; species Nipponia nippon. Next base: position 8,249,509 of record NW_028262331.1, read on the forward strand.
TTTGGGTTTATACATGTTAGCTGCGTGCTGTGTTTCCTGATGTGGCCCAAATTCTGCCATCAAACGTAAGCAAACAAAACCTCAAATATCCTGCTCCATTAACTAAAAGTTAACATTAGCCATAAATAATAAATGTACTTATAAAGAATGGATAAATGGGTCTATGTCATCCATAGGTGCAATAAGCGCCTGCTTGTATTTGCTTCATGCTCAGAATTATAACTACCTAGAGATAACGTAAGGTTATTTCTGCAATAAAGTTACTTATCAATGTAGCAGTAAAACAACCCATTGCTCTCTTCCTTGTTTCTGAGAGGAATTATCTGTCCTTAGCTTTTCAAAGATCTCTCTTACCTGTCCTGTGGAACAATGAGGAAGAGTATGCATTCCTGGGACTTGGTAATTTTTTAAGACATGGAATTACCTATTTGCATTTCTGATACTGGAAGAAGTTCTCAGTCTGGTATCTGTTGAAAACACTAGGGAAAATTATTTCTATGTTGCTAAACATCCTGTGCCTTTTGGAGGAGGGAGGAGGGAGAACCTCACTGTACTGTCTCCTTTCCTGACCCTTTGTTCCTTGCAGACTTGAATTGCCAGTGCTGTTTATCTTAACTTCTTGTGCAATCTTTCCTCCAGTTTCTTCTGTGAAAATACCCAAGTGAAAGGCAATGGTTGAAACTGACAAAACCACACCACTAGAAAAGCCCTTTGGATCAGAACAGTCCCCCAGCTCGGAGCTGCCAGGAAGTGATTTAGTGAAAAAAATAACAAGTAATATTTTATAACAAAAGTTATATGTAGTTTTGAACTTCCAAACAACTCAAATTTTACTGAGCAGTATAGGGCTTGAAGTATGGCTGAATAGTTGAACTATGATTATTGTGTCTTCCCCTTTTGAGAGGGAGTTCCTAAACCAGGAATTAGAGCAGCTGAGTGAAAACAGATAGCAAACCAGAGTGAGTTGTTGGACTGTCTGCTGTGGTCTGCAGAAGAACATTGTCAAAATGTTTTGCCATAAATACCAAGTATCTTTTTATATAAGAAGTTATTCGGTATATTTACCCTATCTGCTCTCTGCTCTTTGCTGTCTCTCTTGTGTTCTCCCCACCCGCCCCACGAATGATTCTCCTTCCCTTGTATATTAAATGATTTAGCTATTGAATTGATGCACCAATGTAGCTCTTAATTTACACAGGTAATTTTTCTGCATGAACCAGGGCTAGACTCAACTCTAACGTGTGCTGACAGTTGCCCTGCTACTAACAGGCAGTTGAAACTTTTTTTTTTGGAAGGCACGAGAGCTTAACATCGCTTGTCTATAAGCTACCGTGAAATTTCTCAGAATCCATTGTGGCTTGCATTGACACAACCATGCCAGTGATCAGCTCTTACTACGGGCATATTTGAGCAATTGTGAACTTAGCCCCAGTACTTACTTATTTTCTTCAGATTCAATCGTACAGTTACTTGAATCTTGTCAAGAAGTCTGTTTGCCGTTCCAGGTGTCATGTGCCAGAGCTGGTTTGAGAACAGGTGCTCCAGGAGGGGATTTTAGTGCTCCAGTACCTGGCCTGACCAAAAGTTGAAGAGGTAAATGAAACCAGGAAAGGAAATAAAGATAAGAGTAATACGGAGCGCCTGCTGTGCTCTAACTGAAACCTAGCAGAATTACAAGGTCACTTCTGCATCTACCACTGCGTTAATTCGTTGACGATTTAAAATTTAAACCAGAATTGCTAACAGGGCACGATTTCTATGTGGGTATCGTTAGCCATATTGAAAACGTCTTTAACGTATTTAGCATCATACTACGTGCGTGCTCATCTTTTAGGTAAAAGCTCAGAGGCCTGGCATGAAACAGCACGAAAACCTAAAGGGAAACTATGAGATTTGTCCACTCGTCAAGGGAGAAGTCCTGGAGACTGCTTTTTAAATTTTCATTCTTGGCATACCTATTTAATTATTTCCATGGGAGAACAGCGTGACATGGGGGAGGAATGGCAAGAATTCCCAAAGCTCTCCCTACCATTAAGTGAAAAGCTAACAGAGGCGGAGGAAAGCTCAGTGTTACAACACAATCCTTAGGTCTCCCGCACTCTTTTAGAAGCACTCAGGCTGTGGCCCCGCAAGCCAGTGCAATCTCCTCCTCCTGCCCGGCCGGTGCAGCCGAGTGTTTGCAGGCTGCGGCTTCACAGGGGCACCACCTTGTGGTCGTGGTAAAAGGTGTGCAAAAAAGAGCCCGTTTCTTAAATCAACTTTTGAAATTATGGAACCTATTATATGTATTATATTATATTACAGGCTCTTACACCTGAAATCTACCAGCAGTTCTCCTCCCAAATCTGTTTAAATAAATAACAAATTAATTAAAAAAAACTACCTGCTTCTAACTAGGAAGAAGAGCAAGAGTTGTAGTTTTGCCTAAACCTACGGTTTGCCTATAACAAATAGCCAAGACCTCTGATGTGCTATAGGGATTTTTTTTTTTTTTCCAATTGGTAGGTGACACTACTTCAAAACATGGCACAGTGAAATGGCCAGAAAAGCATACAATTCATTATAATCTCTAATATAACTTGAGGTTGACAGGAAAATTAAGAACCCTTCATGCCTTTTTTAAAAGATGGTTCAAAACTTCCGCTATTTTTGTCAAGGTTAAGGTCCTTAAAGTAGAATTTAGGTCTTACTTCGCTTTAAAGGAATACGTGGCAGACTACGGGCTCTTGAATGACAGCCCAATGGAGTTTGGGTTAATAATTCTGATTCTGTGCATTTTGATCAATATTGAAGCATTCTAGGGCCAAGTGTTATCATGAAAAATTGAAATTGGAGGATCATGAATGCCTTACTACTGGAGTCAAGCACACGATTTTTATCACACATTAGTTCATGATAGTTTAGATGCTGAGAGTTTAGTCTGGAGAAAAATCCTTCTGTATAGACATTCTTGATGAAAAATATCCAAGTGCCAAAAATGATGTCCAAAGTTACCTACAGTACGTATCAAAAGTATTGAAAAATAGCTATTTATTAGATATATTAAATATGAATAATACCTGCCCATATGAATATATTCAGTTCTGATTCAGTTCTTACTATTCTAACACACGCACACACTGCTTACAAGACTGAAAAATAGCTACAGTCCAGTAATTTATATACTTCAAGAAGTCGGTGGAAGGTTTTCCAGCGCTGGGTTCCTTCAGAAAAGTTCTATTTCAGACCATTTAAAAAAAAAAAAAAATCAAAGGGTGGTGTAACTGGAGATAACTTGTTCCAGAGCTGTGAAGCTGTCCAGGAAATCTTCTTCTTCAATGCCAAATTTAGTGTACTGGTGAATATAGGCTCTGTGTGTTGAAGTCACAGTAGGAAAATGGATTAGACATCAGAAATCAGTGAAGAATCTGACACGTGAAATCACATTATATAGTTATTGTAATAACTTCAAATGAAGATTGGTTTCCACCCAATAACCACGCTGGCTTTTTCTACTGTGCTCTCTTGAACTCATTTTGTAATTCATACTTATTGGTAAGTCGTGACTTGTTTCTAATAGCTTTTATAACTATGTATTGCTTAAGGAAACAAAATTATGACTAACAAAATTGGGCTAACTGGGAAATGGAAGGAGAAGTGATTGTTAAATGAGAAAAGTAATTTATAGATTTGAGATGCAAAGCCTAAACCTGTGTGTGCGGGATAGCTTGCTTCTCATCACTGGTGTTTTTGTAACACATGGTAAAACCAGGAGCTAAGCTAGTGGAAGCAGTTTTCCTCCTTTGGCTTTTAATTCAGAATTCCTGTGCTAGAAACTCGTGTTTAGCAGACATCTGCTGTGACATGCAGTAACCTGGGTTTCATGATGATCAAAGTAAAGAGGCAATTATTTTCTAGATATCTTGGTTCTAATGAAAAATCAAACTAATAGCACGGGAGACTTACTAAACACACAAATCCCCTAAATGCTTTTGAACTGAGCCAGGAACTTGTTTCCTGGAGTGTGCGGCATGTCTGTATGCAATTTAGAAACTATATGATCAGTGGAAGAGTTTCTATCTGTTATTTTTAGAATGGTCATGCTGGAATGCACTAAATTTGGGAAGTCTTAGTACTGAGAAAATAGTCAAACTGACAGCACTAGAATATGTGGTCTCACTTATCCACAGAACATAAGCACTGTACTGTGTTCCTCACCCTGCCATCATGTTTCAAGCATAAAAATGTTTCCACTGAAGTGTGGGAACGGTCTTCATGCTTATTCACCGTTACTGTACTTAGCTGAAAGAGCGAGCTGTATTTACAATGATTTTGCTAACACTGAAGATATTGGCAGTTACAAATGAAGTATCAGCATAATTATTTTCACTTACTTGGAAGCAAACATATTCCAAGCTTTTCCTACAACATTGTCAAGAGGTTTCAGCAGGAACTGGCTATTGCTGACCAAAGCAGCAGACTTTTCATACTTGTTAAATGCTCTTGGTGTTTTCCAGGCATTAAAAGCATCCTGAGGGTTTAGCCACGATGTGTATAATGAGGGATCTCGGAAACTTCCTGTAGCAGAAATAAGACAGCCCTTTTGACAAATGTAAAGCTACAAGCTCCTACATCTTGATCTCCGTAGTCCTGTGGGACCTAATCAATGCTCGGCAGATCAATTCAGGCCTTGAAAAAAATCTGCAGAGTGGTCAGCCTGTTGAAAATGTGACTGTTTTAAACAGATTCATCAGGTTATCTAGAAGCATACTCTTGTACTGGTACTTCATCTGCAAGCTATGCTCATCACTCCAGAAGCAGCTAAATATATTTTCAGACAATATAGCCAAGAATCCTATTGTATATACAGACTTCAGTCTCTTCCTCCTTCCCTGAAGTGCTTCAGGAAACAGAGAAGTCTCAGCTGTAAAGACAACAGCCCTAAGCAATTAGACAACATGGCTTTGGGCATTAAAATGTTTCTAGAGGGAATATTGACCTTAGGAGTCAAATATGTGGCCTTGGGTTTTTTCCACTTTCATTAGATATGGTTGCAAAGAAAACAGTGAGATGTCAAACAAGAATCACTGAGGTACCGTGTTTTTCCTTCTTACCTAAGTCTACACTGTGCGTATCTTTTCCTCGCAGGATAACCAGGTTGGCAATGGAAGTATTGAAATGCAGCGGCTTGTTTGTGGAATGACTGGAGGCGATGGAGGAGCCTAGACGCGGTGGCCGTACTTGCCAATCAATACCTATGAGATTTTGGCAAAAAAGAGATAAAAGAAAGTTAATGTTTCATGAAATATGGATTCAGACTAGCTGAAGAGTCAGATGGTAACTAACACTGTGCCCCAAGCCGAGATCATACCAGAGTTTGTAGCTTCTGCACATTAGTCAAGCAGCAATTACACAATTCTTAGAGAAAAACAGTGCTAATCCAGCGGTATTTGCCTGGTAGCCGCTAGTCTTACCAGAGAAAAGGATACTTGTTTCTATACTTAGCAATCTGCCAGCCCATTCTTTGCATAACTGGAAGCTATACTGAATTCCCCACGTAAATGATATGGGAGAGCTAAGCATGATTTTTATTAGTAGAAGGTGTAGAAAGAAAAAGCGTAGCAGAACTAACTATCCAAGGAACGTTCCAAATTAATCATGTAAATTATGTGCACAGCCTAAAACTGTTTGTTTTGTGTCTTTTCAATAGTTATAATTAACTGAGATGTCTGGAGCAAAAACAGGAGCAAGCCAGGAGCTTCTCTGGCAGCTGAGTGAATAGTTGAAGGAGCAGCTGGCTATGTAGAGGCAAATTCCTGGTGTCTGAGGGCAGCAGCTTGTTTCTGAACTGACTAAGGCTCGTCAGTGAGCTCCACAAAACAATAAGCTTTATTTCATCTGTAAAAATAAATGCTTGAAGAGTGATGGATACTGAAGATGAGTGAATGCTTTTTACCTTCCTCCATTTTAGCATTAGCAATGAGCATCTGCCTTAAATGTTTGATGAGTCCAGGCCAAGTGAATGTGCTATAAGCGAGGGAGTTTTCAGGCATCTGAGGTATGTTACGAAGACCCAACATCTTGAATTCGGGATGTGGAACTAACGCCTCCATTAAGTCTCCTGAAAGAAGAAATTAACAGCTGCTCATTTCTGCCAAAAATATCGCATAGGCTAGCTAAAATAGGAGAAGAGAGAGAGGAATTTTACAAAGATCTAGCAATTTAAGGTAAGAAACAAAGGATATATAAAGGTTTAATTTGACAAATACATGGACACACATCAGACAAAGTAATGCAAACTTGCTACATACTACTGAGTTCTATTCAAGCATGTTAGTAGCTCTTATTTTACAATTTAGACTTGTCTCACTTCATAGTCTGGCTCAAAATCTCAGAGACCCTATGCACTGCTAAAGAGATTGACAGACAGATGTGAAAATTTAATTTTACAAGCAAAACTCTTGGCAATATGGGTAACTTTCTTTAATCCCTTAAAGATGCCAATGTCAGCTCGTTGCTTGTTTCTACCAAGTTGTATGCTAGCCTGTCTTCTGCCTGAGCAAAACACAAAACTTTCATTTTGTTTCAGTTTGTAGAAACTTCTAACCTAATGTGAAATGTAAAACCCAGTCCAAAATTACTGTCCTGCACAAATTTCCTCTGAAATGTAAATAGGTACAAGGGTGTCTGTAATCACTTGAAAAAGGAGAAGCAGGGTTCTTTTGGTAAAGAACGAAACCAGAAGCTGGGGTTCTATTTTTGAATTGACTGAACTTCTAATTTAGTCTTTTGCTTCACTTTTCATATCTTAAAACTTGGGATGTATCTGAATACTTGAATAAGGAGACCAAAGAACTTAAATTCACAACATGAAATGATTACAGAAATAGGTGTGAGAATGCATTAGGCAGCTATATTATATTATTATTATATTATATTATATTATATTATATTATATTATATTATATTATATTATATTATATTATATTATATTATATTATATTATATTATATTATATTATATTATATTATATTATATTATATTATATTATACCTAATGGGTTTCTGCTATAGCGTAAGCCACTTTCTGCTGTGTACGTGGGCTGGAAGACACTCCCCAGCTGATGGGCAATGACTTGATTTACATCCCTGAAGGAGATCTGTTTAATATTCATCAGCTGCGCACAGATCTTGTGAATGACATCATTTTCATGAACAAGAAGGGCATCTGATGACTGGTACAGATGTGACAGAGTCAAAACAGAGTTGTAGTTTTGAACAATGACCTGGAAACAAACAACCAAAAAATACACACAAATGAGAGTCAGACAATTTAATCTCTTTCGAGTTTATAATCCTCTGGCTACTGGCATTTCCTCAGTTATGATTTAGGAAGTGATTACTTTTCTTTGCCGAAGTGCAGAATGAGGTCAGGAGCTAGCAGAGCTTTTTCATGGACAGAGCAAGACCTGTGAAAATCATGTTATCCTCAGTTCATACAAACATGCTAGAATAAAATCTGTCTGGGAACTGATTATAATGCTGAGATACTATCATAACAGGAGATTTCTAGTTAGCTGATAGAGCTTCTCATGAAACTGTATTATATTTTAGCACTTGTATTATCAAGTTGGGTTTTTTTTGTGAAACGACATGTACCAAATATTAGGCAAACAATTCATTAGCTGTGTTACTTTCTGTCACGTTGAACTTTTAAAAAGTAAAAGGTATCTCTCTTCTAGTTTATTTCAGCTGCAGGTATTTTATGTTTAATAATAAATAGTGATTATAACTTGCAGAATATCTCTGGGCAATACAACATTCACCTCACCAGTGCCGTAGGGCCAGATAACATGGTTTAGTATAAATGAGGTTGGAAAAGCATCTCTTAAACACTGGGTCACAAATGCTCCCAAGCCAGATCCTGTACCACCAGCCATGCTCATTATTGTGAAAAATCCACCGAGCCGATCACATTTCTCTGCTTCTTTTTGTACCAGATTCATTATTACTTCTTTGTGTCTAGGCCCGTGAACAGAGTACCTGTTGCATAAAAGACAAAACAGCGAGACATGGCAGGTTAATTCAAAATAAAAGCAGTAAGGTGAAGCTATTCATAAAGGATACTCTTCTTATTTATATAACCTGACATTACATCACCCATTCCATCTGCAGTAAACAATCCTCAGCTGTGACATTTTGCAAAATAGGCGTTTATAAACCACGCTTATTGTTTCCTATTCTTAAATATATTCACTCTATTCTAAAATGTTACATTTTCACTGTAAATACCAATTTCACCTTGCAAAAAGCAGTTTAGAAATTTTGCTGCTATATATATTGCTATTCTAAATTAAAAATAAATCAGGTTAATGTTACATACTCTTTACCTGGCACAACTGCAATAGTACTGCTCCTAGAGAGTCTAGACAGCTCATTAGCCTCTACAGTTCCCTTAGTGAAGCTTGAAACAATTCTTCATACCCATTCGCCCAGTTGTTTCCAGACCCTTGCTTCTGACAGAAGTGCGACCGATCATCGTATTTCCAGCAGCCAGACCTGGCAGCTATTGATAAGGTTTGGCTGATTACTTTAGGTTCCATGTCAACAAGCACAGCCCGGGCAACAGGTACTGGATAGGAAGAAAAACAAAGCTAAGAATAATGTGCCAATATTAGAACTTGTTTACATAAAGATGGACAGACTTGCACCACAGCCCAAATTGTATTCCTCCCACCCATGTAAGCCAAACTATTAATGGGACAGTACAGGCGGGTACAGAAAGGAGGACTTGGCAATGCCCTGGATTTCTGGAGAACCATCCATTGTTCCAAAGACAAATCTGAACTCTAGAGACCACAGATCTTTCAGGAAAGAAACCACTTAATGCATTTGATAACACCAAATACAGCTTTTTTGGGCCCTACTCCATGGTATAATCTATCTACAGCAGAAAATGCAGATGTTTGGAAGGAAAGATTATGTATGCATATATGCTCAGTTTCCAGCTGTGTTGCTGGCAGACTTGCTCTGTGGTCTCAGACACATTACTTGCGCTGATTTTGCTTCCATGGTTGTTAGCCATGTTGTGAAGGCAGAGGGTTGTGACAATTCTTCAAGACTGAAGGTAAAATTCATTCTTCAACTGAAGATAAGAGACTTTTATTATTTCTGTACTCTTATCTGTATCAGGTTGGAAACCAGACCCTCTGTGGGAAGCAAACACTTAAATGCTGTACCTTCAGGTTCCTCCTCACTGAAAAAACGTTCTTTGCAAGCATCATGGTAGGATTCATTCTCCTTCTTGGAGCACAACCCATGTGTGCCACGGACGTCACTGCAGATAGCATTAAACACCTCATGACCAACCTGATTACCGCACTGACCAAGCTGGACTGTGACTATTGACATTCTTATTGACTTTGTATTTAAGCCTAAAAAAGAAAAGTACGCCTTTAGTAAACTGTGGAAAAGAGAGGGGGGGAAAAAAGTTCTGATGAGCAGATTTCTTACCAGTTTTGCAATTTTTTGAGGAGCTCTAGTGAGAAGCCTATGCTACAACTACTGGCTATTTCTGGGGAAAAGCAGACTGTCAGCGCTTTTTCCTGAACGTCAGAAGAACGCAGATGGCAGTTCACAGGAAATCAGTCTGTTTACTGTTGCTATACATCTCAACGGGCTGAAACCAACCATACAGCAAGCAAAGTCTTTGTTTTCTTACTTTTGCTTAGTAAGGCAGGATAGAAACAAATAATTATAACTCCAACAAAGTTATAGGATTAGGCTGGTAAAGCATAATAGGCATAATAAGAAAGGACCATATGCCTTTAGAACTGCGAAGCCTGTTCAAAAATGTAGCTGATTTCCAGTCCTGTACGGCAATGGGCCTGATGCCAAAATCTGCTGAGGTGACAAAGGGATTCCCTAGAGTATTCCCCTTGCTTCCACCACTGAGAGCAAAGTTTTTGATTCAGTACTGGTATGTTTTGACATTTTTTTCCCCACTCAGCATTTTGCAGTAGCTCTGGCTTCTCACTTTTCTATTCTCCTTTCACAGAAACAAGGTCAATTTTTTTAACTCACTTCATTATTCTGGGCTGCTATTTTTCATTATCATCCCAGCTGTGCCGGAGCACTTCTGTAACAGCATTCTTTGGATAACTGCCAGCGCCTGTAACTTGATCCTGCTGCATTTTGCAGGCAGGTATGTGCTATTTTTGATTCCCGTGCTTGATTTCAGCACTGCTGCCAGTCTGCACCTCACAGCCTAAGGCCAGCCTATGTGCTACAGCAGGGCCGAGTTATTCCTCACAGCAGAAAATAAATAAATCTGTAAATGATTTTAAGAAAAGGCTCGTGTCCGCCCCACGCGTGTGGTACCGACCCTCCCGTGCCTACTGTCGGTGTGCTCTGCGGCTGTCACTCGGAGCAGGCAGCTCTCGCTTGCGCCCTCCTCTCCAGAGCCGCAGCCACCCGCCCGCCTGGGGAGACCGGCCTCCGCCCGCCCGCCCACGCTCCCTCCGGGGCCGCCATGTTCCCGCTGCTGCCCGTCACACAGCCCTCACCTCGCCCAGCCACCTCCCCCCCCCTCCAGAGTCTTTTTACTCGCCGGCCCCCTCCCGCCCGGGCCTCCCCGCCGGTACGGCTGCCCTCCCGGGGTGCCTGCCCCCCGCCCGGGCAGCGCCAGCCCCGCTGGCCGCCAGCCCCTCCTCAAGGCTGACCTCGACGCCCCGCTCTGAGGGGCTGGGGCGGGGGGGGGGGGGGGGGGCAGGCGACAGCGCATGCGCAGCCCCCTGACTCCGTCGTCCCCTTCCCCGCTGGCCGGGACCGAGAGGAGCCTTCGAAGGACCCGCTTCGCGCATGCGCGGAGGGGAGGCGGGGCAGGCCGGGAACGTGGGTCCGTCCCCTGGGCTTCACGAGGCGCGGTGCGCATGCTCCCGCCCAGCGGCTTCGCCGCGCCCTCTGCGCACGCTCCCTGCCAGAAGCGGGGCGGGCGGGCGCGCACTGCGCATGCTCACCCCCCGCACTGTGCCCGGCCGCCCGGCGGCGTCCCCGCCGCGCGTGCTCAGTGCGGCCCCGGCCGGCGCCGGCAGCGGTTGTGCGCCTGCGCGGCGCCCGGAGCCGGGGCGGGGGCGCAGGCGCGCTGGGGCCGCGCAGCCGGTGATGGCGGCCGTGGCGGAGTTGGGGGGTGCGGGCCCATGAGGCGGCCCAGGCCCCGCGCAGCCAGCAGAGCCAGGGAGGGGCGGCGGCGCCGCGGCTCGCACCCGCGCCATGGCGGGCGTGTTCGACATCGACCTGGACCAGCCTGAGGACGCGGGTTCGGACGAGGAGCTGGAGGAGGGGGTGAGAGGGGGGAGCCCGAGCCGGCGCGGCGCGGGGAGGGAGCGGGAGGCCGCCGCGGGGAGCGGCGCCAGGGGCAGGCCCGAGGGGAGGGAGCGGCGGGCGGCCCGCGGGCCCGCGCCGGGGCGGGGGGCATCCCGCCGGCGGCCGAGCGGCGCGGCCTGGCGGGGCCGCCGCGGAGGCTGGCAGAGGCCGCGCTGCGGCTGCGGCGGGGCGGGAGCCGGGCGAGGCGGGGCGCCGGCCGCCGCCCAGGCCCGCGCAGGTGAGGCGGCCGCGACCGCGCCCCGAGCCGGCCGCGCTGCCCCGACGGCTGCCCCGCCAGCGGGCTCCGCGCCCGGCCCGGCGGCCGGGAGTTACCGTCGGCGCGAAGGGAACGGCGTCGCGCCCTCAGGTCGGGGCAGGCTGCGGCAGCCGGCTCGCAGGGCTTCCCCGCCGGGGGCGGGCGGCCGGCGGGGCGGGGGGGCTGCGCCAGACTTGCGGGAGCTTTTTCCCTTGGAAGTTTTGCCTTGGATTTCCTAGGACAAGTGCCGCAGCGGGGTTGTTTTCTTGTCACATGTTTTAACGTCAGTGCAGAAACGCTAATCTTTCTGGAACTGTGTAAAGTCGTTGCTCTAGCGGCAAAATTAAAAGCAAAGCTTTAAAATGCCGCCTTAGACGTCTGTACGGATCAGCGTGCATCTCCATCTCATGCTTTCGTAAACGGTTCACCTTGTAATCTGTAGTTTGTCATTTTGTAATGTTCATACAGATTCTGTTAAGGCTTTTGGGGAATTTTATTACAAGATCTCTGTTTATATTTTTCTAGTGCTACTGTTGCTTTTTTATATTGTTTTGTATATTAAACATTTGCTGTTGCTTAAACTGCTACTGCATTTATTTTTTGCTGTTTAAATGCCAATGACAGTCTTGGAGTCTTTGAGATAACCAGATACTCTATCACAGCTGGAATACCCACACTGCATATAAACTGTAGAGACGTTTGACAGCTGAAGGCTTGAACGCTTCTCAACCTGCAGGAGAAAGCACTGTCTGTCACCTCAATAATCAATAAAGTACTTGGCTCAAAAAAAAAAATGTCGCTTGCATCACACTGTTAATGTTGCCAAGAACAGGTTCTAAGGGGGATGGCAAGAAAGTTGAATTTGTTCTCTCTCACGTTCCAATAATTCAGTCTCAGGGAACAATTAAAAAACTTATTGTGGATTTAAAAAAATTGCCATGACTGAAATTTGTATGGCAGAACTGTGGACGTGAATGCACGTTGGCCACCTAGTTTCTTTCTCAGGTGCCTTTTGGCAAACAGATAAAGGAGGCTGAGAATGGACTTGAAATTAAAACAGAACTGAAAAGCAGGGAATATTAAGAGCAGGATAGAAGGGGAAGCATCAGGAAAGTGTAAGGGGAAAAATGTTTAACTGAAAGTTATCTCTAGGTGGTTGTGCATGTCTTACAGGGATCTGAAAGACATTGCAGCCAGACCAGTTGAGATCCTTAAACTGGAAGTGAGCAAGGTGTAAAGTCTGGACTATCTTCTTTAATCTCTGTGGTGCTGGTCCTTGGTACCTCCTGAAAGGTGTAAGCCGAGTAGGAGCAAGAACAGATCAGTTGTAGTTTTGAAGAGGCACAACCGTTTAGAAAATCTGAAGAACCGTTTAAATGGAGAGTTTGCTCATAAGCCATATGGTTGTTTGCATTAATTATTATGGTGAAGAAAACAGCCTTAATTTTTGTGTTTGTAATAAATGAAACAATAAGTATAGGCTCAAGGACTGCTAGCCTTCCAGCCAGAATACCATTGCATTTCTTGGTTTTGTGAAATGAGAAGAAATCCTGAAAATGGTCGAATGGTATCTAAAGTGAATTTCATTCAAGTTAATATTGAGAATGAAAACCATAGTTCACAGGGGCCAGTTGCACATGTGAACTTTGCCAGAACCATTGAGTAACTTGAGAAGTTGTTCTAGGAACGTGACGGGTGTTTATTCTCCATGTTTGTTGAATTTTTTTAATTCGTTTGTTGGCATCTAATGGTCAGGGTCAAGGGCAGCTTTAGTGGGCTTTATTGTGAAACAGAGGTCAACAAGCTGGATTTCTCTAATAAGTGTTATCAAGAGGACATGAGCTAGCAACTCTCTGACCTGGAAACAAACTGGAACTTTTGGACTCCATAATTGCTTGTGGTGCTAGTAGGTGGAACCAGGAGTTAAATTCCCCTCTAGATCACCCACCAAAATAAACCAGCCTCTGTAAACTTTAATGTTTGAATGGTTTGGAAGCTATTGAAAGTTCGTAATTTTCTTTGGTTAGTGTTTTCACTTATATAATACTTAAAAACGCACTCCTTGGCTTGATCTGCTTTTTACAGATCTCGATGGGTTTTTTTCCTTCTGATTCTCTGAATTTCACATGTCACTCAATATATCGATATTCAGTCTGCAGATTCCAGGCTGTTCCTCACTAACTTGCCGTTGTTATTTTATGTACATGTTTTTGAAAATAAAAATGCTAAGGCATAGTATAAAGCTTATTAGAAGCTTGCCCATTAAATTCTATTTGCATTCATTCCAGCTGTCTGCTTGGTTTGCACTTCTTTTGCCATGTAGAGCCACAGTTATAGGGAAGTATTATCTTGCAAAGGGATCGAGTTGAAAATTCTTTGCAGAAAATATCTCTTCAAAATTGAACTACATTCTTTAATGGTGACTAGTTCTGATGTTGAAGTGCGTGAGCCTTCTCTAGTAATAGTTGCATGCATTAATCTATCTGAATGATTATTGGTCAGAAAAGGTATTTAACATCAGAGTAAAGCTTAATTCTTTCATTACTATTGGGATTTGATTAATATCAGTATAGAATAATAAAACCTTCTCAGTAGATTATTTGTTTCTAGTGCGTATGAATCCCAGTTCCTCTGTTCACATAATCTTTACTGTTCTAATTTGCATAATATTGTAATAGGATTTTAAAATCCTATGTAAGAGCAACTGTAAAAAAATGCAGTACCTTAACATTTTTCAAATGCACTTGGGGATGTGTGAAATTGTTACCTCTAATACTTAAGTGATTGAGTAACAGTGCAGTCAGGGGAAACAGTGGTTCCATGTGTCACCGTTTGAGATATGTGGAAGTATTGCAAATCTTGCACAGAATTTTGTGGATTTCCTACCTTCTGATAATTTATTATTCCTGACCTTTAGGCTTATTTAATTATATACTATAAATTATAATTATATACATAATTATATATATATAATTTAAGAAGTTGTAAAACACATCAGTGCATTTATTTTTAACGCTGCTTTCTTTCTTTTGTTATAATTAATCTTCCTTCTACCCCTCCCATCCCCAGGGTCAATTAAGTGAGAGCATGGACCATGGAGGAGTTGGCCAATATGACCTGTAAGTTGCTGCTAGAAAATGTTCTGTACCATTCATGCCAACTACATAAACTTTTAATTTTGTTACATTGTTAAGTTAAATAGAAAATTTTGTCATTCTTGTTCAATTTTGAGTTGTTTCTAGCCGTTTCACTATTTCTTCACATTAAAATTTGTGAATTGTATCTTGAAATAAAATAATAATAATAAAAAAAAATTCTGGCGAAACTTGCTGTTGTCTTTTAATCCTTGTTTCTCCTAACATTATCTATCGTACTTGAATAATATTTGTAACACCAATGTAACACACTGGCTGCAGAACGTTGTATGTTCTGTTCATTTTGTAAAGGCTCCAGTTGCAGATTTGCATAGCAGTCTGAAGCAGTTGAGAATCCAGCAGTTCTGATTTGAAGTTCAGGAGACAGCTACCTTTAGCATTGCTTCGTTTACAGATTTCCAGATTGTTTCAGCATGCCATGTCGTGAAAAGAAAGCAATGATAGTTGAAACAGTTGAGTTACGTTTACTTTAGCAGGATCAATCTGTTAGTCCTTTGCAGAACTGTAGCATAATTTAGAAGCATCATTAAATTATGGTTCAGTCTTCTTTTGTGGCATGTTCAGAGTTGTGAGACTTTTTTTGTTACAGCTTTTTCTGCAAGATATTTTGTTACAGAAATCTCACCATCACTGTTGGGGCTGCTGAATGTGATTTGAGACTTAAACACACCCTATAGCCTTGCTTTTACTGGAGATCTTGTAGGAATATCTAAGTCAATTCGAGGCTGTGGTCTTTTAAACTTAATTCTGGTGTAATACAGAGATTTATTATGCATAAAAATGAAGGAATCTGAAGGAAATCTTGATACTGTAAATACCCAGAATTTGCAGGTGATCTTTTCTGTGCAAGTTGCAACTTACTGCTTTGCACACACCTAAATAAAATTTCTGATGCTGAGAATTCTCCAAATCTCCAAAGCAGTCATTCAGTTATGTCAGATATACTGTATGCTTTTCAGAAAGTAATTTGCTTGCTTACTTTCATTTGATCGTTTTTGAGTATCAGGTAGTCTTATATTCTTGTTTCGGTTTTATCCAGTGGCATGGAACATTGTGAAAAATTTGAGATTTCAGAAACTAGCGTAAACAGAGGTCCAGAAAAGATCCGACCGGAGTGCTTTGAGTTACTACGCGTACTTGGCAAAGGTGGCTATGGAAAGGTAAGGAACTCTTTTCTACAGAAGTAAATCCATTACGCCGAAGGCGGTTGAAGTGCTTGCTTGCTGCCTTTGGCAAGGTCTAATCTTCCCATCCTGTTGTCTGAAAAGTTCACTCTACCAGAAGGTAACCTCAGGGCTGCCAAGGTTGGTGTCACGGGACCGAGGTCACCGGCGGGGCCTCACCAGCTGGTGGCAGTAGGAAATGTCCCAAACTGGTTCTAGTTCCAATCGCTAGCTCTTCTCCTTCATGTAGCGTTGCAGTTTGTAGGTGATCTCATCTCTCTTTCACAGAACTTTGCTTTTAACTTAAGACATCTAATGTGGTCATGATACGTGATTGCTTTTGTGTTGATGTTTTGTAGGTATTTCAAGTACGAAAAGTAACTGGAGCAAACACCGGGAAGATATTTGCCATGAAGGTTCTTAAAAAGGTAACCTGAATGGTCACGTTTCACTACTGTCTGAATCTAAACAAAATCTGTCCCTCCCTTTAGCTGTTACAATTATCTAATTATATAATATACCTAAAATTAAACTTTATCTGTGATATATACAGTTGTTATCCAGGTACAGTTGGAGTTATAATTAGTCTTCGACTAAATTGTTCTGTCTGTGTAGTTCTTAGCAGCTAATTTAAATAGTTCAGGAGGTTCCTTCCAACCTAAATTATTGCATGATTCTATGAAATAAATCAAGAAACTGCTGCAAGAAACTTGTCATGTTATGTATGTATCATGGTGAAATTTTATTTTTTTATTATGTTGTTGAATCATATGTTAGTGTTGTGATTTAGTAAACTCAGAAGGGAATTAAATATAAAAGTGCCTTGTTTAGCATGTTCTTGTGCTCACATCTCTCTGCTTTTTGTAGGCAATGATTGTAAGGAATGCAAAGGATACAGCTCATACAAAAGCAGAGCGGAATATACTGGAGGAAGTGAAACATCCCTTCATCGTAGACTTAATTTATGCCTTTCAGACTGGTGGAAAACTCTACCTCATCCTTGAGTATCTCAGTGGTCAGTATATGAAATTCTGTTACCTCCTTCTTGGTATCTTACGTAATTGAGACTCTGGATTTCTTACTCTGCTTATAAAAAGCCAGCTAGCTATTGGCATGGTGTCTTAAAGATGTAAAATAGGTTAGCATTAAGAATACATAGAATAACATAATTAAACGTTCTAATTCAATAAAATAAAGAGGAATTAAACATAAAATAGTTATTTTTCATGACACTACAGGAGAGGAAGATTTTTAATACCTTTGCTTCCATCAGGCTTGTAATTCCTGTGTGTTAGACTTAGACCCTATGCAGCCATATGAAGTACCTGAGGTTTTAGTCCTTGCAGGTTCTTTGTGAAACAAGAAAGTGTTATCTTTATTTCAAAAATAGATAGAAACAGAAACAAATTACAAGCAATTTGCTCAAGTTATAACAATAGGAAAAAACAGGGACAGAAACGCTGTTATTTTTTTCAGCGTGCTGTTTTGATTTCTTTTGGCATTTCTTCTGTTGATAGAATTCTGAGAATAACAGAATACTAAATTCTCAGCTGTTTTCGTGAAACAGCTTTCTATGAAGTAGGACAGAATACCTGTTGCTTATAGTTTTTCTAGAAAATAGACTTTTGACTGACTAAAAATGATAGAATTAACTTTACTGGAGTAAAATCTCATTTTTCTCATGACAGGAGGAGAACTATTTATGCAGTTAGAGAGAGAAGGGATATTTATGGAAGACACAGCTTGGTAAGTGAACTTACTTTGGTAAATTAGTAAGTTTGGGTGTTTTTCCCCAAGTGCTTAAATGGTATATTCTGACTTGAAAAACTATAACTGCTCATTCATTTCTTAGTCTAGTGAAAAGAACAGTTAATGGGGTTTGGGGAAGATGTACGTGTTCCATACTTACCCATTTGTGCCAGTCTTGCTACAGTAGAGGGTCCATCGCTGGTTGCTGAGTGAGGCCGTATTACATAGGGTTGTGGTAAAGGAGGTGTTTGGGGTGTTGGAGAAAAGACTGTGAAAGACTTGCTGTAAATGCCATCTTTTTTGTTCTTGATGTGCACACAATTTTACCAGCCAGTTACAGAATTTCCAATTCACTGTAATGGCTGTATTCTAACGTTCAGATGTGTGGAGTGATAATGTTAATTATGCTAAGGAAGGAGAAAGCGCCTTTTGAGTAGTGATATTGTACATATAAACAAGTTGAAATTATCCCTTATTGATGAGGCTTCACACAACTGAATACAGTTGTATCTTCCTACAGCGCGTGCCGATAATGCCTTAGAAAAGCTTTGATGTACATACGGGGCTGTAACACAGTTCCACAGATAGCACTCTGGGTGCTGCCCGTTACCATCTTAGCTTCATTTTTTTTCTTCAATTTTGACATCTAGATGTGGTAATACAGATTGAAGCATATTTTAACCACTAACTGGTAAATTTAGATTCCTCCAAATATGTTCATGGTAAGATAGCTACCGAACAGGTAAACCTAATGCTAATGGCGTAATTTTGTAGTTCATCTTGCAGTCTGTATGCCTTTTGGCAAACCAACCTCAAAGGCATCGTTGTTTCTCATACACTTCTAATGATACTTTCAAGGAACCGTTGCTATGTACGTAATAGTCTTAGTGCTTAAGATGCTTTGCATGATTGAATATGTCTAATTTTGTGTCATATGTTTCCTTTCAGCTTTTACTTGGCAGAAATCTCAATGGCACTGGGGCACTTGCATCAAAAAGGAATCATCTACCGTGACCTGAAGCCAGAAAATATCATGCTTAATCATCAAGGTAGAAATATAGTAACAGTTACATTGCCAGTCACTTGAAAACAGTTCTTCAAAGGTCACAAGACTTCACTCTTACGTGAATTTTCTTAGAACAATGGCATGTTAGTTATCGCTCTCGGTATAACTGAAGAATTGCCAAAGCTAATTGCTTGCCCTTAAACACAGCTTCTTTGGCTTTAATAGGCCACAGCAAGCTCCCTGTTCCATGTGTACATAGACACAGGCATTTTTTGAATGGTTGACTTGCTATTTCTGCAGCTCGGAAATTTTTCTACTGGGTCATAGTAAAGTACATAAAGATCTGTGTCCTCAGTGTAGCGTCAGTGACATTTTAGTAATGGGGATGACTGAAGACATTTGTTAGGAAAGGCAATTTAGGTAGGATGCCAAATCATCTGTAGCTGAAATGACTTATCTAGCTTTTGACACTTTACCTGACAGTAGTAGCAATTCCTGAATGCACTGTTACATTGACCGTATGACACTGATTCGTCTGGCAGTCTGGACCATCAGTATTTTCATGTTATCTTAAACAACTTATTTACTTAGTCTGAGTCTTTGTACTGAATTATTCAGGGCACTTAACCATTTGTTGAGGGTTGTTCTCTGAAGTAAAGGAAAGGAAGCAGTAAAATTCGATAGCCTACTTTCTTATCTGAACGATGCTCTACAGTCTTTATGTTTAAATACATTTGTCTATAAGTGAATAGATTTTGGTAGTTTGTCTTGTTTCTCTTCACCAAGCAGCAATACTTTCTTGCGCAAGTATAATGCAGAGGTTTTATCTGTAAGCGTGATTACCTCATTCTGTTTTATAGCTGTATTGCTTTGTCAGACCATTGAAAATATCTGGAAGTAGCTCAGTTACTACATATCCATGTTAAAAATGCCTATTTTTTTAACGTTACTTATACAAATGACACAATTCTGGCAATTTTGACAATTATGTATTTAATTTCAGGTCATGTAAAATTGACTGACTTCGGATTATGTAAAGAATCTATTCACGATGGAACAGTCACACACACATTCTGTGGAACAATTGAATACATGTGAGCTGCACGATGAAATAGAAAAGTATTACTCTGGTCTGGGGGTAATGGCTATATTTTGCCTTTTTTAACTGGTGGTTCATATGTTCAGTCACTTATGGAAATGTTACTTGATAAATGTGGTTTTGTTTGAAAACTAGTAGTCAGAATTAGTATTAAGCTTGTTAAAATACTTCCATATTTTCAATTTTTCTGATCATAGGGCCCCTGAAATCTTGATGAGGAGCGGGCATAATCGTGCTGTGGACTGGTGGAGTTTGGGGGCATTAATGTATGACATGCTGACTGGAGCAGTAGGTGCACAGTTATAATTGCATGTATTTCTCTTCCTAGCTTTTGTAGTTACCTGTATTCTAATTCAGATGCATGTATAAATACGTATACACTTGTGTATATATACAAACTGCAAGTAAGAAATATAACTAAAATACGGCTACTCTTTATGTTGACTACAGTCATGAGCTGCTCTTATCCAAACAGTTCTTTGGAAGTCCCATTTGCAGCAATTTTATCTGCTTTATAAATGACTGAAGTGAGTTCTGTGTACACAAATAAGAGACCTGAACAAGTCCTGTTTTTCCTCCCATTACAATGGTGCTTTCTAGCCTCCTTTCACTGGGGAGAACAGAAAGAAAACAATTGACAAGATTCTCAAGTGTAAACTCAACTTGCCTCCCTACCTCACACAAGAAGCCAGAGATCTGCTTAAAAAGGTAGAATTTTAATGAATGTCAGTACTACGTGTGTATGTAGAAAATAGAAATACAATGATACCGCTGTGGCTACTCAGTCCATGCTTGTTTTACTGCTAAAAAGTCAGTCTTGTTTTTGCGTGGTACAGAAAGTGATTTTCCTTGAAAATACAATTGTTTTCTAACAAATATAGATTTTCTGATTGTTCTGTATTCATTCTGCATGGCATTCACTCAAATGATGATTCATGTCAGAACTAGTCTAGTCACAACGACATAACGCATTTTTCTTTTTTGGATGTTATTTCTCCTTAAGCTGCTAAAAAGAAATGCTGCCTCACGTCTAGGAGCTGGTCCTGGAGATGCTGGAGAAGTTCAGGTAACTTTCGCTTAACTCAAGAATTCTTAAATTACCTCATTGAAAATAAAACAGCTTTGAGGGTGCATCAGGGAAGGAGAGTATGTCTCTCTTGAAGTATAATGAGCAAAAAGGCAGCCACACGTGACAACTGATCAAAACTTGAATGCTTTAAAGCTTAACGAAACCAGCTGTCTACCTATTTGATAATTTGAGATTTGGAAAATAACTTTTATTCTTTAGCTCTGTCTTCCAGTAGGTCTTTTCTACTAGTTGCACAATGCTAATTGTACAGTCAGCCATGGAAGAGCAATGATACTCTTAGCAGTCTGACGAAAAACCTGCTATCCCTTGCATTTAGTGCAGCTTTCAAGGGAAAAGCGGTGTTAGTTTGCGTTCGATGTTGCATAGTTAAAAGGCAGCAACGTCTTGTTGCTTCCAGCTTGACTTTTTTTGTGGTGAGATTAACAACGTACTAGAGAGTCCTCCTCATTTCACAGTTCTGATAATTGGTCATTAACACAGTGTTGTGTCATTATTTTTAGATATCTGACTTTTAAAGTTGAAAAACGTAGAGGTATTTTGCACGTCAACTGACTTTTTTTAATACTTTCAAGGAAAACATGATAGGGACGTATGTTGTCTGACTTGGAGGTATGGTATCAATTTTCAGCTCTTCCAGCTACTCTGATGTAGTGCTGCAGAATATATTACGCTAGACCCATACGTGATTTTGGAAAGAAAGACACCACAGAGAGGGTCTGAAAAGAACATGCTTATTAATTCTTAAATTTCTGTATTTTATACCGAAAATGTAGATTATGACTCTGTGCTATTGCTAACTCTTGTAGGCTCACCCATTCTTCAGACACATTAACTGGGATGAGCTGTTGGCACGAAAGGTGGAACCTCCTTTTAAACCCTTATTGGTATGTACTCGGAATGCCGTGAGATATTCCTTGTGTGCCTTTAGGAAAGGTCTTATACAATGTGGAATCTCCAACATAGAAACGCTCACTCTTACAAACTGGAGTGCTGTTGATTTCTGGTATTTTAAGTAGTTAAATGCATCAACTTAGGTTACTGGTTCTCAGAATCACTGTTGTCAAATTAAAGAGAGAAACTACCTGATTCAGAATTTTTTTTTCTTCCCCCTGAGAACTGATGCTATATCAACATTGAAAAAAACTTCTTTCTTTTAAGTCTCCACACAGTATGAAATACTCGCTGTCATGAGCATGCTGTTCTGTCTTATTTTCTGTAGTCACGGTACTTATCCGTCACTGGAATAGGATTTTGCTTTTTTATGTGAGAAGGTGGCAAAAATCGGCTAAGAGCCAATTTATCCTTCTGTTCAGTCTCCTGGAGGAAGAAGGTTCTGCTTCAGTTTTAATTCCTCCTGCTTCTAATCTGTAGGTTAAACAGACTTGCAAGTGTAGTTATCTCTGAATTTCTGCTTCTAAACATTATGCAGCAAGTCAGTACTTAGTTGAAACTAAGATGATAAATAGTTGCTAAGGAAAAGTAAATGAAGTCACCTGATTAAGCATTCTGTATGTTTGCTTATTAATATTTACAATGCATCTTGTGCATTATAGGCAGTAATTAAAGTTGACCTAAGCCTCTATTATCCTATCCTACAGTTTGATAGGGTGGGGTGTATCTTTTTTTCCTCTGGGTACAATTAGCTACGGCAGCAATGGGTATTGCCACCCCGATAGTTCCCGACTACTAAAAACCTCACTTTAAACTGACTTGGGCGTCACTGATGTTGAGCATACTACAGCAGGGGGACTCCAGGCCTTATTTTTGCTCAGCATTTTGAATGAAATTCAGAATGACACAAGACTGGTATTTCCAGATGAATTAACTGAAGAGAGTTTTGGGTTTTTCTGTTATTAGCAGATTTTATGAAAGTTACTTGTACAAACCAGGTGGCTTTTGAAAATGTGCTTCCATGGTTGCATGAAGGCCTGCGCAAATGAATACATACTGCCTTTTCAGTTACACTTAGGAATGAGAGAAGGGATCTTGGAATTATGTCTGTTGTTCTTTGACTGAATTACACAATATTCTTCATAGTCACTTATTCCAGAGTTGTCATCTGTCCCTCACAATATAAACACTTCTGTATCTGCAAAAATGGGATTGAAATTATCTGGAGAGGCTTCCAAAAACTAATAGTTGCAACTCTTCTATACTGGTTGTGACAAGGGCTAAACTTGCAAGAAACTGGCATTGTATTTCTAAAAGTTTTTGTTTGTAATTTGAGATTTTTTTTTTTAAAGGCATCTTTTTAATTTGTGTTCCTTTTTGATCCATAATTTTTGCCCCTCCCCCTTGCCTTTATTTCTCAGTGTCAGTGCCCATAGTGACCTCCCACTGGCAGCGACAGGATTCCGACACCACTCCAGGGTTTTACTACAGCAGAGCTCTGCCAAAAACCTATGGAATGAACTCCATCCAGAGGCTACACTGATCACCGCTAAGCCATTTGGTTGATATCTGTAATATAAACCCTTAATCATTTTGTTTTTGCAAAGCAATCTGAAGAGGATGTGAGCCAGTTTGATTCAAAGTTTACACGTCAGACACCTGTTGATAGCCCAGATGACTCTACTCTCAGTGAAAGTGCCAACCAGGTCTTTCTGGTAAGTGAGGCAGGGACGGGTGTGTAACTGTGGAGAGCTATGTTGTGTTACTTGGAAAAAGTAGGGCATTTCAGGTAAATCAGCTCTATTGAATCTTGCCACCCGATACTTGAAGCAAACCATCGTAATTTTAAACACATGTTCTGCAACTGGTTTGAAATGTCTAAGGGCTTTGAAAATACTTAGTTTGATTATTGCTGATGTTTTCTTTATATAGATAAAACAGCCAACAAATGTTGCTTACTTTCTGAAATGTTGGCATTCTTATGAGCCCTGGGCACGTGATTGCTTTCATAGTCATGCAGAGAGAACAATGTCCATTCTACAGATCAAAATTAATGAAATTGAGCATGCCTGTGGGAATCTGTGACCCGAGTAGAAATATCTGGGGTGTGCAGGCACCTGGGTGAGGGACTCCCTGAAGTCCTGCTGTTTGCTTCAGGAAGTGAGTAGAAGTTCATGTGTCTACATTTATTCTCCTTTTTTATAATCTTCATTTACTGTTTCATGCCAATCATAACTGCACAAGTGATCATAAATGTAAATCTTGCCTGTAAGTTACAGTGCATTCATTCCTGTTTTGCAGGGTTTTACGTATGTGGCTCCATCTGTACTTGAAAGCGTAAAAGAGAAATTTTCTTTTGAACCAAAAATTCGATCACCTCGCAGATTCATAGGTAGCCCTAGGACACCAGTCAGGTATCTTTTTTTTTTTTTTTTTTTTTTCTTTTTTGTAATGCACTTTTTGGCAAGTAGTTGAAATAGATCTGCACTAGAAATAAAAAATGCGGCCTTTCTTCTCAGTAAGCCCATCACTTCCATTAGAAGTGCAGCATTGATCCTATTTTAGAGACCACATTATTAGAGACAAGTCTATGGTGTTTGGCAGCACAAGAAGTACTAATTTGCTTGCTGTTCAGCGCTGGTACAGCCTCACAGTCTGGTGACTTTGGTACACCATTCCTCTAGAACTCTTTCAGAACACCCTAAGTACTTATGTGCCGCTAAAGAATCATGTTAGTACAGAAAATTCCTTCTGCAATCATCTAGAAATACATCCTCACTACTCAAATGAGAGAATTTTACTGTACAAGAGACCGTGGTAGAAGCTAGACACGGAAACTTTCTCAGACTTCTGGAAGTGGAAGGAAGAATTACAAATGCTTCTCAAGGGGCATTTGAGTTCAGCTTCCTGCAGAGTAAAGGACATACCTTGGTGCTGTGTATATCTTCATCTCTGATTTTTATATTTCTTGTTTTAAAGCCCTGTAAAGTTTTCCCCTGGGGAATTCTGGGGAAGAGGTGCTTCTGCCAGCGCATCAAATACTCAGACACCTGTGGAATATCCAATGGAGACAAGTGGAATAGAACAAATGGATGTGACAGTCTGTGGAGAGGCCTCAGCACCACTTCCAATCCGGCAACCAAACTCTGGGCCATATAAAAAACAAGCTTTTCCCATGATTTCCAAACGACCAGAGCACTTGCGCATGAATCTATGACGACACAATTTTTTTAAAGCCTTTGAAGGTGGAAAACAAAGAACGGACATAAGCCCCCTTGAAGTTGAAATATGAGGGCTTGTATGGTTTACTTTTAAAAAGTGACAGTATCAAAGAGTCAGTCATTGCACAGAGCGACTTGGAAAGCAAAGAAAAATGGATTTTTTTTCTGTCAATCAATGGTGCATAAAAAACTTTAGAAAATGGTATTGCAGAACTCTAGGCACATCATCTAACTGATTCGCAGTGACATCTTCTCACCTTATCAAGGATTTTTCAGCTTGATAGCTTGAAACTGACAGTATTAAGGGTCAGGATGTTGCTTCAGAATCACTGGTCTAGTCGTGAATGTGTCAAGGAGGGTTAGCCCTTTCACTAGGCAAAATATGAAATGCCTATATGCTTGCGTCTGAGGAATAATTAGCATGCAAGCTTGGTTAAGCTGTTTCCTACAATGGGGTGGAATCAAAGATGAAAGACGAAATTAATTGGTATTTCACATTCAAAACATAATGAGTTTTTTATATATATAAAAAATATATATTTTTCAAATAGATTTTTTGATTCAGCTCATTATGGAAAGTATCCCAAAATTAAAAATGCAAAATAATTGGTTGCTGTGAAGAAAGTAGAGGCTCTAGTTCTGATTCTTCTCCTCATGAAACAACAAATCAATAAACAAATCACTCAGTTACCAGCTTGGCAATGTGGGGTGGGAGAGAACTGTTTCACTTGCTTACCCAGCTGAAATACCTGTTCCTGCAAAGACAAATGGATCTAATCAAATGGCAATGCTGCTATGTTCTAGGCTTAACTGGAAGCCATGGGCTCACATACATGTCCTGCTTATTTCATCCTTGTCCTCAGCAGACATTTCACTGGGAAACATCACTTTTGTATACGCTAGTCCTTAGATGGAGACAGCGGAATACGTTCAAATTCTTACCCATATAAAAGACCAGGAAAAAGTGCATTGGAATACAAGGTCAGTAGAAACGTATAGGAAGTACTGCAGGAAGCGTATACAAATTCTACATAGTATAAGGAAATAAACCTTTTTGTAACCAGTGGGTAAGAATTCGAGGATTTTTTTTTTTTTTTAAATAAAATTTTGCTTATGGGAGTTCCCTGCCATTATACATTTCTAAATTTATCAACGTTTTTTTCTATGCTGGGGCAATAAATTTGCTGATTGTATGAGAAAAAAGTGTTAAATGGCCTTTCAGTGAATGTCTTCCACAGTGGGTCAGAACTTCAGCAACTTAATTTAGGAAACATGTTCTAAGGACACTATTTATGTTTTTGAAATTGTCACAATCTGTACAAATGACTTACAGGTACAAAGAATAAAATAAAGGTAACTTTACCTTACTTAAATACTTCCTGCCTTAAAGAAAGCATTTCCATGAACATAGCTGGTGAAAGGGTTAATATCTGCAGAGCTTTACACTAGTTAGAGTGTGTATGGTGTGTGCGTGTGTGTGTATATGATCATGCAACTGCATACAAGTCCTGTCACTTTTTGCCTGCCACACGTTGCATTATCTTTAGTCAAACTGTGCAAAGTCTACTTCTAGTGTTTCACAACAGTAGGGATTTTTTTATAGATTCTGCTTACTCTGTGTATACTGAATCTTTTTGAGCCATAGGATCCAAGCCATAAAACTCTCTAAGCATCTTGAATCCAATCAGAGTGCTGTTTTCTAAAATTTGCAAGTCAGAGGGATTCATCGATACCTTGTTGCTACTAACAAAGAACCAACAAAAACGCTGGTTGTGATTGAGCAAAAATTAGTTTTTTTTTTTTTTCTTCCTGATAAGCCTTTTGTTGGAAAATTTCTTTTTTTTAGTTTTAGAAGGAAAATCAAGTTACCCTACAGTGACATAAACTGTCCTGGAAGATTGCCATTTTTCATTTGGTAATACCGCCACTGGTGACATGTTGTGAAACTGAAATCAAAGTGCTCACCTGTGTTTGTATTATGCATATTTGCAAATACGCAACACTTCAAGCAGTGCCTCTCTGTGCCACCTGTTAACATAGGTTTCCTAACATGTTTACCGAGTATAAAGGAACTTAGTTTAAAAAAAAATTTTTTTTTGAGGCAGATCTCTCTTGGTCCTAGTTACAGCTAACAGTTGTTTTTTGGTTGGCTGGATGTAATTGTCCAGTAGAATTGGTTTAATATGGCTGGCAAGAATGGCAAGAGTTGTTTGTCTGAGTTCACTGATTAATTACAGATCCATCGGTTTTAAAATTAAATTTCATGTACTGTCCATGTTTCATCCCATAGATTATAAGTTTAATTCCCTACCATAACTGTGAAACTTTTGGAGTGTGACTCAGACAGCAAGCACACACTATGCAATATGGTTTATCCTGTATTTATTTGTAAAAATATCAGACATAGATCCTCTATATATATATAATAGTGTCAAAATTACTAGTCGTGAACTAAGGGGAGTGAAGTTCTAGCTCCTGTCTGGCTGTTTCAGATAAGTGCAGAATGCATTGAATATTGGAGAGCTTAACAAGTGCTTTCTTTTGTTCATTTAAAAATGTCTTAAATTTTTCATTAGAGTATAGAATCTTATTTTTTTTATTTTGTACAAGCTGCGCTTTTTTAATTATAATCACTGAAAAATTCACTATAATTTGATTTTATAGGATTTTTGTAGCATTACAAAAATATAGTAAAACTGAGGTTAATACCTGTTGTGGCTAACCATATAAAAGTATTAAATCTTAAACTTGAACAAAAGTCATATTTTTTTTTTCACTAGATGTTAAATAGGGGAATATTTTGTTCTGCAGGTCACTATCACAAAAGGTTTAGAGGTCAGCTGTGTTACCAGCAGTTTTTCTTTTCCCATTTGATGCAGAAACTATTCTGGTATAAGATATTCAGAATTTCATAATTTTTCTCTGTGGGAGTGATGCATACATTTGATGCCATTCGTGTACTAAATTGTAATTTTGGGAATGCTGGAATAATTCCTACCAAGACTGTCTTAATTGTGCCATCTGACATTTGAATGTCATCCTGGTATTAGCTCATAATAAAAGATAAAAATAAATGAGTCAATTGTTCTTTTGAATATCCCTTTTTTTTGTCTTGCTATCTAAAAGCTGAACTGCTGGAGAACATTTAATATTTGAGTCCACTCCTACCATACAGTGGATGTTTACTTTGGGGCTATTCTCTTTTTAGTATTAACTCCCAACCTGCTCTCACTGTTAATCAAACATGCATCAAAGATTGAGGGAGACTACTGTTGTTCTTAGGACAGATGCTTGGGTTTGCTTTTGTTGGTTTTTTTTAAATTCTGTCTCCACAGCAGGGTAGTTGCTGTTTCATTTTCCCAGCTTAGAGGGAAATCCTTTACCCTAAGGGGTGAAGGAGGAAGAGAAGTTATTAAGAACAAGGCAAATTACTTCAATATTCTTCCTGCAGATCCTTGATGGTATACTGTATGCAGTTCCTATATATGAACTTCTACAGATTGTTCTCTTCTAGATTTACTTGGCTTTGTAGCTGTCTTCAAGAAACAAACTTGAGCTGCCTTAGTAGAAATAAGGTAATCCCTATTCTGTTTTTCATCTCTCACAGTTTACTGGAACTAAATATACTCAGCCACTGAATAAGATGGATGTGAATAGCAATTAAATGCAAATTTAAACATATGCTAATCCAAGTGACCTATTTTTATTTTTTTTAAGGAAGTAGGTAGGCCCTAAGTATAACTGTGGGTCTAAATCATTGTCTTTCATGACAGCTTTGAAGGGAAAGGGAGGGAGGAGGAATTCCACCTAGAACTTAAAGGACCTGACAGATGCTAGTTCTGATCGGTCTGTCTTACCAAGGGCTGGTACCTTCATCTAGGTTCTTGGGCTCTTAAAAAGTGGCTATTGATTGCCATTTGTCATCCTCTTCTCTGTTCTGTCTCCCACAGAGTCAGACATGTGCTGGGTGTCTGTGTGTCTGTGTGTGTGGAGCGCAGGGCAGCTACCCTGGCCTGAGTGGGCTTGACAAGGAAGAGCTGCATCTTAATAGCATGATGCTGACAAGCGGATCAGAGAGGATGTCGTTCATGGATGTAAGTTACTCACTTTTTTTCCTCTCTGTAACTGAGATGAGAATGACTTGTTTCATTTATGAAGTGTAAATCTAAACTGGCTGATCAAAATCTCTTTTTAGTTCTTTGTTTTTTAATAAACTTTGATAATATTACTGGGTTTGGATAATTTTCACTGGACTGTAAAGGGAAAAAAAAAAGAATCAACAGAGAGAATAAAAGAGAAATTGGTCCCTGGTCCTATGTCTGACCAATATCCACCCTTGTTCTAGTAAGGTGTTGCTACTGCTGTGTGGTAGACAAAGACCAAAGGATCGGCAACAATCCAGGGTTGACTTAAAGCACTGACACCATGTTTTGTTGTGCTCCATAAAATAGTCTTGGTGAGCTTTACAGGCCAGATGATGCTGTCAAGTTCTTGCGTTGATTTTTTTTCTTAACCACAAGTGGAATACTTCTAAATTAGTTTCATATTTTTTAGTAATAATGCTGGCCTTGCATACAGTCCTTGATGCCTTAATTCCTCAATCTACAGTATCTGTCTCAGACATTGAACTACTTGTTGAGGTACGTAGCTTATAAACACTTTTGTCCTACAGCAAAAGACTATTTAGTTCAGGTTAATTTCTTTCACATTTCCCTGCATGCTTTGAATGTATATGTGTAAAGCAGCGTGTTTCTTGATCTGTAACTACCTTCCTAGTTCATCTTAGGTCTGCCAGTCTAAGCTGTTGGTCCTGACGGACCACTTCAGCTTTGCACTGCCATACAACCATAGATTCTGGGATTCTTTTCCATGATTCTGTGACAGAACAGCAAGCTTCCTTCTCACCATTTCCTGCTGCATAAGCAACGGCGCTGCTATTTACTCATCTTGGGGCTAAGGCAGTAAGAAAGCATACTCATTTCTCAGCTCTTTTCCCTTAGTCAGCAGGGTAGTGGCTCTGCTTTCAGAACAACTGTTTGTATTAAGCAGCTGGTGCATCTCAGAATCTGTACTTTCCCAGTTAATATTCCAGGAATGGACTAGGTGATTTAGACCTATTGTTCTAAAAAGATTTTTGAAAGTCTATCACAGAGTACTGGAATTCTGGTGAATGGCTACCCATTACTGGTAGGCAATGAATTTAATCAATATTCAAGTATTAAGAAGTGCATTTCCTTGCTCTAACATCACGTCCAAGTCTAATGAATTTTAGTTTATATTTCCTCTGAGAGGATTTTTGAATTAAAAAGTGATTAAGCTATTGGTATTAGCATTTTAGGAAAAGCTAATCCAGGATAAGTTACAATTTTTATGTTGCCCAGTATTTTAGAAAGGGTTGGTTATTACATCTGCTCTTACACACTGTGTATTGGGCTTAGTCATGCATTTTACTCACACAAAGCTTTTTTTAAAGGTGCCATTTGTTGACTAAATTAAATGTAGCACTCAAATTGTTTACACGGTACTCACACAATACCTGTATGAAGAATAAAACCTTAAAACGCTCTTTAGCTAAACTCTATGTTCATGACTAAGTTTGGGAAAGTCTAAAAATGACTGTGTAACCAAGTGAGCTGCCAAAATCTCTGTGGGCCCATCAAAGATTCAGAATCCAACCTTAAGTTCCCCCTACTCTTTTGTTCCTTAACTGATTCCATTCTTGTCCATCTCTCAAGGGAAGTTCTGCTGCAGCAGCAGTCTGAGTATCAGCACTGATGAAATTTAAATAACAAACAGTTCTGATCTTGTATGAGCTTCAAATGCAAGCTAAGGCATAGCTAGCTCTCTCTGAGGCAACAAAGAGCAGTTTGTTCTGACTATACTGGAGGTACAGGCACAAGCCCATTACAGCACAGCTCTGGCTGCGGCCAAGCTCTAATGCTTCCCTGCCGCCCTCAGGACTGCTCTAACACCATTCATCTGCACATTCTCCAAACTAAGTACCTCACCTGCTGGGAAGGGCTTCCATGAGAACCAGTCTCTTCGACTCCCATAAGTTTCCAATTACAGACTTAGAAGCTTTTGCCTGTTTTCTTTAAGCTGGAGTCTTTTTTCCCCAGTCACTCAGATACCGTGGTGGAACAATCATAGGGCACATTTACTCTGAACTGCAGTAAACTCCAAACAAAAATACAATTAGCAAATACACAGCATGCTATAGCAAAACCCAGGCTGAACATAAAATGATACCTCTTAGCTTGAATCTTCCATCTCATTAGATTTTTATTCAGAATGCTAAATTCTACTAGTATTACACTTTTAGCTGTACCTTTAAGGGCACTCTCCCATCATGCCCTGTCAGCCCTATAAATCTGGCTGTGTCAGCTGCAACTTCACAGTACTCAGTCACTCTCCCTGGCCATTTGAGTTGCCACATCATTCATCAAGTAAGTGTTTAATTTTTTAATTCCGTTTTTTTCCCTAATTTAGAAGTTTCCTAAAGGTATTCAGTTAAGACAAGCTCAAGTTAATGGCAACTCAATTTAACTTTGCTGTAACAGAATAATTTGAGTGGGTTTTTTAGTCTTATCTGAATAGCAAGGTGAAAAAAGACAAGCAGGGAAAAAAAAGGTGAGATTGTACATAAGTTAGCTCTATAATTAGCGCAAAGACTAGTCATGAGTAAGTTGTAGCATTTGAGGTTTTTTGGTTTTCAGAGACATTAGTTTAACAGGAAAAGTATACCTAGCAGTGAGCTGTTGTTATGTGCTTTCATGTAAGTTAATACTGAAACAGTAATGAATCTTGTTTCTTTATTCAACATGCACCAAACAAATAGATTTAAATGCATTTATTCTCTCTGATTTTTATGCATACTACAAATTGCAAATATAGTATAAAATAGATTCTCCCCTGTAAGAAAATCTGGTTCCTGTTATGACAAAAATATAGTATTAACGATTTGTTTTAAAAATACCAACTTTATAAAATGCTAAGTAAAAAACTAACATCAGTGGTTGGTTTATGTATTAAGCCAAAGATCCATTAGAAGTCTACAAGAACCTAAAGGGGAAACGTCTTATTCTTGTGGCTTATCTCCAGGTACAGTGAGAAATAGTTGCTGTTACAGGTGCATGAATAAGAAGGTAATTTCTCTGATTGATTGGGCTAGCATTAAAGGACCTTTAATGCCAAGTGTGGCAAGTAGCTCTAATTCTCACTGTAGTCCAGAGTATAAAATTTCCTCATAATCTTAGTAAAATTGGTAGGTTGACCTTTTGGGTTGAGTCATGTTAGAAGGATAAATACAATTTAGTACACTCTGGAACTCTACTTAAAGTTTTAAAGAAAACGTTGAATTAAGAAGCTGCTGCAAGAAGTAACGCAGCATTTTTCAAGGACTTGATTGTTTGCTACAAGAATCACAAGAGAAGCAATGCTGGCTTTTCTGCATTCATTCTGAAAACTTACTTTTCTGTACTTAAGAAGGACAAGTTAACATTTTCTGCACTGTTTTAAATACTGGAACATTTCACAGAAGCATGAGACCTAGAATTTGGAAACTCGTTCCTTGTGCCACCTACAATAAACTGAAAAACCTTAGCTTGAACAAACAAACTGTAAACCAAGTTGTTTGACACGCTTTAGAAAATCTGTAGATGCATAGATGTAGCTCCATCCTTCCACTTGTTAACATGGTCTGAAATAACAGTTCTGCAGAGTGGACAGGTTTTTTCTCTATTAAACCATAAAGAGATGCATTCTTCACAAAATGTATGCTGTAATGAAAAGAATGAGAACTTAGAGCTTCTAAGCTCTTCCATTTATAAGACGGTATATTATTTGCATAGCCTGATTTCTAAAAATAATCAGAAGACATACACTCACTAATCTAACTTCATCTAGTTTTGTTTACCAGTTGTTTAAAATATTCTTAAGTTTGCAAAAAATAATTCTGATTATGTGTATTACCTGACAGATAAGCAGAATAGGCTTCTGAAATTCAGCTTGGCAGATTGAACAAATATCATCCGATTCAGCACACTGTCTCTTGCTAGCTGTCACCCCATAGTGCTGTAAAACAAGGTATTTTCCGCAGATATTAGTTTTGGGGTGGGGGCCAAAACAAAACACAAAAATACCGTGACAGAAGGGAACTAGAAATAAGGGCTGCTATGTCAGGAAAACTATTCAATCCCTAATCCAACAAAATGTTGCAAAGTTTTTAATAGTTGTCTTGGGGCGTAAAGCTTATGTGCTCCCACTTACCATGCCATCTAGTTATATCTTCCCCTCATCACAGTTACTGGAAAAATCTCTCAGTTTTATTTTAACACTGTCCTCTGAACAAAACACTGTGTGAAGTTCCAATCTGATGAAGATAGCACTTAGAAAACGAGAAGTGCTTTATTATTCTTTTAGTTCAATGACACTATGCTCCAAAATTTTCTATACATTTTACTGCATGAATAGCAGACTCTGAACAATACCTCTTACTACAGAGAAAGATTATCTAGGAACTTACAATTCTAACAGAAGTCACTTGCATGTCAGTTATTTTGGTGAGCTTCAGTTCTCACTCTATTTCAGCATAAAGCTCTGCTGGAATCCAACCAATATTTATTCCAGTTAAAAAGTAGGAGGCAGGACAAAAAGGTATGTTATTTCACATACATTTATCTGAAGAGACATGCAGAATAGATTTTTTTGGTGTGGGTTGTTTTTTGGTTTTTTTTTTTTTTTTTTGTTCAGATGACAATGTAATCACGTAGTCAAGGAATTCAGACTGAAATGGGAGAACAAGTATACAGGGTTTACTTTAAAAATGCAGTTGTCTATTGCTAGAACAATACAAAGTAGTATAGGAATGAGGTATTTTAAAAAAAAAGTAGTATTTTCATGTAAACTGGGTTTATTGTTTTGTCATAAGAGAATTCAGTACTCACTGGTCGTGTACAAAATATCCGTAAGACCTGCCTGAAGTTTCTCAATTGTCCAAAAAAGCTCAAAAGCTGAAATGGGAAAGAAGACCTGAGTTACGCTTAGTATTTTTCTCTGTGAACTAAAAAGCTTCCAAGCTTTTGTCCAGATTCCAACGCTAGAAGTCTCACTGCTAGTTTAATGTTGGCAGGAACATAAGCAAAGCTATAGTTCAGACTGACCCTATTTTAGTTGCTTAATATGTAACCAAACTAAGAATTTAGCCTGAAGTTTTTTTTTCAGTAGGTATCTGTTGTTTAAAATAAAAATAGTGTTGAGGTTCTGAAATGAAGCACTCCGGTGCACATACACCAGAATTATCATCATATATGCAATAGTCTTTAGACTTGTAATTAAGATACCTTAGCATTATAAAGTATTTTTCGTGTTCGAAGCCAAACTTGTACTGAGTCCGGTTATATTTGGGGCAGATGAGCTCTTTGGTGAAGCAGACAGCCAATATGAACGCTTATGTTTAACTTCTTTAGCATCGCACAGCAGAGAGAAAATCAAGTTTCCTGGAAAATGCTGATTCTTTTAGCCATTAATTTTACCTTTATTTTTGCAAGCTCTCTTCCTCAATGTCTGGTAACAGTCTGATTGGTGTCTGATGTGAGGGGACCTATAGTAACAGTGTTCTTTGCTATGCAACCTCAATCCATTCCCAGAACAGGTGCAGGAAAAAGAAGATTTAGTGCCCTCAGCCAGTACTCCTATTGGTTTTGGAAGGCTGTACCAGTTAAACTGAAGCGTCGACTTGCAAGTCAGTTCAAACCCAGAGAAATGTTCAGAAATGTGTTAGTGTATGTCCCTCTAACCCTCCAGTGATAATTACTGCAAAATAGTTTGAGAGGAATATAAAGCTTACATACTTTTAGGATGAGGTAGAGAAGGCCCAGCAATATCCCAAGGGTCCATCCTAGTACACTGTCCAGCTCCCCATAGCCAATAAGATAACGGAACCAAACTGGTATGGGGACAAACATACGGTAATACTGGCAGAGTTCTTCTAACAGCATGTACCAGTAGCCCTAAGCAAGACATGCAAAGGAATCGCTCAAGATTTAAAACACAAAGGTTTTCTAAAATGTAGAGAAAAGATGCATTGTTATTCTTTTGAGTAACAACTCATAATATCTTGAAACAACTAAATATGAAGCATGAAAAAGAATTAAGACTAGATGATGAGTCTCACCACAACTGTACAAATAACAATAACACAACTGATTGCTGTACTGCAGAAAGTCAAATTAATAGGCTAAAATAGGATGGCTTTGTCAGATGCCTACCTACTCAGCAATGCTATCAGACTTAATTTCATAAGCATTAAGAAAATAAAGTTACAGGAAAATAAGACAAATTTGGTCACACAGATCAGCTTGTCATTAGCAGAGTTGTGTCCTGCATTCAGGATTAAAAAATGAGAGTAAGGCCCATTCTTTTATTAACAAACATAAATTACAAACTGTTTTCCTGTAAACATTATTTCATGCCTATGTAAGAGCCTTATCTTGTGATAATTAACTGCTATATAGGATGGGGTGATAAGAAAATGGTGGTGGTAGGGGGAGAAAGAAGCATAGGGCAGCTGGACTGAACAGCTCAACAGAGTTCAGTGACACCCTAAGAATTACTGAATAACAACTGCAAAGCACAAATGCCCTGCATAGAGCACTGCGTGTGCATTTACAATCATAAATATTTAGCTTAGCTCTTACTTTATTTCCTTAAGTTTGTCTTTAAAACTAGACTTATAACAGGGAAGAATATTCTATAATGTACACTGGATAATGCCCTGATTTACCACTATTGACCAGATTCTCCCTTTAATTTAGCCACAGTTTAGGTCACAGTTGGATAATGGAATTTTCAACAATTATTTTTTGGATGTTGTATCGCTAGCTTTTAAAAAAAAAAAAAGAAGAAGAAAAAAAGGAGATCTTGATTATAAACCGGTATTTAGAGAAATTGGTTGTCCCTGAGAAAAATTTCATCCTGGTACATTTGAAAAGATAAAACCTTCCAAAACATCCTGTTCAAATGCTATCATGTACAAGCTGTACTTGTTCTTTCCTTTTTTTTTTTTTTTTTTTTTTAAACAGTACTACTATTTGCTGTTTTGACATAAAATTTAATTGGTTTTTGCATGTCTTACCTCAGGAAGCAGATAAAAATAAACACCCAACCAACCAATGTTGGCTTCTATAAAAATCATTACACTTCACTGGTTTGCGGAATTAAGCTATGAATCAAATTCATTGATCTGACACAAATATTGCTTAAGTTTACAAAAAAAAAAATTCAGTATTATTTTGAAGAGAAAATACAGCTGTTTGCACATGCAGATCTTCAAAAATCTTCCCATGTCAGTTACTGTCAAGCATGTAAAAAAAATGTACTGTGCATCAGCTGCTCCATGCTAACAGCCTGTACACACATTCGTACACTGCAGCAAATAAAAGCTTTCTTCATCCCCCCCACTTAGAGACAGAAATAAACCCATTTATCTGATGACATCATACAAGCAATTGTTTCAGATCAGACTGTAAACCTTCCTTAGCACCAAGCAGGGAAGAGCATGAGATCCACAGGGTTTTCTCACCTACAGCGTAGTGGTGGATTGTATACGGACCTTTAATTAAAAAGACTTTTCTCTGGGTATAATTCAATAATTAGCTAATTTTACTGTAAAAGGATCTTCGTAAGGAAGCAAAAATATAGCTTGTTTTCTTACCTTGGATTTAAAGGACATCACGAAAGAAGGCACCAAGAGAATAAAGCACTTGAAGCCCATGAAGAGGAATTTCAGAATAAAGTCTGTGACTCCCACAATCCAAAGGACCTCCCAGAAGTTCATAAAATCCACAGTAGGGTTTAAAAAGATTAAGCTACAAAAAGAATTATCAGGAGTTACTGGAGCACCCTATTTAGAGGAAAGCATAACCAGAGATTATCGCAGCAGGTTTAATTAAAAAAAAAAGAAACGTCGTTTACATAGAAGAAAAATACTTGCTAAGAAAATTAACTCTTTATTGCAAATTGATCATTTATGATCTGACACCCTTTCAGTTTTTGAACCTTCCTTCCTGTATCTTCATCACAAGCCCCATCCTCTAGAGACAGGCTTTCCTTCCCATTTTAGCAAAACAGCCTTTGACTGGTTTACAGCCAAGACTGTAGCCACAGAATGGCAAGGGAAAAATAATAAATTGGAGACATAAACTCCACAGAGCCCCAGAATGCCATATTCAGTATTCCAAAGGCAAGGTGGTAGGGTCAAAGCTAGGAATCAAAGCCAGCTACGTTCCCCATGGTACAGCAGTACCATTACGTTGAGTATGGGGTCCAGTCTTGCACATTTCAACGGACTGTTTTTAAGGACAGCATCTGATCAGTTTGGCAGAAGAGGAGGAATGGAGATTAAAATGAAAGAGAAATGAATGCCACAGTTAAAAACAGCAGCAGCCCAGATAAAATATTCCCAGTTAATATATAATCTGAGTTATAATCTGAGTAATTTATGATGTTAGTAGAGATGTTCCTCCACTTACCTGTAATACAGTGACTGAGAATGAAAGGTGTAATACAAGAGGAGAGATGATCCAGTTAGGTATACTAGTAACCAAGCACATTGCAACTTCGAGCACCGTTCCTGTAAGATAATCGTAAGGACGTATTACGGTCCTTATCTCGGTATCGGTGTCGGTGTCTTAAATGTATCTCCAAAGCACTAAATCTGTTGCACCTGAACAGAATTTTACTACTAGAGGATTTTATCTTAGCGGTTTCAGGTCAAATAAAATAAAACTCAATGGAAAGGTAAAGCAGTAACTTTAATGTTTTCAACATAACAATTTCTATGTGTATCAAGGTTTTTTTTCTAAAAACACAACCAAAACCCACCCCACTCCGAAGAAACAACAAATTTTCCTTTGGGAGTAAACAGAGACAGCTGAACATTTAAACTGTCAGCTGCTATTTGAGTCCACAAATATAGTTAAGAAGTTCTTCCACAAATTCCAAAAAGCTGTTATCAGTTGAAGTGATTTCAATATTCAAAGTCAGAGGGTGAACAAACCCTCTTTTTGAATTTTGCAAACCTTATCTGAGAAGCTCTACACTGTACAGAAGCATTAAGACTTTACTTCCATCTTGAAACCTTGACACCTAATATTATTAGGTAAATAAAACAGTATCTCCATTCACATTTCTTTCAAAAATTGGTGGATAAAGGTCTTGGTTAACTTACAGAATTTTGTTGCATAGGGTGATACTTACTCTTAGAAAAACCTGATTTACTATGCTTTTGTTTGCATACATGTAAGTTGTTAGCAGCCCGATTCCAAGAGAAATGCCTATTAGGAAGAAAGGGTCAGTTATACACAGGAAAATTAAAAAAGTTACTGAACTGGGTTAAAAAAACAGCCACTTCTGTCTTTGTAATTACAATTAATAGCTCGGACTATCAAGCCAGAATAATTAAGCACATTGTACATATGCCAGCAAAGGAAACACAAGCCACTGAAATGTAGTTTAGTAAATCTTCCTGATGAATAAAGCAAATAAAAACAAAGCTAAAAATAAACTGAATTACATTTCAGGCATGGTTATTAATATATTTCTTTGGGGGGGAGGGTCTGTTCCCTCAGACCTTATTTTGTTATACTCTACCAATTATATGCTGCATGATCAATTTGACACACAGAATCAAGATATACGGCAGACTTTTGTGCAGCCACTGGAGGAGGTATCTGAGCTCTGAGAGGGAGCTGCCGCCGTGTTCCTCTGAGTCTGGAGCAGAATCGTCGAGCCCCACTGCTTCGCTGTGGGCATGTCCGTGCGAGCGACTTTGGGAACCTGGCCTTGAATGCAGGGAACTCGCATTTTCTCTGGCTTCTCCCAGAGCAGAGTTTAGCTGTATGCGAACATCTCCGCTATGATGGCATGAGGTCTCTCCTGACAACCTCGCTGCGTGGGTGCTCTGAGAAGATGAAGAGTCATCACCACTCCCTTGGATGTTGTGGAGATGACTGCAGTTCGGTTGCATGGTGGGACTTTCTTCTGGTCCAGATTCTTGCTATTTTGTCTCCTAGAGGGGGATATAAAAAGCCACAGTTGAAGGGAGAGATAACAAGTTCAGGGGAAAAAGAAACCAACAAAAAATCCAACACAAAAATACAATGGATTGTACAGAGTGACTGCCTGCATGAAGTCAAGATTCTCTTTCTGAGAGATACCGTCTGTCTTCGTTCTGAAAGGCGGCATGCTGGGTTTGCACCCTGTCTCCACGGGGCAACTTCGTGTGCCGTATTAAATGACTTCCCTTCACTCACATGCAGGTTTTCTAGCCTGCAGTGAACCTGGCTGCCTTAGTAAAATCTAAAGTTGCTTCAGTGCAAATCAGAACAGCAAAAGCTGCTGAATAGGAGACTATTACTAGCTTGTGCAGAAGAGATCTTAGAAGTGCTGCATAATTTCACAAAAATAATAACAGTAGTAGGCCAGAGGAGCAAACAATGATGGGAAGGAAGCAAAGAGTACATTTACATGCATGCATAAAATAGTAAGCATTTGTTCAGACAAGTCCGGCCGAAAGCCAGTGCATGCTCAAAATTGAGGGCCATTATGAGATTAATGAGATTATCCTGTCTGGGTAAGTGAGCAGAACCACGTTAGTCCATTTTGTAAGCAGCATTTAAAAGAGCCTGGACCATATGGTCTAGGTGAAAAAAGAAGTGCAGCCAACAAGCAGTAATCTAGCAGGGAGACCACCCAAATGAGGTCTTACTTAGCTTTGGCACCTTTCTGTTGTCTTCCTGGGCTGTTTTTCACTTCTGTGTTCGTCTTTACATAGGTTAAAGTGTTAAATCTCTACTTCTCTGGACTGATGTGACATCACAGTAACAATTTTGGAGAATGCTTTGAAGCTGGATTTGGCACAATACCTTGTCACTACTGAATAATATTATTATTGAAACACTGGAAGTGTTTTTATAATCCTTTTTTAATAATTCAAACTCTTCCAGATTCTTCTTTGAAATTATTTTTTCCCAAAGCTTAGCATATATACACAGCTAGTTTCACTGGGGATACAAAAAGGTTGAAGCAAAATTGGTTTTGCAGTACAAGAAGTTTTTAGTATATTGGCACAAACCTAGACTTCTTTAGCTTTTAAAATGGAGATTCTTTTAGAAGAGTAAACTGCATTAAACAATATATGAATATGGGAACTTACTACCATTTAGAAGTGGTGCTGGTGCTACTACTATATTTTGCTGGCCAAAGATTACATCATACTTCAATCCAGCCAAAATTCATGTTCTGTAATTTTATGCACATGAATAAAGCAAATAAACTGGAGATAGTATTGACTTGTATGAGCAGTGTTACTCAGCGTGCCTGCAGGATCAGGCTACAAATGCTGGTTTTAAAAGGAGGAGAATAAAAAGAAAATCTCATGAGTGCTCTTCAGTTAGTGGTTATAGGCCTGCTTCTGCAAAAACTGACAGCTGGGTGTTTCAAAAAAGCGAGCGATCCCATTGTTCGAGCAACGCAGCCTCCCTTGGCGCTCTGCCTAACAAACTTTCAAATAACTAAGTTATTAAACGGGATTTCAAAGCGTAAGAAACGCGCACGCAGCGGACGGCTTCCAGAACTTCTCCCCCCCCCCGTGAGACAGAAGGAGCCTCCGACAAGGCTCTTCTCCTCGCACCTCCCCAGCTCTTCCCGGCCGCTGCCTCCCGCCGCTCTCGGGGAGATGCTTTCGCGCCGCTGCTCGCTCCCGCCGGCCGCTGGGCCGCGGCGGCCTCGCCCGGGCCCCTCGCAGGGCAGCGCCGCCGCCGGGACTCGCCGCCGGCCCCCTCGGAGGCGGCGGGAGGGCGGGTGCCGCCGAAGGCAGCGCCCGGGGGGCCCCGCCGGCCTCCACAGAAGCCCCGACGCAGGGAGGGGGTGACCCTGGAGGCGCGTCCCCTCTTCCTTCCCCCCCCCCGCCCCGGGCTCGGAGGGGGAGCGGCCGCCGGGAGCCCCTTTCCCGCCCTCCCCTGCACAAGCCCGGCGAGGCGCCAACCCGCGGCCCGGCGGCGGTACCTCGTCAGGCGGCCGGCGCCTCCCGCCCGGCGCCGCTGCTCAGGCCGCGGCCGCCCGCTGCCTCCATCGCCACCGCCGAGGCCGAGTGGGTGGGAAAGGGCGCGGCGGGGGGAGGAAGAGGAGGAGCCGTGAAGGGAGGAGGAGGAAGGCACCGAACTGGGCGTTGCTCTGGCAACGACCGACCGCGGCTCGTCGGAGCCTTCGCCCCGTCAGGGGACAGGGAGGCGGGGCGGGGGGTCGCCTGTGGGATGGTGGTGAGGGGACTCGCCTCAGGGCCGGGAACAGGCCGCGGTCCGGGCCCGCCAAACGGGGGGGAGTGGTTCCTGTTGCTTTTTATTTAAAGCCTCAATTAAAATTAACCTGGGAAGACGATAATAACGAAGGAAATTAAGAAATATATAAAAATCTATATATGTACTGAGGTATCATTACATTCTTGGTGCTCACCGCAGGGAAGTCCTGCTGTCTGGAAATGGACTTTGCCTCCTAGGAAACGTGAGGAAAATACTGCCATAGTTAATGCTGCTGTAGCTCTTAGGAGAGGCTTGTAATTAAATAGATACAGAGTTTTCTTTCAAAATATGCTCTTGAATAAATTAGTTTCCATCCAGAAATGGCATCTGTTTTCCTTGGCTCAGATATTTTTCTAAAAGCATTTAGGTATGCAGCTCACACTGAAACCAGTGCCTAATATCTGAGAAGTTTTGAAAATCAGTCCTGTGGTGTTCTGAATTAAAATAGAAATACTGTTTTAATTCAAAATTTTAAATACAGAAATGCTGTGGGGTCAGTAACCCCGGGAGAGGGAAAGGACAGGCACTTAGACATCAGATCTCCTGAGGTGAAAAACTAAGTGTTTGGAAGAGCTGAGTGGCCTGGTGTTTAGTAACACATACCATCTAACCATAAACCTTCTCTTTTATACTCGAGGAAGAAGCTGAAAACACTGGATACGTCTCTGTTTCTGTTGGAGGTAGGTTTTAAGGAGGCGTCTGCAGCAATTCGGTCTACTTTTATGGTGGTTTTGGAATCTGTATCTAGAAATTCTTGGCTGGAAATTTCAGGCCTCATATCCTCTGCATTTCACTTGGGCTGTGGCTGATGTATTGGAAGAAACCTGCGCTAGTTACTACAGATACGCTGAGGTATTAACCAAACCCACAAGCCTCCTGTTCCTGTAGGCCCTCTAAGATCTTCTAATTTGTATAGTACTTCTGCCTAATTATCGCAATAATGCTCAGTAGCAGCACCAATGCAGATTTCCGATGATTTAAGAACTATATGGCTATATCCCCATCCTTCCAAGGATAACGCAAAACTCTTGCATTTGACTTATGCTATACCATATTGTTAATTCCCTTACTCTTTGCTCAGTTAGTCATTCGCATAGTGTTTGGATTATGAAGGACAATGTGAAAAATCTTAATTTGATTCTCAAATCAAGAAAAGCAATTATAAATCTTTTATTTTTAAATAGTGTTTTATGGTTGGAAATTATGCATGCCTTCTGTACATTGCTTGGAAATGTATAAATATAAAAGCCTCATTCAGCTCATTTCTTTTTTGTAATTATAAAATACATTAAAGTACAAATGTGGGTTTAAATCAAAGTTGTTCTCAAACTGTTTCTCATTGTTACATGCACTGGAAATATGAAATAAATTCACGGCAGCTTATTAATCAATAATGTTTGCTCATGCAGGTCACTTGCTGATTTATCTCCAATTCATAGCTCATGAGAAGGTGTGTAACTCTTCAGTGATGTTATTATTTAACAGGTATGTTTTTGTGGTGCTGTTAATGACCTCTGGATTTAGTAACTCCTGACACAAGAAAGATTTCAGAGATTATTAACATAAAATTGAAAGTGTTTTCCCATGGGTATTGCACACATTAGGCCATGTAATACCTAATAATAAATTTACCAGTCTGTATTTTGGACTTTCCTCCTAGGATGCCCATAAATTTCACACAGATAGCTGAATTGGTGTCCAGGCATGTTTTCAGGTGTATATATATTCACTCAGGTGTAAGTATCCCAGACTTTCCCATCCTCCTAGGTGGTACCTCTTTAACTGATGCCATCAGCAGATTTCATTAGTGTTTACCTGCTTTTCCTGAGGTTGTTAAATGCATGAGACAATATTGGAACAAACACTGATCTCGTGGAACTCTGCCAGTGACGCCCTGGCAGCACAATACTTACCTTTTCAACAGTTATACTGTACTAAAAGTTGCTGAGAGCTAGTTCTGTACATAGAAATACTAGAAGAAAATGTTTTGTATCCCAGTCCTCGTTCCTGAAGGAGCTCTGCAGAAGTCTTCCTGCATAGAGCAGATTAAGGGATTACAATCTTCATCTTTTGTTCCTCCTAATAAACTGTAATATCACTATTTTTCATCAGAAGGTGTAGAAGGAACTAGTCCTTTAAAATTAGATGTACAGCATACGTCTTTGGTGAAATTTAAAGCAACTGATCTCAGAGACGTGGAAAGGAATTGTAGTTAATGATATGATAAAAAATTGTTTCCTTGCAAGAGTCTGTAAAATAGCAGAATGTCCTGAATATTCAAAGGCTTTACTGGTTGTCTTCATTCTACACAAAATGTTACTTGAGTATACAAGACTTTTGCAAAATTAAGAGGATTTAGTTTAAATTGTTTGAAGGATTTGAAAGTCTTGCCAAGAGGCTCAAATTTGACCTTTAAAATTTGAATGCTTCCTGAGCTTCGAACACTTAATTTTTTTAAAACTAGTGCCTGCAATTATACAACCTTTACTTCAGTTTGAATTTTGAGCACAAGAAAACAGCTCCTGTGGTGTCATATTTAAGGCACTGAAGAATAGAGACCAGTTTTGAAAACTCATCACTGGCATGATGGCAGGGGAGCCTGAATTTCACTGTTGAAGTCTGATCATGTAAGCTTTGTCAAGCAGACCCGCCAAGAAGTTGAACCAGATATTTTTATAATGCAATGACATCATCTTGTTCCCTGAGGTTTCCAGAAATCTTACTAGCTCTCTGTGTACAGCAGCGTGCTCGTTTCTGTTAAGTCATTCTAAACTGAGAGTAGTTCCACTGAAATGGTGTTATATAATTGTTTTAAAACTGGTGAATTAGATCCCAGAGTCTTGGGTTTTGTACATAGGTAGAGCCTTGAATGAAAATCAGATAGCAGAGCCACAAAGGGCAGTTGTAATTTTTGCTCACTGCACAGGAGGGTGCTCAGCCTCTGTCTTTTTCCACAAGAAAGAGCGATTCCCATGGTCATTAGAATGAAGTGGAGAAGCTGTTTTCTGAACTGGTCTTTTCTTGTAGCAACATTGAAGGATCTGTTAAATACAATTACTCAAAAAATATTCAGCTGTTAAAGAATTTTAGAAGGTGTGTGTTAATTGCTATTATAAGACCATTGCAAAAGTATTTAGGTCAGAAGGTGTACTGTAATGATCATCCACTGTGTCAGACATCGGTATTTT
Organism: Nipponia nippon; assembly: GCF_047370975.1. Classification (NCBI taxonomy): domain Eukaryota; kingdom Metazoa; phylum Chordata; class Aves; order Pelecaniformes; family Threskiornithidae; genus Nipponia; species Nipponia nippon. Next base: position 8,294,027 of record NW_028262331.1, read on the forward strand.
TTAATGGGTGTGCTTAAAGGTGCCAGAATTTTCAATAGAATCTTTGAAGTTTCTCAAAATTATTTTTTCCACTTTAATGTGTTAATCTGAACGTGTGCATCCGTGTGTGAATTGTTCTATTGAATAATGACTTCTCATGTATGTAAAAACCTACCCTGAGTGGATTTACTAGGATGCGGTAGATAGGTTTTTTAATTTATATTCAATCATCTGTAGTACCTGCTTATAGTTATATCCTTAATTATTCTTTATTTTCCTGGGTAAATAGTAATATATTTTAGGTTCAAAAAACAAATTAATGTTCTAACATAACTAAAAAAATGGAAATTTTAAAAGTTATATTGGTTTATTAATTTAGGTTAGTTTATGTTTTATAGTGGGAAAGAGTTTTATTGGAGGCGGCAGGGAGGCTTCTGTGGCACATTGTCAATAGGAGCGAACGCTGTTTTACTGAGGCTACTTCTGTTGGTACCTCAGGCTGAGGCATCGCTGCCTGTAGCTGCTCATGTAAGTGCTCTGTGTTCTGATAGGGTGGCAGCCTTTAACTCACAGAAGGAAAAAAGTCTACTTTTTGGGTTCTTTGTAATTATTAAGATTGTCTGCCATAACACATTTTATTTGACTGACTATCACCTGAACAAATGGTGAGATAAAGAATCTTCTGGCATTACTTACCACTACATGTGTAAGAAAAATTTTGTTTTATGAGTGGCTGAAAATTGACCAACTTTCTGTTTACTTTTTTAGAGATCAGTTAAGCAGAGGTCTTGGATGTTGTTACCTGGTCAGATTTTAGTAAATGAATTAACACATGCTTTCTGAAAACAATTTGTTAAACCTCTGTCTTGTACAAGGTCAAAAATATTCTGGCCCTCTGAATGCATATCTATTTTAGTTGCTAAGGAAAAACAATTGTTTTTAAAAAAACATTACCACTGTAGACAGATTTCCAGATATTTCCTTCCAGAACTTTCAGAATAAATACAAACACAGAAATATAGTAGGCAAAATCTTGTTTGTTGTGTTGAACAGGATTTGTCCTATTAACGTCAGCACATAAATATTTGTTTCACTTCAGTCAATATTTACCTCACTGGTCAATAAAACTTGTTTTGCACTTCACAAAGTTAATATTTACTTACTGTTTTTAGTTTGGTGACAATATATCAAATTCTCTGTTTCTAGCAATATGGAGGGCTTTTTTACTTCTTTTTAACAAAAAAGATTTTGTATTAACAGATGTGTGTTAGTTTATAAGGAAGTCTTATCCACAAGTAAGATCATGTTCATCATGTAATAAGATTATCCAGATTATGCCTATAACATTTTACAAGAACAGAAAGGATAATTAAAAAAAAAAAAGTTAAAATGACTAAATAGATTACTGAATTTAAAAATAATTGTCTAAGACTGTAAAATAGGAATTCCACATCAATTATTTTTTGTGCCTGTTTTGTGCCAGTCAAGTTCTTTGGTAAAGGAAAATGTGCCGTTATTCCCTAAATGATTATTTGATATTTTGTTTTTTAATGCTCCTTGCATAAGATAAAATAGACTGAAGGAGGACCTCAAAAACAACATGTAGATTTTTGGCTCATAGAAGCGTTATTCGGAGTTAAATAAATCACCAATATGTCATAAGGAAATGCTTGTCATCTAGATCAAGTGCATAATTTCTTGCATATCCCAACTGAAAGAACCATAGAACCCTACTGTGGGTTCTGTTTTTTGTGGCGTGGTTGTGGTTTTGTTTTGGTTGGTTGGTTTGGTTTGTTTTAGTGTTGGCATTTTGACAGTTTGTACTTCATGGTGAAATATGTTAAAAGAAGAAAAAGAAACAGGAAAAAAAAAAGGAAATAACATTAAAGTCATCTGTGGTAGTTTGCCTTTGCATGATGCTATTGCTTTCATCTTTGCTTCTCTTCAGATTTTTAATTTATCTTGAGAAGTGTTTTTGAAGATTCCCATCTGACAGTAGGTGAGCACTGCCAGGATCCTTACTGCAGAAATCCTGGACTGTGTTCAGATGCTCAGCTAGAGTCCTCGCTCACCAGTTTAGAGGTGTAATAGAAGTGAGCACTGGGTCCTTTTGAAAGCTCAAGAGCATACTTTTTTGCTCCCTGTCATAAATGTTCTCCAATATTTTGAAGAAATTACAGTAATCTTTTCTGCGCTAGCTCTTGTTGGCCATCACTAAATTAAAGTTTCTTCTGTGCTTCCTTCATTTCCCTCCCCACCCATCCCAACTTTCTGGGGTCTCTTATTAGAGAGTACGAAATTCTTGCTTGTTAAAACATTGGTATTCCATTCAAGTTTAGATTAATACATATGAATATTTTTTCTTACTAATATACTGTAAAAGCAATATGTTGCTGTTAAAATTGACTAATAGCCTAAACAGAATCAATTTGGTTTAACTAAAACTCAAAGCTATTTATTGCAAGTATATTACAAATCAGTAGAGGTGACTGCTGTAATACAAAATGTAACACTAAAAATTTTTTCCAACCCTCGGAAGCCAACATATTCTGCTAGTTTTGATTTATAATAATGGGAGGCTCAAGCATTAATAACTGTAAAAAATGGCATTAGGAGAAACTTCCCAACTGTCTGAGGATAAGATACCTCTCTTCTATGTGCTGGTGGGAAAAGCTACTGCTAGATTAGAATAAAAGGAGGCACAGCCTGCCAAATAGGATTTTCATGGGCCAGACCTACTTACAATGAAGTTGTCTGGCATTAGCGTACTTGACGAGGCTGCCTGAAAAACAAATGCTGAGTGAAGGTGCTTAACCTGGTCTTAAAAATGAATAAACAAACAAATAAATAAAAAGGCTGACAGACTTTTGATTAAAGTAAGTCATCCATTCAGAAAAGGAGCATATATTAGTGAAGAGATTGGACACAGATTTTGAAATGTAAATATTGGGGGGGGGAAATTCTTTTCATACAACTTTATTGTATTCATTCACAACAAATACATCTCTAATACAAGTTTCTAGCCATGTCTGTCTACTTCCTGTTACAAAGCAATCACCATAGAATCTCTGTGTCCACCAGAGTTTATAGAAGTGGCAGAAACGATGTCTATCATGATTTTCAAGGAGATTTATTAATCTGGAGGCAAAGTTATATAACTTTTCCTTAATTTTATCAGAATCATAGGTAAAATCGAATATGCAAAGAACAAGTAAAACATTTTGAGATATGTTGGCAGCAGTTTCCCTGAGAACTTTATTGTGCTTTCAGCAGTGCAGTCTACCTCTGCTGTAATTTTTAGGACGTAATCCTATGAATGTGTGTGATTAGCATACATAAGTGAGTAGTCGCGTTAGAATCAAGGGGCTCCTTGTCTATGAAGTTATTTGCATGAGTTTGTAGGACCAAGGCCCTCTTTGCCTCAACATTATATTAAAATAAAAGTACTTGCTTTGCCATTAGGAAATCCTTCTGCTTATGCCCACATATAGCTCACTGCTTTCTGATTTTGTTAATAAAATGGTTTAGGTGCAGAGGAGATATTGATGTTTGTATAATTTATGGAATTATAGTTGTTCATTACAGAATTTGTTAGGATATGTATCACACAGAAACATGGGTCTATAATTTTATCATGTTTGCCCTTGTTGACATCAGTGATAGACTTTCCATTGACCTTAACAGCAACAAGCACGTGGTTCCAGATGATCTTGAGGCTAGTAGTATAGTATGCTATGGTAACGCTGTAGCTCATGAAAAGTGAAAAATCAGTAACTGAATTATGCAAAATGCAGAATTACTTCTTGCTGATATTATGGATATCCTGTGCCCATAGTTACTACAAAATCAGGTATAGATTTCAACAGCTTGGTGAAGAGGCAGCACATTTCTGAACTAAATACTGCATATGAAACTGGTATTGTTTAGGCAGTTGTTCATCATACTTCCCCATGCTTAACCATGCAAATGTTTTGGTTGTAAAAATCAGGATGCAGATGTTAATTCAAAAGGCAAAGGTTTATGGAATCAAATTAGAGTACTCCTCCTAATTTGAAAATTATTTTTGTTTTGGAAAGCAAGCACGAACTTAACCATTTTTCAATTAAGTCAGAGTAAGTACAGTAGTCACGCTTGTATGGTTTAGGAGGAAATGCATAGATGACCTTTAGATCCTTATAGTTGTCTAGTCCACGTTTCCAAATGTGACATTTCATTTCCACGGAAGAATTTTTCCCCCATGCATTTCATATGTATATCATAGTTAACTGTATGCTTATTTTTCATCAGTTTAGCTACATTATAAGTGGATATATGATAGTATGAGGTGTTTGGCTTTCAACCTGCCAGAGGCTTTGTCTGCAGCATATGGTTAAGAGATAGTGCCATGTACTTCTTGTCTGGTCAAAGGAGATAACACTGTTGTTTGTTAAGCAAGACACATTTGTTATCTTGCTGTAATGTACACTTTTCTTGCAGTGGCATACTTAAAACCAGTTCTGAGTAGGTAGAGAAAATTCAGTATGTTTGCACTTACGTCACGAAACAAGACTAGTGTCTTTTTGCAAAGATCTCCAATTCTGTTCCTTAGAGTGGTGTTTTTATGATTTATACAATTAGAGACAAGGGTGAGGCTATTTAATTCATTTAATCTTATGGTCTGAGTCTTCAGTTGAACTAAAGTCTCTGAACTAAATCACAGCACACCCATATCCCTCAAACTGTCAAATAAAACATCTGTTTATGATAATGATTATCTTAATTTAAGAGTGAGTTCTAGCTCACTCAGTACTTCATTAATAGAAAGAATTAATGGAAGACTACTTACAAGAGTACTTATTACTTAACTAAGAACTACTTACGAAGTCAAACACTGGTGAAGGAATATTGGAGTTAATCTTAGGCTCATATATAATTTCTTTCAGAAGACAATATAATGATTAAGCATGTAAGCTTGCATGATTTGAAGTCTGGCGTTGTCTTCCCTATTTTCAGTAGAAAATGACTGTCTTGCCCATCAGTTTCAGCGGGTCTCTGACTGCTCATAGATCAAAAGTACAAACAAAAAGTTTGCTGAAGGCCATTCAGGCTCCAGCAAGTTAACAGACTCATTTTTATTGATGTGGCAGCTGAAGCACCAAAGTTTATAAGTAAGTGAAAATTGTAGGACTTGATTGTCTGAAGTTAAGCAAGAAATCCATAGATAAGTACCTAAATAAAAAGCCTTTTTCGAGTGATGCTGAAAGTCCTAGTAACTGGGAGGCCTGAGCATGTCGGGTGAAAAACAGGCTTCCTAATATGTCTAAATAAGGATCTGGATGTGTAACTTCAGGCATTCAAATTTGAAAAGTTTGGTCTACCACTCTGTAATTTCTGCTTTTGATGCTGAGTTCATCACACCACGCTGCTTGGGGTGTGTGTGTGTGTGTGTTTGTTTTGAAATCATTACAGTTAGAATTTTCATAGTAGCTTCCCAGAGACCAAATGGAGATGTCAACTGTGTGAGCAGGGACTGTGGACAAGGAACGTGACTGAGTATATAGAGACCAACAAAAGATTCTCTTCAGCTCAGTGAAAGGAGAGAGAGATAGAGAACAGCAGTGTGAGGAGAGGGGGACAGCCATAGGTAAATTAACCTATAAATTAAATATGTCATAGCACTGTTAGGACTCCAGCTATAATGTAATAGATGCCCAGAACTTTTGCGTGGATGTGTGGATACGTGCATACATACTTCTTCAAACTTCCCAGTTGTGCATCCCATCTTAAAGAACTTCTCTGTACAGAGGATATTTCTTTATGCCCCTTGTCAGAAAGGGCCTGTAGAATGTCATCTGCACAGTCCTCAGTGAGGCCAACGTTGTGTTTGGTGCTTATGGAAAAAGAACTAATTCAAGGCTTGCAGAAGAGCTGGCATGTTTGTTTAAATTTCTTAAATGCGTCACAGTGATAACAGCAACTGAACAGCATTTGTCCTGTGTGTATTTCTGTATGCAATAGAACATTATTTTTTCTTCTGGCGTATAAGAAAATACGAAACACCACAACAAAATGGTATCTGCGAATCCTGTCCAGGGTCACTGAGATATCCATCTAACATTTTATGGTGGTACATTCAGAGAAAGACGTGAGAGCAGATAAAAGACATTAAGCAATGAAATGATGGTCAACGGAAATGTTTTATATTTTTCATTGTTTACATCCTGATACAGTAATTGTTCTCTATCATGCATAACTGCCACAGTGTTAAAATGTAATTGTAAAATGCATTACTCTTTGATCCATAATTGGAGCCTTTTTACAGGTCACGTAATTGTCTACATACACAACTATTTGTCTGTGACTATTTAACAGGTGCACATAATTCATGTCTGTTCTTTTTTAAGTAAGCTAAACTTACTTGTTGAACTTAACCAAGTTAACTGTTTTTCAGCCTCCAGTGCTGCAGTAAAAATGTACTTCCTTAAATCTGGTTTGCTTGCAGAGTCTGACACAGTAGATTTAGTACAGCTGTAGCATTAACGCTCAAAACTCCCATGCTGCACAGTTTTCCCACATGCTACATAAAAATGCTGTACGGTTTCCCTCTCCAGGGCTCCTCTATTAGGGCATTAACTGACTGTATGCCTCCAGTTTGGTTAATGTTTTCATTTATATATAATACAGTTTTACACACTCACCCAAATTACTATTTATTGCAAAATAAGTATGGTAAAATAATAATTTTACCCAATATTGGCTTAACATTAATTTTCAAACTGTGAAAGTCTATGGAAAATAAATCTGGGAGAGGACCGGTGAAATGAAAGATGCAGAATCACAGAATACATCAGTTGCTAGAGAATAACTTGTGCTTATATGTATTCTTAACTAGTTGTAAGAAAATATAATGAAGAAAGCTTCTGCAATTATAAAGGAAGCAGCACGGATTATATATACTGTAATAGTGGGAAGTGGGGAAAGTGCTCGAGAATCTGGGTCATTGCTTTTGTTGTCTCCTATCACAATGTTGAGTTTTGTTAACTCAGTTTCAGAAAGGCAGCTTTTCCATGGTTTTGGTGTTTTTTGAGGAAGGTGTAATGGCTTCAGAATGTACCAGCGAGTTTTTGAAGGTAGGTTTGCAAGTTATGTTTCAAAAGGTGATGGAAGGAAATGTGGATTTCTTAAAGGCCTGAACTGTAGAACCCTGGTGGTTTGGATGTTGTTGAGTTTCTTAGTCAAGAGCAAAGTGGACGAAAACAGATTTCAGTCTTCAATCTTTCCTTCTGCTTGTCCATGATAGGGCTGTGTGCTTTCACAGTTGCATAGCAATGTGCCTCTATGTCATTTAATCCTTAAAGGCAATGAATGACTTCAGCGCCCATTTACTTTTACCAAACTTGAGAGTAGTCTGCTACACTGAACAAAGCATTTGAATTCATGCTTCAAGTTAAACTGTTTGTCTGCAAGATGTGCGTTTTACAGACTGGATTTCATTCAGGAAGATTTTTGTAAATGTAAATCATCGGGTTTATGGAGTAGATGGATTTTAGAGCCCCATGATAGCTAAATAACAACAGGAATACAGCCTCTTCCATTTCTTTTAATGTCAAAAGAAGTTCCATTATTTTTATCTTCTAAAGAAATATTTCCTAACCTTTATTTTACTGAAGGTCCTTTTTTGGAGCTGTATCAATTTTTCAGCCCAGGTTTGGAAATCGCTTCTCCCCTCTTTATTCAGCCTCTAGTGGTCCCTCCCCTCCAAAAAGATCTCAGCTTTCATTTCTTTGATTTCTTACGGGGTCAGCAGTGGAGGATAGGGAGCAGTGCAAAATTCTTGCTGCTGCTGCATCTCCTGAGGAGGAAATAGTGTAAACATTCTTCATAAAGCAGAGAAAATAGGTGCAGGCAAATATTTTAAATTGAACTATAATGAAATTATTGTTTATGGCCTAGCTTCTACCTTACATCCAGAATCTGTCATTTAGGTGATTGGGCCAGCAGGTGGCAAATATAATTGAATTCAGGAAAATAAATAAGGAAGTAGGCTGGGGATTGTTTGCTATAAAGAAGACATCTAGTTTACTAATTAGGAGGATTTATAGGATGCTGTACTTAAAAATAGATGATTATTGATAGCTCATCTTAATCATGAAAGTTACCTTATAGTTTCAGTTTCCTGCAACCAACGTTGCTACAGCATTCAGATGTGTGATTACAGCATGCGTAGGGAAGCTAACCTGACAGTAATCCACCTGGCATGGACAGCAGTGTCCCAGAAACTGAGGGCAGGGGTTGTAGGCTGTGCTGCTGCACCTATATTGCTGCTGGTTTTAAGAGCTGCAGCCTGAGTACTTGTGTGCATTGGGTCACACTTCTTACTGCAATGTAGACATAGGTGTAGAAAAGGAAGAATTGTATCTGGTTCTGTGCTAGCGATAACCAGAAACAACAGACCCGCTGCCCTAGACACTGTTATTGTCATCTGGAAACTTCACGAAAGACTGCACAAAACCAATGTTATCAATTTAGAGAGCAGGTAGCAGAAGATATGGTATATTACATCTGTCTTTGAATTAGGTAGAAAGAGAAAAGAAGTTGGAATGCTTTTCAATTAATTATAAGAAAGTGTAAAAATCATAGGACTATAGAAAACTAAGATGGAGATTGCTTTTGAAATTCTCATATATCTAAGTAGCAATCTAAAGGTATTTTAAGTGGAAATCAGAAGTAGATATCAAACTAAAATATTTGTCAGTAGAGACTGCTGAAGTGGAAGTTAAATCAATCTTTTTTTTTTTTTAAGGGAAGTAGTGGGGATAACTCGGGCATTTAGGTCAATATCATCTCTCATTAAAGTTGTTCTAATATTCAAAGCTGTATCACCTACTGGTGAGCTCATCATGGCAGCCATGTATGGATTACGCGTTTCCTTATCCCTTACCCAATTCATTTCTCTGTGCTACACGTTGGAATAATTTGAATATGAAGTAGATCAGGAAAACAGAGTTGTTTTGTTCTAAGTGGAGAACTCAAGCAGAACTATTCCTCACAAAAAGTAAAAAACATCCAGAGTGAATTACCATGAAGGAGATTGCAGCTGAGATTGTAAATATTATTTTGAGAGACTTAGATTTCCTTCTGAAAGGAAAGAGCATTAAGGGATATTTTGAAAATGTAGAAGGGGAAGAATAATAAAAAAAACCCATAAGATAAATTTGGCTCGCCGGCCTTTTTTCTATTTCATGTCTAACATTCATTTTGGAGATATAACAGTTGCATCAAGCTGAGGCTAGTTTAGTTTTATGTGCCTGGTAAAATGGAGTTGATTCACAAGGATCTGGTCCATTCTCTTTTGTCACCTAATATTTCTGTTACTATGTCTGTACATTATTTCAACCAACCAAATACTTTTTTTTAACAATTTGGAGAAAAATAAATGAAAGTTTCAAAGTAAATATGTTTACATTCATTCTCATGCATTCAAGTGTTCTATAGAGCTTCTTTATTGCATATACCTCCAAGTAATTTGTAGCGATAAAATGCAATGCTGAAGTAAAATAGTTAATTAAAATTTAGATTGGAAATCGATTAGTTTCATTTAGTATTTCAGAGAGTTATGATTTAACCTTTTCTTATGCCCAGCAACAAATAAATTAATAGACAAAGTGTATGAAAGCCATGCACTTTGGTGATGAGTCAAATACTCATTAGGAGCTCTGGAATAAGGGGGTTCTTTAATACAGAAGACTTGCACTCTGCATTTGACAGAGCTGTTCTGAACAGGGGCTTATAGTGCCCCAGGAGACTGGATTTTACTTGATTTGATAGGAACCAATACACCTAGAGGTGTCTTGATCTATTTGCTGTTCCTCAGTTGCCTCGGAAAGCACACTCCTTTGTTACTGGAACTTCGCTCTGGGTGCAGGCTTCGCTCCTAAAAGACTAATCTGTCTCATGGACAATCCAACTTAGTGTAAAAATTCTTTTAGTTTACTTATGATTTAATTGCAAAATTATTCAGACTTTGTTTATGTGTAAGTAATACAAATTTAGTCTTTAGTATTTGTGCTACCTGTTTTTTGTGTGTTTGTGTTTAATACAGCTGAAGGTTATGATGTAAAATGGGTTCGTTTGAGTCTTTAAAGGTGCTGCCAGCATGCATTTGCCTGAGTGTCGTGGTTTAACCCCAGCCGGCAACCAGGCCCTACACAGCTGCTCTCTCACACCCACAGTGGGATGGGGGAGAGAATCGGAAGAGTAAAAGTAAGAAAACTCGGGGGTTGAGATAAAGACAGTTTAAAAGGTAAAGCAAAAGCCGCACATGCAAGCAAAACAAACAAGGAATTCATTCACTACTTCGCATCGGCAGGCAGGTGTTCAGCCATTCCGAGGAAAGCAGGGCTCCATCACACGTAACTGTTACTTGGGAAGACAAACACCATCACGCTGAATGTCCTCCCATTTCTTCTTCTTCCCCCAGTTTATATACTGGGCATGATGTCGCACGGTATGGAATAGCCCTTTGGTCAGTTGGGGTCAGCTGTCCTGGCTGTGCCCCCTCCCAGCTTCTTGTGCACTGGGCAGAGTGTGGGAGGCTGAAAATTCTTGACTAGTGTAAGCACTACTTAGCAACAACTAAAACATGAGTGTGTTATCAACATTATTCTTATACTAAATCCAAAACACAGCACTGTACCAGCTACGAAGGAGAAAATCAACTCTATCCCAGCTGAAACCAGGACACTGAGTTACTTCAGCAATGGAGAAGAGAGGAAGAGTTCCAAACGTATCATCCTGATTTCACAAGTCTGCAGAGATCTCTGAAGTGGACTTACCCATCTGCGTTAGGGAGTAAATAGCGCTCTACTTTTGTTACCTACAAATGCCTGCATATGCTCACTCCTTCTCTGTGCACGTGCAATCTGTAGATCCTTACCCGTCTAGACATATGTGTACGTACACTTTCTGGACTTAAGTCACTAAACACTAAGAATAATTGTGTATAAAGTATCTAAGTGTTTATACAAGTATACAAGATAGAGAAAAATTTAGTGATATTTCATTTTGAAATAATGCAAATAGCCGATAATGCTTGAGCAAATAAACTTGCAGTTTAGTTTCTGTTTCAGTTCACCATGCTATTACATGGCCCTTGAAAACTGTGGAGTAAGAATGCAATGAGAAATAGGGAATGACAATCCATCTTGTTTTCATTAAGTGACCAGTTTCTTACTACGTTGGTGAAGTAGATGTCTTTATTTGCTTTCAGATATAAAGATTCTTTATTCTCAACATTAATTCAGTGTAATAAGTCAGGGTTGCAATTGTTATTAAAGGTGAGTGCTATTTTCCAGTACTCAGATGTTAATCAATATGAATTTTGATCTTAACAGCAATTCCTATGCTACTTATCACTATACAACTTTTTAAATTTTTAGCAGCATTTCTTAAGGATATTGGTGGGACTGCAAACTCTGCCTTCTTAAGAGTGCCAGTTATCTTCTTCTCTTTTTGAGTGTGTATGTGTTCAGTAGAGCCTTTGTAGGCCCTGGCTATGTAGATGAATCACCACGGTCTTTGTCCTGTACTAGTGATCTACGAGCCTTATACCTACAAGTAACCACTTCAGTGCACGCATAGGCTGAAGTTAAGCTCATGTGAAGTAGGAGGGTGGACGGAATGGGCCGTGGCTCCAGCTTATGGTTACTGCAGACAGGCACGGCTAGGAGGATACCTCAAGTTTGAGACGTATCCCACTGCAGCTGTATGCAACACCTTAGCCTGTACTAATACTTAAATGTAGCTAATAATTTGGCGTTTTAGAAGGAAAACTATGCAAGAGAATCTCTTTTAGAGTCTGCATCCACAACTATGTAAACATACTGATAGACCTCAGCAACTAAAATCTCGGATGAATCTGTTTCCTGAGCCTGTTCCAGCTGTCCCAGTTCCTTCCTGTAATTGAACTGTGCAGCGTACCATCCCAGGCAATAGCGCTGAAACTAGACTTTACATTTAATGATGCTTTCAGGTTGAGAGCCCAGTTAGTAACTGAATGTTGAAGAGCACGGCTTTATATAACTTACCTTTCATTGCACGGGAACTCCATGGTAGCAGCAGTGATAGTATTCAGTTCCCTAGACAGTATTTGTCCACCTTAATCATGAAACTTTATCTTCTTTTGTTTTCCTTTTCTATTCATTACAGTTTTTAAATTTTGTTTTGTTTTTTAAATTTCTGGAACAAATGAAGGTAGAGTGCTATAAATAATTGACTTCTTAATTAGATAACCATGATTTAGTTCCAGTGCATAGCTTGTAATGTATATGAAACATGGTGGCCAAATACTGCATAGCGCAGTACAGCACTGGGTTAAGAGTATATGCAGGCGTAGGCAGTTGCTGTGATCCCACCACTAGAGCTCATGTTCTAATGCCTATCTTCTGCATTGCAGGAACTCCTTTTACTTTGAATGTTCCTTGCATGACAAAGTCATAGTTCAGCCTATATCCCTCTGTCACTCTCTCATCCTTCCTCGGTGGGTGTAACTCTGTAGTTGCTTGATCTGACAAACAGCATTCTAAGTTGAAATGAATGACATCTTTCGCATTTCCTTGAACGTACAAGAGTTTTCTCTGTTACAGCAGATGATTGTATTTGTCTGTAATTACAGTAGCACCTTGGATCTATTTAAGTAGTGGGAAATGTTTTTGTATTTCTAGTGTCCTGTATGATTGGCAAAAACTGACAGTTGCTGTTACAATCACCCTGCTTTCCCTGGTTGTAGCGCAGGTGCAGAACTTGCCTCTGTCTAACCTTCCTCCAAAACAGAGAAATTATTGCATCTGAGCATTACTAATTCACGAAATGTTTATAGAGGATACTTAGCTCTTAATTATAGGCATTCCTCTCAAAAATCTAAATATTTCTGGTTTCATCCATCCTGAAGTGACAAAAGGTAGGAGAGAGGGCAAAAGGGAAAGGGTGGCTTTGCTTGCTCAAATCTTCACTTCAAAAATAATGATGAAGAAAGCAACCCTTGTGTCTGGGTTTCAAAACCAAGGCACCAGGATAGCCAGCTGGTGATGATTTCTGAGCAACTGTAGTGGATATTGTTCACAGTTCTCTGCTTTGACAGTATTTAAGCTTTGTTGTTCAATTTTGTGCATGGATCCACTGGCATCATCCTCATCGTGGGAGAGCAAATCCCCTTCTAAAGAGTTTCTGTGGAATCTTCTCCTGCAGCACACAGAAATTGTGCTGTACCTTTCAACTGGGTCCTACAAATTAAAGCCTCCTGGTGTAGCAAAACCACATTCTCTTCATTGTTGTTTCACACTGTGTACCCATGAAGGGTCCTTCTGGTCTTAGTTCTAAAGGAATAATTACACTATTTAAATATTAAACATCAAAGTTCTTCTTTTATTGTTAAACCAATATTAAAGTAGGACAAAACTGATTTACAGTTTATGGCATTGCATTCCAGAATTGCTGACGTTGCAGCTGATGTCCTGTTTCAGCAATAATGGTACTGCCAGGAGGCTCAGAAATGCAGATTTTAATCGAAAACTTTGTTTTGAGATACACTTCAGTTACACGATAAATTAATCTTTCCTTGTGAACTTCCAAGCTGCTAAAAAGGGCAAATGGCTTCAGCTTCCTTTGAAACAATTCAAAAGCCTGGCTTTTGTCAGTATATGATTTCAGTGTAATGGAATTGAAAGTTGTGTGTCTTTTTCTCACAGATTGTTATTTAATCATTATATATTAGCTTTCATAGCACTTTTGATATATTTAAGCTCATAAACTTCTCATTGAACAGATTGAATTTACCACTATGTTGTTACTTTTTATGAATAGAATAAATCAATATCAGATACGTTGGTTTGCACTGAATTGTTTATTTTAAGGAATGTTTAAACTTTATTGAAAGAAAATGGAAGGTCTGATGCCCAATCTTCCACTTTAAAACTCTTTGAGATACAACCTGCCTCAACCAGCAAGTGCTATATATGTTATCCAGAGATACAAGGCTAATAAAATTCCCTAACGTTCTTTGATATGTAATATATTTTGCAGTATTCCCAATATATAACATTTAAATACTTGCAAATTGTTTTATTATTGTAACAGAAAGCTTTCATTTCATTATTAAGGAAATATTCTGGAGTAAGATCAGTATTTTTCTTCCACTGCAAATATCAGCTCTGTGTTGAAAATGTCTGTCAGATATCTCCTTTTACACATATATTATTAAATCTTCCATAAGACGTAGTTGTTCTCATTCAGAAATCAAATGCAAGCAGATTAATGAGAACTGCCTTCTAAAATGCATTGCTCAGTTCTTAATATTTATGATACCTACAAAACTTGAAAACATCTGTTCTGCAGAGAAGTAGCTATTAAAATACACTTAAGCAGGAAGAGCTGTCTCTCAATTCAGAATCAGAACTTTGCTTTGCAGGGGTTAGTTGAGCAGCCATGATTCCAAAAAAGTGATGAATATTTTTTACTTCTTTTGATTATGAGGAAAGAGTAACTTATTTCACTTTAAGGCTGTAGTCCTCAAATAATTTGTACAAACCAGCTGACTTTGTCTATGAATTTCAAGCACAGTGTTAAGAAATATCACCGGGTTCATTTTATCATTGAATTTTAGGGAAGTTGTTTCTTGCTTTTTTTGTTTGTTTAATATATGTTTATTATTACTAATCAGGCGAAGTTCCACATAAGCAATTGCAAAAGTATGTATAGTGGATATAAAAACTTGGGACTTCTTACATCAGTGTAATCATGTAATAACAGCCCAGGCTTTGTGCTTGACGGAGGTATTTTGTTTGGGTTCAGTGTTGCTTCTGCAGTCTTTTCCTCACCAATTATGTATGCATCTTTATTATTGTGTTAAGTAGCTAATTAAATCTGGTCAGGTTAACCTTTCTTGATGATTAGAAGTAGGCATCTCATCCACTGAAAAAGCTAATCATTTTGGGTGGAACATCTTGTTCTTGTTTGAATAATTATCTTTGTTTACATTCACACAGCATTAATCACTTGAACCAGGCATCTTTTGGGAAAAAAAGGAGGAGTGCCCATAGCAGGTTTTCAAATGCTGTATACATAGGTTATAAAGGAGGATGCATTTCCCTTCATTCCTCTCTATGAGCAAAATAGGAAGACATTTTGAATTCATAATCCAGAATAAAAGCTGCATTTTCAAAGTACACGGAGGGCTGTAGTTTGTTTTCAAATAACTTTTAAAAGCAAGTCCCCCAGGCTGATCAGCTGAACTGAAGTCATGTTTCCTTGGTGAAAATTCACCAGTAGCATTGCAATATTTTCCTGGTAGAGTGTTTTTCATTCTTTTCCAATTATTACTGTTATTATTTTATAACTCTGTTTGTCTTTGTTCTGTGGTCTGTTCTTTTTTTGAATGCTATTGAAAGCTTCTTGGTCATTTTCCCTGTCCTTCCCCTCAGTTTGATATTTTCTGCCAACACTTCTGCCCTAAAGCCTCCCCCCCCCCCCCCCCCCAGTGACTGGATCTTGCCTTGGTACAACCATTGCCTTTATTGCTCATGGGAGGAGCATATCCCTAACAAATGCTCCATGTGTTGTGGCTTCTGTCATCAAGGTTGGAAAGACCAAAAGGAGAAACTGCAAAGCGACCTTCTGGCAGTTTTTCTGTGCTCCCTCCACCTTGCATCTGAGGCTCAGGAGCTCTTCTGATCCTTCTTTGGGAAGGACTCAATAGCTCAGTCAGAAAGTGTTCACACTGAAGACTATTATATTTCAATCATGAAATATCGTGGTGGTTATAAACTATTGCTTCTCAGGAACAAAACTGTGGGATTATAGGAGATCTGTTAGCTCAATGCTATGTGGTCCAGAGAGCAAGTAGCATGCTAGGAATTATTAGAAAAGAAATAGAGGAAAAAACGCGAGCAACTTTTTGATACCACTATAAAACCGTCATATATCTGCATCTTGAGTACCGTGTGTCTTAAAAAGGATATGTTAAAACAGCAAAAGCTGTAGAGAAGGGCAACAAATGCAATCAAAGATATGGCAGATATGGTGTTGTGAACCATATTCATGTGTTCCTTCTACAAAAGGCTTTGAAGTCATTTAAAGATATAACTTTTATGCTATTCCTTTTCTGATTAATATTGCCTTCTGTAAGTGATTTTATGATACATATAAATATTACGGTTATCAGTGTTCACGGTTAAAATAAGGCTTTTCTCTTTGGCAAGAGGGAGGCTATACATGCAAATTCGGATTCCTAATGCTTTTCCACTAACTCTGCCCTCGTGTTCCAACAGAATTAGGAAAATCTGTATGTTTCATGTCCTCTTTTTTATCTGTTTCTTTGTGTCTTCTATGCTTTGATTCTCACTTTATTTCTTGTTTCCTTATCTTTACTGTTGTTTTACTTTTTTGTGGGTACATTTGTGTTGCATTTTTCTTTTTTATTTTTTTACTTTGTCTTGAACTTTCTCCCAAATCCTTGTTTTCCTCTTTTTAGCTAGACCTGAATGTGCACATTGAATCATTGTTTTTCGCTCCTTCCATTTCCACTTCCTTTCCTCTTCTACTCTAGTATTTATATTTTCCCCTTTCCTCCCTAATGTTACCATTTTTTCCTCAGCATTTGTTGATGTCTCTCTTTCCCATATACTTTCCTGTCTTTTTCTTGGTATTTTGTACTTTAGCTCAGAAGGAGAGACTGAACGGGGATTTGGGCCTTGAGCTTTTTCTTAATAGTGCAAAACTGGGTAGAAACTACCTTAAAATCGTGGGGGGGGCAGGGTATCTCCTGACTGACCTGTGGCATGAGGATGACTGAGAGAAAATAAATTCCTGTTTGGCAAATTTAACTTCTCCTAAAAATTCAGGCTCCATCCTTCCAGCTGGAAACAAGATAATATAATGGGTTGTTACAAGCTGTTAAAATTTGAGACCGAGGAGGGGGAATAGGCTGAAGTTATTCTATGAATTTTTCCGTTCTTTGTGGGAGGCTGTTAAAATAAAGCAACAGTATAAAAGATGAATTATATACAATTTAATGTAAAGCTGTTTGATGTCATTATGATATTTCTTCCTTGATTGTCTAACATTTGTGTACTTTTAAAAAAGTTTTACATTTTTTGGTTCTTTCTGAACATTATGAAAATTGTACTGAGAGGAGTAAATTCATCTGCATAAAATTGACTGCAAAGAGCAATTAGTCCTTCATTAATATGCAAATTTGGTCCAGTGCAAATTCATCTATATATGAGGCTTAAATATGCAAGTCAGTCTTGCTGTGCGAGAAGCCCAGATGCTTTTATTTACTTTGAAATTGAGGGATTTGGTTAATGATGTTGTTGACAGGAAAACTTGAATAAATTTGATGATCACCATCTTTCATATTAGACGAGGCCCATGGAAAAAAATTACCAAGTAAAATACCAATTTTATTTGGTAATTTCCTATTACCAATCTAGTAATAAAATGTAAGATACAAAGTAATAGAGTTAGATTTCCTAATGTAGTTATCCTGAGACTTAAACTGTTCCCCAAAGATAGAGCCATTTTTCTTAAACTTTGTTTTTCCAGAGGGTAAAGACATCTACATAAGCTGTATGAATAACATACTGCATAGAGATTTAATATTGGAAAGTTAGCTCTGTTGCTTGTTTCATTTGGAGAGAGTATATAAGCCTGGGAATTAAAAAGCAGGAGCTTGGGAAATGGCCGTCATCGTCAGCTTCCATTAATTATCTGCGTAGTCTTCTCAAGATTTAGTGTGGAGGCCTTCGCTCTGAACCTATGGAGCCGAACCGGAAGCTGTCTGAACCCATGGCCAATTATATTTGGATCACCTGAGCTAATTAATAAACAATTTCTTAAATATCTTTAAATCTTTACAGCCCTCAGTAACACAGCTTTCTTACTGGTATCACTCAACACAGACTGGCTCAGAGAAGCAGGATTTTTTCTTGCCAGGAAATCTAAGATGTGATGTTTCTTGCCCCTTTCCTCTTCCTCCCCTTGCTTCTATCCCAGTGCGCCGTGGCCGTTCTGGCACATCCAGCATTTCCCCGGTTTTGTCTGTTCATGCCACAGCAGCCATCACTCAGTCACGTGTGGATAGGGTTCCCTTTGCATTTGTCAGTCTTGTTTCAGCTGCAAGGAGAGGGTGCCACACACTATCCCTCCTAGTGTTTCTTCCTTTTTCTTTCTCTGTAGTTCTCTCAGGCCTAAATTTAGCTTTGGCTTAAGCAACCTGGTCTTCGACTTCAATCATGCACACTTTTTCCTGGACTAAATCTGCCCTTCTGTCTTGCCTGGGTGGGACATTGACACTTCTAAAATAACAGAGAAATGTAGTTTAAATGGACTGAACTCTGTGGCAATTTATAAAGCTCTAGTTGTAACTACCCGAGGACAAGTTAATAGATTATGCCATTTGATTCCTCTGACTTCTTGGCACAGCTGTTTAGGATATAAATCCTCACAGTGGTGAACAGTTAAGTTTCCAAATCCTGAATGTGCTGTACTAGGCAAAAAAAAGTTTATAGAATGATGTTAAGGAAAGAAAAAATGTAATGAGACGCTAAAATTGATGTGCTTGCTCACCACATGGTGTAGTCTTGCAGGTGAATCCAAAAGCAGGAAAACAGAGACAGAATTGAGTGTTTGGGGGGAGCAGGGGAAGAGTCTGATAGTCTTGTAAAGGAATCCGTCCTTTCTTACCATCACAATAAGGCATTGACAGCTGTCAGAAGGCATAGTATAGAGGGTATATTTGCAGTACTTAATAGTTTAGGAGGTGAAAAGATGATTAAAAGGTGAAACTTTAAAAATGCAACATCTTCTGAGATATAAGTAGTCTTTGTCTTTGAGAACACAGAGCTGCTGGACTATGTATTGTTCAGTACCATCCACAGCAATCTTGGCTTTCTGATCTAGCTCCCAAAAGATGGAAAATATTAATTTTTAAATAGAGAAAAATTAGGCATCTCAGTGCAACCTGAGGTTGTCTCCTATCAACTATATAATCTTTATATTCTAGATTAATAAACACTTCAGCCTTGGAGTTTATTAGTCCAAAATATATTTATTACCTCATAAATTCAAACCCCCTCCAGTTATCATCTAATTAAACTGCAGTACTGTGCATGCTATCTTTGGGGATGTATTAATAATGAAATTATCTTGTGGAACAGTAATTACATACTTTGTGCATTCTTTTCCATACTTTTTTTTTTCAGAGCCTATGTGATGAGTGGGGCACACAGTGCTCCATTGTTTTGAGCTCCTTCGAACTCTGTAAGTATCCAAGGATAAGCAGATTTTTTTTTTCCTCTTAGTAAAAAAGGGAGAAAAGTTTGTGCGTTTTTGTACTTGTGAAAGGGAACGACCAATACCACTGGGCTAGGAACAGTTATGAAACATGATTGTGCAAGTAATTTTAGCTCATGTTTTCTCTTCACTCTTCGAGGAGATTACTCACAGGAATAAAACCTACTTACGGGATCTTTTTTGTAAGGCAGTTCTTACTCCAGTTGCCAAAAAGTGAAGACCACCACTTTATTTGCAAGAGAATATTCATTTACAGGACTACTGGTGACGTAGATTTGAAAAAAGGAAAATAGTCTTAAAGCCTTCCTCAGGAGAGAGATTTACTTACAATTTTTTTTCAGTGGTAAGTGTACTTACTGTATTCTAATTTATATATGCATTGGTTTTATCTGTGCTTGTGCTTTATCAAGGTTGTCCTGTCTTCTTGTAATATACTGGATGACTGTGTACTGACAAGATTCTTTTGCTCATTTTTTTTTTCACTTAGTACAGAATAAGGTATTCTGAATCCTGGCTAGTGTGTACTTCTCCTACAATGAAAGAGGCACAAGAAGCAAAACAGTTTGCACGTACCTTCCCTGTATTTTTTAAGTAGTTTATCTCTCTAGTTCAAGTACACCTGTTGAGCAATAATACGAGCATGTGATTCTTGTTGACACAGGCTCCTGCTCTACCTGACGGAAGTGGGGGTTTATTCTCTGTTGTACTTCCAGATGCTGTAATCCAGGAGTTTGTGTTTTCAGTTTCTATATGTCAGTGGAATGTCCTGCTCTACGGCTGCCATGTTGTCTTGTCATTTGTACGGCCTTTTGGTTGTTTCACTGCAATTACTGTGGCTATGCAGGTATCTGCATTTAGAGGAAGGGCACTTCCCATCAGTTTCTTCACTGAATCTTTTAGGTCTCTGCTGCACAAGACGTGTTCTGCGTTCTCCCGAGTTTTCTGCTCTACAGGTTCTACAAGGTCTGCAGCCTTATTGGAATTACATGGCAAAGTTACACTTTTGTGAAACATGCTAATATTCAGACCATATCCAGCACTTAATGAACAGCAATCAATCTCCCAGAAAGTTATTTATTTAAAGAAGACCTTTTTTGACTAAGTGTGCTAGAGCTTTTGATATATGGACAAATAGAACCCAGTTTTATACTGGTCAGATCACAGAACTCTAATTTTTTAAAATCTGATATTAAGGACTGGGCATTCACTTCATACAAAGGGATTTGATTCATCTTCCAGATAGAACTCCATCTCTGCTCCTACATTGCGGTTGCAACTTAATGCTTTACTTACATTTTGCAGTTATTCTGGGGCGAAGTTTTCAAGTCTTCCACATTTGGACTCTTTTCTATTTCACTGTAGAGTCCCACAAGACTTCTGCAAACAGAATGGCCCATTGTATTTGAAAGCAGATAGCATTTCTGGTACCTAATGCCTTCTAAAGCTGGTTGTTTTGAGTATTGAAGTAATAGGAGAGACTCAAAGCTTTAGCTTCCTGACCATACAAAAGCTTGGGACTTCGGAGGAACAATGGACGTCTTATTAAGCCATTGTTATAGTGCTTTCCCTTCTGACCTAGTGATGGGTAGTCAGTCCTTTCTAAGACAAATATGAGTGAATTAGCCAACAAAGACAATAGCACAGGTACAGTTATTACTTTCCGGCTTGTTATTGTAAAGCTTTACTTTCACACTCTGTTATACATATGACTTCCAGGAGGTTGCAAAACAAGTCACAAAAGATATTCTGATTTCTGTGTTTCCAGTATATTCCAATAAGATACTATTTGCTTTATCCAGTAATTTCCATATGCAAGCAAACAGTGATCTAAATTGGACTGTTTACATGGATGAGTGTTATTTTTTGAAAATAAAGAATGCACGACAAGCTTCTGTATTTTTGTGAATATATTTTTGTAAACTACAAAATAAAATGTAATTATTGTATGGAACATATATATTACAAAATATCAAATTACTTTTATCAACCTAATGTCAAGGAATTTACCTTTGGAGACTGAACAGTCTTGTGCTGATTGTCTTTGTAAAAATGGTATCTGATACCACTTGGCCAGATGGAAAAAAACATTCTTTCCATTGTATTAAACAGCAAACATCTGCAAAGAATAACTATATTTATGAGATATTGCTCAAACATACCTTTTTTTTTGTTTTAATTGCTCAGGATTTATTACTGGTGTGTCCGCAAAACTGCAGAATGGTTAAAGGTTGTGTCTTGCTTATGCTGTCACACTAAGTTGTTTGTCATTGGTGTCTAATCTGTGAACTTTAAAATCAGACACTTTCTAATGTTTTTCCTGATGTGAATAAATTCGCTGCAGCGTACTCCCCGAGAAGGCAATGCTTGTTGTCTAGCAATTATATCAGATGAAACATACAGAAGGGTAATATTATAGTCTGAAAATATTTTACCTAATTTACAGGTGTGAAATCTGAAGATGAATTCTAGGAATTTAGAGAAGGGAAAAGATAGTTTTTTGGGTTTCTTAATCTTTGTTTTTCCTTCTTGTCCTGTGTATTTTGCAGTAACTGTTTTGAGTCTGTAAGTTCTCAGCTTATGAAAAACATTATGGCTGAAGGTATAAAGAAGAAGATATTAAAGCTTTTGCCCACTTATAGCAATTACTCTGGAGACAAACACGACTCAGAAGACAAATGTTGTGAGCTACCTCTAAATTCTGGTTCACAAAACAGCTAAGGAGCCAGAGACACTTCTGAACTTGCAAATGGAATTTATTCTCAGTATAATGGTTGAGCTCATTATCTGCTGCTCTTTCTAAATGTAAAGTAAGGAGTGAAATGCCCATATATTCTATATATAACAGCTGACATGTTTTCTGCATTCCTGTGTTTGCCTAAAAAGTCATGGATAATCAACTTAATTTGATGTGCAAAATATAATGCATGGGTGAATTCTGATACATATCACTTGCCATGTCTGTGCCATTATGAGAGGCAAAAACTTCCAGAAAAGAAACAGCAATGAAAATCTTCCTGATAATTTTCTCATCAGTTTTTCTCCAAGGACATATCTGTAGGTGGATTCTACAGACAGGGTTTGTTTTTTTTTTTCTCCCTGAATGGCTGGTTCTGTACGTGTCAGTTATTTTCTCACGGTCTGTCTTGCTGTATTAGAAATCAAACCTACCTTATCGCTTCAGATGTTCAGTCCCTATAATCTTAACTAGGAAAAGCTAACCTGAAACATTTACCTTTCAGACTTCTTTTATTATTTAAATGTATGTTTAAAATAATTTTTAAAAATCGCTACATGTATTACAAGTAACTCCCCATGTTATTACTGTTGTGAAGCAGAACAGGCAGGAACCAGCAGCATAGACAGATGTGATTGTAACAGAGGTTAGTGTTTTATAAGTAATAGCCTGGGTATAATGAGACTTATGGTCTTAATTAACTCTTAGAATGTTTTTAACACAACTAAAGTAAATAAGTTTAAAATCTAATTTACTTGTCCTAATCCTATCAGTTTACTTTTTGCTTTGCTTATTTTGGATGACAAAAACCAAGTCAATTTTTCTTAGATTTTAGAGAATTTCTTACAGAATAGAGTATCTGTTCTTCTAGCAAAAAGGGAAATTTGTACGGGTAAAAAGGATGAGTGATAATTGGGTGGGGAAAAAAAATCAGTCTGTGAGGTTAGATTTAGTTCTATGTTAGTCTGTTCCTTTCTTGGAAATCCATACTTTTGCCAGAATATCCATCGGCATTATGTAGACTGACAAAATTTGGTCATAGTTTTTCAGATAGTTGGTGTATCCTTTTGCTGGAAAGAAACAGCTGGATATTTTCTGTCATAATGTGACCAGTCCACCTCTGTTGTTGTCATTTTAATTGCTGTGGCTGTTTTTTTAAGTCCTCTACAGAAGGTCTTTGTAGTGACAAGCGAACAGTTTACGCTTCATAAGCAAACATAAAGAATGCTGCTGCTAATTGGAGAGGGAGTAATGCAGTTATGATTCCATCAACATTTAAGTTACATTGTTAAAGGACACATTTTGGTTGTGTTTATGTAGCCACGTAAGATTTTACTTAGGGTGAGTTCGGTGGGGAAGATTTTATAACAGAAAAGACTAATTCTAGGATTAGGGGGAAGGGAGGGAAGGAAGGATAGAAATTAATTTTTTCTAACCTACATCTACAGTATTAAAAGATCAGCGTTTCATTACTCTTTTTGTTTATTATAACTCTTAATTGCTGGCTTGTGGAATAGCTTGTCTATGAAAATGGAAAGACTCTGTCACAGCCTCAAAAAAGCTCACTTCACCCTGCCCTGAAGAACTGTAGCCACAGTGTTTCATGTTGAAGAGGATTCTTCGGAAGTCACCAGTTTCCCAAAGGAAGGAGGTTACTCTGTAATTTAGTCTTTTGGGTTTTTTTCCTAGATACTCTGCATGTTGTAGCTGTAGACCTCCCAGCTCCTAAATGTCTGAAGGACCTTGTTTTAAACCTTCCTTTTTCCATAAATTACATTTCCATGAAATACTTGGCTGTGGATTAACGGTTTTACAGTTACGTGCCCAGAGTTGTTTCCTCTTGATGCTATTCTTTTTTTCTACTTACATCTCTCTTCTCAGGTGACAAAATGTCTGGAGCCTCATCTTGAATAGTCTTGGGAGGGCCAAAGGTGCTTCCTTTTCCAGTTCACTGGCGAGCTTGTCGGGTTTTAGAAGATACAATTTTTTAGCATCTAAACAGGGAAATCACAGCTATTTACCTCAGAAGAATCATGGAGATGACAGGGCTTCCCCCCAAAACACTCTCTGTGTAATTGTTGAAGACATTGCAAGCCACTCTAAGGAGTGTACTGTCTGCCAGTCATTATGCTCTTCTTGGAAGACCATCTGTTGCACTTCAAACATGTAAAGGTCTGCTATCATTTATTGCACCAAACAAATCAGTTTCTTTGTCTGACGTGTTGTGAGTCGTGCCTGTGGACTAAAGGTAGTCTCAGTTGCAAAGTGCAGGATATTCTCTTTTATTGCACTATAAATGAAAGGTACTCATTCATCTCAAATTTCAGAAGACAAACATGCTGATTAAACTAATTTCATTGCTTTTGCATAATTTCAGTTTATTTAGCAACAAATTGTTAACGACAACAACAAAAAAATCTGAAGTATATTTTCTCTTAACTCAGCCAGAAGCACATTGTAAGATTTTTGCTTCTGGTGAATGAACCTTTCCATTGTAGTGATATCGAGACTTGATATATACTGACATGTGAATTAAAATTATCTTATTTTAACTAAATTCTTTAATTAGCTTATTTTTATCTGAAACTAGTAATTCAAAGAACCTTTCAGTGTTAAAAAATAGAGTCAGCAGCTAGAAATGCTAGAACCTCTCTTCTGATAAACACGCATCCTTTATGAGGATGTAATACTTGGTTGTACAGTCTTTATTTCGATGAGTTAACTAGGATCCTTTCCACGAGTAAAAGGTGAAAGGTCAGGCGTTACATGACGATTTGTTTTGTTTTTCCTGCTGCAGATTTAAAGAGTATGTCCAGTCATTCATCTCAGATTGGAGAAAATAAGCATTGTATTTTCACAGCAGAAAAGTTCTGTCCAGAGATTTCCAACCAGAGGAATACATAACAATTTCTGTCTGATGAGGGAGTGGTCCTATCTCTTCCTCTTTCCCTTCTCCTTACTGCATAGCAGCTAATATTCTGGTCAGAAGTAATAATATGTTAGATCTTGAATGTCGGTAGCCCCAGAGATTCTGACAAGACTATTCATGTGCATTCATACATCTTAACCAAAGCTGACACTAAAGAGAGCAAGAATTCTCATATTCCTCTTTTTATTGCTGTGCATTAAACTCAAATCTTCTCTTAGAGACCTCTGCTAAAAATGACATATTTACCATTTGAAAAAAGCATTCTTGCAAAATCTAAACAAAGGAGCTGAACATCAATATGGCACAGAGCAGAGTCTCCTGTGAAAACTCTCGGTGCAAATCTAAATTATGTTTTACACCACAATTATGGACACCTTACAAATGCTGTAAGATAAATACTAATGGGAAATAAACAGTCCCCCTAATCTTATCTCCTATGGGGGCTTTGCTATTGTCACTTTTAATTAAAAAGTAAGTGGTCTTCTAATTTCTTGAAACTATATGGCATGCCCTTATAGGAATACTTGGATTCCAGTAACTTGAGCTCGTTGTTTTCTGAGAAATATACACTGTGTAAAAACACACGCTGTGTAAGTACTCTGCTATAGCTTTTACTCTGGACATATTTATATACATACTTGTAGCATGGTGTACAGTACGTGTTTGGGTAACTTTGCAGTGATCTGATCATCTTGTTCAAGCCGGATAGACATTTCTTTGCAGCGATGATATTTTTAATCTTCTTTTTAAAATTGTTTGGTAGTAGTGACTAATGCAGACTAGGTGGCTCTGGGCATCTAGCCATTTTTAGGTAGTTTAATTTGTTAAAAATTATCTGTCTTCCCACCCAAATCCCCTTGAAACCATTTGGAGGAGAGAACTGTTGAACAGTTGCCAATAATAAGTCCTGCTGAGACCTCTGTATCCTCCTGAGAGAACTGTCGGTGCCAACTGGAGACTGACTGGCATGAGTTTGAACTCTGTACTACGTGATATATTTGCTTCACATGGACCAATTACAATAATTACCACCTCTGTAGCTGAAGTTTAAGCATTCAGTCTGCACTTCATACCTCAGGTTGTTGGCAATATGTTCAATCCTATAATCTCAATTTTCTTTGAACTAATTAAGTAGAAAATAAATACTTTGAAAAATCAGAAGAGAGTCTGAATGGAAATGAAATGCTAAATAATGTCATTGTTTTTCATGTTGCTGTTGTTCTTAAGCTGCATTTCTTTCTTTTTAGTCTTTACTTCTAAAAAGTAGCATCTTCTTTTAAGTTCATCTACAGAGATTCACTCGGAGATGCTGTAGTCCATTGCCTTTTTATATTCAACAGTGGAGTCTCTTTTAATCTGAATGAATAAGCAGTATAAGGTCCTACTTTTTGGTTTGATGCTTTTCAAAATATCATTATTGCTGTCAAAATAAATGCTTTTGACTAAAGGGGAAGATCATCTCTCCTGTACTGCTTTTGGCTAGACGTTTCCGTGTGAGTATGGGAGAGCGTAAGGACGGGATACCAGGCCGAGAGCCTGGCATTAACCGCCCAGTTCCTAACGATGCCATTGGTTTAAGTCTGATGCAACGGGGATCATCCCGCCCCCGCCCCCGTTGTCTTTCCAAAAGACTAGTTAATTTTTAAATCGGATCAGTAGCATTTTTTTAAACCGGTGAAGTTTATATTACACAAAGATGAACCTAAGATTGAGCAGAACCTTACTTGACTATCTTTCCTAATATGAATGCACTGCACAGTGTATATACTAAAATTTATATTAAAATTTCTTCATGCGGTTTCCCTCTAGGGAGAGGAAGAGGGAAGGGAACGGCTACATGTGACAGATGCTAATTATGCAGCTTAATGCACTTCTGGAAGTTGCAGAGATGAGAACTATCTAAGAACCTATCTAGAAAATAGAAAGCATATTTTCAATAGCATGTTTTCCACAATGTTGTTTTTTTTTTTTTAATCTGCCTCCTCCCCATTTTTAAGGAGGCTTTATTTCCCAAACAGCACGTACAGTATGCAAAGGGCAAGCGAAGTCTCAGGTCCAAAATTTGCCAAGCAGGGATATGCCTGTTATCCTGTGTGTTTTACTGTTATTGAGTGCTGTAGGTGTAACTGGGAAAGCTGGTGGCTTATAGGTTCTGTAATTCAGATACAAAGTAGGAAGGGAATGACTCTTAAAAAAACCTCTTGTTGATGTGTTAGTTTTCTTTCCTCTTTTATCAATATTTTATTAATTCTTTATCCTTTATGTTTCTTGGAAAAATTACGTTCTGGACTTGACTGTGCTGGGGTCCTATATAAGTATTTATTGTGACTAATATGCAAGTACTGATGAACCGAATCTCAAAATGCATTTTACAAAGAAGTAAACTGAGACGCAGAAGCTGGGTTCCTCAAAACTGTGAAGTGAATCAGTGCCAAACCCTGCGACAGACACTAGATTAATCCTCTCTTCCCCACGTTGAGCTGTGCTGTTTCAGGCACAAGAAATGGATTCTCAGCTAGTGAAAATTTGGTGTCATCCTGAAATCAATGGGGAAACGCAAGAGCACATTTGCTGCGCGTCAAGCCCACACTGAGTCATTCTACTGGATTTCCGTTCCCTCTACCAAATCCCAGTTTTACCACAGGATACCTTTTCCTCTTAGAGGGAAAACCGTACCAGTTCTTGTCTACTAATGCCGAAAGCTGCTTTCTTTTATTTCCTTCAAAGCGCTGGATTTCTCCTTCGGGAGGTGTGACTTAATAACATCTCTCTGCGCAGCGAGATAATCGCTCTAACGACCCAAGCGGCGTGCTGAGGCTTCGGAGGGCCTTCGCGCGCCCCTCGGCCCCCACGGCAGCGCGGAGGAGTGGGTGCCGAGCGCCGGCGCAGAGCGAATCCTGCTCGTGCCGCGGTCCTCGTCTGCAGTCACCAGTGAGAAAACCATCTGTTCCGCTTGGAAAGGGGTTTGGTTCCACGCGCCCTCCCCCCGCATCCCGGCTCCGTCCCCAGCTGCTGCGTTTCGACGAGCAGTGAGGGAATGAATCTCCTGCGTTAAAAATACTCTGCTTCTATTTAGATAAAAAGAAGAACCTTGCTTGCCTACACTGGCATACAAAAATAGTCTTAGTGTGAGTAAATCTTCAAAGTTTCTCTTGGTGAAAATATCTCGCCTCACTTTTTTTTTTAACTTATCATATAAATTTATTTATAGAGTGTCCTTCTTTCCTCCTACTCTATCAAGACATTTGCAGAAGGTTGCCGCTTGTCTTGTTCCTGAGTCCTGAAATAATTTGCAGGGCCTTTGAAACATCATCATGTTGCATAGTTGTGATGCAATATGCTGCTGTTGCATGAACGTATCATATTTTAATGTGAATGTCACGTTAGCTGAGGCATTCGAGTCTTCCTTTTACCGCAGGCACTTTACTCTGGTTTGTATTTTCACTTTGAGTTTGTAGTCAAAAAATTTTGTGTATAGTAATGTAAAATTTTACATTCTACGTGCAAACCATTGCCTAGGAAATGAATATGTAATATGTGAGGCTTAACAAGATGCATATACTTTCCAAATATCTCTTAAAAATAGCTTTCACTGTCACTGTAGCGTCTTAATTCTGAATAATCTCAAAGTCCTTCTGCAAATCTGTGCATGTAGTAACAGAGAAATCACCTACTTCATCCTCACAAACCGCACAATATGTATGCATGAAAAAAACTGAATTTGGGAGCACCGTTCTGCTCCAGCAGATATGACGGCCGTGGGACTAGCAAAAGCATTAATGCTTGCATTAATATTTAATGCAAGCCTTCTGAATACTTGCATATCTTTTTAAAAAGGCTCCGACAGCCTTAGTATGGAATTTGCTCCGCGGTGCAAAGCGCCAGCGCAGCATTGAGCACGGATCCCGGGAAACCTCTGCCAAGAGGTGGAGTTTGCGGCAGAGGAGCCAGGGCAAGAGGTCTCTTCGCTAGTGCCCGGACAGGCTGTGCCCGGACTTTGGCCCCCGGCCGGCCCGCACCGGGGGGGTGCCGGGCCACGGCGTGAGGTGATGCCTCCCGGCGGCACCAGAGGGACGGCGAGCTCCGGGCCCGGCGGCGGGGCCCAGCCGGGGAAGCGGGACTCGAACCCGCCTACCCCCGCTGCCGCTGCCGCCCAAACCTGCGGCGTAACCCGCTGCGCCACGGCCCGCCGCGGCCGCTAGATGGCGGCCTCCCAACGAGGAAGGCGCGCGGCTCTCCAGCGCCCAGGTCGCGCCTGGCGGCCGCGCGGCACCGCTGCGCCCTCCTTCCCCCAGCCGCGACGGCGGCCATCGCGGTGCAGGCCCACGTGACGGCGCGCCGGCCAATGAGAGCGCGGCAGGGGGGCCCCGACTCTCGTCCCTGTGGCCGCCATTAAAGAAAAAGGGGCTCGGAATTAAACGGGAGAAGAATCCCCCCTCCCCCTCCCCGCCCCGGCCGCGACGCGACATGGGGGAGACTCGCTGAGGGGGAGTCGGCTGAGCAGGATGCCGCGGCCGGGCAGCCGCCGACAGAGGCACCGCTGAGGGGAAGCGAGGAGGAGACCCGCCGGCGGGGGCTTCGGGGCACCGACTCCGCCAGCAGCAGCAGCAACGGCCGCCGCGTCCCTCTGTCTCGGCGCACGGCGGCGGGGCCGGGAATTGTGGGGCTCCGACCCCTTCCCCCGCGGCCCTTCCGGCTGAGGAGAGCCCGGGGCTCGGCCGCCGCCTCCCCGCCCTCCCGAGGGGGCCCTCCGCCCACTGCCCCCGCGGGGACGCCGCAGCGGGGCGGCGCGGAGCCTTCCCGCGGCAGCCGCCGGCCCTCCCGGAGCCCCCTCACCTGAGGAGAGCGGGGGCCCCCGCCCCGCCGGGGGGGGTCTCGGGGCTCGCTCCCCTCCCCCCGCAGAAGAGACCGCTCCGTTTGAAGACTATCATTTTATATTTTTCTCCCCCACCCCCCTTTTTTTCCCCTCTTTTTTTTTTTCTTTATTTTTTTAAGGCACCAGCCTCGCAGCGGGGCTGGTCCCTCCCCGCCTCACTTCCCCCCCCCCCCCCCCCGCTCGGAGGGGTCTTGCGGGGTTTGGCGCGGTGGAGGGGGCCCTCCCTGCCCCGGATCCCCCCCTTCCTCCGGCTCTCGGCGGTAACTTGGCGGGGTCCGGGCTCCCCTGAAGAGACCCGCCCAGCCGTGTGGACTTTGTGGGGCTCCCTCGGCCCCGAGGACAGCTGGGGGGGGCGAGCCTCCCTGAAGACACTGCGATTTACCCCTTCCTCCTCCCCAGAAAAGACTGGGGATCGGCCTCTGGGAGACTCCTCCATCCTTCCCCGAAGAGACTTCGAGGGTCGCCCGCAATTTCCTCCTGCCACCCCTCTCCCCCTCCCTCCTTTCCCCACGGAAGGATTTTTACCCAACGGAGGATATTTTGGTTTCGCCCTCTCTGCGAAGAGTATTTCTTTTTGGGGAGGGGGGGGTTTCCACAGGGGAATTTAATCCCCCGCTGGGCTGCTAAGGAGACTTTTGCGGCCTTTCTCGCTCAAGGAATACCTTCCCCCCTCTCCTGCCCCCGCAGATGTTTTTTTGGGGTACACCCCAGGAAATTTTTCTTGTCCTGCCTTTACGAATTCTTCAGACTCGCCTTGCTTCTGGCCCCTGAAGTTTGTTTTTATGATTTTAAATTTTAATTTATTTGGAATATTTTTGGAGCAGGGGAGAAGAATCTGACCCCCCCACCCTGTTGCCCTCGGACTCCGAAGAGACGAGCCTGGATTTTTCTCTCTCTCCCACGGCCAATCCTTCCCAGTCATTCCACGATTTGCCCCTTTCTCATCTGATGACTAAAGAAACAGGAGGAAGAGGAGGGAGGCTTCTGGATTAATTGCCCCCACTGGATTATTTATTTTTTCCTGCTTCTCTTGCTTGGCATCTGAGAAGAGAGGAAGGAGGGATGTCAACTGATTTTTACCCCTAGCCCCCCCTGGATTAATTACCCCATTTTTATTCTCTTGTTGGATCAATTACCCCTTCACCTTACCTCCTCTCCCTCCCCTCCTTATGCGAATGAGAAGACAAGAGGAACAGGGAGGATTTTGATCTTAATCTCCCGTCGTTGGATTACTTACCACCTCCCTCTCTCTGTTCTCCCCTTGCACGGTGGCTTTACCCCCCCGTTTGATATCCAGAAGAAGAGAAAACGTTCCGAGTTTCTCTTTTTTTTTTTTTTTAAATTTTTTTTAATATATTTTTTTTACCCCCCTCTCCGATACCACTCTCCTCCTGGGTTATTTATCCTGCCACTATTTCGCGTGCGTGTGTGTCTGTATGTAAATCCCTTATTTAATTGTATTATTATTTGTGCGTGTGCATAGTCCCCCCTCCCCCCTTTCCCTCTCGGTGTCTGTCTCTCTCTCTCTCCCTCTCTCTCTCTGTCTGTCTCTTTCTTTCTTGTCGGAGGCTGTGGGATAATGGCGTGTGGGTTGTGGCTGTGAGGATGAGTTCCTGCTTCGTGCCGAACGGGGCCAGCCTGGAGGATTGCCATTCCAACCTCTTCTGCCTGGTAAGTGTCGGCCACCGGCAGACACACGCACGACAGACATAGAGTGAAAGAGAGAGGAGGTTTGGGGGAGGGGAGGAAGGGGTAGTGGAAGCAAAGCAGCCATTTTTAGCATAGCTTCTGTTGGATGAGTCCTCAGAGTAGGCCCTGCCTGGAGCCAGCCAACTCTCCCATGCCCCTCTGGTTCCCCCTCCATCGCTGTCTGTCTAGCCTTGCCCCTCCCTCCGCTTTCTTCCTGGATAGTATCCTCCCCGCAACTCGCCTTTTCCTTCGCTTTCCTCGCCTGCAACTTTTCCTCCTTTCTCCCTATCTTCCTATCTCTGCTTCTGAACGTGGTATTTCTCGCAGGAGGTAAGGAGATCTGCTGCTCCTTCTTCTTCCAGCCCCACACCTCGGGGAACTCTTTTCTCTCCCCGCTCCTGACATCCCAGGGGAATCTGAGCCGAAACCTCCCTTCTTCCTTGCTTTTTAAAGTGATCTCTTTTACTGCTTGTTTTTATTCTGGAGGTCTGCTTTTGGTGATGCGCGCCCTGTGAAGCGGTGGTATCTTATGTTTTGTTGTGCACCATTTTGTAGTCTTTTTAAACCCAAGTGTGAAATCGTTCAAATTGTTGATTGTGGTAGCTCCCAAAGTAAATTTCATTTAACTGAACTGGGATGCAGTTTTTGGTGGCTGTGCTGAGCTGTTTCATCTGCTTTTTAATGCAAATTAGCTAATCTTAGCTGACTGCCTGGTATTTATTATTCTAGAGATTGTTATAAGTAAAAACCTGTGCCAGGCTGTGGTACTAATATTTTTTGGATGCAGGGGAATCTGGGCAGCCTGAACATGTCTGCAGCCTGCATCAGGCCTGCAGCTCCCTATTAGCAGTGCATTTTTAAATCTTAAAGTCTTTCTAAAGTATCAACTGTTGCAGACTCCCTACCTTTCGTCCACACTGCTTCTCCTTCTGAAGGTAGGAAGGCTGCCATGTTAGGTTTAAATGTTGCAGTAATCTTTTGTGTGTTGTCATATTGGGAAGAAAAAAAAAATCAGTGACTTCGTAGCAAATGCCAGCCTACCTTGTTCTCCCTTCCCAAAGAGAACCCAGGGGCAATGCCTGCCCTACGTGCCTTAGGGTGACTCTCCTCATGTGAAAAAACTTAATGCTAAAACTTGGTATGGTAGTGCATTGTAGATAATCCAGGAATTGTCTATCTCCCACTACATATACTAGTAACTCTTTTACTTTATAAAGTCAACTGAATTTTTGCCTAGAAGGGCATTTAGTGGATCATAATCAATGTGGATGCAAGACTGATACATAAGTTAATGATAAAAACAGGATTTAATTTCTTAAAATGTGGTGTGAGAAATGAAAAGTGTGATAGCTCTTGGTAAAGTAAGTGTACTTGAGAGGCTTCCTGTGTGAGAGAGAGAGGTTTTGTTTTTTTTTTGGTTTTTTGTTTTTTTTGTTTTTTTTTTTTTTCAATTGAGAAACTTGTGAAATTTTCCAAAGTAGTAGATGACTGGAAGAATGTATGCTTGAGTTAGATTTACTATAGTACCTATTTCCTTAGAGTAATCTTGGATTGAAAAGGTTCTTTGCTAAAGCAAGTGTTTAGCAGATTGGACAGTTGCAGTCTGCAAACAATTACGTTATTCGCTTGTCTTTCACTTTTTTATTTTAAATCAAATCTGACTTTTCTCTCTGTAATCTTAAAACTGCAGTGAAAATGATCAGCTCTTTCTTTACTGCAGTTATTAAAGGAGATTTTAAAACAGGGTGCCTGATTATTTCCAGTTTATCTTCTAAGGTACACAAAACTTACAAGTATGGTGTCTGTTAAATTTTATTGGATTAATCCTTCCTTTCATCCTTCCACCTGCCTCTTCCTGTGCCATCATCTTGTTACAGCAGGATGTTTCTGTTGGGGATGTACCTACCCCAGTGTCTGACAGTTGTTCTTTTCCTTCCCTTAGGCTGATCTAACTGGGATTAAATGGAAGCGATATGTATGGCAGGGTCCAACATCTGCCCCAATTCTCTTTCCGGTCACGGAAGAGGACCCTATTTTGAGCAGCTTCAGCCGCTGTCTGAAGGCGGATGTACTCAGTGTTTGGCGCCGAGACCAGAGACCTGGACGCAGGGAGCTATGGATATTTTGGTGGGGTGATGACCCCAACTTTGCTGACCTTATTCATCATGATCTCTCAGGTAGGAGGAAATAAATACCTTCTTTTGGTCAGTGAAAGGACGCTGTTACTCAGGGCTGCCTTCTGCCAGCCCTTGGAAAAATCTGTACTAGATGAACTGTTGCCTATAGATAAGATAAATTTATTGCTACAATCTGCACCTTTGAGTTTATGGTGGTAGTGGAAAGAGCTCTCAGAAAAGCCAAATTATTACGGCAGTGCAGTGATCAAACAGCTGCTGTCTGTGTTTAGGTGGTCTTGGACTGCTGGATTTTCAAGAAACAAGTTTTTGCTCCCCACTTGTTTCTTTGGAAAAAAAAAGGCCTATGAATTTTGGCGGCTTCTTCACAAGAAAGCTGTGCCTAAAGCTGTGCCTGTGATTCAGAAGTGATGTCTTAAATGCGTTTTGATAAGATCCCTTTTGTTGGGCAATTAGAACTTTCAAATTCAAATGGTAAATCCCATTTTATTATGTAATAAGAATTGCACAGATCTAGGCAACTCTCGGACCCTATGGAGTTGTTTTGATTAGAAGTCAAATTATTGGTGAGAAGCCCTCAAAAGAAGGCATCTGAAACTAGCTCTCTGTTTTCATGCAAGAATCTCTAAACCTTGTATTTTTATGATTTCTCTCTCCCCCTTTCCCAGTGCTTTGAAGCTGTACCTGCTTTCA
Source organism: Nipponia nippon (assembly GCF_047370975.1). Taxonomy (NCBI): domain Eukaryota; kingdom Metazoa; phylum Chordata; class Aves; order Pelecaniformes; family Threskiornithidae; genus Nipponia; species Nipponia nippon. Next base: position 8,328,388 of record NW_028262331.1, read on the forward strand.
AACTTAGACTTTTGAAAGACTGACAATATTTGTATTTCTCAATAATGTTGCACTTCAAATTTGACATATGTTTTGAAAATGTTTACTTGTTGATCTCGGTTCCCAAAGTAGATGGCTTTCCAGTTGCTTATCAGTAAGGTGACGAAATTAGCTTTTTAAACTATCTGTGTAAGTCTAGTGGGGAGACTACGCTGATTCTAGAAAAAAAACCAAAGTCACATCACTCCAGTTTCCTTTCAAATAATGGACAGGATTGAGATAACTTAGGTGTAAAATGAGACCAAGGTTTGGTGACTTGGTAACCAGAAATTGTTAATGCTGTCTGTGTTTGTGGATAGCTGAAGAACAAAGATGGGTTTGAAGTGCCACTGAGGAAGTTGACTTGAAACAATTTAATAATGTGTGGAATTTTCATACAAAAATAATATGATCTGAAAAACAATTGACGCACTAAAATGACGTTTATTTCTTTGAATAATTGACTTCAAAGATTGGGATGCTGTTCACATTCCCATCTGTCCTGGAACTAGAAACTGTGCATCTTCAATGGCACTTCTGTTGTAGGTTGCTTGATACTTTAGTGCATTTAAGGCTTCCTTATTTTGCCCTATGAATAACCTCAGTCTTGACCTGCAGGGAACATCCTTTGTATGACTGAGATGTAACTTAGACTAAATGCTATTTTTGGCCTGGGCCTGCCATGAGCAAAGACCAACACTTGTGCGAAAGTATCTATGTAAATTTTGTATGCTGTTGGCTGGTGGGATTAAATTGAGACAAATATGTCACGTTGTTTTTTGAGTGGAAGATCAAATAAAAGCTAAGCCATTTGGAGAGTGCATTTCTGCACTACCTGGCCATCAAAATCATTTGTTTGAGCAACTTTCTTTGCATTCTCTCTTGAATCTGTCTACTAGTGATTTAGTATAGTGGTACCTTTTGAAAATAGTGGTGTTTTGTAGCTGAACTTTTAGATCAGTGTGTAGTTACGCTTTTACGGAATTACACTTTTGCGCAGGTAGATAAGCACGTATCATCCTAGGTACTTACCAACTCTTAACCTCTCTTAGGGTATAAGGCAGAGAAAGTGGAAGATTAGAGTCTCCCAGCTATGTCTTTGCAATTGTTTTGGGTATTTTCTTTGTTCAGGTCACCTGTGGATGCCTGCACTTTGGTAGAGAGGCTATTCTACATATCTTGCTGTTAGATATTTTTCTAAATAAATGCTTATCACTCATGAGATATGACTATCACTCAATATGTCTGTGTGTAGAGGTATCTGACGCCTTGGTTTTTGCAGGCATGTTTTTGTCTCCTTTTAATTAAAAGGAGGCATTATAATCTCTTCGAGTGTGTTAGTCTGCTTGGCTCTTCCGACCAGAAGTTGATAAAGATATTAATCAGCTAGATTGTGGAGGAAATGGCTGAGGAGTGCCTGCACCTGCACTTTTTCTCTTTCCCGTTGCACAAAATCTTGATGTGAACCTCATACAAGAAAGAATTATGGTTGAACCCAAACAATGTTATCCGATCTTTGTCATAGACCTAATGGATTTTTTTCATTGGTGGATAATTTCTCCTAGTAATTCACGTTGCCCTGTTCTCCCAATGATTGCTTGTTACATTTTCAATGGGAAAGATAAATTACTTCCTGGCAGAGGCTTGTTACCTGCAAAATTGGTTGGAAATTATTTGCTGCTGAAGGTTAAGGTGCTGCCTCATTTAGAACTTTTCTACTCGGTAGGTGAAGAATTGTCCTGAAGAATGGGGCGAGGGAGGAAGAGAGGGGCTGAGAGCAGTCTGTTGCTGCTGGCGCGTCCTTTATTGCCTACAGACAGCCTTCTCTTGGGGAAGTGGGCCTTGAATGAGCTGTAGTTAGAAACGTGCCAGGGTAATATTAATAACTTTTTTGATTTTGGCTTCCTTTGGTATGAAACTATGCCTGTTAAGGAAACGTCGGTATTTTGACAGTTTTTGACTTTTTTTTGGTGATTTGTAGTTTCAATGAACAATGGACATTCAGTGTCTGGAACGCATCTTGGGTATCAGCCCTCAGGGATCTGAAATATGGCAGCCTTCAGGAATCCTTTTGTCCTCTACAGAGTGCCTTCCCAAGATCGCTTCAAGAGGGAACGTACAGTTTTGTGGGTGTACATCTATGCATATCAGATTAAAAAAAAAAAAAATTTCTTCAGCCTGTACATTCTAGAGGTTCAGTCTTTGCCCTGGAGATAAGTTTGAATGCCTGCTACTGGCTATATCTGAATTCTCCTATCAAGCCTTGGATAACTGTCTTGTTGATGGTCAGGGTTTGTTGTTGCCTGGGGCCATGTCAAAAGGAGACTTGTTCAGAGATGCTGATTGATCAGTAATATTGACTTCACTCAATCATGTTTTTTTTCCTTCCCTAGGAAGCTACTTACTGTATGTAATACCAAAAAAACCCCGTAAGTCTGTTTCTACCCCAACATAGCTGGAGGCAGACAGAAGTTAGTGAAATGTTATTTTATTCTCTAACATCCTCAAAGGTTATGTTTTTGTTGTGGCAGTGAGGCTTGATTATAGTAATTCCTGCAACTCAAACCTTAAAGTAGGACGTCTCTTCAGATTTCAGAAGGCAACGGTCTCTTGCTGGTCTGATCAGCAGTTATTTTACCAGATAGGTTCTTTCTTGTTTTAAAGTGGTTACCTATACACTTGGATTTTTTTAAATTGGCAGTAGATGGTTTCAAACCTGAGAACAGTTGGATATGAATTATGTACAAGACATAGTCCCAAGGAAATGGTTACGATTTGATTAATGCTTGGATAGGGGAATGCTTTTATATGCCTTTGACCTTGAAATTGCATCTTTTAAATGGTGAGCTCTAAGATGCATCTTTTTTGTTCTGGTGTCTATTAAATCTTGTTAATTTACTTTAAAAGTTAGAGTTTTCCTTGTACCTGTCGTATATCAAGTTAATCAGTTCTTGTTTGCAGAACAGTCTTCCTCATGCTTCTGCGAGGGATAAATGTATAAAAATAAGGCTTGGCTTGGCTCCTTGCTGGACTTGTGGGAGAGCTTTAAAGAAAAAGGAGAAAGCTCTGTATACTTGTCTGTTGATACTGCGTGGTAAAACCAGCAACAGTCACGGCAGCAGAGACTTCTGTGTGTTGTGTAGTTCTCAATATATGTGCATTATAGATCAAATTCTTGTCTCCAAACAAATCTGTGAATTGGTTGGTTTGTGCTGATGTCAGCACTGAGTGTCTCATTACTTTTAACACAATGGAAACCAGAGTATGAGCCAGTTATCAGGCCGAGGGTTCTGCAAAAAAGCCTGCCAGTTGCAAGTAGTTGGCAAAGCGAGCTTTGAAAATAGTTCAGCTAGTGGCTTGCATTTTTTTAATAACATTTGCTTCCTAAGACCATTTAACTCCTACAAAAACAAAAAAAAGGTGCTTTCTGAAATCTCAGTACGGTGAGCCTAAGTAACTGGTCTGTGGTGGATATGTATGTGCCTGTGTATGTAATAAGCAGGTGTTATGAATGTTCCTTGCTGCATGGCGCATTGGTGCTGTAGCGTTTCTTCAGTCCTCCATGTTAGAGATGTGTCCGCTTAAGCAAAACTGCCGAGAAGCGTTATGCACATATTACTGAGGCAGTCTCCGTAAAACTTCTGTGACTTGGTGTGAGTACCAGGTCAACTTTTTTCCTTTTTTCTCCTGACCAACATGCGTGTGGAGTATCTGTGGAGTAAGGTGAAAAATACTTTGTTACAGTAAATGAGGATTTTGCATCAAATTATGTTGGTTGTATGTACAATGTCACATGCATAATATACCTGTATAAATAAGAGTAATGACTCCATGGGCACTAAGGGTAAGATTTAACAATATAAGTAAAATATATCTGCATATGGAATTACTCAAAGATGGTGTGAAGGAGGATATTGGAACATTTAGCTAGAAAGTTTTTCAGCTTTTCCTGTGGCCCTGCAGACCAGCCCAGCCAAACTTACACCCAACAAATAGTGAAGGAAAGCTGTTACCTTGTTATCCTTACAAACAAGCGTAGCTACACACTTACAAAAGGTAATACTTCTAAATTTTTAATATTTACAAAAACATTCTGCTGGATAGAGAAGGCATAAAACCTATATATGTGATGCTGGTAAAGGACTAGCACTACAAAAACTAACTTGTAATGGTGCTGAATATTTTGAGTATGGTATTTTGGACAGTAGGTCATGTTTGGCTTGCTTCTCAGTTGATGAAATTTTCCAACTAGTTTGGATATCTAGAGTCTTATGTCTAGACTCTTTTCAGTAAATGTAGATAACAGATACAACTCTACTAGAAACAAACTTAAGTTGTCTTACTGGGATTCTTAAGTTGGCGTTTTTGAATTGTAGCCAGTCCCTTTTTTCACACAAAATCTGTTGCTTCTCACTTATTTCATACGGGATAGAGGCCCTCAAAATTATTTTTCAGTAGGTTAACTGGATAATTCTTGCTTTGAGCAATTTTCTTTAATCTTAAAGTACTTGAATTTAAAATCTGTGTTTTAAATAGAAAACTTGAAGTGTTTCAATCATATTATTACAATATTGTGTACAGCAGCAATTTCGCACTACTTAGCTTATTATACTTCCCTTGTAATCTGAAGCTTATATAGGGGGTTTGATTGTATAAACCAGTTTTGCATCAGTCTATTTCTATAACGGGCATGCTGTCAATTGATGACAGAAAGGAAGCCTAGGAAGGTAAGTAATACTTCTAGAAGACGTGTCTCAGTCGTGATACTAAGGAATGGATTTTTCCTCTGTGTAATTGAAGTAATTGGGGGGGGGGGGAATTGCAGTCCAAAGTGGAGGCATGACTGTGGCTTGTTTCTTTGCGTAGTTTATTTTAGAGGCTCACTGAGCATTAGGAAGATATTTTTAATGGTACGGTAAACATATTCAGCCTTTTCAAGAGTTGATGCTTACTGGTGTTATTTATGTGTAGTATGAAAACTGCTTTTTCCTGGATGTTGTTTCCACTAATTCTTCATTTCCTGATAATTTTTAGCTTCATTTAAGGGAAACTCTCTGCTTAATAAGCGCTGTAAAGAGGGAGGGAACAAAATTAGTTATTGTGGGATGATATGAATATTTATTTGTTTAATGGATTGACATAAAAGTGTGTCACAGAGGAGCTGAGTGGTTTGGACAGCTAAAAGGACAAATCAAAACCAAAATATTTGTAACCTTCAGGTTGCCAGAGCACTTTTGTGGATAACACTTGTCTGAAGTGAAATTGTGGCTTAACACCTTCTTAAAATGAGTCAGCAACTTATTTTGGTTTATTATCGCTATCAGATTGAACATTTGAAGTTATTGTGTTTAAAAAAGAAGACAAAACTGCCTCGTCCTTTTCCTCTCTTTTTAACAATGGTTTACTTCATACAATTTCTGTTAAGTAGGAGGATTTTTCTCATGTTGAGAAACAACAATTTGAATGAAGAAGAAAAATAGCTGGGAGATGTGAGCAGATGTCATATTTCTCTCCTTCCATCCACCACTCTGAAAAAGGGGGAGGGGGGAATGACTAAACAGACTTCAGAAAGACACAGAACACTTACTGCTATTTTTTTGCATGAATTTGAATAATGTTCTGAAATGAGGGTATCTTTAACTGTCATCTTATTTAACCTTCCCTTTCTATAGCAAGATGCACTTCAGTTTGAACAGGTGGTCTTATTTTGGGTACCAGACGTTATTCCTGATCAGTAGGCATGCTTACGGCATGCTGTCTTTTTAGATATTAGAGTTTTAATTGTAATTTCCATCTAATGCCTTACACTTTCCCCACATAATGTGCTCATCTAAGAGCTCTCTGTTTCAGCAGTAAACTAAGACGGCTAGGAGAGCTCTTAAGAATTACAATCTTGTGGCAAGTTCTTGCATGTTAACTTTTGTTCATTACTTGGTTGTCAGCACAACTATTAATGTTAAATGAAATACTTAGCACTTTGTAGTGTCTTCAGAAAATTGAAACCTCTCCTTTGTGTCCGTAGTATGACCATCGAAATACAAGCTTTGAATTACACTTCAGTATCTTTGCGATTTCAGCATCTTTCTTCTCATTGATACAGTAATATGTCAAAACAAAATTAGGCATAAAGGCTGAAAATAGCTCTTTTTATTTCCTCTTATAATAGGTAATTGATGCAGGGGATGTTCTTAGAATGATTTTTTTTAAATTACAAGAGCCATATAGAAACCAACTCTTTAACCTTTGAAATGGTGTGGAGTTTATTGTGCAGTTAAAGTCCAATATCATTAAGCTTTGTAGTTAATGTTTGCTCTATTGAGCTGCTTGTTTGCCACCAGTTGAGCAGTATGTGCTGAACAGCAAAGCTGCCTGGAGGATAGGGCTGCGTGTTTGTGTACGGCTACAAATCTCTGAGCTGGGGAAAAATGTGTCCTCTTGGCACAAACATTTTATTCCCTTTGACTTTGGACCTTTGTTGCTTTTTGTTACAGGCTTCTTGTACGATGTTTCTTTAGTGAGTTGCTATATTATCTTTTAGCTTCATGGTTTTTAAAAACAAGTTTTTGCTGAACTTCAAAACTGGAATAGGGTGATGGGGTGGGAAACTCATGGTGAGGTCTCATATTTAAGAAATGCGGTTCCTTGCTTTTCATTGTCTTTACCAGAAAATTATTTCATGTAATGATTCATCTGTGATGGTGTGCACCTCTTAATTTATAAATTATGGGGCAGGTCTGTTTACTCTTCTTCCATCCCTCAGAGAAGGATACTGGGAGTAAGTTTCTTTAACTCACAATACTGATCTTGAGTGGAAATGTACTTTCATTTGTGTGGGATCTAGCAATATACAAATACAGCCACCACCTTCTGGTTGCAATAGTATCCTGAAACTCCTTTCTCTGTCATCTTTGCCTATTGTATATTGTCATTGTTTATTGTAATAATCTGTAAGTGTCTTTTTCTAAATAAACCTCTTAGGTGTCTGGTTTTCTACATGCTCTCTAATTTAAGGATATTGAGACTTTAGTTAATACTACTGCAACCTTTTAAGCTTGTAAGTGGCTTCCAGATAAAGGTGAAGGGGCTTATTTCAAAGGGAGATTTAAAATGCAAGGACTTGGCTGTATTACTGAGGTTTTCTGACCATCGAGCCAACCAGTGGAAAGCTATTTGAATCAATCCTCTGAAGGAGAGGTGAACAGACAGGTTGCTGTTTTAAGACCTGTTGTGCAAAAGTAAATCTAAACCCTCGCTTCTTGGAGGTGTGCAGAGAAGGCGTGAGGGGCAATGAATGTGAGATATGAGCAACCTGTCCTAACTTAGAACTCTGAGTGGGGGTTGGAGCAGATGACCTCCACAGGTCCCTTTCAACCTAAATTATTCCATGACTATCCAGAGACTGAAGTAAAAATATGTCTCCTTATCTATGTCAGACAGTCTTCTAGTCTCTGCTGCTACCTGGGGTATACAAGCAATGGCGTTATAAGGATAACTATGCTAGGTTAGTCCAAGGAGACCAGTAGCAGATCCTTAGGGAAATACGTAAAACATGATATACAAGGAATTGTAGGCATAAAGATAAGACCTGATTGCCAGTAATTTAAGGACAAGATCTCGAGTTTTCTTGTATTATCCTCCATATTAGTGTGTTGCTGGGAATGAATGATTTCACACATACACTGAGAGATACACAGGATCTTTTAAATGTCCCTCATTTTACTCGTGTGATGTAATTGTAATGCCATTGTAATCCTTTGGACCAGGGCATATACTTCTAGGGCCTGTAGACTATGTTCAGACCCTGGTTATGCGCTGGAGTGGTTGAAGAGATTACAGCCTCTTGTAAGGAATCTTGCTTTACGATTTGGCAAATCAACTTGGCTTGTGTAAGTTGGATTCCATGACTGTGTGTGATTTGTGAGGCACATAAGATCTCAGTGTTTCACTTCAGAATCCTATCGGTATGAACTGGGCTATGTCTTTCTGCTTGCTGTTTTCCTCTTCTGTTCTATGTATAGATCAGAAAGCAGGACTAGCCTGCTTAAATATCTTTCATTTTTATTTTGAATTAAAAAGAAAAATTGTAGTTGTGAGAGTCTTCTGGGGAGAATCAGGTTGCTCTTACCAGTTTTCTGAATCTGGGTGTTTGTTTCCCCCCCCCCCCCCCCCCTTCCTCTATGAACATTAAGGGTCAGTTGATCGATCAGATTTATGCCCAGCTTTCCTCAGTCAATGATAGCTAAAGACACTAGGATATATTAAAAGATTGGCTTCAGGCAATTTATTTTTAAGCATAGCTGTCAGCTAACTCTTCAGGCTAAGTAATTCAGACTACACAAAACATGACCCACCTTGCAGACAGATCAGTATACAGTGATCTTGCAGGCTGAAATACATAAGGTGCTGGTGCTAGTTGTTTCCTTTTGTGTACAAATAGCTGTTGAATCTTTTTTTGCTTGTGGGAGACGAGATATTTTTATAGCTGATTACTTTTAGCAGTTATACTATTATAAAGTGAGTAGAGTTGTTATCTGAATGGTACAGGCTTTTTTTGGTTGCATGTTACGCTGTGAATGTCTTAAAAGCTTGTGGGAGAGAAAAGGATATTGTGATATGTGCATGAAATAATAGGACGGAATTCAATGCTAATGTATTTTTTCCCTTTGCCTTATAGAAGAGGAAGATGGTGTTTGGGAGAATGGACTTTCTTATGAATGTCGCACTCTACTTTTCAAAGCCGTTCACAACCTGTTGGAGAGGTGTTTAATGAATCGGAATTTTGTACGCATTGGGAAATGGTTTGTGAAGCCTTATGAGAAAGATGAAAAACCTATAAACAAAAGGTAGGATGTTTTATTTTGCTTTATTAAAGAAGTTGTAGAGTTTATTTAAGCTTCATGCTAGAAGAAACATTTAATTAAGAGCACTCTGTTTATGGTTTATTTGGGAACCTGGATCTCTGCTCTCTTTCTTGTTTTCCTGCCTTTTTGGAGTTCTTCAAAACTTCCTGATGACGAAAGACTAAAGGTAGTAGGTAGTCTCTTGTGTACTGGTACTCGTATACAGACCACAGATAATAGGGATGTTGGAAAAGAAGCTGGAGTCTTCTAGAAAGGAAGAAAAGGATGCCTGTGTGAAGAGATACCTACTCTGGACTTGCCAGTATAGTGACTGGGACTAATTCTGATTGTAAATACTAAATAAGACTCATTCTTTGAGCAAGCAGGATCTGGAGAGCTATTTACAGGCACCACATGAGGTTTGGATAAATTACATCTTATGGGAGATGTTAAGAAGAGAGTTTGAAATGTCAGCTCCTGGTCAGAAAGAAGGTTGTGTCTGGGAACACTGGTGTTAAAAGAACACATGTGGCCCCCACGTTGAGGGGGAGGAGGGCGAGAAGAGAATTTTTGATCTAAATTGGAAGGACTTCTTCTCATGGTTCTAATGTGGTTTGATACGGTCTATGTTGCCTAGCAATAAATAATGAAATGAATAAAAACTAGGTTAGCTGGAACAAGTTTAATAGCTGTTCCCAAATCAGCTTTTAAAATCCAAAGTAATTTAAAGCTTAGACGATGGGTTGGTTTGTATGTTGGGTTTTTTTTGTGTATGTGTGTGTTAAATCTTGCATGCAGAAAATTTTGAGATCGGTGACTGTGCTTTTTGGGTGTGTAGTTGTCCATTGTTGGCATCTTCTGCAATAAATTTAAACTTGAAAGAAAATTAAAGCTGTTTTGGGGCAAAAGAAGCAGAAGCACATGTTTGTGTGTGTTTCTATTAGTAGTTGTGAACTGCTGCTTTTAATTTATGTATAAACTTGTCCTTTGGTTCTAGGCATCTCTTCCTCCACCCTGGTCGGGGCAAATGTTTCCTCTCTGGGGTGTCCTTGTCCATCCATTTCTTCTGTGTGTTGTTGCTATAAATCAATAGTAAAGAATTTTACTTTTAACTGTTTAGTCCAATACAGTCTTGGCACAGTCTGGGCTTTCCTCATTTGAGGAACTGGTTTTCCAAATTGCCATTTGAAACTAGCATTAGTTATGTCGTGGCATCTCTTACAGTAATTCTATAAAGATCTCTACAGCAACTGGAAAAGCTGATGAAAGCTTTTAAAATAAAATAGCAGTGTTTGTTTAATTTGGAGACTCTGATTCTTTTTTTAGGAAGGTCAGAAGGTCAGCATGCTTGATGAAAATAACTGAAGGAATTGTGTGCTTATCCACACAACAACTTCATCATAAGTAGTCCAGAACTACTGGAAAAATATGTGGAAAAGACTTACACAGATCTGTGTAAAACGATTTCTTTGTAGAGCAATCTCAATGTTTTGTACCAGATAGCTCAATACCATGTGATATTTTGAGTACTGGTTTTTATGAAATGAAGTGAGGGGAATGGTTAACAGATGTGCATACTCTTGGCATATTTGGCTCATCCCTTCTAGGAATATCTATAATATGGATAATCTATACTCTCTGGAAAGTTAAGCTGTTCAGAGGTATCAGTTCAGGCCTCTGCTTCTCCCAGCAATTTCCTGTGGGAGAAACCCAAGTGATTGAAATAGGTGCTCTGTGATACCACCTCTGTAGCTAGAAGTGTGTCACTCTGTGATTGAGGCGGAAATGTCAAGTGGAATGGTTTGAGTGGATTTTGGTCTCTTGTATAAATTGGAATACTATTCTAGTCAAAAGGGACATTTCTCTCTTATCAAACGTTATGCTTTGCTGCAGTGTCATGCTTGAGGCCCTAAGTCAACAGAGAAGGACGTGCAGCCTGCCTAGAAAATGCTCCGAGTGTTGCACCCAGGGTGCTAATATGTTTCTGAGCAGACAACTGGTATTAAGGTTCAGTTTTTGTTAGTTCTGGACAACTTCTGCATATTTTTCCTTCCCCAGGATCCATTTAATCAGCAAACCTATACTAAGTTTATCTTTTTTTGTTGGTGTGGCTGACTTAATTAAAAAGCAAAACAAACCACCACCAACCCCTCCCCAAAGCCATTCTTCTCTTCATGATTATGGATGCACATATCTTAAGAATCAGAACAGTTTTGAAGCTGTATTTTTGTCTTTGGGGCATTTTCACCATCTTTCAAGTAACAGGAATAGTAATATTCATAATGCTAATCTCAAAAGCATGTCATACTAGCTTCTTGATGTAGGAAGAATAGAGTCTTTTTCAGAATACTTTTGGTTTCTTCCTCTGTTAGAAATATATATATCTCTCTGCAAAAAGTAGTGCTTCTCCTATGTAGAAGTGGCCACAGATGAATGTGGCGGGTATTGCATCTGTCATAGGGAATAAAACCTTTCTGTTCAGGAAGGTTGTTATGACTTCTCTATATTGCTTGTGTTGATTAAATGTATATTTCATTCTTAAGGAAGAAATAAAAGTTATCTGTGGTGGTGTTGGTATATTTTTATTCATCCTTTCCTTCTTAAAAACATTGAATAGTGGGAGAAGTACAGGAAGAAACTGTGTGTACCTAAAAATAGGAAGGTTTTGCTCCACTCTGAAATCCCTGCATGACTGTTGTCTTGCTTCGTTTCAGACCTTGTTGCTGTTACCTTTAGTGCCTGCTTCCATCCCATATTGTTATGTATGCTTCGCTTTGTTTGGGACTGTTCTTTGCATTAACATTCAGAAACCCTGGGATAGAATCCATGTGGCTGTACAATTTAAAGTCACTTACTATACTGAGGACATGAAGTCTGCTACCAGTCTGCTTCAGATCATAGTTTATACTGCCCTGCACTTTGGGGCTTGGCTGGCCACTATGTAGACTTGTTCTTTGTGTATCTGTAACTACAGATTTCAATAAGGTTGGTTTTTCTTGCTGGCAATCTGTAGTTTCAAAGGCTTTGATTAGAGAGTGAGTAGTCAGTGCTCTTGACGGTGGAGGTAACTTCTCAACATGTGCTTTCTGGAGCTGTGGTTGAGCAATGTGCAGGACATTAGTCCCACTTTTTCACTTTCTTTCTCTTTGAAGGATGCATGGATAGAGCTATTTCTTTCATTTGAAGCTGATACCATCTGTTTTTTTCTGAGCTCTGTTTGAAAGCATGTGGTTCCAGAATATGTGAGATTTTCTGTTATCTGGTCTCCCAACAATAGAAGTTGTGTTGCGCTTTTTGTATGTATGTGGTAGTGCAGCAGACATAAGGTTGTGATTTCTAATAGGTGTTCGGCTGTGGTGACGGATCCTCAGGCAGCCATGGCTTCCTATCTGTCGCTTTATTATTTTTCCTTGTTCTATAAGGTTATATTAAAAAAAAGTCATCTATTTCATCATTGCATTGCATACATTTTAATTTTAAGAGGACAGTCCTTAATGTTCATAAACTGATGCCGCTGTGGCATGTGAATAGATGGCCAAGAAAATAAGAATTAGATGGTTTTAAGTGTTCACTGTTTAATTATGTTTAATGATGTGACTCCTAAAACAAACAAACAAACTTATTAAACTAACCTCATATTATTGTTTAATATCTCTTAAAAATTTTGCTATGGAAAAAGTAAAAACCTCAGATGTTTGCACTGTGCAGTCACATGCTGCACGTTGACAAGGCTGCAAGGTAATAACCATGACCTGCTCTTCATTCCCTCCCCCTATTTCTCCCCAGTCTAAAACCAGCATTGAGAAAAGTGAGACAGTCATGTATTTGGTGAAATTTGATCTGTTAGAACAAGTCACGATTACCATGCCTGAGGAAACTGTCTGAGGTTTTCAAGTATGCTAGTTCCATTTCTGTTTATAGATAGGGCAGGAATGGAGTAGCTAACTCCCTGCAGTGTCTGTGGTGGGGTTTTTTGTTGTTGCTCATTTGTAAGTAGGCGATTTTCAGTTTCAGGAATGGGTGATGGGGGTCAGCAGGAGAACAACAGTAGAATTGGGAAGGGAAAGGGAAAGTTGTGCTAAATGGTCTTAGTTGTAACCAAGTGGGGGGGAAAAAAAAAAATCATTGCCTCAGTATTTGTCACAACCTTTTCCAATCACTTAAAGCAAGGTAGATTACAGAAGCTCAATAATGTGGTTTAAATGACTGCATATTAAATTACAAAGTTTGACAAATAGGAATGTCTTTCTCTTTTCTCCTTTCCAGCCTATTGTGTTGTTATTGCCACGTTCAGAAATATGGTTGTGTATGTTTTATTCAAAAATCTACCTTATAAATACATGAGACGGAGGTTGTGATCTGCTGCATCTGATTGTCTACCTGTTCTGGTTAGACTGCTCAAATAACAGTCTTTGGATGAGACTTCTTCTCTTGCCAACTGGATGTTAAAATAGTAATGTATACCTGGAATAAATATGGTTAGGAAACTTGTCAGATTAAACACTATTTTAGATACAATTCCTTAATGAAGATTAAATCTAACTCTCCTAATGAAACAAAAGTATGAAGTGCTTATGGGGAGGATATCTCCTGAAGTTTTGGTAATAAGTACAACTTGCTAAACTTTAACACAATTGAAATACCAGTAAACAAATAATTGAGTAATCCTGTTTTTGTGGGAGGATCTGATAGACGACTGAAAACCTAGCATACTAAAAGCCACTATATTAGTCGTATGGTTGCTTCCCCCCACCATGTAAATAGGAAACAATATAACCGATTGCAGTGGGTGGCAAACCAGAACTTGTGTCTGACGAGTTCATTTAAAAAACAAACCACAAAAAAAAAATCACCAAAAAAACCCACCACACCCCCAAACCAAACAAAAAAACGAAAAACAAAAACAAAAAAAACACTTGGAAAATCATAAGTGATAAGCTTATCATAGCTTAGAAAATGAAACTTGCTGCACAGGTTTCACAGGTAATGCTATTTAATGTTAGTCTGGGTACAGGTTTCTATAATGCCAGCCCACCATTCTTATATTTTTTTTCATGGAAATACTATTTTATCTACTTGATGTAAATAATAAGTATATGACTTCATGGGAAATGACTGCTGACAAATATTCTAGATATAAATTTAGTTTTATTGTAAGCCTTTGTACATGTAGTTATCTTGATTTGAAGGTGTGCTTATCATAGTTCTGAATATATGTATTTTTTTCCCTCTACCTCATCTTGCTGGGAGGAAGAGGTAAAACTAGCCAGGGTGGATGGGATTCCTGGGTTCGGTGCAAGTGTGTTGGCAGATCTGCAGTCTCGAATGGCCATGGCTGCAGGGGGGGGTGTGGGGTTTTTTTTCACTTGGGCCATGGAAATGGTCTTGCTGCCTACTTCAGAAACGTTTATATTGATGGTGTAACAGCAGTTACTCTGAAAGAGATTGGCTGTTGTCTGTTTGGTCTTCGCTGCCCTGAAGACAAAGGGAATGCTCTGCTTTCAGTCCTGAGCCCACGTTTCTGCCTTATCCCTCTGGCTACCTTTTTCCTATTTCTCATGGGGTCCTCTTTCACTAGGAACGGAGTAGTTTGCTTCTTGATCCCTCTAGAATGATGCTGTGAATTGTTGCTCGGGAACAGAGTGAGGAGATTCTGGGTGCTAAAGCTCAAAAATTTCCTCATACTTGAGAGAGTTAACTATACAAGAACAACACGTAGCCACAGGTTTTGCATTTATTTCTGTATATTTAATTTGTAAACCTTAATAGCTGAAACTACCAGGCTCTTCCTTGATACTGTTGGAATATTTTCTGTTAAGTCTGCTCAACTCTTTTTGCAGTCTAAATTTCCTCCCTATGTTAATCTTTAAATCAAACAATGTCAACATTTTTTTACAACAGCTCTAATGAGGCTGTTCTGGCATCGTGTACCGGCAGGAGAGCAGGTGATGTTTTTCCTTTTACTGTAGACAGCTGGAATTGAGAGCTGCTGTAAGTAGGACAGTGCAGGATAAACAGCAGGAGCTGAGAGCATTGATCACATGATTGTCTCTTTGGAATATTGGGTTGCTACAGAGACTACAAGCAGACAAATTTAGCACTTTACATCACAAAGCAGTTTTCTCTTATTTAGCTTAAGTTACAGTGGTAGTTGGTTCATCAGGAAGAACGGGAAAATGATATGGCTCTTGGTTTTTAGCTTTCAGCAATAAATCTACGCTCTTTTTGTTCACTGAACAATAAGATAATACAAAAACCATGCAGATACTTCAGATTTTGTCAAATGAGAATTTTATAATCCATTTCAATTTTGAACTTTGACACTGGCTTAACAAGATGTTTGTAAATGTTTCCGAATGGGAAAGAGCAATACATTGAAAGCTGTTACATTGCCTTTGAAATAGTCATGTCTAGCTATTATCCGTTTTCCAAATATGTTCTGGATTCTTATTTTTTATAGCACACATATATTTCGTTGTGAAAGCTCAAGTTCAGATAATTGAGATTTGCATCCTCAATAATTAAAGGATGATAAAATACAAGGCGACAGGTTTATTAGTCTCATTTAAGTTCTGAAACAGAAACATGAGCAAACTCTTTGTAGTATTGCTTATAATTGCTGTATCTGGAGAAATATGTACTTTTTATGTATGTATGTGTATATGTAAACTTCTCGTTGCATTCTGAAAAAATCAGTTTTGCTTCTTTGTAAGATGTCATGCTATAGTTTTAGTAGTGTACAAAAATAAAATCGTTTTTTGTTTCAACCTTGTTTTTATTGGGTTGAAGCTAAGCTCATTAATAATGAAGTTAATTTAAAAATATGGAAGTCCTAAGGTGAATATGACTTGTTCTGGAATACAGGTCACTTGCTACATTTGTGTTTGTTTTAGCGCACATAACTTGGTTCTGGAATAAATAAATATTTTTAACTTGCAGGTCTAACTAAAAGCAAAACATCCTCAGCTATGTGAAAAATATTTTGAGAGCCTTTTGACAGTAGTCATTAATGATGTGCTTTGAACTGGAATTTTTTTCTACTTTGCTATTAGCTATGTTTTTTGCTTTGTTTATCATCAAAATCAGCTTTCTGCTATATTTACCTTCATGACCATAGGGAGTTATTCAGAGATGCTTAGAAAAACGTCTGCTGTTCCATCTTTTTGTCAGTAGTTAGAGAAGCATCTGTACTTTTGAGATCTTATTACTTCATGTGAAGATACAGAATAGGTAACTTGCTAGAAAATGTAGATGTGCATTTTTTTAGATTTCTTTGAGCTATCACATTAAGGATATTAATGCCACTGTGTCTGCTTGGAGTGCAGACCTTGTGATAGGCTGATAGAAACTCTGATGTTATAGGGGAACTTGTAGCCAAGGGCAAGAAGGGCATGTTTGTGAATTGATTAATGATGATTCAAACTCTTATCATAAAAGTAGTACTGCAATGTAATGAGTATGCACGATAGCGTGTTCTTCCTAGAGAACTAGGAACTGATTTCTCTTATCCTCTATTTCCCTCAGCCCCCAGTGCTTAAAAAGCACACCCCCCCCACACTCCCCCCAGGTAACTAAAACAAAACCAAAGAAAGCTCTTGAGGTATTTCATAATTGAAACAATTTGTGTACTTGCCTCGTTTTTGTTTTGTTTGTTTGTTTTTTTCTTTCATTTCTTCAGTCAAGAAAACTCAAATGTTTTTCCTGGCAGTTATTTTTGGTGTTGTGTTAATACAACAATCTGATTTTAGTATTTTACTTACTTCATATTTTGCTTATTACAGCAAATGCATACTTAATTTCCTGCTCCTTTCCAGTCTGAATTAAGATTGTGGAGTTTTGTAATTCAGGATTATGGATTGTGAGTGGAAATTGAAGATGCCGTGTTGAAAATAAGACTGGCTGTTGAAGCAGTATAGGTGTGAAGGTGGCTGCATAGAAAGCTTCTCTTCATTAGTGCGTTGCAGTGTTACGACTATACCTGGAAGATGTATATAGTCACAAAGAACTATTCTGTACAAGCACTTACAAAGGAAAGGTGGTAGATAGGTTGTCTTGAGGGAGTTGCTTTTGCTTTTCTTCTGTTAGCTCAGAAAGCCTCAAGTGGCTTGGCAGCTTCACTCTGTCTTCTCCATGATGAAAAGCCCTAGAGGGTTGCCTGACAAAGAACAAAGCGTATAGTGTAATGTATCGTAGAATAGAGGACAGTGTAGTGCATGTTGAGCATGTGGTCAGGTATGTAATTCCTCAAGACTTATTCTCTGGCAGTTGCGTTTTGTTTTCTGTCCCGTGCTGGTTGCTATAGTGTTGTCTCTCAACCTGGTTAAAGGAAAAAGAAACCAACAAACAAGTAACTGAATATGAAGGGTCTTAGGGCTCCATGGCGTGTGTGTGTGTGTCAGCTTAAAACTCTTTTCTATTCAAATTTTTATTTCCAAAAGAACTTATTTAATTGTGAGAGTGTGTTCTCCAGCCCAAGAATCTACTATAGAAGGCAAGTGTCACCTTTTAAAAAGGAACTTCTTTGATGCTTTAAATTTATTTAAGTGGCATACTGAAATAGTCTGTAGTGAAGAATAACTATTTGGAGATGCTTCTTTTTGGGCAGCAATGATGTATCAGCTGGAAACTCTCAGCTCTATTGCTGCTGATGATAATTGTTGGCAGCCAGTCATGATATATTGATTCTTGGTCAAAATGCCCCAAAGGATTCTGGGTGCTGGCCAGTATGTACCAATTTTTGGCAAACACTTTATAACAGTCTGAAATAATGATGCATATTAATTAGGGACTTAACACTGTAGCTGATGTGTTTGTGCTCCTAAACGAGGTGTGTTCTACCCCATTGAAAAGGAAATGGTAGAACCCTAATTGTGACAGCCATTAGTTCTGGACAGTAATTTTACTTTGCAATGTCCATTTTCCTCATCGAGGAAATGGCAGTAGAAAACATATAGTTTGTAAGGATATGGTAAATATTTTGGTTAGCAGTGCTTTGACTTGGTAAGCTACTCTTGGTACAACTCAGAAGTAATTTACAAAGACAATCTAGGAAAATGAGATGGTGATTCTGAAAAAAAAAAATTCTCTCAGTTGAAACATTTGGATGCTTTTTTTGAATTTACTATTAAGTGTGCTCTACGGTTTTTTAGTTGGAGGCCTCTTTGTTGCTTCTGATGTCGCAGTCTCCTTGCCTTTCGGCCGTAGTGTGGTGCTGATTTGAAGTATGCAATCTAGTGAAGTGTGGATTAGTGAGGTTCTAATGCAGCTAATGTTTGTGAAGCACTTTGAAGATATAAAGCTCTACATAAGTACTAATGTGGAGGAAAAAACAGACCTAATTACCTTTTTATCAAGGAGGTGTTTTCAGATTTGCTAATGGAGATGTAGAAACCTCATGTATATGTTAATTTTTAGTGTGCTTTCCCTTCCTTCCCTTCAGTTTCTCTTACAAAGGCAAAAGTAGAAATTGTATTGAAATTTTCCACATCAGCTTCTGTTTCTCCTCACATAGAATCATAATCCTTTGTCTCTGAAACAAAAACATCTTTGTTTTGTATGATTTGAGTGAAGAGGGAGCATGGTGGAATCAAAAATGCTGGTTATAGAAATGCATCTTAATGGAGCATAGGTGAGGACTGAAGGTTGCTGGAAAAAATAGCATTACTTCCAGAGAGTCTTTTTTTCTTTTTTAAAGTTGCTTTCAGTATTGGAACTCATTCTGACTGAATTCTGGTGTGTTCAGATCAAAATTCATAAAGAACGCTCGTTCTGATGACGCTTTATAACATCTGTATTCAGAGATCAGTTGGAAACTGGATTATTGATATTTAAGTTCTGAGATTAGGACTTTAATGAAATTAAGCTAATTAGAAATATTGGAAATTTTAATGGAGTAACTTTGTACTCGGGGTCAGTTGAGAAAATAAGATTTTTGGGAGAACTAGGATTTTGTTTTCAGAATTTTCTGTTAAAAATCTGTCCTCTGCTCTTAAGTCTTATGTATGCACATGCAACAATACTTGATCGTAATTGTGAAAGTATGGAGAGAAAAAAAAAGAGGGAGGGAGGATCAATAGTAGCTTTAAAACAAGCTATTATTTTTTTGCTGTATCTGCACCTTAAGGACTTCACTGATTTTCTCTGCACAGAGGACAAAAGTTCTGAGTGTTGAGGTATAGATTTTTTTTTTTAATATTTCAGTCATGAGATGCTCTACACAAATTATCTAGTGATCTTCTGAGCTACTTAAAAATGTCTGCAAATAAAAGCATAGGATGAACTCTGTGTTAGCAGGCAGGAAACAACCAGCTTCCTTTCTGTTATTGTGTCCTTGACTGAATTGTAAAGGTAACTTGCCTGTTTACTCCAAAGTGATAAGTAGGTAAATTTTTTGCTTGATTAGGATTTTTGGCTGTGAGGTGAGCTACTGAGAATAGGAAAGATTTAGAGAAATGGGGGGAGGGGAGTTTTTGTTGCCTTTTTTTTTTTTTTTTTTAGTAGTTTACAGTAAGGTTTGAGAAGATTCTTCCTCACCTGAGGTTGAGGCGGCATTGTGTACTAGCAATCAGTCTCTGGAAGCTTAAGGAATTGGAGAATGTACAAATGTATTCATTTAAAAAAATAATAAAAAGCATGCACGTTAAGAGAGTTTCTTGCGAAGTCCATAAACCGGTGTACGTAGGGGCCTCCAGTAACTTAGAGCTCTGGTTCTTTGTTTTCCTTCCTCCTTTTCTCCACTCCCCTGCAAAGAGCTTCAGTATGGTTTTAATTTTTTTTTTTTTTTAATTGGGATTCCTCACTGTAGTTCTTGTGATTATTTCGCATGCATTGATATTTCCCGAAGTTTTGTAACCTAACAAAAATGATGATGTTAAATGTGAAGAAACAGTTTCTGAGCATGACTAGCTAGGAAGAAATTTAATGCTATGTTTGAGTACATAAAGTGTTAGTTTTGCCTTTCATGTTAACTTTTAGTTTAAAGAAGAGTCATGTTTTCAGGAGATACTGTGTGTACCATGTGGAAATCTGTTTCCCTTAGCTTGAGTTTAAGGACAGCACTGTTTTTTACTATGTATTTCTACTATGAAACAATATTATCTTATTGTGCATAAAATAACTTCGCTGCACCTCTGAAAGTACTGAAACAAAACCCCGAGGTGGTGTGTATCATTTTGCTGTTGACACTTAAATTTATAACCAGAATTAGTGAAAATTTTATAATGTTTGTATTTTCTAGAATGAATTGTACCCTAGCGGATCTGCTCTCCCAGCCGTACAAGTAGTGTGCTTGCAGCTTGCCTGCCAGCGCTGGCTGAATGATGTCAGTGACAACAATGGCTACTCTCTTACTTTATTATTTTGTTGGAAACTTCTCCCCTGCTGGGGGGGGGGGGAAAGAGTTCTAATTTTGGGGGTTTTTTTGTTTGTTTTGGATTTGGCTTTTGCATGATGACCTTGAATTTTCCTTGCAACTTCTTAGGACTAGTTTTGCAGTGTAATGAATTGAAAGGCTTCTGTTATCATGCTGATGCTTCTCTTTGTCTTGGTTTATCTGAATTCCATCAGATTATGCTACAATTGTCTGCCCTTTATCTGTGTAATAATGTGGTGTTTACAAGAGACCTAGCTTAATTGCATTTAAAGTGTATTTAAAGAATATGTGCTTTTATTTTTAAACTTTGCCTCATTCATACTAAGCTTCTAAATTGGTATCTGTCACTCGGAACCAAGAACGCCATCCACTCTTTCACCTTAAACCATCCAATATGATTTAAAAACAAAATTCAGATTGAAAATCAATCTTCAACTATTTCCAT
Organism: Nipponia nippon; assembly: GCF_047370975.1. NCBI lineage: Eukaryota > Metazoa > Chordata > Aves > Pelecaniformes > Threskiornithidae > Nipponia > Nipponia nippon. Next base: position 8,349,062 of record NW_028262331.1, read on the forward strand.
AAGGATTAAAGTTTAATCAGATTTCCATATAGGAATTTAGTGGTGTTTGCTAACCATGTGACTTCACTTGAACTTGAAATCATCAACAAGATGCTTAGCTCCGTCATCGCCGCCTTTTGGAAACTAACTTTAGCGGGATTCCCGAGCAGTATGTTGTTTCATCTGCAGGGAGTGTTCTGTCCAGAGCTGGATTACTGAAGCAGATGTGCTGAGTAGTTGTCAATGAGTAGTGATAATTCACTCGTCTGGATCCTGGCTTTTTTTTATTCCTAAAACACAGTTAAAAACAGCAGATCAGCTTACCAATGCGGACTTGATGCACCTTGAAAACTGTTATGCTTCAGTCGGGGCCCGCCACTTTGAGCGGTTCCTCATTGAGTTCGCTCCATGGCCTGCTTTAAGTTAGTGTAATAAAAAATGTGCTGTGCTTCCTGTTCCTCCTTGAATGGTTTGTGGGTTCTCTCATCCCTAAAGTGTTTTAGGTCCCTATTTTAAATCTGCTGGTAGGCAAAGCCGTGTATTTAACACCAGCCTTCTTTCTCCTCATTGTGGTGACTGCCCTGGTGGCTGCTCTTTGAGACTTTGGGGTGAGACTCGGTGAATCGATTTATCGCTGTTTTCATAGATTGAACGGACTCTGCCCATTCCAGAAACTTTTTTTTTTTTTCCATTACTGTCCCACCATCTCCCTCTGAGTGGAGGACAGAAACATCTTGGGAATTACACTAAGGATGTATCCAGTAACTGCACCTGCGGAGGGTGCATTTTAATTGGGTTGCTCAGGCGCTCCGAGTTTGTCAGTTCTTTATGCCCTGGAGCTCTGGTTCTCTTTTTCAGGAACGCAAAACTCGCTTTGTGTTCTCATGCTGTTGACTAAGAAATGCAATCGTTTTGTGAGGTCAGAGAGCACGCACGTGATCCTGGGCATTAGCTGATGGGTTCTGGTTTTATTTTTGGGGGGAAACTGTGGTGTTGCGTTCATACAGTCTTTTTAGGCTACAGTAGTTCATGGAATGTCTTGTCCATTTGACCTTGCAAAAAATTCACTAGTATCTGCTAATTTGACTGACTTAAATTAGTCTGTTTCCCTTGACTTGTTTTGTTTCGTTTTTTGTTTTTTTTTTTTCCTGTGACTGAGCAGGTGCTTGATGCTACCGTCCTCAAAGAGAAGGATTTCTTTTCTGTTCAGTAGCTTATGAAGTACTTTTAAGGTTCTCCTTGACTTTCATTCTTCTGTTACCGAGATGGTGGGCCTAATTTAATGTCCAATGTGAATAGCATCTTCTTGCTTTTAAACATCTGTTTGTTTCCTATGGGAGTGTATTAGTTTGGCAGACACTTGAGATAACTTGTAGCTGATAGAACTGAAAATTGCTGTGCCTATACAACTTCTTTTAAAAAGGAAAAAAAAAAAAAACAACCCAAAAAACAAAACGTTTTTTCAGATGGAACTGGCTATGAAGATGTACTGCTTCTGTGGTGTCCTGGCAGGGATCTGCCTTTTTTGCCTTCCTGCTCTATTCCTGCCCTTTAATTAAAATTGGTAAAATATATTTCACATGAACCACTGAATTGATTTGGTTGTAGCATAAAATATTTTGATAGTTGTAGTTGCAGGGGTTTATCTATATTTTTGTAACAAAACAACAGCTAACATCTGCAAAAATTGGGAAGTCTCTGAAGCATGATCTCAGGGGGGGTAGAAGATTTTGTGGAGTTGCTAACTAGTAACTATGTATAGCACTGTGAAAATGGCATTTAATTCAGAGTTATATGAAGGAGATATGTTTATTATTGGGGTGTTTTTTGCTGTACAGGACTGTTGATTTTTTTTTTTTCTAAAACACTCTGGACTGAGAGAAGCTATCAGTGAAGCATCTGATATTAAACATTGATACTTGCTTTAATGACTTTAACAGTGACTTAAGCTTTGGGTTTTTTTAATTGATTGTATCTTCCCTTCTGTGTGTAGGTATGGGATTTCATTTTTAGTCACTTGATTGGCTTCAGGAGCATAATGATAAAATTCAATTAAAAAAAACCCCAACAACAACAAACAAAAAACCGAAACAAAACAAAACCAACACTTCTCAAAGCTGTTGCCATTCTTCTTCCTGCTTTTAAATAAGGGACTTGTTGGCTAATATTAAATATAAATCTTCAAATACAAATTCGGCTTAGTGGATCTGTGACAGGAGAACCTAGATATGACCTCATTAAAATTAATATATGTTCATAAATATTTTTATAGATTTTAAATAAATATATAAAAGTATTAAGTTATAGTTTTCTTTGTCTGGCAAAAAATCGTGTTTTAAATTTCCTCCAGACCTCAAAATATAAAGTGTCAGTCTAAAGAGGTTGAAAACTTAGTGTCTGTTGTTTTCTAATTGATTGATCTTTGGTTTTGTCTCTAATGCTGGAATACTTTGCAAATGCTCCAAGGGAACACGTATTTAGCATTTTCTTGCTATTTAGATAGAAGGGATTTTTGATTACTTCATGAATGAATATTTTGGGAGGAAATGCCTTCAAACTAGTGAGAAAGCCGTCAACTTAAAATAAGTTCTATACTTAGGAATTTTTTTTCTCTCCTTTCTACTCCCTGCACCTTCCCCACTTCTCTTTTCCCAGCGAACACTTGTCCTGCTCGTTCACCTTCTTCTTACATGGAGATAGCAATGTTTGCACCAGTGTGGAAATCAGTCAGCATCAACCTGTGTACCTGCTTAGTGAAGAACACCTCACTCTTGCCCAGCAGTCTAACAGCCCTTTCCAAGGTAGGTTTTGCCAGGCAGTAGTGAGTATTAAAATGAATCAATCCTTTGAGTTGCTTGGGATGAGGACTTCTGGCAAAGACTGGAAGAGGGAGCAGAGGCGTTACCTGTTTTGTATTGATTACACGTTCTCCCAAAATGTCCCCTGTCTTGACATAGTCAGAAGCCAGTTGGTGTGTCTCAGCTCTTGTGCAGGTGGGTGATTTCCATATTCATCTCTTGGCATGTAGCCAAATAATTTGTCTTCATGACACAATAAACTTAATTTCCAAGTACTGTCCTATTGGTGACTTAAATATTTTGCTTTTTCAGCAAGCTTTATAACCCCCATGTGTCTTCATAGACCCTTCTTCTAGAAGTCCATTTCTGACTCAACATACTTAACCTATTCACTCCCCCTACCCCTTTTTTATTTGGCTCTTCCTTGCCTGTAAATTCCTTTGGTTCCACCAGCAGATGCAGGCTATGCTCTCGAAGACAAAGGAGCGATGGGGCCTGAGTCTGGTTAGTGGGCTGTTTGATCATTCCCTGTCTTAGGCACACTTGTGTTGGCTATACAAATCGGTTCTCCTGCATGACCACACACTGCCCTTGTTTATTAATGCTCAGTGTCCAAACTTGCTTTTTTTTGAATGCAATTTAACAGCAGCTGTGCTTTCCTAATATGGACAAGACTAAACATGAAACGGATTACTTCCCTGTATATACATTGTTGTTGTAACTGTACCAAGCAGAATGAAAGGATGAGAAAACACCTTAACTCTGTCAGAATTTGAAATGGTGTTTCTTTATCCCACCTGTATGTTAGAGACTCCTTGCTAGCCAAGATGAATACTTGCTTGTTGCTTGTTTAAATAGATTAATTTGTAATTGTTATTGTGATACCTTGGTTCTTACAATACGCATACATTTAACAATGTGTACCTATTACCAAATACTTGCGCAATGTAGTAAAATGTGGTTAGGGGGCATTTTGACTTACCCGTGGTAAGGTGTTTATTTGGTGTGGCTGAAATAACAGTAATGCTCTTTCAGTGGGGAAGAGTGAATTTTGATTAGCTATAATCTCTAACGTACTTTTATTTATCTTTTTAGTTATTCTAAGTCCCTTCGGATTAAATGGCACGCTCACAGGGCAGTCATTCAAGCTTTCTGATTCATCGACAAAAAAGCTTATTGGTGAATGGAAACAATTCTATCCTGTCACCTCTAACTTGAAGGAGGGATCTGAGGAAAAACAAGAAGAAATGGATTGGGAGGATGATTCTTTAGCTGCTGTTGAAGTCCTTGTTGGTGAGTGCTCTGATTACCTTTTAATTACTGAGATAAACTGGCTGGTTAGGTCTGCAAAATTCTGAATGCAAAATGATGCCATTTTATTCTTTTTACAACTGCTGTGGGTCTTTTGATTTTCTGTTTAATGCTCAGGCCTATCTAAAATGAGTTGCTGCTTAAAGTGGGTTTTGCAGTCCTATTAGTAGGAGGTGTTTTTCTTGATGTGCCCTGAGAAGCAAGATTGTTTTTAAAATAAATAAATAAGATAATAAAAAACCCCTAGCCTATCACTGTTGACATCTGAGATGCATCAAAAGCATGTTGTACTGTTTCAGATTCTGTGCAAATTCAAACGGAACAGACTTGCCTTTCAGGGATGTCTTCAAAACCACAATCCTGGAGAACTTAATGGACGCAGGCACTGCATTTATCTGCTGCTGTTCCTAAAATCTAAGCCCCTGGGACGCAGTAGTTTGTTCCTGTGCTGTGGGCTATTGACCTTTGATTTGCCAACTAATGTAATCATTTCTCTCTAATGAGTGTTACAAGCTTGTATTGCAGTGATGGCTGGAGACCCTGATGATGATGATGGGGAAGGGAATACTGTCAGCTTTACGTGAAACTAAGAAGTGTGTTCTCAGTCTTCTTATAAAACAAAATGATAGAAGCAAGTAGTAGCATGTAGATGCCAGGGCTGTCTCTGCCTGTATATACAAAGCTCTTTTGATTCATTCACCCAAATCTTCTGTATAAAGTAAATCATAAAGTAATGATGAGGGTGACAATAGAGACTTTTTGTCCAAGGTTAATGCTTTAGTAGGTAGAAAGGGTAGGTAAACTTACGAGTGACTGGTAAAATGATCGATTTGTTGATGATTTTAAATGTAAGTTTTTGGTAAACAACTGTAAAATTGACTTGCTCTTTTTTTTTTTTTCCAGCTGGTGTGCGAATGGTATACCCAGCATGCTTTGTTCTAGTTCCTCAGACAGACATCCCTGCTCCTAGTACTGTAGGGGCATCTCACTGTTCAACTACTTGCTTGGGAGTCCACCAAGTGCCTGCTTCCACAAGAGATCCTGCCATGTCTTCAGTAACTCTGACTCCACCGACATCCCCAGAGGAAGTTCAAACAGGTATAACAAAATTAGCTTCTGCATGTGGGTAATCGTTTTGATGGCTTCTCCTCTAAATCTGGCAGTGTTTGGAAAGGATTCAGATGTTCTCTGTACAACTGACTTGTTACCAAAAATCACATTTTAGTTAGAAGTCTGTTGTAGTAAAACCAATTTTTATTGTCCAGTCGTGGGCAAAGTTAACTTGGACACTTTTTGTAAGTTGCTGAAATGAGGACTGCTTTTGTACCTGATGCTGTTATCTAGTACTTTAAATTTCTGTGGTCAAGTTTTTGGTTTTGTTTTTTCTCTTTTCCCCCTCTGTGTGTGTGTTTGTGTGCATGTATGCATTCTGGCGTAGCTTTATAAACCTCATTGTGCATCTCAGCCATTAGTGAGCCAGGTGATGTTTTCAGCCTTTTTCATGGTCCAAGGAAGATTCTTTGTAGTCAAGTTCCCAGCGAGTCTGCATGCCCTCTGAACTGTGTGTGAGTAGTGGTTATGGTAAACCACTTTAAGTCAAAGCGGGTAAGGCTCACTGGTAGTTTCAGGTGGCTTTACATACAGCTCTTCTCTTGGGCAGAAAAGGTTTTGTTTGTTTTTTCCCCCAAGGTCTTCTGTTACCTTAGTTTGACCCTTTTTAAAAAAAGTACTGTTAAATTTGCTAACAGGTAGCTTTGCTCAGGTTATTTTCTTTTTTAGGTCTATAGTTTCTTGGAAGATAAAGACTAGCCAGCCCAGTTATAACATAAACATATAGGGTGCTTCCCTGCCCGTGAGAGGGAACCATGTTATGATAATTGGCTACTATACCTAAATTTTCTATTTGTTTTTATTTCCTAACATTGAGTTAAGAAGATACTTTTCTTCCGAAGATGTTCCTGTGGTGGTCGAATTGGAGCAATAGTGGTTGTCACTGTATCGCCTCATTGTCTAAAACTGTCTCCTCTGGTGCTGCTTTTCAGTTGATGCTCAATCTGCCCAGAAATGGGTGAAGTTTTCTTCAGTTTCTGATGGATTTATCTCTGACAGTACTAGCCATCATGGTGGCAAAATACCTAGAAAGCTAGCCAACCAAGTGGTGGACAGAGTTTGGCAAGAATGCAATATGAACAGAGCACAGAACAAGTATGTACTCATGTTGTGAAGCCCCATGGTATCTTGTGTGTTCGTTGTAGAAAGTACTTCTGGTAAAGATGCTGTGACTGTTAGTAGAAGGTGCTTTACTCTTACTAAAAAACATTTTAAAGAAGTTCATTTGTTCCGAACTATAGCTTGTTTACTTCGCAGTTTAATATGTTAGTAAAAGGCTATTTATAATTTCTTTGCTGAATCCTGTGTCACAAAACTGCTCTTGAGGTTTGACAGACGATAAGGAAAGAACATAGGTTGGTCCCAAATAACTCTCCCAATATTGAATCATAGGAGGAAGTATTCTGCTACATCAAATGGTTTGTGTGATGAAGAGACAGCCGACAAGGTAGCATCCTGGGATTTTGTTGAAGCCACGCAGAGGACAAATTGCAATTGTTCAAGGTATGGTACTTGGCAAACCCGCAGTCCAACAATGTACATTGAGATTGAAGTGCTCAGGAGAGGGCTCATGATGACTCCTTTAGGAGTAATTAAGCAATGGCTGCTTGTAGGAGAGCTGTAACAAAATTTGTATCTCCTATCCTAAATGTCATTTTAGGTCTTGAAACTCTGCCCAATAAGATAATGCAGAGGTTTTATTCAAGGGAACCATCTGAGTGGGCCTACTGGCAGTTCAGTGACAGTCTCTGAGTCTTGGGCTGGAATTGCTTAGGCCTGTATATGGATAGAAACTATCTCATGGGCAGCTTTCTCAGGCTGCAATGGCAAGGGAATGCCTATTTATTTAGGAATTAAGAACCTTTTCTAGAGGGCTGTGGCATTAGCCTTGAAGGGAGAAAGCTGTTAATCAACAGCAAGACAATTGTAGCATTGTGTCTTGATGAATATGAAAGAAACCCAAACCTCTTTATTTTTTGGGAAATACGGCATTCCGTGGATGGTTGTATATAAAACTGCTTTTCTGCGAGTTGATTGCCGGTATGTGGTGTTTTTATATTAGCTGGGGGGAAAAAAAGGGATCAAAACACAGGGGGAAAGTCTGAATTTAACTTCCAGTTTTTGTTGTGACTTTTGTTTTGAAACTGTGCAATGACACAGAGTGTTAATACAGGTGTTTAAAATAAATGGAAACATTAATTTCAGCGAATTGTCAATTTCTGTACTTAAGGCAGAATACTAATCTTCTGGTGACTGAAGTGTTGCAAAGGTTTAAACGCTTTCCCTGATTTAAATGTTGTGCTGATTACCTTGCAATGAATATTGGAATCTTAAAAAAGTCTGGAGGATGTAGCATTTTGAAAGAAATGCATTTTTTTCTCCTTTATTGCTAATGGTTGGTTTAAGTTCTGTGAAAATACTTGTGCCCTGAGAAGTGCTGGGAGATGGAGGAGGATTAAATACTCTGTTAAAGGACAATTTAGATATGATGGCACTAGTTAAGAGAAAACAATTGATTAACTGTGTGAGGTGTGTATTAGAAATATGCAGTTGCCTAAATAGAAATTGCAAAGGCTTAAAACCCCTTCTTGTTCTCTGTATTTTGAATTCTAAGTGGTGAAAACCATGTGTATGTGAGAGTTTAGAGTAAAAATAGATCTTGATACCTCTTACCTTTTATTCCTGCGTCATCCTGTTTTTTTAATACAAGTTGCATGCTTCTTAACTTCCCTATGGAAGAGTGGCAAAGAATACCGAGGCACTAAGGATGTACATGCAGTTCAATAGCTTAATCATAAACATTTCATTCTAGGCTTTGGTATTTCATGTCTCATTCTGTCAGATGATCTAGAAAGTTGGCGCCTTGAACTTCAAGATGAAATGCTTAAGCTCAAGTGCATTTATACTGGAAAAAAACTGAACTGTATTAATGCAGCCAAGACATCGAGCTTGCTAAATTTGTAGGTAAATAGCTACAAAAGCTTCGAAATAACTTTTGTAGGACTGAGCTTGGCTTCTAGATTCTTGATGTTAATTTTCCACTCCTTAACCCATAGAGACTTGGACAACACTATTGGTTAGAATTGATGCTTGAATTCAAGAAGTCATTCACTAATTCATATGTTGTTCTACTGATTCATCAGTGTTGGCAGAAGTTAAAAGCGACAACGTGTTCATGTGACTGTTTATTTCTGTTAAAAGCAGTTATAAAATACTGTCTTCAATTATGAGGATTATGTGTGTGTTTGGCTCATAAGACAGCTTTTCCAGTTTTTTTAAATGGTATTCTAAAATCTTGCAATGCTACTCAAGTCGTTCAAATTAAGTTACGGTCAGAAAGAGGCAGCTTCATTTCAGAGTGGTATCAGTTTTAGACTTCTATAATCGTCTGTTTAATGGCTTAGAAGTGGGTTCTTATCTAGTGAAAAAGAACGTGATAGACATATTTGAAAGTTTAATGTGAAGTATTTTTTCCTATATTAATTCTGCAGGCACAAAAATCTCAAACCAAGAAATTCAGGTCAACAGGGGCAGGCACCACCTGTGGGCCAACAACAGCAAGCAGCTCCAAAGCACAAGACAAATGAGAAGCAAGACAAAGGGGATAAGCCACAGAAACGCCCTTTGACTCCTTTTCATCATCGTGTATCTATCAGTGATGATGTTGCCATGGAGGCAGATTCAGCGAGTCAGAGGCTTGTGATGACTGCTCCAGACAGTCAAGTGAGATTTTCAAATATCCGAACTAATGATGTAGCAAAGACTCCTCAGATGCATAATGCTGAAATGGCAAATTCACCTCAGCCACCACCGCTTAGTCCTCACCCGTGTGACGTAGTTGACGAAGGGGTAGCTAAAGCTCCTTCTACTCCTCAGAGTCAACATTTCTACCAGATGCCAACACCAGACCCCTTGGTTCCCACAAAAACAATGGAAGACAGACTCGATGGCTTGTCTCAGCCTTTTCCAGCTCAATTTCCTGAAGTTATAGAGCCTACAATGTATGTTGGTACTGCAGTGAATTTGGAGGAAGATGAAGCTGATACTACTTGGAAGTATTATAAAGTTCCAAAGAAAAAGGATTTGGAATTCTTACCACCTCAGCTTCCAAATGATAAGTTGAGAGATGATCCAGTAATACCTGCTGGACAGGAAAACGTAACATCAGTTACAGAGTAAGTAGTGCTTAATACTATGGTAGTAACGTGAGAAAGCGAGGAAACTGAAAGGCCAAAGGCAGTAGTTTCTCGTTATAAGCAAGCTTGTCACTAAATCATAATGTTGCTCTCGTGAGCTCAAGCAGTAATGCTGAGTACGTGAGCATAACTATGAAGATACTAATTGTGAAATGTGACTACAAAGCACAGTCAAATATGTAGTAAGACTTTCCAGCTTTTTCTCATTAGAACTCTGATTTAGCAGATGGCAGTTTATTTTTCTACTGTAAAATTAATCTGTAGCCAAATTCTGCCTATTTGAGACTTAAAGTCCTGTTCCCCACCTGCCGCCCCCCCTCCCCCAAGAACCTTCTCATTTCAATATTTGCTTTCTTCACTATTTGAAGAAAGCATGGATGGGCTTGGCTGCAGACTTACCCTGTTAAAGTTTCTTCTACCTCAGTTCTGCTCTTGTCTTTATTCAGAAGAGCTGGTATTTAAACGGCCGATTCAAGCAATGAGGAAGCTAATCGGTTTTCCTGGAAGATGTTAACTTAAACGTAGGCTGCAACTGCTTTCTGATATCAGAAATTTATCTTTGGAATAAGTAACATAAACTGGCGTTCTTCCACGTGGTGCATTCTCTCTGTGGTGGTGTTCAAAAGCCTTAAGATTTGAGGTTATCATTCAAAGAAAACAAGTGACTGGTGTGTCTACCGTTACTGCTCTTGGACCTCAGATCACATGGGAAACCCTCGTTCATTAAGCAAAGCTTGTCTAGCTTGAAGAAATATTGAGACAGTCAGACAAGATCCTTGTTAGAACCTCAGCCTTTGAGCTACAGGAAATGTGTTGGAGAACATTTATTATTTTATTTTAACATAAGCTAATATTGTCTTGAAATAAAGTATGTGTAGTCTATAACTATTTAAAAAAAGGTTTTTATTGAAGAAATAGAATTTATTTCTGAAAGGTAGTGTTATCTAGCACCAGATTTTAAAATGTTCTATTCTGCTGCTATCTGTTTCAATCAGGATAAAGGAATTGGTCACTTTTTTGATGCTGCCTAAGTTTTGATAAATTATGGAGCTTTGAGGCAATGGAGGAAAAGTATAACACTAGCGGTTTTAGTGTTAAAACTTATGTTTGAGCTCTGTTTTACTGCAGAATGAATCAAGATGGATTTTCTTTACCAGTTAAAGCAAAAAATAAACTCTCCAAAAAAGGCTGCCACCACCACCACCAAAAATACCCCCCAAACCACCATCAAACCAAAGGAAAAAAACCCATAAGAACAAAAAACCTGAAACAAAACGACTTGGCCTTCTGGGTTGTGTCTCCTTTGCTGTTGTACTGCGTAAGAAATTCTTCCTGCCATCCATCTTTTACACCACTTTCTCGTGAGGACGTGCCGCAGGAAAAGGATGGTAATGGGAGGCAGCAGGTGCTGACAGGGCTGTTCAAGAGCAGTGTAAATTTAACGCGATTGGGACCTGGATGCAGAGGTGGCAAGCTTTGGCTTAGGGTTGCGATCAAGGGATTAAAAAAAGCACCTCGAATGCACCCAGAGTTGTTGCTATCCACTCACTTGCTGTTGATTATTTTTGGTCCAAAATTATTATTTTTTTCCTGTTTAGATGAAAGGAGGCTCTTAATGTGATCGGTATCAAATTAGTGAGGTTTTTTTTTTTTTTCTTTTATTTTTTTAGGAGTTAGTGTACTTAATCTGTGGTAGAAGAGTTGAAGCAGCTACTCACAAGACTGAAATGTTATGTTGATTTTCTGTTTCGTTGCTGGCAGCGGAAAGCCACTGATGGCAGTCACATTGACTTTGCTGCGTAGGAAAGCTGTGAGAAGAAGTAAATATGCTGTAGCTGTTGGTCTGTTCTTGTACATGTTTTCTTAGCCGTATCTTTTGTGTTCACTGTTTAAGAGTTTACATTAGCTAGTGCATGTCTCAGCTCTCACAAGATGTGCATTTATAGGATTTTTTTAGCGCTTTTTTGGCTTTGAATTCAGTTCAGCCAACCAGGCAGAGAAAGATACGCTCACTTCAAAATTTTCTTTTTTCTGTTCAAGACATGGTCTTTCCTTGTATGGCTTCTAGTTTGATTTAACAACTTATTGAACTCCCCCCCCGCCCCAGGTATCTGGCTATTAACTTCTCTTCCTCTTTGGTGGTCAAAAATGCTGGAAACTGCTGCTTGCTTTTGCTGTGTGTTTTTCCTGGTGTTTAATTCCTTGTTCCTAGAAAGTGGTTCCCATCTTTTTTTTTTTCTCCTTTTTTTTTTCCCCTTCTGATGGTAGTTTTTGCAGGATTTAGAAATGAGGAAGTCCTCAACTCCATCTAGTGCTACTGCAGACATAAATGCCAATGGTGCTTGACATGAAGGCACACCCATTGCACTGCTGTCTGGGGCGGTCGTGCTGTGGTGGTCGTGCTTAACACAAGATTCTATTGAGCATGGATGACCAGCATGGGTGGATTTGACAGTGTTGTTGACTGTGAGGTGTTTCTTTGGAAAGCTTAGTTCTAGGAAGTCTTTTGACAAAGTAAAACTGTTCCTGTGTCCTCTCTCACACCACAGAGTTGACAGGGATGTACAGGGCAGCGAGGAGGACTCTGAGGAATCACTGTGCCTTTTTGTGTGCAGAATTTCAAGGTTCAAGTCTTGGAATTGTTCTATATCACACTTTTTCTTTCTTTCTGGTCTCTCAGAGGAGAAATGTAAGCCTATCTTATGCTAAACTCCAAATCAGTGTCTGCATCTAGGCTGTCAAAACCAAGCTCTACTAACTGTGAGACGCGTTAGTTTCTTACAGGATAGCATTTCCTTTTGGATAGGGGCTTGAGAAGGGAAACAACAGATATGTTGGAACCTGTGTTTGAACTTGAAGTATCCCTTTGTAATCTTCATCCTTGCAAAGTCCCTTTTTCATTTCATGTGTGAGACTTCTGTAAATGCTTCTCACTGGTCATTCTGTTCCTGTTTGGGAGGAAGAGGTCTCGAAGCAAGAAAAAATTGTGTACCTACATCAGTCTGACGGTCCTGAAATATTTGTCTTGTTTGAAGGAATACCTTCCTCACATGGTGCCTCTTGTACACTGGGATACATAAAATAAAGTTTGTTCAGGGGCAGAAGGTAGAGGGGCATAAGTGTAGCTAATAATCATAATACAGTTTTCTACTTGCCAATATCTCTTTTTCCTGGTGCGATGTTATATCTGTGAAACTAATAATCCTGATGCAAAAACTTAATTTCTGTGTACTTACCAGCTCCCTTTTTGGCCCCAAATGTTAAGAAAAGAAAAATGCTGACAAAGGCAAATGTGGTTTTATTATTCTCATTAGTAAATTAGATAATGGTGTATTGCAAGCTTTGTTTGTATTGATGTAAGTGATATAAATGACTACTAAGCTTAGTGGCATTTGTGTGCTTTGGTAGCGGTTATTGCTTGGGCTTTTTGGATAGCCAGGCTGTGTGTACAACAGCGTTGGCCTGTTTGTGTTAGACAGAGCCGGGTATTGGGATGGCTGGCATACTCTCTACATTTAAATGAATCAAATGTTCAGGAATTAGATTCTTAAAATATGGAGAATTCAGGTTTAATCACTTCATTCTGATCATTTGTTTGAAGGTGGATGGGGAATGGCAATGAGTAATTTTTTAACCTGGTGAGTTTCTTTTAGTGGATATAGATAGTTTAATACATTTGTACTTTACAATAAATGACAGCTACGACCTGGGATAAATTACTAATCTTTATCTGAATTGACAGTGCTTGAGGAGAGATGGGCAGAATGAATCACACTGCTGTGTCTGACGTGTATAAGGAGGTTATATTAAATGACTAATGATCTAGTCTTTTTCCCAAAAAATTTTCTGAAGGTGGGGTGGAAAGGAAGAAAGTGGGAAGGGAAGATGAAATTGTTCTTGTAAAGGCTGTGTGATAGCAAACATATTCCGACATAATAAATGATAAATAATATTTTGTGATTTTTGTTTTTCTTCTGTTCAGATTAATGGTGCAATGTAGGAAACCTTTAAAGGTTTCAGATGAACTGGTGCAACAGTATCAGAGTAAAAACCAATACCTAGCAGCAGTAGCGACGGAAGCCGACCAGGAACCTGAAATCGATCCTTATGCCTTTGTTGATGGTGATGTGGAATTCTTATTTCCTGATAGTAAAAAAGATAGGCAGAATGTTGAGAGAGAAGCTGGGAAGAAACACAAGGTGAGTAAAGGAGTGAGGATGCACATCAGTGATGAAATTAAAACAAATTGCTTTAGTCACCAAATATATTTTAAGTCCTTCTCTGTGTATCTAGAAGTACATTTAAAAAATTATATTCTAGCAGAAATGATCAATGAAATTATGCAGCATGCCTCTAACTACACCTAAAATTTTTTGGCACGCTGGTGGTGCTGTTGCATTAGGGTTGATGGCTTATACTGGGAGAGCACTCCTGGACTGGAAGAAAAATCAATCTGGCTCAGTAGCCTTTCTGTAGAAACGGGTGACAGAAGGTGCTTGGGGAAGAGACAAAGAACAAGGCAAGTGCTTTGTTCAGGTGTGGAAAGGGTTGGGGTAGGTGAGGTGAACTCTGACTAGTTGCCTGGACAGTGAATTGGAATTTTTTTTTTTTTTTTCCCCCTTTAGCCAGTACCAACTATATCAGGCTTCTACTTCAAACAGAAGTACACTCTCCAAAAAAGGAGAAAATATACATGTGTTGGGAGTTTTATATGAAATAAATTTGCTTATTAGGACTAGTTGTGTGTATGTGCACTCCTGATATTGAGAGTTTCATTCGATAACTAGTGTAGTCAATGTATAGCATTTGATATCGACTGTTTTTTCAATGCAGTGTTGTAGCAAAAATCCACAGCTTGCTTTTTAAATTTATCCCCAACACAAAAACTAAGATTTACATTCTTACCTGTGCTCATCATTTGTGTGTTGCTAGCGTGTTGTCTGTATTCCAAGCTTGCTTCTCCCTGAGCAAGTACCGCTAGCCAGACCCCCAGACTACACCTTGCTGAGCTAGAAGGGTAATGAGAACCTGATACTTCTGATATGTACAAGAACTCCCATAGGGAGATAAAATGCCCCCCACTTCCCCAGTTAATTAAAGCAAGCTTTTCTACCTTTTTTTTTTAATAGGCTGAGGATGGGACATCTAGTGTTACAGTTTTATCCCACGAAGGAGAGGATGCTATGTCTCTATTTAGTCCTTCTGTCAAGCAAGGTAAAGAGGCTTTTTTTTTTTTTTTCTTCTTCATTCCTCTTTTAATTGTGCTATGTTAATGATCTCTTGAATAGTCAATAGATTCTAATAGGCTACTAAGTTTTTACTTCATGGTTTGTATTTCCCTGTCCCTTCAGAACTAGAAGACTTCTTGGAACAAGCTTTTTGTTGCACCTTGCAAATAAATGTTGGCTATAAAATCCAAATGTTATAAAATTGAAGGGACCTCACTTACGTGTAAGATAGTTGAATGGAATTGAGAACACACTTGCCCCCGCATCCCAGCTGTGGAAATAAGATGTCTTTATTTTTTTAAATGAATATATATTGCTAATGTTTTTGTAATGTTTGTTTTTCTTTATAGATGCCCAACGTATTGCTGCTCATGCTCGCACTGCATCAACTAGCCTGTTCCACGAAACAGACTTAGTGGTCTCTTATACTGACCTTGACAATCTCTTCAATTCTGATGAAGATGAGCTAACAGTAAGTGATGTGCAAGGGTAATGGCAGCTGCTAGACAAAAAACTGCAAGGAACAAGTATGTCTCTTTGTGGTTTTGGGTTGGTGGTTTGTTTTTTTTCTTGGCATTTCTAGGAGAGGTTGCAAAACGTGCATATAAGCAAGTGCCGTGGCTCCTCTGGAGCAGACGTACTGTTCTGGTTGACTCATACGATCGTATTTTTGTTACAGACAAGCTTTTGATCTTATATCCTTACTATCCAGACAGTATATGCTGCTTGAATATATGTTTAGTTATAACTTTACAGATTCAACAGTGGCACTAGTGCTCTTTTCCTGTGGTCTAGGTTCTGTTTAACTAGTCAGTAAAGGTAATACTGAAACAAAACAAAAACTTCTGAAAGAGAAGAGGCATTTAAACACGTGGACATTCTGCCAAATAAGCTGCTTCATTGCAGCAGCTATTATCTTGGAACAGTTTCTCTTGCAGTCTCTAATGGTTCTGAATCCATTATCTTTCTAGTTTCTATTTCAATACCGTTTGCAATCTGTTTTCTTTTCTGAACTGTACTTTGCTCCATGCTTAATCCTAAATCCCCTTACCCAGACAAAATGCCCATCAACTTTAATGGGAGCTGTAGCTGAGTAAGGGCTGAAGGATCTTAATAGCCATCAAAGGTCATCATTGTATAAAGCCAGGGTGTTTGCTCTTAAACATGAAGACTCTTATTTTCTATAGACTTTAGTACTGTTTAAACATTGTAAAATATATCTCTTGTTCTTTTAATTTCAACAGCTTTTCTTCCCTGTACCTCTTGTTCCAGGATTTGTTTCTCTATCTTTTCTATTCCTGTTCATGTGGTAACATCAGTAATGTTAGCATGGTTTTGGGAGTGTGTATGTTTTTTCTGATAGATTGTGGGCAGCCCTATTTAGCTTTTTTTTAATATGACTGCTAACAGGCTGAGAGTTATTTTATAACTGGTCTTTCATTTTAATAGCATCATGACTTGATGGGAGAGCATTCTCTGAGTTACAAGTATTAAGGGAGGACAAGTGTAACCCCAACTACTAGCACTGGGCTTCTGATTTATTTTAATTTTTCTAAACATTATACAAAAATCTCAGCTTTGTATGTCCACTGCACATGAAATTTCCTGTTAGCAGGAAATATGAACATGTGTTCATGTCTGAAGCGATTTGATTACAATACTTCTTTTCTTTCTTAGCCTGGATCTAAAAGAACAGTGAATGGCGCTGATGACAAATCCAACTGCAAGGAGGCAAAAGCAGGAAATCTAGACCCACTGTCATGCATAAGTAAGCTTTATTTGTTTTTTCTAAGTAGAATACTAGCTCTTAACGTTTGACTGCTAATATGTTGTGGGAATTTGGAAACACGCTTCATTTGCCCTACTGAAATTTTAAGACAAAAGAAATACTTCAAAATGTCCTCATGCTCTAAAGCCTACTTCTAATCTGAAATTAGGCACTGCAGATCTCCATAAAATGTATCCAACTCCGCCTTCATTGGAACAACATATTATGGGATTTTCTCCAATGAACATGAATAATAAGGAATATGGCAGTATGGACACTACACTTGGAGGAACAGTACTTGAAGGGAATAGCTCTAGTGTGGGAGCTCAATTCAGAATTGAAGTAGATGAGGGTTTCTGCAGCCCCAAACCCGCTGAAATAAAGGTATGTAGTGCTGATAGTCCTGATAAATGTTTCTAATGATTATTGTTCAGTTTATTACTTAATCCTGAATAGGAACTGTGGGAAATCAAGTACAATTTGAAACTTGTGTCTAGGTAATGCACATTCTAGTAAGTAGTATGTACTATTTTACTACTTAAGTTTCAAGAAAGAGTCATGCATGAAGCTGAAGGAATGCATTTCAGTAATTGTAGTTCATTGTTTGTTTTGTGTTGGCATGTTGCTTTTTGGAGCAACATGCCACAGGTGAGAATAACGTGTGTATAAATCTACCTTTCTCTTTTGCAGCTATATCAGGATTAAATATTAAAGAACTACTGCTTGAACTTAGTCACGTTTTTTTGAGAAGCATTTTAATAGCTGAAGTGATCTAACTTACATGCTGATGCTTTACCGTGTCTAACTTCTAGGATTATTCTTATGTTTATAAACCTGAGAATTGTCAAGCTTTAGTGGGATGTTCCATGTTTGCGCCACTGAAGACGCTTCCCAGCCAGTGTCTTCCTCCCATCAAACTGCCAGAAGAATGCATTTATCGCCAGAGTTGGACTGTGGGAAAGTTGGATTTACTTCCTCCAGGACCTGCCATGCCATTCATCAAAGATGGGTATGACCCGTGCCGCAGATGTTTAAGCTTTGTAAGGTGGTCAGTTGTTATCCACAGTATAGGAAGTACCCCTAGATGTGGCGGGTTTTTTTTTTTTTGTAAACCTCTAATATTTGTAAAGACACACTGTGTTTATACAACTGACAAGAGCCTTTAAAAAAAGTCCTTACAGTTAAACCTTACTGTAAGAGACCGTCTTCTCAAATAGCTTCTTAACTGTGCATACATTTTATTCGTTGTCTCATTTAAAGGTTTCTTGGGGAAGCTTAATGGTGCAAGTCCAGTTTTAATAAGTAATGAAGATGGTAACAATCAAGATAAATGTAAACTTGGGACTTGTTTTTGCAGTGGTGTTGTAGGTACTGCAAGGGCTTAGTAGGTGGTGCTTCTGTTTCTTAAATTATTTTCTTAAATAGCAGTAATCTCGGCTGTATTGGGACTAGGAAAACATTTCGTTTGATTGGAAGCTATGCCCGGTGTGACATTGCCTGGTAACAGCAGTATTGCAGTAGGCATTTCTGTAGTCCGCATTTGGTAGTGATGGTCTTGCTGGCAGTTTTTCTTGAAGAAAATATTTATTCCTCTTTCTGTTCTGCATTAGTAGCTGGTATAAAAATGTAGCCTTCTTGTTGCTTAATCCATTTTTTGATAGAATTACATGAATATTAAATCTTAGAGTAAATACTGATGTTGCTTCTGTTAGGATCATTCATAAGCAGTATGTTTCCAGGTCACATTAGCCTTATAGGTCTTTGGAGATACTCAGCTGCTTAGGAAAGAAAATGTTAAAATGTTTCCAGGTGATACTTTCCTTCTGGATCCAGCTGAATCTGCTGCTGATAGAGCCGGTATATTTTCTTAGTGTGTGTCAACATAATGTGTAAATAAAACATGAACAAAAAAGGTGTCCTTTCGACTCCACAGAACCATACAATTTGTAATTTATTCTGACCACACTTGTTTCCTGGAAGCTTTGTGCAAAGGGAAAGACGAAAGGAGGTGGGGAAAGATTCTTTAACAGTGCTGTCAGTGGGAGTCCTGCAAAGTCATTTAGAACAAATGCTCTTGAAGTTCCTTGGGGGATGAAAATCTTGCTGGGGATTATGAAAGACTAGTTTAGAAAAGCAAATATTAATTAGGAAGGTCCTTCTTTAGAAATTTGAGACTTAAACTTCAAAACCAGTATGTTGTGTACTTAAAGTATTTCCTTCTTCCTGTGGCTGCCATTAGTGATGGAAGCACTATGGATCAAGAGTATGGCCCTGCGTACACACCACAAACTCATACTCCATTTGGGATGCCACCAAGTAGCGCACCTCCCAGTAACAGTGGAGCTGGAATTCTCCCTTCTCCTTCCACCCCTCGTTTCCCAACTCCTAGAACACCAAGGACTCCTCGAACACCTCGTGGAGCTGGTGGACCTGCAAGTGCACAGGGTTCAGTCAAATATGAGAACTCTGATTTATACTCACCAGCTTCCACACCATCGACATGTAGGCCGCTTAATTCTGTTGAACCTGCAACTGTGCCTTCCATTCCAGAGGCACACAGTCTTTATGTGAATCTCATCCTCTCAGAGTCTGTAATGAATCTCTTCAAAGACTGTAACTTTGACAGCTGCTGCATATGTGTTTGCAATATGAACATCAAAGGTGCTGATGTTGGAGTTTACATTCCTGATCCAACACAAGAGGCCCAGTATAGGTGTACCTGTGGTTTCAGTGCTGTTATGAATAGAAAATTTGGCAACAGTTCTGGACTGTTTCTTGAAGATGAATTGGATATTCTAGGACGTAATACGGAGTGCGGCAAAGAAGCAGAAAAACGCTTTGAAGCTCTCAGATCTACTTCTGTTGAACATGGCAGTGGAGGACTGAAAGAACCTGAGAAACTGCCCGATGAGTTAATACTGTTGCTGCAGGATCAGTGCACCAACTTGTTCTCACCATTCGGAGCAGCAGATCAAGATTCCATTCCCAAAGTTGGTGCAGTTAGCAACCTGGTACGTGTAGAAGAAAGGGATTGTTGCAATGACTGCTACTTAGCCTTGGAACATGGACGGCAGTTCATGGACAATATGTCAGGAGGGAAAGTTGATGAAGCACTTGTGAAAACTACTTGCTTGCACCACTGGTCAAAAAGAAATGGTAAATATTGAAAACAGATTATTTTCTACTTGTCCACCTATGATTTTTTTTTTTTTAAGCTTCATTTCTTGTGTTTTTCCTTTGTGAATATTGGATACTTTAAACTGTTTTTCCACCTGCATGCTTGTATAAACTTCTATTTTTAACAGTGTTCAGAATAACCGTTGCTTTTACATTCCGTACTGGTACCATACACCAAGCAGAGTATAGGCCTTGGCTACCATCAACTGTAAATTCCTAACGTAAATTTGAAGTGTAACGTAAGACCACAGTAACTGTCCACAACACTTCACTAGGCTTATTCTTTTAGAGCAGCTTTTGGTGACTGCATTTACGGAGGCTCTGTGGAATGAGTGTACATACAAAGTGTAGGTGGTTCAAATGGTGACTGTATTGTCAAGGCTACTGTGGCAGAATTAAACAAGATTTATGATTCAGTTGCCTTCCCCCCCTTCTTTAAGGGGGGGGGGGCGGTAGTTTAATGGCATGTGTGGCAAATAAAGCATTATTGTAGCCTTCGCTCTGTGTTGGATCTGCCAGAGATCCTTGGATATTTCCTTCTAGGGCCTGACTAATGATATACTGTCTCATGGAATACCGTTTATTCTGTGTATTTGCATACTTCTCTCAATAATAGTCTTTTCAAGTAGCAACTCTAGCAGGGTGAACAGTGAAATATGAAACTTTGATAGCAGTTAGCTGCGATTCATAGTCGTTAATGAGGATGAGGAGGACTAACAGTAAAACACAGCTAGGATTCTGTGTATCAGTGGGGGATGAAGTTTAAAAGCCCAGGCTATAGATAAATCAATGTTTTCAGGCACCCAGGAGAAGACTCAGTGTTACTGTCACCTTGGTATTTAGGATAAGAAGATGTAAAAATACTTCTAAATGGAAGGCTATGAAATTATAGCCATACCAAATTGTGTGTCAGCTTTTTATTCTTAAGCACTGTGCATTAAATGGCATAGTGGTGGCAAGCTTGATGAAGTGGACTGTCACTGTTTTGAGGCTTCCCTCAACTTCTATGAAGTGAGCACTGGGTGGCAGTCTGTTTAACCTTCCTTTATTTGGAGGGAAAATCCTGTAGTTTAAGGGTTGTACAACTTGTTTGTGTGGGGGTTTTGGTTTGGTTTGGTTGTTTGGGTTTTTTTTTTTAAATTTTAGGGCTTTTTCCCTTAGTTTAAATCGTAAGATGGTAAGGCTTTTAAGGGAAAAAACTCTACAGAAAAAAAAATAATAAAAAAAAAAAATCCATCTGTGTTTTTTATAAATGGCTGAGAGGGGAGGAGGGAGAACCCTAAATCTGTGTGCTTAACTTTTTATATCATGGCCTTTGGGTGGCCTGCATGTATGTTTTAGAAGAGTGTGACCTTGTTTGAAATCAAGGTGGCTTAGGATTCTGGGTTGTTTGAGGAGGGCTTTATTTTATCCTGTTGTTGCAGTAGGCCTTGACAATTTTTTTGTCCTTTCAGTTGTGGATGTGAGCATGCAGTGTTCCCAGGACATCCTTCGTATGCTCCTCTCGCTCCAGCCAGTTCTTCAGGATGCAATTCAGAAAAAGCGAACGGTCCGGTCTTGGGGTGTGCAAGGCCCCCTCACATGGCAACAGTTTCACAAAATGGCTGGCAGAGGCTCTTACGGTAAACTGCTGCGTAGACTCCTGTCTGTTAATCTCTACTTGATCCGGCCACCAAACCTCAGTGTCTGGATGCTGTTCAGCCTATTGGAATTCTAAACAGCATTTGACCTTTCTTTAAGCTAGCAAGAGCTATTAGACAGGGGAGAATTCTTCTCTTTAGAAAAACAGAAAATATTTATATTCCTTAAAACAGTAAATGAATTAGATATGTGTATTTAAAATTAACAGCTTCAATTGCACTGTTTATATATACTGGACACTTCTCCAAGTGAGGGACTGAAATTGCAAAGATGGATTTAATGGTAAAAACAGTAATTGCTCTGTTTGTTCGGGTTTGTTTTGTTTTGTTTTTTTTTTTTCCTCCTCAAAAGAATTACTCCACTTTAAAAATAGCGTAGTTAAAAATACTAGCTTTGAAATGCTTGAAAAAGTGTGCTTTATTGCTCGGTAGTTTCAGAACTGTGTTGAAGATTTGAGGTTATCCAGTGTGTTGTCTATGATAAATATTTGGAGTGGCCAACACCTGATGCACGTTTACAGATACAAGGTAAACTTTGTGCACTCAAGATTTAAACTGACCTCATTAGCACATGAGATTGATTTACCACTACGTAGAAGAGTGACCTTTCACCGGCAGATCTTTTGTAGCTATTTTTAGAACATGGTAATTATACATTTAGGGTACATGTAAATGCATGGTTTTAATTTTTTTTTTTTCCTCATTCTGTGGTCCTTTACGTATCTGCTTAGACTATTTACGTTTCTTCCCCCTCTTTTTGATCACTCTGTGGGGAAGGCTTCCTGGACACTAAAGGTCTGTTCCTGATTGTCTGTATACTGATAGAAATATTAAACAACCGTGGAACTTCTTCTTGAGGCCCTGAGAGATTTCAAATAAAAATAATTAGCTGATGCTTTTTTGCAGAGGGTTGGATCATACAGGCAGGTTTTTCATTTGGATCTGTTAAAATGAGAACTATTCCATTTACAAGCAGTGCTACTTCCTGTTAGATGCCGGGAAGGCCAGTGTGTTTTTCTGTTCATGTTTCCTAGAAGCAGGGTGTTAATTTTAAGCTTTCTGCTTAATATATTGGAAAATGTGTCTTGCTTTTCCAGGAACTGATGAGTCCCCGGAACCACTGCCAATCCCAACATTTTTGTTGGGATATGATTACGATTTTCTGGTGCTGTCTCCATTTGCTTTGCCGTATTGGGAGAGGCTGATGTTGGAACCTTACGGATCTCAAAGAGATGTTGCTTATGTTGTGGTGTGCCCTGAAAATGAGGCTCTGCTGAATGGAGCAAAAAGCTTCTTTAGGGATCTGACTGCAATATACGAGGTACATTATTTATGGTAGTTAGCAGTGAAATGGATTTTTGAAAGACTGTTTTTAATACGTACTCATAACTACTTATCAGGCTTGTCTCAGATGATATAAACGCTTGCACAGAATGCTCTCTCAGCTGCTAGAAAGGATTTTAGGAATGGGCACTTGGAAGATAAGGGTTGTTCATGTTGCTCACCATTCCTCTTACTAATAGCTGTTTTGAGAGTCTTTATCTGATAAACGCCACTCAGTGGTAAAACTCCGTATTACCACTTTAATTGTTTTAGCTACATTTAATTAATTAATTAAATGCATGTATTACTTGGATTGTGATTAAGATTAGAGTAGATGATGTATCAACCTGTTTTTCTTGCATTTAGGAAAACCTGGAAATAAACCATAAAATCACTATTAAATATTTCATACTGGTGTAGTATTCTAGAATTAAATGTTACTGATATTTGACAGTTTTTAAGGCTTACAAATTCCTTATCTTGCATCTTCTATTTTACCTTCTTTGCAGTCATGCAGGCTTGGTCAGCACAGACCTATCTGTAAGTTATTGCCTGATGGGATCATGAGAGTTGGACCTACTGCTTCAAAGAAGCTTTCTGAGAAGCTGGTCACAGAATGGTTCTCACAGACAGCTAACACCAACAATGAAGCGTTTTCCAAACTTAAACTATATGCCCAAGTTTGCAGATATGAGCTGGGTATGAATTGTTTTTAGTGTTTCTTATTTCATACAATTACCACTTACTCCATTCCAGTAGAGGAGAAGAAATTGTTGCATTTATTCATTGAGTCTTATTGTTTGTTGCAGCTTTCTGGTTTTAAGCTTGGGGGGGGGGGGGGGGGAATTCCAAACTCCCAATATATTTAAATGTGTGCTAAAATGGCTTCTTCTCATCTAGCAGTATCTTTAGGAAACGGCAGTGTTGCTGCCTGACAGGGACTTTGGTTGTCTTTTTGTATTGGTGACTGAAATTCTGAAGCAGTGATTTCTAGCAATTCAACATGGCTGGAAAAAAAATTATTTTTAAAATAGATTTCTGGATATTTCTGAAAGAGTCTTAATGAGAATACTGGAATTTGAAAATTTAATACAGGTATTTTAGTTTGGGAGGTAAAATGTATGCTAAGGGTTTGCTCTCTGTTTTGTTAAAACTATAAACTTACATAGATGAAGTATGCTTAAAAACAGCTGCAATATAAAATTTACACTTTTTTTTTCTGGTTTTAGGTCCTTATCTCGCTTCTCAGCCTTTGGACAATTCTTTACTTTCCCAAACAAATCTGGTCCCTCCCTCCAGCCAGCCAGCCTCTGCTCTGCCCCCAGCAACAGCTAACGCTGGGAATCCTAACACACCGTCGTCTGCTCCTGCAGCTCCCACCAGTAGTACTATGACAGCAACATCAAACAGTGCCATGTCTTCTGCAGCTACTACAGCTAATTCAACGCTGACTACCACTGCCCCATCATCCTCTTCTGCCAGTATAGGCAGTGGGATACCAACAAGCAAGCCTTCTTCATTTCCGCCTTTTAGCAGCATGAACAATACCACTTCTGCCTCCCTGCCCGCTCAGGCTGCAACAGTCCAAAACGGGCAAACAGGAGGACAGCAGCAACAGCCAACACTGCAAACAGCAGGGATGTCTGGAGATACTGCTTCAGCGCCTGCACAGCCCCATCCAGAGGTTTCTGAAAGGTAATGAACTGCAGAGTCAAACCTGCTTTGGCTAAAAAAAACAAACAAACAAACAAACAAACCAAACCCTCAGCTCAACTAATGTAAACCTATTAATGCCACTCTTGTCCCCTCAAGAAAAATCTTATATTTCTTTTCTAGTCACCAGGCTGCTTTTTAGTGGGAATGAGAGTTCATGGTGGAGCTGAACTTTTTAGTTCCAGTCTTAGCTGCAGTTCCAACTGCATCTCGGTGTCTGCTGTGGTACAAAGATAAATTTTCTCTTTTTTTCTTTTCTCTTTAAAAGAGGAAAAATTGACCAAACTACTCACTTCTGTATTTTAAAGGTGGTGGTGGGGAATAGATAACTGGTACCATCTTAAAGTTCTACTTTCTGTTATCAAAGTTATAGTAGTAAAGACAGCTCTTACTGAGCGACTGACCTTGTAAGTATTCTTGTTCCCCAGTTGAAGCAATAGAACTATGTGCTGTTGAGCCTCTGTAATAAAGGCGGCTAAAGAAAAGACAAGCAATACTGAGTTGCTGATAAACTCACACGCAAAAATGAAATAAAAAGACTGTTTTTTACACCACGGTTGACTCAAAGGTCTTTCAGATTAATATTTGACAATCTGATCTTAGTTTTGAAGTAAAAATAAATCATTATAAAACTCAGCTTTTTGTAACTGGTTTCAAAATTTCATTTCCAGCACTATGGATCGTGATAAAGTCGGAGTCCCTACAGATGGAGATTCACATGCTATCACCTATCCACCTGCAATTGTAGTTTACATAATTGATCCTTTTACATATGAAAAAAAGGATGAGAACAGTAGCTCATCTAGTTTGTGGACACTTGGACTTCTGCGCTGCTTTTTAGAGATGGTTCAGGTTCTTCCTTCTAACATCAAGAATATAATTTCTGTGCAGGTGAGCCAACGTTTATAGAAATGTGCTGAACAAAGTAGCTTTGGCTTTGGCTGTGTTTTGGAGGCGGTAACGCCCTCAAGGTGAAAGTTTCATTTGCTTTGTAAACATTGCTTACAGTTCTACAGCTGTTAAATCATGAAGATTATTGTTTTTAGAGCAGTTTGGGTGTTATTAACCAAAGCCAAATCCCGTAGTAGATTCCAAACTCATCAGTCTTATCCCTGAGGAAATTTAGTGGCCCACTCCAATAACGAGTGAAGTACGGGAAAGCTGCTTGTGCCATCACTGGAATCTCTGCTGCCAGCCTGACCCTGCTGCGCTTTAGACAGTGCTCTTTCCTGATGGGCATCCAGCGGTAATGCTGTCAGCAGCTGCAAAACTAGTTAACAGAGGGCCTCTTTTTGGAGGAATAATTAAGATTCTCTTCTAAACAAATTTTTTTTTTTTCTCTGAAGAAAATTTCAATGAGAGTAATTGCTTGAAGGTCCCACTTAGCTTTGGAAGAAGTGGCAGGAGATATGCAAGAACCAGAGAAATTTGATTGCAAAGTAAAATTCTAAAAGCAGCGTACCCAAATATTATCTCAAAAGCCTTTTAATCTAATGATGAAACAGTAATTATGTTTTTCCCCCCTCTGTAATCTGTTCCAGATTGTCCCATGTCAGTACCTTCTACAACCTGTGAAACATGAAGACCGGCAGATTTACACTCAGCATTTAAAATCTTTGGCATTTTCATCTTTTACTCAGTGTCGGAGACCTCTTCCAACTTCCACCAACGTGAAAACGTTAACTGGCTTTGGCCCAGGTTTAGCCATGGAAACTGCTCTTAAGAGCCCTGATGTGAGTGGTGTTAATGTGGTTGTGTAAATATGCACATCGGGGAAATGTCCCTGTTTATTAAATGATTGGCATCTTTCACATTAACTAACTAGAGTTGTGAGGAATAATTGCTTCCCAAAACTTCATTGTCTGTTCTGTCATCTTTATAGAGACCCGAGTGTATTCGCCTGTACACCCCTCCTTTTATACTGGCTCCTGTAAAGGACAAGCAAACAGAACTAGGAGAAACTTTTGGAGAAGCTGGCCAGAAGTATAACGTACTTTTTGTAGGCTACTGTTTGTCTCATGATCAAAGATGGCTTCTTGCATCCTGTACAGATCTCTATGGAGAACAGTTAGAAACTTGCATAATTAATATTGACGTACCAAACAGGTAAGAATGAAACTGTTAATTTAATTTTTAGCATGTATGTCGTCTTTCATTCCCCTGAAGAATTAGTTTGTTTATGATGCTGTAAGAATAACTCTGACTTTTGTAGACTCACTATATTGCAAAACTAGCTAAAGCGAATGGTTATTTTCCATATTATGTGCATATTGTTTTGAGTTAAATTTCTAGAAGAATGTTACTTGGTTTCATGTGATTCTTGAGTGTGTGTGTATGTGTGTTCATACTCCTCCCCCCCCAGCTTTTGATGTCAGTGTTAGAATGTGATCGATTAAAAAAAGCCAAAAAAACTGAAGTTACAATTGATGTACTCCAATACTAATGTTCTTGGGTCCTGTGAATGTTCAGGTTAGCGCAAATAAGAAGTTCCAAACGTGGCAATAAAAACTTGTTGCAGATGGATTCTAGCTTTGTTTTCCCTTCTTTGTTAATTGTAGAGCTCGCAGGAAAAAGGGCTCTGCCCGCAGACTTGGTCTTCAGAAACTCTGGGAATGGTGCTTGGGACTTGTGCAGATGAGCTCTTTGCCATGGAGAGTTGTAATAGGCCGTTTGGGAAGAATAGGACACGGGGAATTAAAAGGTAATGTTAGCATTTTGAGTCTAAAACTTAATTTGAAGCCTTCATTTTTCAGTAATATAAAGTGTCTGTCCCTGTTTCTGGAAGAAAACCTAAATAATTTTAGAGTTCCTTTGTATGTTTGAAACTTAACAGATGTGAACCCACACTGTTATAGGTAAAGTATGTATTCTGCAGCAAGCACTGTTCTTCTAGATAAACTTATATCCTTTATATCCTCAGACTGGAGTTGTTTGCTGAGTCGCCGAAACCTTCAGTCCCTTAGTAAGAGGCTAAAAGACATGTGCAGAATGTGTGGTATCTCTGCTGCAGACTCTCCCAGCATTCTCAGTGCTTGTTTGGTGGCAATGGAACCGCAGGGGTCCTTCATTATTATGCCAGGTATTTCAGAAACTCTTTTCTGGCAAGGGAACTAATAGATCAGGTTTAGCAAAACTAAGGAAATACTTGCTTTTTTTTCCCAAAGATTCTGTATCGACTGGCTCTGTGTTTGGACGCAGCACCACTCTAAATATGCAGACGTCTCAGCTGAACACCCCACAGGACACATCATGCACTCACATACTTGTGTTTCCCACATCTGCGTCTGTGCAAGTAGCATCGTCAACTTATACCACTGAAAACTTGGATCTGGCCTTTAACACAAACAATGGTTAGTAGATGGGATTTATTCTTGTTGTAAAAACAAACCAACCAAAAAAACCCCCCTTGACACTCCCCCTATAGTAAGAATGAGACTGTTTATTCTTATGAAACACAGGATTTATATGGAAAATCACTTGATTTCAGAATGTGTTGTCATCTCCTGTACGTAAGGAAACTATAGAAATTCACTGGTCTTGTTCTTTTTCAAGATGGAGCAGATGGAATGGGAATCTTTGACTTGTTAGACACTGGAGATGATCTTGATCCTGATATTATAAATATTCTTCCTGCATCCCCTACTGGATCCCCTGTACATTCTCCAGGGTCCCACTACCCCCATGGAGGTGATATGGGCAAGGTAACTATCAGAGTAAACACAGAGTTGTGCGCGCGTGTGGTGTTTGTTTTTCTCCATCTGCTCGTTTCCTTTTGTGGAATGAAAGGTTCCTATGCAATGTCTTGAATCAATTGGATATTGGATTGTCTTTGCAAGATTCTTGTAACGCGTGGATATTTCAAAATGCTTTGTGTTTGGAAAGCTACAGATAATTTCTATTAAGTTTGTGCTCTCCTAATATTAAACCGTTGCCTGTTGTTTTACAGGGTCAAGGTACAGATCGATTGCTTTCAACAGAATCTCACGATGAAGTAACAAATATACTGCAACAGCCATTGGCCCTTGGTTATTTTGTGTCAACTGCCAAAGCAGGTCCATTGCCTGACTGGTTTTGGTCAGCGTGTCCTCAAGCACAAAATCAGTGTCCCTTGTTTCTTAAGGTACCGTCACTTCAGCAGGCGTACAGCCACCTTCCTGGACAGTGTCCTAGAAAATTGTGCAGGGATCTGAATTATGAGAACTGCTAGGTTTAAAACAAAGTTGGTGCATGCCTCTTCGAATGTGTCTGCTTTTGCTTCAAGAGAGGTCGGGTTTTAAATTTTTGAGCTTTGGCTTTTTAGGTTCACTTTTTTTAAGGGAAGAAAAATGATTAATGGAAGTAGCAAATGTTCTGAAGGGTTCTGCTCTTCTGATGGTTTCTTCACGGTAGTCTGGACTGTTTTCTGTTTCTGGCTTTGTGCTACGGTATTTTGTAAGAATAGGTTTAGTTTCTAGAGAGATCTCTGGTTAATGTTTGACTCCCGTGGGGACTGGTGGGTAGAGAGGGAAGTATACAAGTGTAATGTAATATCTCGTTTACACTGAGTAAAAGAAAAATAATAAATAAACCTCTTTATGTATTGCACAAAGCATAAAAGCTAGGTTTTCCATGTTGGCTGTTGCCAAGTGATAGTCATTGTATCATCTGTCTGGATGTTGTCTGATCTCCTTATCTTTTTATGGCACAATCAAGACATACTTGGCACATTTAAGGCTATACATTAGTATACAGAGAAACTTTCTGTATGAACATTATTCATTTTTTACTAAATTAGCATCTCTAATACTGTGCTTTATTTTCTAATGATACCGATACATCTTCTTCAGCCTTATTTGTGTCTGGGTTAGCAGTTCCTCTTGGCCTAAGCTCAGCTGTGGCTTTGGTATAAGACATTTTTTTGAATAGAGGATTTATTATTTACCCTAAGCAGCTCTATACATGGAATATAAATAGACCAGTCTTATGGAAAGCAACTGAACTTTCAAGTCTGTGTATTACTGGGCATCTTGGGCTACTTGAGTTGCTTTTTTAATAATCACTTAATGTAGGCAAAGGGATTTAGAAAAAAAATTCCTAAGATGTATTACACTACTAGCACTGTGCTTTTAGGGGAGATCTGAGTGCATTTCCTTTATATTCTGATAATTCCTGAACTTGTCGACGGCCTTAAGGATAAGATTTGTTTTGGCTTGTGCGTCAGGGAATAGAAGGTGACTGCAAGGTATGGGTCAACAGTAGAGGGAAGGAAGCACCAGTACAGAGGGAAGAAAATACGCTGTAGTTGAACCAGGCAATAACTGCTGGCATCTTTCTTCCTTTCTTAGGCCTCTTTGCACCTCCACGTGCCTTCAGTGCAATCAGACGAGCTACTCCACAGTAAACACTCCCATCCACTTGATTCTAATCAAACTTCTGATGTGCTCAGGTATTTATGATTGATCACTTGCAAAAATACTGTGCATTTCATTTTTAATACTGCTGCAGTGAAGCTAGATTTGTTTGGGTTTTGTGCTGTTAGTTTTTTCTTTGTGCTGCTGCTATCCTTAGTACATCACAGATACAATATCAACTGCTGTGCTTTGAGTAGTTAAAAGATGGCTTTATCACAGAACACTGCAATTAAAAACAAACATCTCGAAGCCCTTCTTTAACTAATCAATGTTGATTACAACTGAAAATATTTGAAAGACAATAAATTCCTGAAGCTAAAAGAGAGTCTGAAGTGTAACACAGAAGATGGTGCATAAATGAGAGGAAGATAATTATAGCTAAGCCAGAATCTTGCATGGCAATCTTGTGGGAAGACTGAAATGCTGAAGTACCAGAGTCTGAGAGACTCATGTAAACATAGGACACTTGTTGAGAAAACGTCAGATTTTTCCTTAGTGTTTTTTTTTTTTTTTTAAATACGTGACCCTCTTGATGTTAATTAAGCATAGACAATTAAAATGACAGTTTTCCACTGAAAGAAAGTTTAGCTTTGAACTGCTTGAAATAATTCTGAAGGCATGTTATTTCAGAATGTTGGCAAACGTATTATGTTTTTAATACCAAAGAAACTGGATGATATTAAACGAGGACTGTAAAATACGGGTGAGAGAATCTCTTGGCTTGATGGAAGCTTGTTTGCTTTTCAGGTTTGTTCTGGAACAGTACAATGCACTCTCCTGGCTAACCTGTGATCCTGCAACCCAGGACAGACGGTCATGTCTCCCAATTCATTTTGTGGTGCTGAATCAGTTGTATAACTTTATCATGAATATGCTGTGATCTTCATCTGAATTTTGCAAGACAAAAATGAGGAAAAGGGATATTTCACTGCAGGACTAAGTTATAATTCTTCTCAGTGCAAGTTGTTTGTGATGGGGTATGAATCTTGTTACTTCCAGCAAATATTGTTTTGACTTGTGAGAGGGGCACCTATCGCCCCACTGTCTTTGAGTCATCGACTACGGGGGACACTTTAGAATGATGATCAGAAAGTGTATTATAACATTTTTAGTAGCAAAATTAACCATTTTTCCCCAACCACAGTATTTGTGAAGAGTAATGAGCCATAGTACCCAGTCATGGTTAATGAATATTAAAAGCATGGAGATGAGAAGAAACATGAGGAACAATAAGTTTCAACCTATGGCTTTGGAACATCGAGATGTTCTTGTATTGGATTATAGTACCTAGTATTCAAAAATGCCTGCATCTCTTATTTATTGTAAGTTTTTAAATGTATAAATTGTCTTATATTTCTTAACCTCTTTTATAAAAATTTTCCTAGAAGGTTTATACTGCCTTCTTGCTTTAAAGCAATTGGTCTAAAATATATGTAATCGTCTTAATTAAAAGTTGCAGTAGGTTGCTTTTAGAGTATTATTTTTTTGTAAGGGGTGGGTGGGGACAGTAAATTTGTATTGTCTTGATGTACAGTTTAATGGGGATAGAGGGGTTAATGTCCATACCATTGTGTGTGGGGGATTTACAGCTAAGCTGTAGTTGCAGAGTACATGTACAGTAATGAAGTTCACTGTGTTTATATAAATTGAAAAGGTACCGGGTCTTACAGCATTTTATATCACACCTTTACAGAGTAACAATGGCAATATATAAGTGATATTGTAGGTGGTTTAACTTGTAGTGAGAATAAAATGAATAAACTCTTCAACTGAAGTTTGTGTTATGGTTCAGGGCTGTGGCTAGATTCTCAGATCTATTTCCAGTATACGAGTTTTAATATTACAAGAATATCTATTGTGCATTGTTGTTACCTAGATATTCTTGGCACTGTGGTGACTGCGTTGTTTTCTTCCACATTTGCGATAAAACGTCAATCTGATACGGAACGCACAGAAAACGCTGATCTTATCCAAAGTCTCCTGTAAGGCTGAAATTTAGCCCAGCTCTAGCCATTTTACAAACGCAAAAATAGTCAATCTTGACTTTAAGATTGGTGTGTGTTTAACGAAAATGTGGTGTATATAGATTCTCAGTGAATTCTGGTATTCAGATTTTATTCCACTAGGAAAAAAACAGCACGAAACCCTGAACATTTCCCTTTTTAATGTATTTTTGGCACTGTGGTGAAGGTCCCAAGTATCAGTGTATGGCCTTCCCCATATCCCCTTTTCGGGCTCTGGCTGGGGCATGTGCCAAGGAGGCTTAGCCCTCTCTAAGGAAGGGACTGACAAATCACAAGGCTTTTGAAAACGTCTCCCTCTGTCTACAGTCACCATTTTTTCTCAGTAGTTTCCTTCCTCTCTCCTAGCACATGCCAAATGTCTGATGCTGCTCTAAAATAGCCCCTACGGGTGCTGAAGAGCAACTGCATATGCTTTTTCTGGGTTCCTCATCTGACTACCAGATTAAAAACTTAACTCCTGCAGTGCTCACGTGAGCCTGTTGCGATAACCCGTGTCCTGGGTCTTAATACTGTCCGTCTTGCTGGTTTAAACCTTTAAAGGAGCAAGTTTTAAGATCCATTTGTGCACCCGCTGTTAATCCCCTACAAGGAAGAATTCGCTTGCATTTACAAAACTTAGTGTGTTAATGAAAATCACGTTTCGTAAATGCAAAATACCTGCTTGAGGTCATCTTTCATATAAACAGTCTCACTGAATCATGTATATACAATAATAGCGACTTTTTTTGTTTTGTATAAAGAAGTTGTACAATTGGTGATGAAAATTTTCAGTCATTTCTTCAAAATAACATGAGTGCAATCAGAAGCTAGCATATTTTGATAAATAGAGTTAAAAACTGGGTCTGTCCATTACTTTATGTTGATAATGGTAGTGCACCGCAGATTAAACAGCCCATTTTTGTCTTACAGAAGGTTTTTTTTCCTCATTTGGCTGAGATTTTTTGAAGTGGAAAAGTGCTCCTAAAACTGGAATTTTCAAAGCGTATGTCCTATATGTCCTATCTTTTTTTTTTTCCCTTTTTAAAGCTTTGTTGCTAAGTGGTCATTTTTCACCCTGGCTCCATTTAGCCAAGTTCCAAGGGCTGGGTTTTGCTGTGGCTTGCTTTGTGTTAAATCTAACTTGTATTCATAAAGGTAAGTGAATCAGCTCCCTGAACATTGGTGTAACTGTATTCTGTTACCTGGACCACAGCCTTTCCTGTGAAACTCTCCAACTGTGAAAGCTGCCAGTTTCCCACTCCCCCCACAAATGCCGTTAAAGTAAATTTTAATATTATAACCACTAGAAAAGATTAGGAGGGCCATTTCTGGAGTGATAGTCACAGCCGGCAATGTACATATCAAACCTGCCAGCACCGTGGAGCCAACTACTACGTTGGGCATACCTATTTGTTAGCTACTTTCATTTAACTATTTTAAGTGCACATAATAGCTGGTTTATAAATAAAATTGTCACAATCCAATAACTTGGGTTCTTTAGCAAGTACAAGCTTAAATATTTGAAAATTTCAGCTCTGGCTTCTCAAAATGATGCTGCAAGGAAGTATTGTTCCTGGCAGTGCTCTGTTAAGTAGCTGTGGAGGTTTCTCTCCTAAGTATCCAATGAAAGAAGAATCTGAGATCCTTCCATTCCGATTAAAAATATGTATTTTAACCTAGCTATTACTGTATTTAAGCCATTTTAATCACCTTTGACTCACTGCTATTTGAATTAGATTTCTGAAAACCCTGTTGCTAGACCAGCAGGCCACCAATTGTACTTGCAAACAACCCTTACATTTTAAAGTAGCTGTAACATTTAGATCTTTCTAACATTTTCTGAAATAATTAAAGATAAATGAATTTATATTTAAATCCTCAGCTATGTTCTTACTTAGCTGTCAGTTATGGCGCAGATTATTGTATTTCTATATTTACCTCCGTTGGTAATTTTAACTTCATGTGTTGTTATGAAGACTTGCAGATGTCTTTAATCAAGCACTATTTGTTAATACTGTAATATCAAAATATTATGTCGCGTTATTTTAAAGCTTTCAAAAATAAGAGTAAAATGTTTTAAAAAATGCTATTGCACCATATAATTTGCTGCACAACAGTATGGCACAGCATATCAGTCTGTTTTGATAGTAATGCTGCATAAGCAACGTTTTGATCTGGGTTTCTTTTGAGAATTCGTTAATTAGGTGACATTGTATGACATTACCGTCTCGACAACCTCCAGCTGGGAAGGTTTGGTTTTTTGGTGGTTTTTGTTTTGTTTTAGTAAAGGACCCAGGACTATGCTTCATACTTAAAGGGTTGGGTTTTTTTTAATTATTATTATTATTATTTGTGGGTGTACTTTTTATTTTCAGTGGAGTAAAGCTTACTTTACAGTAGAACTGGATTTGGGACCTACCACAATCCTCAGGGTCACTTTTTCAGGATGTTACTAATCTAGCTTTAGGTTTTTCCGAGCGAACTGGACGTGCGGACCTTGCAGAGCGACCCGTGGCCTCCTCACTGGACATGTCGCCTTCCCCGCCCCTGCCAGCGCGGCCGGGTCACGCCGAGGGAGCTGTCCCACCTTCTCACACAGCCGCCACACGCCATGGGCCAAGTCGTCGTATTTATCGTGACAAGAAAAAAAATAAATAAAAGCGATTAAGGAACAAACACTATTGCTGCCGAATGCCATAAACACTGAGTTGTACAAATTGTGATTGAGGAAATGAAAAAGGTTTATACTTTTTAAAAAAATTTCAAATGGAATAAATTATTCATGAAGCCTTGATTGTGGTGTCGCGTTATTTACAGCGGGCGGGGGAAAGGGGCGGGGCCGCCGCCGGCCGCGCGGCGCCGGGGTGACCTCACTTCCTGCGCCCTTCCCGCCCGGACGCCCTCGGCGTGCGCCGGAAGAGGGGGAGCGGCGGCCGTGAGGGGGCTCCGCCATGGCGGAGTGCTCCGGCCTCCAGTTCGTCAGCCCCTACGCCTTCGAGGCGATGCAGAAGGTGGACGTGGTGCGCCTGGCCGCGCTGAGCGACCCCGAGCTGCGGCTGCTGCTGCCCTGCCTGGTGCGCATGGCCCTCTGCGCCCCCGCCGACCAGAGCTACAGCTGGGCGCAGGACAAGAAGCTCATCCTGCGGCTCCTCTCGGGGGTGGAGGCGGTCAACTCCATCGTGGCCTTGCTGTCCGTGGACTTCCACGCCCTGGAGCAGGACGCCAGCAAAGAGCAGCAGCTCCGGTAACGCGGAGAACGGCGTCTTGCGGTGTGGCTTTTCCAGCTGTTTTAGTTGTGGCTGCTGTGGGAGCGCCGCGCCGGCCTGGCCGTGCCTCTGCTACTGCTTGTCCCTTGATACTCTCTTAGGAAACCCCCCATTTTCGACAGAGCAGCATACAGGGAGCTGGGTTTAATTGTCTGCCTGGGGGACCGGTGGCCGGGGGTGCGGGGTGCGCCTGGGGGGAGCTGCCCGGCCCGGGAGCGGGCAGGGGAGCGGCTGGCGCTCCTCTGTGAGGAGAAGGGACCGGTCAGGTGCATGCACTTTCTTGGTGGTTGTCTGTGCTCCTGGGGAAGAGAGGCCCTTGAAACTCTGATAATCTACTGAATCGGATTCCATGATGCGCTATGGTTACAAGTGTCTTTTCTGGTCTTTGGCATGGTAGAAGAAATCCCTACAGAATTACTGTCTTCCTTTACCTGATGAGATTTCTGTGTTTGCAGAAACATTTAACAGTTGTTTTTAACCATCTGTTAGGCACAAGCTAGGAGGAGGTAGCGGAGAAAGCATCTTGGTGTCGCAGCTTCAGCATGGGCTGACGCTGGAATTTGAGCACAGCGATTCCCCTCGTCGGCTTCGTCTCGTACTTAGCGAATTACTAGCAATTATGAATAAGGTACATTTCTCCATATCTGGGCACTTGTGAATTTTGTGTCGGTGAAAATGCACTCCGGATAGCTTGATGTGCTGTCTGGTTCTGTTTCTGCTGGTGTGTGTGAGTGCTCTTCTCCAGTTCTTACCTGCTTCACCAAGATTTAAAGTCTCAGTCTAATTGAGTGGTAGCTTGTGATTAAACTTCTTATGAACCCAGCTTCCTAGAGGATTTCTTTCTTCCTCAGAACAAATGAGGGTAATCTTTTCTAATATGGTACAGAGCCTGGATATTCTGTAATATGCTGTACTCAAACATAATGTGATTTTGTGATGCATCAGTGCAGAAATCATATTTGAAAACAAAATTATGACTTTTTGCCATCCAGTTCTTTGCTCCTATTGCAGTATGATATTAGCCACTGCATTTTTCATGCCCCCTCTCCCCCAGCATTTTATTTTCCTTGTGTAAATTTACCATGTTTTTAGAATTGTCAGTGAGCTATTTCTCTTTCTTCTGGAAAGAAGAAATGATACTAGCTGTATTGACCTATTTCCACTAGTAAATATTTCTTATGCTAAACACTTTACTTGCCTGTTCTGTGCTTATAGCTGTACATTTTTGAGAGTTTTTAATGTATCCAATCTACTGAGTTTAAAGTCATAAAAACTGAGCAGACAAATTGCTTCATAAAACCTGTTCAGTGATGATGAATGATGTCTTGTAGGTGTCGGAATCAAATGGTGAGTTTTTTCTCAAATCTTCTGAGCTCTTCGAGAGTCCTGTTTATCTGGAGGAGGCAGCAGATGTTCTCTGCATTTTGCAAGCAGGTGTAGTATTCTGTATTTATAGTATATTCTAACTTGTTACAAATGTAAGAAAATAACTTTTAGAGCCGTTGTGACTGATTTAAGGTTAATCTAGGCTGTCTAGCTCTTTGAAAGAGGAATAGGTCAGATTGATTTTCCATTTAATGATTTGAGCATATTATTGAAATGCACGTTAAAAGCAAGGTTTTATTTGTTTCATAGTGAAACACTGTGACTTTTAAAACTCTTTTTTGTTTTTTCATCCAGAGCTGCCATCGCTGTTGCCAATAGTTGATGTGGCTGAAGCTCTGTTGCATGTTAAAAATGGAGCCTGGTTCCTCTGCCTTCTGGTGGCCAACGTTCCTGATAGCTTTAACGAGGGTGAGTTACAGTTTCTTCTTGTCCAGCTTACTTTTTCTAAAGGTATGAAATGATTTCTAGCAGTATAGTTAATTCTGGGCTAAGCCATGTGTCATAAATATTTGAACGGGAGAGTGTTTGGCTTATGAAATATAATTTGAATGCATTTATACCTCGAGGTGCTGATAGGCTCTCATTCTTATCGTGCTCATTCCCCTTTTTTGCAACCTACTTGTAGACTCGTGTGCATGTTGGAGCTTTTTCCTCTGTAGGTCACCGTTGTAAAGGCTGACTCGGGCAGTGAGTGACTGGGACTGTGAACCTGGTCTAGCCTTGCTATTAGTTCTTGTCCCTCAGACTGAGCCACATTACGAGGTGAAAAATTTGTGTTGACATTGCCTGTTTAGCATCCCTTACCTCGCAATAAGATTTCAGTCTCCAAGGCTGTCAGATGCACAGGTTATATTAGATAGAGTGCGGGTAGTAATTGGATGATACATAAATCTGTAATGACCCTGTAATTTCTCTGAGGAGAAAGACTATTTCTTTGTTCTGCTTATGTAGCGTAGATCATGAGTTCCTGCCCAGACAAGATTTGTGTGGCCCAGCTAATAAATCACAGTGAGCTGAACAGAATGGCTTGGCTTTGTGTGTTTATGCTTATGTGGCTTTCTGTTGGAAAGGCCAGATTTACTTACACCTCCTGTTGGCTATTCAGTCTGTAGAGGTTTGATTAAGAATGGTGAACGGCAGGATGAGGAAAGCGTTGGAGGCCGTCGTAGAACAGAAGCACTTCGCCACCTGTGTAAAATGAACCCTTCCCAAGCTCTAAGGGTCCGAGGCATGGTGGTGAGTCTGTCATTAGTCTGTCATGAGAATCATAATTATGATCCTTATTGGAGCTTTAAAAACAAAGAAGATGACTGAGCCTGAGCGTTTTATCTAGGTGGAAGAGTGTCATCTACCAGGTCTTGGTGTGGCTTTGACCTTAGATCACACCAAAAATGAAGCTTCGGATGATGGAGTGAGTGACCTGGTATGTTTTGTGAGTGGTTTGCTACTTGGAACAAATGCAAAGGTTCGAACTTGGTTTGGAACTTTTATCCGAAATGGCCAACAGGTATGAAAATCTTTAAATATTCTGCTTTTTAAAAAATACTCTTACAGCTTGCTGTAACTCTTCTGGATGTGGGCACCCATATTTGTTTGAGTGTATGTAAATCCTGTGGCGCGTCTTGGAGCAACCTTTACAAGGCAGCATCTTCTTATGGGACCGTCAGGCCTATAAACAGTGTCCCTGAAGGCAGCTATTCAGTTGTTCCTCTGAGAGGTATTTAGGTAGATGATTCAATAGGTGTGGAAACCAGGGAACTGTAAGTTCGTAATGTTAACCTGATAAATACGTTCATCCTCAGTGTTCGCAATAGGAAGTTGCATCTTGACTTGCTTAGTTAGCTGAGTTAGTTAAAGTTCGTGTTTTGATGTAATAAGTTGTTGTAATATGATCACGTGTTGCCTGTTGCCCTGGTACTGAAAACTGTATTTTAAAACAATTCCTCTTCCCCCCCTTCTTTTTTTTCCTTGACTTCATCTTATGGAAGCTCTTATGTAATACATTGTTTGATGGGATGGATTTTACATTGTTGTTCTCATCTTTTAACCTCTTACACAGAGAAAAAGAGATAATATCAGTTCTGTGCTTTGGCAAATGAGGAGGCAGCTGCTCCTGGAGCTCATGGGAATCCTTCCCACGGTTCGCAGCACACACATTGTTGAAGAAGCAGATGTTGATATGGAGCCAAATGTGTCTGTGTATTCAGGACTGAAGGAAGAGCATGTCGTGAAAGCCAGCGCATTGTTACGTCTCTATTGCGCTTTGATGGGAATTGCTGGGCTGAAGTAATGAATGTTTTAATGCTCTGTGTTTTTTATTCGCTGTCTGTCCATTTAAACAGGGGTTGAGACCTTTGGGCCCTTTTAACACGAGCTGTCTCTTAATGCCATTGTGTCCTTGAAACAGTCTTGGCAGGCCTCACCAATTTTAGTACTAGGGGAGGCCCTTCTCACGTGCTGAGGGCTGGAGTTGCCAGTGGATGGAAGTTTCTTTATCTTTGTAGTGCAGAGAGCAAACGCTATGTAATGCTAAGGTCTGTGGAGACAGGTATGTTTTTTACTTTCTGGTACTATTCTCAGCAGAAAAGTTTTTTCATCCTAATGGTAAAGATCCATTTATCAACATTGCTGATTTTTTTTTATCTAAAATAATGCAAGAAATGTGGTGCTCTCTTTAAAGCTGCAAAATCAGTTCTACTGGCTTGTTAAAAGAAGTCTAGGCCTAAGTGGTTGGAGCAATGTGTAGAAGAGAAAGCAGCTAAAAACTCTAGCAACATACCCGACATGAATTTAGAATTTCTATTCCTCTACTTTTACTTTTTAGAGAGTCCTAATATAGCATCTTCATGCATTGTTAGTTTTAATTTAGGTATTTTGTGCTAATAGGCAAGATTATATCCTGGGGCAGTTTTCTCACTGTTGTTATCTCTTAACAGAGATTTTTTTTAAGTTCAAAGAGAATTGCCATTTAATCTTGATACTCGTTTATTGATGGCAACTTGATAAACAGATTAAATAACAGAGAAAATTTAATCTTTAACCATTGTGATGAGATTGGAGATCTCTTCACTTTTAAATTAGCAGTGTGGGTTTTGTTCTTCTTCTGTCCTATTCAGACCAACTGATGAAGAAGCTGAGCAGCTACTGCAGCTGATGACCAGCCGACCTCCCGCAACTCCAGCTGGTGTTCGCTTTGTGTCCCTTTCCTTTTGTATGCTTCTGGCCTTCTCCACTCTTGTCAGGTACCTCTCAATAAAGGAGGAGCTTGAGATGTTACTGGTTTAGCACCGTTAAGGCAATGACCTCCCCAGAGCTGCACAGTTTTTCTCTCCTAATTCTTTATACAGATCTCCGTATGTTGGTTGAAGGGTTTTGTCTCACTCTATGATGAGTAAATTGATGTTCCACTCAGCTCTCCCTCTTGTTTATAGCAAATCTTTTGAGAAGGGAGCATTGGCATTAGCTTAGTTTGGAATGATTTTTGAAGGCTAAAGTAGGCCTTACTAGTTCACTTTTCCATTGAAAAAATTTATGGCTAAATTCTTTAGAGACCCTGTTCAAAGGAGTAGCAATGTAGGTACTTAATGGATGTAGCTTTCTGCTGTGTGCATTCAAGACAAGAAGTGTGCATTCAAGACAAGAAATTGCCTGACAGCTGGACTGAAGTTTGTGCTAAATATCAGTGCCTATCAGCTGTTTGATGCTAAAGTGAAAGTGACAAAAAGTCTCCTGGCATAAGATTCCTCAAATACTGGCTTTTCTGCTAGTAATTGTTAGTAAAACTAGCGGTAGTTCCTGGGAAAAGGATCTTTTATTGATTTTTCTTTGTGCAGCACCCCAGAACAGGAGCAACTCATGGTAATGTGGCTTAGTTGGATGATAAAGGAAGAAGCTTACTTTGAAAGGTGAGAGCAGGCTTCTTTTCGTTTTAATTATTCCAGTAATCTCACATTTACTTATGTCCTGTTGGAAATTAACTCTTCCTTTTTGTCATTGTTAGCATTTCTGGTGTGTCTGCTTCTTTTGGAGAGATGCTTCTCTTGGTAGCCATGTATTTCCATAGTAATCAGCTCAGTGCTATCATTGATTTGGTCTGCTCCACCTTGGGAATGAAGGTAAATCCTAAACTATTTCTAGCACATACATTTCTTTGTTAACGTCAGATTTTTACTGTGTATTTATACTCTTTTATTTACTTTAGTTTTGATATCAAGAACTTTGTTTTGCTCATGTACTTAAAGGAAATGTAAAGTAACAAAATGGGTAACTAAATTAGTTCCTCTAGAAAAACATTAAACTATGCGTACCTCTTGATACAGAGAAATGTTATAATAAAAGTACCTTCAAAAAGTGCTGACTTCTTGAAATCATTATTTGCAAGAAATAACCTTTTTTAGAAGATTAATTGAAGTAGTTTCCAAACTGAGCTGCAAACGTTTTATTTTAAATAGTTTAAAGAAATACCTATATATGTAATGATTAATTTCTGAAAATTACCGAGGGAGACTTGCCTTCAATTTCCTGTCGTGAAACAGTGTCTCATCAAATGTAAAAGCTAGGTAGGTAGTTTTTAGGATAAGGAAGATGTGGAGTGATGAAGTTGTGACATTTGAAAATATTTTTCTTTTACATCTGAAGTATAGATGTGAATGTTTTCCCAGCATCCTAGTGAAGACAAGTTTAAAAAGGTTAAAAGTTAACAGTGTATAAAATAAATTTGGAGTACTGATTTATAAGAAAGCTAGAACTTAAAATTACAAGTACTTTCTTCTTTGTTTCAGATTGTTATTAAGCCCAGCTCACTCAGCAGAATGAAGACAATATTCACACAGGAGATTTTCACTGAACAGGTATTTTAAGCCTAGGTCTTCCCCCCCACCCCTTTTTCTTTCTTTCTTTCT
Source organism: Nipponia nippon (assembly GCF_047370975.1). NCBI lineage: Eukaryota > Metazoa > Chordata > Aves > Pelecaniformes > Threskiornithidae > Nipponia > Nipponia nippon. The sequence goes on from NW_028262331.1 coordinate 8,390,251, forward strand.
CTCTTTCTCTCTTTCTCTCTTTCTCTCTTTCTCTCTTTCTCTCTTTCTCTCTTTCTCTCTTTCTCTCTTTCTCTCTTTCTTCTGTAATCGCTTCAGTTTGACCTACAAGAAGAATCCAAGCCCTGCTGGTACTGAAGAGCCTTGGCTCTTTCTTTTTGTACTCTGATCTGATTATGCTTTTTGAACACTTGGCTTTTTTAAATAATGGGGAAGCAAAGGAGAAAAGTTGTCCACTATGACATTATTTTTTGCAGTAGCAGGAAATTGCTCACAAATGCAGTATGTATTATACACATACTGTATTAAACTACATTAAAATGTTCTTCAGCTTCCAAACAGCCAAAAATAAGTAAATGCCAGAAAGAATGTAGGTGTGTAACTTTGTCACCTTGTGCTTATGCATTGTGATAAGGTGAATATTTGTGGTAATTTTCTTGTTAATTATAACTTTCCTTTAGGTTGTTACGGCCCATGCAGTTCGCGTGCCTGTTACAGGCAATCTCAGTGCCAACATTACTGGGTTTTTACCTATTCACTGCATTTACCAGCTTTTAAAAAGTCGATCATTCACCAAGCACAAAGTATCCATTAAGGTATGACCTTCATTTTATTTCTGTTCATAATTTTGAATGTTGACTAGGTTTTGCAGGCTGGTTTTTTGGTTGGATTATAGGAACAGAATTCTTGATGAATCTTATAGCCTATTACCATGTAATTTAAGGAGGTACTGTGTATTAGGTTAGGGTACCCAGTTTTAGCTCTGTAATCCAGAGACCATAACGTAGTGAAGTTAAAAATAATAAGAAAGTTATCTCTCTCCCCCTGTCTGTGCTTAATAAAATTGTAGTCAGAATGATAGCTCCAGCCGGGACAAGTTTTATTGGTGGATCTGTACAGAGCAGGGTCCAGGATACGCGGTTTATGAGCAGGTCCAACTCAGAACTGGTATTACACTTTCCAAAGTCAATGCCTCGTTCAGTTACATTTTTTTGTAACTAGTTAAAAGGGGATGTACTTGCAGACAAAAAAAAATAGCCCTCCAGCTTTGAAACGGAACATGTAATGGCATGGTTTTTTCTAGGACTGGATCTATCGGCAGCTCTGTGAAACCACCACTCCACTCCATCCTCAGTTGCTTCCTCTTATCGATGTCTACATTAACTCCATTCTTACTCCTGCATCTAAAGCCAACCCAGAGGCCACAAATCAGCCTGTCACAGAACAGGAGATACTGAATGTTTTTCAAGGACTCTCTGGGGTAAATGATTTCTTTGCTTCTTTTGTGTGCTTTAATGTGAACATGTAGTTCGGTATTTTGTAAATATGCTTGACACAGATTCGGTAAGTTGCCTCAGTTTTTGTCTTTAGTGCCTGTATAGTAAACTGCCTCCACCTACAGTGATGGTCATGTGTTTTGAAGTGAATCTTGTTAGTGCTGCGCAGATTTTTAGGAGGATTGCTGTTTGTCCCTGTTTTGCCCTTTTTCTTGGGAACTCATCACCTCACGCTGTTAAAAATGAAAAGCACTTCATGGATTGAAAAGTGGAGGTGTTTATGCAGGATTCGTACAGTTTCTGTACCAACCTGATCTTGTTAGATAAAAATAGTATTTAACTGAAGCACTCTAGCTGTTTTTGAAAGAAGCATTTTCATTTTGATGGAAGTATGAGAATGGTCACTTGGACACATGTAGAATGAGTGGTAAGCATTGACTGGTGTTGGAATCCTGGGATGACTCCTTATTAGTGTCCCAAGATATCAAAAACACATTTGAAGCTCATTTAAAAAAAAAAAGAAAAAAAGAAAAGTTCCCTGCAACTTTGAGCTTGGACCTGATATGGCTTGATATTTTTATACAAGGCTTACTGCCTTATCTTTCTTCGTATTTGTAGGTAAATCCAAATTTTTGTTCTCAAGAGTCAGGAATGCAACGTGACCTTTGTGTGTGGTTTTATATACAGGGAGAAAATACTCGTCTCACTCAACGATACAGCATCACAACACAGTTGCTTGTCCTCTACTATGTCCTGTCGTACGAAGAAGCACTACTGGCAAACACAAAGATACTAGGTATATGTGAGTGCATCAGTGGAAAACAGATTAACTGAAAATTAGATGCAAGAGAGGAATTCTTACAATAACCAAAATTCATGTTGCTGTCAGATTCAAGCACAGCATAAAAAGTTTAGATTCTTGTAATAAATACAGCGTTGCTGCAGAAATTCAGGAGATAAAGTTGCTGCAAAAACT